>NC_140589.1:77716173-78916173 GCF_964204655.1 Triturus cristatus | reverse complement strand
AGCTGCGGCGGCCCACAGATCAAATCCCAAGGATGCAAAGTTGTCAATGGTGCGGGTGCTCAGCGGCCACATCTCAATCTTAGCTGAGGTGGCCCGCCAGGCAAATTACGAGGATGAAAAATAGCACAAGGGGTGGGCACTCAGAGGCTACAGCTCTCTCTTGGCTGCAGCGGCCCACTGGACAAATCACGATGATGCACAGCAGCAAAGGGTGTGGGTACTCAGCGGCTAGGGCTCTCTCTTAGCTGCGGCAGCCCACGAGACAAATCACAATGGTGCACAGTAGCAAAGGGTGTGGGCTCTCAGCGGCAGCAGCTCTCTCTTGGCTGCAGCGGCCCATGGGTCAGATCACGATGGTGCACAGTAGCAAAGGGTGTGGTCACTCAACGGCTACGGCTCTCTCTTTGCTGCAGCGGCTCACGGGACAAATCACGATGGTGCACAGTAGCAAAGGGTGTGGGCACTCAGCGGCAGCAGCTCTCTTTTGGCTGCGACGGCCCACGGAACAGATCGCGATGGGGCACAGTAGCAAAGGGTGCGGGCACTCAGCGGCAGCAGCTCTCTCTTGGCTGCGGCTGCACACGGAACAGATCACAATGGTGCTCCATAGCAAAGGGTGTGGGCACGCAGCAGCTCTCTCTTAGCTGCAGCGGCCCATGGGACAATTTAGTGTCTCGACAAGGCGGGCACCACGGTGGACGCTCAGCGCTCTCTCGACTGCAGCGGCCCATGCAGATTCAGCGGAAGGTGCCGATTCAGGTGGGCTCTCAGCGGCGACAGCTCTCTCTTAGCTGCAGCGGCCCACACAGATCCAGCGAAAGGTTGGAAGATATATGTGAGAAGTTGGCCTGATATATTATGTCACTAGTTCTAGTGTACACCTTGTATCAGTCCAAACAACCCTTATGGTGATTGGTTGTAAAGTCAACCTTATAGACCAGCTATCCTAGTGGTAGCATGGACAAGAGCAGTCTTAGGCTAAACTCTGTATGGCATGTGAAGCCAGCTGTTATACCATTATAATCCCTTGAATACCAAATGAAAGGACACCACACCAGGTATATATCAAATTAGAATGTATTAATTCTGACATATACCCTCAGCACTCTTTATGAGTTCAGAGGTCTAAGCACCACAATTTCTTAAGTAGCATACGTTAAGTTACACAGGAAAAATACAGTTAGGCTCAGGGGCCACGCAAACCATATACTAAGAAAGTGGTATAAGTACCACGTCACGAACAGTGAGTAGGCCTAGGGCCTAGGGAATCGCTGGGGCTACACTAGCCTACCAATAGTTAGGAAGTGGGAGGCCCACGGGAAGCGTGTGCAGTGTGGAAACACATATGCGGGTTACATTAAAGTCAATGGGAATGTAGCAGTTAGAAATAGGAAGAATAAGGACACTCGGGGTTGGAGCTTCTCAATCCCCAGAGCACAACTTCGAGAATGCTTCAGAAGCTGCGCTGGAAGCTACTCGCCAATTTTCCCAGGTAGCTGGTCCCACGTCTCTCGTCGCCTCCACGGATCTCAGCTTGGCTGTGGATGTGGATCAGGGTCAGAGAAGTCTGGAGGTCAAGGCCCTGGTCGGGCTCTGCAGTCGGTTCCTCGTAGAACTTAGGCAAAGCAAACGGCAGGTCGCTTGTTGGTGCCTGTTTGCACAGGGTGGCCACTCCTTGGCCACAAGGGAGATTCTTCAGTCTTCTTGTCGTCGAATGTCGAAGGTCCAGAGTTTCGTGTCTAGTTTCAGTTCAGGATAATCCAAAGTCCTAGGGACTCAGCTCCCACTCTTATACTAATCTTGGGGGCTGGGTTACCTGCTAGGTGCCTCCTATGGGTGGGACCAGGGAGGGGGGTGGTTACACCCCCTTCCCTTTGTCCAGTTTCGCCCCTCGCTGGAAGGACTCCCAGCAGCAGGAGGTCAGACTTGTGTCCGTGGCAGCAGCAGCATCCATTTTGTGATGCTGGGGCTCTGGTTAACTTTAACCGGGTAGTAAGATTTTAACATGTCTTCTCCCTCTAGAAGGGGGGAATACTACCCTCATCGCCAGAAATGGTGTGGGGGTAGTAGTCCAAAGTGTTAGACACCTTACACAACATGTTTTGATAAAGCCAAACCATAGTTACCATAACCGCGAGGATTATAAGGCACTTTAAGAGTATATTGTATGCTATATCATAGAACAGCTATAAGGACATGGTTCCGAAAGCTGCAGACAGGCTCTGCTCATGCTAGAGCACCATCTCACATGTTACCAAGCACTCTGCCTTCAGGATTGTTAAGGCCTGCCATAGGAGTGGCTGAAAGGTTACCCATGTGTCTATATATAAGGTAGGTATAGGAATACTTTACCTAAGCAAGGGGTGATTAAACGACCTTGCCCCAGCTGAGTGATCAGCCAGTTGTGTCATGATGGGAGGCCAGCCAAGGGTGGCATAATACATGCTGCAGCCCCTGGTAGGCCTAGGGTACACCCATGCCCTGGGTACCTAAGGTACACTGTACAGGGCCCTATAAGGTGATCCTTACCAATTGGGTTATGTACCTAAAGTACATAGTATGAATTTAGAGAGAGAACAGCTGGGCTGTGGGTCTGATTAGCAGGCCCACAGCCACATATAAGTCGAAAACCAGTGAAGCAAAAGCAAAAAGTGGGGGGTGACCATAGGAAGCAGACCCTACTCTCCCACAATATAGATTTAGGCGGGCTCTCAGCGGTGGCAGCTCTCCCTTAGCTGCAGCGGCCCACACGGATCCAGCGAAAGGTTTGAATATACAGATTTAGGCGGGCTCTCAGCAGCGGCAGCTCTCTTAGCTGCAGCGGCCCACACAGGTTTAGCAAGAAGGTTCAAAGGTTCAGAGGCCTTACTCAACTGGTGCATGAACCCACTCACACGGCAGGTCATACTTTGGACCTTCTTTTTACCAATCGGCCCGAGATAACTGTACTATCCCCTGTTCCACTATTATGGACCGATCATTATCTCTTAAATTTTTTAATTCCAAATATGTTAAGAAAAAATAAGCCCTTGAAAACGGATCTTTCTTGGCGAAGACCTTGGCATAAAGTAACCTTGCCTCTCTTTTTAGAACACTTCCCCCGTGACCTAATTAGCTCTGATCAAAACGTAAACCAGACGCTACACACTCTGGAGGAAGCAGTCTTAACTGTGCTGGACACAATTGTCCCGCCGGCATTGGTAAAGACCAAGATAAGAACTGCCCCATGATTTACGGATCAGCTCAGAGTCACAAAGACTATGTGTCGTGTAGCGGAACGTAAATGGCGTAAGAGTAAATGCTCTGAGGACCACACCAGTTATAAAGAAGCTCACTATAGCTATATGTTGGAAATCAAAATGGCAAGAAAACTGTTCCTTACTAACAGGATAAATAAGGCAGGCAATTCCACTAAGGAGCTTTATAAGGTCCTGAAAGAATTTACCATCCCTAGGAACCTGCCGTCCGTACCCGTCTCACAACATTGGGTGGACTCCCTTTCCAACTTTTTTAAAGAAATTTTTTTAACCATCCATCAATCCTTGACTTTTAATGTCAATAGTTTGGATTTAGTCAACGAGCCCGATGCCCACACGGCCCCGTCCCATCTTTTTGATGAATTTACTGAGGTCGATCCTACATCAGTCCTAAAAGCCTTGCAAAAGATAAAATCCGGTTCCCCCACTGATTTGATCCCTCCTAAACTACTTGTAATGATTTCCCCTGCATTGGTTGACAACATTACAGACCTTTTTAACAAATCACTAGCAGAAGCTGTTTTTCTCTCAAGATGGAAGACCGCCCACGTGAAGCCTATTTTGAAAAAGCCCACGCCCGATCCAATTCTTCTCTCCAACTATCGTCCAATCTCCCTACTCCCCTATTTTGGGAAAGTATTGGAATCTCTTGCCAATCAGCAACTTGTTGCTCATTTGGAGAGTTACAATTTATTAGACCCCTCCCAGTCTGGGTTTAGAGCGGCTCACAGCACTGAGACGGCACTGGTCGAAGTCACAGACAACATCAGGCGGGCTCTGGATAGACATCAATCGGTAATTCTCGTACCCCTCGACCTGTCGGCCGCATTTGACACCATCTCTCACTGCACTTTAATACATCGGCTGTGGGAGATTGGTGTCAGTGGCAAGGCCCTGAACTGGTTCAGAAGCTATCTCTCAGACCGTAACACCATTGTTCAGTCGGGACTCCTCTACAAGATCAGTCCCGATGGGTGTTCCACAGGGTTCCATTCTGAGTCCTACTCTCTTCAATCTTTATATGACTCCACTGGCCCCAGTGATTAGAGCATACGGATTTGATGTCATATCGTACGCCGATGACACTCAGATCACGGTCACACTGGGTCCTGACCCGAATGAAACCATGGTGTGTTTTAAAAACTGTATGTCCCACATCAACAGGTGGATGAAAAACAACCATCTTCAACTGAACGGTACAAAGTCTGAGATCATGCTTTTTGGGAAAGCGCCAGAACACTGGTCTTCAGAATGGTGGCCCGTCGACCTTGGTGCCTGTCCTGTCCCCAAAGAGGTGGTCCGTAACCTGGGCTTTTACATGGACAATCAATTGTCCATGAGGGCCCAGGTTAACCATAATGTCAGTTCATGTTTCGGAATAATGCGCACACTGCGTAAAGTTTTCAAATGGATCCCCGTGGAAGCCAGAAAACCTTTGCTTCAGGGTTTGATCACTAATCGGATGGACTATGGTAACGCACTCCTACAGTCCATCAATGAAACCTTTTTAAACAAACTCCAGACTCTACAAAACATTGCGGATAAAATGATTCTGAACCTCCCTCATCGATCTTCTTCTGCTCCATGTCTTAGAGCGCTACACTGGCTTCCAGTGAGAAAGCGCATTCTCTTTAAGGTCTTATGCCTTACGCATAAATATCTTTACGGGAAGAAACCACAATACTGGTCCAGAAAACTCTATTGGTACAAGCCTCAGAGGGCACTGAGGTCCAGTACTAAGTCCTTGCTTATCCCCTTCAGAATATACACCACCAGACAGGGTGGTAGATCTTTTTCCTACTTAGCCCCGGCTTCCTGGAACAAATTGCCAGCTGACCTACGATCCACTCCCATTCTAGGGTGCTTTCGAAATAAGCTTAAGACATGGTTATTCAACCAGTAATCTTCCCCAGGTCTTCTCCTCTCCCAGCCGCTGCCAGCACCATGAGACTCTTCGGAGTGATATGTTTTGCGCTATAGAAGTGCCTATGACTTGACTTGACTTGACAGAGTCAGGTGGGCACTCGGCGGCGGCAGCTCTCCCTTAGCTGCAGCGGCCCGCACAGGTTCAGCGTAAGTTTAGAAAGTCTCAATTCTGATTCAGGCAGGCTCTCAGCGGTGGCAGCTCTCTATTAGCTGCAGCGGCCCGCACAGGTTTAGCAAAAGTTCAGAAGCGCCCAGTCCGCGGTCCTCGCAGTAGAACTAGAGGCTCCGGATTACTCGACGGAGGCCTCACCTGCAAGCAGAACTCCTTGCACAGGAACTCCGACGGCGGACGGGGTGAAGTCTAATGTCCCTGAGACTTCTGCAGGAGGCGCTCTCGATTTAGGTCCTCTGGTAGTTTCTTCGGCAAGCTTGATGAAAGTTGAAAAGTCCTTTCCTCTGTTCACTCGTACAGATTTTTGTCTTGACATCCAGAAGGAACACACTTGGCCAAAGTTCCAGCGCAGCATTTTATACCTAAAAAAAGTCTTTGTTCTTTAAGGCTGCAAATCACTGACTCAGGTCAGAACCAGTTCGGTGGGGTCGGGGAGCACTTGGTTTACGAGGCGACATCCTGCCCTTTCAGAATGAGGGGGTCTGCTATCAGACACTCAGTGGGAGGTGGAGCCATCATTCACCTTGCCAGGCACGGCCCTGCTCGGATCAAAGAGTAACCCCTAACCATGCTCCGAATACCGATCTCTCTCCAGCCAGGTCTGAACCAGCTGGCCCTGCTGCTCCAAAACCAGACAGTCAATACACATACACGCAACAGCCTAGTTTTCAGCAAAGGTATTTGCAATATATAAACGGTCCTTACTAAAAGGTGCCCCTCAATGTCCTGAGCATATACATATCAAACTTGAGGGTCCTATCAGGTTCCTGGGGCCCGATAGGATGATAGAAAGCAATCTTTAACCGGCCCATCCTGGCCTATGAGAATGGATCGTTTCGCAGTAGCGACAGTGAAATGGAAGGTAACTCACTATTGAAACAGGCTACACCGATGTAGGTATTATAGTTATCCTTATTCATACAGTCATTTATATACAGGGAGCATTTGCGCTGTGGCACTGAGTAGCAGTGGCACGGCGCACAGAACACCTAAATCCAGCCACTATAAAAGATAGGGAGAGTAGAGAGGAAGGGAGACACACGCCAATGAAATGAAATGAAATGAAAAATGAAATGAAATGAAATGAAATGAAAAATGAAATGAAATGAAATGAAAAAGAATTTCTAAAGCGCATGGCTGCCCTTGAGCGTCCCAGCGCTACGTGTACACACAGACAGACCTCCTCTGAGCCGCATCCAGAGATGTTAGTCATTCTGGGGGAAAAGGAACGTTTTAAGGGATTTTCGGAATCTGGTCAAGCTAGGTTCTTTCCTCATTGATGTTGGGAGGGAGTTCCATAGCTGACCCGCGTTTATTGAAAAGCGGCGTCCTCCGGTCCTTGTTCTTTTTGCTCTCGGGATAGCTACCAGGTTTTCCTCGCCAGAGCGGAGCGTTCGTGCTGATTTGTAAGGGCGGATCAGATCTCTGAGGATCGGAGGGCCTGTGCCTTGGAGGACTCTGAACACTGTACAGAGCGCTTTGAATTTCACTCTCGCTCTTATGGGCAGCCAATGGAGCGCTTTCAAGGCCGGTTTTGCTGACGTTCTTCTGGGTGTGTTCGTCAGCAGTCTTGCAGCTGCATTCTGTGCCCTCTGGAGCACGTTCAAGGTGTATTCCGGTGCAGCCAGGAAAAGGGCGTTGTTATAATCCAGTCTTGACAGAATAAGGCCCTGTACCAGCAATTTCCTAGAGTCTAATGGGAGTAAGGGCATAACTTTCCGTATTGAGCGGAGCAGCCCATAGCAACACCCTGCAGTTTTTTTCGCCTGAGTGTGCATCGACAGTTCCGGTTCAAGCCAGACGCCGAGACTTTTTATGGATCCCTTCGGGGTCGGAGGATCTCCTAAACAAGTCGGCCACATACATTTGGGGAGGGAGGTGCAGAGATTTCCCAGCAACATCACCTCGGTTTTGGAGGCATTAAGCTTGAGTCTTGAGTCGGCCATCCATGCCATGATGTTAGTAAGGCAGGCGGCAAACTTCTCACCATGGCTTTCTGCGAGCGAGAGCGAAACAATCAATTGGGTGTCATCCGCGTACGTTGCGAGTTTCACTCCAAAGGGTGCGACCTCCCCCTCCAGTGGGGCCATGTAGACGTTAAAAAGCGTAGGGCTCAGTGAAGAGCCCTGCGGGACACCACACTGAAGGGGGGTGGGCACTGATCTATTGTTGCCCTCGCACACTTGATATGTTCGATCACTCAAGAATGACATTAGCCAGGTGAGCGCCAGGCCTCTTACTCCCAGCTCCTCCAACCGGTGGATCAAGATCTTGTGATCCACCGTGTCAAATGCCGCGCTCAGATCCAGGAGGACCAGGGCTGCTGATCCTCCTGAATCTAAGATGCACCTGCCCTCTTCTACCATGGTGATCAGCGCCGAGTCAGTGCCTTGACCGGGCCGAAAGCCAGTCTGGGTGTGCCGTAACAACTCGTTAGATTCCAAAAAGGACGAGAGTTGCCGGTTAACCCATTTCTCAGCAATCTTTCCCATCCCTGGCAGTAAGGAAATTGGCCGAAAGTTGGACAAATCGGTGGGGTCAAGCCCCGCTTTTTTTAGCAGGGCTTTTACTATAGCCTGCTTCCAACTGGGGGGGACCTTGGCGGCGGCAAAGGAAGCAGGTTTAACACATCCCATCCCTCAAAAGAAGAGGAGAAACTACACTCCTCGACCTTAAAAAGAGCATTGTTGGTGTACCTTGACCGCACAAGAGAATTTCAGGTGGATCGTCAACATTTCGTGGGTTATATGGGAGAAAAGAAAGGGAAAGGGGTACAGAAAAGTACCACTTCACAATGGATTGTCCTGTGCATTAAGATCTGCTACGCATTGGCCTAGAAACAGCACCCTGAATGCGTGCGGGCTCACTCTACCAGAGCCAAAGCTGTGACCACTGCGTTAGCTGGATATCTGTCAGGCAGTGATGTGGGCTTCCTTGCACACTTTCAGAAAATATTACTGCTTGTACAGTCAGGTCTCTCATGATGGGCACTTTGCCCGCTCGGTCCTACAGGATTTCTTGATTTAATCTTATTTGCAGGCCCACATCCGGAGAGGTATTGCTTGGGAATATGTGGCTGGAAGTCTCTATCAATTAAACAAGTTACTTCTGTAACGCCTTATCTGGTAGAGACTATATCTAGCTGAAGATTTCTTACTGACCCTCCCATAGTCCCTGCTCTGCGAGCCTGTTCAGATATTGGGGCACCCTTTTCAGGGCCTTAATTTTTTCCCACACCAGTGGTCATTTCTCGTCGTAGTTCTGTGTTCTTGGCGTGAAAAGTCATAAAAGCAACTGACGTCAGTGCACAATGGTGGCCCTTGATGGGTACCGGATAGTTACTTCTGGCACAGACAACACTCTATTTCCATGCTTAGCTGTTGGGATACTTTAAAGTAGGTCATTGAAGTTCAAAATGAGTTAGATTTTTTCTTGTGCTGTTTGTAGCTTTCACATGACGGGGGAGACTGGCCTTCAATAGTAGGGATCAAGAAGGTGATTTCTAAAACTGTGTTTGTAACCCTACTGTTGGGGGTGCTCCTTATATTAAACAATGACTTGATTTCTCCACTCAATAGATTAGGACTTAGATCAGTCCTTCAGCTGTTTAAGTGCCAATGGACCATAAATTATAGTAGTATAGACCTTATAGTAAATCTGATTCTTAAACTAAAAAGAGAAAATTTAAAAAATACGTTCTTCCCTGGACTTTAGGGAGTAATGGACTTCTCAATGGGAGAGTGTTGGTAAATATGGACTTTAAAAAAGGTAAAACTACTTCCAGACTAAATAGTGTTTCTTTTAGCCTCTCCTCAGCATAGACAGTCTTGTCCTTCTGCCAGTTGGGACAATCCCTCATTAAAAGAAGCAACTATTGGCAGAAAAATATCTAGAAAGGGTTTGGCAAATTGGCTATGCCCCCTGAGGCTAGAACTGAGCTATAGATGGCCCCAAATTTATACAAAAATGGTGGTAGAATCTGCTATGGCTAGTTTCTTTGCAAATAGGATCTAATACATCTGAAGAGACATTTTCAGTTGTACCCTTGCTATCTTCTTCATGGTCTAGCCAGACCTTTGAGCATATACAGAAGAGATATGTGAGAATCTGGCAGCTCTGCCTAATAGTGTTTGTTGTCCGACTGGAGTGACAGACTCTGATGCAGTCTCCAGTTTGCCTTCTGAGGTTCGGAAGCCCATGCTCTCTTATTTCAAACAGTTAACTCCTGAGAAGTGTATGGATCTAGCTAATTCTGTCACATCACCATCACCTCTGTACCCTATTCCTGCAAAGTTTTAGAAAGCTCTCTGTATAGCTAAACCTCTTTTGGACATCTGTAAAAAGTCCATCGCTTTGGTGAAAAAAGGTCCTGGTTGTTTCACTGCTGAAGAAGGCCAGTGCTGACTCTGCCACCTTGAGCAACTTGCGTCCCATATCACTTATGCCAATTGCTATAAAAATCTTGGCAATGTCTTCAATAGGCAAGTTTGTGGAGCAGCACAACATATTCACTCAGGTGCAGTCAGGCCCTGGTATCTATTTTGTATCACCGTTAGCTGTCAGCAAACAAGGGCATTTGGCTGCACTTGTAGTGTTAAATCTGTCTGTCACTTTCGATGCGGTGTCCCATGATAGATTTCATCTATGGTGGGCAGAGATAAGCAGCTGTGGCCCAGGGGTTACTTGGAGAGTAGATGTCAGGTTGTTCATTGCTCCCATTTCGTTCTGGGTTTCAGAATGCACAGCAGGTCATTCCATAAGGCTCCTCAGGGAGCCCTACTCTTTAACATATGCATACTTCCTTTGGCCCAGCTGAAATGGTCATACAGGGTCAATTTTATAAACTATTATGACGACACCCAAATACTAATATCTATTGATAGCACTGTGTCAATCCTCTATGCTCTCTTTCATTACTGAATGGTAGCTGTGGCCTCCTGACTGTCACAAACCTCCATGAAATTCAATGCAGATAAGACAGAAGTGTGCTGGTTTGTTCTGGTGGCTGCCTGTCCTCTACCATACTTAAAATGTTTTGTCCAGACTCATTAGCCTTTGATCGCCCTCTGGCCGATGTGGTACGTAATAAAGATTTCCATCTGGAGAATAATCTGTCCCTTACCAGCCAGGCCAACCATCTATCCACAGATTGCTTCTTTCTCTTACGAGTATTGCACAAAATCGTACCTTTCTTGTCTTCATCTGCACGACCGTTTGTGGTTCACACAACTACTATTAGGTGCTTGGACTATTGTTGTTTTTTATTCCTTGGCTCACTAGCAGGGCTCTTAAAACAGCTGCAACGCGTTCAGTATGCCACTGCTAGACTGACCTTACAGTGGTTGCACTTAATATCTGCCTCTGCAGTAATCAATTCTCCACATTAGTTACAGCTGGTCAGAAGTGTTCGGTTCAGTTCCTTGTGCTGGGTCCAATGGGCCTTCTATGGAAAAGGCACTTAGTTATCTCCAAGAGAAGTTTATTCACTACACTCCTGCCTGCAAGGTTTTTTGGCATTTTTTGGATAACCATCTAGTTGTTGTACCTAAATAACAGGTGATACTTAGTGGCCTGCCTGACCAAGAGCACTACCTTCTTCAGGGTTTCCCCTTCTGGTAATTAATACCAGATGCAATATTATCACCCACATGTATGCATTTGCACTTGCATTCTTAAATATTTCCTTTTACACCTGTAAAGTACTTTTTATATGGGAAAATGCCTTCCTCCAAACCTCTTTTCCCACTTACCTTATCCGCTTAAGTGTACAGATTGACTGTAAAGCATAGATATGCAGAGGTTTTGTGGATTGGGTCTTATTAAGAACATTGTACTTGTAGGAAGCTAAGACTCTAGCTTGTTAACAGTAATGATTTTTTACGAAAGCCAGGTTTAACTTTTTCAGGAGTCTCCTGATGTAAAGATGATTGGGATCTGCCTGGGGTTTGGTTTTCAACCATTTTTGAGTAAGCCCCAATAGTTAACCTCATTGTCTGCATAGGTGCTATATCTCTCATTTATTGTTCTCTTGTAGGAGGAAAAAACATCACAACAACAAATGCAAATGTCATCCAAAGGATGTGGTGCTCTGACAACTACTTCAGTTAGCCCCAGTTGTATGATTGGTGCCGGACAATAAATTGTGACTGTTTGATACCTGTAGCTATGCAAACTGTTCGTAATGTGTCCAAAGTTGTGGCTGAAGCATTCATTTCCTGGATCCCATTACTCTGTGCTTTCTAGAAGTTACTACTTCAACTCTTTTTAGTTGTTGTTTTCACTAGCCTTTCTTTCTTGTATTTCAGCATTTGCTTTGGAGAGCGTCTCTTCTGGGAGTGGGGAGAAGGCGTCCGACTTCATGACTCTCAGAAGCACGATCCAACTTCAGATAGACCCTCCAAGGACAGAGTCTTGGCTTTTATTCACGAACACCTAAATAACTGAGCCGAGGTCTGGTTGGGACCACACAAGGTCTTCTCCTCCAGCAAAGAATGCTAGTCTTGGAGAAATTGGAAAGCATTGGTATCTTTTAGCAGTTCTGGGGAACTGACTCTTGACTCACACGGAGGAGCATGGGTGGTTTAAAAACTCAAGTGAGAGCAGTGTGTGATTTATGCAAAATGGAAATCCAAAAATGGCCTCTGCAGCCGGTAGTGAGGGGAGTCCCATGTCGCATGGCTTCAGTAAAAAACACTTCCAGAGGATTTTCCGCTTGACGACTGATGGGGCCGGATTCTTGACTACCTGATTATCTCCAAGAATCTACTCAGGTCGCCAGGATCTTTTTATCTGCTAAATAGTGTAGGAAATATAATTATCAAAACATAATCACTGAAATTAGATTTCATCTGAAAAGGACCACTGACTCCGAATCTAAAATATATCGGATTTTATTACAACCAGAAATAACTGAACATACAGACACCTTAATACAAGGTGTAGAAGATAAATGGGCACTAATACAAATGCGAGCCTACGTAGGATTCTCATCCGACTCAAAACAAAAAGAATCACTGACTCCAAAAGCAGTAAGAAAGCGAAGGTTAAGCCAATATCCAAATTAGGAATCATTAGTCTAAAAGGAAAAGAAAACGTTAGTCTATCCCTACTCTAACTCTAAGGTGACATCCCTACTTAACATTTCCCTTCACAGGCAAGAGAATTAAAGGTGTCAGAAGTGAAGACTTCCTAAAAAGTACATTCACTTAGTCAGAGCTCGATCTAAGATGCTCTTTCTAGCTTCCCGTCTAAACCTCAACTGCTCAACCCACGGGGCACTGTCCCTAATACAAAACCCCAAAAACGTAGAACATGCCCTTTGGCACCCCTCTTCAGCCAGGTCTTCTTCCAGTACTTTTCCTACAAATTTGTCCAGCTTCCAACGACGGTTAGCTTGACCTTGGGTCCCAGGCACCTTCTCCGCTGAAAGTATCATCCTCACATTCCAACGTACTCCCCTGTCGGCTTCTCGTAGCATCCTAACTCCTAAACAAAGACCTAGTCTCACTAACGAGCTAAATGTCCTTGCACCTGCAACAGAAACATGGGAACGAAAAACATTTCACGCCTCTAAGATTTTACATCTCCCTGCAACCCAAAGCCTTTACCAAGGGAAACCATTTTCGGCCTACAACGTTTAGCTAACATAAGAAAATTAACAGGCCTTTCTCTTTAAACGTATATGCGATCAAACCTTTACACTGTTAAACACACTACTAAATCACACTCCAAGCATTAGTTCATTATCCCCATGTAGAGGAATAAGCAACCTACACGTTTAACTAACATGGCACACGTTTAACCTAACACCTTGCATTTCATAGACTAATCATTATACATTTACTAAATACATTCACGATAATCTGCAACGTTACTCTTCAAGAAAAGCATTATTACATTTCTAATCACTTCTATGTTAAACGATTACTGCAATACATTTCTATGGCACGTCTTAGCTTACACTGATTAATATGCGGGTGCTGACTAACGGTGAATATGATGCACCCCTACAAATTTCAGAATAACATGACACTCTATCATGACCTTAAAATGGGTCTAGACCTCTGTGTGACCGTACTAAGGGACATTTGTGATGATGCTTAACTTAGGTCGCTCTGCCAGTGTTTTTTTTAATTATTCGTCTGTGATGAAGGTCATCCCCTTTTATACCCCCATGTCCAAAAGAAGAGAGAAAAAGACGTTACTTTGTGAATGGTGCTGATTAGAAAGAAGAGGCGAACATGATGCATTGTGGTTTGGCTGCCTACACATTTCAGCCCGGGTGAAGTTATGAGCTGAAGGCATTGCAAAACCTACAACACATTATCATACTTCCATAGGGGTACTTGCCAGAGGCACTAAAAAGCTTAGAGTGACTTGTTCACTGTCTTTAAATAAAAGATAAAAGCCCCTTATTTATGGATTTGAAATCAGGATCTCTTTTGCACTATAAATGTTTACTTATTGCGTACTACATAAAGTGCAGTCTGCTTTTCATTGTAGACTTTTTTCAGCTAGTGGTTGTGCTTAGAGAAGCAGTTTTTGACTGCGAGACTTTGAAAAGCTATTTGCAAGTTGTGTTTGTATTTTTAATGTTGCACTTTGCGAAACCCTGGTATTGTTTATGCGTCATGCCTTTGTTTTGTTCAACTAAACCACCATGTTATATGAAATACTCAGACTCACTTAGTAAGTACAGTTTTCAGGCATCGGTATCTTTAAACTGCATGTTTTGGGGTGATTAGTTTAGAAAGAAGATTTTCATTTGATCCTCCTGCTTGGCCACCTGCATCTGAAATTTTCTTTTCACTTCAAGCAATCTTAATTCCTCATCCTACAGCAAAAAGTGCTAGCGGGGTGCAGGAGGGTAAAGGCTGCATTTAGCAGATGTATGACTGGATTGCTTTCCAATAGATAACACCATCATGGAGCAAGTGTGCTTAGTGTTAACAGAACACTGGTTTAATAAGCAGCAAGACTGTTCTTACTGTATCACCCATATGATCTCTATATATGTATAGGTTCCATTTCTTTAACATAAATGTGTGTGGTAGTAGGACACATGTACCAATTCTTCTTGCTTGCCATTCCGACTCCCTATGCTTCACTTTCTTTCTTCAACCGCTACATATCAGTCCTCTTTTTCACGATGTGCTATTCTTGCGTTTTCTTTGGTCATACCTTTGGCTTTTGCACTCCTTTACACACATATACCTAGTTTGTGTCTGTAATGCTGCTGGCCTGATAGCCTGGGTGTGACTGTAAACACTAGAACTTCCTTCTTAAGTTTACTTATTCACTGCTTCTCCATCTTAGCAATTTCCTCCCTCCAGCCCTTAGTTGCATTTTGTGTAGAAAAACAGAGGTCTTTGAGGCCTCAAAAACAATTGCGCCCTTATTTGTATAACCTCCTTTTCTGTCCATGTTGTCTCTTCAGAAAGGTGGTCCAGACAATCAAGAAAAGGCTTACTGAATTGGTCATCAGTGGTTTCACTCAAAATGGGTGGCAAATACTTAGTACAGAACACCAGAGCTGGCTCAAACATTAAACCAAAACCTATTCAAACCAGCACCTTTTTCAAAACACCCTGAAGGCTGAAATGCATTAGGGTTCATTCCGAGGTGCCTATGAACTGTTGAATTCTGCCAGAGCACATGCTGTTTGCGGTTTGAGCACACTTTATAAATTACCAATGTGAAAATGCGTTTTGCACATCAGCCTGATAGCTGGGGTTTGCCGAAGAGTGCCTCTGGGTAAAGAACTTTGGGAGACCCCTGAGGTGTAAACAGAGGTACCATGTCAGCCCACCCCTCATGTGCTGCTGGCACCTACAAAAGCAGGCGAAGTTTCCAAATTAATCTGTGACGTTGGTGGCACCATACATGTTATATTAAAGGACCCGGATCTCTGTAAAAAATTTGCATCAGACAATAGATGACCATTCTTAAGAGTACAATTGCAGTTTGGATGGCAAAGTTGATTGCAGTTCTCCAATTTACACATAGGGAACACCTTCTCTTCCATAATTGCCCATGATGGATACCCTAGAACAGTTGACTTCTCTGGACTCCCCACTCAATCATTACTGGAATCCAGGGACCCACACTGAATCATTATTGGAATACGGGGACGCCCACTGAGTCATTATTGGAATTCGGAGACCCTGGCCTAAGAAATTTCGATGATTTAAACCACAAAACAATACAATCAAAGACTGCAACAAGCAATCATCAAACAAGTACACAAATGATTAAATATTTTATTGAATTCATAAACAAACATTTAAAAAACTTTTAATGGTACGGGTGGAGCTTTTCAAAATTCAGTTGGGGCCACCCATCATTCATACTTTGTTGTGTTTGATGTACTTGCACTACTCCAACTTATCAACGTGAGGACAACTTAATTTTTAGCTTCCAACTTCCTTCATATTAGCAGACTGTTTTTGCATAGTTATGTATACTTTATCAATCTGGTAATATTATTGAATTTTCTAAGCAGTAGCGGACCCTTCAATTGGGCATCACAACTCCCAGTGGTGTCCGGAGCACAGGTTAAGAACCACCACCTAGAACATGTATACTTGCTCACAGTCCTCCAGAGATCAATCAGTTTATGCACTCTGGGTTTTCAGAATTAATGTTTGTGAGAAAAGTTGCAGATCGAGGCATATGAGCTGCAGATCACACACTAGGATAGTAGATCGCCATCTGGTGTTGGGCTTGGATGCTTGCACGTTGTTGTTGTCTTGGAAGAAGTCTTTGTGGTCACGAGATAGGTGACTCCTCCCTTGAATGATAGTGCGCATGGGCACCAACTCAACTGTTATTTTCAGCCATTGGGTTCGGATGCAACTTTTCCGCTCTGGATGGAAATCTCAATTCCAAGCTTCTCGAAGCGCAAAATTTTCACAAAAACCATCGAATCACCTTCATCTTCAACATCGATTTCATCGGCTCGATTCCGGACGTCGACGCGGGCCGCTGGGCCTATACGCCGTAAGGCCTACGGCTCATGGAAAGGATGCCTTTCAAAAAATGCCCCCAGTGTGGAGCAAAATTTCCACACAGTGACCATCACAAAGTCTGCAACCTGTGCCTATCACCTGAACACGACAAGCCCAGCTGTCCAGCCTGTGCATCCTTTTGATCCAAAAAGACCATTCGAGATTGAAGGGGTCGAAGACACATCATGGCACAGAGACCAGCTCCGGAACCAGAGGACATCTTTGATGAAGGCCCCGATGTCCCAGAAGAAGATTCCAAGGATCTCCAAATCATCTCCGAAGCAGAGGACTCAGACGACCCCATCACTCCTGGGCAAGTGTGAGTACTACTGCCCATGCCCCAACCCCTCCAAAACCAAAGGCAGTGGTCAAGACTTCGCCTGTTGGCCCCAGTCGAGACCGAAAACATCCTTCAGAAGCCCCGTCTCCGGGCTCGGCTCCGAAGAAACAACACAAGCCTTCCGGTAGCTCGGGACCGAGCAAACCGCATGTCATTGTCCCTTCGGCACCGAAGCCAAAAGACTACTCTGCACCGAAATCGGCTCCGACGACTTTAGCCCCGAAAACGTCAAGGCCCATAGATAAACCGGCGTCAAAGGTTCCCAAGCCTAAAGATCCAGCTTCGGCCTCGAAACCATCATCGGCACCGAAACAAACGGCTAAGGACTCTGATACACCTCTTAAAGCCAAAACCTACATGGATCAACCAAAACCTTGCTCGGAACCGAAAAAATCGGCACCGAAAACTGTTCCCGAGGAACAAGAACTTTTTCACCCAGATCCCATCGATCCAAGGCAGAAAAAGATTTATATTAACCCAAAGACTGGACATGTCACGGCTGTGCCATGTAAAAAACGAAAACTGGACACACCATCTGCTCCAGTTCCTCTACACAGGAAGGACTCTGCAACATCGCCTATGCCCCCTCCCTCTCCTATACTGCCTTCTAACCCGCCTCCTCTGCCTACACCACCCTTGCCTGTAACTTCTCCACCACATACACCACCTCCAGATGATTATGATGATGACCTAGGGGGTGGGGGTGATCCTAATGACCCGTTCACGGATCCAGATACCTCACCACTTGAAGATTGGGCATTCCCTCTCCCAACAGACATGCCAGAACCGCAGCCATATCCCTCCAAACCATCTCCCCCAGATGATCACCGAGGGTTTGGCCAATTATTAAATAGAGCGGCACTTTATCATGGCGTTACAATGCACTCCGACGCACCAGAGGAAGACTTCCTCTTAGATACTTTTGAACAATCTCAAAAGTCAGTACAAATACTACCTATGATCAAAGGAGTCATTAAGCACGCCCCGAGGTATTTAAAGACTCCGTCCATGCCAGGGTTCTTAACCCTAGAATAGAAAATAAATATAGGCCTGCCGCTGAAGATCCTACTTACATCAAAGGACAGTTGCCCTTGGATTCTTTGGTCGTTTCCAATGCTAGGAAACGCGCCTACTCCCAGACCACAGGAGATACATCACCCCCGGACAAAGAATCCAAACTTCTAGAAGCCTCTGGCAAAAGAGTAGCAGCACAGGCTGCTAATCATTGGCGTATTGCCAACACCCAAGCACTACTAGCACGATACGACAGGGCACACTACGACCAGTTAGAGAATCTCTTACAACATCTGCCTAAACAGTATAAAACCCAGGAGAATGACCTTATCCAAGAGGGCAAGCTTATTTCAAATGCGTCAATTAAATGTGCACTTGACGCCGCAGACACCACCTCTAGAGCAATTAACACCAGTGTGCTCCTTAGACGACATGCCTGGTTACGCATTTCAGGCTTTAAGCCAGAGGTACAAACTACCATACTTAGTCAGCCATTCAACCAAGAACAGCTATTTGGGCCAGCCGTAGACACTGCCCTTGAAAAAATGAAAAAGGACACCGAGACTGCTAAGTCCACAAGCACGTGGCTCCTTTCGGCGCTCCTTCTACAGAGGAGCCTCCACAAATATGGGCGCAGACACCTCATCTACATTCAAAGCCATTACACAAACATCCCCCAGTAGAGCATATTTTAGAGGTGGATACAGAGGAAACAACAACAAGGGATGAGGTCGAGGTAATAACGACACTCGCACCTCCCCTGCCACAAAACAGTGACTTTCCTCCGCTCCCCCCAGACCATCCCACTCCAATCGGGGGCAGACTAACAGAGTTCCTACCTGTCTGGAACGCCATCACAACAGACAAGTGGGTAAGACAAATTATCCAGTATGGCTACTGCCTGGAACTTACAACTACCACCCCACATATACCACCCAAACAGCATTCGATGTCCCCAGACCATCTTACGCTCCTCAAACAAGAGGTTCTCTCACTGCTCCTAAAGCACGCAATAGAGCCAGTTCCCTTAGAACATCAAAGGACAGGGGTATACTCACTCTACTTCCTAATCCCCAAAAAGGACAGGACTCTAAGACCAGTACTCGACCTCAGACCCCTAAATCTGTACATACACTCAGATCATTTCCATATGATCACTCTTCAACAAGTGCTCACACTGCTGCAACAAGGCGATTTCCTTGCCACACTAGATCTCAAGGACACCTACTTCCACCTTCCCATACATCCTGCTCACAGGAAGTATCTAAGGTTTGTGGTGGACGGACAACACTACCATTTCACAGTCCTTCCATTCGGGGTAACAACCGCGCCCAGAGTATTCACAAAATGTCTGGCAGTAGTAGCAGCACATCTCAGAAGACAACAAACTCATGTCTTCCCGTATCTAGACGACTGGGTAATAAAAGCCAAGTCATTCAACAAATGTGTTCTACACACTCACCAAACCATCCAAATGTTACACAACTTGGGGTTCACAATCAACTATCCCAAGTCTCATCTCCAACCCTCTCATATACACCAGTATCTAGGAGCGACCATAAACACCTCCGCAGCCCTAGCATATCCCAGCCCAGCCAGGATAGCCAATATACAAGCTCTTATCACAAAATTACAAATCCAACACTCTATTCCAGCAAGAGTGTTCATGCAACTCATAGGCATGATGGTGTCTTGCATCTTCATTGTGCCTTATGCAAGACTTCAAATGCGTCCCTGGCAAGAATGTCTAGCACGTCAGTGGAACCAGGCTCACGGACAACTCACAGATCTGGTGTTGGTGGACAGCCACACACATCGCTCTTTACAATGGTGGAACATAACAAACTTGTCCAAAGGGCGCCCATTCCTAGAGCCTCTTCCACAGATAGTGCTGACAACAGACGCATCACTCACAGGATGGGGAGCTCATCTCCTCGGACACACCACTCAGGGCAAATGGACCACTTAACAGAAAGTGCTCCATATCAATTACCTGGAACTGCTAGCAGTATTCTTAGCACTAATATCATCCCAACTACATGTACAGAACAAAGCTGTCCTCATCCGGACGGACAACATGACAGCCATGTATTACATACAAAAACAAGGAGGCACACATTCTATGCAGCTGTCCCAGCTCGCACAGAACATTTGGAGATGGGCCATTCCTCAGAACATATACCTACTTGCAGAGCACCTTCCAGGGGTTCACAATCAAATTGCCGATCTGTTAAGTCGACAAACACAACAGATCCACGAATGGGAACTACATCCCCAAGTCCTATTGCCCTTTTTCAAACAATGGGGCCAACCAGACATAGATCTGTTCGCCACACACAAAAACGCAAAATGCCCAACCTTCGCCCCCAGGTTTCCCCACCCGGAGTCAAAGGGCAATGCGATATGGATGTACTGGTCAGGCAGATTTGCGTACGCTTTTCCGCCTCTCCCACTCATTCCACTAGTAGTACGCAAGCTCAGGCACCAGTCTCTCAAACTGATCCTAGTAGCTCCCACCTGGGCACTCCAACCGTGGTTCACAACACTACTGGAACTCTCTCTAGTACCACACCAAAAACTGCATCTCTCCCCGTCCTTAATAACCCAGAACCATGGAGAATCAGACATCCAGATCCAGGTCAACTGAATCTGGTGATCTGGCTCCTGAAGTCCTAGAGTTCGGTTACCTTAACCTGCCACCAGACTGCATCAACATTATAACAATAATATACACCCACTGGATGCATCCATCCAAAACATCATTTGCTACTTACTACACTTGCAAAGATGTAATTTAGCATACTCATCCATACGTCTCCACCTACGTCTCCACCTAGCAGCATTAGCAGCTTACTTACAAAATCGTCAACACTTGTCACACTTTAGAGTCCCTGCAATCAAAGCCTTCATGGAAGGACTTAAAATAATTATTCCTCCCAGATTACCACCCTCTCCAGTTTGGAATCTAAACATTGTTCTTACTAGGCTCATGGGAACCCCATTTGAACCTCTGCATAAATGCGAACTACAGTTTCTCACATGGAAAGTAGCTTTCCTTATCGCTATCACATTCCTCAGAAGGGTAAGTGAAATCCAGGCTTTAACCATACAAGAACCATTCTTACAATTACACTGTAACAAAGTGGTTCTTAGGACAAATCCGAAATTCCTTCCAAAAGTCATATCTCCTTTTCATCTTAACCAATCAGTAGAGTTACCCGTGTTCTTCCCAAACCCAGACTCGGTAGCTGAAAGAGCTCTTCATACCTTAGATGTTAAAAGAGCCCTTCTTTACTACATTGACAGAACCAAATCATTCCGCAAAACAAAACAATTGTTTGTAGCTTTCTCTCCACCACATAAGGGAAACCCCATTTCCAAATCTGGGATAGCTAGGTGGATAGTTAAATGTATTCAAATATGCTACCACAAAGCTAAACGCACACTAACAGTTCCCCCTAGAGCGCATTCCACACACAAAATAGGGGCTTCCATGGCATTCTTAGAAGAGCTTCCATTAGAAGATATTTGTAAGGCAGCCACATGGTCTACAACACACACCTTCTCTAAACACTATTGTGTTGACGTGCAAGCAAAACAACAAGCTTCTGTGGGCCAAGCTGTCCGTAAAACTTTATTTCAAACTGCTGCAACCGATACAGGTGACCACCGCTAGGGGAGATACTGCTATATAGTCTATCCTAGTGTGTGATCTGCAGCTCATATGCCTCGAATGGAATATGCTACTTACCAGTATGCATCTGTTCTTGGCATGTAGAGCTGCAGATCCACACACACCCACCCATCTCCCCGGGACCTGTATCTGATCCAGCATTGTCTTACTTAGATATCACACATGGACATCTCTCTCTCTTCTACAAACTCCATCATTTCCCATCATGGCGAAAAACAATCTAACGATGGAGTTGATGCCCATGCGCACTATCGTCCAAGGGAGGAGTCCCCTATCTCGTGACCACAAAGATTTCTTCCAAGACAACAACGTGCAAGCATCCGAGCCCAACACCAGATGGCGATCTACTATCCTAGTGTGTAGATCTGCAGCTCTACATGCCAAGAACAGATGCATACTGGTAAGTAGCATATTCCTTATAATGGATTTCAATTGATTAGGAGTTATTTTATCTGAAAGAGACAATTAGTTATAGATTCCTTTCAATAGAATTACCTGGTGCACGTAAGGGATGCCCGGCTTCAAGGCTTGCGGTTCCTGCCAAAAACTGATGTCGGTGACTTATCCGCACCGCATGTGCCTGTGGTGCCTGGAACGTGACCACGACCCCAAGTCGTGTTCCGACTGCCGGACCATGAATCCGAAGTCTTTGCGGGAGCAGTCCCAAAAGCTTCTCGAGGCCCGTCAGTCGGCTCTGCGCTGTTCGAGGTCCCGGTCGCGCGGCAGCCCCTGCTGATGTTTAATGAAGTCCTGCATGACATCCTTTTGGGCACCTGGTCCAGGCCCAACATAGGGGCTCCTGTGAATAGGATGATTACCGATGCCACCATCCGTCCCCAGGTGACCCCACTTTCCTCTCCCAACACCCCACCCCTGAGAGCTTAGTGGTCCAAGCCTCAAAGTCCAAAGGAGCATTCCCTAACGCTCCACCCGATAGGGAACCCAAAAAGCTGGACCATCTTGGGAAGAAGATGTTTTCTTCCTCCAGCTTGGGTCGGTAAACACCGCATGTCTATTGGGCGGTTACACCCACTCTGTGTGGGATACTGTAGCACAGGTGCTGCCCCAGTGCCTGGAGGAGGCCCGAGCCATGCTCTCCCGTGCAGTTGCCGATGGGATAGATGCAGCCAAGTTTACCATACGCTATGTGCTGGTCACCGCCGATTCGCTAGGCAGGACGATTTCAAGGTCGGTAGCCCTTAAACGCTATGCCTGGGTGAGGTCGACTGGTTTTTCCGGGGATGTGCAGGCTACCCTCATGGACATGCCCTTTGATGGCCATCGCCTGTTCAGCGACAAAGCAGACAACACGCTAAAGCGCTTCAAGGACTCTGGGGCAACGGCCAAGTCCTTGGGCCGCTCCACTGCCCGCCCGGCGCAGTCTGCTTTTCGCCCCTTTCATGGGTACGGAAGGGGTGCCCTGCCACGTTCCACCCAGAGCCACAGGCCGGCGCAAGCTGTTCAGCGCCTGCGCAGCCGGGGACGTGGGAACCACCGCCGTCGGTCTGGGGGCCAGCGAGCGGGCCAGTCCACCACCGCCCCCTCTGCAGCAGCCTCCAAACCCTCCTAGTCTGACCTTTCTGGCTACCAATCGCCAGTGGGAGGCAGGATTCGCCATCACCTCCCCCACCGGTGCACCATCACGTTGACAGGTGCGTTTTGCAGATAGTCCGAGGTGCTACTCCCTCGCCTTTGAGACTGCCCCTCCATCCATGCCACCTAAGTACCATCGCATGTCGGAGGATCACTTTGCCCTTCTCCAACAGGAAGTTACAGCTCTCTTGGCCAGTGGAGTTATCAAGCGAGTTCCTGCCCCAGAAGTAGGTCGTGGTGCTATTCCCACTACTTTCTGGTGCCGAAGAAGGACAAAGGCCTGCATCCTATCTTGGTTCTCAGGAACGTCAACCGCTTCCTCTGTAAGGAGAAGTTCAAAATGTTGACTGGAGACTGGATGGTAGCGTTGGACTTGCAGGACGCTTACTTTCACATCCCCGTCCTGCGGCCCACCGGAGCTACCTACGGTTCACGGTAGGCCACGAACACTTTCAGTTTACCTTGCTTCCCTTTGGCCTTACCAACGCCCTTCGGGTGTTCACGAAAGTGATGGCGGAGGTCGCAGCTCATCTGCGCAGATCAGGGGTTCCAGTCTTCCCCTTTCTCAAATACTACGGCGGACCTCCTGCATTCGCTGGGGTTCTCTATCAACGTGCCAAAGTCACACCTGACTCCCTCTCAGAGCTTCTCTTCATCGGAGAGGTTCTGGACACAACGCAGTTTTGGGTCTGTCCTCTCTAGCAGCGAGTCCAGGATATTCGAACTATGATTCTGATCTTTCATCCTGGTCTTTGTTTGGTCAGGATGACTCTGCGGCTGCTGGGCCTGATTGCCTCCTGCATCCTGCTGTTGGATCATGCCAGGTGGCATATGCGGGCTCTGCAGTGGGACCTGAAGTTCCAGTGGGCACAGCATCAGGGGAATCTCTCCGATTGCGTCAATATCTCGGAGGGCACTGCATGCCAACTGCAGTGGTGGCTAACGAACCAGGATTGGGTCAACGGCAGATCCCTCTCCCGTCCCCAACCAGATTTCATAGTGGTGACCGATGCATCGCTTCTGGGATGGGGCGGCCACATGGGAGAGGCGAAAATCAGAGCTCTCTGGTCTCCGGTTGCAGTCTGAGCTCCACATCAACCTTCCTGAGCCCCGGGCGATTTGTCTTGCACTCAAAGCATTCCTTCCCTCTTTCAGGGGAAGAGTTGCGCAGGTGTTCACGGACAACTCCACCCCTATGTGGTACTGCAACAAACAGGGCAGCTTGGGGTCGTGGACCCTATGTCAAGAGGCTCTCTGTCTCTAGACATGGCTGGAACATCAGGGCATATCTCTGGTGTTTCAACATCTGACAGTTTCACTGAATGCCAGGGCGGACGAAAGCTGCAGGTGCATGATGGATCACAAATAGCGTCTTCACTTGGAAGTGGTGCAAGGTCTCTTTCAGCAGTGGGGAGAGCCTTCGTTAGATCTATTAGCCATCGAAGAAAACACGCAATGTCAGCAGTTCTGCGCGTTGGAATTTCCAAGGCGGCACTCGCTAGGCGACGCTTTTCGTCGCGAGTGGAGTTGCGGTCTTCTATTCGCCTTTTCGCCTATACCACTTCTGCCCAGAGTGCTGAAGAAGATCAGGTGCGACCGGGCGCAAGTCATTCTTGTGGCTCCGGATTAGGGCACGAAGAGTCTGGTATCCCGAGCTGTTACACATGGCCATCGATCCTATGATCAGACTGCCTCTTCGAGAGGATCTTCTGTCGCAGCTTCAGGGGACAGTCCTCCACCTGAACCTGTCCAGCCTCCACCTCCTTGTGTGGAGATTGAGCGGCGTCAGTTGACGGCCTTTGATCACCTCCCGACGTCTGTGACGTTATCTTGGCAGCCAGGCATCCAGGTATCCCTCCACTAAGAGGTATACGCCTGCAGATGGAACAAATTTGTGGCATGGTGCACAGCAAAGCTGTGGATTCCCTTTCCTCCCCTCTTTCTGTGGTTCTCTTGTTCCTCCTTTCTTTGGCCCAGCAGGGCTCTGCTCTGGGCACTCTTAATGGCTAGCTCTCAGCCATTTCAGCCTTTCTTAGGCTTCCTGATCAACCTTCTCTTTTCAAGTCCCCCGTTGTGAATCGCTTTCTTAAGGGCGTTACTCATCTTTTTCCTCCTGTCCCATTCGTAATGCCTCAGTTGGATTTGAACTTGGTTCTTACTTACCTTATGTGTGCTCCCTTTGAGCCGCTTCATAACCGTCCTCTCAGACTTCTTACTTTAAAGACTGCCTTTCTGGTTGACATCACCGGAGGGGTGAGTGAGCTCCAAGCTCTTTCTTCAAAGCCTCCTTTTCTGGCTGTTCATCCGAACAAAGTCGTCCTCAGAACCAGACCTTCCTTTCTTCCCAAGGTGGTGACTTCTTTCCACATTGGTCAAACCATCACTTTGTCCACCTTCTTTCCGCATCTGTCTAAGGATCCAAAACGTGCGCTTTCCTTTTATTTGGATCGCACCAAGCAATTCCGGGTGGATGACCAGCTCTTTGTTGGCTATGTGAGGTTAAAATTACGGACGGTCCGTGAAATTTACTGATGGTTGGTCACCCTAGGGAAGGCTCGGGGTGGGATAGGAGCTCTGTGTGCTCGTTCCGCGAAAAACAAAGTAGTTCAACACTAGGGCCTTCCGCCTTTTCAGGTACTGCAACTAGTCAGATATTGTTTGTTCTCGACCTCCCTTCAGCATTTTGCAGTCTCACTGGTTTGACTCTAATTTCCTTTGTTAGAGCATGCGCTATGAAAAGCAAGGGTGACACCACCTCAAGTGCCGTTTCTAGTTTCTTTATTCTGTCATTTATCTTCCTACCGTCTGTTTGCAGTACATTTATTTACATAGTGCATATTTTGCATTTGAGGGTATTCTTGCGTCCTTAACAGCCATTTTGAGTGTAAGCTCCAACTCTCGGCCAGCACATCGACTACCCGCATCTTATCTCCTCAGGATTCTTTTCCCTTGTAGAAAGGCATAGCTGTCCAGTTCTTTCCATCCTAAAATCTTTGTCACCCTGGTCCTTTTATCAACTCACAACTCTGTTCTGTAGGTGGTTATGGGTTGGAATATAATTAAGGTTCTCTGTTTTCAGTTTTTACAGCTGTTTTACAGATAAATACAGACAGAAAACCATTTATTTTTAAATGTGGATAAGAACAGAAATTGGGTTGCGTTTTGAGTGATTCTAAATACGCTCTGCCATTACTTCCAGTCCAATAGCTGTGTGGATTGATAGGTAAGGGGGGTAAAAAGGAAAGGAATTTTAGTAAAGAAGCTAAAACATCAGTAAATACGCACAAGGTTGATAATGAAATGTGCATATTTTCATACAAGTGTGTTGATTTATCTTCTGCTTGTGTTCATATCACTGAAACCTAGCAGGCATTCAAGCAAGAGAGCTTATTTATCGGTTAAATAATTGGCGAAATATACCAGTTTCGGCTTCATTGATTTAATAAAACCCAAAAGACATATAGATAAATACAGATGAAATTAGCAACAAAAAAATATGGATAATTACAGACAATGTCAAAAAAATGAATACTATAAAACTGGGAGTCCTGAACATAATTGTGTTGTCAAAAAGAGGCGTTACTTGTCACCACCCACCTCGGTGGCAAAAAAAAGATCACCTAGAGATCTGTGGCATGTTGACTTTGGCCCCTTCAAGTCTGCAGCTAGGACAGAAGATCACCACGTACACAATCCATTATAGTGCTGTCCATGAGTGCACTCAACATTCAGTCTAGCCAGAAGCCTCCCTCAGAGGAATCCCACCTCAGTGAACTACAGGCCACCTTTAGACATGCAGTTGATCAGTAGGCCTCCTTCATGCCCTTCCTGTGTTTAACAATTTACTCCTCCAGGCCAGGATCATGGGTTCCGTATTCAGCACTGCTTCTCCAACTCCATGTCCCCAGCCCTGGCCGGCAGACGGCCCATCCAACAGCCGGCAAGGGAGGGGCGAGCAAGGCCATACTCTTGTGCCTATCATTCTGTCCAGAATCTCTGGACCTCACTCTACAGCAACACAAGCATGGGACTTCTTCCACCACCCAGTCCTTGCAGGGTGCAGCGCATCTCCCAGCACAACTCTAGCCAGAGTTAGAGGACACCCCTAACTGGGAATTTGCCCCTTGCCATCTTGCACACCGTTAGCCTGTGGTGGTCGCTGGCTTAGAGCTAATGCAGTCAAGGCATATTCGTTCCTCGATGTGTGCCTACTAACTTGCTCCCAGCGGAGGCTCAGCAGCCAGCTGCCATCTTCCACGGCATTCGGTCACCCTTCCCCAGTAATAGACAAACCCGGTTTGTTCTGGTTTGGTTTTGCACTGAAGTAACCTTATGTATTGCCCATTAGACCTACATTGGTAGACTTTGAGAGGTCTTCTAAAAAATATATTGTGTCTAAAGTTATAATCGAAAATATGTGCAATGGGGAAAAGTACCAGGTGTCAGAAAAACAATGCATGTGAGACCGTTGTCCAGGTCAAATGAGCAAAGGTGGTAGGTGGTGCATGTGCCACCTGCCGGCCGGTCACTGGGTAGCATCTTTGGCTCGCCAATAAAAATAACTATAGCTTACGCAACAAGAATTCTGAATTTTATTAAGGACACAGAGGCGGGGATTATGCTTCTCCCTCTTTACTGCACAAAATTAACAGCAGCCAATTACAATAATACAAAAGAAAAACAACCTATCCCAAGAGCCTCAAGTCCATCACTAGTAACATGCTGCAATCACTGACAACCCATGTACAGGAACCTCCATTTTGTAATCCTCTTTCTTTGCAAACAGAACTGAAATTTTAAAGTCAAGAATAGCATATTCAAACCTGAATCCATGTCGATACCAGAAGTAGAATCCTCAAACCCTGTCAACCGCACAGGTTGAATCTGCAAGAACTCCAAGATAGTCTTCTTCATTCACGGCGAGGAAGGAGTCATCCTTCACACAGGACTGCAAAGCCTGCTCTGTATACTTCACGTGGCAATTATTCCACCTCAAGTGTGTGTCGGATCGTTTCCTGTAAAATCAGAAACATGAAATCATAAAATCCATAGCATCAATTATAATAAGCATAGAAATAATCACAAAAAGGGCAGGAAACCCAATTGGAATTACAAATGTATACACACAAGTAAAATTAGAAATGTACTATAATTTACATATTTATACAGTATACAACAAATCAGGGTGGCATAATCCTCGCCGCTGAGTCCTTAGTAGAATTAAAAATTCTTATTGCATAAGCTAGAATGTTTTTCATTCTGTTAGGACCGGAGGCTCCGATTATGCTTGTTTAAAGCTGTGCCACCACCACTGATGCTATATCAACAATCCGTTCATAATAGAAAGACTTAAAGGTTGACTCCGATGACCAGTCAGCTCCCTTCAGAATATCTCCCAAGCGTGAACCTAATGTGGAAAATGTTAACGCCATAGCTTCTCGGGTTGAATGTGCACCAAAAATGGTAATTTTTCTATACCTGCATCTGATAAATATGAACGCATCCATCTTGTTAAAGTAGTGGATGCTATGGGTTTAAAAGGTTTTTGCAATGAGTATTTGTCTTCCTGGGTCTACTCGAAATTCACTGGTGGCAGCTTCATAAGCTTTGAGGCATTGTACTACACACAACTTAACGTTATTGGGAAATGCTGGATAAGACACCATCCTGGTATTAGATTTAGTACTTTGGGAAACAGAAAAGGTAACCCTCTCTTCGGAGAAAGCCTTGTCTGAGAGATCAAAAGCTTGCCCAGCATACACTCTTACTGTTCCAGCGGGATCGGTATTCCCTTCGTCACACCAATCAGCCCATCGTCGCCATGCCGAAGCATAGTATTTGTACGTACCTGAAGCCCATGTTTGACTGATATAGAAGGACTCTTGTTGAGAAATGCAAGGCGCCTTCCATCTACACCTGAATCTTTCCAATCTACCAACCTGACCTGACCTAAGGGAATCAGCGGATGAGGTTGCCCCACTGAGTCCTGCAACAGGTTCTGGCGAGAGGGGATCAAGAGAGTCATGACACAAGACAATTCCAGAGCCATAGGGAACCACGGTTGAGCTATCCAGAGTGTAGTCACCAAAATGATCTCCCCTTTTTGAAGATGCATTAGAGACAGGACTCTGGGGATCCTGCTGACTGGAGTAAATGTATATCGCTGATAGGGAGACCAGCCTTGTAGGAAAGCATCTGTTGCTGTCACATCTCGGAGCAGCTGTAGACAGAGGAATCTGGCAATTGAGATGGGAGGCAAACTGCTCCACTGAGCACGGTCCCCACTTGCAATTGAGACAGAAAAGATCCTTGGGTGATGTCTCCAATCGCTAAAATCTCAGAGATTGCACAAATGCCAATCTGCCACCAAGTTCCTCCGCCCGGGAAGATATTCTGCGATGATCGAGATTCATTGCTGAAGGCCGAAGTGCCAAAATCCGTTGGCAATGTCTGCCAACAGGTGATATCTAGACCCACAATCCATTCCACTGATCTAATGAGCTTGTCAGGCTGCATAACGCAGACCTCAACTCCTGCTTGTTTGTTCAGATTTTCTGGACAGGTAGAATCAGTTGGGACAATATCTAATCTATCAGGAATCCCAAAAAGTCCATGTGTTGAGAGGTAATCAGGCAAGACTTTGACTAGTTTATTACAAAGCCCAGATCATAAAGGAGTTGAATTGTTCAAGACAGATGGAGCGTTACCATCTGTGATCCTGGGCCCAGAGGATCAGATCGTCGAGATAGATAATCATCCTCACACCTTTGGCTCAAAGAGCCTCTACTATGGTGTCTCATCAGCTTTGTAAAACACGAAGGAGCTGAAGAGAGCCCAAAGGGAAGGACTCTGAACTCGAAGCAAAGTCCCAGCCAAGTGAATTGGAGGATTCGTCGATGAGGAGAAAAAACGGAAATTGTCAAGTACATGTCCTTCAGGTCCAGACCGACCATCCAGTCGCCTTCCTGGAAAATGTCTCGGAGAAGGTGAATGCCCTCATCTTGAAATGCCTGTACATTAGCCAGGCGTTGAAAACCTTCAGGTTTAGGAGTAGGTGAGAACCACCCTTCTCTTTTCGACTAAGAAAATGGTGCTAAGAAAAATCCCGGGATTTGGGGTAGAAGGGCAGATTGCATGTTTCTGCAAGAGCGCTTGAATTTCCGAAGAGATGACGCTTTACTCTTGCAGGGGAAAATACAGCTCCTGAGGAAGGCAGGATTGGGAAGGGGATGTTGTAAATCTCCAGTTTGTAACCCTGGATGGATTCTAGCACCCAAGTGTCCTGAGGCAGAAGTTGCTATTTGTGTACGAACAACCGTGTTCTGCACTCCAAAATTATCTTGGCGAGAGGAATAATTCTCACCTGTGGATCCGGAATCCGGAGGCACACTGGTGTCCTCTGATATATCCTTTGCGGAAGCATTTGCAGCCTCCACGCAATTGGGTGGGGTAAAAGGTATAGTACGAGGACGGTTCGTGCCAGTTACAGCATCTGCAGTAGGAGAAGTGTCACTGGGCTCCTTGGTAAAAACCACAGACTGACAATTGGCCCCTAAATCGTCCGGCCCTTTCAAAAAGGGTTTGGCAAAATGCTTTTTTCAGAGGGAGCTGCGCTTTGTCCAAAGTGTTATCCGTCGAGGCAAATTTGGCTAGGTTCTTAACAAAGGGACCTCCGAATAGGAGACCCTGAGCCACTTACCCCATTTCTGATGAGGCAAATTCATTTAATTTGGGGTCGATTTGCATGAGGATGGAGCGTCTTCTCTCGGTGGATATGGCACAGTTGGTGTTCCCAAACTGGCAAATTGCATGCTGCGCCCAACCAACCATGACATCTGGATCTATGGAAATAATTGGATTCCAGGATCTTCGTAAGGGCCGCGGAAATGTCTAGAAGTTTATCCTGGCTGTTACGCCAGGCTCAAGCCCTTTCTTGGGATCCCTAGCTAATTTTTTCATTAAGTTAACCATGGTGGGGTCCACTTTGGGAGTATCTGTGACTATACCAGCAAGGTCAGGTCTAGGGCATTCCGTGCAGAGTCTGGTTCGTACCTCTTTATCAAAACTTTCCCTAATATGATCCTGCACATAATCTGACACTTCCTGGGAGGGGTCCAACTGGTCGACCGGGGTGGACGATGTCACCTGGATTGAAGGTCAACACCTTTGGAGTTTTAGAACTGAAATCTGCACGTTGCCCAGAGCACTTCCTCTTACTGGGCCCGGTTCATCCTTATGCTCAATGTCACTGGGCCAGTTGTGGTATAGCCTGTATTGGTAACGCTTTACTGAATCATCAGTTAGGGGCGTGAGGCAGCATCCATGACTGTCTCATACAGCTTCTATTATGCCTCAGCATGGACCCACCTCCTAGTCTTAGATTTTTCCTTACCGGTATTATTAAGAGGGGCTGGTGAACCCTCGGATGGGGCGGGGGGGAGCCAACCCTGCTGACGGGCCTTTAAATTGGTGGGTGAGGGGGCCCAGAGCCCTAGCTAGGGCTTTGTTTACTGATGTTTAGATAGACGTCATTGTCTAAGGCGTCAACCAGACTCTCTTCTAAGACCTTTTGCATGTCCTCCTGATAGTACCCCATATTCCCCTAATGGGTCGTATTGGTCCATATTGCAGGTTTATAGGAGGCAAACTGGGCCGTAAGCAGTGCCAAAATCCGGGTAGCCAGAGACTTCAGTAAGGAGGGAATGTAGACTCCAGCAGGCGAAGTACAATATATGGTGTGGAGGGTGCGATCTGCAAGAATACTCTAGGCCAAGCCTGGGCAATTTTACAACCCTGGGCACATTCAGAAGCACCAGGGTGTTATAGGGAGCCAAAATCAGAGCACAAGAGACCCAAAGGGTATTAAGGCCCTACTAGCATAGGGACGCACCGCTAGACGCTACAACCAGTATTCGCCACCACGTTCAAATGAGGCATTGTGGCTTCACACATGTGCGCTGAGGCCTGAAGGGCTAGAAATGGGACTGCAGCCATCGGAAAACGATTGCCACGACCTGCTCCACAGAATAGAGCCTGCGAGGAAAGTTGCCTGGCTCGGGATTCAAAAGTGCTCCCCCTAGGAGGAAAAATAAATTACACACAAATCAGTAAGTGTGGAAACTGTGGGTAGCGCATCCCTAGTAATGCGGGACGCGCACACCCGTCGAACGTCAATAAGATGCGTTCATGGAGACATGAAGCACCATTAACACCTCAGATAATTTTTGTTGCATGCACACGACAGAACATATCTAATATATATAATAGAAGTGAAGAGGTACTCAACTAGCTGGCCAGCAGCAAAGAAAGAGGATTACAAAATGGAGGCTCCTATACTTAAGGACTGGGTTATTGGTGATTTGAGCATGTGACTAGTGATCAGTGGTGGCTCCTCCGCTAAGGCAGAGGAGCATCGCCCCACTGCCCTCGGACCAGTGTAAAAGGAAAATAAAAATGAAAACAGAAGTTATTATAATTTTATTTTTAGAATCTTGAGACCAGGTTAGGGCGGAGCTGGGCTCCCGTGACGCTAGAGGGAGGAGGAGTGGTTGCTACACCTTATGTATGCGTGACGGTTTGGCCGGCCATCTTGAGACGGCCAAACCATCATGGGCACTTAGCATGTCGTCCACTGGGCAGTAATGCACAGCCTGGGTGGAGAACATGCACAGGCTGTCAGTCCCTGTCTGAGTGCTGAACCACAGCGCTCAGACCAATCATGACGCTGCTGTCATGTTGACAGCAGCATCGTGTTTGGCTTAGGGTAGCATGTGTGCCTCTGGGAGCCAGGAGAACAGCGAGGACAAAGAAGAGGCTGCAGCTGGTGATCGGCGACAAGCAGGTGTCTTTTTTTTCCTTCTTAAACCCTCCTCCCAACCTCCCCGCCACCGTTCCATACTAGCCGCTACTGCTAGTGATGGACTTGAGGTTCATGGTGTATGTTGTTTTTTGTTTGTATTATTGTAACTGGTTATGCAGTAAAGAGAGAGAAGCATAATCGGAGTCTACGTTCCTGACACAGAGTTGTAGCAAAGTCAAGCACTTCAAGGACCATGCTATATAGGATGTGGTTTAAGGTTCAGTTTCAGAAAACAAAACAGCATAAAATCAATAAACATTAAGGTACAGTTAAAGGAGTTTTGCAGGGAACACTGACTTTTAATAAACACAAATACAAAGTACAAGTAAAGATATTTTGCCATAGTTACAACCATCCTGCTCACTTTGGACACTTGGGCAGTAAGGAGAGCATGATGTAGAGGTCATTATTCTTCTTTGCTTGTAGAACTGTCCAATGACAATTCAGCTTTATTGACAGTGCAATAGGACAATGGTAACAACACTGACTGAGAAAATGTATGTTCCTGTGTTTCTATGCCACAGGGTGCTTCCGCGATATTGGATAACCTCTGAGCTGTTTTTAGGAGTAAGTTTACCATACAGCCTCGCTGGATATCTGTCTGTGGCTCACCTTATTTGTGGGTCGTCAGGGCTTCCCATGACCATCCTCCATTGGCCACTCTGATGGCTACAGAAGATGGTGCACTTAGGAGACTGGAGCAGATACCGCAATCAGTGAAGTTCACAGTCTTACTGGAACTAAGCTTTGACTAGCTGCCACACATCCAGTTCTTACCCTCAAATTGATGCCTTTTAAAAGCCACTTTTCCCTTACTGTGGGCAGAATATGATTTTCAGCAGTGTTGGTGTGTTGATGGAGGCTATGTGGGGGAGGGCGGTGGTAGTGGGAACACTTGGAAATTAAAGAGATGTGGCGCCAGCACCACATTTTGGAGAAAGGCTACAAGTTGTTTTGGTTAGAGCTGGTAAAGCATCATTGAAGTAGACACTGGGTTTTCAAGAACTGACACTTTTACAAAGCTGTCATTCTCTAGGAAGATTTTTACCACGGGTGGGATGTCCAGCCTAGTTATTGTAGAAGTAGATATCTGCTTATGTATTAGTGAAATTTTGTCTTCATAGTTTCTGAAATCCCTTTTATTTCTTTTTAGAATATGATGAGATTGGTTGAATTGCAGCTTGGTGTGATTATCAAAAGTTTGGAAGAGTATTGATTTTCTGTTTATTCATTGAGACTTTAATCTTATATTGAAGAAGGGTTGCTTTAGTGGAAATTGCTGCATGTCTGTATTTTTTACCACATTTCTAAAACTCACCAATGTGGGTGCCTTATGGGTTCTCCATTGATATTCTGATCTTCTGAGTTCTTTCCTTTTGTCATTTAGGTCTTGGGAGAAACGCAGATTTGAAATCTTTGGCTTATTTCTTCCCTTAGTTTCATGGGATATTATTTGTCAGCAATTTCCAGGATGGCCCTTAGGCACCCTTAGAGGTGTAGACAATGAAGAGAATGGGAGCTTATAACTTTTTGTGGAGACTCTTGATAGACTTACAATAGAGCTCGATGTTTATCTCACCAAATAAGGTTGCAGGGCTAGTTTACACTTTCATTAATGCACCATGCATTTGTCCACGTGAGACAAGATTAGGTCGCTGTGGATAGCTTCCATGCAGCTGGATAAGCCAAGTCTGGTGGCTCATTGAACTCTGTTTGCTGAGCACTTGAGCACTGCACCCTCACTGATCTTAGTAGCACCTGCAATTTATCATTAAATAATTAAATGTACAGTTCACAATTTGTTATGGGCCATTGAGTGTTGTCAATACATTGTGGCTAAACAAGACTAGCCCTCAGCTACAGTAGGTTATGTGTATAAATGACCCGTAGCTCCGTGTTTTGTGTGGGTTTATAGATCTACCTTAGATACATCTGTCTATATATATATATATATAGTCTATATTACCTACTGGTGGTCGCCAGTAGGTAGTTATAGTTACAACCTAGTTTCCATAGGAAAAGCATTTTTTGATTTGCTGATAACTTTGGCGACTTTTGACGAATCTTAGCGAAATTCTCCAAAAACAAGTCTATCCAGGTCAGCTTCTATCCTGAAAGTTTGGGGGTGATTCGTCAAGCAGGGGCTGAGAAAAAAGGGGGTTCCCAAAATGCGTTTTCCCCATGTTAATTTCCGTAGGAAATATTGCGACGAGCTACAGCCCGAACTGCTGAACGGAATTACCCCAAATTTGGCAGAAAGGTAGAGCTTGGTTCAGAAAGCGACCTTTATTTTAAATGGTGTAAATCCGTTCAGTAGTTTTTGAGAAATTCAAAGAATAAGAGTCCAAAAATCAATTTCCCATAGGAAACTTTGTGCAAGGCTAGAGCCGAAACTATTGAACGGAATTACCCCAAATTTGGCAAAAAGGTAGTGCTTGGATCTGAAAGCGACCTCTTTTTTAAATGGTGTAAATCCGTTCAGTAGTTGTTGAGAAATTAGAAAAATAATAGTTTCGATATCTGGGCAGAGCCTAAGTTCCGAGCACGAGTTTCACTGGGATTGGCTGTCAACACTCCAAACCAGGAAGTGTTGGCAGCCATCTTGTGACTCGCAAAACAGAGAAACAAAGGTATAAAACAAGAGAAGAGGGCAGGGTAGAAACACCCTGACCCCCTAGGCCTGCTCAGGGGGTCCCAGAAGGACCCTCACGGCCAAAGAAAACATTTAAAAAAAAATTTTTTAAATATCGGCGCAATTCGCGCTGGGGTTGCGGGTTCCCGCATTTTATTTTAATGAGACCCTGGGGGTGGGTTAAGTCCCGGGGGCATTTCTTAAAAAATAATAGCGGGGGGCTCGCTGGGGCAGTGGGGGCCCGCTGGGGTCCCCGCAGACCTGGGGCTTCACTCATGTTGGGAGGGTGGTTGCGCGGCCCCCCTCCTGGAGTCCTCCATGTGCTTATTACTTTGACGAATCTTTACAAAATTTTCCAAAATGTGTCTCTTTTTTTGATCAGCTCCTATCTTGAAAGTTTAGGGGTGTATTGAGGATGTACAAGGTTGGTTGTTGATTGAAAGCAACTTTATTGCGAGATATTTGCACCCACGACTGGAGCCATCCAGCTGCGAAGATATATTACAGGGTGGTTGGTCAAGGGTGGGGGCTGAGAAAAAAAGGGGGGTCCGAAAAAGTGTTTTCTCAATGCATTTTCCATAGGAAACTTTAGACAAGGCTACAGGTCAAACTGCTGAAAGGAATAACGCCAAATTTCGCAGGGAGAGAGGTCTTGGTACAGAAAGCGTGCTTTTGTTGAATTGGTTTCCCAATCTGTTCCGTAGTTTTTTAGATATTAAAGAAAAAAAGATATATATATCTGGACGGTGCCTCTGATTGGCTGTTAACACTTCAAACAAGGAAGGGTTCTCTTATTGGTTGCTAACACTTCAAACCAGGAAGTGTTAGCAGCCATCTTGTGCCTCGCATCCAGTGAAAATATAAAAGAAAGGTCACGGGGGCAATTTAATATACCAGAGCTCTATCTGTGCGAGATACCCCTTTCACGCTGCGTCTCCCTACATCAGCAGGTAATGCACCATTTTCCCCCCAATCAACAGCATACCTCCAACAACATTCTTGGGCTCGCAAGTCTCCCTCTGCGAACCACTTGTCGGCTCACAGCTCTTCGGGAGTGAGATCTCTGGCCCGCAGTTGTATCTGTGAAGCCAGGACTGGAAATATATCGCAGGTCTCACTCTGCGAGATACGCTCTTCACCGTCCCTCTCCCCACATCACTGTTCCGCAGCTATCCCTTTGGAAGCCGATGGCCTGCACCTTTCCCTATACCAGTTGGCCCACAGGTGTTCCTCTGCAAGTTGGTCCGCAGCTCTCCCTCTGCGAACTGACGGGCCGCGGTTCTCCCTCTATGAGCCTGCCAGTCAGCTCGCAGCTCTTCATCTACGAGCCAGCCCGCCGGCTCGTAAGTCTCTGAGAACAGATGCAATAGAGGCAACCATCATGCAGGTCGGACACCCAGCACTGCTCCGACATCCCCCAGCAGCAGCTCCTTGTCCGCCATCGCCCCTCACCCCCACCCCCACCAACAAATGTGACAGTCACATTAGGGAATCGGGAACGTAAAAATGTGGGTAATGCTGTACAATTATTAATAAGAAGATGATTGTGAGGTTGGACAAATAAGAATCTTAGTCATGTATGGAGTTACATATAAAACATTTTATTAAAACAAAACAACAACAAATCTATGTACAGCCATGTCGTGTCATCACTGGACCATTTGTGAATCACAGCCTGCAGGACAAAAAGAAAGATAAGATGGTACGTCATGCGTCCTGCAAAGGAGAAAAAGAAAGAGAAAGAGTGAGAGAAAAACAAAGGGAGTGAGAGAGAGGAAGACAGAGAAAGAGTGAGAGAAAAGCAAAGGGAGTGAGAGAGAGGAAGACAAAGAAAGAGAGAAAGAGTGAGAGAGAGAAAGAATGAGATACAAGGAAGAGAGAAGGTGAAACAGTGTGAGAGAAAGGAAGAGAGAGAAAGAGTTAGAGAGAGAGGAGGAGCGAATGTGAGAGAGAGGAAGACAAAAAAAGAGTGAGAGAGCGAAAGAGAGAAAGAGTAAGATACAAGGAAAAGAGAGAGAGAAACAGTGTTAGAGAGAAACAGTGAGAGGAGAGAGAGAAAGAGAGTGAGAGGAGAGAGAAAGAGAGAGAGGAAGAGACAGAAAGAGAGAAAGTGTGAGAGAGAAAGGAGGAGATGGAGAGGTAGTGTTGACACTGGAGAAAATCTTCGCAGCTCACCTTTGTGCCCCAGGTGTGTCTCCAAACACGTGCCGGGACATAGTGCACCCTCAAGTCTGAAAGATAGTATAGAATTAGTAATTGCAGAGTAAATACAACTGCACATGCCTAATTCTCTCTTTCGCCAATGCGCACTCAGGCTGCTACAGCCCATCCACTCCCACTGCTCGAAGGTGTCTGTGCGCCCAGGCTGCTGCACACTATCCACTCCCACCGCCCAGAGGTGACTGCCCGCTGCTGCGGAAAGAAGCCTCTCTGCTCACCTTCCGCCACCGGCGTGTGTGTAAGAGGGTCCACCACGTGCCGAAGCAACTTTCTCAGGATGGCCACTCATCATCGCAGGTTCTACACACGTTCAGCTGTGGTGGTGTTGGGGGGGTGGGGTGGATGTCCATTCGTGAATCACAGCCTGTTAGATAAAAAGCAAGATAGGATTGCGCGTCATGCGTCCATCAAAGGAAAGAGAGAGAGAGAAAGAAAGAGTGAGAGGAAGATAGAGAGAAAAATAATGCGAGTGAGAGGAAGAAAGAGAAACAGTGGGAGTGAGAGGAAGAGAGATAGAAAAAGAAAGAAAGTGAGAGGAAGACAGAGAAAAAGAGAGAGAGAGAAAGAGTGAGAGAAAGACAGAGAAAGAGAGGGATACAAGGAAGAGAGAGAGAAACAGTGTGTGAGAGAAACAGTGAGAGAGAGGAAGAGAGAGAAAGAAAGAATGAGAGAGAGGAACAGACAGAGAAAGTGTGAGAGAGAGAAAGGATGAGAGGGAGTGTTGACACTGGAGAAAAATCTTTGCAGCTCACCTTTGTGCCACCGGTGTGTCTCCAACCACGTGCCGGGACATAGTGCACCCTCAAGTTTAGTTATCTAAACGATAGTATAGACTTAGTAATTGCAGAGTACATACAACTGCACATGCGTAATTTTCTGTATCTGAAAGAGACACGTTAGTGATAGATTCCTTACCTTAAAATATCCCCAGGCGTCAGACTGGATCCGGAAAGTTTTTTGTAGCAGTACCCCTGCGCATCAGTAGGTGGCGTTGTGCGGCTCCGTTTCCGTCACTGGCGTCGCAAGCGCCGAGATGACGTTAAGGAGACTACTTAGGCGCCACCCATGTGCGCTGACGTCAGTTCTTTCTTTTTCCACGCCAGCAAGCGCAGATCCGGATAGAGCACGTACCTTAGTCTCTTTTTGACTACTCTTTTGAGACTTTTTGTCTCCCCCCTTTTTTCTTCTGGTGCACGTAGGTATGCCTGGCTTTCAGTCTTGTGGGGACTGCCGTCGCACCATGTCGGTGGCGGACCCCCATGATGTTTGCCTCTACTGCCTGGAGACTGACCATGACTCCCGGTCTTGCCGGGACTATCGTGCTATGGCCCCGAAGGCCTTGAGGGAGCGGCACCGGAATCTGCTGGAGGTCCGGCACTCCAGGTCCAGGGACCATTCCCGAGACCACTCGCGGGGCCGTAATCGTTGCTCCTCGGGCTCCAAGTCTTCGCCCTCAGATTCCGGTAAGTGACGACATAAAAAGAAGTCAAAGAAGCGTGTTCACTCTCCGACGTCTCCCCGTCAATCCTCGAATGCGGACAAGGAGGACAGGGGCTCTGCCCCTGCTGCTCCTTTGGAGCCTGGGAATCCCGCGGCCTACCGGCCTTACTCGGGTTTGTCGGCGACTCCCGAACAGGTGCAAGAGTTTCTTGCTACCATGGAACGCCTTTTCAGGCCTCGGGCTCCCGCTGGCGCGCCTTCGGGCCCAGCGGTCCCGTGTCCAGATCCTGTTGGCCCACCGGCGCTGCCGGCAGATCCAACCCCGGTGCCACAGGAACCTATGCCGTTGGCCCCGGTGCCACGGGGTCCGACGCTGCCGGCTCCGGCCCCAGCGCCACCCTCGGCTCTGCCTCAGGTGCCGCAGTGGGTGCTGTTTGTTCCCCCCTTGCACCGATTCGTTCCTGCCTGGGATCCGCATTGGGAGCCGGCCCCGGCCAGCGCCATTTCAGACGCCGTTCGGCCCCTCTCCGGCTCTGCCACCGCGACCGGTTCCTCCTGCAACGGAGGTGGAAGATGACTGGGAGGGGTCTGAGGACCCTCTTGCCCGTCAATGTGACTCCGAGCAGGACTGGGTGGACGATCTGTAGGACGCCGGTGACCTCGATGTCTCTTCTGACCCGGGGTTTGTCTCTCCCACGCCTACGATGGAGGAGGGAGCTTCCTACACCCTGGTGCTCCGTCAGGCTGCTGAGGTCCTCAATCTTGATCTTCCTACGGTAGCCCTCAAAACTAACCTCCTTACTGAGGTGCTCCAGACGGCTTCCACTAAGTCGGAGCCACTACTTCCCTTCAACGACGTCCTCACCGACGTCCTGTTGGGCACTTCGCAGAGTGCCTTTCCCACGGCCCCACCGGATAAGGACTCTAAGAAGCTCGAGCAGTTTGGTAAGCGGTTGTTCTTGTCGGCCAGCTTGGGGCTGCGGTCAGTGAACACCGCCTGTTTGTTGGGCCGCTATTCCCACGCGGTGTGGGACACGGTTGCTCAGGTGTTATCTCAGTGTCCCGAGGAGGTCCAGACTGTGCTTTCCCAGGCAGTTGCTGAGTGTAAGGATGCGGCTAAGTTCGCTATTCGGTGTGGTTTGGACACCACTGACCCGTCGGGCAGGGCGATTTCTATGACTGTGGCGCTGCGTCGCCACGCTTGTTTGCGATCCACTGGGTTCTCGCCTGATGTCCAGGGCTCGCTCATGGGTCAAGTCCTTGGGTCTTTCTGGAAAGAGCCCAGCCACTCCTGGGTTTCGTTCCTTTCGTGGCCAGGGCAGGGGCGCCCAGGCACGTTCCTTCAACAAGCCTTTTCAGAACCAGCCTCAGTGCGGCCGCGGACGTGGCTTCCGCAGGGGCGGCTCTGGGAATCAGTGTGGGGGGCAGTCCACCTCCGCCCCGCTGCTTCTACCTCCAAACCTTCCTAATCCGAGCTTTGTGGAGCACCCCACGCCGGTGGGTGGCAGGGTCACCCACCACCTCCACCGGCGTGATATCACATCGGACGAGTGGGTGTTGCAGATCATCCGCAAGGGTTATTCTCTTCCCTTTCAGTCTTCCCCTCCAGTCATGCCACCTCGGTGCCACCGCATGTTGGGGGATCACTTGGTGCTTCTCCAGCAGGAAGTTACAACCCTCTTGGCCAAGGGGGCCATCGAGCGCATTCCTGGGCCAGAAGTAGGACGTGGTTGTTATTCCCACTACTTTCTGGTCCCCAAGAAGGACAAAGGGGGCCTGCGCACCATCTTGGACCGTCAATTGCTTCCTCCGGAAGGAGAAGTTCAAAATGCTGACTCTGGCTCAGGTCCTGGCTGCCCTCGACTCTGGAGACTGCATGGTAGCGTTGGACTTGCAGGACGCATATTTTCACATTCCCGGCCCACCGGCGTTACCTGCGGTTCACGGGGCCAGGAGCATTTTCAGTTTGCCGTGCTCCCCTTCGGCCTTACCAGTGCCCCTCAGGTGTTCACGAAGGTGATGGCGGTGGTCGCAGCTCACCTGCGCAGGTCAGGGGTGTCCGTCTTCCCCTACCTCGACGACTGGTTGTTGAAGGCGGGCTCACCCCAGACAGTCGTCAACCACCTCCAGACTACGGCCGACCTCCTGCATTTGCTGGGGTTCTCTGTCAACGTGCCAAAGTCACACCTGAGTGCCTCTCAGAAGCTCCCCTTCATCGGAGCGGTTCTGGATTCGACGCTGTTTCGGGTTTATCCTCCCGAGCGGCGAGTCTGGGATATTCAGGCTATGATTCCTATCTTTCAGCTTCTGTCCCAGGTTCAGTCAGGATGACCCTCCGGCTCCTTGGCCTGATGGACTCCTTTATCCTGCTAGTGCAACATGCCAGATGGCATATAGGGGCTCTGCAGTGGGACCTGAAGTTCCAGTGGGCGCAGCATCAGGGCAACCTGTCCGATCATGTCCCGATCTCAGAGGGCACTGCACGACAATTGCAGTGGTGGATCACGAATCGCGATTGGGTCTGTGGTAGATCCCTCTCCCTTCCCCAACCGGAGCACACAGTGGTGACAGATGCGTCCCTCCTGGGATGGGGAGGCCACTTGGAAGAGGCGGAGATTAGAGGACTCTGGTCTCCGGCGGAGTCCCGGCTCCATATCAACCTCTTGGAGCTTCGTGCGATCCGGCTTGCACTGAAAGCATTCCTTCCCTCTGTCCGGGGAAGTGTGGTGCAGGTGTTCACGGACAACACCACCGCCATGTGGTATTGCAACAAACAGGGCGGGGTGGGGTCCTGGACCCTATGTCAGGAGGCTCTGCGCCTCTGGATGTGGCTGGAACATCAAGGCATTACCTTGGTGGTTCAACACCTGACAGGTTCTCTGAACGCCAGGGCGGACAAACTTAGCTGCCGGTGCTTGATGGATCACGAATGGCGTCTGCACTCTGACGTGGCGCAAGGTCTCTTTCTGCAGTGGGAGAGCCTTGGTTGGATCTATTCGCCACCGAAGAGAACACGCAATGTCATCAGTTCTGCGTGTTGGAATTTCTAAGGCGGCACTCGCTCGGTGACTCTTTTCGTCACCAGTGGAGTTGCGGTCTGTTGTACGCCTTTCCGCCTATACCACTTCTGCCCAGAGTGCTGAAGAAGATTCGGCGCGATCGGGCCCAAGTTATCCTTGTGGCTCCGGATTGGGAACGAAGATACTGGTATCCCGAGCTACTCAGCATGGCTATCGATCCCCCAATCCGTCTGCCTCTTCGGGAGGATCTTCTGTCGCAGCAATAGGGGACGGTCCTCCACCCAAACCTGTCCAGCCTCCACCTCCATGCGTGGAGATTGAGCGGCGGCAGTTGACGGCCTTCGATCTTCCTCCCGAAGTCTGTGATGTCATTCTGGCAGCCAGGTGTCCCTCCACTAAAACGGTATACGCCTGCAGGTGGAACAAGTTTGTGGCATGGTGCACAGCTAAGGCTGTGGATCCCCTTGCTGCCCCTCTTTCTGAAGTTCTTCTGTTCCTTCTTTCTTTGGCTCTGCTCTGGGCACTATCAAAGGTTATCTTTCGGCCATCTCCACCTTTTTGAGGCTTCCAGATCAGCCTTCTCTCTTTAGGTCCCCGGTTGTTAACCGTTTCCTTAAAGGCATTATGCACACGTTTCCTCCTGTGCCGTTCATCATGCCTCAATGGGACTTGAATCTTGTTTTGACCTATCTGATGTGCACTCCGTTCGAGCCCCTTTATACCTGTCCTTTGCGTCCTCTTACTCTTAAGACTGCTTTCCTGGTCGCTATCACCTTTGCCAGAAGAGTGAGTGAGCTCCAGGCTCTTTCTTCCAAACCTCCTTTCCTTTCTGTTAATCCGGACAAGGTGGTGTTAAGGACCTGTCCTTCTTTTTTGCCAAAGGTGGTCACGTCCTACCACATCGGGCAGACCATCACTTTGCCTGCCTTCTTTCTGCCTCCGCATCCTTCGAGGGAGGAAGAGAGGCTCCACCGTCTGGACTCAAAACGTGCGCTCGCATGCTATCTAAAGCGTACACAGCAGTTCCGGGTGGATGACCAGCTCTTTGTTGGCTACGTGGGTGCCAAGAAAGGTCGGGCTGTGCACAAACGGACCATCTCTTGGTGGGTCGTTCTGTGTATGAAAGCATGTTACTCGTTGGCTAAAAAGGAGCCTCCTGTGGGGCTGCATGCCCATTCTACCAGGGCAACTGCAGCCACTACTGCCATGGGACGTGGCGTCCCCTTGCAGGACAGTTGTCAGGCAGCTACGTGGGCCTCGCTACACACGTTTACCAAGTATTACTGCCTTGACAGTCAGGTCCGGAGAGACGACTTCTTTGGCCGTTCTGTTCTCCGTGACTTTCTGGTGTAATCTTTTTGCAGACCCACCACCGGGGTTGGTATTGCTAGGGTTTCTATTCTAAGGTAAGGAATCTATCACTAACGTGTCTCTTTCAGATGCACAAGTTACTACTTGTGTAACACTATATCTGTAAGAGACATTAGTTAGTGATAGATTCCTTACCGCCCCACCCACCCTCCCCGTTCTGCGAACTGATTCTAGTGGTCAGTTTCTTGCATGGCTCTGCGTTCCTGGCGCGGAAAGTCGTGTACAGAACTGACGTCAGCACACATGGGTGAAGTTATCTCGTCGCTTGCAACGCCAGTGACGGACGCGGAGCCGCACGACGCCACCTACTGACGCGCAGGTACTGCTACAAAAAACTTTACGGATCCAGTCTGACGCCTGGGGATATTCTAAGGTAAGGAATCTATCACTAACTAATGTCTCTTACAGATATATCGTTACACAAGTAGTAACTTGTGCTTCGTCGCTGCGCACTCAGGCTGCTGCACCCCATCCACTCCCACTGTTCGGAGGTGTCTGTGTGCTCTTATGCAACCAGGCTGCTGGACACTATCCACTCCCACCGCCCAGAGGTGACTGCCCGCTGCTGCGGAAAGAAGCCTCTCTGCTCACCTTCCGCCACTGGTGTGTGTCAGAGGGTCCACCACATGCCGAAGCAACCTTCTCAGGCGTTGCGTACTCGCGGTGAAGCAGAGCACACAATTCAATGTGGGTGTTGATTGTCAGGATGGCCACGCACCCTCGGAGGTTCCACACGAGTTCAGCTCTGGTGGCACTGAGTGGCGGGAGTTCCGTGTTGGGGGGGGGGGCCTCAATTCGTGAATCACACCCTGTTAGATAAAAAGCAAGATAAGATTGTGCGTCATGCCTCCATCAAAGGAGATAGAAAGAGTGATAGTGAGAGAAAGAAAGAGTGAGAGGAAGACAGAGAGAAAAAGAAAGAAAGAGTGAGAGGAAGACAGAGAAACAGTGAGAGGAAGACAGAGAGAAAAAGAAAGGGTGAGAGGAAGACAGAGAGAAACAGTGAGAGAGAAACAGTGAGAAAGAGGAAGAGAGAAACAGTGTGAGAGGAAGAGAGAGAGAGAAAGGAAGAGATGAAGAGGGACAGTGAGTGCCCATACTGTGGACAAAACTCTCACAGCTCACCTTTACGCCACCGCAGTGTCTCCAACCACGTGCCGGGACCAAATGGAGCCCTCAAGCTCCCACATCTGAAACATAGTGCAGAATTTATAATGGCAGAGTATATATGACTGCGCACGCCTAAATCACTGTTCCACATTTGTGCATCCAGGCTGCTGCACATCATCCACTCCCGCCGCCCAGAGGTGTCTGCCCACCCCTGCGTACCCAGGCCTCACTGCTCACCTTTTCGCTGACAGGGCACCCTGTATATCATGCAGCCCCGCTCCGCAGGCCACCAGGTCTCACATTTGGAGCTGGGTCTTGATTTTGCCATGGCAGAGGACATACCAGTGTACAGGGCTTTTCATCGCAGGCTGCACACCCGCTCAGCCCTTGTGGTGCCACTAAGTCTGTGACCAGCGAGGCGACGCCACGTGGTGGTAGGTCTGCGCTGTCTGGTGGCTCAGGCCTACACTGAGGTCCAGCAGGGCACACAAAACCTGAGCTGTCCAGACTGCCGGGACGGGCCATCACCTCAGGCTGCACACTCGCTCAGCAGTTGCGGTACCCGTACCTCAGTGGACCCAAAGTCACCGTGCAGTGCCGGTGTGCCTGTGCCGGCCGCAGTGCATCCGGTGCGAGCAACTCTGAAATGGCGTCGAGCACGTGCGCCCGGTCTTTTTTATTGGGAGGGTCACCTGTCCTGTGACGCCTGTGCTGGATGGGTGTGGTGTGGATGTATACTAGCTGAGGGAGTGGCTGTGGCATACTGACAACTAGGGTGTGTGTAGCAGATCACTGCAATGAAAATCTGGGCCATGTAGCGTTGATGTCCTTCCCTGTAAGTGTAAGTAGAGTGGGCTGGCCTGGCGTATGCCAGTCCTGCATGAGGCTGTGAAGATTGACTCTGGATCTATGGGCGTGGCTCCATCGTGAGTTGTATGAGGAATCAACTGATGCGGCACTGTTGCCATATTGGCCTAGATCACGCACAATTGGACTATATTTTTCCCAGTTGTGCGGTAAAATTTGTGCTAGTTGCCAGATTATAAATATATAAACAGCGCTCCAGCAAAGTAGTATGTTAAAGCGCTTTATTAGACAAATATTTACTTGGCAGCCTGCTGCAACTTCAATTCCAATGCATTCACCGCCTGCTTGACGATGTCCCTGTCCCTCCTTCCTTAAAGTAGCAATATTGGGCTACTTTGGGCTACTTTTTGGTTGGCTTTGGGCTAGAGGATGCTTAAAAAATCTAGCAACACTGGCATGCGGGTGTTTATGTTGTAGTGCTGATGTCACCCGGGTCGCAGACGTCAATGTGGCACTCTATGAGCCAAGTCCTACAACATGGCCAACATGGAAGGTACGGGGAATCACTGACCCTACATTCATCCATAGTTCCACACAAGAAAGATGGTGGACATGACACATCTGTGTGGATGTGAATGTTTATTGCACATTAGTGGAGTATTGCAGCTGTAGCAATACAGGGCCATGCAAAGCCCAAATGTCAGTTTTTGTGACATGGAAGGCAGCCAATTAGAGACAAGCTCATTGTCAGAGTTAGGCTACGCCAACATATGTACTTATACAATCACTCCGCCAATCCCCACGCACTTATAAATTCACTATACACTCTCCTTGCAGTACTCTAATCATCCAGTCTCTACGTACGTACTTGTACAATGACTGAGACAAAGTTACATAGCCAAGTTTTTCTCCCACTGTCAAAGGTAAGTTGGTTGCATACGCTGTCCAGAACACAATGTAATGTGGTAGGGCCCAGGGCAGCATGTTGCATACATAATGAACACACGGACACAGATAGTGGAACTGGGTACTGGCACGTGCGCTCGACTCCTTTTTATTACCAGGGTCACATGTCCATTGACGTCTGTGCTGGATGCGTGCGGGGTGAGTATAAGCCAGCCCTCCGGGAATGGTTGGTGCTGGCAACAAGTACAACAGTAATCATTGGATCAGACACAGAGATTCAATCATAAAGGGTCAATGATTTGTGCCGCACTAAGGTAGGGGCACCAGATGTGAAATAATACACAAAAGATTCTATCGTAAAGGGTCCATGACTCGTGGTACACTGAGGTAGGGGCACCAGATGTGAAATTATACACAAAATATTGTATCATAAAGGGTCCATGAGTTGTGCTGCATTGAGATAGGGGCATTAGAAGCATTCAGCGTGTGCGCAGCCAGCAATGATGCGTGGTCCGGGCGGGCCGCACTGGTCTGCAATTAATAAATTGCGTCTCAATGTAAATTGTGAGCTCTGCTGACCGCAGTGTAGGTAACAAAAGGTGAAATATGTATGGAATACATTGTCGAAATGTGTAGGTTTCGGGGACGTTATAGTTAGTTGTCTACTGGACTCTGAAATTAATTAATCAAACTGAATTCGAACTGTGAGCTCTGCTGGCAGCAGTGTAGACTGCCATTCAGTGTTCCTTTGGACTTGCAAGATGAATTTGGTCATTGTACTAAAGCTATAATTGATATCAAAAATGTTCTTGAAGCAAGGATACTAAAAGGATATTGTGTAGGTTTCAAGGACTTTGTAGTTAGTTGCCTACTGGACTCTGTAATTAATGAATCAAGACTCAATTTTAATTGTGAGCCATGCTGACTGCAGTGTAGGCCAGAGGCAGCGGTCAGCAAGGGCCCACAGCCACGTGGCGTTGAGTTGAGCTGCACAGTCAGTGGCATCAGAAGCATTCAGCGTGTGCGGAGCCTGCGATGATGCGTGGTCCGGGCAGGCCGCACTGACCATGTCATGAATGATGTAATATGTGACGTCATCAGCAGTGCATTGCGGGGGCGTGAGTTATAATTAGCTCAACTAATTATAATGGCCGAATTTCTATGGTTTTGAACGAGTGAAATGTGCAACTAACTATAACGTCCCTGAAACCTATGGTTTTTTCAGTGAATTTCAAAGGTTTTTTAAATGCTAATTTGTAACTATAACGTCCCTGAAACCTATGGTTTTTTCAGTGAATATATATATATATGTGTGTGTTTTTTTACATAAAAAACTATACAAAGGTTAAAAATAAGTTACAGATAGGTACACTTTATTTATGTTTGCTATACAAACTTAATTAAACTACACACACATTAGAGATTCCAAAGTTATATTTTTAATTTATTGTATGGAACTAGGCTTTTGTGTCAGTTACAAACCCCTCTACCCTCACCCCACCCACAGACACTTGGCTCCCTTTTTTTAGATGCTGGTTTTCAGCTCTGACTGAGGCCTGCTAACCAGAACTCAATGCCAGCGCGCCTTCCCTAAAGCAAATTAAAATCTAATTGTGCCTGATTGGCTAAAACCTTAATTACCCCTGTAAGTCCCTAGTAAATAGTACTTTAGGTACCTAGGGCAGGGGTACTAAAAAGGATCCCTAAGGGCTGCAGCATATTTTATACCACCCTAAGAGACCCACATACAATTTCCCACAATGACTGCCAGTGCGGACTGCGTGACATGGTGCAAACCATGAGTGAAAACACAACATGGCACACTCCTGTGTGTAATGCCAAAGTCAAGGTATCTAATATATGTAAGTAAACCCTACAGTAGGCCTATGAGCCTGAAGGCAGGGTGCATTATATTTTATGTGAGGACATATCTGCATGAGCAGATATGCCCCTGTGATGTCAGGTTCTGTTACTAGATATTCAACATGATCAGGGAAGCTATTTAAAAGGATGTGCAGGACACTGGTGAAAACTAGTTCCCCAGTTACATGATGGCTTCCCTGAAAATACGTTTGTTTAATATCGAACATCTCATATTAATTAATCCACACTGATGCCAGTGTTGATTTATTAATACAAGCACACAGAGGGCACCTTAGAGGTGCCCACTGAAAACCCACCAGCCCCTGCTGTGTTGGCTGACTGGTTTCTGCCAGCCTGCCACCAGATATAAGTGTCTGACCCCCTGGGAGAGAGCCTTTCCTCTCAGGAGGTAAGAAACAAAGCCTGCTCGGGAGAAGGGTGATAACACCCCCACCTACAGAATGAACTGCCAATTAGCATCCCAAGGCATGGGAGCTTCAAAGAAGCAACTGCCCTTGAAATTCATTGCTGCCTTCCCTTACAGGAGTGGAAGCCAACCCCCTTTGCCCAGAGCCATGTGGCACCTGGACAGGTTAGAAAGTTAGCTTATCAGATAGGTGTACCCACCCCCATGCGAGTAACCACCCCTAACGTTGTGGTACTATAAATTTCGGAACCATGTTGGTAGCATGGTCCTACCCTGCCGATTTTGGTATCAGCGAACCGCAAATGACTAATGCGGTATGTATGAGTGTTTTCGTCATGTTTCACCGATGAATTCACCGTGTATACGATACTACATGTCGAACCCTCGGGTTGCATTTTAAAAGGGTAACCATTTTGTGGTTGCCCTCACATAGGCTGCGCATTGAGGCCATGCCTAGGCCTAAAGGACACGCAATCTTCCTTTGACTTCCTTGTGACCTATGCAAACTGACTCCGCTGCCCGAGGTCAGTCCTGCCCGGCCGGTCCCTTTTACTGCGGCCTTGTGGGATTAGCATCAGGGCCCAACACATCATAAAGTCGTGTATCCCACGCGGCTCCTGACTAATCCCTTTCACACCTGACTCTGTTTCTGTGGGATTATCATCATGACTGTGCTCTTTCTTTGAAGCGAAAATATGTGAACGACCACTTGTAAAATAGGGGCGGTGTTGCCCAGAGCGTAATATTCTGTATATAAGAAAAGACTGGTTTTTGGTTTGGAGCAGTCTCCTGAGAACATACACCATGTTGTACTTCTCAGATACCTGTGATTGGTCTGCAGCCAATAAATACGATCTTTGACTTCACCTAGAAGACTGTGTTTCTGTGGTCTGAAACAGGAAGAACTCGAAGTCTTCGGGTGTGTCCCCTGGCACCGCTGGGTTGGTTCTGAAAAACCCAGGACTTCAGTTGGCGCCCAACGTGGGGCGATTTCAGCGGTACCGGTCCAAGCCAGAGGTTCGTGAGGAGCTTCGTGTGAAAATTCTGGAGGAAGGCCGCCACTTCATCGACCCCTGCATGTCGACGTGGTCCGAAAGTCTTTACTGCGAGGTTCTCCGCGTCCCGACGGCTACAAAGGACTGCTGCCCTGACTATCGCCCTGTTTTGGACCCTTGATGATTTGGTAGAGCGAAACGATTTAACGGGTCTTCTGGTGAAGTAATCGATACCTCAGTTAAGTATAAGTGGAGCGTCTCCCAGTCCTTAGTTTGGTTTGGTATCCCTTTGGGATCGCTTTGATTTGGAACTTGCAAGTGCCAAAGCCGAAGGACTCGTGTATTCACGAGACTATCGTATTCGATAATCCTTTGAAGTTTGAAACTAGACTAGTGAGTGACGATGCATGGTTCTAGTATATTTGGAAATTTGTTTTGTTTGGGTTGTAATAGGGACTCCCGATTAGAGGATTCGTGTCCGGTTCCTCCAATTGGAACTCCAACGTATGAGCTTTATGTGAAACATGGCGTGGGCCCCATTGCATATAATGAAGTATGGATCCGATACACCAGGGAGGATGGTGTTTTAAAATGGCCCCAAAATGGTAGTTTCGACACAGAAATCCTAGATAACTTAGAAGTTAAATTATTTAAAAAGAAAGCCCGGCCGGCGATGTTTGATTCTTTCCGCCTATGGCGAAAGGAAGCCAAACAGAAAGAAATTAAATTAGCCAAGAAAAATAAAAGAGAGAAAGGTATGTCGATAATGCAAGCAGCCTTGCAGTTTAAAGATAATGAAGAAGAGCAAATGAATGAGCAGCTGCACAGGCAACGTAAATTAGTGATTGATAAATGCTACCCAGTTTTGCCGCCCCTTCAGCCAGATGCGCCGGAAGAAAAGGAGAAAGAACCCCTAATGTCACATTTGCTGAGTTCGCCACCCCCGTATGCGCAGAGTGCTACAGCGCCTCCGCAGCCTTTAAATGTACGGCCTCTAGTTAATTTGACGCAAGCTTTCCCGCAGCCGCCAGCTCCTCCTCAGCCGGCTCCGATCCCTACGGCGCAGCCCTCTCAAGGGCCGCCGGTTTCGCTGCCTATCTCTTCTGCGCTTCCTGCGACTTTATCTAGTACATCAGCTGCCTCCCTCGGCGCTCTTCCTGATACGACCCCTGTACCCGTATCTGCACCCGTTTTTCTTCCCTCTGTCTTTGCCCCTGTTCTTGCCTTAACTTCTCCTTCTACACGACAACGAATAGCTAGTGCGGTCACTAGTTTTATATCGCCTCTCTTTGGGTCATCTAGTACGACCCCTGGTTCACAACGTACGCAGTTGCGTAGTCAGCTGCCAGGTTCTGAAGAGAAAGAAGTATTAGACCGCTTGGCATATAAATGGATTGTTTTTCCTTCAAGATATGATGTAGAGTCTGTTGTAAATGTTTTTCATCAATGGGAAGCACCGAAACAGAGATACGTTTTCGAGAACATTTGTGTAGTCCTCTGGGAGGAATTGGAAGATCATGGTTTGGACTTAAGCCCGCAGGAATTGTGTCATGTACGGTTTGAATTTGGAAAAGGTACGATTGTGGGTCCCGATGTTGAGAAAGCAGTTGCAACATTATTGTCTTTTAGGATCGAGGGTCCTTCTCAGTCACTGTTTGAACGTGACTCCTCTGATAGGAAGGTTAGACAATACCCTATGAGAGAAGTCCCTCCGGTATGGAAGGACGCGGTTGCGGCTGATGCCGCTAACGGTATTGCTGCTATGCCAGCTCATTTCCAGCATGTTTGGGTACATGTTCCTTGGAAGCGATCAGAAGTTTTAGCCCTTAAGCAGACATTGCCTGACCCCCGTAAAAACCCCGCAGGATATTATAAGGAGTTATCACAGACTGCAGAATCGTGTGTCATGAACCTAGCTGACATAGATATGTTGTTCGGGAATGTCGTTCCGCAGCCTTTATGGGGGTTGATTCGTAATACAGATCATGCTGCAGAACTAGGTGACACATGGGCTAATATCACTGCTACAGACACTAGACAAGTTGGTGGTGCGAAACCTGAGCCCTTAGTAGCAGAACTCCCTGGTAGAATTATTACCTACATGAAGACTTTAATGCCAGCGATGCGTGTGAATTGGGATAAATTATCCGCATGCAAACAAAAGAAAGATGAAACAGTGTCTGATTTCTTCACCAGGTTTGAAGAAACATTTATCGATCACAGTGGTCAAGACATGAGTACGGAAGGTGGTCAACGGTTATTCGTTGATAAATTTGTGCCTAATTTGCTTCCCGAGTTGTGTAAGAAATTAAAAGATTCAGAGAGTTCTTGGGCTGTTTCCTCATCAGCGCAAATACTGGCTACTGCACAGTATTACGAAAATAGGGATAAAGATGAGAAGGATAGAGCAGACAAGAAAACAAAAGAATTAAAGACGAAGGTTCTTTTACAGCAGGCTTACCCGCCACGTGGAGATCAGAATAACTAAAAGCAAGGTCAGAGTAACTATCAACAACCCCAACAGTTTTAGAGTAACTCGCAAAGGTTCGGGTATTCTCAACCGCGTGTTCCTGTGGGTCCCAATCAGTGTTCGTATTGCAAACAAGAAGGTCATTTTAAGTATAGTTGTCCTATATTGTTGCAGCGCACGAATAATGCTTATGGCGCGAGAGGTAGAGGTGGTCTCCTAGAGGTAGAGGGCGTGGGAATGTTCCCCAGAACGCGCGTCCTCTTCCTCCTCAAAATAAGATGAACAGTTTTGATCAGCAGGCCAATGTAACTGGTGGGACAGCTCAGTACTATAATAACGACTATTATGCAGAAGATGGAAATGCGGAAGGTGATGATTACTAGGACAGCCATAGACAGAGAGAGGGAGTTGTTTCAGTGCCAGTGGACCAGAGTGGACCGTATGTCAAGGTGACTACAGCGTGTGTATCAGAGCCTTTTCTATTGGATACTGGTGCTGCAAAGAGTTCAATTATGCACTCAAAACTCCCTGGCGTGCCTTTGTCTGGCGAAATGAATGTTTCAGTTGGTTTTTCTGGCGCCCCGGTTTGGAACCCGATCTCTAGTCCTATGCCCCTTTCTGTTGGACCTTGTGAGCTGAAAGCACCCCTTATCCTAACTACAGGTTGTGGTGAAAATCTGCTAGGATTGGATTTGTTAAAGAGATTACATGCGACATTATATTGTTCCCCCTCGGGAGTACAACTTACACTGGGTAGGGAAGTGATTTCTCCAATGTATTTGTCGAAGAATAAACTGCCAGCTGAATTGTCGTCTCTTCCGGATGTCCTTTGGGCTTCTGGTCCTAATGATGTGGGTCTCTTGGAAATACCGCCATATGTGGTCACTTTGAAAGCCTATGTTAAATTGCCACGCATTCCCCAGTACAAGATCTCTAATGAAGGTGAGAAAGCATTGTTAGCAATCATCTATGACTTGATTGAAAAGGATGTAATTGAAGAGAGAAGAGGCAACGTTTGCAATAGTCCGGTTCTGCCTGTTTTAAAACGTACTGACGCCTCTCAGCCACCTGTTTACAGATTTGTGATCGATCTTAGAGAGGTCAATAAGATAGTTGTGCCACAGTTTCCAGTTGTTCCTGATATAACTGCCTTGTGAACTATGATTCCAGCTTCCGCTGCATGGTTCTCAGTGATTGATTTAAAGAATGCTTTCTTTAGCATTCCGATTGCAGAGGAAAGCAGGGATATTTTTGGTTTTAGTTTAGGAGGTCGCAGCTTCCGCTTTAAACGCGCTCCGCAAGGCTACTGTGAAAGTCCATCAATATACAGTCAGGCTTTAAAGGCGCAGCTTGATGCAATTGTCTTACCTAGTGGTGCCACCCTTATTCAGTATGTTGACGATTTACTAATCGCTGCGGATACTGAGGAGATTTGTAAAGAAGCTACATTGTCATTGTTGCATCATTTGTCTGCCTTTCATCACAAAGTGTCTCTCTCAAAACTGCAATATTGTCGACAAGAAGTGACCTACTTAGGTCATCTCTTGTCGAAGGAGGGAAGGAAACTGACCCCAGAAAGAATTCAGGCCATTGCACAATTGAGCGTGCCAAGAACACAGAGAGAAGTGCGTGCTTTCTTGGGTATTACTTCATACTGTAGGCAGTGGATCCCGAGTTTTTCTTTGCTGGCAAAACCTTTGATAGCATTAACAGATACACCGAATCCCGTCCCATGGTCTGAAGAGTGTCAGAAAAGTTTTTCGGAATTACGTAAGGCATTATGCTCGGCTCCTGTATTGGGTACCCCCGACTACAGTAAATCTTTTACATTGTATGTTCACGAGAAAGAAGGTTGTGCGTTGTCAGTGCTGACACAGTCTTTTGGAGACAGACAGCGTCCATGCGCGTATTTTTCGTCGGCTTTGGATCCGGTAGCCAAGGCATTGCCAAGTTGTTTGAGAGCCACAGCGGCAGCAGCTGTTTCTATTCGACAGTCTGCTGGGTTAGTAATGAACAACATGTTAATTGTGATGGTGCCACACGCAGTGGACACGTTATTAAACAGGACCAAGACACAGCACTTAACTAGTGCTCGATTGTCAGGTTACGAGTTGACACTGCTAGCGAGTCATGTGCACATAAAGAGGTGCAATACGTTGAATCCGGCTACATTATTACCGATTTCAGCAGACACAGATGAGATTGAACAGCATGATTGTCTGTTCAGAACGGAAGAAGAAACAAAAGGGAGAGTGGATCTTAAAGATACTCCCCTGGTTGAGTGTGATGGTACCTTATGGGTGGATGGCTCGTGTTTCAAGCTTCCGAATGGTGATACGACTGCTGCATATGCTGTCACGACTTTGCACACGATTGTTGAAACGGCACGTATATCACATAATTCGGCTCAAGCAGCAGAATTAATTGCACTTACAAGAGCATGCGTGTTGTCGAAAGGAATGAAAGTGAACATATATACTGACAGTCAGTATGCCTTTGGCGTGGCCCATAGTTTTGGGCGCTTATGGAAAGAACGTGGGTTCCTGACTTCGCATGGAACTAAGATTCAGAATGGTCAGTTGGTGAATGATCTCCTTGAGTCGCTGACCTTGCCATTACAAGTCGCGATTGTGAAATGCAGTGCCCATAAGAAGATTATTGATGATGTTGGTCGTGGTAATGCGTTTGCTGACGAAATCGCGAAAGAAACAGCAAAAGATGTGACGAATCGAATGTATGTTGCAGGCCCTGCAAGATGGGATGATGATGTTGGAATGTGTGAAGACACGATAGGGAGTGTGAAGTCCCTTCAAGCTGAAGCCACAGAGAAAGAATTGAGCATGTGGAAAGAAAGTAAGGGTAAATTGGATGAAAATGGTTGTTGGATTGATTTGTCAGAACACCGGCGATGGTTGTTACCTGATGCATATGTGCTTCCAGTGATCACGATGGCACATGGAATGGCGCATATCAGTGTAAAGCCCTTGTCAAAGAATTCTTCCCTAGATTTGGAATGCCAAGAATGGTATGGAGTGATAATGGGAGTGAATTTTTGGGACGAGTGATGAAGAATGTATGTGAGGGACTAGGTATAAAGCAGAAATTCCACGCTGCAAATCACCCCCAATCAGCTGGACTAGTAGAGTGCTACAATGGCACATTGAAGCTCAAATTAGCCAAGATCCAAGCGAGTTCTGGTCTTAAATGGCCTGACGCTCTGCCCTTAGCACTCCTATCAACAAGAATGACTGTGCACTCACAAGTGGGACTTAGTCCCTACGAAATCGTGTTTGGCCGCCCGGCCAATATATGGGGAGTGCCAAGGCCTACAAAATTCAGTGAGATCGAACATCCAGTACTGCTTGATTATTTGTATAAATTGACGGCTAAATTGCGTGTTTTACACCAACAGGTGCATGATACTCTGCCCCAGGTCTCTGAAGCTCCAGGACATCCTATCAATCCTGGATCATAGGTACTGGTCAAAAACTTCAAAAGGAGAAAGAATGATGAGCCCCGCTGGACCGGCCCCCATCTCGTCCTTCTTTCCACGAGATCGGCTGTTCGAGTAAAAGGGAAAAAGAACTGGATACACGGCGTTCACTGCAAGAGGGTCCCTTTGCCTTTGCCTTACGACCAGTGGGTCCAGAAAGGGATCGCTGACTCAGAGACTGAGACTGTGCCTCGTTTCCTGCCGTTTAGCAATGCACGAGTAAAAGGAACGCTTTCTGAGAAGGAGAGCGATGACATCTTGCAAGAAACTGTGCCACCGCCAACTGAATTGGACACTACAGAGCCTGAACTCTTGTTCCAAGACCAAACAGTACCTGCAAGAAGTCGCTACAATTTGAGGCCGAGAACTATGGACAAATAAAAATTCTTTTTCTTTGATATTTTTTTTTTAGAAGTGCAGCTCTCTCTTCCATCTGAAAAACTTTCTTATTTTTGCTTTTTCGAACCGCCATTCGGGTTCAACTGTAGGGTCGCGGTGCCAAGACTTTGGGGTACAAGCCGGAGACGTTAGGTCAACGGTCTGGTTGGTCTAGGGCGTTCCCTGGACTGACAGGTGTACTCCTTAGCAGAAGATACTCATCCGCCGCGAACAGCACGATTAGAGGATGGAGTTTTTCGAGATGAAGAGACCCGCTGAGGAAATACATTTTAAGAGCAGAATATGTAAAGTAATGAATAGCAAACGTTTTGTAATATTATGTCTGTCCTATTTAGCATGATGATGTTTTCTGTAGGTTATGTATTATTGTCCTTTCAAGTGCCGTTTGCACCCACTATACAGCCCATACCTCCTCCTACTGTTTCCTCACACTCTTTCCACCCTCTGCCTGAACACGAACAAGCTAGACGTTCTGAGTTCGTAAATAATTTGTTTATTTAACTTCTGCACCAGCACCAACTAGGTATGAATACGACAAATTGCTGGGTGTGTGGTTTGATGCCGCATACCATTAACAAGGGTATCCCACATCTGGTGCTGCCGTTTAGCTATAATGGGTCATCATGGGCATTCCAGACTATGTTTCTTTTTGCACTTGAGACCTATTCCCCACGACCACCGCGTTCCATTAGACCTAGCACGAACAATAAAGCCTTGATGAGAGGAGTTGCTGATATGAGCAGAGATATCGATGCATATTCATCTATTCCCAAGGATGAGTTGCGAGCTTATGTGGGTTGGAATGCGACGGGGTATAGCATTAGTCTGGGCGAGAGACAGCGTAAAAGTTCATCCCCGATTTGGGTCGTACCCCACATAGGTCGGTTCTGTTTACAAGGTAATGGTCAGAATCCAAGAGCTCAATTAGGGAAGAGTGACTGTGCTGAAACGTACATTTTCCCATCACAGTTTTCCCCTGCATTTTTGGCTGCCAAGGGTACATACTTTGTTTGCAATGATCGAGCATATACATGGTTGCCCCCTGATTTTTAGGGCACGTGTTATGTTGCAAATTTGCTACCGCCGACATTTACTACTGCCTCTGATTATCACAAGACCAGAGTTGTGAGAGGCGTTGTTAGTAAGGAGGATACTGCCGGTCAGGAAGCGGGAGACTTTTTCCTGGGTTTCCTGCCGTTTTGGGGACCAATGGTCAATAGTAGGAACCTGAGACAACTGACTCGTGTAGTTGAAACCACTGTTAATGTAACGGCTGGTGCCCTTGGTAACTTGACAGCTGAGCTCCAAGCGGATCGCCTCATGACGTTGCAGAACCGTATGGTTCTAGACGTCATACTTGCAGACCGAGGTGGGGTATGCAAGGTTATCCAATCAAGCTGCTGTATTTTCATACCAGATACCGCTCCAACAGTCTATCAGGCCATTTCCAAACTGCATAAGATTTCTGAATCCATTCATGTGGATAAAGGAGACTGGTCGATGATGGGGTGGTTCTGGGGACTGATATCAGCTTGGGGATGGAAGATTCTAATAGTCGCTGGGACGATCTTAGCCATTCTTTTCCTGTTCTGTCTATGTGTACAGTGTGCTCCTGTAATGTGTAGCCTCTGTGTTACATCATGTGTAAGGAGACCTGTATCAAGGGACGAACTAAGCAATAGGATGATGCTATAGCAACTAATTATGTGCTGACCGAGCTGAAATGTGGGATTATCATCATGACTGTGCTCTTTCTTTGAAGCGAAAATATGTGAACGACCACTTGTAAAATAGGGGCGGTGTTGCCCAGAGCGTAATATTCTGTATATAAGAAAAGACTGGTTTTTGGTTTGGAGCAGTCTCCTGAGAACATACACCGTGTTGTACTTCTCGGATACCTGTGATTGGTCTGCAGCCAATAAATACGATCTTTGACTTCACCTAGAAGACTCTGTGTTTCTGTGGTCTGAAACAGGAAGAACTCGAAGTCTTCGGGTGTGTCCCCTGGCACCGCTGGGTTGGTTCTGAAAAACCCAGTACTTCAACGTGGCCTAATCTGAGGTGGACACTACGTTTCAGAATCAGCCATCTTTGCATTGGCAAAGTTAGGGATTCTGGGACAGGGTTATGCCCACTTCCCACAGGAAGTGGTCATATAGGGGGCATAGCAACCCTAGGGGCAAGTATCCCATTAACTAATGCCCCTAAATTGGGTATTTGGGGAGCCCCTGATATCAAATCTTCAGATTTCTGTTGGACACAAAAAAAAAGAGTGGAAGGAGAAGACTGCTGACTCGAGAACCGAGGAGTACGACTGACTTGACACCAACCCTGATGGCCTGTCTGCTGCATCTGACCTTCGTGGAGCAACAAATTTGTCCTGCCGCTGTGCAGACCTCAAGAAACCCAAAGGCCTGCCAGTGCTTCACAAATTGCTAAAGAATCTCCCTTGGAATAGAGGAGCTACTCCCCTGCAGCCGCAGGCACCAAAGAAGCAAGACCCGGTACAACGACCTGCCGCCTACAGAGTCTACTGATGCAGCAGCTGCCCAGGAAGAGGTAGCAGTGCTCACACAGGTCAGATCAATCCTACCTCTTAAGTGTGGAGATGCCAGGACCAACCGGTGCCACACAGTGCCAATCCCTGGGGTACTAGACCCCTTGCAGCAGCCAAGGTTTGTTGTGCCCAGACTGGATACCAACTCTGAGGAAAACCGACCTGCTCATAAACGGTCTTCAGGGATAGTGAGACCCACTGCGTGAGTGGCCCAGCTGGCCTGTTTGCCCCCCCTGCAGCAGAAACCAAGACAAAGAGTGAGTCTGAGACTTCTGCCACCTGACGCCTCAAAGCACCTATTCACCCGCCTTCTTGAGTCTATGGGAGATGACGGTGCTAGCAGGGTCCCCAGACCATGCTTGGGTTTGTCCAGACTGGACTTCCAGTCGCCACCTGCAGCTTCTTTCTGCAGTCCCCCTCCAATCGTGAAAGACTCCTGTATCGGAATCCGACCCCAAAAGACACCTCTGCACCTGAGCTCCACAGATTGAGGAGATGTGGACCAAGGGTGTCCCTGCATGCCCGAGGATCTCAAGGGTCAAACCCCCCTGTGGGTTCCCCCAGACTGGTGCCCCAGTCCCTGCTTGCAGTCTCTTTATGACTGGACTGTTCTCCCATTGAAGTGAATGTGACACCTGACGCTGTGACACACCTCTGCACCCCTCTGAGGTGACCTGTTGGTATTGGCTTGGACCTTGCCCCATATTCACTTTAATTTCAGAAGAACAGTCCCGTAAGTCGCTGACAAGTGCACAAATGCAATACATATTTTTCCTCCATTGGACAACATTGCTGGTCCAGAAAATGCACTGTGTCCATTTGTGGAAATGGTAAAAATTCATAACTCGAAAAGTACTAACCCGAGTCTGATGATCTTGGTATCAAAATTTGTGTAAAATATGTGTTATTTTATAAATTGGTGTCTGATTTCTTTGAGTGTGTGTCTCATTTACTGCCTTTGTGAGGGTAATGAATGCTTAGCACTACCCTCTGATATGCCTAACTGCTCGCCTTCACTACCACAAAAGAGAGGATTTGGGGTGTTATTTGTACCTCTGTTATTCCTTTGGGGATTTGTCTCGACTCTGTGCACAGTGTACCTCATTCTAGTGCACTGTAGAGGCAGCTTCTTACATTTATCATTTATGCACTCCTTTCAAATAAATGTCTTACTTCGAATTCACATTTATACTTACACATCACCTTAAAATTCATATAACTCTCGCACTCCGTACAGTCTTCTCACCTCACTCGCCACACTAAATCAACTGTAACTCACCACTGTACCATGCACTATTTTCTGCCACATTATATCATTTCAGATGTCATTAGTGTTGTTATTAATGCAATTATTCCACGTGCTCCAACTTCTGTAAAATACAAGGTTATAAATAGTGCATTTGGAAGGGGCAAGTTAATGTAGTGTGGCGAGTGAGGGGAGAAGACTACAGAGGTGCGAGAATTATATGAATTTTAGGGTGGTGCGTAAGTATAAATGTGAGTCATTAGTATGACTTGTAGTAATTTGAAAGGGGTGCTTAAATGATAAATTACAAATATAACTTTAGGATTTCTAATGTTTGTTTAAGTTTGGTTTGTACAGCAAAAATAAATCAAGTTTTCCTAACAGTAACTTATCTTTAAACTTTTTTTTTTGTGTGTGTGAATTTCAGTGGTTTTTCTAATCTTTTTTTTTTTGATAATCAAATTTATTAGCATTTTATATGAGAAACAGAGCAAAAACCAGCGTATATCAGCATGAATACACAATAGCCATGTCCAACAAACAGCATAATCCGGCTCTGGGGATTGATTGGATAGCTCCATACGGCCATACACAGGGTAGTTGTGTGTACTACCGTGGTATAGCACAGAGTGGAGGGTGGTAAAGTAGAGTTAAGTTTTGTAAATATTGTAGAGTGTGTTTGCATCCACTGTACTGGCGTATAGTGGAGTTCTATTAACTGGAGTGTTTTACAGTGTAGGAGCATATCTTGGAATATCCTACAGTGCAATAGCTTTGAGTTGAGTGTCATGCAGAGGGTTTACCGTACAGTGAAGTGGAATACAGTTTAGTGGTGTACAGTGGGTTTACATAAATTTGAGTGTGGTACAGTGTAGTGTTGTAAATTAAAATTCCATAAAGTGTAGTGCCGTATATTGGAGTGCTGTATAGTCCATTGGTGCAGAGTGGAATTGCGTTCACTATAGTGGGGTACAGTGCAATAGGGTGCAGTGCTGGAGCATATACTGGAGTAGCATAAAGTGTAGTAGCATAGAATTGAGTAGTCTTCAGATTAATAACGTTCAGTTTAGTGGTGTAAAATCTTCATATATTGGAGTGGAATATACTGGAGCACCATACAGAAGAGTATTGTACAATTGAATTGGGTTAATTATCAAAGCGTAAAGTCTAGTAATATTCAGTAAAATGTTGTTTAGTGCAGTGGCGCAGAATGTAGTCTTGTAAAGTGTAATAGCATACAGTGGATTGTAGTACAGGTCAGTGGATTATAGTGCATTTCAGTACAATGGAGTGCAGTAGAGTGGAGTAGCATATACTGAAATAGCGTAAACTCCAGGACTGTACCATGAAGAGGGGCATTGTCGATCGAAAAGCATATAGAGGAGTAGTGCAAATTAGAGCTGCGTACAGTGAATAGCATACAGTTGTGAGCAGTACATCGTAGGGATGTCCAGAAACCGTCATACACAAAAGTATAATACAATGTTGAACAGTTTAATTGCATACAGTGTTGTAGACTGTAGTGCTGTACAGTAGAGTTCGGTTCAGTCGAGTGTACTAATGTACAGTAGATTAGCATACATTATAGTTGTGTATACTGGAGGGTCGTAAAAAGGAGTGCCATACTTTAAATAAAGTACGGTGGAGTGCCGTAAAGTGAATTGTTATACAGTAGAGTGGCATAAAGTGGAGTGTGTAAATTAAAGGAAGCATAGGGTTAAAGTGTGTTAGAAAATGTCAATTTTATATCTGCAAAATGTATTTTATATGTACATTTTCTCATTAAAGTAAATAGTGCAAGTAATGTTAAACTTATATGTTATAAAAAAAAGGTACTTATATATTGTGCTAAGGTGTACCATGCATGCTAAGTTCACTGTATACCATGGTACACGGGGCTCACAAATGGGTATGTGATTGGTTAATGGTTGTGTTTACCAAAGGTAAATATCAGCCGTATTGTTTTTATCTCAAATTACCATTATTGTGCAGTTGTTTTGCTGGCTTTTGGCTTAGCGTGTCATATATCATTAAGTACTAAGTTTTATTGTTATTAACCTATTACCAAGTTATATCAGTGGTAATAGTTTACCTTTTTTTGTTCGTGTGTAGATTTTAATGACCTATGGATTTTTTCATTGTAAATATTTGTGACCCATTTGCCGAATCCCCGTGAAATTGATCATACTTGTTCTACAGGTTTCATTGTGGAAGGAGTTTTGCAGGGTTTAGTCAAGGGGGTCGAAAGAATAAAAAGGGTCCAAAAAGGATCTTAATTGCAATGCATTTCACATACACCTTTGTATTTTCTGTTCCGCAAAAAATACTAGTCGTATTTTGTTAGTGTGGCAGTACTACGTATTATAGTGCCCACATGATTATTTTGAGTAGTTTATGGAAGTAGTGTAGCTAATTTATACATTTTAAGGTGTTTAAAGTTAGTGATATCTTTTGTTGTGCTATTTTAGCATAAAGTGGGGGTATTTCACCATAGTACCACAGTACAAAGTGAGTTCAAGTCATTAGCTGATTGTCTAATCATTGGCTTTAGAAAGGTTAAACACAGCTATGTTGTTTTTAGGTACAGGTTGCCCTTGTTCTGCGTTATGCCTAAGTATTAGGTGTGGTATTTTTGCCTTAAATAGCTAGATCAAAATATTTGTTTTTTTTATTTTATTTTTAATACAGCAAGCGCGGTAGCACCGGGGTACCACAAAAACATTTTGCTAGGTAAACATTTTGCTTTTTCAATTTCTATACATTTTTATATCAGTTTACAATGCCCTGCATTTTTTTGTGAACTAGCGCAGTAATTTGCGCACTAAACCGGACACTTTTTGATACATATTTAAATATGTAAAAAAAATTGAAAATACACTTGAGCACACTTTATTTACAAACTATAGTGTCTTATAGGGTATTTGCAATTTTTTCCTTTTTTAATAAATATTTTTTCAGTACCACAGTACTCCCGATTTAAAAAAAAAAAAATATATATATATATATATATATTACCTACTGGCAGTCGCCAGTAGGTAGTTATAGTTAGGAACGTGTTTCCATAGGAAATCTCAAAATTCTATTTTGAATAACTTTGGCGCCGGTTGACGAATCTTCGCAAAATTTTCAAAACTAATGGGGCGCTCCGCTCAGTTCCTACCCTGAAAGTTTTGGGGTGATTCATCAAGTGGGGGCCGAGAAAAAAGGGGGGTCCCAAAACACGTTTTCCCCATGCATTTTTCCATAGGGACTTTAGTCGCAGCTACAGCCCGAACGGCTGAACAGAATTATGTTAAATTTGGCAGAGAGGTAGCCATAAGGTCCATGAAGTGCCTTTTGCAGGTTTGGTGTAAATCTGTTCAGTATTTCCTGAGAAAATAGCATTTAAATCAATATATATATCTGTAAGCGCGCAGCGTGCGCGCACTGAGCAAGTCCTGTGCGCGCACCTTGCCGTGCGCGAGCGCACTTCTGATTGGTTGTTAGATGTCAGTAAACATTCTAATCGGTGGAAATCAGGAAGCGGCGGCCGCCATTTTGTCTCTCGCTTAAAGAGGGGGTGATAAACAAAGGGGGAGAACGTGAAAAGGGGGCAGAGTGGGGAGATATTGACCCACTAGGCATTGTAAGGGGGTCACAGTAGGACCTTTTAGGGCAAAAAAAAAGATTTATATTTTGAAAAAAAATATCGCCGAGTGCGCGCACCCAGCGCGCACCTGAATTTTTTTATTTTTTTTAAATAATAAAAATTCGCAATTAAGTAAAAAGATATAAGGTGGCTCTAAAAAGAGCCGTTGTGTTTATTGTGTGTTTTTTGGTACCTACAAGTAAGTACCGATGCAGAGTCTAAAGTTCAAGAGGAAGACTCTGTTCCCTTCATCAGTGAAGTGTACACCCTCTCCTCTATAAATGTCTTGCATGTTGTAACCAAGTTGTTGTGGTATATAGAACCCATACCAAAGTCTCTGAGGAAAGCAGAAATAGATTTGTTAACGTGCTTCCTTGCTTTGTCAATCTGCGGACAATGTTGGTTGGACCAGTTCCACTTTTGCCTTTGGCATATGTTAGAATATACAAAGGCAGTTTGTGGAAAAAGTGACATCAATTGCACAAAGGTGTCCTTAATAAGCATTTCCAGACCTACCCCAGTTAAAGTGCCTAGGTCATTTCCACCACAGTGCACAATAATAAGGTTAGGCTGTGGGAGATGTAGAAAGGTTTTCACCAAAGGCATTAATTGGTGCCACTTTAACCCTCTCTGACCAATCCATTTAATGTCTACATTTGGCAAAGCAAGGTCTCTCACCATACCTCTTTTTTCTGCAAATTTTTCACTCCAGAAGACATGCTGTGACCTACAATCCACACTGTGAACATCTTCCAAGGAGATCTGGATGCACTCAGGAGGTGTCTTTCAGCAGAAAGGCAATATGAAATGAAAGACAGTTGAAAAATGGGGGCACACATAGTTTTTTTTATAAAAAGAACAAATTGGCTGTTTGAAACCATTCTACACTAAAAACTAGGCTGTATGTTTAAATTTTAAAAAGCATGTTTTGTATTGGTACAGAAAAATGTGTTACCAAAGAACATTACTATGGATTGGCTGTTAGGTTTGAAAAGTCAAGCACTCTTGCTCTTTGGATATGAAACATTGTCTGCTGAACTTCTGACCTCTCTCCTAATGATGCAACGTTGTAGAGCTGATGGTTCAAAATTGGAAACTTTAATAAAGAAGTTTACAGAACAACAATTATCAATTTCTGGAAAAACTTTTGTTACAGTTGCAATAATTTTTCATGAAGGACCTACTGTAACTTCTGGACATTACACAGTTTATCTTAAATGTGAAAAAGGCTGGACACTGTGTAATGATTCCCAATTGATTTTCAAGCAACGTTTGCCTTATGATTTACCCAATTCTTATTTAATTTTTCTGAAACCTAAATTTTGAAAACTAAAAACTGCATCTGAACAAAGCATTTTTTGTAATTTTAAAGGATTATAATTGAAGATATCACTTAAAAAGGATTTTGAAATTACTATTTGGCCTAAAGGAAAAGTAATAAAAACAATTGTGGACTCCTTTGACAGAAATTATTTTGGCATGTGTGCTTTTGCGTCAAGGTTTAAAGACGGTTTGTCTAGAAAATGTTTATTCATCTAGAAAAGTACTTGTAATATATATGTAATATTTCTAACAAGGTATATTTTAGTGAGGAAAGTTTTAGGGCTTTTTTTACACAATCTTTCAGATTGTTTTTTTTTTTGCCCGCTGTTAAGTGATGAATACAATTGTTTTCACTATTTTAAGTGAAAAATAAAAAATTCTGAAAACAGCAAAAAAAGGGCAAAAAATTGCTTTGTAAAATATGTAAAAACATGTAATGCTTTTTGTAATGTATGATTGAATATTAATACTTTTTTTCTTTTTTTGCAGAACTGGAAAGAAAAAAAATATATATTCTGTTCCCTTGCAAAATACTTTAAAAACATTTTTTTCAAAAATGTTTATTTTTTTAAAAAAATAAGTGAAAAATATTAGTATTTCTCAATCCTCCCTTTTCATGCTTCCATTTCTTCACCTCTTTTTGTACATTAAATTTAAAAAAAAAAAAAAAATCCCCCCCAAAAATTTTTGGGGTTTAGTTTTTAAGTGGCTCTTAAAAGAGCCCTTGAGTTAATGGAGGGAAACAGGAAGAGAAAAACGAAAAAAAAGAAAAAACATCTATGGCCTACTGCACTCATGCGCATCAAATTTTCTCTGAATGAGATCAAGACTGTTCTCACACACAGAAATAAGTTTACCGCAATCAGTGCAGCGTGTGGACAACCTCGCAAAACAAGGTGGTCCAAAACGAGGTGTGGAAGAAGGCAAAGGCACCACTGCAGAAGAAGTGCTCGGCTGAGCTGCCGAAGATGTGCTCGGCTGAGCTGCTGCAGATGTCGTCGGTTAAGCAGGTGGAGGGTTTGCTCCAGAAGCTCGACGAAAAGTCACTGGATGCATTTTGTCAACATGCCTCAACATAGTGTGAATGCTAAAAGAATACTTCTTGTTAGGATTCCCACGTGACAAGACTTTTTGACAAAGTACACATGTAACTTTAGGTGCATTTACCTTTTTTTGTCCCTCTGGAAAAGTGAAAAACTGCCATATAAAGCTGTCTTTCTGCTTCCTGCTCCTCTGCCTCTCAAGAGTGTCCTGGTCACTGTCTGAAGATGGTTGCTGTTCAGCCATTGTCTCTCAACAACAGAATAGCTCCTTCTCCAAAGGAATCAGAACTAATAATGAGGGGAGTAGGTGTGGTTTGGGAAGAATCTGGAACTGAAAGTACTTCAAACCAATCAAAAGTGATGATTCTTGATCACATGACTTGCCATGAGGGGATTGGGTGTGGGGCGTGGCTTGGCGCGCGACTAAGATGGTCGCAGCCCTGTAGAGCTCCGTCGTGCTGGTGCCCTTATCCTGGGATTTCTCCTGCAGGGGAACCCCTCCTGGGTGCTGTGAGCTGTGGCGGGGGCGGCTCGCTCACCCCCCAACACATCGGCGTGACAGTCGGCACGCGTGGGCATTGTACGTGCGGCGGGGGGCGCCTGCAAGTTGCGGCCGGCAGTCCCGGAGTGAGGCTGGAGCTCGGCGCCCGGCAGCGAGCCCGACTGGACACCGCGGCTTGGTGGAGGCCCACTGGGCCACGGCAGTTACGGCGCCGGAGATCGTGATCCCGAGGTAACACGGAGGATCCGTAGAGGTGCCAGTGCGGTGCGCATGCTGTGATGAGCCGGCATTGAGGACCCACGTAGAGGAGCAGGTGTCCGGTGCTGACGGTGTGCACGGCGGGAAACCCTGGAAGACGGACGACCTGGCCGGCTGCGGTGAGAGCGGGGTAGGCTTGACGACCCAGTGGGAGCCATCCTGCGGCTCGAAGCCCACCGAGGCGCGATCGCATTGCAGGGAAGGGGGAGGCGCTCCCCGCTGCGACCCCCGGCTGCCCGTGGTGAACTATGGCGCAAGGTAGCGGGAAGGCCGGGGAGTGAGACGCTGCCCGGGGCCCACAGATAGCGGGTCTTCCGCTGCTGCCCCGCTGCCCCGCTGTGTGTCCTGGGAGTGTGACACCTTGCCCTGAGGGGCCACGCGGAGGAGCGGGTGTCTGGCGCCGACGGTGTGGACGGTGGACAGCTCTGGGAGGCGGACGATCTGGCCGGCTGCGGAGAGAGCGGAGTAGGCCTGACACCCCGGCGGGAGCCACCCTGCGGTCCAGAGCCCACCGAGGCGTGATCACGTTGCTGTGGAGGGGGAGGTGGCCCCCGTTGGGACACCCGTCTGCCTGCGGAGGACTATCGTGGAGGTAACGAGAGGGCCGGGGAGTGTGACGCCGCCCGGGGCCCGCGGATAGCGGCTCTTCCACTGCTGCCCACGCGGTGTGTCCAGGGAGTGCGGCGCCTCGCGCAGGGTCATTGCTGGGAGCTACCTGGCAGTACATAGGCGCTTGCCTACCGACGTGGAGGCCCGCACGTGAGAGTCTGTGTGGGAGCGTAGCGAGTGGATCCACGGTGCTGCGGAGGGACAGCCGGCTTGGACTGGACAGGACGTGGTCGCCGGTCGCGTGGACTGCGGGCGGATGCCCACTGCGCAGCAGCTGGTCATGGGTCGGCTGCGCAATGCCCAGAGGGATGGCCAGCCACCGGCGGCCGGCCCGGGCCGGGTTGCGGCGCCCGGAGACTCTGGCCCGGCTCCACAAACTGAGCTACTGGCGGCTAAACTGGACTCTGTGCTGGCCGCAGTGGAGCGGATAGGATCCTCGCTCGAGCAAACGAGATCCTCTTTGGAGGCCCGCATTGACAAAGTCACCGTTGACTTCACGTTGCTCCACGCGGATCATCGCAAACTGGCGGACAAGGTGACGCTGCAGGGGCAGACTCTGCAAGACGTACGGCCGGTCGTGGCCACTCACACGGCCACCCTCCAGGACCTGCTTGACCGCGTCCATGCTCTGGAGGATCGCGTGGACGATGCCGAAGGACGTTCACGGCGCAGCAATGTGCACGTGGTGGGCCTGCCGGAGGGGGAGGAGGGGCGGCAGCCGGAGCACTATGTGGAAGAATGGCTGCGCGGCCTGATCGGCCCCGAGAAGCTTTCGCCGCACTTTGTGGTGGAGCGGGCCCACAGGGTACCGGCGCGGCGGCCCGGCCCCGGGTCTCGCCCTCGGCCCTTCCTGTTTAAGCTCCTGAACTACCGGGATAGGGATGTGGTGCTCCGGGAGACCCGGCGACTTGGTAACATCGCTGTCGGCAATGGACAGGTACAATTCTTCCCGGACTGTACTGCCCTGGTGCAGAGGCGCCGCAGCAACTATCTGGCGGTCAAGCGTCGCCTGCGCGAGTTGGAGATATCATACGCCCTTTTGTTTCCTTTCCGTCTGCGGGTGGTCACCGCCGACGGCACTCGCTTCTTCGATGCACCATCTGAGGTTTGGGACTGGTTGGAGGACACTGGGCGCAGCGATGGCCGGCGGCCGCCGGATGTGGAAGCAGCTCCGCGGCGTCGCAGGAGATCTCGGCAGCGCAGGGGGAGAGGACACTGGCGAGAGGAGGAACGCACCCTGGGAGTGGCCCCTAGCCCGGAGAGGAGCAGAATGGAACGGCAAGAGGCGCTGGAAGCGGTGGCCACTCTTGGGTCCCCGGACAGCAGGAGTGGGGAAGCTACCCGAGAGCAGGGTGGACTGGTGGCCAGCGGCTCCTCTTCCCCGTCCACTGTAATATCGGATGACCAGCTGCTGCCGCTGGTCACCCCACAGACATCGGACCATGTCATGTAGGGCATGGGTGGTGGGGAGGTTGGGGTCATCGCCAAAGGTACTCCCCAGCATTGGGCCTGACTCGTGTGGGCTGCTGCCGCTTGACCCAGGCCTGTGGGGTGGAGGGGGTGCTGGGGGGTGGACGGAGGGGGGGCCTGTTGTCGGGGTATTTGGAGGGGTTGGCGGGGAGGCTGAGACGAGGAAGAGGCGACCGGGCTTGTGTTTCTCTCTAGTGGGGTGCGCACCTGTTGTGCTGGACGTTCCCGACTGCGGGCACATGCTGTGGGGGCCGCGCGCTCCTCCGGCTCACATTGCGCCCTGCGCAGGGGAGACCCTTGCACCGCATATACACCGGCACCTTTACAGGGGACCACACATACGCAGCGACCACCACTCGCCCGCCCCATCAGCCACAATTAGGCTCAGTTTAATATTGTGAGCGTTGCCTCATGGTTTGGACGAACGCCCGCAGAGGGGTTTGCCATGATGGTTACTTTGGCCTGTTTGGTCTGGTTTTGTGTTTGATTGTACGTTTACATGATGTTGTTCTAACTGGTTATCAATGCAGCTCCCTATGTAATCTAGTGACAGTCCTCTGCCTCCCGCTCTGGGGCGGAGTCCCTGGCCCCGGTCGCAGATCTCCACTTTGGATCTACCCATGGCTGTTACCAATGTAATCACGTGGAATGTCCGAGGTATGCACACGCCGGCGCGTAGGTACTCGGTCTATGCATACATGCAGCGACACGCAGTGGCCATAGCTCTCCTGCAGGAAACACATATGACACCGAGGGAACTGGACAGACTGCGCATGCGCTGGAGGGGACAGGTATACGGCACCACATGCTCGGCGCACGCTAGAGGCACACTGATATGGGTGAGGGCGGGTACCCCATTTGTTTGTTTGGAGGTGCTGGTGGACCCGGAGGGGAGGTATACCCTGGTACACGGGAAGATTGATGGGCAACAGGTACTGCTGGGGTCCCTTTATGCGCCAAATGTAGAACAGCCCTCTTACCTGGCCGGGCTGTCGACGGCGCTGGCGCCGTACGCTGGCCTTCCCTGGCTCTTGGGAGGAGATTTTAATTCCGTCCTAGATGTGCACTTAGACCGGTCCTTCCCACCCCTGCGGAGCACACAGGTGGGGTCGAATGCTAGGGCCCTGACCGCCTGGCTATCGCAGTGGACCCTGATTGACCTGTGGCGGAGCATGCACCCCGGCGACCGCGTCTACTCATTCTATTCAGCGGTTCACGGCCTCCATGTTCGGTTGGACAGGGTGGTGGGTACACAATCGGTGCTTCCGTGGGTGGTTCGGGTGGAGTATATGGGTAGGACGCACTCGGACCATAACCCCCTCATCCTGGGACTTCGGTGGCGCCCGGATAGACCTCCGGTTCCGACCTGGCGCCTTCAGACGGTGGCTTTGGAGGACTCGGAGTTCCGTGCCTCCCTGGGTACAGCGATCGAACAATACTTTGACCTAAATGAGGGCACTACGGATAGTGAGTTGTTGGAATGGGACGCCCATAAGGTGTATATTAGGGGGGACTGCTTGGGTGCGACGTGGAATATTCGTAGGCAGTTGGCGCGAACTCTTGCCGACCTGGAATCCCGCCTCCTCGCGTGTGAATTGCCTGGGGAGGGTGGCGGTGCAGGCTCAAGTGGCTTATTGGAGCTCAGGGCACGCCATGCTGAACTTCTAGAACGGCTGCGCTGCCTTAATTACGCGGCCCACTCGGCTAGGGTGCACGCTACGTCGGATAGAGCCGGGCGGCTCCTGGCCTGGCTGATTCGGCAGGAGACCACGCGGGCCCCTATAGGCGCCATTGCTGGCCCCGATGGTACGCTTGTCCATACCCAATGGGAAATTCATCAAGCATTCACGGCGTACTATACCTCTCTGTACCGGTCAACTGGAAGGAGGAGAGAGTGTGACTTAGATGAATTTTTGGGCAGTGTAGTACTGCCCGTGGTGCCGGAGGAGCACCATGATCTTCTGGAGGGCCCCCCCACGGTGGAAGAGATAGGAGATGCTGTCTCCTCGCTGGCGACGGGTAAGGCGCCGGGGCCGGATGGGCTCTAGGCGGAATACTATAAGGCCTACCGCGAGTCCCTGATACCAAAGCTCCACAGCCTCTACTAAACAGCTCTGGAGAACGGCACGTTACCGGAGTCGATGAAGGAGGCCTATCTGATTTCCCTGCTTAAGCCGGGCCGCGATGCTACCCAGCTGGGGTCTTACCGCCCGCTCGCCCTGCTCAATACCGACTATAAAATCCTGGCGAAGATACTGGCGGAGAGGCTGGCGCCGGTGGTGCCTGCGCTGGTACACGGTGACCAAAACGGCTTCGTGCCTAAACGCAGCACCTCTCTCAATTTGAGGCGGTTCTTTCGAGTCATGGCGGAGAGCACCCGCCTCTGGCCCCGGGCAGGATGTCTGATTTTAGACCTGGAAAAGGCCTTTGATAGCCTGGAATGGGGGTACCTGGTGACTACGCTGTCGCGCTTCGGGATGGGGCTCGGCTTTCTCCAACTGGCGGCTCTCCTGTATAAGGGTCCGACGGTGAGAGTGCGTACTGGCCCATATGTTTCGGAACCCATTAAGGTCGGACGCGGCACCAGGCAGGGCTGCCCGTTGTCGCCTCTCCTGTTTGCGCTCGCAATGGAGCCGCTGGCGGCGACGCTTCGTAGGGACCTGGCAGACGGGATTCCGCTGGGGGATGCGGTGCACCAGGTATCCCTTTATGCGGATGACCTCCTAGTCTTTGTTAGGGATGTGTCTTCTATCCCTGTGGACTTGGAACGAGTCTTGTCCACTTTTGAACAGCTCTCGGGACTCCGGGTGAATGCGGCCAAATCCAGCCTCTATGCATTTCGAGACGACACTCAGGACCCCGCTTACCAGCTTGGTGGGGTGCGAGTGCGGTGGCAGCCGGACACCTTTCGTTACTTGGGAGTCCAGATCTATCGCCGGCCAGAGGACCTGGTGGAGGGCAACCTGGGGCGCACCGTGACGGCGCTTCGGACTCAGATGGCCTTCTGGAGTACGCTAGCCCTATCTGTCACTGGCCGAATAGCGCTGGTCAAGATGGTAGTGCTGCCTCGGTTGTTGTACTACTTCGCCAATCTGCCGCTGTACCTGCCGGCATCTTTCTTCGCAGGCCTCATGCGCTCCCTCCGGGATTTCGTCTGGGGAGCGGCACGCCATAGGGTTGCGTTGCCCAAGCTATGCCTTCCCGTTGGCCAGGGCGGGCTCGCAATGCCCTGTCTTGAACACTACTATTTGGCGGCGCAGTTGCAGTGGATAGCCCGGTGGTTGGCGGACAGATGTCGGGAGGATACTGCAACGGCGGAGAGTCCTCCGATAGCGGTGGCGGAGCTTCTGCGGATCTTTCACCCGACGACGGGTGCTTCACGGCCAGCACCGGCGCTGCTGGCGGTGGCGTGCAAATGCTACCGCAGAAGCCTCCGGCTCACCAGTACCAGGATCCCTTATGCCCCGGCTATGCCCCTGGAGGGTTCCCCTTGCGGCCGGGACACACTTGGGGCCGCGGAGCTGAGGGACTGGCATGTGGTGGATATCCACACGTTGGAGGATCTCTACCGTGAGGGAGAATTGTTGTCATTCGCGACCCTTGCGGAGGAGACGGGACTAGCACAGGGCCAGTTCCTCCGCCATCGGGCCCTGGTAGAGACGCTCACGGGGCACTGGGGAGACCTACGGGAGGAGCCGGAACAACACTTGGTGATGCAGTACCTCCATGTCTTGGGCCGCGGGGGACACCTGATCAGGTGGTTTGCTGCGGCACTGCGCGCGCATGCTGTGCCGAGTCTGGGTGCACTACGCGAGAAATGGGAGGGAGACCTCGCCCGCCCCATGACAGACAAAGAATGGGACAGGGTGTTGCAGGGGCCGAGGAGGGTACCTCGAAATATGAGATTTCGTCAAATACAGTTCTTCGTCTTGCATAGGGCCTACCTAACGCCTGCCGCCATTAATAGGTATTTCCACCGTGTGGATGCCAGCTGCCCCCTTTGTGCGGAAGCTGATGCTGATCTGCTTCACATGCTGTGGGGCTGCCCGGAACTGAGTACATACTGGCAGGCGATACACGGGATGCTCCGTCGGTGTACGGGACGGGAGATCCCTCCTGAGTGGCCTACTTACCTGTTGCACCTCTTTCATAGGTCGCCCCCGGTCAAGGTAGCATCTCGTTTTATAGACCTGGGGATCATAGTGGCAAAGCGACTCATCACTAAACGCTGGAAAGCAGACGCTGCGCCACACGTGCGGGCGTGGCGCGGCTCTTTTCTAGTCTGGGCCAAGGCGGAGGAGGTGGCACTTCGGAGAGAGGAGACGCTGGGTCTCCGGATGACACCGATCGCATCCCAATGGGGAGAGATGCTGCAGGTCCTGCTACAATCTGATGGGGTGACTCTGACTGGGGTCGAGGGTGAGCTGCAGGACCCGAGTTAGCTGCGGGGAGGTGGTCCGATCTGACGGGGTGCCGCAGCGCTGGGGCTGATTTGCTTGGATTCTGGCATCCATGACGTTCCTGGGGTGGGAGCCGGGGGGGGACTCGACGGGAGGGGGGGTTTGAGGGAGAAGGACGCCTAGAATTGAGACGGGAGAGCTGCTGTTAGATGTTGTTTTCGTTGTTCTGTGGCAAGCAGGCCAGTTCCCCAGTTGCAGTATGGGTGCGCAAGGCTGTTTGATTATTGATCTGGGGGTACGCTGGGCAGCATGCGTCTATGGTGAATAAGGCGGTGACTTGCTACCCTCAACTGACACAGTGACTGCAACAACACGCGTGATGGTAGTTGTCATTACAGACTCACGGGTCACAACTTTAGTCCATACTGAATGCTCCTCAATTGGTGTAAAGTGTTATGCTTATATGTGGCATGCTCCGAGTCCTTACTGTGTATCAGCTGTAATTATGCTCTTTGCCATTCTGCACTGCATTGTATAATCTTCTTGCTGCAAAATTTAAAATTCAATAAACAGATTTCTAAATAAATGAGGGGATTGGGTGTGGTGTTGAAACAATCAGAAACTGAAAGTAATGATAACCAATAAGAAGTGTTGTTTTATTATGCATATAACCCGAGGTGCGCGCACTGCGCAAGCTCCGAGCGCGCACCTCGTGATTACGCATGCGCGAACGCGTAGGAGCGCATGTGCATACGTCATATGCGCGTACGTAGCGCGCATACGTTGAACACGCGTATACGCGAACGTTATTGCGCGTAATTTAAGCATATGCGGAAGTAAACCGCGTGGAGCGCGTAGGACGCACGCGTACGTACGTACGCATACGTACTGGGTGCGCGCTCCCAGCGCCCACTGTGACGTATATATGTGTACGTAAATAACGTACGACGGTATTCATAAAAAACTTACGAAATTGTACTAGGAGCGCGCTCAGAGCGCGCACCCCAAGAATTTTTATAAAAAAAAAAAGTGGAGAAAAATTAATTGCAAAAATTTAAAAAAACTGTTCAACTTTATCCTATTTGAAATGTTTTAAAAAAGCAAAAACAAATAAAAGGATACAGATAATATATAAATGGATACATAGGAATTTTATTTTTAATATAAAAATTTTTTTTTTTAATTAAATAATTCAAAAATTAGCATTAAAAAAAACGTACAAATTCACTGAAAAAACCAAAGGTTTCACACACGTTATAGCTAGGAATTAGCATTTAAAAAACCTTGCAAATTCACTGAAAAAACCATAGGTTTCACACATGTTATAGTTAGCTGGACATTTCTCTCATACAAAACCAATGAAATTCCCCCGTTATAGTTAGTTCAGCTAGCTATAACTCGCGCCCCCGCAATGCACTGCTGATGACGTCACATATTACATCACTCATGACATGGTCAGTGACATCACTCATGACATCACTGATGACATCTCAAATGACATCACTGATGACATCATCCTTGTGATAGAGTGGCAGACCTACTCTCACCCTAATATAACCTTTGATACACACATTCAAAAATAGAGACTAAAATTTTCAAAACAATGGACATACCAATACCAGTTACAACAACCTCTTCAGTAATTCTAAGATCCACATACACATCCACTCATTCACCAACAGTCCTGTACAGTCACTCATACATGTACTCACTCATCATATGTACTCATACACCTATACATCCTGTTACACAATGCCTCTCATCCACAGAGTTACTGACACACATAGTCACTCATGAAAATAAAGAAACACACATACATTTACTTGCATATACAGTTATACACACACCACCACACTTACTTCTACGGGAACTTACACATACTTAGTCTTTTAAACAATCACTATCTGAAAGAAACACGTTAGTTAGATTCCTCACCTTAGAATATCCCCAGGCGTCAGACTGGATCCGGAAGATTTTTCGTCAGCAATACCCCTTGCGCATCGCTAGGCGTCGTCTGCGGCTCCGCGTCCGTCGTCGGCGTCGTGCGCCGGGATGACGTCGTCGGAGTACTTAGATGCCGCCCTCGCGCGCTGACGTCAGTTCTTCTTTTTTCCGCGCCAGTAAGCGCAGATCCGGGAGAGCTACCCCTTTGGTCAATTTTTGACTAACTTTTTGATCCTTTTTGATCCTGTCAATCGACACCGGTGCCGGTAGGATGCCTGGGTTTAAAGCCTGTACGGACTGTAGCCGATTGATGTCGGTTACGGACCATCACCGCCGGTGCCTGTACTGCTTGGGCCTCGACCACGACGCGGAGTCGTGCTCGGACTGTAAGGCCCTGACCTCGAAGGCTAGACGGGAGCGGTCCCGTAAGCTTCTCGAGATTCGCCACTCGGCTCCGCGCGCCTCTCTATCCCGGTCCAGGAGAAGGTCCAAGGATCGGTCGCGGAGCCGCAGCCGACGTCACCATCGGTCGTCGGGATCCAAGTCTTCGGGTAAGTCGAAGCATTCCAAGAAGTCCAAGCGGCGACATCGCGACATCGCTCTTCGGACTCCCCTCGCCGGTCGCGCGACTCGGCCGAGGGTCAGTGTGGTTCCACCCTTGCGGCTCCGGCGGAGCCGCATGTGCCGCGCACGTCCCCATACCCTCCGGTCCCTGGGACTAACGCGACGCCGGCGGAAGTCAGTGCCTTCCTCTCGGCCATGAGGAACCTGGCTCTGCCGTCGGCGCCCGCTGGTGCGCCTTCGGGCCCCGCGGACCCGACTGGGCTGCCTTGCCTGCCGGTGGCTCCGGCGCCGTTGACGGCTCCGGCCTCGACGCCGCAAGCACCCGAGGGACCCGTTCTCGAGTCCCCGTCGACGCCGGTTAACCTCGTCACGCCTCCTCCACCGGCGTCGACACCGGTACCACCCCCGACGCCGACGTCGACTCCGCTCGACGTCGGGCCCCAGTTCAGTCCCGACGCCCGGGCCCGGCGCCGGTCCGGCGTCGATGGACGCCGAGATCGACGCCGCTAGAGACACATTTTGTCTACCGCCCGGCTCCGTTACTTTCTCCTCTATACCAGGAGTCGGATGATGGGGACAACTGGGAGGGATCTGAGGATCCTATGGCCGTTCAGGCTCAACTGTCCCAGGACTGGGCAGATGAACTGGGGGAGGCCAGTGGCCTGGATACCTCTCCAGACACTGGATTCGTCTCTCCTCCGACTGTGGCTTCGGAGGAGGGCGCTGCTTTCTCTGTGGTGCTGCGCAAGGCGGCCGCAGCCCTCGGGCTCGAGCTACCTGCCGTGGCTGTGAGGACTAACGTCCTTACTGAGGTGCTTCAGTCTGCAGCAAGCTCCACTGAGCCTCTGCTGCAATTCAATGAGGCCCTCATTGACGTTCTGCAGGGCACCTGGTCCAAGCCCTCCACAGTTCCTCCTGTGGACCGGAACGTCGCCAGGCGCCACCGCCCTGCTCCGGGCGACCCCAGTTTCCTGTCCCAACACCCTACCCCTGAGAGCCTGGTTATCCAGGCCTCCACCTCCCAATCCTCTTTCCCGACCGCCCCGCCGGACCGGGATTCCAAGAGACTAGAACAGTTTGGCAAGAAGCTGCTCTCTTCCCTTAGTTTGGGCCTGCGGTCTTTAAACACCGCTTGTCTCTTGGACCGTTATTCCCACTCTCTGTGGGATACGGTGGAGGACGTGCTGCCCCTGTGTCCGGAGGAGGCCCGGACACGACTTACCCAGGCTCTGGCCGATGGGAGGGATGCAGCCCAACATGCTATACGTTGTGGGCTTGACACCACGGACTCGCTGGGTAGGGCCATTTCTACCACAGTGGCGCTTAGACGTCACGCCTGGCTGCGGTCCACGTCATTTTCGGGCGATGTCCAGAGCACTCTCATGGACATGCCGTTTGATGGCATTCGCCTGTTTGGCGAGAAGGCGGACAGTGCGCTGAACCGCTTTAAGGACTCCCGGGCTACGGCCAAGTCCTTGGGCCTCTCGGCCCCGCGGTCGCAATCTTCCGCCTTTCGCCCCTTTCGTGGCCAAGGAAGGGGTGCCTCCTCACGTGCGCCTAGCCACCAGCCGCAGAACCAACCTGCGCGCGGTCGCGGACGTGGTTTCCGCCGAGGCGGTTCTGGAGGTCGACGAGGTCAGCCCACATCCACCCCGGCAGCATCCGCCTCAAAGCCTTCCTAGTCCGAGCTTTCAGGCCCATTCCACGCCAGTGGGCGGCAGAGTTCGCTATCACCTGCTCCACTGGCGGTCCATCACATCGGACAGGTGGGTGCTGCAAATCGTCCGAAGGGGCTACTCCCTCCCCTTCGAGACGACCCCTCCAGCCATGCCACCGCAGCACCACCGTATCTCTGGGGATCATTTGAATCTTCTCCACGAGGACGTTTCGGCCCTCTTGGCCAAGGGGGCCGTCGAGCGCGTTCCGAGTCCAGAAGTAGGTCGTGGTTGTTATTCCCACTACTTTCTGGTTCCCAAGAAGGGCAAAGGGGGCCTACGCCCTATCTTGGACCTCCGGAACGTCAATGCCTTCCTCCGGAAGGAAAGGTTCAAGATGTTGACTTTGGCTCAGGTTCTAGCTGCCCTAGACCCCGGAGACTGGATGGTAGCGTTGGACTTGCAGGACGCATATTTCCACATCCCCGTCCTGCCGGCCCACCGGCGTTACCTGCGGTTCACGGTGGGCCAAGAGCACTTTCAGTTTACCGTGCTCCCCTTCGGCCTCACCAGTGCCCCTCGGGTGTTCACGAAAGTGATGGCGGTGGTCGCAGCTCATCTGCGCAGATCAGGGGTTCCAGTCTTCCCCTATCTCGACGACTGGTTGTTGAAGGCGGGCTCGCCCCAGGCAGTCGTCTCCCACCTCCAGACTACGGCGGATCTCCTGCATTTGCTGGGGTTTTCCATCAACGTGCCGAAGTCACACCTGAGTCCCTCTCAGAAGCTCCTTTTCATCGGAGCGGTTCTCGATTCGGCGCAGTTCCGGGTCTATCCTCCGGAACAGCGGGTCCGGGATATATAGGCCCTGATTCCCATCTTTCGGCCTCTATCCTGGGTTTCGGTCAGGCTAGTGTTGCGGCTTCTGGGGCTGATGGCCTCCTGCATCCTACTAGTGCATCACGCCAGGCGGCGCATGCGGGCTCTGCAGTGGGACCTGAAGTTTCAGTGGGCCCAGCATCACGGCAACCTGTCTGACCATGTCTTGATCTCGGAGGGCACTGCACAGCAGTTGCAGTGGTGGCTCACGGACCGCGATTGGGTCATGGGCAGAAGCCTCTCCCTTCCCCAACCGGAGCATGTCCTAGTGACGGATGCGTCCCTCCTGGGATGGGGTGGCCATATGGGAGAGGCGGAGATCAGAGGCCTCTGGTCTCCGGCGGAGTCTCGCCTCCACATCAACCTGTTTGAGTTGAGAGCGATCCGGCTTGCACTGAAAGCCTTCCTTCCCTCTGTCAGGGGAAGTGTCGTGCAGGTGTTCACGGACAACACCACCGCCATGTGGTATTGCAACAAACAGGGCGGGGTGGGGTCGTGGACCCTTTGTCAGGAGGCCCTGCGCCTCTGGACGTGGCTGGAACACCAGGGCGTCACCCTAGTGGTTCAACATCTGGCGGGCTCTCTGAACGCCAGAGCAGACGAACTCAGCCGCCGGTGCATGATGGATCACGAATGGCGTCTAAACTCCGAAGTGGCGCAAGGTCTCTTTCAGCAGTGGGGAGAGCCTTGGTTAGATCTATTCGCCACCGAAGAGAACGCGCAATGTCAGCAGTTCTGCGCGTTGGAATTTCCAAGGCGGCACTCGCTCGGCGACGCTTTTCGTCACGAGTAGAGTTGCGGTCTGTTGTACGCCTTTCCGCCTATACCACTTCTGCCCAGAGTGCTGAAGAAGATCAGGCACGACCGGGCCCAAGTCATCTTGGTGGCTCCGGATTGGGCACGAAGGTACTGGTATCCCGAGCTACTCAGTATGTTGACCGATCCTCCGATACGTCTGCCCCTTCGGGAGGATCTTCTGTCGCAGCAGCAGGGGACGGTCCTCCACCCGAACCTGTCCAGCCTCCACCTCCATGCGTGGAGATTGAGCGGCGGCAGTTGATGCCATTTGACTTGCCTCCTGAAGTCTGTGATATCATTCTGGCAGCCAGGCGTCCCTCTACAAAGACGGTATACGCCTGCCGGTGGAACAAATTTGTGGCATGGTGCACAGCAAAGGCTGTGGATCCCCTTTCCGCCCCTCTTTCTGAGGTTCTCCTCTTTCTTCTTTCTTTGGCCCGGCAGGGCTCTGCCCTGGGCACCCTGAAAGGTTATCTTGCTGCCATCTCTGCCTTCTTGCGGCTTCCTGATCAGCCTTCTCTTTTCAAGTCCCCTGTAGTTACCCGCTTTCTCAAAGGCATTACTCACACGTTCCCTCCTGTCCCTTTTGTAATGCCTCAGTGGGACTTAAATCTTGTCTTGACATTCCTGATGTGCGCTCCCTTCGAGCCTCTTCACAATTGTCCTCTTCGTCTTCTGACTCTTAAGACTGCTTTTCTGGTAGCCATCACCTCGGCTAGACGGGTGAGTGAGCTCCAGGCTTTATCTTCAAAGCCTCCCTTTCTGTCTGTTCATCCGGACAAGGTTGTCCTTCGGCCTCGTCCCTCCTTTCTTCCGAAAGTGGTGACTCCATTTCATCTTGGGCAGTCTGTCACCTTGCCCACCTTCTTTCCGCCTCCGCATCCTTCCAAAGAGGAAGAGAAGCTCCACCGTCTGGACCCAAAACGTGCGCTCTCCTTTTATTTGGACCGCACTAAGCAGTTCCGGGTGGACGACCAACTTTTCGTTGGATACGTGGGTGCTAAGAAGGGGAAAGCTGTGCACAAACGGACCATCTCTCGGTGGGTCGTTTTGTGCATCAAAATTTGTTACTCTTTGGCTAAAAAGGACCCTCCTGTTGAGCTGCGCGCCCACTCCACTCGGGCCACAGCGGCTACTACTGCTTTGGGACGGGGTGTCCCTTTGCAGGATATCTGTCAGGCGGCGACGTGGGCTTCGCTACACACGTTTGCCAGGCATTATTGCCTTGACAGCCAAGTCCGGAGGGATGGCTTCTTTGGCCGTTCTGTCCTCCAGGACTTTCTGGTGTGATCTTGGTTCGCAGACCCACCACCGGGGATGGTATTGCTTGGGTATCTATTCTAAGGTGAGGAATCTAACTAAGGTGTTTCTTTCAGATGAACAAGTTACTTACCTTCGGTAACGATGTATCTGTAAGAAACATTAGTTAGTTAGATTCCTCACCGACCCACCCATCCTCCCCGTTCTGCAAACTGACATCTAGGGTTAAGGTTGTCCTTTCAGGCCCCTAGATTTTATTTTTGGCACCATTGTCGGTCTTTGCATGGCTCTACGTTCCTGGCGCGGAAGGCTATGTACAAGAACTGACGTCAGCGCGCGAGGGCGGCGTCTAAGTACTCCGACGACGTCATCCCGGCGCACGACGCCGACGACGGACGCGGAGCCGCAGACGACGCCTAGCGACGCGCAAGGGGTATTGCTGACGAAAAATCTTCCGGATCCAGTCTGACGCCTGGGGATATTCTAAGGTGAGGAATCTAACTAACTAATGTTTCTTACAGATACATCGTTACCGAAGGTAAGTAACTTGTTCTGTAGAAACACATACTTATTCATACAGGAACCCTTTCAATCTCTCACTCTCACATATACTCACTTATATACACCAATAGTCACATATACTAGTTTAAAACATATGTAGTTACTCATAGAGACACTATTGAGACAGTCTTTCACTCACTAACACACCCATACACACACTCATCCACCCATACAGTCCTGCAGACATGCTGTCTTCAACACATACAAACAGTGAGTCACTCATTCATGCACCTATGCACTACGTAATACCCCCCACCGAACCATACACACACTCACACTGATACTAAAAAAACCAACTAATAACCTATATAGACACCAATGTAGCTACTCACCAACCCATGCAGCCACTTATACACAAAGTGAGAGACTGATAAAGATATTTACATATTTAAACATTACTCACTAAGCAATGTATTCACTATGATACACTTAATCAGTCAGTTATACAATCAATTTTTCAAAAACAAATCATCCATTTAGACACTTATATACCCATTTATTCTTCCATCGACCTTGAGATATACATATATAAAACATATTTAATTTTCAGAAAAACAGACATTCACTGGATGATGTCATCAGTGATGTCATCAGTGATGTCATTTGAGATGTCATCAGTGATGTCATGAGTGATGTCACTGACCATGTCATGAGTGATGTAATATGTGACGTCATCAGCAGTGCATTGCGGGGGCGCGAGTTATAGTTAGCTGAACTAACTATAACGGGGGAATTTCATTGGTTTTGTATGAGAGAAATGTCCAGCTAACTATAACATGTGTGAAACCTATGGTTTTTTCAGTGAATTTGCAAGGTTTTTTAAATGCTAATTCCTAACTATAACGTGTGTGAAACCTTTGGTTTTTTCAGTGAATATATATATATATATATATATATATATATATATTCACTGAAAAAACCATGGGTTTCACACACGTTATAGTTAGGAATTAGCATTTAAAAAACCTTAGAAATTCAATGAAAAAACCAAAGGTTTCACACATGTTATAGTTAGCTGGACATTTCACTCGTAAAAAACCATTGAAATTCCTCCGTTATAGTTAGTTCAGCTAACTATAACTCGCGCGCCCGCAATGCACTACTGATGACGTCACATATTACATCACTCATGACATGGTCACTGACATCACTCATGACATCACTCATGACATCTCAAATGACATCACTGATGACATCACTGATGACATCATCCTTGTGATAGAGTGGCAGACCTCCTCTCCCCCTAATATAACCATTGAAACACACATTCAAAAATAGAAACTAAAATGTTCAAAATAATGAACATATCAATATCAGTTACAACAACCTATTCAGTAATTCTAAGAACCACATACACATACAGTAATTCACCAACAGTCCTCTACAGTCACTCATACATGTACTCACTCATCATATGTACTCATACACCTGTACATCCCGTTACACAATGCCACTCATCCATAGAGTAACTCACACACATAGTCACTCATGCTAATAAAGAATCAATCATCCATTTACTTGCATATACAGTTATACACACACCACCACACTTACTTCTACAGAAACTTACATATACTTACTCTTTTAAACAATCACTTATAGAAACACATACTTATTCATACAGGAACTCTTCCAATCTCTCACTCTCACATATACTCACTTATATACACCAATAGTCACATATACTAGTTTAAAACATATGTAGTTACTCATAAAGACACTATTGAGACAGTCATTCACTCACTAACACACCCATGCACACACTCATCCACCCATACAGTCCTGCACACATGCTGTATTCAACACATACAAACAGTGAGTCACTCATTCATGCACCTATGCACTAAGTAATACCCCCCACCGAACCATACAGAAACTCAGACACTCATAGTGATAAAAAACCAACTAATAACCTATATAGACACTCATGTAGCTACTCACCAACCCATGCAGCCACTTATACACAAAGTAAGAAACTGATACAGATATTTAAATATTTAAAGATTACTCAGTAAGCCATGTATTCACTATGATACACTTAAACAGTCAGTTACACAAAAAAAATTCCAAAAAAAAGTATCCATTTAGACACTTATATACCCATTTATTCTTCCTTTGACCTTGAGATATACATAAATATAAAAAATATATAATTTTCATAAAAACACACAATCACTGGATGATGTCATCAGTGATGTCATCAGTGATGTCATTTGAGATGTCATCAGTGATGTCATGAGTGATGTCAGTGACCATGTCATGAGTGATGTAATATGTGACGTCATCAGTAGTGCATTGCGGGCGCGCGAGTTATAGTTAGCTGAACTAACTATAACGGGGGAATTTCAATGGTTTTTTACGAGTGAAATGTCCAGCTAACTATAACATGTGTGAAACCTTTGGTTTTTTCATTGAATTTCTAAGGTTTTTTAAATGCTAATTCCTAACTATAACGTGTGTGAAACCCATGGTTTTTTCAGTGAATTTCAAAGGTTTTTTAAATGCTAATTTCTAACTATGCCTACAGAGATAGGACATGTGAAGAAAGAAGAAAAAATGCACAGAAAGAAACAAAAGAAGTGCAGAAAGAAGCAACAGAAGTCCTCAAATACGAAGATAAGTGCAGGAAGAAGGATAACGTGCAGAAAGAACAAAAAGAAGAGCAGAAAGAAGCCTTGTTGCAAAATCATCCTGTACCCTCAACTTTTTCAGACGGATACTGGTGGTAACTGAGTCTGACTAACCAGTCCTAGAGCCAGTGCTATGTTAAAAGACACTTAGAATACAGTGAAAACACCTACATACACTAGGGAACATTATGCGTTGGGGTCCCCCTGTGATTAGCATGACCTCCTCTGTAAGCCCCTAGTGTATAATAGGGCATGGGGATTAAAACTACCTCTTAAAACAGGCCACAGGGCGTTTTTGCACACATTAACTCAGGCCCCGTCCCCTCCCTTCACCACTGTGTAAACACGCCCTGTGTCCATTTTTAGTTGGGAGATTAAGTTCATTTGAATCCTGAGGGTCCCTAGGGTCCAACTAGCCCACTAGGTACCTCCAGTAAGTGCCACAGAGCTGCGTTGCAGAGAGGTGTAAAAAGTGGCACGGCCTGGACCACCTCTCTGCAATGCAGCTCAGTGGCGCTTACTGGAAGCACTTGGTGGGCTAGTTAGCCCCCAGGGGCCCTCAGTATTGAAGGGAAATTATATCCCCAATTTAAAACATGCCATAGTGCGTGTTTGCACACGTCACCTCAGGCCCCGTCCCCTCCCTTCACCACTGTGTAAACGCGCCCTGTGGCTGTTCTAAGTTGAGAGTCCCCCTGAATCCTAAGGGTCCCTAGGGTCAAACTAGACCACTAGGTACCTCCAGTAAGCGCCACAGAGCTGCGTTGCAGAGAGGTGTAAAAAGGGGCTTGGCCTCAGAACACCTGGCTGCAGCGCAGCTCCCTGGCGCATACTGGAGATGCCTGTTGGGGGCGCGTTTGCAGAGTGCTGCACGGAGGGGGCATGGCCTCCGGCACGATGCCAGTCTTTTATTTATTTTAGTTTTTTAAGAAGGGGGGCTGTTTGGTTCCCCTTCTTATTCTAATTTATTGGCCCTGATGACCCCATCCCCCAGGACCAGTCTCCTAATTATATTTTTTTGACCCCAATCCCCAGGGCCGGCCACTGTTTTTTATTATTTTTAAAAAATATATATTTATAGACACACCTAGGACATGCTGGACAAACCGTACGTACCTATCACCATGACGATTTGCGTGATATTCATTAAAAGGCGACTATGCATGCAATGAATCCACGTGGAATGTATTTACACCACTAGTGAAGCTCTGACATGTCTGATGCCCTACCGTGCCTAATCCTGGTAGACACCCTTGTCGTTTATGTATACAAACATGGGTAGCTATTGACGGGCACATTTAATACACATGCACACCAAGCCATTCAAAGGGGATTCGACAAAAATCCGACCAAAACTATGCAAGAAACCCCCCTCACGATTAATAAAACACACATCCACTGCCGGATGTGTAATACTTTTTATTTTACTCTCTGGAAAGGGGACGAACATCACTTGAGAGTCACAGCGTGCTCCTGACAGAGCCCAATGCTGTGTTACACCCACCATTGCCTGCCGAGTGCCACACACCTCTGTGTTGTATTCCACTAGCTAGTGCATATGCTATGACACTCTCTAGCCCATGTGCACTGTAACACCACCCCGTGAATATGTCATGCCACACTTGTCTTCGCACGGGTTATATTGCCCCATCTAACGTGCCTTTCTCGATGCCTATGTTATAACGCACAGTGCTATGCCATACATATTACAATCTGGGATCCATATATTTGTCACAGTGCATATGCAACGTTACACTCCCCAGCACATATTTTATATTACAACTTTAGAGACTAGTTAGGTTACACAACACTGCCCTGTGCATATTACACTCCAAGGCGCATATCGCATAGCACGCGCTAGTGCCTGTGCTATCTCGCGCTCTCCAATGAATCTGTCATTGCGCACAATGTATTGCAAATTATATTTCACGCCCGGTTCATCTTATATCACACTTTTTGGTGCATAGTTTATACCATACACTATATCTAGTTTTCATTTTCAATCGTGCTCTCAGGACTATGTTCTATATAACACTGTGTTCACCTACCCTTTTCACGGGCATTACATTTTGCGATAGGGGGTGGAGGGTCAGGGGGTGTTTCTGCCAAGTGAGCCCGGAGTCACAGTCACAAACGTCCTCTTCTTCCTGAATAAAAGTGAGATTATGCTGCATACTTGTTCATATTTTAAGTAGTTCGCACAGACACAATGTTTTAAAAACAATAAAGTTCCTAATACCCGCCTTCTCTGAACAGTTAGCTTGCTGCCCCATCCCCTTCCTCCCTATCCTCTGTTGTGTGAATCCATGGACTAGCCTCCTCCCTCCTGCCATGCATGGTCTGATGTGCTGCCACTGCCCTCAATTTAGTATGATGTACCAGTCCAGTCCTCCTGCCCTCCATTGCCCAATTCTATGCCCCATCATTGACCTCCTGCTTAAACTCTGTGCTTAGCTTGCTGCCCCTATTCTCCTTCCCCCTGCCCTCCGATGTCTTTATGCATGCCCCTGCTCCATCCTTTTTGCCCACCATGTCCCATGGACCTGCCACTCCTATCTACTCTGAGTGTTCTGTTGAGCTGCCACTCCCCTCCCACCTGCCTAGCATTGTCAGATGACTGTAACCTGTCCCTGCCACCTCCACCCTGCCTGTCCACATGCCATGCCCCTATCCTCTTCCTCCTGTCCTACATGGTCCATTGTACTGCCACACCCTTCTGCCCTCCCTGGTCTGTTGTGCTGCAACTGCTCCTCCTGCCTGCCCCGTGTGGTCTGTTGTGAGGTCCCTTCCCCTGAACTTTCTTGTCTGTGCACAGGTCCTGACCCTCCCTTCTATCCTCCATTGTCCTTTGTGCATGCCCCTCCACCCTCCTTCTTGCCCATCATAGCCATTGTGCTGCCACTAACCCTCCCACTTGCCATGCATGGTCTTCTGTGCTGCCATGGCCCCTCCCACCTTCCCTGTGTGGTCAGTTAGCTGCCCCTGACCCCCTCCCACCTTCCCTCCATGGTCTGTGTGTATGCCATCACAGTCTCACTGTTGCTCTTCATGGTGTGTCTTGCTTCTAGTGCCCATCCTGCCTGACCTCCATGGCTATCTTGCTGCTCCTGCCCTGTCCCCTTGCCCCCAGCCCTCTGTTTACATGTGCAGACCCCTACTCCCTCCCTCCTGGCTTGTCTGTTCCATTGTAATGCCCCTGATCCGTCCCTCCTGCCCTTTATGGTCTGTTATGCTGCAGCTTTCTCTCCTGTCTGTCCATTATGGTCAGCTAGCTACCATTGCCTCTTGCCCCTCTGTTCTCTGTTGTCCATGTGCATGGTCCTGTCCCCTCCCTCTTGCTTTCTATGGATTGTTGTGCTGCACTCCCGTCCTGCATGCCCTGTGTGGTGTATTGTGCTGCTGCAAACCCTGATGCCTGCCCTGCAGGGTCAGTTTGGTGCACCTCTCCATGTCCCTCCTGTCCTCTGTTATCCAAGTCCATGTCCCTATCCCATTTCCTTCCATGATCCAATGTACCATACTTGCGAACATTTTGAACTTGGTAAGAGGGAGATTTTGAAAAAAAACTGGGGTATTGATTTTCCCCTTTGAGTTACATTGAAAAAGAGGATATTGTAGACAGGAGACAGATCAAATAAAGCCCATTTGAGCTTAAAAACATTGGACGTTTCCTGGCTGAATCGGGTCTGTTGGCATGTATGGTTGTACTACCATTGCCTCTTCCTTCTGCCCACAATGGTCTATTACATTGCCACAGCCTTGAAGGAGGGTAGATTTTGTATCACAGGGGGCCCCTGGCCCGTTCTGTCCACACCTGAAGTATGAGACCCTTGTCCTTGCCCTGCCAGCTGCATTTGTAGGCCGTATTAAATTGACCAGCGGGTCCCGTATTGCTATATAATTATCCTGAGACATCCTTACCACTCAGCCAGCATAAAACCCCTGTGTAGGCCCTTCTGTTCAATATGTAGGCCTCTTTGTTAAATTGACCATAGCTCTGCAATTTTAGTGTATAGCAGTCTGAAGGCAGGTCTGCGAGGCCTTCTGATCCAAACTAGTAGCCCCCACCCTACCCGAGTGCTCCGTGCTCGGTATCAAAGTTCAACATCCCCCTGAAGCTGTCGACATACAGTAGGCTGCATCCTGGACTGGTACTTGCGTCCTGGGCAGGTTTCTCGCTTTTAAGGAAGTGGCAACCGCAGAGCGTCAAGTTAGGAGAACTGAGGAGATTTTATACATGAATATATTGAATTCCCGTACAATACCCATTATTTTCTGCTTGCTCTATGGAACTTACGATAAGCGATTGGCCTGAGAGACTGACCTTTTCACCCAGTCCATTGTCAGCATTAAGTGGGTAAATGACGAAATGTCTGGTAAAATCTGCAGTCGAAGCTTTTGGGTAGCATACGTAGGTAGATGTAGCGTGCAAAGGAGCCCACAAAATGATATAAAAAGGGAGCACCCACAGATATCGACGGACTACCTCGCCGTCTGTATGTAGGTTAACAGGCAGTGCAGGTTTTCCCCAAGAGCTGGGAGCTCTTGTCTTCCTTTGCTTAAAATGTCTTGCTCTGCTTTGCTTGAAGTATCTTATTCTATTTTACCTATATGAAATGTCATGTTATGTTTAACCATTGTTCTCTTTACTTTTGCATTTAAAAGATTTTGTATTGTAATTGCAGGAATGCTTGCTCTAAGAGTAAACGTGAGTGTTCCTAGGTAACATTTTCCTTGGTGTAACTTGTTTCTCATGATGCATTTATAGATGTGTTTTCTCTCTCTCTCTGTCAGTACATTAATTGAGATACAGAGAATATTATGACAGCTGTATGATTATCTGGATTCTGTTTTTTGTACTTTATGTCTCTATTCTGCGGTTTCTTTGAAGTTGCATCTTCTCATTAAACTGCCATTGTATTCTGCCTCCAATTCCATGTCTCATATGTCTGTTTTCTTCATTTTTGGAGCAAGCGTTCCTAGGCACCCCGGCTCAAATTAAGGTGCCCCTTTTGTCCCTGACTCACTCTCCTGCTCAGTTCTGTGGTGGCTCCCGGGGATCTGGGGACCGCCCCTAGCTTCCTTGACCCGTAATAGATCTTCCCTCCAACAGCCTCTCTTGCAAGTCCTGTATTGTTGGTTTGTTGCCCCTGCCCCCCTTTCCACTGCCCTCCATAGTCTGTTGTGCTTCCACGGCCCTTCCTGCCTGCTCAGTGTGGTTAAATTGTTGCCTTTGCACCCTCCTACCTGCCTTCAATTTTCAGAGTCCGTGCCCCTGGCCTCTGCCTCTCAACAGTATCCTAATGAACAACTAGATTGCTAACATTCTATATTTATTACAAAAGTGTGGAACGCCTGACATCATCTTGATGTAATCAAAACTGTAATACCTAGAGCATTTCCTTTAGAAATTACATATATGAGAGGGTCTTATTGGCATCAAAATTATGGTTAGTGCTCTAAAAGACTAAAATAAGGACATATTTTCTGAGTTTTCAAATAGCGACAAAGCACTTTTAAATTATTTGTTATCTTTATGTTTTTTTATCCAGTTGACCACTTGATTAAATGTTGCACTTAGGGGAGAGGATGTGGTGTTACTTCCAGAACTGCAGACTTTGCAACTGGGGAACCAGGTTGAAGTTTCTGCTTCAGCTCGACATTCTGTGATTCTGGTCAAATCACTTAGTCTCCCCATGTCTACAACCAAAATGAATTTGTTCTTGTGTGATGTAACCAATGCTCATGTAAAGCACTCCAATACCTGACAAGTCTGCACTATATAACACTGCAAAAACACAAAATAATAAGTGTTTTGCACACTTCTGTCATTGGGCTATATTTGGGCTACATCTGGTTGATTTTGGGCTACATTTGGGCTCTTTTGTCTCCGGTGGCCATCTTGGGAGATTTATTTGTTATGAAGTTTCCTAATTTCCTCATTTACTGCAGTCTCCTCAGTAGGAAATACTTTCAGTTTTTTACTTTGATTCCATCAAGAAGGCATTCAGATGTGTCACACATTTGCCATAAATTCAGAATGTTAGCACTCTTTTTGCTCATTAGATCACTGTAGTAAAGCTACTGCTCACCAGGGAAAACTGCTGCTGGTATTGAAAGTGCATGTTTCAGTCTGCATGTCAGAATTTTTTAATGAAATAGAAGAGGATTTGTGAAGTCACTCAAAATGTGCCCTAATTTTTCTTTCTGCAGCACTAATCATACTTTTTATGGAAAAATGAACCCCCTCATTTTGTTCCTTTTTAAATTAAATGTTTTAAGAGTTACCACTTTAATCCAAGCAAGATGGCTTCAGGTGTGCCATACGTTTATCATAAGTAGGACTGTTAGCGCTCTAGTAGTTCTTTGGAACACTCTGGGAAGCTGCAGTAGAACACAAAGGAATCAACTGACAGTCTCTGCCCTTGTTGGATGTACATGTTTTACTGAGAATATCAGACTTCATTCTCACATGACTGAGAAAGATAATGTGAATTTACAGAAACTAAGCTCTCAGTTTAGCCTATAGATCACCTTCCAAACCTCTGTGGTAAAAGCATGAGAAAATATTTTTCTCTCAATCATGATATCCCAGAAGAAGGCTTTTTCACATGGTGAAATCACCTTAGAACATACCACAATTCCTAAAATGAGTATGGTACCATCAACAAATGATTTATAATGTAACTAAAGTCTTAAAACCTTCTATTAACTGCAATGCTTTTTAATGAGGTGCTATCATGTATATTTGTCCCAAGATGGCTGCCAACACTTCTTGGATGAAGTGCTGACAGCCAATCAGATCTCAGGATGAGATGTGTGGTTAGGCTCCGCCCACATATATATATGCTTTTAAATGCTATTTACTCAGGAAATACTGAACAGATTTACACCAGACCTGCAAAAGGCACTTCCTTGACCTTATGGCTACCTCTCTGCCAAATTTCTAGTAATTCTGTTCAGCCGTTCGGGCTGTAGCTCGTTCTAAAGGTCCTATGGAAAAATGCATGGGAAAAACGCGTTTTGGGACCCCCCTTTTATCTCAGCCCCTGCTTGACGAATCCCCCCGAGACTTTCAGGGTAGAAGCGGAGCGTAGCGCCCCACCTATTTTGAGAAATTCGCGAGGATTCATCGACCGGCGCCAAAGTTATTCCAAATAGAATGTTGCGGATTTCCTATGGAAAAGGGGTCCTAACTATAACTACCTACTGGCGACCGCCAGTAGGTAATATATATATATATATATATATATATATATATATATATATGCATGTTTGGACATCCCCAGTGAGCCTGATATATATATATATATATATATCCCAAAACGAAAGTTCAATAACATACGCTCTCAGCATAACTGGCAGGACACCAGTTTCTTAATCCAAGTTTATTACACGACGCGTTTCGACTGGAAACACTCTTGATCACGTGTAAAGTGTACAACAACACCAGTAACTGATGAAGTTTCAGCACGTACGTAAACAAAGAAAAGGGACTGAATGTAAAGCCCAATACATGGCGGCCATGATGTAGTGGTACACAAGCATGTTATAAAGCATACAATATACTGCATAAGAGGGGATAAATGCGCAAAACATATGTGCAATCATGTCCCTGGAACACATTAACCAGTAAAATGTAGCATTAAAGCGGGCCAGTGCATAAATCGCCATATTCATGCCACATTGCTATACATGGAGTTATGCAAAACATAGACAGAGTCTCATACAATCTGCGAGAATGTCAAAGTCATACACAGCATGCTACATAAAGAGATCTATATCCGCACATCTTATTAGCAGACTTGTGTCAAAATTAAGCGTGTTGAATAAATGTGTAAAACGGCATTAAGGGCAAGTGCGCTAATCGCTGTGAACCAACCACATTGCAATGCATGAGATAACACACAAAGTATAAGCAGAGTCACATGGCAGATGCGAAAATGTCTAGAGAATGCATCCATAATAGTGGATAAAAATACTGTACAAGAGGTATAGTAATAGCTCCACACGTCCAAGTAGAGCCATGGTACACTGTAGTCCTCCCAGGGAACCCCAACCCGATCATTGTGTACACAGTCAAGGTTGGCGAGTGCCCACCAAAATACCAGGTAATCAGAATGGTCCAGCATCTGCGCCAGTGCGCCTAACAGCCAAGTCAGGACTAGGTGACCAAAGGAAAGAGCGGTCCGGGTCAAGATCAAAGCGACCCAAGGGTATAAACAATGAGTAGAACCCCACAATCAAGGGCAAGTGCCCAAAAACTCCTGGCATCAAAAAGAAGTGGCCCAAGGGTGGAAACAGTGTGTAGAACAGGGGTCTCCAACCTATTCTGTAGTGAGATCTACTTCTGCTCAAGGAAAGTCTTCCCGAGCTACTAGCACATTCTATACCTGTAAAATAGTGACTACACTATGACCACCCACAGCAACATTTTCAGTAGTTACCATGTATACCAAGTGCGGATAACAGCAGAAATGTTGGGAAACAGTTCTTCAATATTAAATTCCTCCCCTTGACTTATGAATTAACATTCAAATCTTGACATGCCCTGTGGCACAAAGGATACAAGCACAGCAGTTCGTCATTCATCAGTTTCTGAAAATGACCATTTTTTCTATCTAATACTACTTTCCACTGTGGGCAAACAAACTCAATTTTCCAGAAGAAACCCCATATTTGAAAACTAAAACTGCCTTTAAAATATCAGTTTTCAGTTTTTGAGAAATGTACAGTCTCAAAACATCAGCTTGTCATTATCATCATGTACTCCCATGTACAAATGCCTCATATGGACAGACTACTTTGAATTCCCAGGTATTAGTCATATGCCATGGATGCTCACCATAGGTATAGGAAACAATGGTCCTAGACTTCTTAAAAGCTACAATTCAGTTATGAAAAACATTCATTAGTCAAAGGGCATCCAGTAGATATAGAATTAGCATTGTATCATTAATGTACCACCATTTTCTTTACAATGCAAACAAGTATATCCTCAAAAGACACAAAGGCACAAAATCGCTCCAATAGTGACTGTTTATTATTTAGTTACTTTCCTAACAGATCACCATATTCAATGCTCCAAATAGAGAAAGAGGTTGATCCAAGGGGAGTGTAAAAAAGGAAAGTGCTCGTGAGGGAAGGCAGATATAAAGGAGGGGAATACAAAAGGCAAATTCAATCTCTTTCTCTATTTAGAGCATTGAATATGGTGATCTGTTATAAAAGTAACTAAGTAATGAATGTCTTTCAGAACTGAATTGTAGCTTTAAAGAAGTCTAGGACGGACCATTGTTTCCTATTCCAGTCATTACCTAGGTCCGTGGACAATTGTGGGTTACCCCATTATATCATAATGGATGCTCACCATAGCACCACGGATGCCTGGATTATGCCAGTAATGCCCACCATTATATTAGAGTCACAGTTGTGCCAAGGCTGGAAACCAGAAGGATCAGGGATAAGACCACATATCAGTCATGACCATTAATATGCCAGGAATAGGTACATATAGGCCAGTCATGCTCAGAGTAGGTCTATGATGGCTGCCAGCATACCACAACTAGACCAAAAATACTAAAATGGTCAAGGATGACCATAATTACGCCCCTGGCACTATTATGTCAGGAATGGACACAATTATGCCAAATATAACACTCTTATGATGGGGCTAGCTGCATATATATTTGGTGGTTCTTGGCACCAGGCTCAGTTTCAGGAAGCAATAGTGTTTATTATGGGCACACACATAAATGTTGATGAATCTCTTAATTTTCTCTGGTCTGGATCATACCCTGTTCTCCTCAGGTCTTGAGCTGATCATGCATCTAACTGACACATTTTCACTCTGACTCCTGCAGGACCGCACTTTTGGTGGGTCAGCACTGATTACAGCTCAGGCTACTGCTGCCATACTTTTGTGATGGTGCACTGTTCACACACATGTTGTGACTGAAAAAGGAGGGACTATTACATGGACAATATCCTTGTGGCTTAATTATATTGAGATTGGATACAGACTGTCGTGTAGCAGGTCCTATAAGCCGGCACAGTGTGTGTTTGCGTGTTAGTATGAGTTACTGTGATACGTTTGGCTGGCTGTCACTCTTGGGGTCTTGAGATGATCAGTGCTGCCTTCTTTAATAGGCACCTACTCTGAAATTGTTACTGGGCTTAATTTCACCTCAGAGAGCCACTTTGAAGGTACTGGTGAGCTACCAGTAGCTCCCGAGCTACTCGTTGGAGACCCCTGGTGTAGAACAACACAATCAAGGGCAAGTGCCCAACCACTACTAGCATCAGTCCCAGAATATAGTAAAAATACTCGTGCACCCATCAGTTACCGGCTGGTGAGAAATCTATTTTGATGAGGTGAACGGTGTGAGGGGTGTGGGGAGTGAACAGGTAATTGGGGAAAAGGGTAGGTTGCCCATGTAGGTGAATACAAGTGGGTGGGCCCCTTCCTTTTTGCCTGCAAAAGAAACAAAAAGAAAATGGTTAGAATCCCGTTACCGAATCTGAAAACAGAAACAACATCACATTTAATTTTAAAACATGTAAAAACTGTACCGGATGCACACCCTGGAAGGAAGGAAACAGAAACACGAAAGGGACAGAGAAAAAGCCTCCTGACTCTAATGGGGACATACAAGTAAAGACAAAATCTTGAAACTTAAACTGTCTAAATAGCAGGAAGGGATTAGGACCCTGCTTTTAAATGTATTGACCATTCCTCATCCATATTTAAGCCCCCGGGTTCTTAGTTTGGAAATCAATAATATATCTTGATTCCCGTTGTCTGAGTGTGAGCACCCTGTCCCCTCCTCTCGTATTCTTGGGGATTTGCTCGAGAATCAGATAGCTAAGTTCAGCTACACTAGCGAAATGTCTTTCGTGGAAGTGACGAGCCACCGGGTACTTGGGGCCATTATGGCTCTTAGATGCTCCAACACCCTTTTCTTCGCTGTATAGGTGGTACTCCCAATGTACCAGAGCTTACAGGTGCACTTGATGGCATATGTAACAAAGCTGGTGCTACCAGTAAGAAATTGTGTGATTCTTTTGGTGACTCCCCTGTACTCCAGAACTCCCCTAAACTTGCTGTGTCTACACGTCTTACAATGGCCACACGGAAAGATTCCTATTAGGCCATGGTTGGCGTTTGTGGGGTAGTTAGTGATATCATTTTTAACTACTAGGTCATGGATGTTTCTATCGCGCCTATATGTTATATTAGGTCTTTCAGTTATAGTTTCAACTATGACCTCATCGGTTTTGAGGATGTCCCAGTGTCTAGCCATGATCCGTTTGATTTTCTGTGAATCAGAGTTGTATGTGAGAATCATGCGTGCGCTGGCACCGTCACCATCGTCAATGGTCTTGGGCTTCTCTTCAAGAGTGAGTGTTCTATCTGCACCTTCTGCTCTGTCCATGGCTTTGTTCAGGACCCAGTTAGGATAGCCTCTGGTCTTAAACCTGCTTATAATGGTCTTACTCTCCCTGATGTAAGCTGCAGTGTTATTGCAGTTCCTTTTAGCCCTCAGCAGCTCGCCATAGGGTATACTCCATTTGAATGCCTCAGGATGGCAGCTGAGGGCATGTAGGACACTGTTCCCTGCCGTCGCCTTCCGAAAGAGGGAAGTGCATATCCTTCCCTGTTTGATCTCAAGACAGACATCCAGATACTCACCTATGTCGGCACTGATATATCCAGTGAGGAGGATGTTGTGCCTGTTGGTGTCTAATTTTTCAATAAACCCCTCAGCCTGACTCTTGGAACCCTTCAAAATGATTAACAAATCATCTATGTAGCAAAGCCACATGATGACTTGTTCCAGTTCGTCTTTGAGGGTGGTACTAGCAAAGATTTTCTCCTCCAAGTAGCCCATGAACAGGTTGGCAAAACTGGGGGCAAAACAAGAACCCAGTGCAGTACCAGTGACCTGCCTATAGAGGGTGCCGTTGAATGAAAATTTTTTGTTTATAAGGCAAAACTCAGTCATCTCTATAATCAATCGACTGTGTTTGCGATACCTAAGTGGCCTGTGCTTGAGATAGTGTTCACACGCTTCCAAGCCCTGCTGGTGGTCTATTATGGTGTACAGCGAGTGAACGTCCAGGACAATGATGAGATACTCAGAATTCCATTCCAGATTTTCCATTCTACACAGAAAATCCTTAGTGTCCCTTACATAGCTAGGCAATTGTACGACAAAGTCTCTCAAAAAATGACCAACATATTTGGAAATATGTTCAGTGACGCTACCTATGGATGAAAACAATGGGCCGCTCTGGTGGTCTGGTGCTGTCCTAATGGATTTTGGGCAGTAGATACAGTATGGGAAGTGTAGGATGATCTTTCTTCAGATAACAAAATTCCTCCCACTCCAATAGACCTTTGTCCCTCCAGATTATCAACTTGTCCCATATGTCAGTAATGCTGTGGTTGTAAATGTCATAGGTGGCGTGTATGTAATAACGGCTATCTTCCAGTTGGCGTAAAGCCTCTCTGATGTAGTCTTCTCTGGTGAGGATAACTACATTCCCAACCTTGTACGCCGGACGGATGACAATGTTGGAGTCCTCTGTCAATGTCCTGAGTGCCTGTCTCTGTGTGGGAGCGAGATTGGTGTACGGGCCTTGCTGTTGTTTCTTGGTCTTATGTCTCAAATCCATGAGCGCCTTAATGGTGCAGTCATGGAAAGTATCGATGTTATCATGTGGGAGTACAGGTAAAAAGGTGGACTTAACTTTAAAATCAGTGCGTGCGGATGCATCTTGTTGTAAATCCATACCCTCAAGGGTTTGTGTGACTGACTGTTCACTCCCTTCCTCCCTGTTCTGTTCAAGTTATACCACGGTGATAACGGTCTCTACGTCACTGATAGAGAGATTGCTGTCTACCCCATTGTTCAAGTTTCTGTTGAAAGTATTCTGTCCTAATCTCTTCAATTTATGCCATTTTTTTAATTTAAGTTTTCTAATAAACTTAAAGAGATCAATTCTCGTGCTGGTATAATTAAACGAGATGAGGGATAAAAAGAGAGGCCCAAACATAGAGTCCGTTTTTCCAAATCACTCATAAGTCTTTCGGAAAGGTTAACTACAGTTCTGTTTACCATTTCCATATCCATTAGTAATTCTTGTTGGAGCGTGTCTTGCGATTTCCCATTGCACCCCTTCCTCTGCCTGTGTTGCCAGCGTTTTTGGAGTCTCTTTTTTCTGTTTCGACCATTCCCTGTCCTCTTCCGCGTCCTCGTCTCCGTCCCCGTGGTCTCGTCGGTGGATTGTCTCTCAAGATTTGTCGGCCCTTCCGTAGGACCCGAAACTCGTCTAAAAAATTGACTTTTCTTGGGTTGCGTTCCTCACCTGATGTATTGCTACCAGAAAAATCCGATTACGTGTCACTGATGGTTGAGTTCTCTGTGACTAACTTGGTTACGGTGTCTGGAGTGACAGTCTCGTTGGAATTTTCGTTGGAATTTTGGGTTATGTACAGATGATCATATTTCTTACTAAAAGTAAGAATTCTGCCGCTCTCATAGTCCGCATAGTTGAGATTCAGTTTTCTTTGTTTTCTCGCTTTGATTTAGTCTTCATACCTCTTAAGGCATTCTTTCATAGGCTCAAGAGTTTTGTTGAGTGTCTCTACATCCATCATTTGTTGCAGTTCACTCATGATTACATTGATCTGTTTGAGTATTTCCTCCTTGTCCATCCAAGCATTTTTCAGTACCACAGTACTCCCGATTTAAAAAATAAATATATATATATATATATATATTCTTATAAATATTCTTCCCTCCCTATTACCACTTTACTAAAATGGTAATAGGTATAGGAAGAATACCAAACCTAATAGTTACCTACATTGAATGGTCTAACACAGAACACAGGCAAACTCAAACTGAAAACAACATGTCTGCATTTAACTTTTCTAAAGGAGGTCATTAGCCAATCAGCTAATGAATTGTCATCGGTATATTTATCAGGAATACCGCGGTACTAATGCGGCCACAGATATAACTAAATTAAAAACACGTGATACATATAAAATACTCGCCCTACTTACCAGCAGTACCCCAAAGAATCATCTGCGCACCACAATATGTAATCCTTCAAAATTTCCCCAAAATCTGATTGACTGTTTACGCGCTACGCGAAATACAAAAGTCTATGTAAAATGCATTGGATTTTACATCCGATTTGAGACCCTGACCTTTTTTCTCGCCGCTTCCCTAACCTCAAAACATCCCTCTCCCCTCCCCCGTGCCCTCTGACAAAATGCCACTAAACTTTCAGGACTCCATGGGTGCAAAGTTATTATATGACAAAAATCAAATAAATCCCTATCTCCGGTCACCCTAACTATAATTACAGAGCAGCTACCGTCACTCTGTAATATATTTATGTATATACATATTTATTTATCGTTGTAGTTAGTTATGCCTGGCTTCATAGGAAGCCTCTATCATTTACACCAGATTCTAAATCTGGTAATTCACTGCTATGATTTAGCAACAGTTGATAACAAAACTCATTACCCATTGTTGCTACGTCATAAAGTTCTACCAGGCCATCCTGACGGGGCTTTCTGAGAGCCTATCAGTGCAGCACTGCTAGTCTGCTTAGACTGAAAGCAGAAAGCACTGCTTCATGAGGGGGGAGGAAGACAGGGAAGGTGGTGTTGTGGTGGTGTTTGGTTAAAGGAAGGTATTTTTTCCATATTTGGGACAGGGAGGTGAGGCCATATTATATATGGCTCCTACATACTTCTGGGACCGCACCTAGCAGTAATAAGCAGGGGCAAGTGATTTTGGGAGCCATACATAAAATGAAATTATAGATTGGTAACTGTAGGTTACGGGGATGCAGTCACCTCTGAGTGACACTATAGACAAGTCAAGCTTTGCTCTCGTCTAGTTGATGTCACTCAGAACCCGCTGGAGAAAAACATCCCCGTAACTCACAATTACCCATCTAAAATGTTATATATAAACAACAATGGAAAACAACATGTCATGTAACCATCCCAAAGTTCACAGTGCATAATCCACAGGTGAAACCCACAACATTGCTATTTAGCTACCAAGGCATTTGAAGAGTCTCATTTACCTAGAAACCCCCCTGAGCAAGGAAGAAAATATTGCTACCATTGCTGTTATGCAGTGGGCCAAAATGGACAGCTGGTGGAATTTTTCCAGCTTAGTACATATCTCCTAGCAGAAAAATGGTTGCAAGTCTTTTATGAAGCATACAAACTAGGGGTGCTACCTGCTTCCATGCGCGAGGCACAGATTATTCTTATTCCAAAACCAGATTGGGATCTGGAGAGATTCTCCTCGTATTAACCCCTCTCAATGTTAATTGTAGATGTGAAAATCCTTAGAAAAGTTCTGGCGAATGTGCTGCAGAGGATGAGTATGCAATTACCCTGCATGATATCGAACAGGCCTTGGAGTCGTTTAGTTTTTTTTTTTAAAGTCTTTTTATTGACTTTCCAATAGTACATAAACATTGTGATATCTCCAATAGCTGCATACATAACAATGATCATGCATTAGCTAAAACGATACAACAGGAAATCAAGAACCCCCCCCCCCCGCCGGTTTAATTACAATCCTTGTTGAATCAAAGTTACACACTTTCACGTTACACCCCCAAGTTGCGTCATCTAATCCCAAAACTGTAGTACAACCAAAAAAAACTATTTCATAACAGTTGAGTTTTGCAGTGAAACATACTGTCTGCATTACCGAGGTCATGAGAAAATATACCATGCTTGACACTTGAGATGTATCCCGCCTTACTCACTATGGTCATTTCTTATATCAGCACAATGGGATCTCAACCAGTTTGCAAAGGGTTCCCATATATCTTTTGGTCTGGATTTTGTGGGTATCAGTTCCCAATAGTAGGACCGCTGATCCTTACCATAGGTGGCTGCTCCTATCCATGCGGCTATTGCCGGAGGGCTACGCTTCTTCCAATGAAGTGCCACTTGTCTCTTAGTTTGGAGCAAGAGCATTGCTGTGAGCTTGCGTTGCGCCTTCCGCACTTCCCGAATGTAGCCCAGTAGAGCTATCAGTGGGATACACGATATGGCATTATTGGTGATACTACCTAGGTGACAAAAGACCTCGGTCCAAAACTGTGCTATCGGTGGGCAGTACCAGGCCAAATGGATAAAGGTGGCGTTCTGAGCACCACACCTCCAGCAGGTTGAGTCTGGATGTAATCCCATACGGTGAAGCTGGGGTGGTGTCCGATACAATCTATGTAGATAGTTAAAGTGAATTAGCCGTAGCCTATAGTTTGGGGAGAGGCTTTCGAGCTAGGCGCAGCAGAATAGCCATTGTTTGTCGGTTATGGTAATGCCTGCGTCTAAAGGCAGCTTTAGATGTGGCTACTATAATTGGGGATTCCTTCTGAGTGATGCTGTATATGCGTGTTATTAGTTTCCGAGGTGACGAGTTGGATAGAATATTTTCTAAGGCCGGCAATGTGGGAGGAATCTTGGGGAATTCTGCGAATCTGGCCTTGCACGCCGCCCTGATTTGATAGTATATTAGCGTGTCTGAAGCCGAAGGTGGTTCCAGTCTGCACATCTGCGGAAGTGTTAAAAGTTGGCCATCGGGAAATAGATCACAGCCTTTCTCCAAATCGTGAGCTTTCACTCGCAACGATGCCGCCTTGTCTAGCAATGGGGCGATGAGGGGGTTGCCACCTATTGGCATAGATGGTGCGAATAAGACCTGCTGTCCCGCCCGCTTTGCAATCCCCTGCCAGGCCCAGCGCACTATCTCGGCAGTATCGATCTCTGAATGTGGTCTTTTGTAGGGCTGGAAAACTGCCGTATTCAATGGGAGGGGAGCGACCCTATCTATTTCTATTGCTACATGGGGTTGATAAGGGGTTGGGTGCTGCCAAAAGTGCAAGAATTGCGCCTGCGCGGAATAGGCATATAACTCAAAGTCTGGAGCACCCAAACCCCCTTGCCGGAATGGTAATGTTAATAAGTTCCAGGATACCCTAGGCAGACCCTCCAGGATTTTGCGATTTGCAAAAAAATCGCGAAATCGGCAGTTTTGTAAAAATACAGCGATTTTTACAGAACTTGAGATTTCGAAAATGTGATTTTTTTTTTTTTTTCACAAAGGGCTGTGAAAACAGATATTTTCTAACTCAGAGGTAGACATTATGGGAAACAACAGTGTCCATGCACAATGTCCAGAGAGAAGGGCTGCAGCAGACGCCAAGCCCCAGTGCAAGGGCTGCTGGGAGATGTAGTGTAAGTGTGAGGTGGCAGGTGGGAAGGTAATGGGAGGAGTACAGACCTGGGATACAAGATCTGGGAAAGATGAGGTCTGCGGAAAAGAACAGAGTAAGACAGCGCTTGGGTTGTGCTTTCACTTCACCATCACATGCCGCTGTGTGTATGAGTAAGCAGGAGGTTACCTCCCTATGCAGACTGTCTCACTTATTTGGATCAGCCACTACGATCCTGCACCCTAGGGTGCCAGAGGAAGACGTTTCCTGCCTCACAGATCCGGGAGGCATCGGTGCCCCGGCAGCTGTGCCCCGGCAGGGGTGCATTCATGGGCGCTAGAACATCCCAGGGAGAAATACAGCTCCCTCCCACGAGGTTAAGACTGCAGCTGTGCTTCCGTAGAGCTGCAGACACTTTAAACATGCCTATTGCAAAGTGGAATACTTCTAAAACAGTTTGCATTGATTTCAGGCTGAAAATGAATGATTATGAGTAAAATTAAGTGCCGCAAAAATGCCGCTAAATTTCCATATTTGTGCCGCTAAATTTCCATATTTGTGCCGCTGGATTTGCCAAACCATGCCGCAATATCCTGGGGGGGTCTGCCTAGGCTGCCTTCCGGCCCAAACCAGGTCCAATATGTGGGCCCGAAGTCTCTTAAAAAACAGGGCGGTCAGTGTCAATGGAATATTTACGAATAGATAAAGTAGTTTAGGGAGGATAACCATTTTTGTGATTGCAATACGGCTGATCAGAGACAGCGGCAAGGTTTTCCACCTTCGTATCTTACTTTCTAACCAATCTACTACTCTTCCGTAGTTATCTAACAACAATTCTTGCATGTCTTGCTAATCCATATCCCCAAATACCTTGTGCCACCCATAGCCCATAGTATTGGGAAGTCTGTTTCGAATTTCTCTTGTGTCATCTGTCAGTGATAATAGTATAGATTTGGCCCAGTTGATCTGGATCCCCGTCTGACCCCCATAGCGGATTATTTCTCTCATCACTATAGCAAAATTGTCTCTGGGATTCACTAAGTAAATTGCCATGTCGTCTGCGTACATGGATATTAATAACCCCCTAGAGGTGAACCCGCTACTTCTTTGTGCGTGGTGTTGGCGCAACCTGGCCGCCAGTGGCAATCGCAAATAATAATGGTGAAAGGCGGGCAACCCTGTCGCGTTCCCCTCGTAATCCCAAAAGGTTCAGAGATTTGGCCATACACTCTGACTCTAGCTGTCGGGCTTGTGTAGAGTAATTGGATTTGTTTTATGAAATTAAGACTCAGCCCCATACGCCCCAGGAAGGTAAATAAAAATGACCATTCTAACGAATCAAATGCCTTCGTGGCATACACTAGGGTGACCACTGCTTGCACATGGGGGGCCAGGTAATGCAAGACACCAAAAATCGTATGCAGATTATGCGCCGTCGACCTGCCCGGTATGAAACCAGACTGGTCCGGTAGAGCAATCATCGGGAGCATCAGTTGGAGCCTATTTGCGATCAACTTAGCATAGATTTTAGCGTCCAGATTGATCAGGGACAGCGGACGATATGATTCCAGTTGCGTCGGGTCTTTGCCTTCCTTCAATAAAGTTATTATAGTGGCTTCACTCAGTGACGGGGGGAGACTACCTGTTTCGTGAGCTACTGGTATACCTGTAGAAGCTTAGGGGCCAGAATATCGGCATATTCTTTATAGAATGCTGCTGTTAATCCGTCAGCTCCCGGGGCGTTATACCCGGCATACTATTTATTACTTGCCGGATGTCATCTGCTGTGAATGGCAGCTCCATGTATTCCCGGGCCCTATTATTGAACGACGCTAATGCCACAGTATCTAGATAGTCTGTAATGATGGCCTGAGTTGGGTTCGTCTGTGTGGTGTATAAATGCTGGTAAAACTGTGTCATCGTGTGTAGGATGTCTGCAGGTGCCCTGGCTGTCCCTCCCTCTTCCGTGCATAGTTCAGTAATGTATGCCGACCCCTTAGGTGTGCGGAGCAATCCTGCAAAGGTTTTCCCTGGGTGTTCCCCTTTCCCGTAACGCCTTGCCTGTGCATATTTATGCAGATAACGTGCTTCCCTTTCCGCTTCTTCCTGAAACTCCGTCAGTTTGGTTCGAATTAGAGCTATAGTCTCAGGGGATGGGGTAGTAAACTGTGAGTGCTCTAGCGCCCTAATTTCGCGCTCAAACCTGTCGAGAGTGCCGCGCACATCTTTGAGGACCCCAGCTTTAAGTGCAATGCAATGACCCCTGGTCACCACTTTAAAAGCTTCCCAGAGGGTTCCCTGGGAAGCCACCGTACCCTCATTGAGGGCGAAGTATTCCTAAATTTTCACCCGTAATTCTACCCGAAAGGCCTGGTCTAGTAAAGGATTTGTGGGGAATCTCCAAGTAAATGGCTGTCTATAAGGTGGGGGGATACTCAGTTTCAATAGTACAGGAGCGTGATCCAAGAGGGTGCGTGGGTGGTGTAACGCTGCAGTTACCCAAGCGTGTATATCCCTGGAGGTTAACCAATAATCTAATCTCGACCACGCGTTTCGGTGATGTGTAACACAGGTTCCCTCCCTAACATTGGGGTGCAGTACGCGCCAGGAATCCACCAAATGGAGATCCTCCATTATGTCAGCCAATGTCTCTGCCGCTCTCTGATGATGCACCAAGGGCACACCCTGACGATCTACTGAAGGAGAAAGTACCACGTTAAAGTCCCCTCCCCAGAAGATCGCCGTGGGGCTCAGGGTTTGTGCCTGTTGCCATATTTGGTGAAAAAATATGGGGCAGTCTGGGTTCGGACCGTATGTGTTAATTATCACTAGCAGAGTGTTGTAAAGTTCTCCCTGGACCAATACATATCGGCCTTCTCTGTCCCTTATCACGTGATTAGTCTTCCAGTGTAGGCCCATACGAATCAGTATAGCCACGCCTCTCGAGTAGTTGGAGTAGCCGGCTTCAAACACTTCCCCCCCATCTGGTGGTCTTGAGGGCTCCCGACGTTACAGGTGGCAGATGTGTTTCTTGTAGTAGACATATGTCCACTGCATGTCTGGTTAGATAGGAGTGGATAAGTCTCATCTTCCTACGGTCGTTAAGACCCCTGACGTTCCAGGTAAGGCAGTTAAGTAGGCTTATGGCTTTACTGTGCGACATTATCAGGTACCGAGGGTGACCCTTCAAATCCATGGTATATGCTAGTAGTACTCATCAAAATGGGGACATTATAAACAGTACAAGAATTTCCGGATGACTTACGTTGGTGTGTAATCGTATACCTAAATTTACCTCCAGCGTGCAACGTGAGTGTGTGCATGAGTTTTGCGGAGTCAAACAGAACATTCCCCCGTGCCCCCCCACCCACACCAATCCCCCAATCAGGTTGTGTTAGACCCACCCTGAAGCCCCTTCATAACAACAAAAAACTTGTGGTCGTAATACTTGAGGGAATCATCCCAAGGGATACATGGTGTCACCGGCATACACCCCTGCAACGGCAGCAGGGAGGCTGAGCACATAACGAACTATCTCGGACCCCGAAACCAAACAAATCCCTGTATTCAGTAGTTTGAGCATGACCACTTCAGGTGTCCGCTTGCACCGCCCTCTTGGTAACAAATTTGAGGTATGGTTCTGCTTAGCGTGGCACCCCCTCCGTGCATGTACATCTATGCAACAGATGCATAATTGCGTCTGCAGCGTGGCGGTTTTGGCCCCACAGTTAATCATTATCGCTCAGGGTCTGCTCATTTTGTACGTCTGTTGTCAACTTGCGTTGCTTGTGTTCTTCCGCCATTTGCTTCACGTAGGACAGTGCTGCCTTTGCATCTGTGAAGTACGTGGGTTTTTCGTGACTTTGGACTTTGAGCTTGGCTGGGTAGATGAGAGCATATCTGGTGCCCAGTTGTTGAAAGATTTTTTTAGCCGGGAGAAATGCCTTGCGAGCAGCTTGGACTTGTATAGTAAAGTCTGGGTAAAGAGCAATGGTGTTTCCCTGGTAATTCAAAGATCCCTTCTCCCTGGCCAGTCTGAGAATAGTGTCACGGTCCGAATAGTTCAGTACTCTGGCCAGGATTGGCCTTGCTGGTGCACCCGGGGGCGGCCTAGGGCCTAAGGAACGATGTGCCCTTTCGATTAGAAACATTTTTGAGAGATCAGGGCCAAATAATTCTGTCAACATGTTTTCCACAGACCTCTCCATGTTTTGAATGTCCGTCGTCTCTGGAATTCCCGTGATTCGCACGTTGTTTCTCCGCGATCTGGCTTCTAAATCCTCATTCTTCTGTTGAATAACTTTCAATACGCCTTCCATTTCGTGCATTGTCTGTCCCAGATCCAACTGGCTGTCCTCCGTCTCTGAGATCCTTGCTTCCAGGGTGTCTAATCGGCCATCTTGTTTCTCTACCCTTTGTGTTAGTCTGTCCATGCGGTCAACCAGCGTGTTCATCTTCTAGTCTATCCCTTGATGACTCGTTTTCAGTTCTTTAAACATGGTCCTAATATTGTCCTCTGGCACTTGACGCGGTGCAGTCCCATCTATGTGCTCATGCTGACCAGCGTCCCCTTCTGCATCCCTGGTCGACTTTTTGTCAAAGGTGACCTGGGGTTGTCTCGAGTCCGGCTTCCCCATGAGCTCTGCAGTCGCACAGTTTGAGTTTGAGTTTGAGTTTAAAAATTCTTATATAGCGCTCTTACACCAGCGGTTTCATGGCGCTGTAACTAGCAGATCTCCTCAATAGACAAGGAAGGGAGGTCAGGTAACAGAGGATTAAATGAAAATTTTGCTGAAGAAGTAGGCTTTAAGTTTCTTACGAAACTGGGAATATGGGGTTAGGGATCTGAGGTCAAGGGGTAATGAGTTCCAAAGGGTTGGGGCAAGGGTCGCAAATTTTGAGCCCCCCCACTTTTTCCGGCGAAACCGGGGAACTATCAGGAGGGATTGGGAAGAAGATCGGAGCTCCCTAGTTGGCAAGTAGGGGATAATCTCCGAAGAAATGAATGCAGGGGCCGTACCCAATCGAGCCTGGTAAGTGATAGATGCAAGCTTGAATTGGATACGTTCCCGAACCGGAAGCCAATGTAAAAGTTTCAGAAGGGGGGTGACATGTGAGGATTTAGGAAGGTTAAAGACCAGCCGAGCCGCCTGGTTTTGGATCATCTGCAACCGCCTGAGACTATATGCAGGTATACCTGCATATAGGGCGTTCCCATAATCCAGGCGGGAGATGACCATCGCAAGGACGATCAACTTCAAGGCCTCAAAGGTGAAAAATCGAGAGACCCTGCGGATGGTGCGAAGAGACAGAAAAGAGGAAGAAACCACAAAACTAACCTGGGAGTGAAGGGTAAGGTGAGAGTTGAGTTTAATACCAAGGGTTTTGACCGAAGTAGAGGGGACCGGAGAGGGACCAAGGGAAGGGGGCCAAAAGAGTGAAGACCAGGGACTGGAACAACCACCCGTCAACACCAACTCGGTCTTATCAGGGTTGAGTTTCAGGTGGTTGAAATCCATCCAGTCCCTGATGAAAATCATAGTGGACTGGAAATTAGAGATAGAGGCAGAAGAAGAGGACAGATTGAAGACAAGTTGGAGGTCATCCGCATAGTTGTATACGGAGACCTCCATTTGGTGTAAAGAAAAAATGAGGGGAGAAATGTAAAGATTAAACAGAAGAGGTGAAAGGGAGGAGCCTTGGGGGACCCCGCCCAGAACTTTCCGAAAGTCCGCAGTGAAGTCACCCAGGCGAACTGCCTGGGTGCGGTCCCTCAGGAAGGAGGACAACCAAACCAGGGCCGTACCCCCGATCCCCGCCGCCGCGACACGGAAAAGTAAGATGGTATGATCCACCGTGTCGAAGGCGGCAGAGAGATCGAGGAGGACCAGTGCCCTGAATAAAGCACCAGAACTACTCCTGACCACAGAACCTGCGGGGCCCTGTGCACACACCACAGCAGGTGTCACAATGTCCTATTCCTCAGGCCACCCCTTGCGTGTTGCTCCTGTGGCTCCCCTGCCTGTTGTACTGCCCCAAGCCAGCCCATGGTGCCACTTCACACCAAGTCTTTGTGCCCAATATTGTGGCGTTAAGGAATCATCAGGCCAGTGTAGTACTAATGTTCAACAGGATACGCACTGTCTTGTCCCCCTGCAGTCAGCAATCTGTCCTTGTTGGAGTTTTTGGGGCACTAGCGTAGTGTGGGCCTGGCCTCGCACCTCTCCCGGCCCACTCTGCTGAGAAAGGAGGCTGCACTGTGCTGGTAAACAAAATGGCGGCCACACAGCGGAGAAACACTGCACTTAGAGAGGGAGAAGGTGTCACCTCCCTGCCCACTGCCGCTGTAGGCCCGGGCCGCCCGCAATCTCACCTCCTGTCCCGCTCTCGGCGTGACTAGCAACACTCCGCCCGCGAGGTCAGGCTCCTGCAGGGTCCTCTGCCATGCGCCGGTGCGCCGGGCGTCCCCGATCCCCAGCGCCCGCGAACGTCGGCCGCCGTGCCCCGGCGAAAGAGGACGCGGGATCACCCAGACGCCCCAGCGCGGACCGCGCCAATGTCTGCGGGAGGCGCCGCCACGCTCGGCTACACCTACGGTGCCTCCCGCTGGTCCTCAGCTCCAGAGCCGGGCAGGCACCTATGCAAGCTCCCGGCTCCTCGGACTCGGCCTCGTGACCAGGCCCCTCACAAGCATCCAGGCACCAGCAGTCCGGGGGTCGCCTTCGCGTCAGTTTGCACAAGTAAGCGGCAGCTGCAGTGTTCCCGCTGCCTACTCCAGCATGAAGAAGCCATAAGTTTGGGGTCTATGAACGGATTGTGCCCTTCTTCAGGTGCTCGGCCATCTCGCTGCACGGTAAAGCCACGCCCCCTTGGAGTCGTTTAGTTGGGAGTACATGTGGGAGGTACTGCACACAATAGGCCTTGGACAGATATATATCAAGTGGGTCAAGTTTCAGTTTAGAAGACTGCTGGCCCCAATCTGTACAGGCTGCCTGCTATCAGAACTATTTGAGACGGGATGCAGGATGTGAAAGGGTTGCCCCCCCCAATCGCTGATTCTTTTTGCACTAGTATTGGAACAACTGGCTTGTTGGCTGTGGAACGTGCTCAATCTTTGGGAAATATACCCTGGGTCACTGATGACTTTCAGCATATGGTCACCCAAATTATGTTAGTTGGAGTGTCCAGCCATAGGTTGAACATGGGGTGGTTGGCAGATGGACTGAAATCCTCCTACTCTCGGTTACAGAAAAGTGACAGTTGCAAAGATGGTATTTCTGCACATATACATATATATTCTGCAGGGCATCACGTATGCAATTGCGAAACAAGTGTTTGTGGTCCTAAATCAGCTATTGGTGAAATTGATATGGGCCGGGAAATGCTGAAGTTTCAAATTGTACACACAAAAACAGGAATGGGAAGGGGGTGGTCTGGAAGTCACTGATATGGAACTATACTAGCTAAAGTATACAGTAAACTGGCTAGCAAAAATTGAATAACTGGGAGAAGAGGCCTTTCAATCAATCAGGGAATTATAAAGCGCGCTACTCACCCGTGAGGGTCTCAAGGTGCTGGGGGGGGGCGTGCAGCTCCTGGTTATCCGAAAAGCCATATCTTGAGGCTCTTCTTGAAGGTGTGCAGACTAGGGGAGCGTTTGATGTTGAATGGGAGCTCGTTCCAGGCCTTGGAAGTGATGTAGAAAGCTCTTCCACCTTCTCTGGTTCTGTAGATGCACTGGGTTTCTGCCAGGGCGAGGTTAGCAGAGCAGAGGTTTCTTTTCGGTACATGGAAAAAGACTCTTTCATTGAGGTATTTGGGTCCGAGGTTCTGGAGGAATTTGTAGGCATGGGCGAGTAGCTTGAAGGTTACTCTCTTCTCGATGGGGAGCCAGTGGAGGTCTCGCAGGTGTTGGGTCATGTGCTCATTTCGTGGGGTGCCGAAGACGAGTCTGACCGCGCTGTTCTAGATGGTCTGGAGTTTGAGAAGTAGGGATTTGTTGATTCCAGCAAAGAGGGCATTTATGTAGTCGAGTTTGCTGATTATGAGTGCGTGGGTGACTGTCTTTCTGGCTTTGGGTGCGATCCACTTGAAGGTCTTGCAGAGAAGTTGAAGCAGGTAGAGGCGACGGTATTGATCTGGCAAGTCATGGTGAGGGAGGACTCTAGGATGATGCGGAGGTTCCGAGCGTGGTCAATAGAGGTAGGTGGGTTTCAAGGGCAGGGGGGCCACCGGGTGTCCCAAGCGGTGGGGTAGGGTCCAAGGATGAGGACCTCAGTCTTCTCTGAGTTCAGCTTCAGGCAGCAGCTGCTCATCCAGGCTGCAACGACTTTCATACCTTCCTGGAAGCTGAGTCTGGTGTCATAGGGGTTCTTAGTGAGAGAGAGGATGAGCTGGGTGTCGTCGGTGTAGGATACTATGCTGAGTCCATGCTGTCTGAAGATGCCAGCGAGGGGGGCCATGTAGATATTGAAGAGCGTGGGGCTGAGCGATGATCCTTGGGGTACTCCGCAGTTGATTTCTGTGGGTTAGGAGAGGAACAGTGGGAGTCTTATCCTTTGGTTTCTTCCAGCGAGAAAGGAGCGGATCCAGTCGAGGACGGTTCCCTGTATGCCGGCGTAGTTGAGTCTGGCTGCGATAGTGCGGTGGGAGACCATGTCGAAGGCTGCGGAGAGGTCTAGCAGGATGAGGGCTGCGGTGTGGCCCTGGTCGAGGAGCATGTGGATGTCGTCTGTGGCAGCAAGGAGGGCGGTCTCGGTCCTGTCGTTGCTGCGGAATCCGCACTGGGAAGAGTCGAGGATGGCATTCTCTTCGATGTAGGTGGTTAGCTGGGCATTGAAGATCTCGGTGACCTTGGCTGCGTACGGAGGGAGAGAGATGGGACGGTAGTTCTTCAGGTCTTTAGGGTCAGCTGAGGGTTTCTTGAGGAGTGGCTTGACCTCTGCCTGCTTCCAGTCGTCAGGGAAAATGCGTCTAGAAGGCACACATGATGGGGAACCATTTTGAGTGTAAGCAGTGTCCCTCATCACCTGCCTTATGTGATCCGGTCCATTTGCTACACATGGGACAGAGAAATTAAGAGGATACTGAGAAGGCCTCCATATGCACTGTAACTGCTGATTTTGAATATCAGTGCGTTTGCACAAATATCTCTAACTGTCTGTGGAGGGCTGGAAAAGGGGAGGCTGCCTAATACTAGCGGATTTATATTCTTAAAATCGGTTTATCACAATGGATGCAGAACAAAGGGCCTGTGGAGTTAGCATTGGCCAATTACTACATTATGTGCGCTGGCCTATACGTCCAGGGGCGTTCGAACTTTCTTTACAGAGACTTCTCCGCATTCGCAGACAATGTCTTTGCTGCTGCTTCTCCTCCAGTGTCAACATCTGGGGCCGTATTACATATATTGAGCACTTTCCCTGTTTGTGCCACGGTGCACCTTTAAATAGGTATTACAGTGAATGTGCTGCCCCCAGGACAGCCACAATCTATGTCCTACCCTGGGGGAAGGGCATTCAAGTAAAATACAGAAGCTCCTCCATGTTTCACTATGCAGGTGGCAACCCACCTGCACTTTTAAGAGCGGAGAGCAATCCCCTTGCAGGTGGGTGTATTGAGTAACTGCACCGGCCTGCAAAGGAATGTCTGGGGGCTGGGGGTCCATGGGACTCCCTTTCTCCCTTCCAGAGGGCTGCCTTTAGGAAGCACAATGCAAATGTACCACCTGCTTGTGGTGCACTTTCAGTGTGCCCCCTGAGGGCATATTTGTCTGTGCGCCTTTGTCCATATTATGTCGAGGGTGCAGAGGCGAAGAGATTGCCTCATTTGCATGGAGCCATGCACCCATGCAAATGAGGGCATGCCTTTTGAAATAGTGCTTGCTCTACATGTCCGCTAGTACTGTCTGTGTTACAGAAGGGACCGCACAAGCGTCTGCGGCCCCTACTGTAATACCAAAGTGCCCCGGCAGCACACAAAGCAGGTGCACATGCCCCTTGTGCCCCGGGAGCACGTGCTATAATATGGGCCCCGGTATGAAATCTTTATAAAGTGTTGAGAACAGACAAGCCATCTTAAGCCTGGAAAGTGCATGACAAATGGCAAACTTACTTTGATGGCGTTCTTACTGACAAGGAATGCAAGCGGGTATGTAAAGAGGTTCCATTGGTGTCTAGTAAAGCTAGCTTTAAACTGGTACAGCACAACGATGTGCATATGACATACCTCACCCTGGTCAAATTGCATGAAATTCACCATCACACGACTGCACTGTGTGGTCGAAGCCAAACAAAGCGGGCAGACTTTCTACACATCACCTGGAGCTGCCCGGTCATACGTACATGCTGGTAAGTGATTGAAGAAAAGATAGGACGATATGTAAGGGCGGTTTAGAACCAATGATAAAATTGTATATCCCAAACAACATTCCAGGAAAAAGGAAAAGTAAGCATGTGTGGACGAAGGGGCATATTATCAACGGCCAGCGATAATTACCGCTGGCCGTGCTTAGCGATAACTTTGTTATCGCGGGCTATCTCTGGAATGTATCGTCCTGGTAGCGCATTATTAACAACGCGTTTCTCCAGGGTGATCAAAATTCCAGAGATAGCGAGGTTATCACCGTTTTGCAGGGAGCATCGCTGGTTTTCCAGCGATGTTACCTGCAAAACGGCAATAACCTTGCTGATACGACCCTGTGGTCGTATCCGCATAATCCACCCCCTCTGTAAAGCATAGGTAAGTCTGGATTTTAGCAGACGTTAGTTTTTGGCAAAAACTGCCGTTTTCGCCCAAATCTAACGTGCGCTAAAATCCTGTGGGCTGCCTTGTAAATATCACGATGTGAACGTCCGCGATATTTGCAAGGTAGTCCATCCGGGGAACGTCCAGTGACGCCCACTTTGCATCCCATTAGAGATGCAAATGGAGGCGTTGGGAAAAAGGGTGCTAACGTGCGATTATGCATGTTAGCACCCTCTTATATATAGGACGATATTTTTATCTCCGCTTTTTGAGCCAAAAAAGCGGAGCTAAAGCCCTTGTAAATATGCCACAAAGTTCTTTAAGCTGGGCACAATATTGGCAAAAACGGGCATAGTGATCCATTGGTTGAGCCCGAGATCACCCCCATAGAGGCATGGGTGCGTGATGTGTTGGAATGGATGGCAACAGAAGAATCCCATATGAAAAAGGTCAGGCGTGACGATAAGTAGGCAGAGGATTTAATAATATGGCCTGTGAAGATCCAAGTGCTTTCGACCTGGCAGGAACCAGACCTCCTTGATGGGACAGAGGGAGAGGAGGTGCCATGGGAATACCACGATGGGAAAGGCCAGTTGTAAAGTTATGCCTCTACCTCAGCACTGGACGGGAAGAGGGGAGGATATACACGTGAGGTGAAACCTTACTGATGGTTAGATGGCCTTGGCACAGAGAAGGTAATGGGAATGACACATAAGGGAGCAGCAGGCCATAAATGAAGCCACAATTATCATTTAGGGACCCACGGCTTATGGAGCTGGATATATGTGCAAAACGACCCTGTGGGTTTACTTATATATGTATGTAGGTTTATACTAAGTTTACATTTCTTGAACTAGTGCAATGCTAAGTAGGATAGGAGGGAAACAGTATACATATAGGGCCATATTTATAAAATACTCATGCAACACAGCAAGCCACCTTGCCGCGTAAAGGGAAGAGGGCAGTAATGTGGTTTATTTAACATTATACAGCGCATTCCTGTGCGCTACCTTCATTGAGGAACAACCTGCTGCCTTGTGCCAACGCAGGTACCCTTGCACCGGGCTGCAGTGGTGGCTGTGTTGTCGGTAGGTTTGTTTTTGTGCAGGAAGAGAAACCTTCCTGCACTAAACAATCCTCTGAGACTTTTCCCTCTATGTGTGCTTCAAAATCCGGTAAGAGCGGTGGGACTGGTTGGGGAGGGAGTCGTCAGACGAGGGAAAATAAAATAAAAAATAAAGAAAACCACTTACCATGCGCTTGCCGTATCGCCGATGCAGTGAACGCAAGGTAAGTGGCTTTCTTTCTTTTTTTTTTTTGTTTTTGCTCGTTATCTGTCGACTCCCTCCCCACCCCGCCTTTCCACTCTTACCTGCAGGGGCTGCTCCTGTTCAAAATGCAGTACACACAGAAAGAAGAAAAAACTAGGAGAAATAAGCATATTTCTCCTCGCTGTGCCTCACCTGGGGAAGCGTACCATTTCGATACTTTCCCATGTCTTCCACGAATGGTCAATCTAGAAATGCACCAAAAGTCTGTAATGTTTACAGCTAGGCATGCGTCCTAGCAACGATGTTACTGCCTGTATGCGTGTTTCTTTTTTTTATCTTGTCTAGTTAGAAAACTTACTAATAAAAAAAAGGAGAGAAGAGGCTCATTTCTGTGGGGTAGGACTGACAGGTTCTAACCATCTTTCAAATGCAAATTGTGTGAAAATGACACTACTTTAGTCTTTCAATTAATCAGCCTGCGAGAGTCAGATGTTCATTTCATGACTAAATTTATTTACTCTTGATAGTTCATTCTGTTCTTCTTCTCTGACACCTTAATGCCCTTCCTTCTTGGATTGTGTTGAGGTGAAAGATGCTTGAAATTCTGTGACAGCCTGTTAGTTCCTCTATTCCCAGCAGACCTCCTGTCGCCAGAGAACCCCCCATGACTCCTGACAAGTCTACCGAGCCATCAACAAACAGGCCTTTCAGCCAACATGGCGCTAAAACAAACCCTGGCAGGGTCTCCCAAAATAAAGATATAAGCTGCCAAGTGCTGCTTGAAGCCAACGAAGAAGCTCCTAATACAAGCAAAATCACAGAAGAGATAGCCATACAAGCAAACATCATGGACTGGTCAGGAAAAAAACGAAATGAGAAGGCACTAAATCCCCTAGAAATAGCCGATGGCAGGCCTCAGCATCCCCGCGGAAATGTAAGAGGGGAAGAACCTTCTTATGATGCTTGCCTTAACAGTCCCCAAGCGGAAAGACCAGAATATCAAAGTCGATCACCCAATCAAAGAAGTGCTCAAAGAAGGTTCTGCGGTAAAACTCTCGAAACCAAAGAACAAAGTGGCAGCGAACATCGCAGAGAAAACCCGTCTGCCTCAAGAAGGCTTGAAACTAAAGTTGTACCCAGAGTATGTGTCCCAAGGGAAGTGGGACACTCATCAGAGGAAATATCTTAAAGCTGATCTCGTACCTCCCGGGATTAGAAAATATCAAAACGACAGACATTGAAAGTGTGGCATTTGTGGCCCCAGAACAGGGTGAGATAAATGAGGCCTAGGAAGTAACCTTCTATAGTAAAGACATGGCCTCTTCCCTAATGAACAAAAATCGCCTGGGAGACTGGGCAATCCAGGTTAGCTTCGTGGCCTCAGCTAAGTGCCCAGCTTTCCTAAAAGATAGAGCCCTCAACCCTCCAACTGACACCAACAAAAAATGTGCGACCTGCAGTAATATAAGCAGGCCCTCACCCACTTCAGCCTTGTGTGGCACCATAGCAGGAACAAAAACAATGCTCTGAAGAGAGGGTTTACTGCAAATCACTACAAGCAAGGCAGGAGGCCCACACCAGTGTGCTCTCAAACGCCAGAATTCCCAAGACTGGTCCTGGCTCCCCTAGGTCCCATGGAAATCGCATTTGAATAATTTCATGCCCTGAAGAAGGTGTTACCCCGGGGAAAGGGGGTGTTACACCGAAACGCGCGTCGGCGTCCCGAACTGAACTGTTCGTTACACAGATCCATTAAGACCATACAATCTTACAAGAATAACCCTTTTGTTGTTCCATTCTTCTTTCCACATTTGGATACTCTTGATTGTACTTATTTGTGTATTTTTCACGCCCAATAAGACTCGCCTACCATGTTGGGCCTTTAAATTGTTCATCTTTTTAGACTTTAGGATGTATGTGTCATTTGTTGTTATGGTGTGAATGGATTTAAGTATGAATGAGAATGTTTGAATAATTTTATATCACAGATTGTCCATGGGCATTTTGATTTTGTAGGACTATCATGTCCTTTGCTCTGTTGAATTGTCTCTGCAATTTATAAATTTTGCACATTTATTAAGCAAGTTTCTTTCAATTAATTTCAAAATAAAAAGACGGATTAACATCATGTTTTGATTTGTAATGCAATTTTTGCACGGTCTAGATAGAGTGGTCTCTGCCTTAAAAATTGACTTAGATGCATTAACTAAAAAATTATAGGTACAGCAGATTATTTCGTGTTTACTCCTGGCTCCCCTAGGCCCTGGGGCGAAGCACCTAGCACCTCGGCTGAAAACAAAACTAATAAGGACACCGCTTACCACCTTAAAATCTGTTCTTGGAACATCCGAGGACTAACTAAGGATAAAGCTGAAAGGGCAACAACCTCACACTTGAAGAGCTACGACATTGTCGCTCTGCAAGAAACTTGGTCCTTGCAAACTATCTCCTGGCAGCACTTCACTGTCTATGAATCCTATGCAATAGCATCCCAAGTAGGTCAATCTTTGTGAAGAACAACCTGGCTTTACAGGTTTCCTTGCTCTGTAAAGGGAATGGAAATTACATTTTCCTTAAAACTCAGACCCAGCAATTGGAAGATTGCAACTCGAACAATGATCCTCGGCTGCATCTACCTACATCCTTCTATAATCAAGCGAGAGGCAACCCTAAGCAAAAGGCTCCCTGCTGTGAGAGACCTTGTCTCTCACTTTCCAAATGACGTGGCTAATAATGGGAGATTTTAACGCCAACCTCATGGAGACAGGCTTGGACTCTTTTTCCCTCACTTCACTGAACGACCAAATGTAGGCCATTCCGGACTAAAGGCAAAGTACCAAAGGAAGGATGGACGCAGCATAAAGGTAGCAGCTTACCTAAATCAACTAGACCTCTGTATTCTAAACGGAAGACTCGATTCAGATTCGCCTGCCGCTTACACGCACCTATCGTTCTCTAGAATGGCCACTCTGGCTACATTTGGACTTCGATTGCTCACTTCCATCTAGTGCAGGAACTCGTGGTAACTTCCTCACCAACAAGCAACCATGTCATTCTCACGTGCAAAGTGTCACTCCCGCAGTGCCTCCGACCAGTAACCCAGCTGATTGGGAAAGAAAGCAACTTGAATCCTTTAAGAAAAGTATGTCGACCTTGGACCATCAGGACATAGTTGAAGAGAGGGTGGACAATTTCCTAGGTAAATTGAATCAAGAGTCCAGTGATCATTTGACTGCAACATCATGGGAAATGGCAGTGGAAGACGTTAGAGGAACTTAGCCACAAAGACAACTAGAGGGCCAAACAAACCTATGACTAAAACCCACCACTTAATTGAGCACAAGCAAACCATAATGAAAATAAATTAAACAACCTATTGCGTAGGCGCGCCTACGATGACACTGAACACAAATGTATTTGCGGAAAGATATCAATTACTCGCAAGGAGTACAGGAAAGAAAGATTCATCTACCAGAGGATAAAAGAAGAACACCTGTAGGCAACCGCTCACAAAATAATAAACTCAAAGGAGATTCTGTAGCTGGGTTAACAAAGGTGCCAGACCTGCCCAACCATCAACTGTAAGACACATTGCTCCGGCCGAATGGGAGGCTCACATTGGAACACTCTACGTAGAGCACTTTAGCAACAATCAGATTGGCCACCACAGCTCTAACCGTATCAACATTCACACAGTACCGGAGCCCTCTATTAAGATTAAACCAACCCAAGTTGCATTTATTATAACAGAAATGCGCCCGGCCCAAACTGCATACCAACAAAGGTGTACAAAGCCTTGACGCACAAGTGGGTTGTACTCTTAGCCACCCTATTAGAGGCCAGCAGAATGGGCGTGCCAATTCCGGACTCCTGTTAAGTTTCTCTCCTCGTCCCTATTCATACAAAAGGTCCAGCCCCAATAACTACCGGATGACCGCTCTCCTTGACATCAAAGGGAAGGCCTACACAGGTTCTCTACTTCAAGAATTGACCACCTGGGTGGAAGACCCCAAATTGATACCATATACTCAAACCGGCTTTCAAAAGGGCTGCCACATTGAAGACTACCTGATCTGTCTAGCTCACATGATCGAGGGTACACTTGCTGCAAAAGGAAAGTCGTTATATCTGGGGTTCATCGACTTCCGAACAGCTTTTTTCAGCGTTGTCTGTCCCAGATTGTGGGAAAATTAAAGAACTGTGGCATCCCACAAACCCTATTGAATGCTCTTATCGCTCTGCACACTGACACCTTGGTAGAAATAAGAGTCTCTTCATGATGGTAAAGGACCAATAAAATCATGACCAACAGGGGCTTAAAGCTAGGGTGCATTTTGGCCCCACTACTTTTCAATCTGTACCTAGCAGACCTGCCCTACTAAAATACATTCAATGCAATACGCAGATGATACGATTCTCCTCGATCAAACCCAAGTGGGCCTCCAGAGGCTCTTTGTCTCATTGGCCTTGTACTGTAAAACAAATGCTTTAGAGATTAACATTGCCAAAACAAAGGTGATGATGGTAACGAGACAGCAAGCAAGAAAATGCTTCTGGTATATCAAAAGAAAATCCATGGAGGTAGTGGCCGCATATAAGTACCTGGGAGTCTGGATAGATCACAGAGGAAGATCGGCATTGCAAATTGCAGCAATGCAAGGAGTGGCCCACTGCCTGGAGGGGGCCTTCTTAAGAACCAAGAATGCCCTGAATTCTCTGGATTTCTTGCCGTTAATCCGTGTGATAGGTGCCAAACTTTTACAGACATTAGCCTTTGGTGCACTGACCTTTAAAGACAAGATGTTCACATGGCTAGACAGAGTGCAATCAGGCTGTTTTTGCAGTGTTCCATCTACCCAATTTGACCTCTCATGCCCAAATCCGCATTGGGTTCAGTCTCCCATCTCAACATTGGATCATGAAAGAAAGATTTATTGCCTACTGCTCAAAAACCAAAAAGGCCCGTGGCCTCACATTAAAGAGTTACATCTGGTCTCTGTTAAATAATCCTAGAACCACTTGCAGTACATTTTTAACACACTGTTTGGATGCACTGGAAGCCCACGATGTATGGTCCAGCTCACTACCCATAGGTGTGGCCGTAAAAGTGTTGACCAAACAAGCAAAGATCTTGTCAGCGGACATGATGCTGTGAAAAATCTTTTCCATGGCAGCTGGGCGTCAAAAAACTACGATCGTGAAACCCTACCACACTATTTATCGTCCACCATGAAGCCATCAGTGAAACATCATTTAATGAGACTACGTTTTGGCCTAATCCCCATGATGGCACACATATGGCCAGAGGTATAAGGAAGATACGCCCTGTCAATGCCGTTTTTGCGGCAATGGGGAAAAAACTTTAACTCACATTATATGCATTTGTAAGACCCTGCGCCCCTTGGATATGTTTGGGCTGCGTCCAATTTGGCACATCCTCAATGTGCGGACATGCCAAGAATCCCTAGAGGAGTGCATGAAGGGTGACTCTGCTCAGATGGCCGCCCGTTTAGTAAAATTCATGTCTGCAATCAAATCTATTCTGCCTGCTGAAGATCGCAAAAAATCTAGCCATACCAGACATTAACTCTTTCTAACAGAGAATGAAAATCGTTTTAAATATCTTTTTGTAAGAATTGCAATGATTTTAAGTAATTGTGCAATAAACATTTATCTTATCTCATCTACAGTGAAGTCCACACATGCACAGCCATGTACAGTAGAACAATGGCTCCATGAGATATTTCACTCAACATTCGATGATCATGCAATCATCAATGTCACATTACATATATGCATATAATTGGAACCAATGGCTCAGTCCATCAAGTCGGGCACAGGTCTTTTATAGGGATTTCCAAAAAGCATTCTTTCACTTATTAGTAATGTATACAAGTTGAACAGTGTTTCGTGCTCGAATGCTCATGCAGTGCAGTTAAGGGTACAACGGGGAAAGTGTGTAATCAATGTATAAGGATAAATATAAAACATATATTTATTGGTACAGAACGTGTAATTCAACAGCCTGATTTGAACCAATGATGTCTGTTGTGGTTAATGGGTCACCTTTAGTACAAGGTAAAGTTAAGAGCACTAGCAGAACATCGGCAAACAACAACGGGAAGATTTGTATATCTTTGTTCTTATTTTTATGTTCAGGAAGGCGGTGGGAGAAATAGCCCGTGTAATCTTAATTACAATGGTTCGATAATGCCATGCACGTGATTGTGCAATATTGTCACGTGGTGAATTGGCAGAAGAGTTCAAAGAAGCCTGGATTAGTCAAATCATAAAAGGATCTGAACTGATTGTAAATGTTTTTATATATCGCTTACGACCCCTGACGAGGCATTGATCCGCTTTTTTGACAAGTAGCATGCTACTATGAACCCAAGGTTAGTACAAGTTTTGTTCCTTGTTTTTCTTCTGCATTATTTGGGTTAGGTTTGTGCTCTTCATTTCTTGTGTATTTAGTAGAGTTTAGAGTAGGGATAGAATCATAGGAATGACTTTGAAAAGAAGAAGTAGTAAGTTGTTTTTGTAAGTATTGGCCGGGTGTAGTTGTTAGTTGGGTGGCCTGGCTACAAAAGAAGGGATGAGAGTCTAAGGATGTTTGCGTTAAATATTTGCAGCTGCAAGAAGTGTGTAAGGTCATTTCAATTAGGAACAGCAAGAATGATTCAGGGTGCAAAAAAGATGTGACCTGCAGCTGTCATGTTTTTGTGAAAAGTGTGGGTGCTCAGGCAAAAAGTCACTGCAGTGTGTCAGATAAAAGAAATTTAAATAATACTGTTAGAAAAATTAGGAGTATCCCACTAGGTGTGTTCTAGGATAGGGACATGGCTATCTGTCCAACATGGTGGACGGTGCTTAGCTTAACTCTCTTTGTTGTCCACATCACCTGCCTCAATCCAGTGCGGTGCACCCCCGTGGAGATCTCGGAGGAGTGGTGCTGATCTTTTGAGAGTTGCCCCAACGCCAGGGACCAGCATACCGATTCCACAGTGGCACCGGGACGGGCTGTGGCCGGGGTGCAGCCTGTCCTGCTGGGGGCTGGCAGCCGGGAGAGGGGGCTGCCTCTGGTCCAGGCATAGTCTTGGCCCTTGATCTTGAGTGTGGGCTCGGAGATCCTACGAGGTGTTGGGCGGTGCTTGAGCCTGGCCCCAGATGGGCTACAAAGCATCAAATCCCAAGGCCTGTGGAGAGGGGCTGCGGCACCTTGTTTGGAGGAGGCAAAGGAGGCCCGCGACCTAGTAGTTGGTGACTGCTGCTCGTGCTATCCCAAAGGAGGTAGTCCCTAGTGATGTGAAGGTCTGGTGGGCCGTTACTGGAGCCCAGTGGATGCAGGCATGGTGCAAAGTCTCACACACTGCATTGGAAGAGACACTAGGGAATGCTATGTGTCCTGGACTTGGGAGAGACATAACTTTGTATTCTCCCCTTGTCGCCAGTGCCTTGTGTCTCCTGGGCCTGGGTTGTGGTGGCTCGGGCCCTCGAGTTCTCACCTGGATTGGAGCAGGTGGAGCAATTGCTCTGCCTCCCCAGGGACGCAACTTTGAAGGAGCCTGTGAACTAGGTAGCTGCTCGTGCCGCTCCAGGAGCTGTTGGATACCATACTCCGGGGGTCTGGCAGGCTGATGAGTCCTTCTGGGCAGTGGGCAGGGTGCATCGAATCTCCACAGACTCCTATTGTGCCTGCACTTTCCACCCTAGGGGAGGTGCCACTTTGTCTCTTTCCTGAGGGTCAGGTGGGCCGGCATTGGTGATCGAGCAGTGGCGTGGGTAGAGAGTCGGTGGTGAGGCCAACGGATGCCACAATAGGGAAGAATATAGGTGTCAAGTCCTCGACTGGCTTCGAGACCCTGCAGCCAACCTAGATGGAACTCGACGAATCAACACCGGCCTTACTGTGCACTAACCGTCAACAGTCGAGGGAAATACTCATGGCTAAGGGGGCGTTAGAGCGGCACTAGAACACAAGGTAGATACTATGGCTGTGGAAATTAACTTGGTGCGAGAAAATCAGAAGAAACTAACCGATAGAGTGCAGCAAACGGAAACGGCGATATAGGTAATAACACCTCAAATGAAAGTCCAAGACCATCACCAAAGACCTGCTCCGTGTTACTTAGCGCATTTGGAACGTTGAAGACCGCACAGAAGATGCAGAGAGAAGGTAGAGATGTAACAATCTCCAAATCGTTGGCCTACCAGAGAAGGTCAAGGGCCCCATTGTCATGCAATATATTGAAACATGGCTTAGTTCCCAGGCAGGCTCTCAGGATCTCTCGCCACTATTCATAGTGGAGCAAGCAGCGTTCCTACTCGGAGCCCCCATACCCAAGGTCCCACTTAGACCAATCATCACAAAGATACTGAACTATCAAGACTGTAATTCTATCCTCCGTGGTGACCGTTCTGAGGGCCCCAAACAGTTGCACAATGCTAGGGTGATTATATTCCTGCACTTCACGTTGGAGGTCCAGCATCAAAGAGGCTCTTTTCTCTCCGTCAAGAAATGCCTGAGGGAGTTGGGGATCACATATACCCTTCTGTTACCGGCAAAGCTAAAGACCCATTTCTTTTCCACCCTGTACGATGCCTGGTCTTGGCTGAATCACCATGCTGGGCTGAGGAGCTGGGGAGACATTCAGTGGGCACCCGCCCAAACAGCGTGGGTCTGGTCCCTCTAACTGCTTTAAGAGGTTGAGGGTGAGACACCATATCTTTGAAGGAAGGGGCTCCCTCCCGGCAGCAGATGCATGAGGATCAGCGGTCGCTGTAGCTGCAACACACTGTGACAAGCTGGTGGCTCTGGATTTGGAGTTGAGTGTGAGCTTGTCGGGCTCGGAATGCAGTGATGCCCACTGAGCCCTCCCGGTGGTTACCCCCCTCGACAGCAGGTGAACTGGTATGATTTGTCCGGTCATGTCGCCTCGGATCAACCCGAGACATCAGCGTGGACTACTCCCGTCCCCCCTGTGTCTTCTGAATTCTTCTTCAGGAAGGTTGGCACAGACCTCATTTTGGGGATGCTCTAGCAACTACTCCCGCCTAACCTAGCCCCCTGATTAAGCCTCTGACATCTTGCTTCGCACTGCTTATTTCATTTGATCTGTACAGGGCAATGGACGTTCCTACCTCTTTTCATTGCAAGACCCCAAAGCTAGCTACTAGCTAATGTCTCCCATTATGATGTTGTGCTGTTGCACTACACTGCATATATGGTTGTGCAGTTTTGTTCTCAGTTCTTTTCAGGTGCTGTTCCATTGTCTGACGTGCAGTTGTTCAGGGGTAATTACCACCACCCAGGGAAGTCCACCTATATTTGGGCACTTTCTGGCAGCAGCTTTATCCAAAGAGAGAACATGAAGGGAACTGCCCCTCGTTTCCAAGACTCAATCTCATCCACTATTAATAGAAGCTATGGTTAATAGAAGTAACTATTTCATAACAACGTAGAACATTAGGGGGAATGTGGGGACTGAGAAAATGCTGCAAAATCCTAGCCCAATTGAGGCAGAGGGGAGCACAAATAGTATTCTTGCCAGAAACATACCTGATTGAGAAGGTCAGAATCGTATTGCAACATCGCTGGAGAGGTCAACTCTATTATACAACTTGTTCAGCATTTTCTCGAAGTGCCGACATCTGGCTGAAACAAAATGTCCGACATTTGGTGGCAGGCACCCACATTGATCCTCAAGGTCGGTAAGTTCTGTTCAAGGGAATGCTTGATGAATACCTGCTCATCTTGGGCACTACATACACCCCTAATGCTGAACACCCCTAATGCTGAACAGTCCATCGTATTGGGAGAGGCCTACTGGAGGCTGGCAGATTGGGCCGGTCTGCCCTGGCTGCTGGGTGGAGATTTCAACTCGGCTCTAGATGTCTCACTGCAATGTTCCTACCCTCCTTTGCCTGTAATGCTGGGGCGCTGCTGTCCTGAAAATTGGACTGGGGCCTAACGGACCTTTGGCGGGGCCGAAACCCAACAGTAACAGACTATTCCTTCGACTGCCTCCCTCTCATGGTTTGCATGTCAGAGTGGGCTCCCGCTCTATCCAGATGGAAGTTTATCAGGCAGCATATGTAGGGAGGACATTATCAGCCCATTACCCCCATGAAGTAGGTAATAAATGGGACTGAGTCCCCACCCCGATCTCCATCTGGAGGCTCCACCCATAATGGCGGGAGGATCCCATTACGCGAGACACCATAAGTGATGCTATCATAAATTATTTTCAGGACAACAAGGGTATGGCTTCCTCCCCATTGGTGGAGTGGGAGGCCTTTTAAGTGGTGGTCAGGGTGACATGCCTTCATGCCACTTTGGTAGCCAGTTCCACCCTTATCTTCAGTTTAAAAACAGCGGAGGGCTCCATTATGGAAGAGGTGTGGCACAGCGGCCAGGGTTCCTGACTCCGGACCGCGGGGTTCACAGTTCGATCCCCAGAGGCAGGTTAGCCCAGCACCATGTGACTGGGCAATAGCTCGCTTAATCTTCCCGACGGTAGCTGTGAGCTTTACAAATGCTGGTATTTCATATTATTTCATATCTGAAAGAGACACGTTAGTGATAGATTCCTTACCTTAGAATATCCCCAGGCGTCAGACTGGATCCGGAAAGTCTTCGTCAGCAGTACCCCTGCACGTCGGTAGGCGTCGGAGTACGGCTCCGCGTACGTCGCTGGCATTGTAGCCGCCGAGATGACGTTGTCGGAGCTACTTAGAAACGCCCATGCGCGCTGACTTCAGTTCTTTCTTTTTCCGCGCAGCAGCACAGATCCGAGAGAGAGCGGTACCCCTACTTAAAAAAGTTTTAACTTGGTTTCTGACAACTTGTTTTGTCGAGTACTTGATTCCTGGTGCAGTAGGGATGCCCGGGTTTAAGTCCTGTAGGGCCTGCCGCCGAAACATGTCGGTAGCGGACCCGCATGACGTGTGTCTCTTTTGCTTGGGGCACGCCCATGACCCTGTGGCGTGCCCAGATTGTTGGGCCATGGCACCGAAAGCTTTGTGGGAGCGTTCCCACAAGTTGTTGGAGGTCCGGCAGTCGGTTCCACGCCGGTTGAGGTCCCGATCCTGTGGGAGGTCGAGGGACCGGTCGCGGAGCCATCAGCATCGCTCGTCGGAATCGGGGACAGGTAAGTCTAGGTGCCATAAAAAGTCGAAGAAGTGACATCGCTCTTCTTCTAGCCCTCACCGGTCGTGGGACTCGGTTGAGGGGGCGGGCGGTCACTCCCCCGCGGCTCCGTTGGAGCCTCTGTTGTTGCCTGTGGCTTACCCACCCTTTCTGGGACCGCACGCTACGTCGTACGAGGTGCAGGCCTTCGTGTCGGCCTTGCACCATTTGTTTGCCCCGTCGGGTCCCTCTGGAGTGCCTTCGGGCCCCGTGGATCCGACGGGAGGGTTTGCCTCCATGCCGCCGCCTTTGGCCTCGGCTACGCGGGCACCATACCCTCCGGCGCCCTCGGCTCTGGCTTCGGCTCGGGCCCCGGCTTCGGCTCGGGCCTCGGCGCCGGGTCTGGATCTGGCTTTGGCGCAGCGCCACCGCTGACGTCGGATGGCACTAAACCGGGACTGGTATCTTACCCCCCCCATTCCATTGCTTGGTGGGGAGTTTATCGCATTTCCCAGGGCTCCTCGTCCTTACCGGGCTCTTCAACAACTGGTGGACGAAGGGGAGTACTGGGAGGGGTCTGAGGACCCTCTTGCAGCTCAATGCGAGGATGAGCCTGAATGGGAAGGCGATGTGGAGGGTCCAGTAGATCTGGATTGCTCTCCACACCCTGGTACTCTGTCCCCTTTCGCCGTGGCTACGGAGGAGGTTGGGACTTTTTCAGTGGTGTTGCGTAGGGCGGCTGAGGCTCTTAACCTCGATCTCCCTTCTGTATCTATCAGGACCAATCTCCTGACTGAGGTCCTGCAGCCGTAGTCCTCTGCGGAGCCTTTGCTGCCCTTCAATGAAGTGCTTACCAATATCCTGTTGAGCACCTGGAACAAACCTAACACAGAAGTTCCTGTAGACAAGGGTGTGGCACACCGCCATCGCCCGGCACCGGGCGATCCTAGCTTTCTCACACAACACCCGATGCCTGAGAGTCTGGTTGTCCAGGCTTCTACCTCGCCAACTGCGTTCGTTTCTGCTCCTCTGGACAAGGAATCTAGGAAACTGGAGCAATTCGGGAAAACGATTTTCACTTCTGCCAGCTCCGGGTTGCGGACGGTGAATACTGGGTGCCTGCTAGGCCGCTATTCCCATTCTGTGTGGGATACCGTGGCACAGATGCTGCCTCAATGCCTTGTGGAAGCACGTGCGGTTCTCTCCCAAGCCATTACAGAAGGGAGAGATGCTGCAAAATGTACTATCCGTTGTGGGCTTGACACGGTCGATTCTCTCGGTAGGGCACTTTCCACGACAGTGGCGCTCCGTCGTTATGCTTGGCTCTGAACTACTGGCTTCTCCAGGGATGTCCAGAACACCTTGTTGGACATGCCCTTTGATGGTGCTGCAGATCGGCGCACATAAATCCTCCCTACTTCCACGGACAGAGTAAATCCACAGTCGCACTGTGGAAAAGTGGATTTCCCTGATCAGTTATGTCCCCTATCTTGGACCCCAACGGTTCTATATGCATGTTACAAGTACATGTATGTTCTCTCCAGTTCCAGTTCCGAAGACGCAAACACATGTGCGTCCACCGTCAACATGTTCTCTGTCAGATCCGCCATCAATGGGCTGGATATTTGATTCCTAAGTAGGAAAGGCCACCGACTTTATATGGCTCAGTTACTCTATTTTTACAGTTCAGGCGAAGTAGGCCCGATTCTGTCCTCAAAGCCTTTCCCTGCTCTCTGTCTCTGACAAGCGTCAGCTTGAGCTTGCATCTGTATCCATGAACTTTGTCCTATTTCCTGTGCAGCTAACGGTGCCTGCCTCGGCCAGTTTTCGCCTGCCTGCCAAGAAGCTGTATTTCACCTTCGAATTATCTACTTTGCTCTTCAGCCGATGCATTCCTGTCTAGTGATTTAGGTAAACATTTCCTTTAGTTTCCGAGCAAGGGGCTTGGCCTCTTTGTGCTCCTGCAAGTAATTCATAGCCCAGTTGCCATGGAAAGTTTTCTGCCTCTCGCATCTCACATAGACACTTAGACGTTTGTGCACGCACACAGTCAGTATAGACTAGATTCTGTCCGAGAGTCCTTCCTTGTGGATAACATAGTTCTTTAAACATAGGATGTTAGATATGATTTGGGATTAGGTTGACTTGACCCCCTAGACTTTTCGTCTCCACATGTAGAGTTAATGTCAAGTCCCCTTCACCCCCTAGTTACACGTCAATTACACGTCATGCTGCTGCGCGCGCATCTATGCCAAGTATTATCTTATAGATCCACCTATATGTGATAACTCTAACCAATTATGTTTCTTTTTACTCCTTATTACGCCTAGTTTCGTTTACGTAATTACTATGTCACTTTTCATATCAATTGTTACGCCTCCTACATTCATTTCATTGTAAAATACTTACTATAAAAATGCATGTCTGTCAATAAAGTATCGTACTTCACTTCCTGAACCTTTTTGGTGACGGAACCTGAAGGCCGCCACTCGAGTCGGCCACTTTTGGAATAAAGCCCATTCAGAAACCTCTTATACCACGGATTCTGCCTCTTATTATTCTGAGCTATTTGTTTAAAGTATCCAGTATGAAATTCAGTATGGTAAAGAAGATTTTATTTACCACATAATGGCGCCCGAACAGGGACACTTTCTCATCTCACGCGCCGGCGGTGCGTTGCAGGCCCGGTCTCCTGCCACAGCTGGACGGACCATAACGCGTACCAGCAGGATTTCCTGTAGCTCCCTCCGGTCAAGCGGGGGCGACTGAGGCTGCGATCAACCCAGACGAGGCGGTGAGAAGCGCGAAGTATCCCGACCAGAGCCTTGCTGAGAGAGCAAGATCCGAGGTATACAGAGGCCCACCAGGTTTCCGAAGTCCCGATGTCCAGAGGGTCCGATGTCCGAAATCGAGTTCAGTTTCCGAGGCCTTTCGTTGTGAGCTACTCGGTGAGTACCATCGCCGGGGAGGCGTGTTGACGTGCACATAGGTTGTGCCGGTCAAGACGGATTTGGGTACACAAATCCGGTCTGCACTGTTTAGCAGTGTATATGTACGGTTTAGCCGTATATCAAGTATTCCGAAGTATCTAGTTAGTGTCAAGAATTCTGCTTGGTGATTAGTTATGCAGACTGTCATCATTGTTGGTCCATTTTTAAAAATGTTCAGTGTTTTACTTCTAACGTGTTAAAATGTCCTGCATATTGTGGTATGAATGATTGTTTTATTTGTTCATTATTGTGTTTTTCGTACTAAGTGTGTTCAAGATTAAGTATCAGATCAGTTGTGTTCAAGAGTAAGTACCAGATTGGTTGTCAATATGCCGCTCTTTTCGAAATTAAGACAAATCACTACTAGAAAAGGGGTGCTTGAAGAGGCAGTCCCTATCCCTCCTAGGGACACTCCAGGGCACTTTATGTACCATAAGCATGGCTTAGATGCCATATTATTCTTAGATCTATGGGTGGACTACACCAAAGAGTTACCAGAGAATCAGAGATGGCCCGTAGCTGGGACCTGGGATGCAGATTGTATCATGAAAGTAGAAGAAGAGTTGTGGAAGAGGAAAGCTAGACAGTCACAGAAAGACGCTATTGAATTATGGCGTAAAGAATCGCATAGGCGCACCGAAAAGGCGCTAAGACAGGAAGAGAGAAGTAAAGAAAGTGCAAATAAGGTTCGAGAGAAGCAGTTGATTGAAGAAGGTACAAGAGTACAAGCAGAACAAACAGAGAGACAAAGAAATGCCCTTATGAAAGGGATGTATCCCCTTCTGGCCGAAGGATTGCCTCAAGCCACTGCGGCCATACCAAAAGATTTGCCACCCCCATTGTTTCCAATAAAGGTACATCCTAAAGGACATCCTAGAACCGCAGAAGATATTTTTCTTTCCTCATATTTAGATGATACAGTTCCCGAATATGCTAACCCCGCACCACATAGACCGGCTGCTGGGGGGGTTCAACGTCAAGATCAAGTTCTTGTCCCGGTACCACCGCAAGCTCCGACACAAGTCACGACACAAGCTTCGGCAAGCACATCTGCTTCCGCGTCTGTCCCCGCAACTGATTCTACAGCCGTGTCTACACCTGTAGTGGCTGTAGCACGTTCAACGAATCCTTTCACGCCTGACACCTCAGAGGGGGCTACTGGAGGTGCTACTAGCCTTCATTTCACGCCACCCCGAGGGAGTAAATTTTCTTTCCAAGAATCAGTACATGCACGTACGCCCAAACTTGTAAATAACCGAATGCTTAAGGATCTTATGATAGATTGTAGATATGATCCGGTGCCCGGTAAAGAGGACGAAATGGTTATAACATCATTACGTATTAGACGAGCTGCGTCGTATTTAGGAAGGCTACCAGGAATGACCGTGCATTTAGATAACATATATCATTTTGTCCAAACAGGAAAAGATCCTGAATGCATTAACAGAGCTATGGAATATCAGAAAGTCGAGATACAGGGAGAATTGTTACGTTTTTTTATAAATTGTGTGATCAGAAATCAAGACCGACCGGGGGTAGACCCGGAAATAATGCAAACTCTTACTAAATGGAGTCAGAATATATCCGATGGAAAACATGATAGACAAGGAAGTATAGTAGCCATGTGCCGAAAAATTAGGAAAGAAATAGAACACATACATGCAGAGAGATTGGAAACAGACGAGTTCGAGCAGGATGAAGAGTCCGACTCAGGAGATTCAGGAAGACAGGCAGACACCATAGCCTATGTGGGCAGAGGAAGGTCCTGTAATAATACCGGAGGTTTTTCTGATCCGATACACTCTATACGTCCAACTATAATAAATATGAAATCTCCCGAGCGTTTGTTTCAAGCCGCAGATAAAATACTCCGGGAACGAAGGGGTTACCACCTCCTCGATTCTATGGACGAACAAGAATTAGCAAGGGCAGCTGTTCATTGGATGGACAGTCCCGGTAAATATGGTGATGTGACAGTCGCACACGCGTTTTTGAACCTCAGTCCAGACGAACAATGTTTAGCTGGGATTTATATGATCCAGCAACTTCTTATACAATATAAGAACCAACATGCTGATCCTGGTCCCTTACCCGATATGTTAACCGAACTACTCACGAATAGATGGAGAGGTTCCAGTAACAAGTTAATCAAAGAAATACTAATGTCACGTAAACAGTACGTTCTTTTAGTAAACACGGATTCTTTCTCGATCCCCAACAAAGAAGGAACACCGTACTACATGGATAGACAGAATCCCTTACGAGAAGTGCACCCAATAAAGGGCGATGACAATGAGTTTCATCGTGTATTTGTTTATACACCCATATCAAAAATGGAATTATTAGAAATGAAGAAAGTAGTACCCAGTCATGACAAAGACCCAGCGGGTTTTCACCGAGAAATTAAAGACATGTTACTGATGGGAGAGTACACCTTTCCTGATATTATGACGATATTAAAGGTGCTTTTGCCTGCTGGCATTTATGAAAAACTGAAAGAAAAAGAGTGGGAAGTGGGAGACCAAAAGATAGACTGGACAGCATTAGCAGAAGAAGAAAGGGCCCGAGCTGCAGGTTCAGGGCTCGGGGATAAAGTTAAACTGTTACCAGGTTTACTAGTACAGGTACTACCACGTTTATTAACTACTAAAAAGGAAGATTGGGGTGCAATCACAGCCTGCAAACAAAAGCAAGATGAAGACACAAGTGATTATTATGCCCGTTTTGAAAAATGTTTTGGTATAAACAGTGGTATAAAAGCAAGCAGTGACTCATATCCACATTTATTTGTGACTAAATTGGTGGAAAATGCATTGCCTCCAGTGAAGAATAGAATATTGAAATTCGAGAGTACCTGGCAAAGTAACACTCCGTCACAAATGCTACAAATGTTACAGTATCATCACAATAGAATTAGGGATGAACAAGAACACGAGCATAGACGCATGAAGGATACTAAAATGAAAATGCTAGTTTCTCAGACAGTACCAGCGGATGGTCACAAAAAGGGTGTGACACATTCAGGAGAATCTGCAGTTCCTGTAAAAGGAACCTGCAATTACTGTAAACAGCCAGGCCATTATGTACACGATTGTCAAGTCCTGAAACGTAATATAGCCTCAGGTATTGCAAAAGAGAGACCACGATTAGTTAGACAGGATCAGAATGAACAAGGAGCTATGCAGCATGGACAGTCCATGCCAGTTCAGCAACAGTCTATGCCAGCCGCACAACAGCCCATACAGTTTGTGCCAGCTGCACCACCGTTGCCTGCTGCTGCCACACAAGTAACTTCACGACAAATGTATCAGACCGCACAGTACGAATATCCTGAGTATCAACGTTACGCATGAACCAGCCTAGAGAGGGAAGTTGACTTACCCCTTATCGAGATTCCAGTAGATCAAGAAGGACCTTATGTACATAGTGAATTATTAGGTCAAGACAGAAAATTTTTACTCGATACAGGGGCAAGTCGAACAACCATAAAACGTAGTGAAGTTCCAGGGGCACCCCTCTCAGGCTCTCAAAATGTTTCCCTTGGTTTTTCAGGAAAGCCTATTGTTAATGAAGTAACACAGCCACTTCCGCTTACGATTGGTCCCTTGACACGAACTACTGATTTATTACTTACCAAATCTTGTCCAGAAAACTTGTTAGGTATAAAGACATTGAAAGCCCTAGGGGCTATTATCTGTTGTTCTCCAGAAGGAGTAAGATTGTCTTTACGAGATTTTAAAGGTCACTATGTATCCAGAGACATGGATTCCCGTCTACAGAACTTACCAGCACATCTATGGGCACAAGGCCCTACTGATGTTGGTTGCATGAACATTACACCATATCGAGTCACACTGAAGGCAGGAGTGGTACTACCACGAATGCGACAATACAAGTTACCACCGGATGCTGTAGCGGCTTTACTGAAAATCATTGACGAGCTAGTTGCGCAAGGAGTGGTTGTAGAAACCAACTCCAATGTGTGTAATTCACCGATAATTCCGATTCTTAAACGAACTGATCCTATGGCCCCACCAGTATATCGATTGGTCATTGATCTGCGCGAATTAAACAAGTGTATTGTGCCACAATTCCCTGTGGTCCCCGATATCTCATCATTACTGACAGCTATTGATTCTCAAGCCACATTCTTTACTGTAATTGATCTCAAGAATGCCTTTTTCAGCGTCCCAATAGATCCGGAAAGCCAATATTTGTTCGGATTTAGTTTGAATGGACGAAGCTTTAAATTCACCCGCGCTCCCCAAGGATTTACAGAAAGCCCCAGCATCTATAGCCAAGCACTGAAGCGAGAACTTGACAGTATACACATGCCAGTTGACACTGCACTGCTTCAATACGTCGATGATCTGCTGATCACCGCACGAAGCGAACCCGAATGTGAAAAAGCTTCACTGACAGTTTTACATTTTCTAGCCGACAAGGGGCACAAGGTATCCCCTTCTAAGCTGCAATTCTGTGTCCAGCGAGTTATTTATCTTGGTCACTCGCTGTCCAAGGAGGGAAGGCAGCTTACACCTGACCGCATCCAGTTAATTGCCAACATGCCAATACCACAGACGCAAAAGGAAGTACGGGCTTTCATAGGCCTCACTTCATACTGTAGGCAGTGGATTCCCCAATATGCATTTCTAGCGAAGCCACTCATTCAGTTGACAACACAGGAGGCAGCCACGTCGACTGTCCTCCCTTGGACTCAGGAACACACACTAGCTTTTGAAAGCTTAAAGAAAGCTCTATGTCAAGCACCTGTTCTAGCGACACCATGTTACAGCAAACATTTTACACTCTTTGTTACAGAGCGTGCAGGTACTGCCTTGTCAGTACTCACTCAAGAACAAGCAGAATCATGTAAGCCTTGTGCTTATTTCTCCAGTACATTAGATCCCGTAGCTCAGGCTTTGCCTGCGTGTCTGAAATCAGTGGCAGCGACAGCTTTAGCAATCAGACAAAGCGATGCCATAGTGTTAGGACATCCATTGACAGTACAAGTACCACATGCAGTAGAGGTCCTTGTGAATCGAACGCAAACACAACACTTGACCATAGCAAGACTCACTGGTTATGAACTGACATTGTTTCAGCCACATATAGAAATCAGACGTTGTAATACATTGAATCCTGCTACACTTTTACCCGTAAGTGGAACAGACCCACTAGCTCATGATTGTGTTGAAGTTATTGAGATAAAGACGAAACCCAGACAAGACTTAACAGACGTTCCATTGTCAGATCCAGACCTGACGTTGTATGTAGATGGTTCGTGCATGAGAACAAGTACAGGAAATTTAGTTGCCGCATACGCAGTCACTACAGACACCGAAGTTATTGAAACAAACTGCATAGATACTTTGTCAGCCCAAGCAGCAGAACTTGTTGCTCTAACACAAGCCTGTATTCAAGCCACAGACAAGAAAGTCAACATATATACTGATTCACGTTATGCATTCGGAGTCGTACATGACTTCGGGGTGCTTTGGAGAGAGAGAGGTTATTTAACTTCTCATGGAACCCATATTCAGCACGGGTCCCTCATTCATGCTCTGTTAGATGCGATTCATTTACCGACTGCGATATCGATTATGAAATGTAAAGCACACACGAAGGTTAATGATATCATTTCTCAAGGCAATGATTTAGCTGACAGGACAGCTAAACAGACTGCTCAGACTCGTACATCCGACATGACAAAGCCAATAGTTCAGACACCAACACAGTGTATGACGATTAAGGATCCCACACTTGACGTAATTGACATACAGACACATGCCACAGCAGAAGAAATAAAGAAGTGGACTGAACTAGGAGGGATCCAGACAGATCAAGGATGGATGACGAAAGAGAAATCCGTGTGGTTTCTCCCTGATTCCATGGTTCAAGCCATTATAGCTACAGTTCACAGTCCAGCACATTTAGGAGAGAAGGCTATGTTAGACAGCATTCAGCACATTTGGTTTAACAAACATTTACGAGCAGCAGCTAAACAGAAAGTCCGTACCTGTATGATATGTTGTCAGTTTAATCCAGGAAAGAGTGTCCCCGTAGAGCAGGGTGGATTTCAGCCTCCTGATCATCCTTTTGAAGTCCTCCAGATGGATTATATTCAGATGGAACGTTGTCGAGGATTCAAATATGTTCTCGTAGTTGTCTGCGCTCTCTCCCGTTGGACAGAGGCATACCCTGTATCAGATTACACTGCCTCGACTACTGCCAAGCAGCTAGTTCGAGAATTCTTCCCACGGTACGGTTTACCACGTGTTGTATATTCAGATAACGGCCAACCTTTCTCATCCGAATTAATGAAACATGTTTCGCTTCTGCTAGGATATCAGTGGAAGTTCCATTGTGTCCGACACCCCGAGGCAGCAGGTCTCGTGGAACGACATAATCAACTTTTGAAAATCAGATTGTCTAAAATATGTCAGGAAAAAGGTGTTGACTGGATAGTAGCCTTACCAGTTGCACTGTTTTACATGAGAATGGTAGCACATTCTCGAACAGGGCTATCTCCGTATGAGGTGGTCTTTGGCAGACCACCGAATATGTGGGGGACGCCTATACCACGTAAAATAACTGATGTTGACTGTAATATGCTGACAGATTACCTGGCTTCCTTGATGTCTGCACTACAATCTTGTCGTTCACAGGTGGTCGCAGCTTTTCCCGACAACACCGAGGTGAAACCTCATGACGTAATTCCTGGAGATTATGTTCTCGTCCGGAATTTTGATAGGAAAACCCCGCTGGAGCCCAGGTGGAAACTTCCTAAACTGGTCCTGCTGACAACGAGAACAGCTGTGAAGATCGAAGGGAGAAAGGGCTGGGTGCATTCCAGCCATATAAAAAAATTTCATGGACTTCCTCCTGACATGAACAGTCCTCCCCGTGTGTCTTCTCCCATTGACTCAAAGCTACCTTTGGCTGAGGCCAGTAGCACCGAACTCTATAAGCAAAAACTTAGGTCCAGGCCTAAACTGTCGGACGATTTGATTGTTTAAGTCCTCTCCAAGGTGAAGCGGTTGAATCTGTCCCGACATGTATCCCTTAGGTCTGAATCATGTAGAGTCCAGAATCATAATGAAAAGACATGCATACTGTAAATTACTGCGTAGCCACTGTATTGTGACTTTATTAATTTTGTTTTTCTTGAGTTTTATAATAGTTACTGCAAGTATATTATTGCATATGTATTATCCTGTTTCTAGACGTGCTATTAATATAACTGATGAACATTCTTTTAGTGACCTACCCCCACATGAGTTGTCCTACAGACTTGCGCTGCGTAATAACACTTTCATTAGTATGTTACATCATTCCCATCAGACTAGTAATGCCACAAATTGTTGGGTGTGTGGTCGACTCCCTCCCTATCAGAATAACAAAGGAGTTCTGCCTTTCTTTCCACATCCGTTCACATATAATGGCACCTGTGGAGCATGGTTTAGTTTATTGAATTCCATAGATTCAAACATAGCAGTTTATCAACACCATTGGATATGGGGAAATCTGAATATAGTGTTATACAAGGTCTGTCACCCTGACAAGGAGGGTCACCCTAGTAGAACAGGAACTGATCTAGAAAATGAAGTATATAGCTTAGGTAATTTTACACCTAATCTCATGATTCTGAATGTCAAATCCGAAGTTGAGCTAATTTTGCCCACCATGTCAGTATTCCCAGTTAAAGGTGAATTATGTGTAAGGAAAGTTGGTTCCATACATATGGGCCATAGCAAATGTGTTACTATTGTAGAATATAGTGACCAAGGAAAATCTACATTTAGAGCTTCTCGCCATTCCTATTTTATATGTGGTCAGACGGCATATATGCGTCTACCTCTAGATTGGGATGGTACCTGTTACATAGCATTCCTTTTGCCACCTGTTTTCCTAGCTCCTCCTGATTATTATCGAAATACTCATTTAGTACACAATAGAGAGCGAAGAGATCTCCCAGTTGTCGATTATACTGAGACGGCATGGGACAAGTATGTAGATTTCAATAAAGGTATTTTTCCATATATAGGTACAATTTCAAATAGTAAGCTGATACGTAGACTAACCAAGACTCTTGAAGCCGTAGTGAATGAGACTATAGCTGCCCTAGGCAATCTGACAGAGGAACAATCAGTGATGAGGATCGTTGTCCTTCAAAATCGGCTTGTCCTTGACGTCATCCTGGCCGATAGGGGCGGAGCTTGTAGGGTCATCGGATCCAGCTGCTGTGTATTCATACCAGAAAATTCGCCATCTGTATATAAAGCTATAACACGCCTTCATAAGATTGTGAGCCAGATACACGAGGATCCAGGCACTTGGACTTGGTCCGGGTGGTTTTGGAGTCTGATATCAGCCTGGGGATGGAGAGTTCTATCCTTCCTAGGTATTGGCCTTCTTATACTATTCAGTTGCTGCTTATGTCTGCAATGTGGACCAGCGATTTGTGGTTTGTGTGCCACATCGTGTATTCCACATCAAGGTTTTCGTTCAAGATCCCGGAAGAAGAAAGAAGAAGAAATGATGCTCCATGAGCAAATCGATGGATTAATGAAGATTGATGTTTCTTGACGGGCAAGTAGGGGACAAGGAGGGAATGTGGAAAAGTGGATTTCCCTGATCAGTTATGTCCCCTATCTTGGACCCCAACGGTTCTATATGCATGTTACAAGTACATGTATGTTCTCTCCAGTTCCAGTTCCGAAGACGCAAACACATGTGCGTCCACCGTCAACATGTTCTCTGTCAGATCCGCCATCAATGGGCTGGATATTTGATTCCTAAGTAGGAAAGGCCACCGACTTTATATGGCTCAGTTACTCTATTTTTACAGTTCAGGCGAAGTAGGCCCGATTCTGTCCTCAAAGCCTTTCCCTGCTCTCTGTCTCTGACAAGCGTCAGCTTGAGCTTGCATCTGTATCCATGAACTTTGTCCTATTTCCTGTGCAGCTAACGGTGCCTGCCTCGGCCAGTTTTCGCCTGCCTGCCAAGAAGCTGTATTTCACCTTCGAATTATCTACTTTGCTCTTCAGCCGATGCATTCCTGTCTAGTGATTTAGGTAAACATTTCCTTTAGTTTCCGAGCAAGGGGCTTGGCCTCTTTGTGCTCCTGCAAGTAATTCATAGCCCAGTTGCCATGGAAAGTTTTCTGCCTCTCGCATCTCACATAGACACTTAGACGTTTGTGCACGCACACAGTCAGTATAGACTAGATTCTGTCCGAGAGTCCTTCCTTGTGGATAACATAGTTCTTTAAACATAGGATGTTAGATATGATTTGGGATTAGGTTGACTTGACCCCCTAGACTTTTCGTCTCCACATGTAGAGTTAATGTCAAGTCCCCTTCACCCCCTAGTTACACGTCAATTACACGTCATGCTGCTGCGCGCGCATCTATGCCAAGTATTATCTTATAGATCCACCTATATGTGATAACTCTAACCAATTATGTTTCTTTTTACTCCTTATTACGCCTAGTTTCGTTTACGTAATTACTATGTCACTTTTCATATCAATTGTTACGCCTCCTACATTCATTTCATTGTAAAATACTTACTATAAAAATGCATGTCTGTCAATAAAGTATCGTACTTCACTTCCTGAACCTTTTTGGTGACGGAACCTGAAGGCCGCCACTCGAGTCGGCCACTTTTGGAATAAAGCCCATTCAGAAACCTCTTATACCACGGATTCTGCCTCTTATTATTCTGAGCTATTTGTTTAAAGTATCCAGTATGAAATTCAGTATGGTAAAGAAGATTTTATTTACCACAGCACGCACATACACTCATCATACGCTAGGGCCCATCACACTGACATTCATAACTATTACTCTATCCACACTGAATATATGAGAGAAACCTAAACCAATCTGCATCTAAAGCGAGGTCAATGCGACCATAAAGAAATTGTCATGATTTTAAACATAGGAAATACATTTGAAACTCAATAAATGACAAAGAAATGACCACCCGACACTGGAATTCAAACAAATGGTTGTTTATCTAAATTAGTTCAAATGAAAGTCAATCAATAGCAAAATCATTATTCTCATAGTTACCTATTCTAGCTAAATGGGTCAGGACAGGTCTCTCAGTAAAGTCTCCCGCGTCGCCGTCCTCACGCTCAGCATCGATCCTCTCGAGCATAGGTTCGGGAAGAAGTGGCCTCAAATGCAAAAGCGCTAAAGCCCTCTCTAGTCTAGTAATATTTATAGGAAAACTAGCGAAATAAAAGTAACAAATAAACTCTGAATGTCCGTTGAGCCGCTGAGCACAGCGAGCAGGAAAGGATGTCGTTTAGCAACATTTAGATAACCTCCGCTCAGGAAAAATCACAAAAATAAAAACACGGAAGAAGGAAACTCGAGTTTGCAAGTGATACATTCATGAATGCTCTTCCTTGGTATCATAGCAGAGCCACCACAGGTTTATTGTAGTTCATTGTGGCTTTATTCTTTTCCAAGGACAATTGGAAGCATGCCCGGAGCTGCTGTCCTCACGGAAACTTTTAATTCAGACAGAGGCTGTGGTCAGGTGACTTTCAACCATGTTCAGCAAGGCCTCTCGTCACATCTCAATCACTCGAGTGAAGGCTGTAAATAGCAGCCATCTTTGTTTAGGCCAAAACGGACCATCTTAATTAAAAGAAACACAAAACAACGTTACCACATCATAATGATTATACAGTGTTAATTCCCACTAATACCCTTATGTGTATGTTATTACCTAGCTGTCTGCAACACAAAGATGCATTAGAGCACGTTATTTAAAAGCGCCAACACAAAACAAATAGCACCTTTGCGACACTCATTTAATTAATTTGCTCACCAATTTAGTTCACATATTAATAAAGCAACATAGGAGGAGGAGCCAAGATGGCGACCGAGACGGCAGCGTAGACTCCCGGCTCCGTGAACCTCTGTATCCCGCACGGATATCCTGCATGAGATCCTCAGCCTGCGCGATGCGATCGTGTTTGTGAATGAGAGTGGCAACCGATCGTGTGACTCCGAGGTTTCTGGCTGCGGTACCGCCGGAGAAATGTGTTTTGAAATTTGCGGCCCGTGCAGCCCTGGAGCCAGGACCTCGAGTGGACGCCTTGGCCGGGTGGCAGTTAAACAACAGCGGCCTGTGGTGACTGGGTGGAGTCGGTCCACCGGAGCGGTGCCAACCTCGGCCTACATTTCGCCGTGGTCGTTCCTGCCGCTAAGCGAAGCGGACCGAGTGCCTGCCCGGGGGTGCAACTCTCAGATTCCCCGGTGATAGCCCCTGCCTTTGGCGGTGAGCTGCCCGGACACCGCCCGTAACTCGCCCTGATTCTTGCGGGCAGCTCCCGGATTTTCGCGGGAGCTGGTCCGTGGTGGGGACGACTGTTGCCCGTGACCACGCAACGGATAAATCTTTGCCTGCCCCCGGACCCTGTCTCCAGCGCCGTGGGCCTCGAGGCGCTTGTCCCTGGGTCCCGGCCCCCATACGGGTCGGGCCTACCCGGCGGCCATTTTGTTGCGATGAAGCCTACCACCCTGTCCACTGGGTCGCAGCAGGATTGGGAGTGTGTGACTTTTGGGAGTGTGGCGGAGCGATCGCAGGGAGCTGTGCTGGGGTACGGCGACCTCCTCGAGGCCCTCGGTGCCCTTCATTCCGCCTTGGTTCATGGCGTCGGGGTCTTGGGGAGTAAGCTCGATGGTGTGGCATCAGCGTTGGGACAGTGGCGGCCTTCCTGTCCTCAGGTACACAGGGACTTCCCACACTGCACACCGGAGGACAAAGTCGCGGCCACCCCTGAGATTTGTGCACAGCTGGACACTCCGGACAGTATGCTACAGTGTGATCGGCTGGCTGTGGGTCTGATCTGTTCCGGAGGTATTGGACCTGAGTGGGAGGTGGTGGCCTCGTTCCGTGCACGGCCTCCGGCGACCCAGGGACAATTCAAGCAACAGTTGTCTACTTTGGCTGCTTCCGCCTTCCTGGACCTTGTGTGCAGTGCAGACTCTGGGGCAGCACTGGGAAGGCCGTCCCTCCATGATGTGGACTGTGTTGGTACTCAGAGACTTCCACCCCACCTGTGTGTGTCGCTTCCCGGTCGTTTTTGGACACTCCTTTACCTTGGAACATCGGACATGGCGCTGGGTCGAGGGGTAGGCATGGGCAGAATTGCAAAGAGTGGTCAAGGATAAGGCTGATCCTTCAGGGGTGGTCATCTAGTAGACGGGCGGGCTCAGGGGTTGCGTGCTCTCATGGCGTAGCTATTAGCATAATCGGTGCATAATGCTCCCCATCTTTCTTTGACATGGTCGATTTTGTGCTGTTTACTGTTTGCTTTGGGGAAAACTTACCGTGCGGGAGGGGGAGGCCGGGGGTATGTTTTGAAGGCCCTCCTCCAGTTTATTAACACTTTCTCTACCCCCCCGTCTGGTGGGGTTTTTTTCTTATTCCTTTTTTCCCTGTTTCTTCTATATTTCGGGTCTGGTTCCGGGGCGACAGGCACACTGCTGGGGGGGGGGGGGGGCCGTACTCATCTGCAGAGGTGCAGGGTGGGGGGTTGGGGGAGGGGATTCTTTAGTCTTTCATCTCCTTTTTCCATGGCCTCCTTTTTCTTCTCTGATTCTTCTTGTTTTTTTATTTTCTGGGATCAGCGTGGTACACCTCCTTTGTTGTGAATCGTCGCCTTTTCATGTGTGCCACAATTTCCGGGGTGTTCCCTGGGCTTTAGGGCAGGGGACTGCAGGCGCAACTGCTCATGATATTCTTCCCCATCCTGAATTTCCTGTGTCTGCGCCATTGATCCAATAGATTGCTGATTATTGCTTACGTCATTATTCTGCCTGCCTCTTATCGCTGTTGGGAAATTGTTCGGCACCTGATCCTTCTGTCTTTTTCCATTATAAAATGAAAACCCTTTTTATCCTGGTGTCCTACCTGCGCTGTTCACTGGCCAGACTATATTAGCATGAAGATTCTGCTCCCCGAGGTGCTGCCTGTGTTCACATTTGATCTTTGTTGCTCTGATTGCTTAGCGGCCGGCCCCGGGGGGTTGTAGGCCCATACTTGTTATTGATTGAAATGTCAATAAAGGTTTTTCAAAAAAAAATAAAAATAAAAAAAAAATAAAATAAAGCAACATATATGCATTCCCATGTGTAATTTTCTCTCATTAGTAATGTTGGTTAATCAAATTTCTAACAAAGTTAATATTTAATGATTATAAATTAGTAATTTTAATCATGACAAATAACATAAACTGGAGTCTAAAACTTAATAAATTTTCAATGGAAAACCCTGCTCCAGCAATGGCACACGCCTCTTTGGTGACAAGGCGGATAGCACCCTGGAACGCTTTATGGACTCTCGGGCTACAGCCCAGTCCTTGGGTCTCACCACCACACATACTCCCTTGGGGCCCGCTTTTTGTTCCTTTCGAGGTCAGGGTTGGGGCGCCAAGGCGCATTCCTTTCAGACCCTCAGGCCTGAGCAGCCACAGTCTCAGTGCAGCGGCGGACGTGGGACCCGCCGTGGTGGTTCCCGAGGACAGTGGGCGGGTCAATCTACCACCTTCCCTGCCACCGCCTCTAACCCTTCCTGGTCCGGTGTTTCAACGCTACCAGACACCAGTGGGTGGCAGGATTCGCCATCACCCTCCCAACTGGCGCTCCATTACCTCGGACAGGTGGGTTCTGCAAATAGTCCGAAGGGGCTACTCCCTCCCCTTCGATTCTACCCCTCCAGCCATGCCACCTCAGTACCACCGCATGTCGGGGGATCACTTGTCACTTCTCCAGCAGGAAGTTTCGGCCCTCTTGACCGGGGGAGGCATCGAGCACGTTCCGATGCCAGAAGTAGGTTGTGGTTGTTATTCCCACTACTTCGTGGTTCCAAAGAAGGACAAGGGCCTGCGGCCTATCTTAGAACTCCGGAACGTCAAACGCTTCCTCTAGAAGGAGAAGTTCAAGATGCCCACGCTTGCTCAGGTCTTTTCTGTCCTAGAGCCACAAGACAGGCGTTGGACTTGCAGGATGCTTATTTTCATATCCCCATCCTGTCGGCCCACCGGCGTTACCTACGGTTCACGGTAGGCCATGAGCACTTTCAGTTCACCGTGCTCCCTTTCGGCCTTACGAGCGCCCCTCTGGTGTTCACGGAAGTGATGGCGGTGGTCACAGCAGATCCGGGGTTTCAGTCTTCCCCTATCTCAACAACTGGTTGTTGAAGGCGGGCTCGCCCCAGGCAGTCATCTCCGACCTCCAGACTACGGCCAACCTCCTGCACTTGCTGGGGTTTTACATCAACGTGCCGAAGTCACACCTGATTTCCTCTCTGAAGCTCCTCTTCATCGGAGCGGTTCTGGATACGGCACAGTTTCGGATTTATCCTCCCAAACAGCGAGTCCGTCACATTTGGGCTATGATTTCGATCATTCGGCCCTGGTCCTGGGTTTTGGTCAGGAAGACCCTGAGGCTGCTGGGCCTCATGGCCTCCTACATCCTGATAATCGATCATGCCAGATGGCAAATGGGGGCTCTGCAGTGGGACCTGAAGTTCCAGTGTACGCAGCATCGGGGGAACCTGTCCAGATCTCAGAGGGCACAGCACAGGACTTGCAGTGGTGGCTCACGAACCTGCATTGGGTCAGCGACAGATCCCTCTCCCTTCCCCAACCGGAGCACACAGTAGTGACGGACGCGTCCCTCCTGGGATGGGGCAGCCACATGGGAGAGGCGGAGATCAGAGGCCTCTGGTCTCCGGCGGAGTCCAAGCTCCATATCAACCTTTTGGAGCTCAGGGCAATCCTACTTGCACTCAAAGCATTCCTTTCCTCCACCATGTGGTACTGCAACAAACAAGGCGGGGTGGGGTCGTGGACCCTATGTTAGGAGGCTCTACGTCTCTGGATGTGGCTGGAACGTCAAGGCATTTCTTTGGTGGTTCAACACCTGGCAGGTACCTTGAACGCCAGGGCGGACAAACTCAGCCGCAGGTGCACGTTGGATCACGAATGGCGACTTCACTCGGAGGTGGTGCAAGGTCTCTTTCAGCAGTGGGGAGAACCTTGGTTAGATCTATTCGCCACCGAAGAGAACGTGCAATGTCAGCAGTTCTGGCCGTTGGAGTTTCCAAGGCGGCACTCACTAGGCGATGCTTTTTGTCGCGAGTGGAGTTGCGGTCTGTTGTACGCCTTTCCGCCTATACCACTTCTGCCCAGAGTGCTGAAGAAGATCAGGCACGACCGGGCCCAAGTCATTCTTGTGGCACCGGACTGGGCTCGAAGAGTTTGGTATCCCGAGCTACTCAGTATGAGCGTGGATCCCCCCATCCGACTGACTCTTCTGGAGGATCTCCTGTCGCAGCAACAGGGGACGGTCCTCCACCTGAACCTGTCCAGCCTCCACCTCCTTGCGTGGAGATTGAGCAGCGACAGCTTATTCCATTTGACTTGCCTCCCGAAGTCTGTAATGTGATTCTGGCAGCCAGGCATCCCTCCACTAAAAGGGTATACGCCTGTCGGTGGAAAAAAATTGTGGCACGGTGCACATCGAGATCTGTAGATCCTCTTGCTGCCCCACTTTCTGAGGTCCTATTGTTCCTTCTTTCTTTGACCAAGCAGGGCTCTGCTCCGGGCACTATCAAGGGCTACCTTTCTGCTCTTTCAGCCTTTCTTAGGCTGCCTGATCAGCCCTCTCTTTTCAAGTCCCCAGTTGTCAATAGATTTCTCAAAGGCCTTACTCACCTTTTCCCTCCTATTCCTTTTGTGATGCCTCAATGGGACTTGAACCTGGTTCTCACATACTTGATGTGTGCTCCCTTTGAGCCTCTTCCTAACTGTCCTTTGCAGTTATTAACTTTGAAAACTGTCTTCCTGGTGGCCATCACCTCCGCTCGGCGGGTGAGTGAGCTCCAGGCTCTTTCCTGCAAACCTCCTTTCCTGGCGATTCATCCGGACAAGGTTGTGCTTCTGTGGTAAATAAAATATTCTATACCATACTGAATTTCATACTGGATACTTTAAACAAATAGCTCAGAATAATAAGAGGCAGAATCCGTGGTATAAGAGGTTTCTGAATGGGCTTTATTCCAAAATGGCCGACTCGAGTGGCGGCCTTCAGGTTCCGTCACCGCAAAGGTTCAGGAAGTGAAGTACGATACTTTATTGACAGACATGCATTTTTATAGTAAGTATTTTACAATGAAATGAATGTAGGAGGCGTAACAATTGATATGAATAGTGACATAGTAATTACGTAAACGAAACTAGGCGTAATAAGGAGTAAAAAGAAACATAATTGGTTAGAGTTATCACATATAGGTGGATCTATAAGATAATACTTGGCATAGATGCGTGCGCAGCAGCATGACGTGTAATTGACGTGTAACTAGGGGGTGAAGGGGACTTGACATTAACTCTACATGTGGAGACGAAAAGTCTAGGGGGTCAAGTCAACCTAATCCCAAATCATATCTAACATCCTATGTTTAAAGAACTATGTTATCCACAAGGAAGGACTCTCGGACAGAATCTAGTCTATACTGACTGTGTGCGTGCACAAACGTCTAAGTCTCTATGTGAGATGCGAGAGGCAGAAAACTTTCCATGGCAACTGAGCTATGAATTACTTGCAAGGAGACAGCCCTTTGCACGAGAGCTAAAGGAAATGTTTACCTAAATCACTAGACAGGAATGCATTGGCTGAAGAGCAAAGTAGATAATTCGAAGGTGAAATACAGCTTCTTGGCAGACAGGCGAAAACTGGCCGAGGCAGGCACCGTTAGCTGCACAGGAAATAGGACAAAGTTCATGGATACAGATGCAAGCTCAAGCTGACGCTTGTCAGAGACAGAGAGCAGGGAAAGGCTTTGAGGACAGAATCGGGCCTACTTTGCCTGAACTGCAAAAATGGAGTAACTGAGCCATATAAAGTCGGTGGCCTTTCCTACTTAGGAATCAAATATCCAGCCCATTGATGGCGGATCTGACAGAGAACATGTTGACGGTGGACGCACATGTGTTTGCGTCTTCGAAACTGAAACTGGAGAGAACATACATGTACTTGTAACATGCATATAGAACCGTTGGGGTCCAAGATAGGGGACATAACTGATCAGGGAAATCCACTTTTCCACATTCCCTCCTTGTCCCCTTACTTGCCCGTCAAGAAACATCAATCTTCATTAATCCATCGATTTGCTCATGGAGCATCATTTCTTCTTCTTTCTTCTTCCGTGATTTTGAGCGAAAACCTTGATGTGGAATACACGATGTGGCACACAAACCACAAATCGCTGGTCCACATTGCAGGCATAGGCAGCAACTGAATAGTATAAGAAGGCCAATACCTAGGAAGGATAAAACTCTCCATCCCCAGGCTGATATCAGACTCCAAAACCACCCGGACCAAGTCCAAGTGCCTGGATCCTCGTGTATCTGGCTCACAATCTTATGAAGGCGTGTTATAGCTTTATATACTGATGGCGAATTTTCTGGTATGAATACGCAGCAGCTGGATCCGATGACCCTACAAGCTCCGCCCCTATCGGCCAAGATGACGTCAAGGACAAGCCGATTTTGAAGGACAACAATCCTCATCACTGATTGTTCCTCTGTCAGATTGCCTAGGGCAGCTATAGTCTCATTCACTACGGCTTCAAGAGTCTTGGTTAGTCTACGTATCAGCTTACTATTTGAAATTGTACCTATATATGGAAAAATACCTTTATTGAAATCTACATACTTGTCCCATGCCGTTTCAGTATAATCGACAACTGGGAGATCTCTTCGCTCTCTATTGTGTGCTAAACGAGTATTTCGATAATAATCAGGAGGAGCTAAGAAAACAGGTGGCAAAAGAAATGCTATGTAACAGGTACCATCCCAATCTAGAGGTAGACGCATATATGCCGTCTGACCACATATAAAGTAGGAATGGCGAGAAGCTCTAAATGTAGATTTGCCTTCATCACTATATTCTACTGTAGTAACACATCTGCTATGGCCCATATGTATGGAACCAACTTTCCTTACACATAATTCACCTTTAACTGGAAATACTGACATGGTGGGCAAAATTAGCTCAACTTCGGATTTGACATTCAGAATCATGAGATTAGGTGTAAAATTACCTAAGCTATATACTTCATTTTCTAGATCAGTTCCTGTTCTACTAGGGTGACCCTCCTTGTCAGGGTGACAGACCTTGTATAACACTATATTCAGATTTCCCCATATCCAATGGTGTTGATAAACTGCTGTGTTTGAATCTATGGAATTCAATAAACTAAACCATGCTCCACAAGTGCTATTATATGTGAACGGATGTGGAAAGAAAGGCAGAACTCCTTTGTTATTCTGATAGGGAGGGAGTCGACCACACACCCAACAATTTGTGGCATTACTAGTCTGGTGAGAATGATGTAACATACTAATGAAAGTGTTATTACGCAGCGCAAGTCTATAGGACAACTCATGTGGGGGTAGGTCACTAAAAGAATGTTCATCAGTTATATTAATAGCATGTCTAGAAACAGGATAATACATATGCAATAATATACTTGCAGTAACGATTATAAAACTCAAGAAAAACAAAATTAATAAAGTCACAATACAGTGGCTACGCAGTAATTTACAATATGCATGTCTTTTCATTATGATTCTGGACTCTACATGATTCAGACCTAAGGGATACATGTCGGGACAGATTCAACCGCTTCACCTTGGAGAGGACTTAAACAATCAAATCGTCCGACAGTTTAGGCCTGGACCTAAGTTTTTGCTTATAGAGTTCGGTGCTACTGGCCTCAGCCAAAGGTAGCTTTGAGTCAATGGGAGAAGACACACAGGGAGTATTGTTCATATCAGGAGGAAGTCCATGAAATTTCTTTATATGGCTGGAATGCACCCAGCCCTTTCTCCCTTCGATCTTCACGGCTGTTCTTGTTGTCAGCAGGACTAGTTTAGGAAGTTTCCACCTGGGGTCCAATTGGCTTTTCCTATCGAAATTCCTGACGAGCACAAAATCACCGGGAACCACGTCATGGGGTTTCACCTCAGTGTTGTCAGGAAAAGCTGCGACCACCTGTGAACGACAAGATTGTAGTGCAGACATCAAGGAAGCCAGGTAATCTGTCAGCATATTACAGTCAACATCAGTTATTTTACGTGGTATAGGCGTCCCCCACATATTCGGTGGTCTGCCAAAGACCACCTCATACGGGGATAGCCCTGTTCGAGAGTGTGCTACCATTCTCATGTAAAATAGTGCAACTGGTAAGGCTACTATCCAGTCAACACCTTTTTCCTGACATATTTTTGACAATCTGATTTTCAAAAGTTGATTATGTCGTTCCACGAGACCTGCTGCCTCGGGGTGTCGGACACAATGGAACTTCCACTGATATCCTAGCAGAAGCGAAACATGTTTCATTAATTCAGATGAGAAAGGTTGGCCGTTATCTGAATATACAACACGTGGTAAACCGTACCGTGGGAAGAATTCTCGAACTAGCTGCTTGGCAGTAGTCGAGGCAGTGTAATCTGATACGGGGTACGCCTCTGTCCAACGGGAGAGAGCGCAGACAACTACGAGAACATATTTGAATCCTCGACAACGTTCCATCTGAATATAATCCATCTGGAGGACTTCAAAAGGATGATCAGGAGGCTGAAATCCACCCTGCTCTACGGGGACACTCTTTCCTGGATTAAACTGACAACATATCATACAGGTACGTACTTTCTGTTTAGCTGCTGCTCGTAAATGTTTGTTAAACCAAATGTGCTGAATGCTGTCTAACATAGCCTTCTCTCCTAAATGTGCTGGACTGTGAACTGTAGCTATAATGGCTTGAACCATGGAATCAGGGAGAAACCACACGGATTTCTCTTTCGTCATCCATCCTTGATCTGTCTGGATCCCTCCTAGTTCAGTCCACTTCTTTATTTCTTCTGCTGTGGCATGTGTCTGTATGTCAATTACGTCAAGTGTGGGATCCTTAATCGTCATACACTGTGTTGGTGTCTGAACTATTGGCTTTGTCATGTCGGATGTACGAGTCTGAGCAGTCTGTTTAGCTGTTCTGTCAGCTAAATCATTGCCTTGTGAAATGATATCAGTGACCTTCGTGTGTGCTTTACATTTCATAATCGATATTGCAGTCGGTAAATGAATCGCATCTAACAGAGCATGAATGAGGGACCCGTGCTGAATATGGGTTCCATGAGAAGTTAAATAACCCCTCTCTCTCCAAAGCACCCCGAAGTCATGTACAACTCCGAATGCATAACGTGAATCAGTATAGATGTTGACTTTCTTGTCTGTGGCTTGAATACAGGCTTGTGTTAGAGCAACAAGTTCTGCTGCTTGGGCTGACAAAGTATCTATGCAGTTTGTTTCAATAACTTCAGTGTCTGTGGTGACTGCGTACGCGGCCACTAAACTTCCTGTACTTGTTCTCATGCACGAACCATCTACATACAACGTCAGGTCTGGATCTGACAATGGAACGTCTGTCAAGTCTTGTCTGGGTTTTGTCTTTATTTCAATAACTTCAACACAATCATGAGCTAGTGGGTCTGTTCCACTTACGGGTAAAAGTGTAGCAGGATTCAATGTATTACAACGTCTGATTTCTATATGTGGCTGAAACAATGTCAGTTCATAACCAGTGAGTCTTGCTATGGTCAAGTGTTGTGTTTGCGTTCGATTCACAAGAACCTCTACTGCATGTGGTACTTGTACTGTCAATGGGTGTCCTAACACTATGGCATCGCTTTGTCTGATTGCTAAAGCTGTCGCTGCCACTGATTTCAGGCACGCAGGCAAAGCCTGAGCTACGGGATCTAACGTACTGGAGAAATAAGCACAAGGCTTACATGATTCTGCTTGTTCTTGAGTGAGTACTGACAAGGCAGTACCTGCACGCTCTGTAACAAAGAGTGTAAAATGTTTGCTGTAACATGGTGTCGCTAGAACAGGTGCTTGACATAGGGCTTTCTTCAAGCTTTCAAAAGCTAGTGTGTGTTCCTGAGTCCAAGGGAGGACAGTCGACGTGGCTGCCTCCTGTGTTGTCAACTGAATGAGTGGCTTCGCTAGAAATGCATATTGGGGAATCCACTGTCTACAGTATGAAGTGAGGCCTATGAAAGCCCGTACTTCCTTTTGCGTCTGTGGTATTGGCATGTTGGCAATTAACTGGATGCGGTCAGGTGTAAGCTGCCTTCCCTCCTTGGACAGCGAGTGACCAAGATAAATAACTCGCTGAACACAGAATTGCAGCTTAGAAGGAGACACCTTGTGTCCTTTGTCGGCTAGAAAATGTAAAACTGTCAGTGATGCTTTTTCACATTCGGGTTCGCTTCGTGCGGTGATCAGCAGATCATCGACGTATTGAAGCAATGCGGTGTTAACTGGCATGTGTATACTGTCAAGTTCTCGCTTCAGTGCTTGGCTATAGATGCTGGGGCTTTCTGTAAATCCTTGAGGAGCGCGTGTGAATTTAAAGCTTCGTCCATTTAAACTAAATCCGAATAAATATTGGCTTTCCGGATCTATTGGGACGCTGAAAAAGGCATTCTTGAGATCAATTACAGTAAAGAATGTAGCTTGAGAATCAATAGCTGTCAGTAATGATGAGATATCGGGGACCACAGGGAATTGTGGCACAATGCATTTGTTTAATTCACGCAAATCAATAACTAATCGATATACTGGCGGGGCCATAGGATCAGTTCGTTTAAGAATCGGAATTATCGGTGAATTACACACATTGGAGTTGGTTTCTACAACCACTCCTTGCGCAACTAGCTCGTCAATGATTTTCAGTAAAGCCGCTACAGCATCCGGTGGTAACTTGTATTGTCGCATTCGTGGTAGTACCACTCCTGCCTTCAATGTGACTCGATATGGTGTAATGTTCATGCAACCAACATCAGTAGGGCCTTGTGCCCATAGATGCGCTGGTAAGTTCTGTAAACGGGAATCCATGTCTCTGGATACATAGTGACCTTTAAAATCTCGTAAAAACAATCTTACTCCTTCTGGAGAACAACAGATAATAGCCCCCAGGGCTTTCAATGTCTTTATACCTAACAAGTTTTCTGGGCATGATTTGGTAAGCAATAAATCAGTAGTTCGTGTCAAGGGACCAATCGTAAGCGGAAGTGGCTGTGTTACTTCATTAACAATAGGCTTTCCTGAAAAACCAAGGGAAACATTTTGAGAGCCTGAGAGGGGTGCCCCTGGAACCTCACTACGTTTTATGGTTGTTCGACTTGCCCCTGTATCGAGTAAAAATTTTCTGTCTTGACCTAATAATTCACTATGGACATAAGGTCCTTCTTGATCTACTGGAATCTCGATAAGGGGTAAGTCAACTTCCCTCTCTAGGCTGGTTCATGCGTAACGTTGATACTCAGGGTATTCGTACTGTGCGGTCTGATACATTTGTCGTGAAGTTACTTGTGTGGCAGCAGCAGGCAACGGTGGTGCAGCTGGCACAAACTGTATGGGCTGTTGTGCGGCTGGCATAGACTGTTGCTGAACTGGCATGGACTGTCCATGCTGCATAGCTCCTTGTTCATTCTGATCCTGTCTAACTAATCGTGGTCTCTCTTTTGCAATACCTGAGGCTATATTACGTTTCAGGACTTGACAATCGTGTACATAATGGCCTGGCTGTTTACAGTAATTGCAGGTTCCTTTTACAGGAACTGCAGATTCTCCTGAATGTGTCACACCCTTTTTGTGACCATCCGCTGGTACTGTCTGAGAAACTAGCATTTTCATTTTAGTATCCTTCATGCGTCTATGCTCGTGTTCTTGTTCATCCCTAATTCTATTGTGATGATACTGTAACATTTGTAGCATTTGTGACGGAGTGTTACTTTGCCAAGTACTCTCGAATTTCAATATTCTATTCTTCACTGGAGGTAACGCATTTTCCACCAATTTAGTCACAAATAAATGTGGATATGAGTCACTGCTTGCTTTTATACCACTGTTTATACCAAAACATTTTTCAAAACGGGCATAATAATCGCTTGTGTCTTCATCTTGCTTTTGTTTACAGGCTGTGATTGCACCCCAATCTTCTTTTTTAGTAGTTAATAAACGTGGCAGTACCTGTACTAGTAAACCTGGTAATAGTTTAACTTTATCCCCGAGCCCTGAACCTGGAGCTCGAGCCCTTTCCTCTTCTGCTAATGCTGACCAATCTATCTTTTGGTCTCCCACTTCCCACTCTTTTTCTTTCAGTTTTTCATAAATGCCAGCAGGCAAAAGCACCTTTAATATCGTCATGATATCAGGAAAGGTGTACTCTCCCATCAGTAACATGTCTTTAATTTCTCGGTGAAAACCCGCTGGGTCTTTGTCATGACTGGGTACTACTTTCTTCATTTCCAATAATTCCATTTTCGATATGGGTGTGTAAACAAATACACGATGAAACTCATTGTCATCGCCCTTTATTGGGTGCACTTCTCGTAAGGGATTCTGTCTATCCATGTAGTACGGTGTTCCTTCTTTGTTGGGGATCGAGAAAGGATCCGCGTTTACTAGAAGAACGTACTGTTTACGTGACATTAGTATTTCTTTGATTAACTTGTTACTGGAACCTCTCCATCTATTCGTGAGTAGTTCGGTTAACATATCAGGTAAGGGACCAGGATCAGCATGTTGGCTCTTATATTGTATAAGAAGTTGCTGAATCATATAAATCCCAGCTAAACATTGTTCGTCTGGACTGAGGTTCAAAAACGCGTGTGCGACTGTCACATCACCATATTTACCGGGACTGTCCATCCAATGAACAGCTGCCCTTGCTAATTCTTGTTCGTCCATAGAATCGAGGAGGTGGTAACCCCTTCGTTCCCGGAGTATTTTATCTGCGGCTTGAAACAAACGTTCGGGAGATTTCATATTTATTATAGTTGGACGTATAGAGTGTATCGGATCAGAAAAACCTCCGGTATTATTACAGGACCTTCCTCTGCCCACATAGGCTATGGTGTCTGCCTGTCTTCCTGAATCTCCTGAATCGGACTCTTCATCCTGCTCGAACTCGTCTGTTTCCAATCTCTCTGCATGTATGTGTTCTACTTCTTTCCTGATTTTTCGGCACATGGCTACTATACTTCCTTGTCTATCATGTTTTCCATCGGATATATTCTGACTCCATTTAGTAAGAGTTTGCATTATTTCCGGGTCTACCCCCGGTCGGTCTTGATTTCTGATCACACAATTTATAAAAAAACGTAACAATTCTCCCTGTATCTCGACTTTCTGATATTCCATAGCTCTGTTAATGCATTCAGGATCTTTTCCTGTTTGGACAAAATGATATATGTTATCTAAATGCACGGCCATTCCTGGTAGCCTTCCTAAAAATGACGCAGCTCGTCTAATACGTAATGATGTTATAATCATTTCATCCTCTTTACCAGGCACCGGGTCATATCTGCAATCTACCATAAGATCCTTAAGCGTACGGTTATTTATAAGTTTGGGCGTACGTGCATGTACTGATTCTTGGAAAGAAAATTTACTCCCTCGGGGTGGCGTGAAATGAAGGCTAGTAGCACCTCCAGTAGCCCCCTCTGAGGTGTCAGACGTGAAAGGATTCGTTGAACGTGCTACAGCCACTACAGGTGTAGACACGGCTGTAGAATCAGTTGCGGGAACAGACGCGGAAGCAGATGTGCTTGCCGAAACTTGTGTCGTGACTTGTGTCGGAGCTTGCTGTGCCACAGTGACAGATACCTGATCTTGACGTTGAACCCCCCCAGCCGCCGGTCTATGTGGTGCGGGGTTAGCATATTCGGGAACTGTATCATCTAAATATGAGGAAAGAAAAATATCTTCTGCGGTTCTAGGATGTCCTTTAGGATGTACCTTTATTGGAAACAATGGGGGTGGCAAGTCCTTTGGTATGGCCGTAGTGGCTTGAGGCAATCCTTCGGCCAGAAGGGGATACATCCCTTTCATAAGGGCATTTCTTTGTCTCTCTGTTTGTTCTGCTTGTACTCTTGTACCTTCTTCAATCAACTGCTTCTCTCGAACCTTATTTGCACTTTCTTTACTTCTCTCTTCCTGTCTTAGCGCCTTTTCGGTGCGCCTATGCGATTCTTTACGCCATAATTCAATAGCGTCTTTCTGTGACTGTCTAGCTTTCCTCTTCCACAACTCTTCTTCTACTTTCATGATACAATCTGCATCCCAGGTCCCAGCTACGGGCCATCTCTGATTCTCTGGTAACTCTTTGGTGTAGTCCACCCATAGATCTAGAAATAATATGGCATCTAAGCCATGCTTATGGTACATAAAGTGCCCTGGAGTGTCCCTAGGAGGGATAGGGACTGCCTCTTCAAGCACCCCTTTTCTAGTAGTGATTTGTCTTAATTTCGAAAAGAGCGGCATATTGACAACCAATCTGGTACTTACTCTTGAACACAACTGATCTGATACTTAATCTTGAACACACTTAGTACGAAAAACACAATAATGAACAAAGCACAATAAAACAATCATTCATACCACAATATGCAGGACATTTTAACACGTTAGAAATAAAACACTGAACATTTTTAAAAATTGACCAACAATGATGACAGTCTGCATAACTAATCACCAAGCAGAATTCTTGACACTAACTAGATACTTCGGAATACTTGATATACGGCTAAACCGTACATATACACTGCTAAACAGTGCAGACCGGATTTGTGTACCCAAATCCGTCTTGACCGGCACAACCTATGTGCACGTCAACACGCCTCCCCGGCGATGGTACTCACCGAGTAGCTCACAACGAAAGGCCTCGGAAACTGGACTCGATTTCGGACATCGGACCCTCTGGACATCGGGACTTCGGAAACCTGGTGGGCCTCTGTATACCTCGGATCTTGCTCTCTCAGCTAGGCTCTGGTCGGGATACTTCGCGCTTCTCACCGCCTCGTCTGGGTTGATCGCAGCCTCAGTCGCCCCCGCTTGACCGGAGGGAGCTACAGGAAATCCTGCTGGTACGCGTTATGGTCCGTCCAGCTGTGGCAGGAGACCGGGCCTGCAACGCACCGCCGGCGCGTGAGATGAGAAAGTGTCCCTATTCGGGCGCCATTATGTGGTAAATAAAATATTCTATACCATACTGAATTTCATACTGGATACTTTAAACAAATAGCTCAGAATAATAAGAGGCAGAATCCGTGGTATAAGAGGTTTCTGAATGGGCTTTATTCCAAAATGGCCGACTCGAGTGGCGGCCTTCAGGTTCCGTCACCGCAAAGGTTCAGGAAGTGAAGTACGATACTTTATTGACAGACATGCATTTTTATAGTAAGTATTTTACAATGAAATGAATGTAGGAGGCGTAACAATTGATATGAATAGTGACATAGTAATTACGTAAACGAAACTAGGCGTAATAAGGAGTAAAAAGAAACATAATTGGTTAGAGTTATCACATATAGGTGGATCTATAAGATAATACTTGGCATAGATGCGTGCGCAGCAGCATGACGTGTAATTGACGTGTAACTAGGGGGTGAAGGGGACTTGACATTAACTCTACATGTGGAGACGAAAAGTCTAGGGGGTCAAGTCAACCTAATCCCAAATCATATCTAACATCCTATGTTTAAAGAACTATGTTATCCACAAGGAAGGACTCTCGGACAGAATCTAGTCTATACTGACTGTGTGCGTGCACAAACGTCTAAGTGTCTATGTGAGATGCGAGAGGCAGAAAACTTTCCATGGCAACTGAGCTATGAATTACTTGCAAGGAGACAGCCCTTTGCACGAGAGCTAAAGGAAATGTTTACCTAAATCACTAGACAGGAATGCATTGGCTGAAGAGCAAAGTAGATAATTCGAAGGTGAAATACAGCTTCTTGGCAGACAGGCGAAAACTGGCCGAGGCAGGCACCGTTAGCTGCACAGGAAATAGGACAAAGTTCATGGATACAGATGCAAGCTCAAGCTGACGCTTGTCAGAGACAGAGAGCAGGGAAAGGCTTTGAGGACAGAATCGGGCCTACTTTGCCTGAACTGCAAAAATGGAGTAACTGAGCCATATAAAGTCGGTGGCCTTTCCTACTTAGGAATCAAATATCCAGCCCATTGATGGCGGATCTGACAGAGAACATGTTGACGGTGGACGCACATGTGTTTGCGTCTTCGAAACTGAAACTGGAGAGAACATACATGTACTTGTAACATGCATATAGAACCGTTGGGGTCCAAGATAGGGGACATAACTGATCAGGGAAATCCACTTTTCCACACTTCGACCGTGCCCCTCATTTCTACCAAAAGTAGTCTTTGCCTTTCATCTCGGGCAAACTGTCACTCTGCCCACTTTCTTTCCGCCTCCGCACCATTCAAGAGAAGAGGAAAGGCTCCACCGTCTGGACCCAAAACATGCGCTTTCGTTCTATCTCAACCACACACAACAGTTCCCGGGTGGATGATCAGCTCTTTGTTGGCTACGTGGGTGCCAAGAAAGGCCGGGCTGTGCACAAGCGAACTATCTCCCGATGGGTTGTCTTGTGTATTAAAGCCTGTTACTCTCTGGCTAAAAAGGAACCTCCGGTTGGGCTGCGCGCCTATTCTACCAGGGCGACAGCAGCTACTACAGCATTGGGATGCGGTGTCCCCCTGCAAGACATTTGTCAGACGGCCACTTGGGCCTCGTTGCATACTTTCACTAAGCACTATTGCCTTGACAGTCTGGTCCGGAGAGACGGCTTCTTTCGCCGTTCAGTTCTCCGTGACTTTCTGGTGTAATCTCACTTTGCAAACCCACCACCGGGGTTGGTATTGCTTGGGTATGTATTCTTAGGTAAGTAATCTATCACTAACGTGTCAATTTCAGATGCACAAGTTACTTACTTGTGTAATGATATATCTGTTAGAGACATTAGTTAGTGATAGATTCCTTACCGCCCGCCCATCCTCCCTGTTCTGCGAACTGTTCTCTAGGGTTCAGGTCATCCCTTTCAGGGCCCTAGTTCTATTGCACCAGTAGTCGGTCTCTGGCATGGCTCTGCGCTCCTGGTGCAGAAACGTTGTGTACAGAACTGACGCCAGCGCGCGTGGGCGCGTCCGAGTAGCTCAGACGATGTCATCTCAGTGGCTACGACGCCAGCGATGTATGAGAAGCCGTGCGGCGACGCCTACCGACGCGCAGGGGTACTGCTGAAGAAAACTTTCCGGATCCAGTCTGATGCCTGGGGATATTCTAAGGTAAGGAATCTATCACTAACTAATGTCTCTTACAGATATATCGTTACACAAGTAAGTAACTTGTGCATTATGGAGGCTAAATCAGCCGCCATGTGAGACCTGACAAAAACGCACCGATTGCAAGAAATCAGGGAGGAGGCATGTCTTGGCCTCCTAAGGGCTGTGCCACGGAATGCGACAGGGATGTCCACTATGCTATACGCCATAGCTACTGAACCTTTAGTGATGAAGTTGAGGCTGAGTGGCCCCTCCTGCGGCATACCGATGGCCTAAATGATACAAGCAGTATCCCTATATGCGGACAACATGTTGATCTGTGTACATCATGTCGCAGCAGATCACTCTCGAATCTCCAATATCGTACTTGCTTTTGGTACCCTCTCCGGCCTAATGGTCAATCATTGTAAATTCCATGTATTCACCTTGACAAGCGAAGCCACTCAAAGGTCAGTCCTACTGGGAACACGACCCATAGCTTGGGCCCCGGTCACTTTTCGTTACCTGGGGATTCATGTATACCATGCATCCACTGATTTGTTGGAGTGCACACTTGGGAGGGCTATGAGAGCCTTGTGCACCCAGGTGGCTTTTTGGACCTCACTGCCCCTGTTGGACCTGGGCCGCATTACCATTTCTAAAATGGTAATGCTACCCCCAACTTCTTTATTATTTTGCAAATCTTCCAGTGCTACTGCCCAAGAGATATTTCAGGCATTTAAATACGTTATTAATAACCCTCATACGGGTCTCGGGTAAATGACGGTCAGTGTGTCAAAATTAAGACTGACACCTGATAAGGGAGGATAGGGAGCACCTAACTTCTATGCTTACAATTTAGTCGCCCAACTCCAGTGGCTCGCCTATTGGCTGGCAGGCTCTCATATACAGGAAACAGGACTCCGCCCCACAGGTACGGGATGGTACAGTGGGTTATCTCCTATTTCTGAGGAGGGACTCCTTGTACACTGGCGCAATCCGATCTTATGCTCCAGCTATACCCCCACGTGGCTTCCCAACCAATTCTGGCTACTTGAGAGCCTGAGATCTGATATGATGGTAGGCAGTGAGCCCCAATACCTTGGGGGATCTATACGCGGAGGGGTCTCTAATCAACTTGCCCACTCTAATTGAAACATATCATCTGTCGCCTGGTCAATTCCTTCTCTGTGGTAGAATTCAAGGGATTCTTCAGCAGGTGAGGAGATAAACCTTAAGTGCTCCTCCTACTAATGCATTGCTGCAAACTGTACAATATAGAGCAGGGCCAAAGAGAAATCACTTGGATCTATAGGGCATACGGCAACAAACCAATGCAACTTTGAGAGTCCTGGAAATATGCTTTAGGGAGTGAATTAAATGATAAGGAATGGCAGAGGGCACTAGAGTGCCCTCAAAAATGTCTCCAGAAACACTCAATTCAGATGTATCCAACTAACGTTCTCCGTAAAGCATATCTTACACCTCAAAAGATTGGACGACTTTACCGAGGGCTCGCTCTGACGGTGTGGGATGCCATCGTACCCCTGAAGATTATTGCCACATCCTATGGAGCTGCCGGGTCACCCAAGCATACTGGAATACCGTACGGACTGTGGTAGGAGCGGTCACAGTCAAGCCACCGTTGACTACCATAGAGGACTGCCTTGTAGGCACTTACTCCAGACCTGTAAAAGTGACAACGAGATGCAGTTCTTCTGCTACTACTAGCCAAACATAGTATAGCGATGCCTTGGAAATTGGCAGGTCTCCCAACGGGAGAGGCCTGGATGGTAGCTGCTCTCCACTGGTCTGAAATCAGAGAGCAAAGCCCCTCAGAGGGAAGAGAGACAGGGATTGAGGGAGCAGCCTATTGCACAAAGCCGAGACGCTCGGATACCAGACTTGAAGCACTATGTTTGATGAGCGCGGAGGATGATGGAAAGCCTCCTTAGAGTCAGAGCTACTGGGGGCGACACCCTCCCCCTCTTTTGCCCATCCCCGGTGCTCCCTCATTGGGAGGTGTTGGGATGGCCAATGTCCCCTCTCTTCATAAAGTGTGGGAAAACGTGTGGGCAATTTTCAGGAATAGAAAAATATAGATGAAGGCAAACATGTAGATGGCTTAAAATAGGCTGTACAGCGAGAGGTGGCATGCTTAGAAAGGAAAGTAAGGAGTGGGTTGTTCAAATAAATCTGACAGGCGACATGCAGAAGTTTTAAGTGACGGTCAAACATTTCAAGAAGAGTCTTCTGAACAGAATACATTTTTAAGATAGCATGCGCTGCAAGGATGCAAGCCTATAGAAAAACATCTTTATTCGCATGTAAAATAGTGCTGTAGAGCGTATATCTGATAGGCCCTAGATTCATGCAAAGTGTTTCTACTGCTACATGCTTGGGTGCATGAAAAAAAAAGTGTGGGGGGTGTTTGAGCCCATCATAATCATAACGGTACACTGTTATACAAAAAGCCATTTACATTACATTGTAATAAATCGTGAATTATAAACAGTTTTTTGTGTGCGCACCATCTTAAAAGCCTCCTATTCAAGGGCGCACATTCATTTGAATAACAGAGAGCTAATGTGCTGTAAGCTTCTGTGAGAACTGTGAGTAAATCAGGATACAGTTTGAATATATATTCTGATAAAATAATTATTCGACCAACAATATCCCGAAACACCTTGCACAAGAAATGTTGAGCCGCTACGAGTGCGGAACAAGGATAAATAACATACGTAGGAACCCAAATTTGGCCCTAAATGAATTTTTCCACTCATGACTTTAATGAATTTTAGCCAGGTGGTATGCTCCATGCAGGTACAGCAAGGTGAAAATTACCAGTATTTTCACCTGATGTAAAGAATCTAGAACTAAGAGAAGTGGGCAAATGTTCTTAACTGTTAGCTTAGGGAGGGCCCTGTAGTCAGAACAAGTTCTTAATTCGTTCTATTGTTTTAGGACAGTAAATAATGGAGGTGAATATGAACGACGTGGCTGTCCTTGTTTTCTCCTACATATTTCTTCATATGGATGTTTTGTACCTCAGAAAACAAGTCAATCTTTCTGCACCTATTTCAAAGTCTACTGTGCTGTCGCAGTCTGTATGGGGGAGACATCACTGCCTGGTTAGGATAGAGAAACCTCTTTCCAAAGTCCTTATAAGCATATGGAGGCTGGGTGAAAAAATCATCTACTAGATACATTTGAGGGCATATTTACGGGCCCACATTGTGCTGTGCAACAGCGGCGCAGCTCAAAAATATGATTTATGAAGCCATGCAGGGCCACCTTGCATGCCCCCGAGTTGCTTCATAAATCTTGAAAACAGCAATGCAGCACAAATCGCTGTGTTGCATTGCTTTGCACAATGGATGTGTTTCAGGGGCGTTGTGGTGGGTGTTTCCTCGCACATCCCATGCATTTTGACACATTCCAAGATTTACCAAATCTGGTAAACCTGGGAATGCGCAAAAAAGATACGCCTCCCCAGGTGAGGCGTAACAAGGAGAAGTATCTTTATTTCTCCTCATATTTTCTTCTTTCTATGTGTGCTGCATTCTGCAGCACACAAAAAAAAAAGAAAACGCCTCTCAGGATTGTTTTTGTACAGGAAGGAGCCCCTTCCTGTACAAAAACAATCCTGTACAGCATAGACAGCCTTGAACCATGGTGCAAGGGTGCCTGCATTGGCACTAGGCTGCTAAAACAGTGACAGCGCAGGGGAAAAAGGACAGAAATGTGCCATATTGGATAAATATGGGACATTCCTGCCCTTTCCCTGTGGTACAAGGCAGCACAGCAAGGTAACTTGTTGTGCTGCCCTGCATCACAAATCTCATAAATATGGCCCTAGGTGTTCTGTCAAATTTCTAGACGGCAAGCAACTGACTTGTCCTCCTTTGTTGCCTTGGGGCTAAGGGAGAAAGAGGAACTGAGGTAAGCACTCAGGGATTGCACTTATGTGAGATCCTGTGTTGTCCTGTCTGGAAGTGGGATCAAGTTGTGACAGAGACTGATGGCACCCCTTGCCAGCACACAGAAGATCCAGAGCTCTTCTCTTACCGCTATTGGTACTTTACTAAGGCCTTTCTGAACTTCTACTCGCTTCTGAAGACTACAGGTTTCATACCATGTTGTGCGTGCTGGAAGCTGACATCTGTTATGTAGCCTCAGTACCAACATGACTCCAAGTCTTGGGACAAGTGCCTCCTCATACATCCCAAATCCATCAGGGAGCAGGAGGTCAAATTCTGTATGATACAAACTACATAATGGACGATAGACCCCAATCTAGGTCATGATGTCAGCTCTGGGACAGATCACCATTGTAAACAAAGTTGAAATGGAGGTTGAGGGACAAGTCGAGAAAACAGCATTGGGTAAGTGAGGCTCTTCTGTGTCCAGATACTCCTGTTCTTGTGAGAGAGCTCACAGTTGCTGTTCCAGACAGCAGACGCTAGCTTTGTCCTTCCTTCTCGGACTCAGCGCTGAACCTGGAGCCGATGCACTCAAAGAGTACTGGGCCATAGTCTAATCTGCAGCAAGTTGAGGCCTTCAAGGAGGCCTTGATGCCTTATTCAAATTGAATCAATCTCCCTCTTGTGCACCTTTAGGCCCCACAGACTGAATTGGGCTCCAGGTGGTGATTTAGTAAATCCAAAGTAACAGCATAACACTGCCTTGCATTACTTTCGTCGGGTAGGCAGTGCATGGGTAGAGCATGGGCCTTCTTATGCATCCACCCATGTATATTAAGCCAAACACAGATTTCCAGAGACTTATAAACCTGTGTTTGCGCAGGTGACCTGTTAGACGTGGATAGAAGGAGGGGGGGGGGGGGCACTGTGCCACTGAAGCGCTGCTTCTGGCAGGAGCCCCTGGCTGATGAAGATGGCTGTGGTGTGGGCTCAGCGGACAGCGAGGGGCTGAGGCCCATGGAGCAGGGGGCAGCCGGGTGCAGGACTGCTGGTGAAGACCCAGGTGACATGCAGGGGTCGGATCCTCTCCTGACAGAGCCTTATCAGCCCATTACCAACACAGCCTCAGGCTTCAGACAGGGCCATTGGATACATTACTGGTTTGCGGCCCCATCGAAAGAGAGCAGAGTGGGAGGTGCAGCTGAGAAGACCAGAATGGGGGAGTCCATGTGCGAAGCCTTGATTCCATCAGCATCAAGGGGTCTGTGGTGTACTTCCAAGGACATTAAGAAGTGGACATCTTAACTGAAGCCTCTTTAGTCTCGATAGTCTGCAATTACAGAAAACTGAGGGAGGGGTCCAGAAAAATGTGTTGAAGGCTGCCCCCTGGATGACTCTATGGAATCGGGAAGGTATCATGAGACAGGGCAAAAAGCAGACGTTTTAAAGTTGCACAGTCTCAGCCACGATCTGCATTGGATCACAGGTCAAATGGCTAGAAGAGCAGTCCCATGTGGCCAAGTCTTGACTGCTTAGGGCACAGAAGAATACTGCAAGTGAAGAAGCCTGGATCCAGAGGTTTTCGAATTCAGAGGATCTCCCAGCCAACCAAATAGGCTAGGCGCCAAAAGCTGTAAATCAATTTAAAAACAAAAAAAGAAGCACTGGTAAAACCAATATGTCTTGCTTTTTGGCTGCCATTGCAGACCTTTTGTCTTAGTCAATACGTTTTGCCAGTGCTGTGCTTAGTTATAAGAAATGCCCAGAGACATGACTCAGCTCTGTAATGCATAGAGGTCCAGCTCTGGGCTAGCTAGCGGTGCCACCCGGTGCATGACCCACTTGTGCAAGTGTGAGTCTTCGCTGCTGGGGTAGAGAGCCGCGTACGCCTTGTGGTACATATATATATATATATATATATATTACCTACTGGCGGTCGCTAGTAGGTAGTTATAGTTAGGACCACGTTTCCATAGGAAATCCGCAACATTCTATTTTGAATAACTTTTGCGCCGGTCGACGAATCCTCGCGAATTTTTCAAAATAGGTGGGGCGCTACGCTCCGCTCCTACCCTGAAAGTCTCGAGGGGATTCGTCAAGCGGGGGCTGAGATAAAAGGGGGGTCCCAAAACACGTTTTTCCCATGCATTTTTCCATAGGACCTTTAGACACAGCTACAGCCCGAACGGCTGAACAGAATTACTTGAAATTTGGCAGAGAGGTAGTCCTCAGGTCAAGGAAGTGCCTTTTGTAGGTTTGGTGTAAATCTGTTCAGTAGATTCTGAGAAAATAGCCTTTAAATCAATATATATATCTGAGCCAGCTTACGGTGCGCTTACGGTGCGCTTACCGTACGCGTACGGTGACGTGCGCGAGCGCGATTCTGATTGGCTCTTAGATCTTAGTAAACATTCGAATCGGCCGAAACCAGGAAGCGGCGGCCGCCATTTTCTCTCTCGCACTCTGAGTGCGAAAAATTGCCGATTACGCTTACCGTACGCGTACGTCAAAAATGTTTAAAAAAAAAAAAAAAATTATCCCCACTCTCCCCACCCCATGTGCAAATTGTTCCCGAAGTGCACCATTAGTGCATGGCTTATCAAAATAATGAAAATAATAAACAAAATATTTCACAACGATGCGCATAATATGTCCCCCATGTGCGCACGGTGCGCGAAGCGCATCGTGCGTACATGGCCCATCCCGCATAATGTGGGCACGCGGTGCGCGCAGCGCACCGCGTGACCACTGTGCGTGCATGGCACTTACTGCGTAAAGTGGGCGCGCGGTGCGCGAAGCGCACCGCGTGCTCACTGTGCGCGCACGGTGCGCGAAGCGCACCGTGCGCGCACGGAACGAACTGCGTTAACTGGGCGCGCACGCCACGAATGGCGTAAAGTAAGTTAGCATTTAAAAAACCGTACAAATTCACTGAAAAAACCATAGGTTTCACACACGCCATGCCGAATCCATTTGGCAGCTTACATGCCGATAAGCCTGACGCGTTTCAGAGGTTGATTCCTCCTTCCTCAGAGGCTCGACAGTTCAGTGGAGTGCTTGCTTCGACACGCCCCCATTAAGTAAGTAATTTACTGCACCTTGATGTGCTCCGCCAATGCGGTGTTCGCAATGCTTGCTGGGATTCGTAGTTCGTGTCTTAATTATTAAGCTCTTTATAGATGCACTAAATGTCTCTGCTGGAAACTTCTCTAAGCCCTTGGATGGGCCTCAGCGGGTGGGGCACGTTTTCAATGCTTCGTTGCAGACCCATAACACAGCCCGGTGGTTCCAAGCTGCATGGCCCCCAATTATCAGGTGGTGCGTCCTCTGCGGCCGGACTGCCGCAAATAAATTCACGCTCCAAGGTTGCCCATCGATTAAGGACGCACTCGCACTGCACGTAGCATTGAAGCCCTTTATTCGGTACAAACGTGCACCGCCATGCCGAATCCATTTGGCAGCTTACATGCCGATAAGCCTGACGCGTTTCAGAGGTTGATTCCTCCTTCCTCAGAGGCTCGACAGTTCAGTGGAGTGCTTGCTTCGACACGCCCCCATTAAGTAAGTAATTTACTGCACCTTGATGTGCTCCGCCAATGCGGTGTTCGCAATGCTTGCTGGGATTCGTAGTTCGTGTCTTAATTATTAAGCTCTTTATAGATGCACTAAATGTCTCTGCTGGAAACTTCTCTAAGCCCTTGGATGGGCCTCAGCGGGTGGGGCACGTTTTCAATGCTTCGTTGCAGACCCATAACACAGCCCGGTGGTTCCAAGCTGCATGGCCCCCAATTATCGGGTGGTGCGTCCTCTGCGGCCGGACTGCCGCAAATAAATTCACGCTCCAAGGTTGCCCATCGATTAAGGACGCACTCGCACTGCACGTAGCGTTGAAGCCCTTTATTCGGTACAAACGTGCACCGCCATGCCGAATCCATTTGGCAGCTTACATGCCGATAAGCCTGACGCGTTTCAGAGGTTGATTCCTCCTTCCTCAGAGGCTCGACAGTTCAGTGGAGTGCTTGCTTCGACACGCCCCCATTAAGTAAGTAATTTACTGCACCTTGATGTGCTCCGCCAATGCGGTGTTCGCAATGCTTGCTGGGATTCGTAGTTCGTGTCTTAATTATTAAGCTCTTTATAGATGCACTAAATGTCTCTGCTGGAATCTTCTCTAAGCCCCTGGATGGGCCTCAGCGGGTGGGGCACGTTTTCAATGCTTCGTTGCAGACCCATAACACAGCCCGGTGGTTCCAAGCTGCATGGCCCCCAATTATCGGGTGGTGCGTCCTCTGCGGCCGGACTGCCGCAAATAAATTCACGCTCCAAGGTTGCCCATCGATTAAGGACGCACTCGCACTGCACGTAGCATTGAAGCCCTTTATTCGGTACAAACGTGCACCGCCATGCCAGATTAGGGCACAAGGCGTGGTTCCAAGAGTTTATTTATTTTAGATCAGCATGGCGCGTTTCGGCGGGTGTGCCTGTTCTTAAATGTTCATGGCATATGTGTATATACACTTTACTATTTACCCCACCACTTCGCACTGCTGTTTTTATCCCTGCATTAGAGATGTATGCCTATGCAGTGAACACACTTCTGCATTCCATCAACAGAAGGGCACTCATTTCACAAATCGGCCATGCACAACCAGCACTGCATAAGGATGTTTACCACTGCCCTGGAGTAATACACGGTGCACGTGTGGCACACTGATATTTACTGTAGACATGGAAGTTGCAGCTGTGCGTCTTTCGATCATGCCCAAAACCATGCAAAGCGCACTGGTATCGATGCCAGCAGTGGTGGAGGACACACACTGCTGGGGGCCTATCTCTGCACCGCCATTCCCAGCAGTGTACAATCACTCTGTCAACATGGCATGGAGTGCATGTCATGTGCCTTGCACACCTCCTGACACTTCTAAGTATTTTGAACAGTTGGATTATGCAGAGGGCACCCATTGGTACCTATTCTAGCCCTGGGCAGGTGCTGCATCGTGCCACCAATGCCAACATCTGCATTGATGACTTGATAAACCCTTCCTGTGCTGCTGGCACATTCCCCATCAGAGACTGGTTCCAGGAGCTGTTAATTCATCTGGGATGATTGAAGCTTCAACACCACATTCAAGAGTTGAGCGGCTCTTAGTGGCACAGGTCTCACCATGATGCCACAAGCCTGCTGCCATGTGTGTGAATATCCGTGACACACAATATACAAATAGGAGCTGCCACAGGGGTGAAAAGAGCTCACAGCACACAAGGGTGTGCACAGAGTGCATCCGCAACGGGATAGTGTTCAGTCACGACTCAGGGATGCAGATGGGCGACTGGCGTTCTCTGTCACTCTCAGATGCTACTGTAGGCAGCACTGCAAACTGTCTCTGGGAAAAAGGAACAGTGAAGCCCGTCAGGGGCGCAACGCCCATTGGGCCCAAATGGCTTCAGCCCCCCCCCCCCCCCGTCGTGTTTGGCAGCCTGAGGTGAGACAGCTTCCCGGGCACACAAACAGCCCCTCCCGAGTACTTCACAGGTCTTTAAAAGACCATTTGCTTGTAAAAGAGGGGTTGTTGTTGTTCACCCCTTCTTAGCGCCCCTGCAGCTCCACTCTGCCTATTGCTGGAAGAATTAGCACCACCCAAAAGTTTTTCTGAGACCTGAAATTTGGCTCTAGTTGCGCCTCTGAAGCCCGTCACTACTACATACAGCCTGTCTGTGGAGAACATGGACAGCAAGTCTTTGGGGATCTCTGAAGCTCCTGAACCTAACAGTATCACTACAGTGGGAGTGTGGAGCGCAGGAAACACCTCTGTGTGTTTATTAGATTCATTGTGATCGGACCCTGTGACATAAGACCGCCTGTACTTTGTCTCTGATTCACAGGTAACTCCGACATCTGCCGCTGGGTTGTGGCCTGCCGTCCATCTCTGTCACAATCACACAGCAGTGTGACTCTGGAAACACAGCACAGGTCTGTATCTGGGAAACACAACACATTTAGGCCTTGCACTTGGAATATTAGGGAACACATTCAGTCATTAGAATCTTAATAGATTTACAGTTTTAGGGGACACATAAATTCATTAGAATCTTGATAGGTTTGCAGTTCTGGGGGTTGGTTCCCCTTTTTGCATCTCCCCTCTGCCCCCAGCTGATTTCCTGCCCTGTTAACCCGGCGTCTTCTTCAGGGCGGCTGGTGGGTGGTAGCTGTAGATCTTAAGATGGCAGCGTGCGGATGGGTAATTTGTTTTCAGGTCTCTCTCTCTGATGGGGATGTTTGAGCCATATGCTTGGATTTCTATTTTTGGACCACAATAGGAATTGAAACTAAGTAGTGGGGGCTCTCCCCTCCCCCTTCAATATTATCTTGAATCGTAGCTTTTGAGCACAGTCCCGAGCAGCCTCACTACCCTCACATCAGGGAAAACAATTAACCTTTCTCCTCTCAGGGGTGAATGTGGAACTTCCAATAATCACTAATATTACAATATTTTATATAATTGAACTCTCTCATTGATTACCCTCCCTCAAAGACTGCTGACTCCCTAACATGGTGTTTGATTATGTACTGCCCACCATTGTTTGCGATAGAGATAAACTCATTATTAATATTGAAAATATAATTTAAAAAGTCACTGTTTAAAAATACCTTTATTCTAGAAGACATAGCCCAAACCGACAACTGCCTTGAAGGCTGAAGAAGCTCAGGTTTAATGAAGGAAAACACATTGGCTGAACACCGATACAGACAGTAGGGCTCAAAGAATGTATCCTGTATTAGGGAATAGCAAAGTAGCACAGCACCTCTTGGGGTGTGTAGTGTTTTGTTGTTTAAAATCGAGGCCAATGCACAATGAGAACGCGTTGTTGATGCAACATGGTTTGTGCATTAACGAGGTGCAGCAGATCAGAAAAAAATTGCCTTTTCTAGTGGAGAACTAGCTAACAGCCGCTCTGGTAACTTACCATAGGTACCTTTAGAAATGCAAGAGGCACTACAAGAACATGGCCATTACTAAGGTTATTCGGTGTAACTCCGTGCCTTTGGTTGCTTGAAATTGACATACCTTGTGGTAGACTATATTCCAGGACCTTCATCAGTGGACTCTGCATATCAACCACTGTTGTCCTATTTGTCGCTTCACGGCAGAGTACATTCCAGGACCTTCTTCACTGACCTATGCAAATCAACCACTGTAGTCCTATTTGTCGCCTTGCGGTAGAGTACATTCGAGGACCTTCTTCACTGACCCATGCAAATCAACCACTGTAGTCCTATTTGTCGCTTCACGGCAGAGTACATTCCAGGACCTTCTTCACTGACCTATGCAAATCAACCACTGTAGTCCTATTTGTCGCCTTGCGGTAGAGTACATTCCTGGACCTTCTTCACTGACCTATGCAAATCAACCACTGTTGTCCTATTTGTCGCCTTGCGGTAGAGTACATTCCAGGACCTTCTTCACTGACCTATGCAAATCAACCACTGTAGTCCTATTTGTCGCCTTGCGGTAGAGTACATTTCAAGACCTTCTTCACTGGACTATGCATATCAACCACTGTAGTCCTATTTGCTGCGTGGCGGTAGAGTACATTCCAGGACCACCTTCACTGACCTATGCATATCACCCACTGTTGTCCTATTTGTCGCCATGCTGTAGAGTACATTCCAGGACCTTCTTCAGTGGGCTATGCATATCAACCACTGTTTGTCCTATTTGCTGCGGGGCAGTAGAGTACATTCCTGGGCCTTCTTCACTGACCTATGCAAATCAACCACTGTTGTCCTATTTGTCGCCTTGCGGTAGAGTACATTCCAGGACCTTCTTCACTGACCTATGCAAATCAACCACTCTTGTCCTATTTGTCACCTTGCGGTAGAGTACATTCCTGGACCTTCTTCAGTGGGCTATGCATATCAACCACTGTTGTCCTATTTGTCGCTTTGCGGCAGAGTATATTCCAGGACCTTTTGGGACTATGCATATCAACCACTGTAGTTCTATTTGCAGGCTGCTTCTCCTTCTTGGTTATTTTTTATCATGCTATGCACAATGAGAGAAGTACACTTTAGAACTTGGAGAGAAGAAAGGTGAAATGGTGGGAAATGAGGTTTGAAAATAATGTTCGGTGGTTGTACCTGGCAGACAGAATGGAGAAGCCTTTAATGCAACACACAGCACAGAAGAAAGCAAAAAAATGGTACTGTGTAAGGACTCTAGTTATTTTTTTTAGTTTTCATGAAAAATAGAATTGTAATATTTCAGCATCATCTACCATACACCCTAAGTATTCTAAATGCCAAATCAATTTTTTATTCTCCTTTCAAAGTTCAACTTAAGTATCACTTTTAACGCCAACAACACAGTCCCATCTGTAACATGTTTCGCCGGCCCTATTGTGCATTGGAGCCTCACTAATGTGCAAAATATAAACCATGGCCTAAACCTTATCACACGTCTTCTGGTGAGCCATCTGGTCACCCCTTTGTTTCTCTTCATGAGGGTAACTAGGACACAACAGTTCCCTCAAGGTACTTCTTGTGTCTTCCACACAGCACTTTAACATCTAGATTATGCAGCTCTCTGCGAGTGCCAGAACCGTCCCAGGACAGTGGTTGTACTTGGATTCTCATGCAACATTCATTAGTAACAATCTAGAACATTTGCCAAAAGACATGGGTGTTGCACGCGGGCGTGAGCCATGTGAAGGAGGAGTGATATTTGCATTATGACCATGAGCACGAGGCATCCAAATGAATAACATCTCTGGCTTAAATGAAGAGCCCAAACTGCTTCTCCTCCAGGCTGCTCGTGATGTGGGTCATTGTGCATGAACTCCTGATGGGTTTCCATCATCGCTTTCACCAGAGAAACCATTGGCCCTAACCACTGAACTCCTGACAACTACCAATCAGCAGCAACGCATCATTTCTCTAAGCTTCCCACTGGAGTGCTCAACAACTGAGACCTTGGAGAAAGGACCACATTTAACAGAGGCACTCATAATGGTAACTCCAGTGCTGGTTTCCCTGCTGCCGCTTGGTGCTTGAGAAGCAGCGCCCATTCCTCACCTTGCCAATAAATGCATCACAAACCATGCAGGTTCTGAATGTCTCCATTGACAACAAATAAAGCATCAGGACAGGCTTTTCGCAGCAGGAGTCCATCTTTCTTGCAATGTCGACAACACCATGGGCTTGCAGTGTGGAAAGGGTGCAGGCAGTGGTGAAAAAGCTCTCTAGGAGGACTCCAATAACGCACATTGCTCAAAGGTATGGACACCCACCTTACTTGATCTTCAACAAAGACCCTTGATAGCAACTCTGAGATGCTCCTTCTTTTGCCACCAGTTAAAACTGCCACCATGTCATAGGATGCCCATGTCCACCAAGGAGATATAGCAGATATCTTTTAGCATTTGGCACACAGATTCCTAAATGTAGGCTATTGGCTCCTGCCAAGAGAAGGTGAGGATGACCAGCTGTCTTCGAACAAGTCGGCACCAATCGCTTGGTGCCAAGGCTCATAACACAAAGTGTAGTGTTCGTAGCAAGTTTGAATCATCTTTGGGCTACATTAGCTTCATCACCAGAACCAGGAAAAGCACTAGCGGGCAGGGGAGGTGGAATACACATGTTGTGGGCCCTATTCAAACAATAGGGTTTGAGATACACTTTTGCATTTTTTTATTTTGCTGCCTCTCACAGTATCCTCCAAGGAGACGCCTTTGGCCTTCTATATGCCGTCTATTGATGTTACAGACAGTTTAAAAACGTTCCTGATTGCATGGAAATCTCTCACCATAGGGAGAAGAGACCATTATCACCTGCTGGACAACGCCAAAGAGCATGGATGACATCAAGACGTGTCCAGCCTTAGGTAACAATGCAAAGTTACATGGTCCACCAATTGTAGATTACAAAGATGAGGAGAAAGATGGCCACTGAAAGCATCATGTTCTTCCGATTTTCATGACGAAGCGCTTTCAACTCTTTTTCTGGAAAACAAAGGGAAACAAGATGCCAGTTAAAGGTAGACTGCAGAGGATAAATTGTTTCCAACATGCGCACTCACATTAGCCATACCGGAGCCAAATGTAATGCTGCCATCAAAGGCAACTAACTCCAAACGCATCCCCTTACTGGCACAAGCGTGGCTATTACAGAGTTACATCATCAGGGGTACGGCGACAAGAGAGCCAACAAAATATAGCAATATTAATTACAACTTACAAAGCTTTTTATTTATTTATTTCACAACTTTGTGGGAGGCAGAGTACCTGCAGTTTCTACCAGCCAATATCAGTCTCTTTTTTCTCCAATGGGCTCTCGCAGCTTGAATGCATCACTCCTGGACAACAATGCAAACCTCTTTTCACACGTTCCCCAGAAGCCTTTGAGTGGCCCAGAGTGGTTTTGTCTTTTGCTCATGTCCTTTATTCTTGATAAGAACTGGGCTAGTGTGTGCCAGTTGTGTGTCACACAAAGCCCGTTTCTTTTTGTTTTCAATCTTGGCTGTGGGTTCCCAAATTTCGGTGAAAGATTTCTTTTGTATACAAACCATAACTAGCTACAAAGGGCTTAATTCACAAAGATAAACTTACAGCTCTGTCTGTGTAAGTAAAACAGCTGCCGGGGCGGAGAACTCCGCACATAATAGGATAGGATAGGATAGGATAGGCCTATCTTTTTTTGTGCGGAGTCTCTGCAGTCGTAAAGTTACTATTAAATCTCAGTTTTGTGAATACCGAAAAAGAGTAAACTTACACAGACCTGCACGCTTACCTTTGTGAATCAGGCCCGAAAAGTCTACATCTCTGACATCTCACTACAATGCACAAGTTAAGCGATAACAGAGCAGTATTCGTGTAGGGTCTTCCTAGATGTTTCATAATCACAGGAGATTCATTTTTATCAAAACGTACATTTAGAATAAAAAAGTTGCCACATATGTAATATAAAGACACACAAATATAGAAATTGAGTCAGAGAAGAAAGGAGGTTGGCTTGTATGGTAGCAGCAGGACTAAATAGGTTAGTGTCATGAATGGTCTCGGTGTAAGAGGCTGTCCGAGCAACTGGTGGCTGCTTCATTGCAAATACATTTTGGCATCAACAGGTGTCTTGGTGTCATGTACATTCAGGGCAACTACCATTTTAAAAGCATGCTCGAACAAAACATAGACAGACACTAGAAAAAATAGTAATGTTGTGGAAAATAATTTTTCTTATGAGTAGCAGTAGCTTAACCTAGATAAGCAAGGTCATATTTCAGCCCCACTTTAAGTGGGCCGCTCATCTGAGTTTGCCTAATAGAAACTCTCCTAGAATCTTTCAGGGTACAGGTTGTGTCCTACGCTGACGACACGCAAATCCTCCTTACATGGGATAGAAAGAGTTGGAGCCTGTCTGTCAGCGGTATTTCAGTAGATGCACCAGAGCAATCTTCAATGCAACACCAGCAAGACCGAAGTATTAATTTTGACACCCCACACCCCGCCGCCATCCTGGGGTGGCGATTTCTGGCCCAGCTCTGCTCCTTCTACCCCCACCCCAGGCAAAGTCGCACGCAACCCGGGTGTAAAATTCGACAACAAACTATTCTTTAGTCTCAAGGTGGACAGTGTGGCAGGTGCATGCTTCGGGCTTCTAAGATCCCTAAAAAAAGGGTTTCTTCTTGCTCCCCCCACAACTCCAGAAAATGGTTATTCATGTGCTTATAACCTCATGGCTGGATTACACCAATGCGCTGTACTGGGGCCTACCAAATGTACCACCTCAAAAGACTCCAGTTAGTGCAGAATGCTGCTGCCCAACTTCTCCTAAATCTTTGGAAATAATCATATTCGTCTGCACCTTAAGAGTCTGCATTGCCTGCCAATCCGTGGAAGAGTTCACTTTAAGGGGCTGGTGATGGCTGACAGAGCTTTCTATAAGAACGGTCCCTGATATATGGTCAACAGACACAATACCTGCTAACGAGAGCTCTGCGTTCTTCTGATGCCATGCTGGCTGTTCTGCCAAAAACCAGGAGGAATAAATGGGGCGGCTCTTCCTTCCGAGTCATTGCCGCCTCCAGTTGGAATGACCTTCCTCGCCATCTACTGGCCACCAAAGATGAGAGTGCCTTTAAACAAAGTCTAAAACCTGGCTGTTCAGTCTGGCTTTACAATAATCAATCTACCTTGACTTGTGGTTACCAGACCTTACCACTGGGACACTCATTTGAGTAGCGGCGCGCTCTAGAAAAACCTAATAATAAACACAGATTTCACTACATGTGAAAGCTAAAGTGCGATTTCTTACTGGAGAGGCCAGCACAATGTTACTTTGTTACAGAAGACATCCAGTATGGAAAATTGATCCAAGATTACCATGCTTGCAGTTTAGAAATGTAACTAAATATGTGTTTTTATTCCTTTGCTTTTTTTTGTTGAAAAGATGTAGAATGTTTTCACATTTGATCCAATTAGCTTGAACAATTGTTCGGGAGAATTAACCTCATATTTAATCTTTTACTAGTTTTCTTATTCTGCCACCGATTGGTAAAATGGCCGGTCAACAATATCCCTTGCTCATAAGTCAGTATCTACAGCGGAACACAATCCAAACATTCTGTGCACAGTAGAAGTACAGGTATCTATGGACAATGTGTTGGCACAATGTGCAGGACAGAGTGGTAAAACATGAAACACTCTCAACATAGCAAACCAGTGTAATACAGACATTTGTAGTTGCCAAATATTATATGCGACACCTAGAGCCAGTTCAATATGACAGAAGGTTGCACTTTAAAAGACAAAGAACAAGACAAAGAATGGCAAGTGAAGCAGGTTAAAGGATCAGCAATGCCTGAAGGGGTCACCTGGGAGAGATGAATATCCACACAATAAAGGAATGTGAAGATTGCAGAGAAGCAAAAAGCATGCAGAGAAAAAACAAGGTCTCCAGAGTTTGAGAATACAGATGTGCCCATTAATCAGACGTAACTCTGAAACTGTGTGAATGACTTACAACTGTGTGAATGACTTACAACTGTGGGTAGACATTTGCTTTTAAAAATAAAAATTCAAATAGTCTTGGCACATGAATGACTCTAAAAACTAAACTTATTTCTGAGAGAGTACAGAACCGTCCAGAATTCCACTGTATACACTGCCCATGGAGGAAAATAAAACATCCTGGATTGTATTTGCTTTACTTGAAAAATGCATGCTGTACACACGCTCCAACAAACGCAGAATGTTTTGTAAACCGTGCAAAAATCACAGCTTTTTTAGCAGGGGGGTGTATAAACATGGAATTTTAAAACACCAGGAAAAAACAGCATTGGAATCCATAAAAACAGACATCCCTATTCATTCCATTTGTTTCCTATGTGTAACTTCAATTTGGGCCTAGTGTTTATATTAAAAAAAATCCTCTACCTCCAAAACAACACTAAGGGCCTGATTTAGATCTCTGCAGATGGGTTACTCAGTCACAACGGTGACAGATATCCCGTCCACCGAAATATAAATTCTATAGGATACAATGGGATTTATATTTTGTCGGACGGGATATCTGTCACCATTGTGATAGAGTAACCCGTCCACCGAGATCTAAATGAGGCTCTTAAAAAAGTGATCTGATAAAGAGACATATAGCTGCAGATTTGTTACCTTTTAATTTCCCAGGTGTCAGACTAGATCCAGAAGATTGGTAGGTGAAGTTGGTCAGCTAAGCATGACGTCGTCGCCGTTGGCAGCACTGGTAGTGACGTAAGCGTTAGCTATAAAGGCATCACCTTGGCACACTGACGTCAGTTTTCTCTCTGCGCCAGTTGAGCGCTGATCCGTGAAGAGAGCTACCCCCGGTCACTTTTTGACAGGATTTTTCAACATTAGGTCTATCCCTTTTTTGGTGTGTAGTTAAACACACATCTAGAAAGACTTCAGGGTTCCTACCGTGTGGCACCTGTCACCACGCCGTGTCAGTCACAGACCCGCATTTGAGTTGTCTCTTGTGTCTGGAGCGCGACCATGACTCGAAGTCGTGCTCCGACTGCCAGGCCATGGCTCCAAAGGCTTTGAGAGAGCGGACTCTAAAGCTGCTTGTGGCTGACAGGTGAAAACGTGTTGCTCGACTCCTCAGAGGTCCCGGTTAAGAGGAAGGTCCCGGCACTGCTCTGGGTGTCCCACTCAAAATCATTGGGACATTCAGGTAAGAGGCACACAAAGCACAAGAAGTCGAATTGTGCTTCAACTTCTCCCCATTCATCGGCTGATGTGAGGGACAAGCCTTGGTATTCAAGGCCTCGTTCTACAGAACCTGTGCCTCCCCGATTTTCCATGAGCCAGAGCAACCCCGCCCAACTTAGACAATGTTATGAGGTCATGCGCTTCATTTTTGGGTGGCCTGACTCCTCCAGTGCGCCTTCGGACCCCGCAGGGTCAGAGGGGGCTCCATCTGGTTCAGCTCCTGCCCGTTACCCCTCATGGACCCAGACCTGCTTCGGTCGTGCCACTGCGACCTCACCACGACACCACCAGCACCCACCAGAGCCAGTACCCCAGTGCCGACAGGACCTACAGGCCCCAGGTCATTTCCTAAGCCTTATCCTGCAGGGCTATGAGTGGGAGAAGAATGGGAGGGGTCGCTGCACCCTTTAAAAGACCAGCCTGATGAGGAAATGGACTGGTATGAGGAATTCAGTACGGCCAGTGGACTGGATACTTCTCCAGATACTGGCATGCTTTCTCTCCCTGCCGTGGCTACGGAGGAGGGAGCGTCTTATGCAATGGTGGTATGAAGGGCAGCTGAGGTCCTGGCCTTCAGCTTCCTTCAGTTGCAGTCAAGATTACCATCTTGATGGAGGTGCTACAGCCGGTAGTTTCCTCCTCTGACCCCTTACTCCCGTTTACCGAAGCCCTGATGGACGTCCTACTGGGAACCTGGTCCAAGCACAGTCCATGGCACCGCCCAGCTACAGGCGACTCAAATGTCCTTGAAGGAAGCTGGCTCTGCATATACTATACCAAAGTACGGTATAGTGTGCAGAGAGTCAAGTGGATCCCCAGAGGCTTAAGTAGATAATACTATAAGCTCCATTTGCGATAGTGTGGTCGAGCAGTTAGGCTTATCATAGCGCTGTGTTAAGCATTTGTTGTACACACTCAGGCAAGGAATGATTACACACACTCAAAGACTGAATCCAAGACCAACGGTTTTGGTATAAAAAAGTTATTACTTTGTTATTTTATTTTAGAACCAAGAGGAATTCAGTTTCAGGTAAGTAACAGTTTTAAGAGTGGTAATACTTTTAGAAGTACAGTAGGGACTGTTTTGCAAGGCAGTAAATCTGCTTTAGAGTTATCGGAATACTTTGCTATTATCAATCAAAAACAGTAGCAAACTTACCAGTTGAAAAGACAGACATTAGAATGCAATAGGAGAAAATGCAATGCAATCCTGTGGGAGGAAAAAAAAGTATATGCATTAACAGGGAAGTACACGACTTACTCTTCTAGTTTTCAGGGGTTTGGACCAACACTGGGCAAGGTTCAGTTTACAGTAGGTACTGCACCACCAGCGGCACTGGGGTGGCGGGTGCAGAGGTTAGTCAATGGAGACTGGAGGCACCCAACAAGTTGCAGATTGCAGATAGGTACCTGTTGTTTCAGGGCACAGGGCCCAGGGTTTTAGGTGAGCACGGGGACCACAAGTCTGCACCAAAGCTACACCTCAGCGGTACAGGAGCGGCCGGGTGCAGGGTGTAAATCAGCATTGGGCTCCCAATGCAAACAAAGGGAGAATCTCGGTCACACAAAGAGGCTGCAGGCTCGGACCAGGAGGCTGGATGAAGGTGACCACCGGTAGAAGAGGTAAGTGGGGATGCCAGGCAAGGCCTGGGCACAATAGCTGGGCTCCCCAAAGTAGGGGGCCTGAGGATGCATGGGTGCCTTTTGGTGTCTGATTTTCATTACCGGAGCTGATCGCGATCAAGGGGACCCCATGTGATGAGGCTGTAGGTGACTTCGTGGGGTCCATGAGAGGTCAGCCACTGATGAGTTGAGGTCTGGATCGCTGGGGAGATGTCACTGGACAGGTAAGTCACTCAGACTCGGGACGTGGGTGTCAAGTTCAGAGTGGGTAGGCACCGCAGATCTGTAATCCTTTAAGTTGAAGGTTTTCTGGGCAGGGCCGCTGTCCTTGGGAGATCAGGTCTCTATCAAAGAGGGCAGTCTTCCTGAGGTTCTTGGAAGTCACTGGCCACAGGAAAGGTGTCTTCTTCTTAGGGTCTTCAAGCTCGAGACAGGCCGGTAGGGCTGGGGCCAGGTCAGCAGTCGTCTTCTAGATTTGCTGCACAGCGTCTTCTGCGTCCTTTTCTTTTTAGGTTGCAGGAATCTGAGGAGAAACGTTCAGGGGTGCCCCTAATATTGAATTTAAGGTGTTACAGGTGCTGGCAGATAGAGGGGGGGGGGGATGAGGGGGGGAAATCACCCTAACCTGATTGGGTAGAATCCTTCCATTTAAGATGGATTTCCTAAGGAGTTGGTCGCCTCGGTCCAGGGCGCCTAGGGGTGGTTCTAGCAGACAGGGAACACACCTCTCCTGAATACTAATTTTCCTGCTGACCTTGCCACCAAATGTGAAGCTTGGTCAAGGGGGCGGGCATCTCCACTAGCTGGAGAGGCCCTGGCTAGGATATTAAAGGGCAGGACCCCTTTGAGGCTCACTGCCCTGAATGCTGTTCCTGCTTGGGTGTCGGCACCTCCACTCCAAGCAGCCCTTATCTCTGACCCACGAGAGCACAAGAGCTCCCACCTCAGGGTGTCAGAAACATGTCTGTGTGTGGCAGCCTGGTGCAGACCAGTCAGCTGGACATGAAGGAGTGTTTTTTCAGAGGATATCTTTAGGATGCCCTCTGAGTGCATTTTGTAAATAATCCAACACTGGCATCAGTGAGGGTTAATTATGCCGAGTAGTTTTGTTACCAAACTCTTTATTATTCAGTAAAGCCATCATGGAGCTGTGGAGTTTGTAATGACAAACTCCCAGCCCATGTACTCAATATGGCTCCACTGCACTTACAATGCCTGTGAATGGCACAGACACTGTAAAGGCACATTGCTCATGCAGCGGCACACTTACCTGTGGTATAATGCACCCTGCCTTAAGGCTGCGAGGCCTGCTAGAGGGGTGACTTACCTATACCACAGGCAGCTCTGAAGTTTTGTATGCACCAAAACACAGTCTGCAATGGCAGTGGATATGTGTTGGGTGAGGGGTCTCCGAGGGTGGCACAATACATGCTGCAGCCCTTAGAGACTCTCTATGGTCACAAGGCCCTTGGTGCCACTGGTACCTTTTACAAGGGACTTACATGCGAGCCAGAGGTGTGCCAACTGTGGAAACAAAAGTACAATTTAGGGAAAGAACACACACCCTGGGAACCTGAGTGGCAGGGTCCCAGGGCACAGTCAGACAAAGTGCATTAGATATCAGGCAAAATGTGTGTGTGTGGGGGGGAGGGGGTTACTATGCACAAATTAGCACTTTTCTAAAGTCCTCACCATACACCCTACTTCAGAGAACTTGGTAGTCCAGCCAGCTACGTCCTAGGGCGCGTTCCCTTCCGCTCCCACGGATTCAGACTCCAAGAGGCTGGATAGCTGGGGCAAGAAAATGTTCTCTTCCACCAGTCTTCCATTGCGGTCGGTTTACACTGCATGCTTATTGAGCTGTTATTCCCACATTCTGTGGGAAACGGTTGCGCAAGTGCTGGCACAGGTCCCGAAGAACGCCTGGGCTGTCATTTCCCAAGCAGTGTCCGATGGGACAGATGCAGCAAAGTTCACCATTTGATGTGGTATAGACACAACTGACTTGCTGGGCAGAGTGATTTAATTGTTGGTGGCTGTCAGACCTCACGCCTGGCTGACAACAGCTGACTTTGAGGCCTCACTCATGGACATGCCCTTTGATGGCAACCGTCTCTTCGGAGATAAAGTAGACACAGCGCTGAAGCGATTCAAGGACTCACGGGCTACAGCCATGTCCTTGGGCTTCTCAGTGGCCGCACGTCCCCAGCTGCCTTCCGCTGCTACAGAAAGGGCTTTCAGCTGCACCAGTCATACCCCAGCCACCGAGCCGCACAAGTTTAGCAACCCCGGTGCAACCGCGGTTCGTTTCGAACAGGTGGGTCGGGCAGCCAGAGGACAGGTCAGATCCCCAGCTTCAGCCTCCAAACCCTCCTAGCCTTGCCCATCCAGACCATGGGTGTTCAGTGGGTGGCAGGATAAGCCATCACCTGCACCACCGGCAGACCATCACATTGGACAGGTGGGTCCTCTAGATAGTCTAAGGGGGCTACTACCACCATGCCTCTATCCTAAGATTGGCTGACGGAGGAACATTTAATTTTACTCCAAGAGGAACTCATGACTCTCTTGGCCAAGGGAGCCCTAGAGAGGGTTCGGAGCTATAAGTAGGCTGTGGTTGCTATTCCTGCTACTTTATTGTCTCGAAAAAGGACAAGGGCCTTTGTCCTATCCTAGATTTACGAGCCCTGAACTACTTCCTCAAAAATGAAAAATTCACAACATTCACACTAGCTCAGGTCTCGTCTGCCTTGGACCCGGGAGACTGGATGGTAGTGTTGGACTTGCAGGATGCCTACTACCACATTCGCATCCTGTCTGACCATCAGCGGCTTACGGTAGGTGTTGCACAGTCATCCTGTGCCTTGGGCACCCCCCAACTTTTTGCTGACTGGTACTGGTGGTAACTGACTCTGACTGACCCTGGGCTGTGCCTAACCAGGCCCAGGGCCAGTGCTATGCTGAAAGAGACACACTGGAATACAATTTAAATACTTACATATACTAGGGTACACAATGGTATGGTGGGGTACCCCTGTGATTGGCATGACCTCCCCCATAGGCCCCTACTATATAATAGGGCAGGGGGATTTAAACTACCTGGAAGTACCCAGTACCCTGGGGCATGGCAGTTTAGAGGCCAGCAGCTCTTGTTGCACTTGCATGTGTGCACTGCTGAAGCCTGAGGTCAGTTTAGAAGCAGCACTGGGTGCCAGGACTGCTTTTAAAAAGTACATTGTGCTCAAACTCGACTTTGGGGTTTGGGGCACTTAAAAATGGATAACCTACAATGTTGTGGCATATTAAGAACCCCCAGGGGTGGGGGTCAGATATTTATAAGGTACACCCTTATAAAATGAGTTTTTATTTGCCTGGGTAAAGTGAAATTTCACATTTCACTCCCCACATTGTGGTAAAGTGCTGCTCAAATTCAACTTTGATGCTAGGAGCACTGTGGAGGGAGAATCTGCAATATTTCTACAGATTCATAACCCCTAAAGTCTCCCCTAGTTGCACATGGGGTGGGGTTCCTGTAGATATAAGACAAGTACTTATAAAATATGTTTTTGTAAGTCCTGGTGCTGGAAAAATGGCCCTAGTCATTTTTCCCATTACAAATCCCCTGTTACATAGGTTAACATGGTAGGAAGTTATTGATTACCAACTCTTGATAGGAGAGGGCTAGAAATGCCATTCAAAGACTTCCCAGAATGGTATTAATAAATAATATCATATTGTTGAATTTCTCCTAAAGTGTACGTACAAGAAGTTATAAGACTTACTTGTTTGCAAGTCCAAATTCAGCCTTCCAGTGGTCTGCCCTGATTGGTCAGAGTTAAGTGGATTAGCCAGGCTGCCTTGAAGAGGTGATAAAGAGCACCTGGGGTTAACCAACTCTGCTGGCAGGGCAGTGTGCTGTTCCATAGGTATGCCAGGCCAGGGGGAGGAGTCGTAAACTATGTTCTTCAAAGAGGAGAATAGAGACCAGTGTCATTTACAGCTCTGAACTTCCCACCTTAGGCAGATGGTAGGATTAAGGAAGGTATGAGCAGATGCAGGGGGGAGAGTCTAAGTAAATTAGCCATCCTAGGGGGTGTGTTTAGCCAGCTCTTACTTCCTTGCTGGAAAATCAGCCATTATCGATTTGGAAGATTTGATGCACTCAGGGACAAAATAATGCCACACTCTACAGGATGTGGTCATATATTGGAGGAGTTACCTTGCTCTCATTGGTCAGAAGTGACCTCCTGCTTGACCCAGAGAACTAGGAATAAGTATCTGAGAGGGGCAGAGCCCTCCAGATCGGCTGCTTGAAACGTACTGAAGCAAGAAGTGCCCAGTTAAGACGTTTTGCTGGGCAAAGATTTCTAAGGCCTGCCCTCTGAAGACTGCACCATCAGAAACTACAGCCCTGTGGATTATTTTGCTGAAAAAGAACTAAAGAGTGGACTCCCTGAAAGCTACAGGTTATAAGAGCTCATATGGAACATCACCAACTAAATCTACACCTTGGAGAACCATCAGTGGATTTGTAAGGGTTTTGTACCAGTGGATTGTGGGAACGGACGTCCTCAACTTTCAAGGACCATCTTAGAGCTTCCAGACCCTTGGAGTAAGTATGAGACACTTTGGGACCCCTTGAGGAACTTCAGGAAGAAGTTCAAGAAGTTTGGAGCAACTTTGAAAAAACAGCTCCATAAAGGGACCGACTCAACCTGGCCTACCAGGCCGCCAGCCTTCAACCGCGAGCTGGCCAAACCAACCAGGTTCATCCTGCTAAAAGCTCCATGGGTCCAACTTCCAGAGTTTGACCAGAACTAGAAGAAAACTGAAGCCGGCGAACCCTCACCGGATCCGGCTACACGAGGAGCATCGAGAGACCCCCGTGAGAAAAAGCTCCAGTAAAGTTTCTACGTCCGCTCATAGAAAAAAAGGTGACCAGGAGCAACCACAAGAGCCAAGCCGCCTGCCTTCCATCGCGTGCCGGCCTGGATTCCTGGGTTGCCCCGCTAAAGCCATCTTGAGAAATCCGCTCCAGGGAAGTTGACCGGGACCTCGTCACAAGTCAAGCTGGCAAAACCTCACCAAATCCGGACTGGCTGGGAGCTTTGAGGGCCCTCGGGAAGAAAAGTTTAGAAGTGTGAAGGTAGAACCTGAACCAGGACCTGCCGCGAGCTGTAGCCGCTCAGGGCTCCATCGCGCCCGGCCTGAAACTTTGATTCTGACCCGGTCTTTAGCGAGCAGGTATCGCAATATGGTGCTATAATCTTCTAAGTGCTGTATTTTATTACATCTTTGAAAAATCATATCTCCGGTCCCCTACATTGGATTTTTGTCGTTTTGGTGTCATTTTAAAGATAAAAATATTTCCTATTTTTATAAATTGGTGTTGGATTTTTATTATGTGTTGTGTCTTAATTATTACTGAAATGGTGTTTTTAAATGCTTTACATACCTGTCTTTGAAGTTAAGCCTGTCTGCTCGCAACATCGTTACCAAGGGTTGAGCATAGGAATAATTTTCTAAGACCTATGCTGAGTACTATAATGTGTTAGTGGCCTTATTGCCAGTGGCAGACCTACATTTGCCCCTACCAATAATCCACTTGCCAACAGTAGGCAACAAGTATTTTCAGTGCACCGTGCTCCCTTTTGTCCTCACCAGCCCCCCTCAGATGTTCAACAAGCTGATGGCAGTGGTCACAGCTTAGGGGAGCAAGTCTTCTCGACGACAGGCTGCTGAAGGCTGGCTCACGCCAGGATGTTGGCTCCCATCTCCAGACTATGACAAACCTCCTGCATTTGCTGGGGTTGACCATCAACGTGCCGAAGTCACACCTGACTCCCTCTCAGATGTTCTCTTTCATCTGAGCCGTTCTGGACACAATGCAGCTTCGAGCCTTTCCTCCCAAAAGGCGAGTCCAGAATATTCAGGCTATGATTCAGATATTTCTGTTTCTATCCTGGATTACAGTGAGAATGACTGAGGCTGCTGGGCTCATGGCCTCCTGCATCCTGCTAGTGACAGATGTCATATGCGGGCTCTGCAGTGGAACCTGAAGTTCCAGTGGATACAGCATTAAGGGAATCTCACGGACATGGTCCAGATCTCTGAGGGAACAAGACCTGCAGTGGTGGCTGACAAACTGCAACTGGGCCAGAGGCAGTCCCCTCTACCTTTCCCAACCGGACCTCACAGTAATGACAGATGCATCCCTCCTGGAATGCAGGCATCTTAGAGAAGTGAAGATCAGGGGACTCTGGTCTCCAGCGGAATCCGGACTCCACATCAACATGCTTGAGCCCCAGGCGATCCGACTGACATTGAAAGCCTTTCAAGCCTCCATCAAGGGAAGGCTAGTGCAGGTGTTCACTGACAACACCACTGCCATGTAGTACTGCAACAAACAGGGTGGGGTCATGAACCCTTTGTCAAGATGCCCCGAGTATCTGGACATGGTTGGAACAGCAGGGCATATCCCTTAGATTTAACACCTGGCAGGTTCTTTGAACGCCAGGGCAGACAAACTCAGCAGTCGAAGCCTGGCGGATCACGAATGGCATCTCCATCCAGAGGTGGCGCAAGGTCTCTTTCAGCAGTGGGGACAGCCTTGGTTAGATCTGTTTGCCTTCACTGAGAATGCACTATGTCAACAATATTGCACACTGGAGTTTTCAAGGCGGCTCTCATTTTGGAAACGCTTTGTGTCGCGAGTAGAGCTCAGGGCTCCTGTACGCCTTTGAGCCCATACCACTCCTGCCCAGAGTTCTAAAGAAGTTCAGGAACGACTGGGCCCGAGTCATTCTTGTGATTCCGGACTGGTATCGCAAGGTTCTCCAAATGAGCAACGATTCTTCAATCAGGCTGCCTTTTCGGGAGGATCTTCTTTCGCAGCAGCACGGGAGTGTCCTCCACCCGAACCTGTCAACTCAACACTTTATTGCATGGAGATTGAGCAGAGGCAGTTGATAGCATTCGACCTTCCTCTCGAAGTTTGTAATGGTATTTTGGCAGCCAGGTGACCCTCCACCAAGACGGTGTACGCCAACCGATGGAACAAGTTTGTAATATATTTATAGAAAAGTCAATTTACTCTCTTTCTGCTTCCCCTTTTGATGTTTTGCATTTTAGTTTGACCCTTGCCCAGCAGGGCTCTGCTCTAGGCACCTTGAAAGGCTATCTGTCTGCTTTCCTGAGGCTGCCAGACCAACCCTTTTAATTTAAGTCACCCACTGTACATAGATTTGTGAAGCGCCTTGTACTTATTTTTCCACCTTCTCCCTCCATTATGCCTCAGTGGGACCTTAATTTGGTTCTCTCCATCCTTATTTAAGTGTGCTCCTTTCGAGCCCCTGTACAATTCCCCCCTCCGGCTGCTTGTCATGAAAGCAGCCTTTTTAGTGGCACTAATCTGCCAGGAGGGTAAGCGAGCTGCATGCTTCATCGTCCAAGCCCCCCCCCCCCCCCCCCTCTTGAAGATATTCCCTGACAAATTGGTGCCTATTTCCTTCTGAAAGAGGCGACACCTTTTCATTTGGGACAATCAGTCACCTTCCCACTTTCTACGTTCCAACACATCCCTCTAAAAAAGAAGAGTGTTATATCCTGAGTATTACATTTAATTGTAATCAGCCTAGGTCATCTTGGCTGCTCAGCCAGAGTGAGAGATGGTAACGGAATGTTGGTGTGCCTCTGATGAATGGAATGCCTGGGGGCCTGTGTGGATGAGTGGTGACAGTTGGAGATGGGCTGAGCAGCTAGGCAGGCTGCTCCTGGTGGGGCTGGTGTAGGAGCTGGTACATGGCTGAACTAAGACTGATATTACCTGGAACTGGAACCAATAAAGAAGCCTTAGAAACTTACAACATGGCTACCAGTGTCTTCATGTAAAGAGCACAACAAAGAGCAACTCCACCATCTGGATTTCTGGGTGGACCACCAACTCTGCTTGGGGTATGTTGGTGCGAAGAAAAGTTGGGTGGTGCAGAAACCAGATCATTTCTCAATGGGTCATTCTCTGCATCAAGATCTGCTATGCTTTGGCAAAGAAGCAGCCTCCTGAATATTTAAGAGGTCATTACACCAGAGCGAAAGCTGCGACCACTGCACTAGCACGTGGAGTCCCAGAATCAATCAGTTCATTTGTAAAGCTCACTGGATATCTGCCATGCAGCGACGTGGGCATGTCTGCACACATTAACCAAACACTACAGTCGGATCGGGGCACTTCGCCCGTTCGGTACTGCAGGACCTCCTAGTTTAAAGCTTGTCTACAGCCCTCCACCTGAAATGGTATTGCTTGGGTAGCTATTCAATGGTAAGGAATCTGTGGCTAGATGTCTCTATGAGATGGACAAGTTACTTACCTTTGGTAACACCTTACCTGGTAGAAACATAATATAGCCGCAGATTCCTTACTGACCCACCCATCATCCCCGCACTGCAAACAAGTTTCTAGGGTCAAGGTTCCCTTTCGTGGCCCTAATTTTTTCAAACACACCATTGTTAGAACTCTTCATAGCTTTGCGTTTCTGGCACGGAAAGTCATGAAAAGTAACTGACGTCAGCGTGCCGAGGTGTCGCCTTTATAGGCAACACGAAACTTGTGTTGACTACATCATGTTGAGCTGACCAAATTTACCTAACAGAGTGCAGGGGTATTGCTTGAAGAAAAATCTTTTGGATCCAATCGGACGCCTGGGAAGATCAAAGGTAAGGAACCTGTGGCTAGATTATGTTGCTACCAGATAAGGTGTCACCGAAGTTAACTTGTCCTTTTGTGCTAGACCCACATGGTTTGCTATATTGCTTTTTCAGCCCCCTATTGGATCCTTTAATTTTCAGTCCCCTCTCAGTTGCTTTTAAACGGTCAGGGTGATTCCCTGGATCAGGACTTTATTAACAGTTGAGTGGTCACTTTTTTATCAGGTCGCAAAATGACTCATCCAAGCAATAGTTTAGCAACCTATCAGCATGCTAATAACAAAAATCTGATTTAAAATACTGTTATCCTTCAGCACATCTAAAACAATGCTTCCCAAAGAACCCAAAATCTTTTAGGTTGTGATACCTTACCATAGTTTGAGACCCTCGACTCAAGGGCTTTTTTTTCTTTCTCCAATTTGTTTCTGAAAGAAAAATAAAAGAGACGAGGTTCTGTCAAGTCCTGATCCTTCCATGAAATAACTCCACTTAAGCATGCAGAAGGTAAAGTCTACTGTTACACTTTGCTCATGTTCTACTAAAATAGATCATGAATTTAGAACGCTCCAAAATATTTCATTAAAACATGTTTGGAATCAGAAGTTTTAATGCTGTATGGAGCTGAAAGAAACACAGCGAGGAAATTACACCACCAACTCACCACCGGTCTTAACCTTTTTATGAAAGGAAGGAATGTAAACTCGCCATCACCACTGCATGAACCACAAACAATGACATCAAACAACCCTTCCAAAAAAAATCCACGGGTAGGAAGCTGAAAATAACGGACCTCCTAATATCTACAAGGTCTCAAGACATATAGTCCTTGCTGGAAGACGTTCTCCCTCCACCTATTCTGGCAAACCCCAATATCCAAATTCTAACCAGAATCAACTGCTAGTCATTAACGCCCAAGAGCACGCACCCGAGACACAACAGCAAATTGGGGTCTCGTTAACCCACCGTTCGCTGGAGACCTCTACAGGAGGAATACTTCAAACTTCCAAACCACTGTTTGCTGCTCTCCCAACGCAAGAAATCAGCTCACCGGAAAACCCTCAGGAACATCAGCAGAGTGGCATAAATTATTATTTAGTCTGTTCGACGAAATCAAGGAGGCAACTAAGGAAGAAGAAGGCACCCAATCAAACACCACTGAATTCCGGTCTAATCCAGGACTAAATTTTTTTTACTTTCTCCGATAAACCTTCAGCATGGAAACCAGGACATCGCTTTAGTCCCCAGTCCACCGGAAAAGGTTATTTCTAAGGTTAATCCAGCAACCCCAGACTCTAACAACCATCAGCCCCACGTTACAGTCGACCCAGATCACAGGGAGCACATCTCACCATTTCCGTTATGGGCTCCATTCTTACACACGAGACGATATACAATGAGACGATATATAGTCAGCACTAACATTTCACTTTATTAAATTAGAGATTCAAGTAGACTTACTGATCCTGATAGCCATACATGTAGCAGACATTCAAAGGAACCTCAAGGAACTAAATGGATTGATCAAGCGAGTCCAAAATTATCCCAGCACATCTTATCATACGTGTGCTACCACTTTAGACCTTCTAAAACCGATCCAACATTTTGACGGAAAAATACTAGCAGAGGTAAAATCATGGCCATCTTTGTCCCAATTGGACTATCTGCCCACCATAAGTCCAACTAATTTGTCATCATCCCCCACAAAAGGTACACAACTACACACGAAGAGAACCCAGGGCATTGAGGGAAACACGGCCAAGTCTCAGATACCCAACGAAGATCGGTCAACCACAATCGCGCCTCTCAATCGGACAAGCGGAAATGGATCGCCCATAGTAACTAGAAAACACCGATCGGAGCAAGGCCAACAGCCCCACCCCCCTTTCAAAAAGGGAGCACAAACAGCCTAGGAAATTGAGGAACAGCCAGCTCTAAAGTCAACAAGATCAGGCCCAAACTTTCCTCCATATTTCCTTCTAGGATCAAAAGGACTCCAGATCGTCAAAAGAAACAAAAGGTTAGCATTCCCCCACTCCTCACAGTGGCCCATCCCACATAGACGCAATACAGGTAGATGACAAAATGAAAGTAAACAGACATAAAGCACTTCGAACACCAACCAAGGTCAGGTTCCCAAATTATCTATTCAGACTACTGATAGATCAGCGTGGCACTTTAGCTGGCCCTCCTCAACAATCTCTCCAAGATGCTTTCCCCACGGAAGAGCAAGACACAGTAAATGGCAACATTCATCAAACAACCGTGAGCCGGCAATGGTAAAGACATGCTTCACCCGAGCCAACTCAAAGCGAACCAAGTCATATGAATACTGTACCAACATCCCGGGTTGACCCGGAGTAAATAAATACTGCAGTTATTTAGCACAAATAACTCCGCACTACACCAAAAAGGAGGCCCAAGAGCGGACACTTGAGCAAACTAATCATACACTTCTATTTAGATCAACTGCTTTGTCATACAGGAGTCCGTCAAACACTCAAGCACCTCAGGACCCCCGCTCGGCCCGGTACAAGATAACATTTAAGCCCCCAACAACCACTAGTGCATCACAACCAAACATTTAACTGAGTGGGAACCCAACGCAGCAAAAGAGATCATATTCAACTTGACCTACCAAATTGGGAAGAACGAGCAAAGTTAGAGATGATCCCTCGCTATAAGTCCAGAAGACATAACGATATACTAAATAGAAGTGCCATACTGAAACTGGCCAGTACAATCAACACCCTAAGCCATTTGAGAACTCAACATATAGAAAGTATTGAATTCAAACTCGATTTAGAAGCCCCAGGAAGAGAAGTCACGGAGGTCTCCTGGAGCAAACAAAACATTGCCATGGCACCATAGGGACTGCTTTTCGAAATGGGGCATCAAAGTAAAAAACATGGAGACAGAGCGGTACCCAGGCCCACTTTGTCCCAATCCAAAATCATCACAAAATATTAATACTACCATCAGTTGGGAACTAAGGGGAACTATAGGCCCCCATGGAATAACTTCCAAATTGTTGACCAAACCGGAGTATCCAGCACTCAGCAGCTCCAGGAGCCCTAAGTTATGAGAAAAGCATCTCTATCCACAGTGTGGGATGTGGCACTACCAAAGAGTCACATGAACACACAAACACACAGTCTCAAGCAAGATCAATCTAAAACTGTACTCATGGAATACAAACGGCCTAAGTTGCAAGGTGGACAACATTGACTGAATTTCCTTTCTTCAAGAGTCCTTCATCTTATTATAGCAGGAAACTTGGGCTGTGTTTCAAACGCCAATCACAGGCTTCAAGGAGCACCACTTACAAGCGACCAAAATAAAAAAAACAAGGCAGAGCCTTTGGTGGTGTATCAACATCTATTGCATCCCATCTAAGGTGCCAACAAGAATCGATCAACCTAGCTAGGCCAGTCATGGGTTCAATGCGTCAAACTCTCAGTTCAGCAAGATTCAAACCATCCAACTAAATCTGATAATGTCACCTATTTACTTTGCTGCAATGTATACATCCATCCTTCCAAGCGGCAAAACGCAGGAAAAATAGAGAGTCTCTATCCTCTCTACTCAAATCACTGCAATTCACTTATCCGCAGGCCGCCATTGTCTGGTCATGTGATTCCAACAGGTCGCTACTTCAAATAGATATGATTCATCATGCCCAATCCACGCTCCTAGTCATAAACAGCATTTTCTCCGTAATAGACAATCACTTCAGAACTAATCGCCAAGGCAGAACAAGCATTGAAGCATTATTGAATATAGGCTTGTTTGCCCTCAGTGGCCATTGGTCCCAAGACCAACCAGCAGCCACTACTAGAGTCTCAAACCATTCTAGCAGCATTATAGATTTCACTCAAGTAGATATCAAGCAGTTCCAAATGATCCACAGTTATCGAATAAAACCAAGACTGGAGTGGCCATTTACCATCCATCCTTTAAGAGCTCTACGAAGCAACAATTTAAGGGTTCTTCTCCAGAGTGCATACAATCTGAAAAGGCTGACTTGGAATAGCACGGAGGTATCTACAATAGTGGAGTTCATCATCAGGCATACTCAGTTGCAAATATGGGAATCCACAATAACGCAACTTATTGACAATTTTCCAACTCATCACTTTCATAATCACAGGAAAGATGCCCCTGCTTGACCAAATCACTCCTGGGGGGGGGGGGGGGGGGAAGACAACTAAATAAGGAGATTAGAAAACTCTGGAAACAAGACTCAATTCACTGTTCAGACATGAAACAGCAAATCAAAATATTAAGGGGCCTTTATAAAAAGGAAGTCTAGTCAGCAAAAAAACCCATATCAAACATCTGGATAAAGTTGCTGCACATGATCAAAACAAAGAACAATTTTGGGCAGAAATTAACATCCTAGCTAATGACACAATGCAAGCATCTCGGAGGCAGACTGGACAATACACCTGGAATCTTCTAATGCACAAGCACAAACCGTGAAAGATTTCCAAGGTCGAAAAAGTCAGATAAACATATATCCTGATAATCAGCTTGAGGAACAATGGCTGAATGAATCACAAGTCCAGAACACCTTAAAAAAGAGAGAACAAACGGAACTCCTGGCCCAAATTAGCTTCCTAACGCCCTATTCAAACTCAATCAACCATTCTGGGCCAAGTTCCTTACCCCGTGGTTAACCACGCCTTCATAACTAACAGCATACCCAAATCAATGAGAGGTAGCATCCTTCACCCAGACTTCAAATCAGGTAGTAGATCAGACTGTGGTTCGCAGGATCTGATCGCCTTCATTGACGGTGAAGGCAAATTGTACACCACTAATCTACTTTTAGACCTCGAGACATCATTCCAATTACACAAACTGGCTTCAGACCGGGTACCAGCACAATGAGCAACCTTTTGGCCGTCACCCTTGTCGAAAAAGCATTCCACAAAGCCACCAAACTGTACACCTGCTTCGTCGATTTGAAAGCGGCTTTCGACTTTGTCCTTAGACAGTGTCTATGGTCAAAGATGGTTAAATAAGGCATCCAACCCAAGCTACTTGAGGCCATAGTTAATCTTTATTCAGAGACATGGGTCCGTGTCAAACTAGGCAAAGGAGACAAGAGTAGAGGGCAGCTCCCTACGTACACTGGTCTAAAACAAGAGTGCGTTTTTGCCCAGAGCCTATTTAATATCTACATGGCGGACCTAGATGATTGGCTGTCGGAACCTCAAAGCAACTCACCCAAGATAGCAAATCAACCAGTGAGGTGCTTACAATATGCGGACGACATAGTCCTAAGCATCCAGACACCACTCTGTCTCCAGCGGCTGATACACAAATTACACGAATACATGGAGGAGCTCGGTTTGAGATTAAACTACATTAAAACTAAGGTGATATGTTTTTCTGCAAGTGGGCACACCCACAATGTGAAATTCAAGTGGATGGCAGCAGGGAAAAAATCTGACCTGGTCAGATCGTACAAATATCTAGGGGTCCTAATTAAAATATAAAGAACATCTTGCCCACATACGGGCCCAGGTGAACAAACTCCGATTCGCACTACGAACAAAGTTAGGGTGCCCGTCCCATGCTCACCTCTTACAATCAACAACAATCTACCCTGCTTAAATGTGTCTTCCACCTCCCGCGATTCATCTCTCAGGCACAGGTGTGACTGGAAATCGGCTGCACTTATCAAACTGTGCTGGACACTGAGTGGCCCTGCCAGAATAGTTGGCCGCCCTACGCTGGACAGAGATAAAGAGACAGACAAAAATCCAAGAATTATTAGCCAACAGCGCTTCAACATGCCCTAACCTCCCTCAAACTGAATGAAGCATGGGACCTTAACATCAGTTTTTCTGCCTTTAAATAAAAAAAATGGCCAACTAAGCTTTAAAAACACAAGCCTGGTTACTCGATAAAGCTGAATTGGCAAGGAAAACCAATGGATGGATGGTATTGCAAACATATGAGATTTGGGGCCCACAACCCTACCTCATATGTATATATCTCCATCAACACAGGATTCTTTTCTCCTTATTCGTCTGGGAGCTTTTTCAACAAAAGACCAGGCCCCCATCTTGGAAACAAACATGGCCAAACCTCTTTTGCAGGCTATGCGGCACTGATGAAGAAACTATATTACATCTTTTGTGCATCAGTCCCCACAGTCGGCCAGCTGAGACGGCAATTATTATTACCAGCACTCCGGTCTCTTCAGATAAGATCCTGCAGACCAGCCGTGACGACACTTTTGATTAGCCAGTCGCTGCAGCTTGCTTGTAGGGCAACAAAGTTTCTCCAGCTAGTAAATAAACAGCTCCAAACACAGCGAGATGTCTGACAGTAATAGTACAGTACTTGGAAAGGAATCTAAAATGAAAACCATACTCAACTAAGATTCAATGGCACATCAACAACTACTGGAAACTTGCATCCCCTCAAGTCGTTAAAAAGTGCATAAGTTCAATCCTGACCAGGGGTCATACTTGGAGTGGAGCTAATAGGGAGACCAACCCAGCTACATGTAATCACACAGCTCATGAAAGGCCACAGACAAGGGTATTGTGGCAAATTAAACTTTGAGTCAATCAATCAAGGCTTGGTAGAGCGCAACTACTTACCCAAAAGGGTCTCAAGGCGCTGGGGGAGGAGGGGGGCACAGCTTCGGGAAGTTTACGACTATTCGAAGAATCAGGTCTTGAGGTCTTTCATGAAAATTGGAGTGTGCTGGTGTCAGTCGGGGGTGGAGAGGGAAGGTGGTCCATGCCTTGGCCGCGAGGAAGGAGAAGGAGAAGGCGCGGCCTCCCGTTCTGGTTTTCTTGATGTGTGGCACATAGCAAGGGAGAGCTGGGCTGAGCGGAGGGATCTTTGGGGTGCACAAAACGAGAGGCGGTGGTTCAGGTAGGCAGGTCCGGTGTTGTGGAGGGCTTTGTGTGCGTGGGGGAGAAGCTTGAAAGTAATGGTCTTCTCGGCGGTGAGCCAATGTAGTGTTCGCAGGTGTTGGGTGATCTGGCAGTGGGGGGGTAGGGAGTAGGTTGAGGACTAGTCTGGAGGTAGCATTCTGGAGTTTGCGGTGAGGTTCTGGTTGATCCCAGTGTAGAGTGCGTTGCCGTAGACCAGTCTGCTGCTGATGAGGGCGTGGGTGACGGTTTTCCTGTGCTCGATGGGAATCCATTTGAAGGTCTTACGTAGGAGATGGAGGGTGTGGAAACAGGAGGAGGAGACAGCGTTGATTTGGCGGTCCATTTTGAGTTTAGAATCCAGGATGATTCAGAGGTAGCGTGCATGGTCAGAGGGAGAGGGTGAGTTCCGAGGGTGGGGGGCTACCAGTTGTCGTTCCAGGCATCTGGGTGGGGGCCATGATGAGTACTTTGTTTTGTCCGAGTTGAGTTGTAGGCAGCTGTTCTTCATCCACCTGGCGACAGCTTCCATTCCTTCTTAAAAGTTGTGTTTGGAGAGGTTGGGTTCGTTGGATAGGGAGAGGATGAGTTGGGTGTCGTCTGCATAGGATACAATGTTGGTCTGTGGGATCTGACAATGGGTGTGAGCGGGGCCATGTAGACGTTGAACAGGATGGGGCTGATGGAGGATCCTTGGGGGAACTCCGCAGGTGGTCGGTGTGTGATTCGAGAGGAAGGGTCGGAGTCTGACCCACTACGTTCTGTCGGATAGGGATGAGCGGATCCAGTCGGGAGCCTTGTTCCGGTTTCAAGTGACGTGTAGTCTGCCGGCTAGGGTGCGGTGAGAGACTGTGTGGAAGGCTGCGGAGAGGTCCAAGAGGATGAAGGCCACAGTCTACCCTCTGTCGAGGAGGGAGCGAATGTTGTCTGTCGCGGCGAGAATGGCGGTTTTGAGCTGTGGTTTTTCCTGAATCCGGATTGGGAAGAGTCAAGGATGTTGTTTTTATCTATGAAGGAGGCGTGCTGGCTGTTGATGGCTCTTTCGATGACTTTCGCCAGGCACGATAGTAGGGAGATCGGCCTGAGGTTTTTGAGTCTGGTGGGGTGCGCCAAGGGTTTTTTCAGGATCGAGTTGATCTCGGCATGTTTCCAGTCGTCAGGGAAGGAGGGCGGTCTCGAAGTAGCGACTGACGATACGCTGAAGCTCGGGCGATGATGTCAGCGGCTCTGTGGTAGGGGCAGGGGTCTGTGGGGGCCCCGGATTCGGTTGACTTCATAATCTTTAGGGTGTCTTCGATGTTGAGGGCGGTCCTGCTGACAGGTGTAGGAAATGGAGAGAGAAGGTTCCGCATGTAGGTTGTCGTCAAAGTTGTTATAGATGGTCTTGATTTTGGGATGGAAGAAGGTGCTCAGTCTGTCGCAGAGGTCCTGGGATGGGGGGGGGGGGGGCAGGAGGGGATGTCGGTTGTCTCTCTGTTAGGTTGGGTGAACTCTTTGATTATGCTGATGAGTTCCTTGCGGTTGTGTGCATGGGCGGAGAGTCTGTCCTGGAGTGTTTTTTTTCCTTGTATATGTGATGAGCTTGTGGTGGGCGGTGGTGGCTGCTTTGAACTAGTCGAGGTCTGCTGTGGTTTTGGAGTTCGTCCATATCTTACCAAGGCTTCTGCAGGTTCATCACGATTCTTGAAGTTCGGTGGAGAACCAGCTGACTCCCTTGGCGTGTGGGTTGGTGGTTTTCTTGAGTGGGCGGTGGTGTTGGCGCAGTCGGTAATCCAATTGTGCAGGGTTCAGGCGGCGGGGTTGGGTCGTCGTCAGTGGCGGTGGGAGCGGAACTACTGAGGGAGACAGTGAGCTGATCGTCGGGAATCTTGGTCCAATTCCTGAGGTAGAGCGGGAGTGGTCGTTTGCGGGTGATGTTAGTTTTGAAGGAGAAGTGGATGCAACAATGGTACGTCCAGGGGAGTTCGAAGGTATGGCTGGAGTGTCCTGCTGTGAAAATTGGGTTGAATTTGTGTCCTGCTGAGAGCGCAGGTTCAGGAACGATCTGTTTGAGTCCGATGTTGAGGAGGTTGTCCAGGAGGGAGGAGGAGTTGAGGTCTTGAAGGTTGTCGAGGTGGAAGTTGAGGTCCCCTAGTATGGTGTAGTCGGTGGAAGTAATGGCTTGCGGGGTGATGATGTCATTGATGGAGTCGGAGAAAGGTGCGCATGGTCTGGGGGTCTGTAGATGAGGGTGCTTCGGAGGGTGGTGGTCTGTATCTTCAAGTGAAGGTAGCTTTTGGGGATGGCAATCACGATGTCGGGTCCAGAGGCAAAGTTCATCCAGGTTTTGATGAGGAAGGCGACGTCTGGGGGATGTGCTGGTGAGGAGGTTTGAGATTGCCGTGGCACGTCTGTAGAGGGAGCTGATGTGGAGGAGAATGCGTTATAGGGTTTGGGGTGCAGTGGCGGGTGGGTTGCGGTGGGTCCTGGGTCTCAGTGAAGGCGAAGGAGCGGCGACTGGGGAAGCAGGTGAAGGCTCTGTGGGTGTCGATTGGTGAAGAAAGTTTGCAGTTGTCCTTGCCGAGTGAGTAGGGTGCTGAGGAGCTGTAGCGCAAGCGGGTCGGGGGGGGGGGGGACCAGGGTCCCTGGCGCTGGTCGCGGACGAGCTTGCCTTTGGCCCACCAGAGGTGCACCTGCTGCGCGCTGCCACAATCAAGTAGGGGTGAGGGGAGGGCGGGACTGCTGGGAGGCGGGAACACGCCGAGGGGCAGCGGGAGCAGCAGTGGCAAAACCAGGAAAGGAGCAGTAAAAAAAAAAAAATACAAGAACAAGGAGAAAGGCAAAAAGGCATAGGAAAAAGGCAAAGGAGTGACTCCCCTGATGTGAACCATACTGAATTGTGCGGGACAGCTCCATCTTCATCAAACTACAATTCATGTCTCCCAAAAAGAGGTGATACGCAATACGAATCAGTGCGGGCCCAACACTTTTAGGCAGGCTCTTGAACTACAGTTGACGAAAAACATCACCATGCCCAATTTTTATTTTTACCCTTGTTATTAGTGTATGGTTTTTACTTTTACTATGCGATTTTAAACACTAGCTGCAATGCAAATGATTTCGGTCTTTGTAAAGGTATTAATTAACCAAACAATAAAGATATATTCTTCTGGTTGACCTCAAAACAGATAGACGGACGCATTTCGCACTAAAATATAGTACGAAATGGGAATTTGTAGTTCATGTAATTACGCACAATTTCGCAAAATTGTTGCAATGTTGTGTAAATGCGGAAAAACAAGTTAACAAAGATAGCACAACCATAGTATTTACTAGAGAACCAAATGGTGTAGAAGCAGAGCGAGCATCACAAGTAACAGTCATGAGGGGCCCAGCAAAGGCAAAAGAGCTCAAGATTAGAACCCCAAACAACTGCCAATACCCATTTCCAGCCTCTTTCCAGTTCTGAAATGTGCACTATGGAGCTCTTGCCCTCTCTTCCCTGGTTTACAGCATTCTAAGTTTCAGAACGTATCAGCCTCAGAGGGAATGTTATAGTGAGCTGCTGTTTCTACAGCCACCTAGCCACAGCCAATAGTAGCACAGCATTTTCCCTGAATCCACATGTAGGCTGTCTACCCAAACAGGGAGAAACGTTCTACCTGAGGGTAGGCTCAAGATTCACCCTGGCACATCCCAGGCTTGTGTCCAGTCATGGCTCCTAGCCAACCACAGGGTTCCACACTTTTTCACTTTTGTCGGATTTGTTTCTCACATGTTCCCACAACTTTACATCCACTGCTTGTACAAACTGGTCACATGATTGTCTACCCTTTCATGAACTAAATGGCTCCCATCCCTCTAGATTTTTGATTTGACTCTTTATCTCTCTGATAAATAAACCCAATTTGCAACCAAAAGGTTGGTCTCATATATTAATACTTATCAAACGGCTAAATCACAAGAGTCTCTACAGACAAATTTGTATTCTTTTTCTACCCCTTTTTCAAAAAACCTTATTGCCGTACATCTAATTTTAAGTTTGAGCCATGCGCGCTGCCCGCTCTGCGAGGCTGCTGTATTAGAGTATGAGAGAGAAGCCAGCGCCCACTCTCCTCCCAAATTTTTCATTGGCTTGTGTCACTGTCTTTCGTAAATGCTGCCTTCGGATTCGTTAATAGGCTTGTTAGGCCCTACTTAGTACGGCCTTGTCTTCATTTGTACCCGCCCATGGCGAATGGCCTTCTTACTTCAGTTGTTACTTGGGACCTGTTATTTAGTCTGTAAGCACTATTTACTTTATTGAATTTCTCTTACTGCAGGCCGCACATGTGCCACTTCAGCTGAAACCGCTTGCGTTTTTTTTAAGCAGCAGGGCCGCCGCCGTAACACGGGCGCTTGCTTTCAATCACTTTAACCCAGCATTATCTTGGGTCTGTTTCAACCCCTCATGTAAAAGGGATTTAGAAATGATTAGCGAAAGTCATGTGAATTACAGGTAGCACATAATTCTGTGCTAATGGGCTGAAGCTGACAACAGTACATGTGTATTACATGTCATCTGCACTAAAGCCACCTCCTGACCAGGTGTTTTAGAAAGCCTGTTTTATTAACACCACCACCAATAACACCACAACCAATACCACCACCTCCACCAATACCACCCCCAATACCAACACCACCTCCACCAGTACCACCACCTCCACCGCCAATACCACCACCAATACCATTGGCACCAATACATCCACCAATACCACCAGCACTGCCCAATACCACCACCAATACCACCACCTCTATCAATACCATCACCAATACCACCATCAGCACCACCACCCCCAATACCACCATTTGATGATGATTTAACCTTTTACTTTTCTGTTGAAGAATCCATTTGCGACCAAGGTTTGCTATATATTGCAAAAATTGAATTTTTATTGTTGCTATTCATTACCATTTACCTTATTATTTTTCAGACTGGTCTAAGACGGCCGCTATTAAGGATGCAGTGTCTGTTCGAACTGGTCACATCACCTACCACATCATGAAATACGTGGTCGCCATCCTTCTTGATGTATGATATAACTTTTTCCCTCTCTGATGAATAAATTCATTTTACGACTGATGGCGATTACATACACTAATACCTACAAAACAGCAAAATTACAAACAGCAAACTCATATTCTTCTCTTTACCAAAATACCTCATTGCCTCTTATCTGATTTCTACCATTCCAATATGGCTGTCATACTCGCTCAGATTGGTCACATGACCTTTTTTGTCACAACCACCAGATGCCATGTATTTCTACACACGTTCACTTCAGTCCCACACGGACCGATAAGACCGTTTATCACTACCGACTGCAGGCACATCTAAACGACTATATTCACAATTGTTAGATAAGCGACTGTATTCACAGACTATTATACGCTCTCGCCATATGCTATGACATACATGTGGATATGTTGCCAATATTAGACCGCTTGTTTCATTCTTCCTCCCTTCTCTCTCCCCAGATCGACTGAAAGCATACAGGCGTATAGCTTTTAAGCTATTTTCCCAGTATGACTTTGTTAGCATGCAATTAACTCACTAAGAACAATTTTTTTATTATTTTTTTTATTATGGTTTTCCAATTCTTCTTTTTAGCTCTCCACTCATCATTACGCTTCATTTCAAAAGACAGCGTCCAATGGGCTCAATCAAATTACGTTCAATATCGGACTCAATTGCTTAAAGCTATTTGGATTTGTTCTTTTAGACCTGCTTTCACTATTTGCCTTTGCTAAATGACCCCCTGGAGCCCAAGCATGAAACTTCGATGAACAATGGGCTGGAGTTTCACTTGAATAAAACACAGATATTTTAAATAACCAACAAAAGGTGTATACACCATACCTTTTGGTTCACTCACTCTTATTTGTCAGTTCCACTTTGGTCTCACTTTGACTTGACGAGTGTCAAGGAAATTCCTCTCATTTGTTATTTTTGGTCAATTTGTATTAATATTATTCTAAAATTAAAATATATAGGCATTAGTATTATCTTTCTCCTTGGCTGGATATTGGATGCCGGTCTGAATGTACAGTTATATGTTGATGTGTAGCCTTGAAAAAGCCCCAGGCCTGCACCCCAACTAGGGGGCGAAACACATGCTGGCTGGTTCATTTGTAATAGAGAATCATCAACAACTCATTTCAAATCCATTTTATCACTATAAGTATCAACATCTGGAGACTTTCTATAACAGAACTTCTGGCATGGTCTTACACTGTCTACCTAACTTCATGCCCAGTCATGGGCTTCTAGACTCACAGGGTTCCACACTGTTCCGCTTTTGGTGGGATTTATTTCTTACTTCTCCGTTGGCTGTGAGCACCAGAGTGCTGCAGTGCTGCCGGTGGTTATTGCAATAGCATGCCTACTTGTTCATCTGACGTAAAAGACATTATAACTTCTTGTTCCCCACAGAAACTAGCATTTCTCAGGCATCAGGCGATAGATATTATCCAATCCTGGAGGAGGCGGGGTTGTTTCTTCATAAAGCATGTTATTTACAGTACATTGGATATAGAAACCTCTTCAATGCATATTAGGTCTGCCGCTGATGTGCATAAAAGAGTTGCATGTCCCAGTACCTTCCCTCCTCAGACAGCTCATCTTTCCGCAACTTCACGTCTACATTTTCCAGGTTCTGCCTACAAGCAGTCAGTTTCTCCTCCAGGCCGTCAATCTGGAACACATAACAGAAGTAGAAATGAATGGCAATTTTTTCTCGCTACTAAAACAAATATGCAGAGCTCATGCAATGACCAGCCGTTTCCATCTATGTGCTAGAAATGTACTATCCAAGGCATTCTGAAGTCAATGAACTGGTGTACCTCAGAGGAGAACGGAGAGGCAGCAAGGGGAAAAGTTCCAGGAGCAGGGAAAGAGAGCTAGTGCAATCTCTGCAGAGGTAGGAGCAATACATTCACTTTCATTGTGTTGTAAAAAGAAAAAGAAAAGTAGTTCTAAGATGTCAGCAGTGGAAGAATATAGCTTACTCAATCAAAAGCAAGATTAAAGGAGAAATGCTCCAGGAGGTAGGACAGCCACAAGAATATAGAGAAGAGCAATCCAATAGAGAGCAAGGGCGTAGATAGAAAAGAAATATATGTAATCATAAGTGGGCTCCCGGTTGTATGGTATTTTTTTTTTTTTTTTACATTTCTGTCTGCATTTTTCTAGGTTTAATTTTTTTTAGCCAGCCTATTGGTATTTATCCATATTTATTTTGTGGACAGATGAGGTGATGACTTGAATATTTCTGCATTTATTTAACGGATAAATGTGCACTCATACTTCGATGCCTGTCAGGTTTTAGCACATTACACAGCCAAAAGCAATAATATAATAAGCCCACATAAAACAATTAGCACAAATACATGTAGGGCTTTAAGTGGGCTGGGTCCTGAGGGTGCTCAACACCGGCATTTCTAAAAAGCAGGCGCTAAGACGGGTCCCTATAGGCTCTCCATTTTTGCCCTCACCCTCAGGGTGAAAAATAAATCTAAACTCTGCAGCAGTACCACCCTCCACAGACTTTGAGAGATATCTCACCATTTCAGAGCTGAAGTATTTTCAATGTTATATGCAGTGAAACTGTAGCTGTTGCTTATTTGTCCTATGCAACCAACAACCATAGATAAAGCCAATAGTCCTGGCCTGTTGTAGGTGCAATGTGACTTATTGTTGTATATATCACGTTGCAATGACAAAAGCAGTGTTGGATTGGGATTAAAGATCGGCCCAGGCATGCTAACAAAAAGCTGCCCACATTTGCATATTGCTTTTCCACAAGACACAGTTTAGGGGATGTTTTATAAAAAGAAGGGGGGGGGGGGAAATCTCTGACATAGGCATGCTTTCTTAAGTTTACTTCAATAAAAAAGAAAGCACGGAATTGTTCACACTGGTGAACCACACCTGAATACTTCTGCTCAGGATCCCTGCCCAGTATGCATACATTAATTGGCAGGCCCAGCGACAGAAAGGGAGAGACACCTCTGCCTATTGACAAAAGGGAGGTAATGGACGCCCATCTGCCTCCAGAAAGGCCACTTCGTCACCCCCTGGGCTGCTAGCGGCATCGATCAATGCAGAAACCGACCAAATCAGCCCCCCAGGCTGTTCAAAAAAGCAGCCCACAGCTGGGACTGGATAAAAAGCAGCCCACAGCTGGGACTGGGTACTGGCCCCTCGGGCATTGCCCGAATGCCCGCGTTACCTATCCGACCCTGGACAGAAGCACCCCTCAGTTTTTTCATCCCACTTACAGCCCTGAATACATGTATACAGTAATTTAAGCAAATTTAAGCAAATCCATTGAGCTGTGTTACTACCTATCAATATGTATAGCTATTGGCCTTAAAGTCATTAACCTTAGATAAGAGAGTCACTCAAAAGAAGCCAAATATCTGCATATTTCAGCTTTTAAAATAAGCACAGGCATGAAACACGATGATTTGTGTCTGTATTTATCTGTAAAAACGGAAAACAGGGACTCTAATCATAAGCAATGGGCTGACCCACAGCCCCTTCTGTAGTCCTGAATACGGGCTATCCGCGACCAGCAGTTGAAGCAGTCTGTAGCAAAACTGCAAGGAACTCCCAATATCATCCAGGTGAACATTTAACACCGAATTTGCACCACCCAGAAAGAACTGATTAACCCCACCAAGATGTCACCGTTTGTGTAAATGCCCCACTGTTCAAGATTGAGAAGCAATGTACGGTTATGATCATGTCAGTAATATCAGTCTGTGTGCTGGGTCAGCTGTATTGCTGCTGACGGACCTATCTTGCAGCATGCCAGGCAACCTGCAGGCGAGGAAGTCGAGCTGCCATACAAAGACAACAGTGGTATCGCAAGCTGGCCTTTACTTGTTAAAACAGATTGCAAGGCATGGTCCGGGCTGACCGACTCCGCTGGCTCAAAAACAATACCACAGATGACCCCCTCACCTCCCGAGCCACGCTCTGCTTCTCCTTCTTATTCCTCGCCATCCCCCCGGTGCTGGACTCAGTCTGCTCTGCACCTCCGCAGCCTCCAGAGTCACACGTGTGCGGAAGACATGCCTGCTCTGCTCTCATTGGTCGCACCGAGTTCTTATCCGACGCTGTCGTTCCTCATTGGACAACTCTGCGCCGCAGCCATGTTTGTTCGGGTCGTCGGTACAGCCTAGCGGCCATGTTTGGTGTAGTTTTTATCCACAGAGGCACGTATCATTCTTGTTAATGTCAAAAGCGTCACGCATACACTGACTTCAACAACGGGCCACTGAGTGGCGCTGTTGATCCATTACACTGATGTGTGTTTGGATTAAATTGAACACTTAAACAAAGAGCAGATGTTACATCCAGGGGCACTTCATTATTAAATCGTGGCAAAGACAAACTTGCGAGCCAGAGCGAGTTTCATCCCTTTAACATATCGACATTCAGAGACACGCTTAAAAGGAAGAATTCGAAATTACTTGCGGCAACTCCGCGATCAACATTCACTATGTTCCCAAAACCTGTGACAGGCGCATGTAGGCAATTTCACGCAGCATGCTGCCGAGATTCGACAGGATAAACATTTCCATATTTCGAGATACAACTCCTACATAACAACGTGAGGGAGAGGCTTTTATTGGTCTGGGCACACGGCGTAGAGGATGTGGCATAACGGCTAGAAGTGCCCACTTCATAACTGGGGAAACAGGTTCTAGTCTCGGCGTCAGCTCAACATCCTATGATTCTGGCCAAAACATCTAATCTACCCGTGCCCACAAAACATGAATGTGTCATTCATTGTGTGTAGTCATGCATACCTGTCAATAGCCCCGATCCAGACGGGAGACTCACGGTTTTATTTTGAAGCCGTCCCCCTCCTGAAATTGCCCTAGCTTCAATAGAAGGTAGTGGGGGAAATAGATTTTCCTTTCTGTTTTTTATTTCCCTCTTCTAAAATGTTGAAATGAATAACTGTTGCTCCTGTGAAGTGCCCAATACTTTCAGGTCGAGTTCGCGCTATGTAAAACTGCAACAAAAAATGATGCCCCTGTGGCCAGGGTTGTAAGGTTTTTGGTAAGCATCGTGACAGACAGGTAATTACTGAACCGAAGGCAAACTTTATATTCATAACTGTATTTATTTATTTATTTTTAGAGTTTTCTATAGCGCGAACCAGACCTAAGATAGGGTATCAGAGCGCTTTACATAAAGAGCAAGGTGTACACATTTAATGGAGAACATTGCATACAAAGAAACTTAATATAAAAGTAACAGAGAATAGCAGCATTGAGAATTGTTCTGAACAATAAAAGTCAATTCAAGTTCGTGCAGGTCTTAACTTCGCGGTCTAGTGACCCCAGAGTAGAGGTAGTTAGGAGGTTGTAGAGCTGGTGGCGTGATTGTGTGGATTTAAAGTAGGAATTTGCTTATCATGAATAATTTTACTTCCTTTTTGAAGAGAGGAGTAGAGGAGATTTTTCTGCTGTATGGTGGAAGCGAGTTCCATATTCATGGCGCTGCTCCGGAGAATGCTCTGTTGGAAGTTTTAGTCTTCTTGAAACGTGAGGGTTTCAGAAGTAGATTGTTTGCGCTCCTTGAATGTCTGTTTCCTCCAGATCAGGTACGTTTTTGGGCTAGGTACTGGGGGGTGTTGTGGTGTGACGCCTGGTGAATGATGCAAGCCATTTTTAGGTGGATTCGAGCTTCGTAGGGTAGCCAGTTGAGTGCTTTCAGGTGTGGCGATATGTGGTCATATTTCCTAGATCCTGTTATGAGTCTTGTGGATCAGCAACAGGCTGATCCTGTATCACAGCAGACACGGATGGCGAAGTGAGCCTACAGACACCTGCTCTACTCCATGATGTCTGTAGGAGGCGACAACAACCCAGTGAACACGTTTTCTTACTTTCGGTAACACTCTTTCTGGGAGATACGTGGTCTAATTGCATTTTCTTCACCTAGACACCCCCCCCACCCAGCCACTGGTGGACTTAATGGGGGAATTGAGCATGGTTAGGACCAAGCCACCATGAGAGTTTCCAACAGGACCTCTTTAAGAGGCAGTAAGGGATCAGAAGTAGCAGGACATGGCTACAAGATTTCTTTCAATACATTTGCATTAGTTTCTCGTGTAGGTACCTGAAGGTCCAATACCTTTGCTGCTCTACGGGCACTTTCCTCAATGGTGGGCCTTGTTGGGGAGTCAGACTCTGTCTTAGAGGAAGTATCTAAGGCATTCTGTAGATCTAAGTATAGGCCAGTATTGGTATAATGAGGTGGAGCTGACTTTCCATCTTCTCATCACCATCTTCATCATGAAAATATTTTGAAGCCCTTGAACGGTGTCAGAATCTTATCCGAGCAAGAATGCTAGCCTTTGATAGCATTGGCGTCAAAGGTGAGACTAGAGGACATTTCCTAAAGCTGGAGGATGTACCTCGTTAATGTAGCGAAACATAGACCTGGCGCGGGGCAACAACGGCTTCTGATCAGAGACAGGCGTTTGTGCACTATTGAGTTTGTGTAGTCTTGCAGGCAAAGTCCTCATCCTTCAAGGCGTGGTGGCAATCTGAGTTTGTTATGAGTGTCTGATGATCTGTTATTATGGTGAACTGGCATCCATATTCAAATACGTGGTAATGATGCGTACCCATACGAGAGCCCAGCTTCCCTTTGCTGGCTGTGATTATACTCGTTCTGTGTCTGACAAGTTTCTACTGGCATACGGTACAATGTGGCGGTGATCAGCCAGTGGCATGAATAGGGATCAATGTAGGCCATGCTGGTGGCACCGCTGAGCTCTCTTTTAATGCTCTGGAATTCTTGTTTTCATTCTCGCACCCATTCAAACAGATGCCCTTGCTTGATAAGCTCCAAGTAGGGACTGCTGATAGTGGCATAGTTTATGAAGTATGTTGATCAATATTTTTATTAACACTACATAGAGCATTGCAAGCAACCAGCTTATCATCACCATTCCTAAGGCATTATCTGTCTACACAGCACATTAGTTCACAAGTTGCCGTGGGTGCATCTGTAATGTTAATGCGGGGATTTCTTTACATGCCCAGTTACCATATTACATCCATGGTCGTCTCCTTCCTCACCGGTGGGCAACGGATACTCAGGGGTTTAGGGAGGACTAATGGAAAAGTGGAATATGAGAGGCAGACAACAACAGCATGTCACATCAAGACAACCTGGCAGTGGAAAGATTCGGAGTTTCAGTGCTTGGGAGAAGAGCAGCCCCAGCATGGCGGAACAGCAACAACCATGGTGGAACTCAATACAATATTATCAAATATTTCAACCAAGTGGGCAGCAGTGACTGCAGAACAGAGACACAGAGGGACTGCAGGTGCCGGTGCATCCTATGCAGATACATCATTGCTACAGGCTTTCTCTGGTCCTTGTGACCGTGTACCAGTACCCCAAGGGCAAATCCATCATATTCTTGACAATATAGAATAAAGAGTTTAGCATAATCAGTGAGCCGCGTACCCAAGCACCCTGGGACACGGTCACCAGATGGGGCATTTGCGAACGACTTTGATTCACCTGGACCACAGGTTACACTTTCCATTTGAGATTTCATGGCCAAGATAATAAACACAGGGAGGCAAAATTGCATTTTCTTTCGAAGCCTTATGCCCCTTCTCAGCCAATCCAGTGAGGAGTAGATAGAATTGAGGCTCTTCATGTATGGGTATGGAGAAAAAGGCAGACAATAGATCAACTTAAGTAAACCAGTACGCAGGGATGCAAGAAAGGATATTGATGGGGTTCTGGACCACATGGAAACTAGGGATAACCACATCAACTACGCACAGATGCTGTACAAATCTGTACACACTGGTCTTTCCTTCCTTCTTCATTGGGTGTAGTATATCTGCTAACAATTGGCACCAGAATACGCTCTCGATGCGCAGCTGGGACTGAACACACACTTGGTTTAGACAGCACCAGAGCAGTGTAGTGGTGACGCAAACTTTGCTCCTTCGCTTCCCTACTAAGTTCAAGGCAGATGGTCTTTTATTGCCTGCTAAAATGTGTGGAGGGGAGTAAAACAATTCAAGATTATACTTTGAATTAGACATGCTTTGAAGGACCACAGACTCCAAATTCCAGTTGTGTGTTTTTATTATAAGGCCAAAAATATTTGAATATAAACACACCTCAATATCCAAGTATATAGTTACATAAAAATCAATACAGAGCCGAGTCTACGTATATAATTCATTCGGCATAAAAGGCATAATATGATGAACTCCAAAATCAAAATGCAACAAAGGATAGAAGCTGAATCCAATTCTCTTTTCATTTGAAAATAAACCAAAAATATCTTTCCCTACTGTACTCTACATGAAAGTCCTACCTGTTTCCCCAATATCCTATCCCAAAGGTGTCAGCACGTGTTGACTTCCTAAGAAGTACTCACGTCAAATGGGTCTGATAGCTTAAAGCAATGGAGCTCGCTCTAAGATGCTCCTTCTCCTCCGAAAAATAAGCTGAAGTCTATTGAATCTGTCCCTGTGCATTATACAATGTTCAATCCACAATACGTCATATTCATTGGCACCATCCTTCAGTAAGTTTCTACAGAAGCCTTAAATTAAAATTCTTTTTTTCCAGTAGCCTTGGTTCCCAGATAGGCCAGATATGAAAGGCGTCTTCCCTTCTCGCCTTCCAGACTTCTTCAAAGACATTCCGAGTATCTCCTTAAATCTAGGAATAACAAGGTTGAATTCCGGCACCTGCAGTAGGATGAGAACATACTGTCTTCGAGCACAAAAGGATTCATTTAATTATAATTCTTGAGCAACCAAGGAGAAAGGAAAATCGAAACAACCTACAATTTGGGCCTACAATTTAGTCAACTTAAACTAAATACAAATTACATTACACTAGTATAATTTCATCCTGCACATTACACATACAGGAATTATAAATTTCTTTAATACATCCAAAGCCTACTTAAATGTGCACACTACATTTCGAAACTAATATAACTCGAATAAATGCATCTTAATAATCATGAAACACTGCAAACGATAAAAATACATGTGAGTGCGTTTAAACCATGAGTATAGTGCACCCATACAATTTAGAGTGCTATAAGCACTCTATCAGATCAGTTCCCCCCTCTTATGACTAGTGTCATAACACTAATACTTTACCCTCTCTCAGTTTTCTCCTTGTAGAAAAGACCTAATTAAACAGAAGTTGTAGCTTGCCGTCCCTGTCTAAATCCTTCTAACGTCTTAAGGTGCAGATAATGACTGTCCTGCAGTCATTCCATCTGCTGCTCTCGTTTTTTCAAAGAATTTTCCTTTTGTCGTGCCCTTTGCCATTTGTAAGCCTTGATGGCTCCCAATAGTAAAATTATACAAATGCCAGTTATTATGATGGGTCTCGAAGATGTATCCCATTATTCCTTGTCCCAGACTTCCAAACAAGCTCCCAACTTTTCCAAATCCCTTACCAATTTGCTCCCAAAGTCCATCAGCAGCCAGATCACGTAAATCTTGATGTATCTCTGAAATGTTACTAATGTACTTCCTTATATCCGGACTATTGTCAGGAATATAAGTACAGCATTGTTGAACTTTCAATAATTTATAGACCCCCTCCGACTTTTGCTAATAATACATCTAATGCAAGACGATTTTTTTTTTTTTTTTTTTTTAAAAACCTTTATTTGTGCATAGTAAAAGAACAAATACGGGCCTACAACCATCCGGCCGGCCACAATACGATTAAGCACTGAGTCAAACATTACATCCCTTGTGCATCAAAGGTCAAGCTTAGCAACGATTCAGGAGATATACACTGGAGAGATCCTTGACACCAGGGGAAGGAGAAGTGGAGGTTAATTTTAAGGTTTTCAAAATGATTTTTTCGAGAAAAAAGTCAGTAGAGGATAGAGCCAAGGAGATTCGAGTCCGCAAGATGGCTTCACCACACGGGAGAGCAGCAGCATCATTAAAACAGCCATAGAAAATCTCAGACAGTGAGGCGGTGCAGTTAGATAACAGGATATTCACAGGAGTAAATACGCACCCCTCCAAAGCCGCCCCCACTCAATCCACCCCACACCCGGACCCCGAATCGAAACAAGTCTAGCGCAGACAGAGAAGAAAAAGGCCCATAGAACTAAAAGGAAACAGTGAATTACCCCCCCACCCTACACCAATGCGGAGGCTACGGCCTGCCCCCCCCCCAGCATAGTGCCTGTCGCCCAATGAACCCGAAATATAGACAAGAGAGAAAGTAGGAATAGAATAAAGAAAATAAGAAAGCAAAGAAGAAAGAAAGCGGGGAGGAGCCCACGTAACCTCGGAGCGCCCGGAACCACCGGCCAGCCACGCCTCCACACTCTGAAAACCCACTACACCCAAAAGCAGTCGTGTGAAGATAACGTGTCACCACAATTTAAATGAAGGCAGACAAATCGCGACGAATATACACATATATGTCAACAGTTCCAGTCCCAGTCCAGCCCATCCGTGAAACCATGATGGTAAAAATCAATCTAGCCCTGGCCCGATCGCGGGCTTAAGATTAGACCGGCCCCCACATGAAGGCCCCGCATCCCGTGCAGACAAAGACAATATGGCCGCTGGGGAGAAGATGGAGAGGTAGAGTCACAAAATGGCCGCCGATCATCTATTGAGGTCCCCTTGTGCACCATATAGAATCCAGACCTGGCCTGTGAAGTACAGGAGTTCCACATAAAAGAAGCCGTAGGCCACCGTGAACGGTTCCTCGAGGACGTCGGGTGTCGCTCAGCTGGATACTCTTGCGGGCGCGGTGGGGCAGGCAACAACAAAGCAGGCAGCGATGAACAGGAAAACAAAGCATCCGCAATTGAGCAGGAGAGCGATTGATCCTGGGTGTCGGGAAAGCCAGATGCAGACACCAGTGTAGCACGGTTATTCACAGTCGTTGCATCCCCGCAAGAGGACAAAAGCACTGACAGACCCACGTCTTGTTGATAACAAACGGGGCGCTCACGACCCGCAGCCGACAGTATGGAGTCGAACCGTTCACTCAGCGTTTGCAAGCCAACACACAATTGCAGACGAAAGTCCCGCAGGGCAGCCAGAACGGAGCCGCATGTCAGCGGAAGCTGCGCCCCCACATCGGCAGCAATCCGGGACGGCACTGTGGAGCTAGAGTCTGGTAGAGGGAGGGCGAAGCGGGCAGCGGGCGAGACCGGAGCATCAACCCCCAGCAGCGAGCAGGTACTCAACGCCATGTTTTACCGCTGAACGGTACAGTGGCCAGGGGGGGTCGTAACAAGGAGGCAATTCCCATCAGGTCTGCGCCGCAACAGGTGAACGCCAACAGTCGCTTCCCCTCCCTCGGGCTCTCTTTGCCGCCGACTAGGCACTAGAAGAAGGGGGTATGCAGCCTTCCACAGCGCGGTCCACAGAGCGGGGCAGGAGACCCGCCACACCGGGGCTCACCCTATAGCTCCAGCCCGTCAGGTGCAGGGCGCAGGAGGTGTCCGGGCGTCTCTCCCCCGGCTCATCTGGCGACAGTCCGTGGTGTGAGGCGGGATCGGGACCGCGGGGCTCAGGTTTGCGCCAGCGGGTCCGGTGACTGGGGAGCTTCCAGGGGGCCGGCCAAGGCCACAACAGAGCAGGGGTCCAGTGCGGAGAACAAAGGCACCAAGAACTCCGGCATCCGGGCGGGCTAAGACTCCGGGAAAGCGGCGGCGCGGTCAGCACGTCTTCGCACACGGTGCACCTCGAAAATCGGCAAGGATAGGAATCAGGATGGTAGTCCGAGGCCAAGGGCCGACGGAGCCGGGCGCTCAAGCGTCTGCTCCGGTCGCCATCCCGGCTCCTCCCCAATGCAAGACGATTTTGAAGTACCATAGCTCTTATCGAAACCCTCTCTCCATCAGCAAGTAATACAATTTGAGCTGTATTCACAAAGCTTATCCACCAGCGTTGCCAACTTTCTAATTTTCACATCATTCAAAATCCCACCCAAGATAGGTATCATAATGCCAAACACATCCCCAATGATTTCTACCGCACTTGCACCACGTTTGCCTCTGTGAGATCTTTTTCTTTCCAAAGGCCATAAATCATCTACATGGAAAATCTTAGGAAATACCACAGCCAAATAACACGTACCGTACTAATTCTTAGGCAATTTTACATAAGCACTTTTTCCACACACAAAATAAACATTTGGCACTATGGTTAATTTATCCAATAGCGCCTTCCTTATTGAGTCCTCAATCAAGAAAATGAGTTCACAATCACTCTCACCCACAAATATCTTGTCATAATATGTCGACGGGTGCCTAATGCACAGTTTCCCATTTGTCCAGAACTTCCCTTTGCCTTATGATCTAATTCTTCCTGGGTCCATGAAATAACTTTATGAATCGGGTCTGGTCTAAATAAGGTCTGCCTATGCTGATCTTCTATCTGATCTACAAACTTCTTTTCAACGTCAGATAACATGCATGTCAAATTGTGTCTATGGGCATAAGATGTATCTAAAGTAATAATAGGCACACAATACATAGACATTCTCTCTACCTCCTTATAATAATCATATTTATTCATGTACTTGAGAATTGGAACTTCTGAGAGTACCACATCATAATTAGAGAAGTAGTACTCAAAATGTGCCTTACTATAGAACATGCTCAACAGCACACTACATGTGATGCCATACGTCAAAGGTAAATGATGGTATCAAATGCCTTCTTCCACTGATGCTGGCAGTTGCATACACACAAAGCAGTCTTTCGCTTCCATTATTTTAACATACCCATACAACAAACGAGCATATGCATTCAAAGTGAAATCACCTTTTGACAAATCTATGTGTAACATCCGACTAGTTTCCCTGATCATGTCTCTATCTTTTGCGGATGCTCCCTCTTCTAAATCTGAAGCAGGTGGGGTAGGTGTCGTCTGTTCCCCATTCCCTTCAGCATCATGAGGTTCAACCAAAGATGTAACAATCACCACAGTTATGGCAATAAGCACCACAGCAATAAGGGTACCGATTATGCACTTCTGCCTGCGACTTGAATTTCCAGGGTCCATTCTGAACCTCTTGTTTGTTTTTGAGGTGCAGACGAAATCCGCAAAGTCTCTCTTTCTTCTTTTCTTTGCCTTGTCCTGTAATTTACAATGTCCTTTTATTTTCCTTTCCCCATTCATTTATTGTAGTATTCAGTCCAATAGTACAAACCTATAGTAGAGATGTAGTCAACCCTAGCCCTCAGTTCTTCTTCTATTGAAAGTCCCTAAATGTAAATCTTCTTTCACTTGGGCCTAGGTTATCTTCTTTTCTAAAGGCTAATAAGTTCTTCTTTCACAGTTCAAGCTTCATCATTAATGATATTAGATCCAAGCATAGTAAGAACAAGCTGCAGAATTTCTGCACAAATCTCTCCCATTTCCTGTGCGGTGGGCTGTCGACCAAAGGTAGAGAAAGCAACCTGGTTAAGGATCAAAAATCGCAATCCACTCAGCCTTGGTGGATCGGGGACTGTCAGAGTCAGGATTCCAAAAGCATCAACTCCAGGGACCAGCAACTGAATATCAGTCGTCAGGGTGTTCTCCCACTGTACCGGTCCCCAGCCTCCCGGATCTCGTTCTCTGCATCTGCAACCAGGTACGTCCACTTAGGAGATGTGTATGTTTGAGATGGTACTCTCTCTCTTCTGGATTGGCCTAGACCATCCGGTCTTTCTTCAGTATCACTTTGATCGGATTCAGATGTTTCAGGAATAGAAGTGAGATTCCTCTCAGATGCAAGCCTTATATTCAGCCTCTCTTTTCTTGCTGGCTGCGTTTCTGCTTCAGCACCTGCTCTCCTCTCTTCCTCTTGATCTGATCCTTCTTCACTAGGCTGTTCACTCTGATCTGGTTCAAAGTTCACTCCTGCAATCTCATCTATCTCAGAATCTGAACTCAACTCTGGAGCAGCTTGATCTCTTTTTCCCTGCTCGGTTGATTGACCAGCCTCACTAAGAGTTCTTACGACTTGACATATTCCCTCCTTTACTGTTGCATTTTCAGTTGCACTTCTCGGAACAAGGGTAGTCGTTTCCTCCTCAGGTTCGGAACTTGGCGAGTATGCAAAGCGTGAATCCAGTTTGGCAATCCTCCGCACTTCACAGCTGTATTTGTGACCAAAATCACCTGGTATGGTCCTCACCAGCGAGCATCAAGGCAGCTCTTCCTCACGTGCTTTTGGACAAGCACCCAGTCACCAGGGTTAAGGTCATGCAGCAGGTCTCTCAAGGTAGGTGCAGTCGCAGCCTCGACCTGGTGGGACACAGAATAACCACGTCAGTCATTCCCCTACAATAATCCAAAACCAAATCATCTGTGATGTTTATCAATGCTGTAGCTGGCAGTGTAGGCAATCGCATAGCTCTTCCCATCAATATCTCGTGGGGAGAGAGCCTTCCTCCTATCAGGAGTACTACGCAGACTCATTCATTTCATAAGGCTTTATTCGGAACAAAAAATAATGTCCATATAAGCACATACATAAAAAAATTAATTACAATACAATACAAAATATCACAATAAATGACATATAGTTAAAAATGAAGACATATAATACTGGCGGGGGAGAATAAATACTTAAAAACTCATACTTTTACTGACATTAATTGCTTTTAGTAGAAATGTTGCAGTAAAGAAACAAATATCAGGATGATGTAGATTAAAAAGCAATTTAAAAGAATCGCGCACTGTCCTGACACCGAATTTTACAAATATAGGCTTTAAAAAAGCTACACGAAAATTTCTATACAGTGGACACAACAGAAGAAAGTGCATCATGCTTTGTACTGACAGATTGTCACACGGACAGGGTCCAACGGGCTGCTTATTTATAGAAGGAAATGCGACCAATTTATGAACAATTCCCATCCTCAATCTAGTTAAAACAAACCTATGAGAGATTCTGGTCACCTGGGTTAAATACGGTTGATAACCCTTCAATTCATTCATAGTGCTATATTGCACACAGGTAGACAGAGTACCATTATTGCAAATCCGACTCTCAGTTTTACACTGCAAGAAGATGTGCTTCATTTCTGCCTTAGAAATTACTGAGGCCCCATATCTGTTGACTTTGATATCTATACCATAGAACTCCAGAAAGCTGTTGACAATATACTTGATCCATGGGATCTTAAAATAATTATCAGCGGTGAGACAATCATTGTTGATTGCTCTGTTTAATGACGTTTCTTCTTTCAACCAAATTGACCGCCACAACAATAATGGCCTTAGAAGAATCAAATCATTTAAAAGTGGGATACCAAGTTCATAGTGAACTAAATCATTAGAGACGGATTTGGGTAAATTCAGCAATTTTTTCAAAAAGACATTCTCCTCCACCTGCAAACACCCAGCCGGGGCAAAGCCCCAGATCCCCGCCCCGTAAAGGGCGGTGGAAAGGCAACGAGACTGAAAGATCTTGAGCATGTCACTAATCCGTTTGTCCCCAAGTTTAGTGGCAAAAGTAAACACCCCGTTAGAGCTTCTAGCCATCTTAGCTCTAACGCTGGTGTGCTCACTGGCCCAACTACCATTTTTGGAAAAAGTAATTCCAAGATAACTAAAATTATCCACTGATTTGACCCTATATTGATCAATATAATAAGAATGAGGCTTACTCTTCCCCGGGCCACATACCATGGTATAAGTTTTGGTTTTATTGATCACTAGTTTTCTAGATGAAATAAACTGTGAAAACCTATCCATTAAACGTTGAAGACCTATCGGGGTCCTGGACAATAAAACGGCATCGTCCGTATAGAGTAATACCGGAACATAGGTGTCAATAACTTTAGGGGCGTCTGCCACTACTGTCTGTAAAACAGAGTCCACGCCGTTAATAAAAAGGGTAAAAAGCAGGGGGGCAAGAACGCATCCCTGTCTTATACCCCGCCCAATCCGGAATTTGGTAGTACACTCCCCATTGGAACCATACCGTACACTAGTACGGAGTTTTTCATAAAGCCTGGCCAGGAAAAAGATAATGCCCTCAGGGGCCCCCATTTCAATCAACTTGGCCCAGAGTATAGCATGATCTACTAGATCGAAGGCGCTGCTTAAATCTGCAAAGCAGAGATAAATAGAACCCTTCCTGGCCTGTGTACATTTCCCAATCAGAAGTTCGAGATTCAGGCATTGCTCGATCGTCCCACGGCCCTTTCTAAACCCATACTGGGAATTTGCCAAAATGCAATTATTTTCTGCCCATTCTTCTAGCCTAACCAGGAGTACCCTACTCATTATCTTTACAGAGGAATCCAGCAGGGAAATGGGACGATAATTCTTCACCTCCCCCCGATCACCTTTCTTAAAAATAGGTATAATAATTGATTCCTCCCAACTTGGGGGTACCCCAAAGCAGACTGCGGCATTAAAGACTTTAACCAGCATCGGACCCCATACCTCTGGCACTTGCTTATAAACGTCGATTGGCACCCCATCGGGGCCCTGGGCCTTTCCACCTTTACTGGCACCAATGCTATCTAAAACCTCCATGATACTGATATCCAAGGGCACTATAGGCCAACAGTCACTTTGGTTGGCCAAAGCATTTTCTGAATCAAAAATAATAGAGAAATGGGAAATCCATGAATCCATACTGACCATAGAGGTTAGTTCCGGAACCTTCTCGTCTTTTAAAAAAGGGCAATTGACCGTAGCCCAGAATAAGGTACAATCTTTCTGTTCAGCGGCCTGTGTCAATTTATCTCATGCCTCGTGTTGTAATTCTAACTTCCTGCGCTTGACTGTATTCTTATAGTTTAATCTGAGCTGAGACACCTGGTCCCTAATTCTTGGTTTTAAAGCAAGTGCATCTTTAAGCTCTTTAAGAGCGCAAGTGCACGCATGATCGAACCATCCCTTATGTAGTTTAGACTTGTTCTCAGTCGACTTGGTAAATTTTTGGTCTATGATGGAATTAATACGGATGAAATGTTGAACAACATCGGCATTGGCGTCAGCCTGCTCAAGAATCACAACGATTTCCGATAGGCAACTATAAATGATAGAATTCGACATCATAACCGCTTTGTCCCCATTCCATCTTAACCTAGTACCATTGGGTCTATATGGTTCAATATTATCTATGATCCCCGATATAAGTACGGGTTTCTTGTTCCACCAAACAAACTCTACAACAATACAGTTGTGGTCGCTAAGCGCAATATCCACGACCTTAGGTGTAAAACTCCAAGGGACAAGACTAGACGAAAAACTAATAAAATCAATGACAGTATTTGCCCCCCTCCCTGTAAATGTCGGGATACTTTCCCCTCGATCATTCTTTTCGGTAACCAATATTTCCATATCAAGGGCCCCTAGGAGATGATTCAAAGAATCCCCATACTTATTATGAGGAAAATGGGCGTCCACGTCCCCAAACCGGTTAGTAATCCCACACAAACATTGATTAGAGAGGGGACAGACTGCAATGTTAAAATCCCCCGCCAAAATAAATTCAAAAACAACATTAGAGCCATCGATAATATCATCAAGTGCACTTCTCAGTGCCTCTACCACCAAGTGCCTAGTGCTGTCAAAGATATTATTATAAAAATTAATTAGAAGAATGTTTCTACCATCCTTCTCACATAACCATAAAATCTGTGAGTGGGCCCCCACTAGAACGTGTTTTTTAACCAAAAGAGGGATTTTGATGGAAATCAGGACTAAAAGCCCTCCCTTTGCTCTACAAGAGATAGATGCAATAGCAGGTGACTGATAGGAAACATACCCATTGTATCCCAGAATTTTCTTGCACCATATTTCTTGGAAACAACAGATATCAAAAAGATTAACAAATTCAAGCCACCCCATGCTGTCTTCTTTAGATGCTAGGCCAGCAACGTTCCAGCTGACAAGAAAGCTACTCATAGACCCGGATGAAGTTTCAATACCTTCAACCTGGGGAGGTATGCTAAGACCCATACTGTAATTGTCCGTAGCGGGGACGACTCCTTTGGCCCCCTCAACATCACCTGCAACGCCAATTAATGGGCAAAAGTCAGAAGGAATATTAACATTACCTAGCGGCCCGGAAGTGATTCCCTCAAACACTGCATCACAGGATACTACTCCATCTTCACAAAACGCCTCATCAGATCCCAGTCAGTCATTACAATCCAAACCGCTCAAACATTGATACCGGTTGGATGTAACCATCTCAAACCCGCTGGGCACTTTATGGGTACTGCCACTACCCCTTTTCAAGACATTAGATGGTTTATTAATTACATGTTGATAAAAGAACCCCAGCGGTCTGAGTAAAATTCCCTGATCATTCAAAGGTCGAGATGTGGCTCTAAGCAGAGTAGTAGTAGCTAATTGGGGATTGTTAAAATTGACGATCACACAGTCACCATTAATACTTTTGGGGGAATTCCCTATCCAGTTAACTCTGGTCGTAGTTAAAATATGATCAGGCTGTGCTACTGGGTAACCGCACTCTCGATTGAGCCAAGCCACCGTTTTGTTTTTAAGGGACTCGTGAGATTCTTGATTATTACGAGACCCAATGTCCAGAAGTGGTGGGACGTTAGTTAGCACCACCACATATGGTGCACATTCCGGGGGTAAATTAGGCGTAGAGTAGCCATTACTTTTAGGTTTAGTGACGGTGTTCCCTGGTTTGTCCACTACCGTAGATTTTAATAAAGAGCTTTGGCCCACCATAGGGTTAACTACGTCTACAATATTAGGACATAATCCCCCATTGGGGATTTTTGAAGTTTTTGGTTCAGAAGCCTTAGCTATTAATGGGTCCTCTATGATTACCTTTGTTCCTGTATGTATTTTCAAAAGCTCACCCAGCCTCTTAATTTCCTCTGAAAGGATATCAAGTCTATCCATGAGAGGCATGATAATATTATCAAGCTTCGTATCAATGATACTAATCAGAAATTGCTTAGGGTCTAGTTTTGCTTGGGTATTATTAATTTCTAAACTTGGATCACTGATAGCACTCCTAGTACGGGGCTCCAAACTTTTTTTATGTTGGTGGTTCTCCCCCCGTTTAGGAATAGTTGACCTCGCACCACCCTTCCCTGATCTTAATACTCTCTGCGCTCTCGGGGCCGGAGAGCGTGAAGCTGTTGGTACTAGAGGCGAATCTAGCGCGGTCGGGGTAGGGTCTGGTACTTCATTATTAACCATTAAAGAGGGAACAGAGCATTCAAAATTGTCGCTACCTTCCCCTAACAAAGTAGGGCATGAGGTAGGTGAATTAGAAGTGCTAAGTGGGGGGGCCGACGAACACCCCCGACCTAAAGAAAGTCGACGCTCTTTATTAATTTTGTCGACTACTTTCACAAGGTAATTATCAAGGGTGGCTATATTGGAACGACCATTATCTTTGTTGATTGTGGACATGGTTGGCTCACAATAAAAATACAAAACAAATCTATACAAACATAAACACCAATAAAAGCCCTATGCAAAATCTACCAGAGTTCCTCAATAAGAGTTAAAATATAAATATAAATACACCCTTCAATCCAAATACAACCTGGTAGGTGCATACACAAGATAAGTGTAGTCAATGAGTCTCGCAGAAACACTGAGACAGAGTGTAACCCAGCCCAGCCACGGCCAGCCCCGGACGGCCACAGACGGCCCGCCCTTTGTCCGGGCTTTGTCCTGGGCGTCCCGCACGCGTCCCGCTTTGCGGAGGATGGATGTTTTTATATAGACGGGAACCAATAGGCAGGTGGGCGGACCTCCACGCTGGTGTGCTCACGCACGGACTCCTGGACAATGGAGTCCCGTGCGAAGCTCTTTCCCGAGCACAATAGCGGTGGCAGCGGCAGCAGTCCCTGGTTTCTACCCCTCCGGGGGTGACGAGCAATACAACCCGTTTCTGGCCTCAGATACGAAGCGGGACTCATCAATACCAATGGCATCGCATCTGGCCAGTTCAAAGAAGTCGACAAACAAACCTTTGATACCCTCATCTTGATCGTGCCATTTATCTGCTGCACAAGACCAGATGCCTCGGGCCTATAGCTACAGTGCAATCTCTGATCAATTTTCAAAGCTGTACACAACAACGTCATGATTTCGCTATGGAAATGTGTTCCTCTATCTGTCTCCACTGAGGTTGGAAATCCGAAACTCGCAATCAGTCCCCTTAACAGTAGGTTTGCCACTGTAAGACTGTCACATCTTCTAGTTGGATATGCCTCAACCCAACGTGAAAAGATACACACCACCACCAAAACATATCTCAGCCTATTGCACCTCAGCATCTCAATAAAGTCCGAATATATCCTATTGAAAGGATCTCCTGATCTTCCAATGTGACTCATCGCAACCACAGTTCTCTTTCCAACAATCATTTGTTGACACGTAACACACCTGTGACACACTGCTTCATCACACACACAAAATCGTGGGTTAAACCAAGTTTGCCTAAACACTCTCACCATAGCATCTCTTCCAAGATGAACTGCTCCGTGAATCTGCCTTGCCATTGGGCTCACTAAACAGTTAAGTAACACTGCCCTTTCATCTGTTGACACCCAAATGCCACCTTCCCTCTTTTCACAGCCTGCTCTAACCCATGATGCCGCTTCCTCTTCTGAGACCTCTTCCTGCAGCCGCTTCACCTCATGCCAGGTATCAGCGACAGCTAACATCATGCTGAGCTCCGTCTCTTCTGTGCTCTCTCCTACATATTCTCCATTGAAAACACAAGCATGTATAGCACAAAAACGAGCTACTTCATCAGCATAGTTATTTCCTTTTGTAACAAAGTACTCTCCCCTCCCATGGGCTGCACACTTCACGGCTGCAACCTCCTTAGGTTGCTGCAAAGCTTCCAACAATTGGCGCACATATTCTCCATTTCTGATTGGTGATCCTGAGGACGCCAAGAATCCCCTCTGTGACCATAACTGCCCAAAACCATGAACCACTCCAAACCCATATTGGCTGCCTGTATAGCTAGTTACTCGGACTCCATTCGAGATGATACAGGCATGTATCAGAGCAATTATCTCAGCCACCTGTGCAGAGTATACTCTTCTCGACACAGGCAGTATCTACCACCCCCAAGATGGTGCAAATAGCAAACGCTGCTCTCAAACACCCTTCATTGTCTCTTAAGCATGAACCATCAACAAAAAGGACCAAATCAGATTCAGGCAGTGGTTCATCAACAATGTCAGGTCTGGGTTTGGTAGATAACTCAGTAACATCTAGGCAGTCATGCTCCTCACAATCTTCTCCTTCCTCTTTTGGAAGTGGCAACAATGTGGCAAGATTTAAGGTGGTACAGCGTTTCAAAGTGACATTTTCAGAAGCCAATATAATTTGTTCATACTTTGTAAGTCTGTTATTCGTTAAATGCTGCGTCTTGGTTCTGGTCATTAACAGTTCTACTGAATGTGGCCCATGAACGGTAAGTGGATAATCCATCACTATGCTCTCACATCTCTCAATGCTGAAACCCGTTGCAGTTACGGATTTAAGACATCCAGGCAACGCAGAAGCTACTGGATTTAATGTAGCTGAAAAGTAAGCCACTGGTCTATGGGCAACCCCATGTGTCTGTACAAGGACCACTAACGCACACCCCTCCTTTTTACAGCAGAAAAGCGAAAATGCTTTGTTATAGTCTGGCATTCCCAGAGCTGGAGCGCGACATAGGCTCTCTCTCAGCTTGTGGAAGGCTCTCAGGCAGTCTTCATTCCATGGTACCGGATCACTGATGTTCTTTCGAGTTAACCTCAATAATAGTTTTGCTTGCAAGGAGAAATTTGGGATCCACTGTCGACAATAGCCAACCATTCCAAAAAACATGCAGACTTCTTTTTGTGTTTTCGGAGTTCCCATTTGCAGAATCACCTCTATGTGATCTGGTGACACCCTCCATTTTCCCTTCTCAATCCGATGACCTAGATACTGAACTTCAGTCTGATAATACTGAAGTTTGTGTGGGGACACTTTGTGTTCATTCCCTGCCAAATGATTCAGCAAAGCCACAGTATCGATCCTGCAAGCATCCTCAGTCTCTGAAGCGACCAAAAGGTCGTCGATATACTGAACCAGAACGGAGCTCTGAGGCATCACCAGCCCTTCAAGATTCTTTTTCAAAATCTGATTAAAAATAGAGGGGCTTTCAGTATACCCTTGAGGGATACGATACCAGGTTAACACACAGTCTTCCATCCTAAATGAAAATAAAAACTGTCTGTCCTCGTGCAACGGTATGGACAAAAATACCTGACATAAATCTATGACTGTAAATCATTTTGCCTCACATGGTATCTGAAATAATATGACAGCTGGATTCGGTACCACAGTACAACATGGAATCACGATTTCATTTACCCTGCGCAAATCCTGCACTATCCTGTACTTGCCACTAGGTTGCTGCAGTCCGATAATAGGTGAGTTGCAGGGACTTCCTCTTATCTCCTTGAGAATGCCTTGTGCAATCATAGACTCGATTACAGGTCTTATTTCAGCCATAGTTTCTGGAGGCAAATTATACTGCGGAGTTCGTGGAAATTCAGCATTTGGTTTGACCTGTACCTTAACAGGTTCAACTCCTCGAATCAACCCTATCTCTTCTCCTGTGAATATCGGGGAAATAGTCCCTCAAATCATGTGGTAACTCCTCTGTCATGAGAACCAACAACATTTCTGCACAAAAGTTCATATTGGCCATTTTAAAATCTGCATCGTCATCACAGGTTTGCAGCTCCACACCCCTCAGAGTGCAAGATATGATACAATTTAGCTTACACAAAAGGTCTCGTCCCAACAGACAGACCGGGCTCGAATCGCACACAACAAATTGATGTATGTTTCGGAACGTTCCTATTCTCACAGGTAACTCGTCTCTTAATGGGTTAGTCATTCTCTGATTGGTAACTCCCACCACTTGAATCGATTATCCTGAAAGGGATACATTTGGAACCACTTCTGTCTTTACTGTGGAGCGCGCAGCTCCAGTGTCTAACAAGAAGGTAACAGGATGTCCATTAACCTCTGAATCTATAAATGGTCCACTCTGATCTACTTCCAGGGTCGCACCAAAAGTGCATTCCTCTTGTACTCCCCTCTGATACTAATGAGGATCTTGAGTTTGGTCAAACCGGTCTCGTATTTCAAAATAGGGCATCTGTTGGTACACCTGATTATTTGTTGGTATTCTCGGAGGCTGAGGTATCGGCATCTGTGGCTCATAACCTCCTCCGTACATGGACCTAGGTCTAGGCACGATGTTCAAACCCTCGGACATCTATCCCTCTCCCTCATTCTGTATTTGATTTGCCAGATTTAATCGACACTCGCTCTTCCAATGCCCGATTTTGTGACAATAATGACAAGCAGTGACCTTCTTTTAATTCACCACCCATTCACCTCCTGTACCTGCATCCATTCCCCTTCCTCTTCCCAGTCCAGGTTGGGCTACCATATTTTGACCCATTCCCCTGCCACTTCCTCTTCCTCGACCCATCGCTCCTCCAACCCCTTGCATCAGATCAGGCCTTTCAGCATTCCTCAACTGCACTAACATCAACTTGTCCTTCATTTTCTTTTGTGCCGACTCCACCTGATCACTGCAGTATTTTGCATAACGCAGAATTTCGTCCACCAACTTATTCTGCCAACATATCAAGTGTTGCTGTATCATCAAACTATCAGATTTTAATCCCAACACAAACTTCGAGACAAACTGTCCCATATCTTTCTGCTCAATAGTGTCCAATCCACTATGCTGTTTAAAAGCCAATAAAAGTCTCTAATAATAGTCATGGACCGACTCCTTAGACTCTTGAGTAATACGATCGATATTAAGTCAATCAACAGTTTGAGAAGCAATTTTGGATTGTAACCATGTAATCACTTGCTCATATTTCTTCATTACCTCAGGTGCAGGACCATGATTCACAGGATCCCTAGCTGGTTCTGCAGCGGGCCAATCAATTGCAACTTTACATGCTGCCCACAAATCACCTGGGACCACTATATCAAACAAAGTATTCAAGTCAATCCATAACACCTTCGAAATCTTGACAAATCGGTCCATTTGTTTATACCACTCAGCAGGTTTCTCCCTCAGCCGAAGAAAATCATTAGTGAATGCTGCCAAATCACCCCTGCTCAATGGCACATGTACATACCCCCCATTTTGTACTTCTCTCAGAGGGAAATTTCCTACTTGTCCCGTCCCTCCACCCGGAGGCGGAGTATCTCCTATTACTTTCTTGGCACTTTTCTTTTTGGACCACCTCTCTTCCCATTTGTCTAATTCCTTCCACGCTCGCATACCTATCACCAATTTTCTAATTTGTGCCTTCAATCCAATTGTTCACTTCTCTTTCAATTCCTTATCAGTGTAATTTAATCTGCAAATTCCCTGGATCATATTTGTCTTTGTCAAATCCACCTCATACCTTCGTGCCAACTTTGTCAATGCTTCATGAGCTCGCTTTGCACTTCTAGCAACATCTTTGGCTACAAATAGCAACTCGCTTGGGTCATGTGTTTCAATTCTGTCCAATGGCAGATTCCCTTCAATCACCTCATCCATTTATGCTTTTAATTTTACCACATCCAACAATGGTGCCTTCATTGCAACTTTTAAAATCTTCTGACCTCTTTCACTTCCCGATTTCCCCCTTGTCACAACTTGTGTTCTCCTTTGACCCCCACACTCAAAATTGGGCTACTTTCTCTCTCACAACTTCGACTTCTCCAATGGTTACCCTCACCCAAATTCTGTGGTTCAAACAGTACCCTAGGTGCTTCTCATCTCATTCCCATTTCCTCTCTCCATACCATTGACTCCCTCACAGGTGGAACCCACATTCTGATGTCTGATCTAGAATTTGCCAAAGCTCCTGTTCGTCTTGGTTCCGACCCGCTGTCCATTCTTGACGGATCAGCCGTAGCGGGCAGTGGAGTGCTAGCTTCCACTGGTATCTGAGCCATACCCGTCCCACTCATTGTAAGACTTCCTCCAGATATAGTCTCTTCCCCTTCTCCTGGTTGTTGTTGACTTCCACCTGTTCTCTCTCTGGGGTTATATATCGAAACCACAGGTCCAATAGTAATTGGCACCGTAAGAGCTTCTGGTAACTGCATGTTACATGTAGTTTCTCCTGACTCAGGATCTGCATATCCTGTCCCTCAAGACCCTCCTGCAATTCTCGATCCCACTGACATCCTCAATTTCACTCCTGCTGTCTGATTCTCTGAAGCCATTCGTCCCACCCCTAAAGATTCCTCTGTTTGCTGCGTCCTCACAGTCTCCAACTTAGAGTCACAAGGTGGAGGACGTTCTGCTAAAATTCTATCAAGAAAACTGTCATCTGTATCACTTTCCTCTTCTATCTTACTCTTTCCTCCAGAATTTCCTTCAAGCAACCAAAATGGATACAATCGTTCTCCCTCTATAATGTCTACTCTCCATCTCTTCAGCTGTGCATCCCACCTGGCATCTTGATATGCATTCATTGCTTTCTTCATTCTTCCCTGTGTAGCTTCTCTTCTCTTCTCCTGCTCTCATCCATGCATCTAATGCCTCAAATTGTGTTGGTCTGGGCGGAGGTTTCAGAGAAGACATCACTCCCCTCATCTGGTATAGCACCTCCATAGGGAATGACCCATAACGAGGGAAAGCCAATTCTCCCTCTTTCTCTGTAGTTTTATGCCAATTTTGGAGCCACACTATAGTATGGAGTCCTACATTTGTTGCCATATAATGTGCCGGGGTATCCTCTGGCGGAGCTTCTTCTCCTACCTGAGTCACCACCCCTGTGTCACCTCTACACAAATCTCGCGACACCTTAAAACATCTCATTGTTAAAATCAATTATTTGCAACACAAGTTTCACTATTCAAGTTCGGACGAACTTCCACCAATCCCAGCGCGGTGTTACACCAACCGAACTATCACAGCGTGGCGCGCACTGACATCACTGCTCCCTCTTTGCAGCGGCTCACCCTCCTTTACAATTTCACCACATACACTCGTTCACACATTCGTACTAACAAGTACCTGTATATCCAAAAGCTATTAAACCAAGTAACTGCTCCTAACGCAGTCACAATAACTTACAGTTACATAAAACAAATAATTGTCTGTCCGCTAAAAGATCGATAGAACACTCTTACAAGAACATTCATCTGCTGTGAACCCCGACCTGCGTCGGTCACTCAATCGCCGTAGTCCACCCCGGTACCTGAGGCTTTCTACCCCGACGTACTCCTGAATTCACACAAAGTTCCCTGTCACAAGTGAATCGTCGATAGACACCCACAATATTGATCAGACAATTACAAATACAAAACTATCCCGGGATCTTGGACTTCTCTTGAGTCCGCTCACTAAACTTCCTGATCCGCACGTGTCTGGACCAGTAAACCGATAAACCCACACTCGCTCGACTTGCATCCCAACTTCGCAAGACATCACGCAATTAATTCAAGACCGCAATCTATCACACCACACAGTCTCATATTCACGCTACCACTGTTTCTGCCGCACCATCAACGTCCACCGACCTCCATCAGTCTTTGCCGTCTTCTACTCCGTATCCAAAGCCCTATTGTTCTTCCGGTCCTATTCCTAATTTCCCTTCTTCTCCCCTCAATTCTAGAGCCAACCATCCGTTTCTGCTACCATTTGGTGACGCTAATTTTGCTCCTTACCTTCCCTACTAAGTTCAAGGCAGATGGTCTTTTATTGCCTGCTAAAAAGTGTGGAGGGGAGTAAAACAATTCAAGATTATACTTTCAATTAGACATGCTTTGAAGGACCACAGTCTCCAAATTCCAGTTGTGTGGATTTATTATAAGTCCAAAAATAATTGAATATAAACACACCTCAATATCATAGTATATAGGTACATAAAAATGAATACAGAGCTGAGTCTACATATATAATTCATTCGGCATAAAAGGCATAATATGATGAACTCCAAAATCAAAATGCAACAAAGGATGGAAGCTGAGTCCAATTCTCTTCATTTGAGAGAAAACCAAAAACATCTTTCCCTACTCTACATGAAAGTCATACCTGTTTCCCCAATATCCTATCCCAAAGGTGTGAGCACGTGTTGGCTTCCTAAGAAGTACTCACGTCAAATGGGTCTGATAGCTTAAAGCTATGGACCTCGCTCTAAGATGCTCCTTCTCCTCCGAAAAATACGCCGAAGTCTCTCGAATCTGTCCCTGCGCATTATACAAAAAGTCAATGTTCAACACACAATACGTCATATTCATTGGCACCATCCTTCAGTACGTTTCCTCAGAAGCCTTTAATTCAATTTCTTCTTTTCCAGTAGCCTTGGTTCCCAAATAGGCCAGACACGAAAGGCGTCCTCCCTTCTCGCCTTCCAGACTTCTTTAAAGTCATTCCGAGTATCTCCTTAAATCTAAGAATAGCGAGGTCGAATTCCGGCACCTGCAGTAGGATGAGAACAGACTGTCTTCGAGCACAAAAAGGATTAATTTAATTATAATTCTTGAGCAACCAAGGAGAAACGAAACTCAAAACAACCTACAATTTGGGCCTACAATTTAGTCAACTTAAACTAAATACAAATTACATTACACAAGTATAATTTCATCCTGCACATTACACATATAGGAATTATAAATGTCTTTAATACATCCAAAGCCTACTTAAATGTGCACACTACATTTCGAAACTAATATAACTCGAATAAATGCATCTTAATAAGATAAAAATACATGTGAGTGCGTTTAAACCGTGAGTACAGTGCACCCATTCAATTTAGAGTGCTATAAGCGCTCTATCAGTTGTCTGAATTTTGTCTGGTTATTCACTCTGCTGTCAGTCGCTTGCATCACAGCACCTGCTTGCACGTTACCTCTTTGTGTTTCATCCAAAGGCGGTCCCACTGGCACTGCTCCATTTCCAAGTGCATCCGCAGGTGCACCTCTGGCCCCATCCGCTGTCATGGGGGAAAACAGAACACAAATCCTTTTTTCCGTGTCCTTGCTCTTTTGTAAGTTCCTTAACCGCACTAGATAGAACGTATCATGTTCAGGAAAGGATTTCTTACAATCTTTGTTAGTGAGTCCCACCCACTGTCTCAGAAATTTGCATGTGACTTTACCATGCTGGTGGTGTATAGCATGGGCAGGAGTCCTGTAGTGACAACTCCAATAACACTCCGATAAGGAAAAGACTGAGTTTCATTTACAGCCTGCCTAGTACGCGACTTCCCTCCTGCCAGCACAGATCCAACTGGCACCAGATGAATCCACGCACCTTAAAGCTCTAATGTGACATGAAAATAGAACACAAGGCACAAGGTGCCATAAGGTATAACACATCTCCCTTCTTTAGAACAAAACAAGAAATACAGGAAGGTGAGAAAACACAAACCACAAATAGAAGAGCATATAAAAAAACAAGGGAAACTTAATGAACAAAACTTCTACTGTAAAATAAATGGAAAATGCATATTTCTTTTCAAACACCTTCTTCAATGCGTATTTCTTTGCATACTCTCTTAAGTATGCAGCTGGTCTGTAACACCTCTGACTTCTACTCAACGACACCTCTCCCCCTTCCCTACCACCACCAAAACCAACCTCTTTTTCTCCAATTTCATTTCCAACCATATCACCATCCTCCATCATCATTAAACCACTAATGCTACTGTTGTTATGGCATGTGGACGAAATGCACTCGCCACCCTGTCTGGTGTAATGCAACTCTCCTATTATTCCATTTATCCCCATTCTCAAGCACAGCATGCTGATCATGAACTGTCCAAACTTTAAAGGTTCCCCAAAACTTGGACAAACCTGCCTCTACTTTGCCCTTCTTGATCTTAACTCAATCTCAACATCCACTTTGCCCTTCCTGCTACACACTTCTCCCACATTGAGTTTGTCCTTAACCCCATGCATCAATAACTATGCTGGGAGCAACTTGATACCTGGTTTCCTTCCACTCATACATTCAAAGGTAGACATTTTAGTTGTCCAATTCTCCGAAGAGCGATATGCCCACACCATTTCCTCAACCATTCTCTCTGCATTCGCACCACTCTAGAGTCCCATCAAGATGGTACCCTTCACCATCGGTTGGTTCTCTCTACAAGACCATTACCTTGAGGGTTGTATAGTGCAATATGCCTGTGTTTGATACAACACCTTTCCAAAAATACTTTCATCTCATAAGACGTGTTGTGTGCAGTTATCTGTAAGAAGTATCATGGGACATCCCTCTTCTCTAAACACTCTCTCTAAGACAGAAATGGCATTTCTCATTGTTACTTACTTCATAAATTTGACTACTAGCCACTTTGAATAAACATCAATCATAACAAGGGCAAATTTCAAATCAGATCTCAAGCCCTGCATCTGACCTGAAAAATCCATGCTAACATTACACCATGGTTTTCCAGTCTTCTCAATATGGGGCATATTATCAAGCACCGTGTTAAAATTATCGCCGCTTTAGCGGCAGAAAACAGCCCTCATTGCATAAGTCCCACCATCTTTAATATGATGGGCACTGAAAAGTGTATTCTCCTTGCCTCCAGCACCTGAGGGGTGGAGATGGCAAAGGGGGCACACCTCCTATACTTTTGAAGGTTACCCACCTATCCCCTGCCAAAAATGGGGTGAGGACAGGAAGGATTCCTGCTCCCTCTAACAGGAGAGGCTGGGGTTGCATTACAAAGATGGCAAGGCCTTTGAAGCTCCCTGCCACTGATGGCTTATCCTGACCAGGGGTGAACAACTCCACCCAGGAAAGGCATTGTTCTCAACCTCTGTGCGTGCAGGCACTCACCACGTGAGGTCAGAACACTGTCTGGTGGTAGCAGGCTTGCTTAGGCCAGTTGGTGACCACACTAAGGGTTGGTAGGTTTCAGGGGGCCCCTCTAAGGGGTCCTCTGTGCAATCTTTAATACATCTGACACTGAAATCAGTGCAGGTTTATTATGATGAGATGTTTGGTGCCAAACATCCCATACTTCATTGAAGCCATCATGGAGCTGGGGAACTCGTAATGACTAGTGTCCAGTCCATGTACTTACTATGGCTTCGCTCATCACTTACAGTATCCAGGAATCAACAAGGATATTGCAGGGGCATATCTGCTCATGCAGATATGCCCTTACAGGAGATATAGTGCACCCTTCCTTAGGAATAAGGCCTGCTAGAGGGGTGTCTTGTCTATATCTCATGCTGTGTCTGTGCGCAGGGTACACAGGGATATGTATCATGTTGACAGTTTTGTCTGCATCAAGACACAAAGGCTGCAGTGGCAGTGTGCATGTGCTAGGTGAGGGGTCCTCTAGGGTGGCACAATTTGTGCTGCAGTCTTTAGGGACCCTCTTTAACCACAGGGCCTTTGGTACCAGGAGTGCGTTTTACAAGGGACTTCTATGTGCGCTAAAATGGTGCCAATTGTGGAAACAATAGGTACAATTTAGGGAAGGAGCTCTGGCAAAGGGCACCTGGTTGGCAGGGACCCTTTGCATTTCCTATCGAAATTATATTATTATTATATTATTTTCCAGGCAAAAAGTGGGGGTTAACCATGTCCAAAAGAGGCACTTTCCTACACACACATTCCTTCTTCTAGCACCTGCACTTCAGGTACTGACGATCCTTCCTAACTTCCTGTCTCTGTGGAGACCTCATGCTCTAAGACATAGATTACAAATACACTAACTTCTGTAAATGGGAGTTTGATAGTAACAATTAAAGGTTTGTAGTGATTTAAACGAAGGAAAAGCAGAGAATTCTCCTGACCATATTATACTTTATGCATAAAACTTAGTGGGCCTTATTTACAAATGCCTGCTCTGCCAGAGCATCACTTTTTTAACACTCCGGTGACACAGGCCTTTAAATCATGTCAATGAGGCGACGCAACGCCACCCTTCGTGGCTTAGAGTGGCCTCATAGATGTGGAGTAAGGCAAGGCAGCGCAAAGCGCTGCAATGCCTTACTCTGCTTCGAAGTGGCTTTCCATGGGCGTTGCGGTGGGTGTTCTCAAGCAACCCCCATGGAATTTAACGCTACTCCAGATTTACATGATCACGTAAATCTGATGCAGCGCCAAAACCTTACGCCTCCCCAGCAGAGGAGTAATGTTTTCATTTCTCCTTGTTTTGTCCTCTTTCAATGTGTGCCACATTCTGCAGGAAACATAGAACGAGGAAAATGCCTCTCAGCATTGTTTTTGTGCAGGAAGGTACCCCTAACTTCACAAAAACAATCCTGCCCTCAATGCAGACATCCTTGCACTATGGTGCAAGGGGGCCTGCGTTGGCGCTAGTCACCAAATTGCACTCCGGCTGGAAGGACAGAAATGCCCGGTATCGGGTAAATACGGTGCATTCTTGCCCTTTCAAATTGGCATAGGGCGTCGCAGCCCTATGCCAATTTTTTGTAAATGAGGCCCAAAGTTTTAAAAATCAGTTTTTGCTTGACAGGGAGACAGTGTAATGCGTTAACGGCTTCTGGTACATGGTCACGTTTTTCTAATCCACAAGTGATCCAAACCACAGTGTTGTATTCTCTGACAGTGGATGAATGTATAGTCTGGCATGTTTAGGTAAAGGACATTACAGTAATGCAATCTGAGTAGAATACATGTCACTGCCACCTGCAAATGAAATTGAATGGTGAGGATCAGCAATATCTTCTTCAGAATTCTCAAGTAAAAAAGCAACCAGTAGCAACTGATTTAATCTGAAGATCTAGGGTTAACTGAGCATCTAAGCATATACCCAAAGATGTGACCTTAGGTGCTGGAGCACTGCGACAGAGGTAGATCAGTGCGACTCCTGCCACCCGTCTGTGTTATTTCCCTCAAACAAAATCTTGATTTATTTGGTTTGCAGCTCAAGGAAATTGAGCGGAAGCCTGATGGAGCTGGAAAATTAACTGAGTATCCTCTGCGTAAAAGATGATAGAGCCGCTGAACATCTGTCAAGATGCAATTGACCATCTACAGGTGTTGAATGATATCGGCACGAGGTAGGAGCATGGCAATTAAGCCATTGCTAATACTCAGGTAAATTGTCTTGATTTTACTAATAAAGAAATTGGCTAGCTTTACAAAAATCCCTCAAAGCCTGTTCAGAGGCCTAATCTCTGTGTGTCTTCCCTGGCTAGCTGTGGTAGTCCGAGTCTGTTGAGGTATTTTGCGCATGCCTCTAAATCCATGGTCTGTCCTTTTTTGTAGAGATCTTGGTAGAACTCTTGAAAAGTCTTGGGTATGTCTTTGTGTCTTGTGTGGGTTTTGTTGTTTGAATCTGTGATGGATGAGATGGTAAATTGGTTACGTTTGTGTTTTAGGTAAGAGGCGAGCAGTTTTCCGGCTTTGTTTGCTTCGCATAGGTCAAGGGCCCTGTATTTGTTAAACCACAGCCCCGCCCTTTTACTCAGGATTTTGTTGTATTCATTCTTTTTTTTTGTTTAGGCCTGATAGAAGTTTAGTGTTTTGAGTGGATCAGGCATGGGCCGTTTCTAGGATCTTAATGTCTTGCTCGAGCTGTGTCAGGTGCAGGTTTGTGTTTTTGTTAATTTTGGCTTTTATTTCTATTATTGTGCCTCTAATGGTGGCCTTCAGGGCGTCCCATAATGTGGTAGTGTTCGTCTCCGGTGAGTCGTTGTGTCTGAGGTAGTCTGTTATGGCCTCCTCAATCTTTTCCTTGTTCTCGGGGGCTATTAGGACGTCGCTATTAAACCGCCATCTACGGGGGACGAATTCGTTGTGGCAGCCGCTCAGAGTTAGACTAATACATGAATGGTCTGAAACTAATCTATGCGCTATCTCTGAGTGTTCTATTAGATGTGTGTGAGGGCCTGTGATTAGTATACCTGACATTGAACTCTATAACTTTCTGAAAATAAAAACAGCCCTGTCCAAAATCAAACTATCGCCCGCGCAGCCGCCAATCACCCAGTACATGTCAAACATAACCAGACTAGGACATCAGGTCTCACACCTATATAAGCTACTACGGCCAAAATCATCTAAACTTAACAACAAGACAACTAACTATTGGGGAACTCAAACCAAAAACACTCTCAATGTACAGGAAGTGGCAACACTGTGGGCCTCTGCATCACGCAATAAAATATCCCCGGTCCTATCACAAACAAAGTTCTGGCTACTCCATAAGGCTTTCTGGACCCCGGCACGCTTATTCTCACTAGGTCTCGGGGACAATGCACTATGCTGAAACTACAACAAGGAAAAAGGGGACCTAGCACACCTTATCTACCAATGCCCAACTCTCAAAACATACTGGGAGAAAATCTTTGGTTTTATAAATAAGGTACTGGGTTGTACACTAAAAACTGAGTTCGCCTCACTTGCCACCACATTTATTACCGCAGAACTAAGATCAGAGCATGATAAGGACCTTCTAGACCTGTTGTTGACCGCAGCAGTGAAAGTGGTCCTAGCAAACTGGTAAGGCTTCATACAAAGGCTGGTTCAACTGGATTTCGCACCTCAGGGGGGCTGACAACATTACACTACGGAACTCACCCAGGAGACCAGCAGTCAGGGGGATGTGGAAGTCACTCGACACATACCTAGATTTCTATGAACCCCCATGAATCCCCCCAGTGAATCAAGTCTTCCCAGGCACAAACCCCCTGATCCCCCCGCCCCCCTAGTGAGTGCGATAAAGGAACGTAAATGAGCGCAATCACGGTGACCCTAAGGGTGGGTTGGACTGATTTGACTGCCCATATTGCCACAAACCATCCAGCGATGTGGCGGCCTGGTCAGGCGACTGTAGGTCTCACAGATACAGAACCTCTCTTGTGCCCTTCCCATCTGCTTTCTCTTTCTTTCACTGTCTTTCTTTTCCTTCTTTCTTTCTCTCACTAAGCTACGTCCGGGGGGGTTAGCCAAGCACATGTGTTGGAACCGTTGTAAACACTGTCATACAAGCCACGTATGGCTAACCCTGTAACCAAAATGCTAATGTCTTGGAATATAAAACCAATAAAATACTTTGAAATTAAAAGCCTGTTAAGAGGAGGCACAGCATTGTGGGAGGTGAAAGTCCTCAGCTTAGAAAAGAGTTCTCTAACAGAATCTTCAGTGCCTTACACCAGCTCACCTAGGCAAGATGATTTGGGAACAAAAAGTTCCTTTTTGTATGCTTCACTTTTTTCCTTATGCCTTATCACATCTTCTGGCTCACAGGAAGCCCGCCATTTTCTTTCACATTGCACGAGATTTGGGTGACTTTTCCAAGGAGTAGGTAAACAGATTATTGACTTGAAGAGATTAGTTCTACACCGCTCTACAGGGTTGAACTGGAGCAGAACCTTTGTTAAAACTATCTAGGGCTAGACAAATTGTTAAAAACGGGAAATGACGTAAATTCTTCCTCCTGGCTCTCAACCAGGCCCGATAAATTAGGTTTTTCCAGGCTCGGGATATGAGCCTTGGGTCACAGATTTTCTGGTTTTCCACCCTGATGAAAAATGTATTAAATCTGTGATTTGCAAACTCTCGTCATGGCCCGTTATGGTCTGGCATGTATCCTTTTTCCTGTGTGGGTACAGCCATCATCTGGGCCAGCCCATGACAGCTCAATGCGTTCACATATTCTGTCTACGATAAGTTATTTACTAAATTCCCCATGAATTACTACACTTTGAGATTACAGGACAAATAGGCCAATAAAGGTTAGAAAGGACTCTTAATTGTTTTGAGCGTATTTATTGTTAATTGTTTTTACGGCATATCTCTTTAAAGCCTATGGGGAGACTTACAAACATTTTGTGCTGGGTTAGCCTCACAAAAGTGAAGCTAACCAGTGTGATTTTTTTTTTGCTATTTACTTTCCGTTGCAAAACTTGTTTTGTGCTGGAAAGCACCCTCAAAGTAGCGCATAGCAGGGCGTTGGACTGCTTTGCATTACTTAGCGCCGAGGAGGCATTACATGGTTGGAACATGGGCGTTCCCTTGCAACCACCCATGCCATTTGACACATAACCATATTTACAAAGATTTGTAGACATGGTTGTGTGCCAAAAGTTAACGACCCTTCAAAGGAGGCGCTAACAGGAGAAATGCTTTCATTTCTCTGTGCTTTTTCCGACTTTGCATGCGTGTTGCACTGTGCAGCACGCATATGAAGTGGGAAAAGCTTTCCATTGTGTCTAGGCATGTTATTTTGTACAAGAAGGGTACCCTTCCTGTACAAACCTATGCTAGACTCATGCACACACCCTTGCGCTATAATGCTAAGGTGTGTGCATGGATCACGGGCGCTGAAATCAGCACTGGTGCAAGAGAAAGGGGAGGAGAAAGCCATATCTCTGAAGATTTGGCGCTCTCCTGCTCCCTCCCTGTCACGCAACTCAGCCCAGCCTCGCAGGGGGCTGCGCTGGGTTGCGTGACTTTAAATCTCCCCCCTTTCAGGATTATTTACAAGCCCAGTGCACCACCGGAAGTCACTTTTAATGACGTTCCGGCGGTGCACTGGGCTTACCCATACCTACGTGACCACGTAAAGGCAAACTGCGCAGCTTTTCATTGCCTCTGAGTTGCCTCACACTGCGACAGGGAGGTGTTCCATGGGCGTTACGGTGGGTGTTCCCACGTAACACCCATGACATTTGACACAGCCCAAGATTTACAACATCCTGTAAAACTGGAAATGCGTCAAAAGCCTACCCCTCCCCAAGGGTGGCGTAAGGGTTGTTTTTGTGAAGGAAAGTGTCCCATCCTCCACAAAAACAACCTGATTTCAATGCAGACACCCTTGTACAATGATGCAAAGGTGCAGACGTTGGCGCATGGCAGCCATTTGTGCACCAGCGCAGTAAAAGGGTACAGGAATGCGCTGGATCTCATAGATTACGGTGCATTCCTGCCCTTTTGTGTCGACGTAGGGCAGTGCAGCAGGAAGTCTTTCGTCCCAGCCCTACTCCAAAAATAAGTAAATGAGGCCCTTATGAAGATAATTGTCCTCGTTCCGCCTGTCCTGGGGAGGCGTATCTTTTTGGCGCATTCACAAGTTTACTAGGTTTGGTAAATCTAGGAATGTTTCAAAAACCATGGGAGTTGCGTGGGAACACCCACACAACGCCCACGGGAATCCTCCCAACGCAGAGTAATATAATGCAGTGATTTACTTCATATTTTTGAAGCCATTCAAAGCCACGCAAAGTCAAACATATGGCTTACGGTTTGCATCGCTCTTGCACCACGTTGTGTGGTGCAAGAGAGATGCAAACCGGGTTATAAATATGGCCCAGAGATCAGACTAAACAAATTCTGACTGACTGACACATTTGGGAGTGTGACAAAACTACAGAACACTGATGGAGTACTTTGATGATAATGAACAGCCACATATTAATGCTTCTACTCTCTCCCCACAATGGAAGGCAACAGTGTAAAGTGTACACTGCAACAGTGTGAAGTGTACACTGCAACAGTGTGAAGTGTACACTGCAACAGTGTGAAGTGTACACTTTTGTGATAGATTAGACAATTCACCATCCAAAATGTGACAACCTTCCGGGATCGTATGTGCAAGGTCAGGTTTTGGACATTCACGTAACTAGATTTAAGTTAAGAAAAGGTGTTCCCATGTTGTGTCTAATAGGAAATTAAATATTTGAGAGGAGTGTGCAGGGAGCAAACGCAGCTCTTAATATTACACTGGTTGTGTGACAGCCAATCACAGCTTACCTCTGATTAGAATAAGCAATGAGGGGGCGACTCTGTTATAAGCAGTGCTTAATTTGTAAAATATTAAGTGCCAGGGCTCTCGTCAGAAGCCCACAGCAGCTTGCACCACATATTTCCCCTGCCACACTGCCAATGATGGTAACAACACAACTACCAACCATCGCACTCGTACAGGTGTGACAATTCTGACTATTTCAGGGCTCCAAAGCTATAAGAATGGCTTGGGCGGTGGGAAATAGTCTTTTTTTGTGTATATTAAATTAATAATTGCCTGTTGTTGTGGTCATCTCTAAATTAGCCAGACAGCGCCAACTTGTGGCAGACTGTCACATAAGCCGGTGTTGACAATTAAGTGCCAGTGCTGAGCACTGTAAACCACTGGCTCAAATTAAGCACTGGTTATGAGTGAGACCCGTTGAATGCCATTTTTGTGCATTCTCCAGAGATATCTCCATCCTGTGAGCGTACATTTACTAATAGCTTACAAGAATAGTGTGCCTTACCTTCCAGTGTGTCTATGCCTGTGTTGGAATAGACAACCTCTCATTCTGCAGTAAAACCACAGCTCCCCCACCCCCCACCCCCCGCAGAATGTACCAATGGAGCATGCATGGGCACAGATATGCTAACCTTCGGCACGACAGCGGGCGCACAGCAGCCCTGATTGGCTAGGGAGCTGTGGAGCCTACGCGTGCTAAAAGCGGCCTCCAAAAACCAGGCCAACAAACCTTCAAAATAGTAGGTGCACGTCTTAGACAACAGAAATGTCCCGAGCCACCCTCTCGCTTCGGGACCGTACCGTGATGGAAGGTGAGCGTAGGACCAGCTAAGGAACTCCCAGGAGAACAGAGAATTAGCATTAATAGCACAGCTCCTAACAAGACAGTGAGCAGCCACCATACGACATGGGAGTGACCTAGATACTTGATTAACAGTTAGAAAACACTCAGAAAAAACCCTTGCACACATTTCCAGACATAGAAAAAAAATTTAAATAAAAAAAGTGATTATGCAAAAGGCAGTAAACCAAACATCGCACATCAGGCACTCGTAATAACTATGGGGCATATTATCAAGACAGGCGATAAAATTAAAAGGCGATAATGGGCTTGATAATATGCTCTATGGAATTCCAATTGAAGCCCATGTTAGATGTCCTTCACATCTAACATGGGTTTCAATTGGAATTCCGTAGAGCATATTATCAAGCCCATTATTGCCGCTTTAGCGGCAGTTTTCTGCCGCTAAAGCGGCGATAATTTTATCGCCTGTCTTGATAATATGCCCCTAAACTCTTTAACGCATTAAAATGTTCTGACCAATGGCAGTATGCTTTGTGGTGACAGGTTGAAGGTGTATTGCTCAAAGTCAAAGTTCTTCTTTGCTAGGAATTTTCACACTAGGGGCCTGATTACAATGTGAGTTGGAAAGGCTCCGACCACAGGTCGGGGTCGTTCCGACTCACATCGTAGGTTTCACTTAGGACCGCCGCATTACAATGCCGGCTGTTGAAAGTGAAACCCGCCAGTCATTTCGGCTGAATTCTGACGGGCTCTGAAGGCCCCACCATAATCTCTGAGGACGGTGTTTCCGCCGTCGGGATTACGATGTCAGTTATCGACAGGCTTTCCATGTCGGGCTTTCGGACATGGAAAGCTTGTCGAAGGTGAAGTTGGGGACGCCCAGGAGGGCCCCCATTTCTCAAGGGCCTCCTGTTGGGGGCACCTACGGTGCCCCCTGTTAATTCCAGCCCCATGTGCGCAGTGCAGGGATTAACAGAATCTCCCATTTTTCTATGGGAGCTTGTGCTACGGCTGGTTTACAGCCACAGCACAAGCTTCCATAGAGAAATGGGAGTGTGCGACCGCACCATGTGCGGTCGCATTGTAATACTGCAGCCTGGACCACCGGTCCAGTATTCGCGATGATGTTGGTTGGAGGCAGCTCCGACCGACATCATACTCGGGGATATAGTGTGCCTTGCACACTTTGATAGGTTGCGGCTTGAGTTGCAGTCAGTTCCTTGATTAGAGAAACACATTTCCTTGCCTGATACATTTTTCAGTGTCTGTTTGATTTGTTTGTCATCTTTCTCTCCTGATTCTTCAATAAAATTGTTGAAGTCATTTTGCCCTGTTGGGACCCATTTGCTGGGAATAATTGTGAGCTGGTTGGTAGACATTGTGAGGAATGTCTTTGAGTTTACCTGTGTTTTTGGTCAACATCCAATTCTCTTAATGAGTGATTTTCACCATTGCTGAGCTGTTTGGTGGGTGGCCTGTGTTGCCCATTCCTTATGTATGTGAGTCTTTGTGAGTATAGTTTGTTGTTGGCATGCTTGTCTTTTGCTTTTAATTACTTTTGTAGTCAGGCTCATCTTTGTAGCCCTGTTGGGGGTCACCCGCACTTCATTGGTCTTCTTTCACTCTTGTTTTATCTTTAGATGGTTAATGTTTGTTCTTGTAAGTTTTCTCAGTGACTATATTGGCTTGCCTCCTCAAATTTGTGGGGATCTTTAAATTGCCTCCAGCTTTTATTTACCCTGCTTAGCTCTGCCCGTCTCTCAGATGGTGGCACTATACTGAATAGTTAAATGCACCTGATCTCAGAAGACGGCTGCTCACAAGGTTTTGCTCATTCAAGAATTTGCTCACTTGCTTTTGAGATGGTCGCCCTATGTCTGTGTTGAGGTGGTCTGCCATAGAGATGGCACCTTTAATTTTATGAGATCTCACGCTCTATTCTTGCGTTGGCTGTCTTTGTTTTGCAGAGATCTACTTTGCCCCGGATTAAACTCCGCTCTTGTCCAGGACTTGCTGCCGCAAAGGTGTTTTTGTGTTTGCCAGTTGAGGGGAGCGCTTACTGTGGATCCATTTCTCACTGGGCTTGCTTAGTCACAGTTGCCAGACTTTGTTCTGGCACTTACAGCCCAATTTTCTGGCTTGTCCATTTGGCGGGTCTTTTCTCCTTTCTTGTAAGTGGGTCACTCCTCTTCCAGGGGTTTCTGAGGGATTCCTGGTGCAGGGAGTTTTTGGACTGTGCCTTGGTGCTCCCTACCCCTCTCTTTGGTATGTGCCGCCTGATGGTCATGCTGATCTGCTGCTTGACGCTTCTTTTCCCACACTGTGGCTCGTGAACTTTGACACCAGTCGTTGTGTTGGGTCTCTCTGCACCACAGACCACTCATTCATTGTTTAGTGGTTTCAGCTCTTCATGTTATACACGCATGATCCTCAGGCATGGCGGTTCTGACTTCCCGTGCCCACTGGAGAGAAAACTCCTTAATGACTCCCCACCTCTTTGTGACACCTGGGCATTGCCCCCTCAAAATCCTCCTCATCCTAGTCCTGACTGTGTGAGATGCCCCACCTCCCTGACAGACAAACCATGCACAATGGCTACCTTTACGCAAACTATGAGGCAGATTTACAATAACTGGCACATCCCTGCATAACAGCAGAGATGCGGCAGTTATTGTGCGTCACGGCTCCGCCACCATGGATGCGCCGCATTTACAATGCGGCGCACCATGGGGCAAAAATGGACAGATGCGTGACGCATCTGCTGCCGTAAAGTCGACGGATTGCTGGAACGCAGCTCCAGCAAGGCTCGGGGGTGCCCTATCTTTAAAAGGCTGCATCAATCCTTACGCCTGCTTCAAGCAGGCGCAGGGTTTTGACTCAGCATGGCCTTAAATGTGACTGAGTGAAATCTTGTAGATTTCACTCAGTCACTTTTAGGAGGCGTTCCTGCGCCGGAACGCCCCCCCCCCCTGCGCCGGAACACCTACATGTGGCTCAGGGCTTTACAACGTGACGCATCTCCCAGATGCGTCACGTTGTAAGTACCCCGCACCATGACGCTGGCTTTGCGCGGCTACTGTGTCACAAAAGTGACGGAACGGTGGCGTAAAAGAGGCACAAGGGACTTGTAAATCTGGCCCTATGTCTTTATGTTCATTGGCAATACTCAGCTCCCCCTCCCCACTGCTCCTGTTCTTGTCTCTGTCCGGCATTGAGGGGTAAGACGACGCTAGTATTTTATTTGGCTGTAACTTGTTTTATAATTTGAAAGTTTGCTTACCACGCTGCTGAGCTAGTGGATTTGTTCGCTGCTCTGGCGGCGGCCATTCTCCCCGCTCATGTGCTGAGCTGTGGCGGGTGAATTTCCTCATGTCAGCGACCAGGCAACTCAGGAGCTGTGCAGGTGGCGTCCTGTACCCTGGCCAGTGTGCACTGAGTGCACGTCAGGCAGGGAAGGCAGCAGGGATTTGTTTGGTGATCAAGTCGCGCAAGACAACCACATATAAACCGGAAATGTAGCGCTGCTCTAGCGCATTCCAGTCTCCTGTTGCAATAATAGACCCCAAAAGACATCTGCTTCCAGGACAAGATCCTGCAGATATCTCGGAAGGCCCGCAAGCCCCGATTGAGTAGGCAGTGGACATTGCTATGCAAGATCCCCAGGCAGAAAGATCAAGGACAGATGATGATGATCAAGATTCTGACCCAAGGGGACAATATACAGCAGGGACATTTTGTGGAGGCCTTTTATGCACAATACAGTGCCTCAAATGTTCACAAACTCTCCTTCATGATGTCATAAAGACATTGATTATGAAAGCTGGAAGGAGGTCAATAAAGCATCAATTCCAAGGTTTCTAAAAAATATATATATAATTGAGGATTTTGAGGAAAACAATTCTCAAAAGGTATTTGGCCTTGAATTGGATGGAATGGTCCAAAAAAGCAGGTGAGGAGGATAAAATCTTGAGATCTTTCAAACTTTTCACTAGCAAGAAGTCTAATTTTTCAACAATACCTCCTGTTAACGTTCAGGATTAACAAGCATTGCGTGGATGGGCTCCTGGCCAGGGGGCAGCGTTCTCTAGCAAAACCCAGCCTTTCACTTATCTAGATCAGGATCAGCAACATAAGTTACTACATGCGGGTAGGAGTGAGTCTGAAGAGTGTGTACCATAATTGGAGTCGTTTGACAGCAAACTCATTGGTTCTTTCCATTGAAGAGCATGGTTGGTGGATACAATTTCTGAATCCCTCCTCCAGCAACACATTTCCTAAGTGCTCCTTTACAGAGAGCCATTGTGGAAAGAGAATCACTCCACTTGGGAGTTTAAATCTTACTTGAGAAAGTAGCAATAATTCCCGTCCCGGATTAGCAGAGGGGCAGCGGGTTTTATTCAGTTATCCTCTTGGCGCCAAAAGGAGATGGAAGGTTCCATTCAGTACTAAACTTGAAAGTACTGAATATGTTTATACTGACAGAACCATTCAGAATGTTTCCTCTGCGAGCCATCATTCCTTTAATCACAATAGGTAACTACTTGACATTAGACATTCAAGATGCATACATGTCCATCACAAGTGTCGGCCGTTCCTAAGCTTTGGGGTGGGCAAGCAATACTCCCAGTTTCAGGCTGTTCCATTTGGGCTTGCAACGTCACCTCTCATATTCACTCAAGCTTTAGGTCCCAATTGTTGAATTGTTGCAATTGAAAGGTGGAATAATTTTCCATATCTCAAGGACTGGTTGCTTCCTGCTCTTTCTTTTTCTAAGGTCCAATAAGATGTCACAATGAGAACCAGAATTCTTCAGGATTTGGGACTGTTGGTGAACTTTCAGAAATCCCAGTTGATTCCTTCCCAGAACATGGCATTTATTGGAGTCCGGTGTGATTGCCAGGAGGGTACAGCCCTTGCTCCAACCAACAGAATGCTTTTGATCCACTTCAGTATATTGTCTGTCTAGAACAATCACAGCATGGTTGAGGATGCAGGGTCTATTGGCAGCATCAACTGCAGCTGTGCCCTGGGCACGTTTCCAGCTCATTTGTCAACCATGTTCTGGGTCACTGGGATCCAAGCGTTGCAAAATATGAGCAGATGATTCAAGCCACTCCTCAGATAACACTGGATCTCTGATGGAGGTCGGTAGCGAACAACCTGTTGAAAAGAGTTCCTTATCAATTTCCAACTCCAGTTCTGTTGACACCAGATACCAGTGCTTGGGGTTCATGAGCAGTCCTGGAGGCTCAGGAAAATAAAGGTCCCTGGTGGCTAGAAGAAAGTTGCAAGTCGTTGAACTGGAAGAAGTTATCAGGGGTATTGAGAGCATCGCTGGCGTTCCAGCCCTTGTTGAGGGAAAGAATACTCTACTCTAAGCAATATTGGGGAACAAGGAGCAAATCCCTAAAGCTAGTCGCAACCCAGATATTTGCCTGGATTGAATTGCACCTGATGGCGTTAAAGAGATCCCTCGCCGGCTGCCTCAAAGCAAATGAGGAGGAAAGTTAGATCTTGGAAGATGATTGAGGCTGTTTCCTTAATCTCGACCCTGCTTTCGTCTCCTCTCCCTAAGATGACACAGAAGAACCTGGACTCTGATACTACTGCCCTGATGACCTGGGTCCGGTCTGCTCTAGATAAGCTTGCCCCGGAGCGATTGGAGAGGACCAGAACAAAGGGAAAGGGAGCCCCATGGTTTGACGTCTCGCTCAAAGAAAAGAAGCAAGCCCTTCGCAAGGCGGAGCGAAGGTGGAGACTCAACTACTGTCCAGCAGAATCCTTAACCTTTAAATCACTTCTGGCCAGTTATAAGATGGACATTCTGGCGAGGAAATCCGCCTATTATGAGAATAGAATTAGGGAGGCTACAAACCAACAAAGGGAGACCTTTGTGATTTTAAGGGAACTTACGCAGCTAGGCGAGAAAAGGCTTGCGGATGATCAACCTGATTGCGAGACCTTTCAAGGCTTTTTCCTTCAGAAAGTTCAGGATATCCTGACAGATATCACCACGATTCCAGCCGGATTGTCTCTGCCATCCTGCTCAGATAGTCAGCCGGAAACCGGGGTCTTGAATAGTTTCCCTTATATTGATGAAACGCGACTGGTTGAGCTTGTCGGCCATGTTAAATCAGGCTCCAGCACAGATCCTTGTCCCCCTAAAATTTTTAAATTGGCTTTGCCTGGTATTCAGCCTCAGTTGTTGAGCTTACTGAATGCCTCACTAGAAGCGGGCTACCTCCCAACCCAGTTGAAGGAAGTTAGAGTCTCCCCTCTCCTTAAGAAAGTGGGAGCCGATGCTAAGGTATTGAAAAACTATAGGCCTATCTCCCAGCTGCCACTCCTGAGTAAGATCTTAGAAAAACACGTCCTGAACACCTTAGCCAGCTATTTGGAGGAACACCATCTACTCCATGCCAGGCAGGCTGGGTTATGGCCACAGAACTAGTTATGGCCACTGTCACTGATGAGCTGAGAGTCAGAGCTGATAAGAAACAACCATGCTCTTTGATTCTACTAGACCTGTCGGCAGCATTTGATACGGTCAGCCACACCATCTTGCTGGACCGTATCGCTAAGCTGGGGATAACTGGACAGGCGCTCAAGTGGCTAGAATCCTTCCTGTCAGGACGTTCTCAGAGGGTCCAGATGGGGAACCAGCTGTCTGGGATTAATGAAGTGACATGGGGCGTGCCCCAGGGGTCTGCACTCTCCCCCTTACTTTTTAACATCTACCTACAACCGCTGATGGAGGAGCTCTCGCGTAGGAATTGTGAAATCTTTAACTACGCAGATGATACTCAGCTGCTGGTGCAGCTAGAAGAAACAAAGGAGGCTCAGGAATCAGTGAGGAACTTGCTCAGATTCACGGTCAGTTGGATGACCAACAACCTTTTGAAGGTGAATGCTGAGAAAACGGAGGTACTGGTGCTTACCAACCAGGCTAATCCTTGGGGTGATCTGTACTGGCCCCCTGAATTAGGAAAAACTCCCTCTCCCGGTACGGTGGTAAAGAGTCTGGGCCTAAAGATTGATGCAGATCTTACCATGGCCCCTCAAGTTTCGGCTGTGGTGGGCTCCTGTACGGGTGTGATGAGGCAATTACGCAAGCTGACTCCCATTCTCTCAGCCTCCACCCTTCAAACCATCGTCTCTGCCACAGTCATCTCGAGGCTAGACTATGGCAACGCTCTGAATCTTGGTTTGCCACAGAAGTTGCTGAGGAAGCTGCAGGTCTTGCAGAATGATGCAGCCAGGTTGATTTTTTCTCTACCGAGAAACTCCCACGCGACTCCACTCCTCTGGAAGCTGCACTGGCTGCCTGTGAAGTTCAGGGTTCAATTCAAATGTCTCTGTGTGGCCCATGAGGCAATCTTTGGCAAAGCCCCAGAGTACATTAAGCAGCGCCTGAGGAGGTATGTCCCTGGCAGAACCTTGCGCTCAGGTCAGGCATCCAATCTGTTTCAACCCAGATTTAAATTAAAAACCAAAGGAGGCAGGGCCTTTTCGGTGATTCTTCCGCAACTGTGGAATGAGCTACCGGCCAATCTGAAGGAAGACTCACAGCTACTTTCCTTCAGGAAAAAACTTAAGACGTACCTTTTTAGAAAAGCTATATCTCCGGCCTAATCAGAGATGGCATGGGGTTTCGGGGTGACAGTATGTTATGTTCTTTCTGTTTAAGCGCTTAGAGACCGGCGGTGATAGGCGCTATTGCTGGAGCAGAGTTTTCTATTAAAAATGTATTGAGATTTAAACTCCAGTTTATGTTTTTATGTCATAATTTAAAAATTACTGATAATTAATTATTAATTACTAATTTTGTTAAAGTTCCTGATTAATCAACATTACTAATGAGAAAATTACACGCGGGAATGCATTTATGTTGCTTATTAATACGTGAACTAAGTTGGTGAGCAAATTAATTAAATATGTGTGGCTAAAGTGCAATTTGTAATGTGTTTGCGCTTTAAAATAACGTGCTTTAATGCTTCCTTGTGTTGCAGATGGCTAGGTAATTACATACACATACGGGTATTAGTGGGGATTGACACAGTATAATCATTACGATGTGGTAACGCTGTTTTGTGTTTGTTTTAATTAAGATGGTCCGTTTTGGCCTAATCCAAGATGGCCGATATTTACAGCCTGCATTCGAGTAGCTGAGTTGTGATGAGAGGCCTTGCTGAATATGGTTGAAAATCACCTGACCACGGCCTCTGTCTGTATTAAAAGTTTCCATGAGGACAGCAGCTCCAGGCTTGCTGCCAATTGCCCTTGGAGAAGAATAAAGCCACAATGAACTCTGATAAACTTGCGGTGGCTTCACTATGATTCAGAGGAAGAGCATTCATGGATGTAACATTTTTTAGTTTGAGCTTCCTTCTTCCGTGTTTTTATTTTTGAGATTTTCGAGAGCGGAGGTTTTTTTAAATGTTGCGAATCAACATCCTTTCCTGCTAGCTCTGCTCAATGGCTCAACGGACGTTTAGAGTTTGTTTGTTTCTTTCAACTTGTAAGTTTCGCTATAAATATTGTTAGACTAGAGAGGGTCTAAGGCCACTTCTTCCCGAACCTATGCTCGTGAGGATCGACGCTGATTGAGAGGACGGTGACTCGGGTGACTTTACAGAGAGACCTGTCCTTAACCCATTTATGACATTTAGCTAGAATAGGTAACTATGAGATTAATGGTTTTGCTAATGATTGACTTTCATTTGAACTAATTTAGATAAATAACCCTTTGTTTGAATATCAGTGTCGGGTGGTTATTTCTTTGTCATTTATTGAGTTTCAAATGTATTTCCTATGTTTTAAAATCATGACTCGAGACAGATCTTTAAGGTCGCATTGACCTCGCCTTAGACGCAGATTGTTTAGGATCTCTCTCGTATGTTCAGTGCGGATAGAATAATGGAATGAATGTTAGTGTGATGGGCCCTAGCGTATGATGAGTGTATGTGCGTATGACTGTGGAATTACTCTGTCCGTGGAAGTAGGGAGAATTTATATGCTCCAATCTGCAGCAGTTTCCTGGTAGCAGTATGATGGTTTTAGATTATTGTCTTGATCTGATAGATTGCTTGTACATAGGCTTTTGAATTCATTTGATTTATTGATTGATGTTGGTATATGTACTAATACTATATGTTGAAGTCGTTGTATTGAGTTATATGTAGTGTGTACGGCTTCTGGAACGTAGAGAGCTGGTGACGGTTCCGTAGTAGGGCAGAGGGAAGTGAGTGCTGCTCTCTGGAAAAACGGGATTGTTGGCCCTGTACGTATGCGGGGAAAAACGTGTGACAATTGAGGTTGCGCGTCACATTGTCTGGGTTCGGGATCAGTGACATCGTCGTGTGTTACTATTAGAGACATAGTTTCAGTATAAATGGAGTGTGTATGGTAGCGAAGGTTATCTGTGAAACTCTGGTCTTAAGTCCCAGGGATCCGTAAGGTTCGCCGTTAAAGCTTACCGCTGGAGAAGTAATAGGTATTCTCTGAGCTTGTTTGAAGGACTGGGCAGAGGTAAGCGCTGCTTGGTTAACGTGTATTACAATTCTGTAGTGGGACAGACTGTTCGCTGTTCTCGGGAAAGGCAGGATTCTGTGTGGATGTGCTACATTTTCTGGTGTGAAAGTGTGTGAATGTATGAGCATTTAGTTGATTGTGAGACTCTTTGGAGCATTCCTGGAGGAAACAGTTAATAGATGCATGTTAGAAGGGCAGAGTAGAGGGATGTGCTACTGTGTCAACGAAAGTAATAATTCCGTAGTGGAGCAGAGGTAAGCGCTGTTCTAGAGAAAAGCGGGATTCTTGTGAGAAAGATTTTCTTTACTATTCTGTGGTTAGCGAAGCAGACAATGGAGATGTTTATATGTTGTAACTAATAAATTTTGTAGAATTTGGAACGAAGTCTACTGAGAAGGTTTTGTAAAGGAGGGGTAGACGAGTGACAGGAGACAGGAGCAGAAGCGTCTGCAGCGACTACTGATGTCAGAGAGTCAGAGACAGACCGCGCTGTGATTGGGTAGTGGATCAGAACAGTGCTCGCGCTGTGATTGGTGCGTTGGTGTGAGCCGCGTAAGGATTGGAAGGAGTACAGGGTGACGTAGACGCTCCAGGATTGGTGCGTTAGTGTGAGTCGCGCTGTTATTGGACAAAGATCGTATAGTTGCGGAAGGGATTAGAGAGTTGTGGTAAACGCTAAAATGTATTACCAAACGGAGGAAAAGAAAAAGAAATCCTTGTTCGGTAAAATTAAAAGGTGGTTCGACAAGGATAAAGACATAATAACTAGAGAAGGTGAATTGTTACCTCCGACAAGAACTCCTGCATCCTTCATGGTTGCGAAATATGGGTATCATACCTGTATATGGTTAGATAACTGGGCTAAGTACACTAAAGAGGATGGTGTTTTAGCATTCCCAGAACATGGTTCATTTAATCTGGCCGTGTTGAGAAATTTACGAGAAAAGATGATGTGTCTGGAGCCTAGACCAAGGCCGACACAGTTTGAGGCGTTGGTGGAATGGGAAGATGAGGTGCATGAGCGAGAAAAGCAGAGGAGTGGAGGCAATTAAAGGTATATTTTCGGGAGAAAATATGATCGTGAAACTCATCATGATCGAATGAGGAGATGGCGAGATGCTAGTATGTCAGAGGGATTATATCCTATGAGGACAGTTGACGAGAAGGAAGAGAGGAAGGGTACGGAAAAGATGCCTGGTGCAGAAGTGAGAAGGTATGGGGCTAATGATTATGAGGATGAGGTCTTGGATGACATGATTTACAAGATACCACCTCCATATAGACCAGAACCAGAAGAGAGAACACCAGTTACTACTCCCATAAGAGATACTTTGCGAATTGTGAAGACTGAGGCTGTGACACCTGATTTGAAAAGTAGTAGCTCTTTCACGGAAAGGGAAAGAGAGAGACAGCGAGAGAGAATCAAATAGGTGATGAGAAAGCAAGAGAATTAGCCAGAACCACATCTGAGCTGACTGAGAAAATTAGAGAGCTGACGAAAAATCTAGAAGCTGTTACAGTGCCTGTAACCATAGGTCCGGTTATGCCTATTTCTGATAAACAAAGAATGGGTGGAAATGGTTTGACAGTTCCCTATGTAGGAAATGGTTTGGTTGGTTCTTGTTCTTTGGAGGAATCAGGAATAAGGACGGAAGAGAATAATTTGAGACAAATGAGACATGACACATGTAGTGGAGGATTAGATGTACAGCCTAATTCAGGATTGAATACTGGTTGTTTGGGAGGAACGATTTTGGAACCACAAAGGATGGCAGAACAAGTGGGTGCAGTGAAAAGGTCTACAGAAATAACAGCTGAGGATTTGAATGATTGGATGAAAGTTCTTCAAAAGAAGGATAAAGATTCACAGGCAATTGATGTAGCCAGGTTGCGCATAGAATTGGAGGAGCTTGTTGCGGGAACAATTCCTACAGAAATGTTGAAAAATCATCATGATGGAGAGTTGTTATTCATGTGTAAAAGTATCACCTGGAGGGCTAAGAGTACACATGACAGGTTAAAAGGAATAGTGAGTGAACTAGGAGTTGACATGGATAAGGTGAAAGCTTTGCAGAAGCCTTACAGGGTGGATTTTTCAGATAAGGACATTGAGAATCTAAATGATGTTGGTAGAACAGGGCAGATTAAGGAAATGATTGCCTTATTGCGAAAATGGGGTGATGTGGAAAAATGGAAGGATAGATGGTACAAGAAAAGGGAAGATTCAGTGGACAGGACTTACTCAGCTTTCCCTATGAGAGAAAAAGAAAAAATAGTGGATGCTTATCCTATGAGAGAGATTCCTGGAGGAGGATATGTACATGTCCCATGGACTAGACAGGATATTTTGTCATTTACGAATGATTTCCCTCGATTAAGAGAAAAGCCTGTCGAGTGGTATAGGCAGGTAGACAGGTTTGTGAAATTGTCAAAAGTACTGTGGATTGACCTGAATAGTCTGTTTGATATAATTGTTCCAGCAGACTTATGGGCAGAGTGTAAAATAGTTGTGGATTGGCCTGCAAAGGAGTATCCAAGAGACCCGAAAACAGGAGCTCCAGACCCGGAGGTTATGAGGAAATATGACCAGGTTATTGTGTTCCTGAAAAATAAAGGACCCCCGAAAGAGACAGACTGGGTTAAGATAGATCGAACACATCAGGAAGCAAAAGAATCAGTTCATGCTTTTTATGAAAGGCTGATACTAGCTTTTAAGCAGTTCAGTGGAGATGAACACCTGGGTGATAAGGATTTGAGTCATTTTGTATACAGGTTTGTATATGGCTTGAGACCTGAAATAAGTGAAAGAATACGTGAGCACACAGTTGACTGGCAGAGTGAAAAGATTGATGAAATCTTGAGACATGCAAAGTACTTCAGTGATGAGATTGAGGCAAAACAGAGAAAGCTGAAAGAGAAAGCAATGTGGGCACAGGTGAAAGTTGCAGAAAGACAAGAAGCACAGTTGGTGGAACAAGCAAATAATCCAGGAAATAGGCCTAGATACGGTACGGGAAAAGGAATGGGGAATCTAGAAGAGGCCAAGAAGAAGTTTCCATGTCACAACTGTGGACAATTGGGGCATTGGAGATCCGAGTGTACCAATCCACCATTAGTGAGTAATGAGAATAAATCATTGAATCAACAGGTGCAGAACGAGGGGTGTAATCATCAGCAGCAACAGCAGAAGGTTGTCAGACAGCAGAGTCAAGAGCCAAAACCGCCCTTGCCGCAGAATAGAGGGTCCCAAAAGTATAACCAGGACTCAGGATTCTACAATGATGAGCAGGTAAACAAGCCAAGACGTTCAAACCCAGTACAGCAATACTGGTTAAAGAATGAGGGGAGTGAGTCTGAAGGGGACTATTGACGGTGCCGAAGAGAGGAGGAAGAGTGCATACTTGGTGCAACTCTAGAAATAGACCAGGCAGGACCATTTGTAGATGGGAAAATAAATGGGGAAAGTGTTACTTTTTTGGTAGACACAGGAGCGACGAGATCAACTGTCAGGTCAGCAGATATAAGAAATCTTCCTCTCTCGGACGAAGCAATCCAAGTGGTTGGTGTAGCCAATACACAGATTAAGACTCGTCTTACCGAACCAGTGAGGGTAAGAATAGGGACATTTTCAGACATGCACAGATTTGTAGTCTGTGACACTAGTCCAGTGAACTTGTTAGGTAGGGACTTATTGTGTAAGATGAATTGCACAATTTTCTGTACTCCGGATGGAATAGCTTTTGAGACACCAGATGAGGATGTTTTGTACAGGATGACTCTAGATAATAGAGAAAGTGAGATTGTTGGAACATATGCTGTGTTTAATCCAGATGATTTGCCTCAAGAGTTAAGACACACAGTGAAAACAGCAGTTTGGGATTTTACTGGAGAAGATGTGGGATTGATGAATAATGTAGATCCAGTGAAGATTTCAGTGAAAGAAGGAATCGTTTATCCTAATATCCCACAGTACAGATTGACACCAGAGATAATTGAGGGAATAACCCCTATAATTGATAAGATGATTCAACAGGGTGTTTTGAGAGAGTTACTGAGTAGCCCGTGTAATTCACCAATAATGGGGCCGAAGAAACCTAATGGGAAGTTCAGGATTGTACAAGATTTGAGAAAAGTTAACAAAATTGTGGTGGCATGTTGTCCCATTGTGCCAAATCCGTCAGTGATTTTGTATCAGATTCCTCATGATGCTGAATGGTACACGGTAATTGATTTGTGTCATGCTTTCTTATCAATTCCATTGCATCATGACAGCCAGCCGATTTTTGCATTTCGGTTTGGACAGCGTATTTTGGCATGGTGTCGTATCCCACAGGGGTATACAGAGAGTCCTTCGATATTTAATCAGTTACTGAAGAAATCATTGGAAAGTTTGATCATGCCTGAAAGCTCAGTACTAGTGCAGTATATCGATGACCTATTGGTGGCATCGAAGACACGTGAAGCTTGTGAAGTAGATACCACAGCTTTACTGAATCATCTGGCAGATGGAGGGTTGAAGGTATCTCCAGCCAAATTGCAATTTTGCAAGAAAGAGGTGCATTATCTTGGACACAATATTGAAAAAGGTCTGAGGAAAGTGACCGATGACAGGATCAAAATTATCAGAGGAATGAGAGCCCAATGACCCAGAGAGAAGTAAGGATGTTTCTGGGGATGGTGGGTTATTGTCGTCAGTGGATAAGTAATTTTTCCCTGATAGCCAAGCCACTGATTAAGTTGACTAAAAGTGAGGTGAGAGACCCATTGGAACTGAATGCAGAACAAATGGCAGCATTTGAAGAGTTGAAGAGCAGAATGTGTGAAGCTCCTGCTTTGGGAATGCCAGACTATGAGAAAGAGTTTGAGTTGTACTGCAGTGAGAGAAATGGATGTGCACTTTCGGTGTTAATTCAGAAACATGGACAACTGAGGAGGCCAATTGCGTACTTCTCATCAACACTTGACCCCGTAGCTGTGGGTTTGCCAGGTTGTCTGAAAGCAGTAGCTGCGACATGCAGAAGCTTGGAACAGAGTGAGGGTATAATAATGGGATATCATGTAAGGGTATTCGTACCTCTTGATGTGTCAATTCTTTTGACAAGAAGCAGGACTCAGTATATGTCACATAGTCGGCTGACTAAATATGAGAAAATCATTCTGGGAGCATCAAATGTGACACTTGAGAGATGTGTAAATGTGAATCCAGCAACTCTGTTGCCAGATGCTGAAAACGTGAATGTGGGAGATGATGTTGATCATGATTGTTTGGATGTGCTTGATTACTGCACAAAACCCAGACCAGACATAAGAGATCTGCCATTACCTGAGAGTGATCATGTGCTGTTTGTGGATGGATCATGTCTGAGAACTGATGATGGTGTGCTAAGTGCAGCATATGCAGTGTGCAAGGTTTCAGAAGTTATGGAAGCTTCGCCTTTGAAGGGAGTTAGATCTGCTCAAGTGGCTGAATTGGTGGCATTGACAAAAGCTTGCAAGATTGGGAAGAATCTGAGAGTGACTGTGATGACTGATAGTCAGTATGGATTTGGAGTGGTTCATGATTTTGGCCAACTTTGGCTACAGAGAGGTTTCTTGACGTCGAGTGGAACTCCCATAAAGAATGCTGAAGTGATTGGGAAGTTGCTTGAGGCAATACAGCTGCCTAAAGAACTAGCGGTTGTAAAATGTGCTGCTCATGGACAAGGAGATGATTTTGTCACTCTTGGTAATCGTTTTGCAAATGACATAGCACAGTATTGTGCAAAGAACAATCATTTGATTAACCGGGGACGAGAAAGGGAGATGTCTTTTTGTTCTGTGATGTTTACTAATGTCCTAGAAACGTGGGATGAAGTGAAAAAGTTGCAGGATGAAGCAGGAGATGAGGAAATGAGAGATTGGATTAAGGCAGGTTGTGCCCCTAGAGAGACAGATCATGTTTGGATCTATAGGGATGGAAGACCAGTCATGCCTAACTCGATGTTATCAACAATGGCAAGAATGTATCATGGCCAGGGACATCTGGGGAGGGACGCAATGATTTGGTCCTTTAAGCAAACCTGGTACAATGCAAAGTTCAGACTGATTGCAGAGAGCATCTGTCAAAGATGTTTGATTTGTCAACAGTTCAATACTGGAAAGAAGACAGTGGTGAGCCTAGGAACAATAGGCAGAGAAGGAGGTCCTTTTACCAGAATGCAAATAGATTTCATTGAAATGCCTCAAGTGAATAGATTGAGGTATGTTCTAGTGGTAGTCTGTTTGTTCGCAAGGTGGGTGGAGGCCTATCCGACTAGGAGAAATGATGGAATAACAGTTGCAAAGTTACTGTTAATAGAGTTGATTCCTAGGTACGGGTTCCCAGTGACAATTGAGTCAGACAGAGGTGGACACTTCTACAATGAGCTCATGGGTTTAATTTGTGAAGCATTGAGCATACAGCAGAAGCTACATTTTGCATACAGACCAGAGGCTTCTGGTGTTGTTGAGCAGATGAATGGCACAATCAAAAACCGAATTGGTAAGATGTGTTTAGCCACTGGAATGAAATGGCCTGATGTCTTGCCTCTAGTGCTAATGACTATTAGATCTACTCCAGATAGAACTACAGGGTTGAGTCCACATGAAATATTGATGGGACGAGCAATGAGGCATGCATTCGTGCCTGTCAACAAGTTGATGACAATAACTGATGGCATGATTTTGGATTACTGTAAAGGCCTGGCTGACGCAGTTCATTCTGTGATTCCCCAGGTTGGAGAAGACGCTACCACACTTGAGAAGAAGCAAGCCCATGATCTGAGTCCAGGGGACTGGGTGAGGATAAAAGTGCACAGAAGAAGAAATTGCTTGGTTCCAAGGTGGGGAAGGCCAAGACAAGTTATTCTGACTACAACAACTGCAGTAAAGTGTGCTGGTGTGAAGAACTGGGTTCATGCAAGTCATACTCTGAGAGTTCCAAATCCTAAGGATGGGACTGGTAAAGAGTATTTTGAAGAGTCAGATTCTAGTGATGATGCAGAAACTGAACCAGTGAGAAGAAAAAAGAATCCTGAGAGGGGGGAAGGAGAAAGAGAGTCAGGTGATTCTTTTTTCTTTCCGAGAGAGACTTCAAGAGAAACATTGAGGGTCTCAGAGGAGAGATCGGATTCTGTAAGAGTGCCTGACGTTCCAACAAGCAGTGGAGAAGAAAGAGGAGAAAAGAACAATTCTACAGAGACTACACCTGAGTCAGATGAAGAGATTGAAAATCCACTTGAGATTAATCCTGAGGAAGCAGGGTCAGAAGAAGGTAGAGAGGGACAGATTGCGGAAGACCCCCGAGGAGGTGTAGGGAACATTCCTGATAAGCTAGGTGAAGGGACAAGTAGACAGCAAGAAGATTGCGTGTCGGAGACCCGAGGAGGGACAGAAATAGGGAAATCTCAATTGGTGGAGAAGAAGTCTGCGGAGCAAAAGAAAATTGTTGATGAACAAGAGGCAAATGAAACAGAATCAGATGAGAGTGAGAATGAGAAATCAGAGGGTCGAGTTCTGAGAAAGAGAACTTGGATCGGAGAAAGAAATAATAAAGAAGTGAGACCAAAAAGGGTTGTAAGAGGTGATCTTTGGCCTAACAGAATAAAGAGATTGAGGTACAGACTGACACGAGCAAATTCATCGAGAGCTGAACAGGTGAACGAGGTGTCTAGTCAGAATCAAGCAAAAGGTGAAAAACAAAAGGTCTCAAAAGAGACAGAAGGGATCAAGAGAATCAGAAAACCTAACCAGAAGTATAGGTCACCGGAATGGACGTATGTGGCACTGTCTGAAGAAGAAGAGGCAGAAAGTCAAGGAAATCCAGAGGGGACCTTACGGGAAGTGGTTGAGGAGAAAACTGTTGGAATCCTGAAAGTAATTTTGACTGACATTGGAGAAGAGTCAGATGCTCAGGATGTTGAAGATATGATACAATTTGATGTTGCTGAAGAAGAGGTGAAAAGTGATGAAAATCCAAATTGAGTGAACTGAAGGAGTCAATTGGAGAGAAGTGAAAAGTAGAAAATCAAACATTAGCTGTTTGAGATAATCTAGAGTTCTAGAAATTCAGTAGTGGAGTAGTAGAGGCTAAGTCAAAAGACGCTGCCAAAGTAATACAATGGCTTACACAGAAAATAATCAAAGTGGATGTGCCTTCTTGAAAAGATGGTGTAGAATGTGCTGCTGCTGTACAGGATTATTAATGTTATTCTGGGGTGTACTTGCTTTACTAGTTGCTTTTAGAGTTACAATTGACACTTTTGGAATACATACTGAAAATGTGACTAACATAGAGGAGAGTTCACAGAAAGTAGTTCCAACTAGAGTTAGTAACATTTACATACATAAAGATAGGTCAATTAATGATTTTTCTAGTAATGTTTTTTCAAAGTTGTTGTATGAATACGTAAAGACAATGGAAGTTAGGGATTGCTACGTTTGTATGCAATTGCCTGCATCCGTTTCAGAGGGTGTTACTTATCACCATTTACCAGCTACGTATGGAATTTCATGTAGTGTGTTAAGTAGTGTTTTTTATTTGTTAGGGAAAATAGATTATGAAATGTCTAACAAAGATAACATTTTTGGGCAATTGCCTATGAATAGAAAGCTGAATCCAGCTAAAGAAGCTAATATTTTTGGTGAGATTTTTATTGAGACAGAAGAATTAACATTAGATTACATTTTTAGAAACAATTTAACTTGCAGTTTGAAAGAAGAAGAAAAGGCTTTCCTAGACATGGTAGAGAAAAGGAGGGTGAGTATGCATGAAAAGGCAGGGAAATATAAAGTGAGTGAGACAATATGGGATATTGAGATGGGAAAGGAGTTGAGGAATGGGGCCAGTCCAACTTTGGCATTAGATGCACCACAGAAGGGTAAACTATGCATTACCAGAAGGAAATCCCAATATGATAAGTATTTTGTTGGGACTAGTGAGTGTCATGATACATACTTTATTGCAACAGGATGGGGATTCAAGGGAGGAGAAGATCCAGTTTTCCCGGAGTGTATTATATTTGTGGCAATAAGGCTTATTACAGGTTGCCTGACCATTGGTATGGCACGTGTTATGTTGGCCTGGTCTTTCCAAAGATTTTTCACATAGATAAGATAGAAGATGCGGAACAAATTAATCTACTAAAACGTTTTAAGGGGAAACTTGGTCAGAAATTGTAGGTGATATTTTTGGAGCTTTAATTCCAGCAGTGGGAATTTCTTTAAATGCATATGGAATTCGGAAACTGTCAACAGTGGTGGATCGCTTATCGACAAGTACCGCTGGAGGGTTTCTTTTGGTAAATACGGAGATGATTGCCGTACGTGCCATGTCTATGCAAAATCGACTTGCCCTTGATATTCTATTGGCCAAAGAGGGTGTAGTCTGTGGAATGCTGAAAGTTCAACATTGTTGCACTTACATTCCTGATGAAAGCAAAGATCTAAAGGTCTATATCAAAAATATTACTGATTTGCATGAAGAATTAGTACCACTGGAAGCTGAAAGTATCTGGACTAAAATGGCTAATAAGTTACTTGCTGTTAAGAGTTTTATTGCTAAGATAGGTAGTACCATTATTGGTAAGATATTATTTCCTTTGACATGTGCAATCATTGCTTTATTGATACTAAGATTAGGGTGTTTGTGTTGTAAAAACAGGGGAGGGAAAAAGAGAATAATAAGGGAAAATATTGAAAAGAAACAAAAGAGGTCAAAGAGGGACCCACAAGAAATTGAATTAGAGAAATTTAGGGAGAGTGTGTACCTAGAATCAAGAGAAGAGGATGAGAGAGAGACTGGTGTGTAACATGTTTATGTTGTTTGTAAACGAAAAGACATTTGAATTTCTCCTAAGAAATGGGACTAAATTTTTTTTTTTGGGGTTGGTTTTTGTGGTGATAATATATCACCAAAGGGGGGATTGCTGGAGCAGAGTTTTCTATTAAAAATTTATTGAGATTTAAACTCCAGTTTATGTTTTTATGTCATAATTTAAAAATTACTGATAATTAATTATTAATTACTAATTTTGTTAAAGTTCCTGATTAATCAACATTACTAATGAGAAAATTACACGCGGGAATGCATTTATGTTGCTTATTAATACGTGAACTAAGTTGGTGAGCAAATTAATTAAATATGTGTGGCTAAAGTGCAATTTGTAATGTGTTTTCGCTTTAAAATAACGTGCTTTAACCCCTTCCATGCTCATGACGGAACGATTCCGTCATGAGCATCGGTTGAGCTGTGCTCATGACGGAACCGTTCCGTCATGGCCCCGCCCGCGCTCGAACCCTTCAGCACCGCGGGGGAATCCGCGCAGCGCTGAAGGGGTTAATGCTTCCTTGTGTTGCAGATGGCTAGGTAATTACATACACATAAGGGTATTAGTGGGGATTGACACAGTATAATCATTACGATGTGGTAACGCTGTTTTGTGTTTGTTTTAATTAAGATGGTCCGTTTTGGCCTAATCCAAGATGGCCGATATTTACAGCCTGCATTCAAGTAGCTGAGTTGTGATGAGAGGCCTTGCTGAATATGGTTGAAAATCACCTGACCACGGCCTCTGTCTGTATTAAAAGTTTCCGTGAGGACAGCAGCTCCAGGCTTGCTGCCAATTGCCCTTGGAGAAGAATAAAGCCACAATGAACTCTGATAAACTTGCGGTGGCTTCACTATGATTCCGAGGAAGAGCATTCATGGATGTAACATTTTTTAGTTTGAGCTTCCTTCTTCCGTGTTTTTATTTTTGAGATTTTCGAGAGCGGAGGTTTTTTTAAATGTTGCAAATCAACATCCTTTCCTGCTAGCTCTGCTCAATGGCTCAACGGACGTTTAGAGTTTGTTTGTTTCTTTCAACTTGTAAGTTTCGCTATAAATATTGTTAGACTAGAGAGGGTCTAAGGCCACTTCTTCCCGAACCTATGCTCGTGAGGATCGACGCTGATTGAGAGGACGGCGACTCGGGTGACTTTACAGAGAGACCTGTCTTGACCCATTTATGACATTTAGCTAGAATAGGTAACTATGAGATTAATGGTTTTGCTAATGATTGACTTTCATTTGAACTAATTTAGATAAATAACACTTTGTTTGAATATCAGTGTCGGGTGGTTATTTCTTTGTCATTTATTGAGTTTCAAATGTATTTCCTATGTTTTAAAATCATGACTCGAGACAGATCTTTAAGGTCGCATTGACCTCGCCTTAGACGCAGATTGTTTAGGATCTCTCTCGTATGTTCAGTGATGATAGAATAATGGAATGAATGTTAGTGTGATGGGCCCTAGCGTATGATGAGTGTATGTGCGTATGACTGTGGAATTACACTATCCGTGGAAGTAGGGAGAATTTATATGCTCCAATCTGCAGCACTATACAAAACATAACATAACATAACAGATGGGTTATATTCAGGGCAGTTTGAACTCAGTTAAAAAAAAAAATCATCTTCGGTGATGTGCCATCTCTCCACCCGAGGTTCAATTTCATCTGTTCCTGATTCATAACTCCATGGATAGACCTCTTTGTGTCGCAGCAGATTGCAATTCTTCCAATCTTCTGCACGGAGACATGGTGTCCTCAGCATGGGCAGTGGATGCCCTGTCAGTCCCATGGCCTCAGGGATTCCTGTATACCTTCCCACTGATTCCCCTCCTCTCGAAGGTACTTCTGGATTTGGGAGGAGAGGGCAACGGTGAAACTGGTGGCGCCGTATTGGCCAAGACATCCGTTGTTCTCCCTCTTCATCAGTTTGTCCAGGAATAATTACTTTCAGCTCCCATTCAGTCCTCCTCCATTGCAGTTCTCAGATCTATCACTTCTCCACTACCAAAACCACAGGTGAATGGCTTGGTTGTTGAGAAGCAAGGGCTGAAGTTTCTGGGTTGTTCTGAACAGATTGCTCTGACAATCCAGGCTTCAAGGAAACAATCAACCTTCAGTTCCTATGAAAAGCACTGGAAATTGTTTCACACATGGTGTCTTGCAAGATCGGGTGGCCCAGGCCTAATAGATCCATTCCAGATTTTAGGATTCTTAAGAGACGGCTTTCTTAAGGGATTAGTTACTGCAACTCTCTCTGCCCAATGGGCGGCTAGCAGAACATTTAGACAGTTTTCAAATGATCTATCCACGATCACACCCCAGGTTAAAAAGGCCTATGTTTTATGGTCCTGTACCTTCCTGGGATCTATCAATAGTGCAAAAAGGTCTACAAGTATTTCCTTTTGAGCCCTTAGAGGAAACGTACTTCACATGGTTATCGACTAAAACTGCTTTTTTAGTTGCCACAACACAAGCATCGGGATTGAGGGAACTGAGGGCCTTCATTGGACACAACATTTATTCTAAAGGTTCCATCTTGTTTTCATACGTCTCAGGAAATTATCGTACCAGTTTTTCAAGAGTGCTCTGATATGGAAGTTCCCTCATCTCTTGAGATAAAGAGAGCCTCGTGCATCTATTTGAATGGCATGAAGGCTCCAATTCACTTTTTATGGGTCAGTTGCAACAGGTGAAGAGGCGTCCACCTCAACCTTGGGTAGATGGGTTTGCCAGGCAATGCCAGTCTTATAGACCGGCAGGAGAGACTCTTCTTGTTAACATGCAAGGTCACTCTAAGAGGCTGGGCGAGTGTCCTTACAAGAGACTGACAGGGCAGCCACCTGTTATTCACATCACACATTTGTTAAGCACTATAGACTTAATGTCTCTGATTCTATACATTTTGGTTCTAGTGTCATTTCTTCAGCAATGAAGCAATTATTGAATTAAAAAAATTATAATCAGCATCCTTGTTTGTCAGTGCAGATGTTGTTACCTTGGAATATCCTCACACAGTCAGGACTTGGGAAGGAGGATACTATGAGGGGGTAATGAACCAATTTTACTCACAGATTATCTCCATTACCCCAATTAAGGGTCCTCATCGTCCCAGTGCACACCCCTCCCTTTTATGACGAGTATTGGTAATGAATTAAAAAAGTTACGCGCTTTGAATAAAAGTAGCCACTGTCCATGGCATGTCATCGGAATGGTGAGGGCACCTCACCCAGGACTGCAGCGAGGAGGGCCCATGATCGGGGTAAGGAAGATTGCCAACACATAATTGGTTCAGTTCCAGTCCCTTGACAATGCTGTCCTATTACGGTCTGACCCGCTTACCAGTCCTTGTGGCCACTTCATTGCTGTCCTTCTTGTGGCGCCATTACAGGCGGTGTCTTTTTCCCCCTCTGAAAATGGTGTTGAAGATTCTTGTTGGCTTACAGATCAGGTTTGCCTTGAGTATCACACATCTTACCTTTGAAACATGCTGATGTTATTACAGTTCATGGTACATACCTGTGTGCATTATTTCCCTGTGACGCGTGTGGGTAAGCTGGAGAAGTTTATTGAGAGTGATCTGGTAGTCTTAGATCTCGCTGGAAATACAGTGGTTTGATTATTGAGAGTCAATGCACCTCTTTCTAAATACTGGAGTCTGCCTACAACCGCGCAGGGTGCAGGTGCACATTTGGCGTGCCAGCTTATACAGGACATATTTAACCTTGATTGAAGCTTTACAGTTTTAGCACTGTAGTGTCACAACAAGATGTCTTTTAACATACCATTTTTTCAGGCCTCTCCTGAAATAGGCGTCAAACCTCTGACTAACAAGAGCACAGACAAAGGGGCCTATGCATCAACAATGCCATTTGCGATTCCTTATTAGCGAAAAATAAGGAATCGCTAATAAGGAATAGCAAAAGGCTATGCATGTAGGAATCGCTATTCAAATAGCGATTCCTTAATATTCCTTATTACCGAATCGGTAATACCGAATCGGTAATAAGGAATACCTACCCATTCATTCCTATGGGCTTGGAGGCCCATAGGAATGAATGTAAAGCCAGTCTGTATTAGCGATTCGGTATTACCGAATCGCTAATAGCGGGAGCACTTTCAAGGGTGCCAGGGTGTCAAAAGGACACCCTGTTGCACCCCTGAAAATGATATGTGCACATATGTTGCACACACACATGCTCTAAGGGCATGTGTGTGCGCAACATGAAACTTTGAAAAATGCACAAAAGTGCATTTTTCAAAGTTTTTGCAAATTACCATGCAGTTCATCTTCATGGTAATTTGCTCCCCCTATTAGCGAAATCGCTAATTTTTTTAACTTTGATGCATTGCATTTAAGGAATCTCACTTTGGGATTCCTTAAATGCAATCCCTATTTAAGGAATCGGTATTTAAGGAATCCCTATTTAAGGAATCGGTATTTAAGGAATCCCTATTTAAAGAATCGCTATTTAAGGATTCCTTAAATAGCGATTTCTGCTTTTGGGTTGATGCATTGGGATTGGGTATTTTTTACTTAATACCTGGAGCTATTACCGAATCGGTATTTTACCGACTGGATTTTGGGTTGATGCATGAGGCTGAAAGACTTTAAAAAACATGGCAAATTAATGCAAGGATAATTCGGCTTTACGTTTATTTATACGCGCCGACTCACTGGGCCCGGAAGTCACCGTGGATTGCTTATCACGCGCACCGCACCCGCACGGGTATGTTCCTTGGGGTTGGAGCAGGAAGGCATCAGAAATAGGGATGGGTCTTTGAATAAACACAAACGGGCCTTAAATATGTGTGTACCTCATGCTTTGGGCACGTCCGGTTGTCTTTGGGAGACTGGCGTTCTGCTCACTCACAGATTCCATGGGGTTTATTTACAAGTCCCTTGCGCCACTTTTGCGTCATTTTTAACATGGGAAAAGTGACGTAGGGTGGCGCAAGGGGCTTGTAAATAAGCCCCCATGTGTGTATGGTCATGCTTGAATAGGTATGTTTAGGTATACTTCACTTCCTATAGCTCACTACTGTGCGGGTATGGATAGCAGCAATGAACGCACATTCATTCTACAGCTTGTGGCATTTTGGATTGAAGGAAAGCTGCGCTCTTTCCACCCCTGGGCAGTGGTCTGACGTCTGAGTGTTTGCGTTTGGCTTATTAGTGAAAATATAGAACCAGTTGTAGCTGCACGGTTTGTGATCACTTGTAGCACTGTATTGCTGAGGCTGTGCTTCTGTAGTGTTTTCTTGTGCATTTCTTTTTTTCCGAATAATTTCATTTGCGCAGATCTTTGAGAAGGACATCGTGCATTTCACTGTGCAGACTGTTTGCACACGCATGTTCACAACTACTGCTGTGCTGTCATGACATTGTATACAAAATTGTGATGATACCAATCCTGTACTGTTGTTTCTTCTATTCTGAGATCCGCCCCTGAAGAAGGGACAGCGTCCTGAAACGCATTGGGCATTAACACCTCAACTGAGATTTATGTTCATGTGTTACACATATCAGTTTAGAATTCAAGGATCGTTGTTTGAGCGACAAGGAGTGAAGAATGTGTTAGCAGTAGGCTAAGTTCTGGAATTGTCAGAATAAATAGCAAAATAGGATTCATGTTATAGAATTAGCGGTCTGATAATAACGGTTTATTGTATTGGATATATTCACGCGCTGTGTGCCCAGAGTCCAAGTTACCAGGTCTACTTGGCTGGTTATTGTTGGGGGATAGCAGCCCCATCTCTGCAGAAGCTGCTGGCGGTCCCTGGAGGAGGGGGAGGGCAGCAACAGTCTATGTTTATGTTTATGATTGGGGGATTTATAGAGCGCATGGCTGCCCAGGGGCTTCCCAGCGGCTTCCGAAGGCTGAGGAGAGGAGGTGGTAGTGAGAAGACTCAAGCGTCATTATGGGAACATGTATTGAGTTTTTTCTGAAGCTGCGTTCATCTTTCAGTAGTGTCAGTTCCCTGGTCATGGAATTTCAGAGCTTCGGGTCCAGGTATGAGAAGGATCTTCCTCCCCATCTTGACCTTTTTATCCTCAACGTCTTCATGAGGGGGTCTGAAGAAGACCTAAGGGACCTCTTAGGCACATATGGGGAGATGAGTGTCCTGAGCAGGTCTGAGCCCTGCCATGCATGGCTTTGTGAGGCAGGCAGAGGGATTTAAATTTGATCAGTGAAGCTGTTTCAGTGGAGCTTTCACTGAGTCCTGTCTAGGTCATTTTAGAAGTAGGTTAGCCGCTGCATTTTGTGCAACCTGCAATCTGTTTACAACATATTTTGGGGAGCCCAGATGCAGGGAGTTGCCGTAGTCAAGGTGTGAGACTACCAAGGATTGGACCACAGTTCTCTGTGTCTTTTCTGGGATAAGTGTTATAATCTTACGGCTCATTCGGAGTATACCAAAGCAGGTTGCTGCTAGTTTTTTTGCTTGAGTTTCCATTGAAAGGTTGTGATCCAACCACATCTCCAGATTCTTTATTAATAGTTTGGGGACGGAGGTGTCCCCCAGTCTTGTGGCGATCTGATCGTAGCCCAGGGCCAAAGGCCAAGGGTTGTTTCCCAGGATCATTAATTCTGTTTTATCACCATTCAGCTGTAGTCTACAGCTGGCCATCCAGTTGGCCACTTCTTCCATGCATGGCACCAGTTGGAGGTGGTTAGAATTAGGTCCTTCAGACACTGACACTACAAATTGAATGTCATCCGCGTACGATACAATTGACAGCCCAAACTCTTTGACAATGTTGACTAATGGGCTCATATATAAATTAAACAGTGTGGGGCTGAGTTCTGAGCACTGCGGGACTCCAAATGTAACCGGCAACGTATCTGATAGGTTAGTGGATTCCATTATCTGGAAAGATCTGTCGCTTAGAAAAGAGATAAAACATTGAAGAGCTTTTTCCGAATGCCCACCCCCCTCAGCCTACGTATTAGGGTGCAGTGGTCCATGGTGTCAAAAGCAGCGCTTAAGTCTAGGAGCAGAATTGCGGCAGAGCCCTCTGATCGAGTATCCTTATAAGCTCCTCGGTGACCACGAGGAGAGCTGAATCTGTACTGTGTTGCGGCTGAAAGCCCATCTGAGTCTTGTGTAGGATATTACTCTCCTCCAGAAACTGTGAAAGGGTGTGATTGACGTGTTTTTCCACTAATTTTCCCAGGATGGGGAGCAGTGATATGGGGTGAAAATTCCCCAGTACAGCGGTATCTAAGTGGGGCTTCTTCCGTAAAGGTCTCACAATTGCGTGTTTCCACTTCTTAGGTACTATCCTGGTGTTGAGAGATAATGAGAGAAGCTCTGCTGTAGTGGAGAGGATGGTGTCCCCGCCCTGGAGTAGAATATGTGGTGGTGCTGGATCTTGAGGAGAGCCAGATTTGATGTTCCTTAACAGAACACCGGTATTTTCCTTGCTCAAGGCAGTGAAGTGGTCTAATACTGGAGCTGTAGCCACCCCCATTTGATCTACTCCTTGATACTTGTCTAACCTGCCGGGGTTATCCTGCAGCAATTCGGGTCCACCCATTGTTCCCTTGCAATGAGTTTTAAATGTTATCTACTTTGTTTTTAAAGAATGTAGCTAGCTCGTTACATCTCTTATAAGAAGATTGATGAGGGGAGATGTCTTGCTCTATCGCAGTCAGTGATGACGATCTTCAATAGTTCTCTAGGGGAGTTGGACGCCATATTAATTCTCTCCGCAAAGTGTTTGGCCTGGGCTTGCTTGATTTCGTCATGATAGTGTCTAATAGCCCTCTTACATTGGATCTTAAGGTCGGGGTCATAGGTTTTCCTCCAATTCCTTTCGAGTTTCTTACATTTTGTTTCTCAAGGAGGCTGAATGACTGTTGAAGCATGACGCTCTTGGTCTAGATTTCTGAAAACATTGGTCAGCCGCTTAGTTGATCCAATCTGACCAAATCGTGTTGGCCTCATCTAGGTTTTCTGTTAGGAGGGGAGTGGAGGACTTTAAGGTATTGACCAATTTTTCCGTTATGAGACTTGGCCATTTCCTGCCTGAATTCAAGCTGCAGTTGGACGCTGTTTGTGTGCCTGTTTTTGTACATGAAAACTGAATAAAACAGTGATCTGACCAAGGAACTGGGATAGGTGTATTCACCTGGATTTTAGGGTCAGTGGAGAAAATAGGATCAAAAGTGTGTCCTTTCTCATGTGTGGCAGAGCCAACAAGTTGAATAAGTTGCATGGGTTCTAAATCTTGTAGGAGCCTTCTGGTGGATGGGTTGTTGTGTTCATCTATGTGTACATTGAAATCACCAAGCGTGGTGACGAATCCTTTTCCCACAATAGTGCTGGCTATGAGGTCAGGGAAAACATCAAAAAATGCGCTGCATGGCCCTGGAGGCCTATAAATAAGAATTCCGGAAAATTAGCAAGTGGGAGAAAATGAAATTCTGAATTGCGCAATGTCTAAGTTGGTTACCTTCAGGGGTGTAGTGGAGCCGCTAAACTCTTCTTTACGAACAATGGCCACCCCACCTCCTGACTTTCCCTCGCGATCCTGTCTGCTGATGCAATAGCCTGAGGGGAGGGCTGTAACTATGTCCGCAGTTAAACTTTCTTTAAGCCAAGTCTCCGTTATAAATAGCATATTGTTATAATTGACTTGTGTCTTTCCTTTCTCTGGCTGGGTCTTCCCTGCTGCTCTGCTAGTATGAGTGTTAGATTGCCTGATGACCTCATGGAATGTTTCAGTCCCTGGCTTGTGTGTGGAGTGTCAGTCAATGGCAGGCAGGTTGAGTGGCAGGGAGGCTGCTCCTGGTGGGGTTACTTTCCATCTACCGATCTTCTTCTACTGAACTTACCTTGTAACTAAGCTTCAATAAATCCAACCTATTTTATATACCCGGCTCCATGGACCTTCAATTTACCACACATATCTAGTAGTTCTTCCTCTATCAGGAGCCCAATCTCTATTTTGTGTCCTGGAAGTGACCTGCTGTTTATTAGCCCCATTTTCCATTGTGCATTCTCTCCTGGGGTGTCTCTCATTATGCTTTTACTCTTTAAGTCGGGTAAAGTTACAATGGCGACAGACCTCCCCGTCACCTGTTGGGCTGTCGGGCTTAAGGGTGTATGCGCACTGTAAGGCCAATGCCGGCCTGAGCCGTTGCAGTTCTCCTGCATTGTATCTAAGTCATCTGGGGTGGTCTGAGGATGGTCGGGCAGGGTTCCTGGCCCCTGGTCGGGCACGGACGGGAGCAAACAGGCTTGCATTTGGCTTGCGTCCGTTGCGCACCACTGCCGACATAAATAGGCATGCCAGAGAACCGATAGAGTGCCAACCTTCCTTGACTCTATGGCAGCTCAAGGGCAGCGGTCTTCTCTATGGTTCTAGCAGTTGCCCCGCCCTTGAACAGCCGTCCAACAACTCCGGCCCGCAAGTTGCTTAAAACAGTAAACAATGGATTCCGATACCCGTATTAAAAGACAGTGTTTAAAAACATTCAATTCAAATTCAGAACAGTCTCTTGATATATATGGCAATTGCTCACTTTGACGATCTGAACTGGCCCTCTAAGCAACGCTCTCCACAGTGGCTGCAATCACACCAATCATAGTGCTTGCAAGGGATATAATTCAAAGCTGAGGTCTGAGACATCCTAAATGGGGGGAGAGGGGGTGGATTAACCCTACACTTCAACCTGCCCCTTGCCTAACTGTAGCTGCAAGAGGAGGGATAGAGTGTAAAGTGATGCTATCAAAGAGTCAGAAATATGGTGTTAGCTTAATCAGCTATTTGGTCCATTAGGAACTTCTTGAAACACATACATAGGCTTATAATGTGTAGAGTTGCACCATATAATCCTCCAAAATAGGACAAAAAGATTGCTTATGTATGTGAGCATATCTGAACTTTCCAATAAAAAGTTAATCCACCTCAGCTCCTTATTGGAAAGGTTCGAGGTGATCCATCAATCGGGGGCTGTGATGCCATCAATGATGTTATTGCACATGTCATGAGTGATGTAACACGTGAGACCATTAGAAGTTCATGGCCGGGGCACCAGTTATGATTAGCTCAGTAACCTACAACTGGATAAGTAAAAAAAAAATATTTTCACCTAACTATAACCTCACTTAAATCTTAGTTTGTTCTGTGAATAAATATATATATACACACACACACACACACACACACACTCTCGCTCTCGCTCTCTCTCGCTCTCTCTCTCTCTCTCTCTCTCTCTCTCTCTCTCTCTATGTTACCAGGACACATCTGTAACTAAGTAAAGACTAAAAGGGTGGGGGCTCAGGGTTCAAGCACCTTGTGAGCAATATCTTTTAATCCGTATTGGGGAGGTATTGTTATGGAGGTTGGAGTTTAGGGCAGCGTAATAAATCTGGCTACCCAAACTAGTCTGTCCTACCTGATGGATGTTCAGTCCAGGAGTTGGCAAAATTTAACACGTCTGAACCCCATTTAACTGGACCTCTGGAGAAAGCTCTGGAAGGCAAATAGTGGTGCAGACTGTCAGTGCTCAGACTCCATGCAGGGACTTACCTGTGGGACATCTTTCCGCAGATGCGGCTGCTCACCACCAATGTGGCTGTTATCTGCTCTACTGCAGCTGGCATTGTTCCTGCATGCTGAGTTCCAGTCTCACAGAGTTCCCTGAGTGTGGCATTTGGTGGACAACCACGTTGGTGCATTAAATCCAGGAGGTATGGATTGACCGTCAGACCTCCTCTTTTTTTCCCCTTCCCGGAACAAGCCTAGGATTTTCTATGGTAGCATAGTCAGTGCAGTGAGCGGGACACATGACAGATGGCCTCCTTGGTATGAGGTGGCTCAGCAGTGCCTGGGTCATCACTGACTCATTACCTGCTGGTCTAGATATGAATTGAGGGCCGAAATGTTTCAAAAAGCAACAGCAATAGCAAACAATACCAAATGAAGTAATCCTCCACCACACACCCCGTCCCGGAAGATCTGTACATAGCTACATTATCAGCAGTTGGACATGCTGTTCTCAAAAGGCTGCACAGAGTTGTGCAGGAAGTTATGTATCTTTTAGTAAAGGGAGAAGATCTTCCTGATGAAGTCCAGCTGAAGCACATCATTATATTGGGTCAGCTTGGCTCAGAATGTCCAGCTGGTGCACACGGGCATCCCTAATTTATAGGACAGTGATTATCTGTTGGCAACAATTCATCTATTAATACGTTCAGGTTTAATTCCTCCTGCTCCAGTTCCTTCTCTCATTGGCGACCAGGATGGGATCCGAAGAGTGGTGCTGCTGATTGTTCTTCTCAATGCTGCTGTTGCACTCCAAAATACACAGCGGTAATTGAGCGATCTCATCCCAGGTAGGAGATTGATATTGCATGAGACAGTTCGAGCCTTGAGTTTGGCTCATCCGATGTGGGCTGCAAGCTGGCCTGCAGTCTCACTGTGTATGTCCTTAGATTGCTTGGATCGCTTATCAACACCCACGTGGTTGCACCTTGATTGATTTAGTTTACTGCTGAACTCTGAGGTGAAGCTGCCAGTGCTTCAAGCCTCGTTAAAAAAGTAGTGTCCATCTTGCTTTAACATACACTGCCCCTTTATTTACATGCTCCAACCTTCTCTGCCATTCACATGCATGAAAAATTAGTTATTCAAGTATAATATTGATTGAGGGTGGCTGTTATTTGTTTACCTTTTGTACTGCAGAAAACACATATGAAGTTTGTCTCAAACATTGATGGAGGAACACATATGTCTGATCAGGAGTGTCATTGAATAGTATGATGTGCACACAATACAAGCAAATTATACATTAAAGAAGACGAATACAAAGAAGACATTATACTGGAATATCGAATAAATTCTTAAGATTACATTCATCAATGTAGAATCGCTCTGCTACCCGGGAAGGTGACATTACAGCCACATATTTTTATTGCAATTTCAGAAAGCTGATATGATGATTGATAAACATGTGATACGCTGCACTTGTGTATCTCCTTACAGCTTTGTACATTGCACAACTGGGTATATTGCTGTGCATAGGATGAATGAAACAAGCAACTCCAGCTAAGAAGTGGATCACCTGTAAAAATAAAGGCAATTGAGCGTTCAGTATTATGGCTGGAATATGAATTTACCTTGAAAAACACAAAACACAAGAGGCATTTGGCAAACCACAAACAGTTGGTTTAATTAAACGCTTCAGCCGGGAAACATCCACAGAAACGGGTCTAAGGACCGTCTCAACCATGAGTGCATTTATAAATTGTCTTTGGAGCACCGTAAAACGAGTTAGATCTTATTTTAGGGAAAGGGATGCAGGCCTAGTCATGGGGTGCAAATCAGGCCACTTAATAGTGAATGCAGGTGGGTCTCGACCTTGCATGGATACAATGAGGGCCAGTGGGTAAAGTGTCCCTATGTCTGGCATGAGGAGCTCGTGATTGCTGCCTGTAGTGTGTGTTGTGCTCTGATTGGGTGAGTGTTCCTAACTTCATGTGGCATCTAACTTTATGGTGTTTTAGGAACTTGGCACCCCTCTGGCCATACGTGCTTTATTGGGGCCAATCTCCTCGGACCATTGTGGTGTTGCTGCCTATCTATGGAATTAATCTGTGTTTGTGTTTTTGTCTGGTTGGTTACATGCCACCCACCACATGAGTTCTGTCAATTAGCAGCCTTGGGCCTCAGTCGCAGGGCCTGCCTACTCCACATATTTCTTACTCAGGGTTGATGGAGAGCTCAGCTCGGGAGATTTCGACAACAGTGACTTGATCTAGTTTTTGAATACACATATATTGTTGCGTAAATTGACATCAATATTAACAGTATCACCTCCAAGCAGCAATCTAAGCTTAAAGGATGGGTGATTTACATATATCCAATACACCGCCATGCGTTTGGAGACACCAGGAGAACCTAGAGAAATGGAAACTCGCCGCAGAACATTCAGCAATTATTAAGTAGCTATTGAGAGACTGAAATTCACATTTTAGGGAAAATGACCTATATTTTTTCATTGTTTCGGTAATGCTGTGCAGAACATTTTCTATCATATGCATGATTATGTGCCTGACAGTGAATCTGAGGAATTCAATATGTATGAAGAAGCTGTAATGACTTTCCAAAATGATTTTTTTAGCAAATTCCTGCATTGTTATGCAAAGACGCAGACATATGATAAGATGCCAGAAAGCTAATTAACCTTTTCTGGCTCTGGCTCTACATACTGGGGGAGAGGGGTTGCAGCACAAACTGCTGACACCAGCTTATGCATGAAAAAAGGCACTATACTGAATCAGGTGCACATCACATATATCATCCCTGGGCCTTTCACCTTACATAACTAACAACTCACTATACAGATATGTTCACCTATGTTGAATTACCCCCGTTCTAAAATTTCCCTCCGCCCCCCAAACTTAAACCGGGCTGATCTTCATCAATTGAGGCCTTCAACTTCCTATACAGTTTTACTGCAACAATTAACCTCTAACTAACTTAATTTCTTAATGAACCTTAAACTTTCTGCCTCGTCCAGTCGTGGACGTGTCCACCCGTTCTGCCTATCTCACCACTGTCAACAACAATAAGCTTCACTAAAAATCATGACAACTTCTCGGCCAACTGCCACTTCACCTGCTTCCAAGCGATGACCACATACATGCTTCCCTAGCCCTTCAGACCTGCTGCAATATCCAGCAGCTGGGAAACTAGGTAAAAATGCCACAGAAAACTCCCCACGAAAACAGGCGTGGGTGGGTGGCCAAAAAGTACTCATGAAAGAATATACCAGCCACTGTGTCATCAAAAGACAAAATGGTGGTTTTTAAACGTAATGGCCGGTTATATGGAGCTATAAGTTAGCCCAAAGCCAGCCCAAAACTCGGTTGCAGTTGTTGGACTGTATGTATTAACTCCCCTAATCTTCCTGGGGGGAGGGCAAACCTCCCTCCGGTCAGCTGCCCCTCCCCCCAAAATGCAAATTGTACATACACAAAATCTGTGGACCAAATGTTATGTGACCAAATTATTTTTGTCATTTTCTGTCAACAAAGTGCAGGAGATATTACTCACATGTAAAAATTCCACATTAAAGCAAACAATAACAATAGTAAAAGGTTTAGAACAATTAATGGAATTCTTGAGAAGAATAAAACACACAACACAAAACTCAGGGAGGACACTGTCAACTGCTTCACAAAACTGTTTTTTTTTAGATTAAAAAAAGAACAGAAAAAGCAAAGCAATGTCAAAAACAAATAGTTTGGAGTCTAAATCAGAGGAATATCAAGTCCAGTCAAGTCATAGGCACTTCTATAGCGCAACATATCACTCCAAAGAGTCTCATGGCGCTTGCAGCGGCTGAAAGCGGAGAGGAGCTGGGGACGATTACTGGTCGAATAACCACGTCTTAAGCTTATTTCGAAAGCACCCTAAGATGGGGATGGATCGTAGGTCAGAAGGCAGTTTGTTCCAGGAAGACTGGGCTAGGTAGGAAAAAGATCTACCACCCTGTCTGGTGGTGTATATTCTGAAGGGGGTAAGCAGGAACTTGGTGCTAGACCTCAGTGCCCTCTGAGGCTTGTACCAGCAAAGTTTTCTGGCCCAGTATTGTGGTTTCTTCCCATAAAGATATTTATGTGTAAGGCATAAAACCTTAAAAAGAATGCGCTTTCTCACTGGAAGACAGTGTAGAGCTCTAAGACATGGGGCAGAAGAAGTTCGATGAGGGAGATTCAGAATCATTTTAGCCGCAATGTTTTGTAAAGTCTGGAGTTTGTTTAAAAAGGTTTCATTGATGGACTGTAGGAGTGCGCTACCGTAGTCCATCCGATTAGTGATCAAACCCTGAAGCAACGGTTTTCCAGCTTCCAAGGGGATCCATTTAAAAACTTTCCGCAGTGTGCGCATTATTCCGAAACAGGAACTGACAATATGGTTAACCTGGGCCTTCATGGACAATTGATTGTCCATGTAAAAGCCCAGGTTACGGACCACCTCTTTGGGGACAGGACAGGCACCAAGGTCGACGGGCCACCATTCTGAAGACCAGTGTTCTGGCGCTTTCCCAAAGAGCATGATCTCAGACTTTGTACCGTTCAGTTGAAGATGGTTGTTTTTCATCCACCTGTTGATGTGGGACATACAGTTTTTGAAACGCACCATGGTTTCATTCGGGTCAGGACCCAGTGTGGCTATGATCTGAGTGTCATCGGTGTACGATATGACATCAAATCCGTATGCTCTAATCACTGGGTCCAGAGGAGTCCAGAGGAGTCATGTAAAGATTGAAGAGAGTAGGACCCATCGTGACAGATCTTGTAGAGGAGATACTGAGTCCCGACTGAACAATGGTGCTACGGTCTGAGAGATAGCTTCTGAACCAATTCAAGGCCGTACCACTGACACCAATCTCCCACAGCCGATGTATTAAAGTGCTGTGAGAGATGGTGTCAAATGCGGCTGACAGGTCAAGGAGTACGAGAATTACCGATTGATGTCTATCTAGGGCCTGCCTGATGTTGTCAGTGACCTCGACCAGTGCCGTCTCAGTGCTGTGAGCCACTCTGAACCCAGACTGTGAAGGGTCTAATAACTCTCTAAATGAGCGACAAGTTGCTGGTTGGCAAGAGATTCCAATACTTTCCCAAAATAGGGGAGTAGAGAGATCGGACGATAGTTGGAAAGAAGACTTGGGTCGGCCGGGGGCTTTTTCAAAATAGGCTTCCATCTTAAGGGAAAAAAAGCTTCTGATAATGATTTGTTGAAAAGATCAGTAATATTGTCAACCAATGCTGGGGAAATCATTACAAGTATTTTAGGAGGAATCAGATCGGTGGGGGAACCGGATTTTATCTTCTGCCGGGCCTTAAGGACTAATGTAGGATCGACCTTAGTGAATTCCTCAAAAAGATGGGACGGGGCTGTGAGGGTGTCGGGCTCATTGACTAAGTCCGAACTATTGATATTAAAAGTCAAGGATTGATGGATGGTTAAAAAAATGTCTTCAAAAAAGTTGGAAAGAGAGTCCACCCAGTGTTGTGAGACGGGTGCGGACGACGGGTTCCTGGGGATGGTAAATTCTTTCAGGAATATGATCTGTGATATAAATATATTCGTCCATTATTCGTGCCTCTGAATTTTCAGCAAGCAAGACCAGCTCTTTTATGTCTGCAATTTTTAGACGATATTAATGTATGGTGCTATTTATCTAGATTTTTAGCAGGGGTGTATTATGCTTATGTATGTTATTGTATTTTTATAATATTGAATTTTTATGGTCATGAATTTATTGATGTTTTTATTGTACATTTATGATTGTTTTTTTAAATAAAGTAAACACTGACTGACTGACATAATTTTTAAGCCCGGTCCGAGTCAGCCCACCACAATAAAATAAAAAAAAAACACTTACCTTCTTTTCTGTCGTCTGTGGGCGACCCTCCGCCTCGCTGCAGTGTCTCCTTGCCGTCGTCCTCCTCCTCACTTCTCCCAACGTATTACGTCTTGCGTGAACATGCGCAGTTCACGCAAGGCGTAATATGTAGGGGGACGGAAGGAGGAGGACGACAGCAAGAAGGAGACACCGAGGCGAGGAGGAGGGTAGCCCGCAGATAACAGAAAAGAAGGTAAGTGGGTTTTTAAAAACAAAATTGTGGGGCTGAGAGGAGTTCCACTGAGTTTTTTTTTAACTGTCGAACTCCGCGGAGCACCACTCCGCATACTCCGCCCAGGGTTAATAATTTTACATACTCCGAGGAATACAACCAACATCTACTTTGTGTCTGGCTTACTTGAGAATGTGGTGTGAAATTATTATTGGAAAACGGGAGATGAAGGATACTCAGTATGTTCTGTCAAGTAGGATAACATTATAACAAAAATGTAAGAAATACTGTTAAAGCATACTTGCAATGAAAGTGAGGTTAAAATAGGGGATCCGAATTAAAAACTATTAAAGGAAAGGAGAGAACAAATTCTTCCCTAAAACTAGAGGAATAAGAGCAGGAAAAATCAGTTTGCACAGAGAAAGGAAAGCGGCTGAATATTAGCAGAACCTACAAACATCATGAAAATATACAAACACCTTGCACCCGACAGATGAAAAATGGAATGTACAAGGGTTTATGTACACCAGAGGAGACTTTGAAAGAGATATTGTTTAAATTAAGTGTAGTAAATCTTACCTACTAATTGTACAACAACACTTAGGGGCATATTTTAGATCCCCTTTGCGTCGCTCTTGCACCATGCAGCGTGGTGCAAGAGTGACACAAACGCAAAATGAGATTTATGAAGCCAAGCACGGCCACTTTGCGTGGCCCTGCGTGGCTTCATAGATCTCGAGTAATGTAAAGCAAATCTCTGCGTTGCGTCACTCTGCGCCAGGGAGGCATTTCCAAGGATGTTGTGTGGATGTTCCCACCCTACATCCATGAATTTTAACACATTCCCAGATGTACAAGAACAGGTAAACCTGGTAATGTGCCAAAAAGATATGTCTCCCCAGGAGAGGCGTAATGAGGGGAAATATCTTTATTTCACCTCACTTATTCTGCAGCACACGTGGAAAGGTGAAAGCACTTCTCAGGATTGTTTTTGTGCAGGAAAGTGTCCTGTCCTGCACAAAAACAATCCTTCCTACATCACAGGCACCCTTGCACCATGGAGCAAGGGGGCCTGCGTTGGCGCGAGGCTGCAAAAAATTCCCCAGCACAAGGAAAAGGACAGGAATGCGCTGTATTGGATAAGTGCGGCGCATTCATGCCCGTTCCCTGTGATGCGCTGCCCCGCGCCGCAAAAGTCATAAATATGTCCCTCTGTGTTCATTCACCAAATGTTGAAGGGACTCCAAACGCCGTCACTGTAACAAGTAAGGAAGGTCAGCGTGATGGATAGCATGAATGTGATGTCGATGGCGATGACAAATTCTTTGGTGATAGAGGCGAGGAATTTCAGATGTTGCACACTTCAAAATAACTTTTAGATTGACATGTGTACTTTCCTACCTGGTTTTATAACTGTTTGTAAGGAAGACAGAGATGTTGCATCAAGCCTGCCTGTGCTCTTGTCTTTAGAGTGTTCAGCTTGCGCACAGGTTCCAATCTTTAACAAACGATTCAGCTGCTGCTGGTTGCCAGTTGCCACACTGTCTTCTGACTTTTTTTATCTAAGAATGGGATCATGTTTTGCCTCCTTTTGTGACAGTTCCTCCTTTCACCCAGATTTGTACACAGTCACCACCCAAGAACATTGTAGCAAAGTAACCAAAGTAAAACAACATCATCATTTCCACTATGAGTATACAGAGCAGAAAAAGCACTAATGCCCTCGTTTATGGGGACTCGGCATAGGGCAGCGCAGCAAGTCAGCTTGCTGTGCTAACCCACATCAAAGTTTTCCCTGCCTATATGGTGCATTCCTGTCCTTTCCCCCTGTGCTGGTGCCATTGCGGCAGCCTATCGCCAATGCAGGCACCCTTGGACCATGGTGCAAGGGTGCCTGTTTTGTCGGCAGGATTGTTTAAGTGCAGGAAGGGGCACATTCTTCTACAGAAACAATCCATTGAGACATTTTCCTCTTTCTACGTGTGCTGCAGAAGGAGGAATAAATTAAGAGAAAAAAAGTTATTTCTCCTCATTCTACCTCACCTCGGTAGTTGTAAGGTTTTGGCGCATTCTCAGGTTTACATAGTCTTGTAAACCTGGGGAATCTTCAAAATCCATCGGTGTTGCATGGGAGCACCCACTGCAAAGCCATGGAATGCCTCCCTAGCGCAGAGTAAGGCAACACAGAGATGTTCACTGCCTTGTGTTACTCCATATCTATGAGGCCATTCAAAGCCCGCGTGGTCTCATAAATATGATTAGGTGGTTTACCCCGCCGGAGCGTCTCAAAAGATGATGATACGGCGGTGCAATGGGCTCATAAATATGTCCCTAAGAGTTTATTATAAGGTAACAACCGCACTTACTACTTGAAACTATTGAGAATTTTGGTAGTGAATCACAGATCAATTGGGGAAGTCACAGATTACAAATTATATTCAGATTGGAATTCAACCATGGGAAACCATTTCCACAAATGATATGAGGTATAAAAGCTTCAATCATGAAGTCCTGAAGGTTCTCCAAAGATCAAGGGATAAATCCCCATTTCCAATGGCAGATAGCTATTAACAGCAGAAAATATTTCAAGGGCACAACATCTATACAGCTTTCCTACTCTAGGCCTCCTCACCAGTTCAAATTGTAAATTTCCTAAAATACTGCAACCCAACAACCCAATATCCACCTTCATGGGTATGCGGATTGATTGTGCTAACTTGCAAGATAAAGATCAGAAACAGACCCAACTAGTTCCAGAATGACAGAACTATTGGATTCTAGTGGGAAACTCTTTGCAAAATGGCTTCTGGAATCATTAAATTACTGGACCTCTATAGGGGTCATTGCATAGATTGAGAAAACTGGCTTTCATCAATATGCCTTCATGAGCTAACTGTATTTTTTTTCTCACATTCCCACTGTTGCCATCAGCATGTCTCCATGCTTAGTTACTCCATAATTGATTGTCAAATCATTTGCAACATGTCCATAGGCTATCAGCACCTCAATCCTCCTTCAAATCCTTAATCGTAGGCCATCCCTCAAAGATAAATTTCTTAACACAAATTTTCAACCTTTGTCTCTTTACTCCCTCCACTCACTCTTCAACAGTGCTCCTTCAAACACTTCTCCAACATTATTAACACTACTGACTATGAATAACTCCCCTTCATTGTGCATGCTCTCATCCTCAGCATACAGAAAGGCAACAAGATAAATCCACTGCAAACTTCTTTACACCAGATACCTATTCCAGTCTGTATTGAAATTCTTGTAACCTGAACTGCCATTTCACAAAATGTGGTATTGCAGGTCGTCCAAACAGAACAAGTAATGGTTTGTAATAAGTGTACAAGTAGATGTCATGCCCTACACATAAGTTCTAAAGTGCTGTTCACCCCACCAAGCTGCAAGACTCTTTCTCTATTACTACATACAGTACATAGATTCTGAACCTTGCAGTGCATGTGATGCACATGTCACAATATCTTGGCATCCATTCTCTCTTCTTTGTAATACCACTGCTCAAGTGCACACTCACTCGCTTCAGTGATTCTAATGCGTTCATATCTGGTATACGGTTTGAGTGGTTGATCAACAATGATATAGTGTTTGATACCCTCATACACATATGCAAATCCACATCCCACTCAAGTCTCTCATTTTTCTTCAAGAGGCTATCTAAGGTGTGACTTTAAATAAGGGGAAACTTGGAAATAACTTGGAGTAATACTCCACAAACCCAATGAAAGATTGCAATCAATTGGTTCTTGTTGATTGGTTGTGTATCTTGTTCAGTCACTTTCAATCATTTTTCCTTGGGTTTTATTCCCTTTTTGGATACACAGTGACTGAGGTAGTTGACCTGTTCTTTGGCAAACTTATATTTTTGAGACCATACTCCTTTTTCTTACATCTCTAATACCGCACTCACCCTACCATTATGTTTTTCCGTTTACTGACCGCATACAAAGATATCATTTTGAAAAAATGCAACTCCTTTCATGTCCATATGCAGAATCCTCTTTACTTTCTGAAAAGCTGCAGGTGCCAGACAGAACAGCTTTCTTTTGGAGGGCTAGGAGGGTTCATGAGTCACAGGAGATGTTAAATGACATAGATCTAATTCGATTCGATCTAATGTGGCTTAACACCGCTTTGTAAATATGGTACCCTTTCACGCAGATACCTGCGTGAAAGGGGCGTGTAATGGGTGTTGCGGTGGGAATTCCACCGAAACACCCATTGCTTTTTGACACGCCCCCAGATTTACAAGGATCTGTAAATCTGAGGCAGCGCCAAAAACTAATGTCATGCACTAGCAGATGTTAGAATGGCGCAACGAGGAGAAATACGTTTCTTTCTCCTCGTTTTTACTTTCCCTATGTGTGCTGCATTCTGCAGCCCACATAGAAAGAGCAAAACGCTATGAGTGACTCCTTCCTGAACATAAACAATCATTCCCTGCAACGCAGACATCCTTGCACTCTGGTGCAAGGGCGCCTGCATTGGCCCTAGGCAGCTAATTTTAGTGCCAGCGCTAGGGAAAACACAGAGATGCACCCTATTGTTGTAAATACTGTGCATCCCCGCATTTTGGAAATGTCAGAGCACTGCGCTGCCAAATTTGGCACAGCTCCGTGCTCTGACATTTCCTTGGACATATGCCCCAAAATGTTTCCAATTTTGCAGCTAGACTAATGAATGGCATTCTCCGCAGATCCCCAAAATCAGAATATCTGAAGACATCTCTTCACAAAGCACAACATTCATGTCAGCGAGGCAACCATAATCTTATCCAGAGCATAGGCTAAGACGGAAGAGCACCCTCTGTTCTCACTTCTACTAATTCCAAATCGTCCAGACATACACACACACTTGCAAACTTACATTCACTCATATACATTAGTAAATAAGAGTACTGTCTGGAAATAAAACAATGATATAGAGGGACAAACATTTGTATATATACCTAAAACCCAACAGCTTGAATTTGGGAACAAAAAAATATAAGCTTATGTCTGTGGACAAAATTAGAACTTCAAAAATATATTAAAGTGGATATTTGAATAAGTTGGGGATAATCTTTACTGACCTTATGGAATAATTTTCCTAATGTCAGAGGGCAACCTTAATTCCTGTTTTAGAAGTTATTCCAAGAGTCATTTGTAGGGAGACCATGATCTATAATGATAATGTTTATAACATCATAATCACTTTCTGAACCTATACTGCATGAGACCTGAGTCTGTAAGATCCATGTAATGTAAACCCTTTACGAACAATTTGATTACCTGGAAGCTCAGAAATCTTTCCACTGACTTCCGATTGTCAGAGTCCCACAAGTCTTACCTTATACTTGTGAGGCGATCCTGCAGAGGCGACATGAACCACCACCACCGTCTCCCACCTTACCCTAGTCAATGCTTGGATACTGACCAGGATAGAGGGGGTACCAGGGGTAGAAGCCAGACAAGGAGAAGTACAAGTAACAAGTCTGGGGGCCTCACTACGTCTCTGGAGTCTTCCTTGAAGCTAGGTCTGTAATGGATGATAAGGGAACAACTGTTACTTCAATGCATCCCAAAACTCCCTACCGCTCTAAGGATTGTCAGATCCACTTGACTATAGGATTACCTCATTCGTGAGACCCGTTGAGATATCCGTGGCAAACGACAAACCAGCACTCCTGCACCAGTAACCAGTATGCACGTATGTGCACTTAATCTGCACGGGGAAATGCTCCGGCGTGTGAGAACCAAAATAAGAAAAACCAGCGCTCCTGCTCAAATAATAAAGTTGGCCTGCAGAGTAGCCCACCTAACACACTCCTTTGTACAAGTGGCAAGGAACAAGGCTTCTACGGAGATAAAAAGGCTCGTAAGACGCCTGTACATGAGGACAGTCCAGGCCAGTCAGCGCTCTTGCACGTGAGAACCAAAATAACAAAACCAGCGCTCCTGCGCAAATTGTAAAGTAAACCTGCAGAGTAGCCCACCTAACACACTCCTGTGTACAAGTGGCAAGGAACAAGGAACGAGGCTTCTACGGGGGTAAACAGGCGCTTGGCAGGCAGCAGCAGTCACAAATGGCACCAGAGAAGGGAGAAACTTCGCAAGGTACGATACCTGAAGGAGGGTGGCCTCAGGATCAGCGTATCTTCTGCGGTGGCATCTGCGTTAATCCAAAGCGCTGGGGCAGCCGGAATCCCCGTCTGTTAAGCGCGTCCGCCCGGAAGTGAGGCATGGTGACGTCCGCTTCCAGTTCCAGGAGCATAGACCGCTAACCCGATTTCCCCTCGGGCAGCGGTAGTGACGCTCTGCGTGAGTGCGGAGGTCACGCCACCAGCGCACAACCATGACAGCGATTAAACAAAAAACATGCGTCAAGCTCCTCTGCGTCACATTTTCTGTGGGGGAGAGAAATATGACCTCTACCTGATTCTTTACCCCATGTTCCTCCTCGTAGTCAGTGTTCCGCTAACCAGTGTCTGTTAACGACACACAAAATTAAGAGGTCATGCGCCGGTGGGCACTCATTCAGACCCCTAGTTCCAGGATCATGGAGCTCTCTTCCTCTGGAACTTTGCAGACTGGACAGCTTCCTAGGCCCGTGCTATGAATGGCCCAGTCAATGGGACAGATTTTTGCAACCCTCTGAATCAATCAATCAGGATTTTGTAAAGTGCGACTCCTCACCTGTGAGGGTCTCAAGGTGCTGGTGGGGGAGGGGGGAGTGGGAGGCAGCTCCGTAGGGTGCTGTGGTCATCTGAAGAGCCAGGTCTTGAGGTCCTTCCTGAACTGGAGCAGTGTAGGGCTTTGCCAGAGGTGGAGGGGGAGCTCGTGCCAGGTCTTGGCCCTCCGAGTTAACCATGTTAGGCAGCCTTTAGAGTGAGGGTCGGTACCACCAGAGAAGCCACAGGTGGACCTGATGGTGAAGAAGGTGGTTGTTAGGGGGTGGTGGAAATCTGGCCCATTACCAGTTCAATGGTTCCCACAGAAATGAAGAATTACCAGAGAAGCAGCAATTCTGGGTCTGAGTCCCTCCGGTGATTCCTCATTCCCCCCTGTATTTTCATACAGAACTTTTGGCTGTTTTCTGGCGCTGAAATCTCTGGATGCAAGTGAAGAGATCTGTGGTGTTTCCATGGATTTCACAATTACAATAGGGCCGGGAACTGTTGTTCGGATATATGGGCTTGATGACTGGAACTGCTGCAATCATTATTTCATCATCATTGTAAGGTGCCTTTGTCCCCAAGTGGAGTGAGAACCCAGGTGGAGTGAAGTGGTATGGCACCAGCAATGGTCCTGCTGGCACAGAGCTAATGCAGAGCTGGACAGGAGATGCCCTGCGATTAATTGGCAATTGTCTCAACACTCTAGGGTACGAGCATGCTGGCCGTCCTGGTTTGTGGCCTGTTGTATGAGTAAGATGATCTCTGTTCAAATAAATCCTTGAAATTCCTCATTGGCACCAAGGAGTGACCTTGGTCTGTTTTGTCTTTGGTGATCTTGGATAGAGTTCCAACTCTTGGCTTTGGACAGAAGGTCCATTGTTGATCCATAGTTCTTCCAGCAGCCCATGGGTGGTGAGGATTTGACACCATCTTTGCTTCAGGATACTTTGAATAGTCACTAATGACACCTAAGAAGTTCCTTCCATCGGTATATATCTGTATGTCGGCACTGGCTCTGATCCAGGGATCAGCAGTAAAATCCTCTGTGTTGACAGGGGCCAGTACATCACGCGCTCTAGATACCTGACATACAAAGCATTCTTTTATCATGCTCTCCACCATGCCATCTCTCTGAGGAAACCAGACTTTACTCCTCAACCTGGCTTTGGTCTTCACTCTGCCCTGGTGGCCTGCATGGGCCAAGAGGAGGACACCAGCGGCGAGAGCTGATGGGATAATCACAGCAATTGTCTCTCAAGAGTAGAACATCAGAAGTTACTGCTTCAAACCTTTGCCTCCAGGCAGACGTGCTTCCCTCTTTCCTCCGTTGTCTCGGGTTCTGAGAGTGTTGAGAGAGGGCGTCTGCTGAGCCTTGAGAACCAGACTGGTAGGTGAAGGTGGCCCAGTGCTCCTGAAGCAGAGCAATCCTTGTCAGATACATAGCTTTACTGCTGTCCCTTGGACAAGAAGTACTATGGTTTTTGATTTGTTGACACTGAAGGTAGCTCGCTAGAGTAAAGGTGAGTATCCTATTGGCTGAGAACGACATCTCTGGTTGCCTAAAACACTTGTTGGTGTTCACTTGTTCACCCACGGGCTGAAATAGATTTGACACAATCTCATAGTGGTTTAGTGAGAGAACAAATGTGAGCCGACCACAATATGTCAACGTACACATGAAGCAGCATGCTTTGAGGTAGCGGATTTGAGGTTGTTTTCTTTGGATGGATCTGCTGGTAAACCACCTGTGGTGAATTGGTACCACAAAATTCAATGCTGGGTTTGGGTTTAATAAAATCACAATTCCTTTTGTTCAACTTAAGGCCGCAATCATGGAACCACTGCAGAACAGTCCTCAGGTGACAGTGGTGCTCCTCTATGGCTTTTGTACAAACCAGGATGTTCTCAATGACATTGATGACTCCACGGGGCATGAGAGGACCTCTGCGATACAATTCAGAAAGACCTAAGTAGCACTGGAGATGTCAGAGCTCAACCTCTTACAATGTTGAATTCCAAGATGATGTATCTGGATTCTCTGGCTTGAGGTCCACTTTTGAGAACCAGTCGGCTGCAGTGACTTCTGTCACCAGACCATCGATCATTCACATTTGCTAGTTCTGTTAGTCGGACGCTTGTCCATGCAAATGTGGACTCATCTGGTTGTCAGGGTTTCCAGGCTTCTACAGTCGAAGACGCCCATGGTATCAGACTTTCAGCTTTTTTGCTAATGCTGGCTTGTTATAACCGTGCTAGTTCTGTTTCAACTTTAGATCCCTTGTGAACTAGGATCCACCGATGACGCAGACTGCATGGCGTGATCAATATTTTGTCGCACCCTCTTGTCCTTCGGACATGCTTTATCTTTAAAAAGTGCTGAAAAATCAACAAGAATGCTGCCCAGCTCGCAGGTTCTTACACTCGACAGCTGATAATAGTGCCCGATCCACAGTTGGAAACACATTTTTGATGGGGCAGTGCAATTTTTTTTTAGCAAGATCCATTACAACGACCCCAAAGAATGGCAGGGGTGCCATGTTTTCGTATCTGAAAAGGCAAATTGTGTTGAATGATGGTTAGCAGTGGTTTAAAAATAAGTATTGTGCCCTTAACGTTACGTTCATGAATGTCGCTGTGTCAACAAGGGCATTTACCGGAGTTCACAGTTTTACACCCAACAATTTGACTGGTTCTTCTGATGGCCTCACATATGCCTACTGCATTCACCGCGTGTACAGCATGTTGCGTCACTATTTCATTCTCCTTCAAGTTTTCCAAGTCTGATAGTGATGGTGTGAGAGTCGCTGCTGGTAGTCGCTGACATAGAATTCCACCTGGTGAATCATCGAGCCTCATGCGGACACTTCTTCCCATACACGAGGCAGCCTTCGGAGCCAGGGTTGGAACCACCTGAATGACCACAGGTGGATCTGATGGTGAAGAAGGTAGTTGGTTGGATGGTCGATTTGGAGATGGGGTTTGACTTTAACAGACACCCTTTAGCCACAATTCAACATTGAGGCTCTGGGGTTCGAGAGAGCAGCATACTGTGGGTGTGTTACAGAACAGGAGCCCTGGCTCTTGGACGACTTCCGCAAAGATATTTCAGTTTCATAATGCAGCATGCACCTGCTTATCAGGCCCTTTAGGCACACAAGAAACCTGCCAATGGACTCTTCTGCGCATTGCTATTCTGTTGTTGCGATGAAGCTTCACACTGGGGTGTGGTCTTAGCCCGACGTGGGTGTGCAGGGCAGTACAGCAGTATAGCATCTGTCGGGTGTGTCACCCTGCCTTAGGATGCGTGATTGCTTCAAGGTGCTTTCTCCCGCCAAACTGAGGGGCATCGATCTCTTCACTTCATTTTCAATTTTTGTGACTGCAAAATGCAACACTAAACTTGCAAAGGCGATGGGTCAACAATTTCAAAGAGCCAAACAGCAAACGATCAGAGGCCAGATTTGGTAGTCTCGTCTGTGAGGCAGGCACAAAGAGTACAACACAGTAAGTAGGCTGCTTCTTTCTGCTTCAAACCATTGTTGACTGTCCCACGTGCATCCCAATCTTCCCAGGGTCACACCATGTCGCAGTTATGAGTAATGAAATGGCGCTGCCACTCCAGCCCTTCTTCGGTGAAGAACTGCCCCAGTGGAGGCCCACCGGTGATCAGCGGTGCTCCACGACACCCAGCGCGGTGGGACATGAACAGGCCTTGCAGCATAGACCCCAAAACCAGAGGGGCGACCACCCGGCCGGGGCGGGGGAAATGAGGGCCCAGAGGCGACGGTGCCCGATAGGAGGTGCCTACTACGAGGATGAGCGAGATTCAGGCGAGTGTGGCGGTGCCTCGTCGCCAATGTTGAGTTTCAGATTATTTGAAATTTGAACGTGATGCTCTCGGGGTTTCAAGTGGGATGTAAAAACTGGAGGGATGGGGGGATCTCTCAAAGTGACGTGGCCGATATAATTAAGGGTGTACCATAAAAACACGTAAGCTAAATGTCCTTGGCATAGTGTGCCACCGACTGGTATTTTGCTGTTTCTCTCATTGCACCCAGATATATAATACAAGTAACATCTTAAAACTACAACAAGCCAGGACTATTGACTTTGTCAATGGTTGTTAGTTGCATATGATAAACAAGCAACAACTATGGCTTCTTTGTATATATTATTGAAAATAATTCTGTTCTGAAATGATGAGACTGAAAGAACTATAACGTGTCTCTTTGCAGTTACATCAAATGCAGTGAAGAGTGGCACTGCTGCAGAGGTAGGATTGTGTTCACCCTGAGGTTGAAGGCACAAATGGAGAGCCCGATAGGGACCCGTCTCAGCACCCGCTTTTTAGAACTACCGGAGCACCGGCAGGACCCGGCCAACTTAAAGCCCGTTTCACTCTGCATACTTAAACACACACAAAGACGTGATCTTGTTTTGGTTTCTAGGCGCAAAGCGCTCGACACGCTTACGTCATGGATGAAACTATTGAAAGAGCGCTTACAGCACTCTAAATTGCATGGGTGCACTATACTCATGGTTGAAACGCACTCACATGTATTTTGTCGTTTGCAGTGCTTCATAATTCTTAAGATCCATTTATTCACGTTATAGTAGCACTAAATTGTAGTGTGCACATTCAAGTAGGATTTTACATGTATTAGAGACACTTATAATTCCTGTATGTGTAATGTACAGGATGAAATTTTACTTGTGCAGTGTATATTGTGTTTAGTTTAAGTTGCCTGAATTTTAGGCCCAAACTGTAAGTTGTTTAGAGTTTCGCTTCTCCTTGGTTGCTCTAAAAATAATTAAATGAATCCTTTTTGTGCTTGAAGACAGTGTGTTCTCATCCTACTGCAGGTGCAGGAATTCGGCCTCGTTATTCTTAGATTTAAGGAGATACCCAGAATGTCGTTGAAGAAGTCTGGAAGGCGAGAAGGGAGGACTCCTTTCGTGCCTGGCCTATCTGAAACCCAAGGTCCCTGGAAGACGAAGAAAAATTAATTAAAGCTCCTGTGGAAAGCTTCTTAGGAAGTCAACACGTGCTGACACCTTTGGGATATGACAAAAGAAAGATTGGTAGGACCCTCATTCAGAGCAGTGCAGGGAAAGAGATATTTGTTTTGTTTTCCTCCCAGATGAAAAGAAAATTGGACTCAGCTTCTATTCTCTGCTGTTTTCTGATTTTGGAGTTCATCACTTTATGCCTTTTATGCCGAATGAATTCTATATACTCTGATACTGAAGTGTGTTTCTATTCAATTATTTTTGGCCTTATAATAAACCCACAAGTCTGTGGTCCTTTAGAGTATGACTAAATTTAAAGTATAACCTTCAATTGTTTTTTTCCCCTCCACCACTTTTAGCAAGCAGATAAAAGACCATCAGTTTTAACTTTAGTAGAGAAAGCAGGGAACACAATTTGGCGTAATTGCTATGACAAACAAAAGGGAACACTGTGGAGTGTTGATCTACTTTAGTGGAGCGTGTGTACCACATGGTGACACAACACTAACTTAGGGCTGAAGGTCACCTCCTCCAGACTAGTGTCCCCAAACACTGCCACTTCCCAGAGGGATGGGCATGGAGTTGCCGAGTCACGGCCAACACCAAGAAGTAATTCGCGCACAGGGGGAGTGGTTGTAAACCCCACACGTAAATAAAGTGGTGGCGCCTGGCATACGCCAGCACAAGGCAATAAATGGCGCAGGGCGTGCCTCAGTTGAAAAGTCACTACCATACGTGGTGGTGGTATACGTCTTTCCTCGGGGGTAGCCTGGGCCCTACCAAGCACTCTACAGCGCATAGCTTTTATAAGGGCAGGTGCTGTGGCTCGGGGGGGAATGAGGGGGGAAAGGGCCTACTACACCTCAATTACGACTATCTTTACTCATTGTGGCACTTTTCCGTTGCTGCATAACGACCTGTGGTACCCTTGCTAGGGCCACTGCTAGGTACTGTGTTTGGAGTGCCAGGCACAGCTCATGGCGCTAGATGGCGGAGCTGTACGAGAAGGCCAGGTTGTCACAAGATCTCCAGCTTTGTATGCTTTTTATCCGGCGAGCACTCTTGCCCCTCGAGGTGTGTCATTCGTTTTAATGGTACTTCTGAACGGTTTCAGCAGTATGTGACAAATTACACACAACAGGTCGCACCGATTTCAGCGCAGTAAAATGATGTTTTTGGACATCCAGCCGCATAAAAAGGCTGTTAATAGATTTCTCCAAATGAGGAGGGTGTGATTAGCCTGACAGCTCCTTCGACTCACGGGGTAGTTTATGTCTATCTAGTTATACCGCACCTTTTAAATTCAAAGTGCCGCACATAAAAACTCAAATTAAGGCAGTAAAACTGGAATAAGAACAAAGGATTAGAGGCAGAGTGGGAGGCCAGGGCAGAATGAAAAGTATGGAAAAGGGATAAATCTCTGGGAGAGCTTTGAGAGAAAGCAGTGGATAGGCAGAGTGGTCTGGACATGCTGGCTGGGGAGCAGCTGCAGTGTAGTGTAGCATTTGTATAGTGCTTTCATACCCCTCACAAGGTCTCAAAGCGCTTCCTGGGAGGGGAGTAAGTAGTTAATCTGTTTACATGGTTGATATGGTATTAAAATGACTAGGTTCGATGTTCGAAATAGTTTACATCCAGCCTACAAAGTGCAAAATTTCATACTTTGTGAGAGCAAAACCCACAGTCGCGATGTCCTAAAGGAACGATGTACATAGGTGAGGGTTTACGATTACCTAATAGCAAATTTTTGCGATTCACTATTTGGTAATCGCAAACACCTATGTACCAAAAGTGTGCTTAAGACTTCCTGCAATTCCCAGTGGGGTTGCACATTGACCTACCTCATCCTACCTCATTAAAATTCATGAGGTAGGTCTTGGTTTGCAACCCACTGTGATTCGTAAAAATCACAGGGATGGTGGTCTGCTGGGGTCAGCAGACCACCATGTCTGTGAGTTTTTTTCAGTAAAGCTATTTTTTTTAAAATGCAGCCCGTTTGCCTTAAAGAAAAACAGGATAAGTTTCAAAAAGAGGAATTAAAAGTTTTCTTTCCATTTTTTAAGAGTAGGCAGTGGTCTGTGGGCTCACTGTCTACTCTTACAAAATGTTTTTATGAATATTCACAAATGAGAAGGGGTTACTTGGGGACCCCTTACAGGGACCCCTTCCCATTTGTGAATGGGTTACCGTCTACTTGAAGTAGGTAGTAAAATGCGAATGTTTTGCGACCACATTTCGGTCGCTAAGCATTTACACATACACTGTGATTCGGTGTTCGGGGGGAACGCCCTTAACATGCACCTTCATAATACCGAGTCGCAAACCCAATTTGTGATTCAGTAATAAGTTACCAAATCGCAAAATAGGGCTTTGTATATACAATTTTATTTTTTTCCGAGAGCCAGGCCATTTGCGACCTCGAAAAAAAAACCTTTGTACATCTGGCCCATAGTGAGTCATAAATGTGTTTGCAACTCGCAGTGCCTGCATTGTCTTGCAAGTCGAAAAGAAAAGATGGTATCAAAGAGGCGTCCGACTCATTAACCTATGTACTTGTTGCAAACCGTTGATAGGATACCACCAACACCCAAAAGGGGCTGCCATCCATTTGCAAAACTTGGTAAATGTGTTAACATGGTAAGCAGGAATCAGCAGGACAGGCAGCGGAGCAGTGGACTTGTGAATGGTCTGCCGCATGTTCACTCATCAGACTGGTCCAGTGGGCCTGTTCCTGCTTCACCACATGTCCGCTCATCAGACCGGTCCAGTGGGCCTGTGCATGCTCCTCCACATGTCACTCATCAGAAGGGTCCAGTGAGCGTGTACATGCTCTGTCCAATTTTTCACTCATCAGACCGGTCAGGTGCGCCTGTGCATTCTCCACTCCATGTCAACTCACCAGACTGGTCCAGTGGACCTGTGCATGCACCTCCTTATGTCCGTTCACAACATTCAATTTTTAGGGTTGTGCCTGCGAGAGCATGCGCTAGCGCATGCATCTCGCTTGCAAGACACTGTTGTTAACAAAAAAAACTTGGAGCCCACCCACTGCTTACCATTTGTTGGCTTACTGGCACTCTTCTTTACAGTCTCACAATTCGTCACTGCAGGCCTAACATCATTTACATTCCTCTCTGTGGAGCAGGGACCAAGCACTGATTGATTCAATTTAATCAGTGCTAGTCCGCTGCTCCCGATGTGACTGAGGTACTATTTTGTTCTTTTTAACTTTTAGTGACCTGCAAACAGAAGGCATGTGACTGGCAAAAACGTGCCCAGCTGGGCAAACAAAATAGCAAACATTTATTTTCTATAATTAACATTCCAGTAGATATATGTCAGTACGTGCCCGGACTGCCTTGTGACTTCTTGTTCAGGGTTTGAAATGATACTATAGCACATAATCGTGCAGAACACCCCAATCCACCCCACTCCAATCCGCCCACTCCAATTCATCCCACCTCATCCCACCTCACCTCACTCCACACCAATCCGCCCCTCAATCCAAATGACCGCAGACCAATTCAAACCACCCTACTCCAGTCCAAACCACTCACCTAAATCCACTCCAATCCACCACTCTCCAATCTTCTTAACCCACCCCACTCCAATCTGCCCTACTTCAATCGACCCCACTCCCATTTTCCCCACTGCATTCCAAAACAATCTGCCCCACTCCAATCCAAAACAATCTGCCCCCCTCCAATCTTGTGCACTCAAATCTGGCCACTCCAATCCAAAACAATCTGCCCAGTCCAGTCTGCCCACCTTCAATTCAAAACAATCTGCCCCACACCAATCTGCCCTACCCATTCCAAAAACAATCTGCCACACTCCAATCCAAAACAATCTGCCACACTCCAATCCAAAACAATCTGCCCCACTTCAATCCACCTCAATCCAATCCACCCCATCCCAACCCACCCCACCCCAATCCAGTTCACCCCACCCCAATCCAACCCACCCCACTCAATCCAGTCCACCTCACTCCAATTCAATCCACCCACTGCAATACAATCTACCCCACTCCAATCCACTCCACCCCAACCTAATCCATCCCACTCCAATTAATCCACTCCATTTCACCCCACTCCAGTCCACCACACACCAGTCCACCCCATCCAGTCCACCCCAGTCCGCTCCAGTCACCCCACTCCACTCCAATTCACCCCATTCCTATCCACCCCACTCCAGTCCATCCCACTACAATCCAATTCACCCACCCTACCCAATCTCAATCCACCCCACTCCAATCTAATCAACCCCATCCAGTCTACCCAACCTCAATCCACCGCACCCCACTGCAGTACAATCCACCCCACATCACTCTACTCCAATCCACCTCACTCTACCCCAATACAATCCACCTCAACCCAATTCAGTAAACCCTACTCAATTCAATCCGTCCAGCCCACCACATTTCAATCCAACCCCCAATCCAATCCCCCACTCCAGTCCAATCCACCCTACTCAAATCCAATACACCCCATCCAGTCCAATCAACCCCTCCTCCACTGCACTCTAAATCACCCCACTCCAACCCACTGTACTCTGATCCAACCCCCCAGTCCACCCCCTCACCTCACTCCAGTCCAATCCATCCCACCCCACCCCACTCCAATCCACCCCTCCAGTCCGATTCACTCCCCTCCACTCCACTCTAATTCTGCCCACTCCTAACCACCTTACTCTATTCCAGTGCAGCCCACCCCAATCCAACCCACCGCACCCCACCCCAAACCAATCTATTCCACCCCACTCCAGCCCACTCCAATCAAATTCACCTCACCCCATTTCAGTCCACCACACTCCAACCCACTGCACTCCACTCAATCCAACCCACTCTACCCAAATCCAATCCACCCCAATCTACTCCACTCCAATCCACCCCTCTACCTCAATCTCTCCAGCCCACTCGGCTTTATTCCATCGCACTCCATGCCACACGACTCTACCCCCATTACGACACTGCACTTTATGACACTGCACTCAATGACACTCTCTGCCACGGACCACTGAACTCTACTCCCCTCTACTCAACTCTACCACACTCTACTCCTCCTACTCCACTCTATGGCATTCCACACTAACAAATATAGTCTGCGGCATTTTACCCCCCCCCCCCCACACTCAATTCTAGGACACTCTATGCCACTAACGTTTAGCCATGCTGAACAGCAGCTCGACTTGTGTACAACATGGCAAAAACAATGCCAAAGCAAATAGCTATTGTGTAGGCAAGACCTATTTCCTTTGTCAATGCTTGTTTACTTTTTGATTGCAGCCCTGTGAATGTTGCACACACTATATTTTGCCAATGCTTTAACGGGGCCTGCTGTCCTTTGCAGGACGCCGTCATTGAATTTGCAACTATTTGGCAGGAATCGTAGATAGAATCCTTTCATGTAAATGTACCTGTGGCAGGGTTTTTGTGAATCCTACTAAACGGCCATTTGGCGCACATTAGTAATCAGATTTGTGCATCTGTGGTGGTGCAAAGAAATGATAGGGTTGTATCGAGTGCAGGAAAGAGGGGCGTGTCACCCGATCCAGCAGCTTTCATTGAGCCACATCAGGGCTGGACATAGTCAAATACGCTGAATTTGTCTTGGAGTAATTCGCCACACTGGGACACATTGAGCAGCGGCCACATGTTGTCTACTTTCTGTTCCAAGCAGCAGCTAGCAGACGGTGAGGGCACTTTGTTATTTTCTCTACCCAAACCAGCAGCTTGTTTGGGCCATCAGCCCTCCTTTTTAGGTCTCGCTGAGCCAGCGCATGCGCTGCTCTGCAAGACATTTAGTGTGTGGGCTTTTAAAAGTCCCACCACACGCTTTTGGTTGGCGCAGAGCGTGCGGTTATGCGCGCGGGCGCGCGCTTACAAGCACAGGCGCCATCTCGCGGGCACCCTTACAGCTGCGATCACTTTCACTTTCGCGCACGCTTTTTTTCTTTTAGCACGCGCGCACACACAACTCCCGCTTCTCCCCCTCTCCCACCACAGATCGCCGCTCGCGCGCGGCTAATGCTTGTTTTCGAAGAGATCATGGCAAAGGAGCTCTCTAGAGCCTAACACCTAGATGCCAATGCAACGCATAGCAACACAGGTGCACAGCTTGTTATCATACTTCAGAGAAACCATGACTTGGAGGCAGGTTTCATACTTTGTTCAATCCATGTACTGTCTGTAGGAGCAATTACTCAAATAATAATTTAATTAGCACTTACTATATAGTGCTACTCGCATCAACTTAGGGTGTCATAGCACTATACGTTACACTCCTACATCATACAGAGACAATATATCATACAAGAGTATAAATCAATGTGCAGAAAATGCTACATTATACAATGATGCTTGCAAGGTCTAGGACTAACATATCGTCTTTACTGGTAGGCAATATATGTTAACCCCTTCTGTGCCACGTCCTTTCCCCCTCCTGTGCCGGGCGTTACATTAGTGGGTGGGGTTCATGACGAGATAGTCTCGTCATGGGCACAGCGCGACCGTGCTCCATAACGAGACTATCTCGTCATGGGCACTGAAGAGGTTAAGAGTGCAAGGTCGGGAGAAACACGAAGTTAGCATATAAAATGTAAAACATTGGTTGGGTTTGTTTCTACGAATAAGACGTTATTACTACCATAAAGAACCGTTAGAATAATAACAGATTGAGAGAAAAAATGTAAGTTCTAAACCGATGCCCTGCCGCTTGCATGCAGCTCAAGTTTCAAGTTTATTTTTATTTATGATTACGGAACTCTGAGGAGTTTCACATAAACTCAGAAACCAATGACACAAGACAATAAAAAAGATTCTATTATAATGATAAAATTAACACCGAGAGCTATTCCTCCTGAACAAGAAATCAGGGACTCCTAGGCGGAATCCTACGTTAAAAGTCTTCACATTAAAAATGTAGCAATATAACGTACAGTACAAAGTAATAAAAGTGTCCTTCCTGCCACGAGTGCAATAGTATGAGAGGTAAATAACATAAAATAATATGTATACCCTAAAATACCATCACAAGATAAAGAGTAAAATCACCCACACAGAGCAAGTGTTATAAGTTACTCCCTACATATCTAATGTACCTTCATATAAGTTTAAAAAACACTTTAAAAAGTTAAACATTCTATGGCAGAACATTTTGTTTGGTGGATCATAAAGAGATTCCATTACTGCTGAAGGCGAAATAATAGATAGCTGTAGACATATTGGTCTCATCCATTTTCGTCAGCAAAGCTGGGCAGATAAATAATACATGATTAACAAAGCAGTTATTGCACAAATTACAAATCAGTGGTGAACCATACCATTTTGCCTGTAAAGGATTTAAAGGGAGGATACCCTTCCTCAGTAGTAACCAAAAACGGCGCACTCAATGTGGCAAATTCCAAGAAATATAGGCCTGTACTTAATTTATCAAGCAGAAGTCAATTGCCAGATTGTTACCCATCTTTAAAATTCAAACTTCCCTATTCCTAGAGAAACTTGTATCCCAAGTGGCCTATTTCAGAGTGGCCCTTAATTGCATGCAGCTCCATGATGCCGGTTTAAACCGCACTGCTACATATTAGAAGGATTACAATTTATGAACTGCAAGTAACAAAAGGATCTCTGTGGAAAGCAGTGACCCACTTACCTACCTAAGAAATAAAATCTGTTGTCTGCATGATATACGTTGTGCTTTGCTGCGGGCACATTAACCCGCTATGCTACTTTATGAGTCACAACGTTGAGTAAACAAAACACAGATCTCTCCTGTAAGTGCATTAACAACCAGAGTCATCTTACCATTATTAGTATTCCCTCAAAATTGCTGGGCACAGAAAGATGTCTGTAGCAGGTACCTTAACCCTCGGGATATTTTGAAATGCATCTGCTTTGCGACCAATTAAATGAGCCATAACATATTTAGCAGGGGCGGCTACTCCGTTTGAGCGAAGGAGCTTCGCCCCACTAAAAAATTCCCCAAAGATGAAAAATAAAGTGGTAATTAATTACCATTTTATTTTTCATCCCCTGTCCTGAGCCAAGCATCAGGACGGGGTGGGCCGCAGCTGAGTGACAGAAGCATGTGGTGGGCTGGTATGGCACTGTTTAAAGTGTGCATGTCTTTTTGGCCGGTTGTCTTACGACTACTAGCCACACATGCACATTTTAAACATCTCTAACCCAGAGCCTCCAGAAGGCTGTGGAGCGCAGAGTGAGGCCGCTCCCACTAATCCTAGGGCTGCTCTCATTTTGGTGAGAGCAGTCCTACGATTGGCCGAGGGAGTTGCTGCTTCTGGTTCCTGTGTCGAAAGAAGAAGTCCGAAGCAAGGATGTCGCCAAGTTCAGGTCGTTTTTTTTAATATATAATTTTAAGTACTTTCGTCCACTCCCCCGCCCTCGGTAGATGCCAGCCGCTGTTGATATTTACTGCTGTGTTTCGTATTAGTGCAAATTTGTTTGTATCAGCGTTTTTAAAGAATAAATGTATGAGTTGACTCTCAGAGTCTCCTTTTCATGACTCCACCCCTCATGACTCCATCCCCTTCCCGCTGCCACGCCCAGACCCCCAGTTTATGTGTTCCCAGAGTAAATTGTTTTCAGTTCCAGTACTGGTTGATGTATCTTAGCACTGGGTACATCAGGCTGTAAAACGCTATCTCCAGCGTCACTGAAAGCGTGCTGGAGTTTGTGAGGAAAGCAATGGCTGATTTCAGGATGGGGCCTGGGGGGGGGGGGGGGCTTCTTACTGTCTTTTTCCGTCCACTGTCTCAGAGGCCTCTATGTCAGTGCTTCACAAACTTTTCAGAACCATGACCCACTTTTTAGTACGACAAACTTTCGCGACCCACCGAGCTTAAATGGACATGAGACAGGTGATCTTTTTAATGTACTAATGTAATAATGCCTCATGTGGCAGCACATTCTTATTTATAGACGGAAGATTTTCCATTTAAATGGTCACTAAATTTGCACAGACATCTACTTTTCTAGATAAAACTATACTGCACAGAAATGATACTGTGTGGAAACTGGGTTCCAGTGAATATTTATCATGTATGCATCACCAAGTAACAGGTCTTGAATTGTTCTCATACTCGTGACCCACATAGTTTGGGAACCACTGCTCTATGTTATACTGATGTACACAACCTGATCACTCCTATCTGACCAGTGCCTTAAATAGAAAGATCTACCCTGGGGGCACAGGCATTGGAAGGTGGTGGGTGGTAGAAAATAGGTAGGGCTGGAGTCAAGGATAGGCACAATCATGAAGGGCGGTGTCATGAGCAGGAGCACAGTCAACAAACGTCAGCCTATGCTCTGCCCCAAAGACAATCGTCTAAAGGAAAAAATTTGTACATCTGTTCTGGCCTACCTAATTGGTCAGAAACAGAGTGCATTTTAAGACAGCATAAAGGGTTAAAGCACCTGCTGGTGATCTATGTGTATGCAGCAAGTCTCAGAGTATGAAGCTGCAAGATAGCTTGGGATAATGCACTTGCTTGAGAGATCTGTGACTAATCTCTATTCACTGGCTTGAATTCTCTTAAAATAGCTGGGTGGGGGACAGGGCAATATATTTTATGTAAAATCCATTTTAAGATTTACAAACCCATAGAAATCCAGATTCCCGCAGCTTTGTAAAAAAATTGTTACCATCTGTAAGGTAGGTGTTACATGAGTGGTGCATATGCTTTTCTATACATCTACCCATGTATGTTGACACAAACCCATGTTTATAAACAATTGTAAACATGGGTTAGTACCAAAATGGTGCCCCTACCTGAGGCTGGCAAAGAAGAAATAGAAGCAAAGAATCGTTTTTGAGCAGTAAGGAATCCCTTTCTGCTCAAACACTATCCTGATGAAGGTATCCCTTTCTACACAAAAACTAGCCTGACCACAATGCAGGCACCGTTGCACCATGACGCAAGCATGCCTGCGTTGGTGCTAGGCAGCCAGACCTCCCAGTATGGGCCGTTGGGCCCATGTACCGACCCCTTCTAACTGTCGAATAGAGGGCCCCTAAGTAACCTTCCCTTCCCATTTGGTATTTATCTAGGAGATACGCCGGGTCCAACGTGGAGCGAAACAGCCATAGGTTCACCACCACCAGCTGTAAAGCCCAATAATATAGACACATGTCTGGGAGTGCTACACCTCCATCATACCATCCTCTGGTTAATTTATGTAAAGCGATGCAAGGCGCCTTTCCATACCATAATAGAGCCCTAACCTCATTCCCAATATTGTTTAAATAAGGTTCTGGGACCTTGTTCGGGCAATTCTGAAGGATGTATATAAATCGGGGGAGAGCCAACATCTTTAAAAGGGCAGCTCGACCCAGTAAGGAGAGGGGCAAAGTTCTCCAGTGTTTGACATAGTTTCGCAGTCTATCCAGAGGCACAGCTAGATTTTTAGTGTAAAACATATTGGGTTCAGGGGTCACATAGATCCCGAAATACTGGAACCCATCCACAGCTATCTCCACTTCGCATCCTGATGGGAGTTTAGGAATTAGTCCTTGAATAGCAAAAATCACTGATTTGGACCACTTAATTGAGTATCCAGAATATTTACTGAAATTAGTGAAAATATTTAAGATTCTATGCACTGATTTTGTTGGCGACGCAAGGTAAAGCAGAACATCATCGGTATAGATGGATATCTTGTCTTCCAGCCCTTCTGCCCAATCCAAACCCCTCAGCAGTGGATCTCCTCTGACCCACGTTGCCAGCGGATCTAACATCAGTGAGAAAATCAATGGGGTCAGGGGACATCCCTGTCTTGTGCCTCTTTTTAATGAAAATGTTCTGGACAGGGGATTGTTGACAATAACCTGGCCCATCCCAGGAATTTTGGGACAAACCCTAGGCGCCGAAGCACCTCAAATAGATCGGGCCATTCTATTGAACCAAACACCATTCTAGCGTCCATGGATAATACAAAAGCATCTTCCTCTATGATGTGAAGGCGACGGATGTTTAGCACCGGGTTGCGGCCTGGCACAAAGCCAGATTGGTCTACATGAACCATTGAAATGATAACAGGGGTTAAGCGAGAAGCCAAGATTTTCGCAAGGATTTTCGCTTCAACGTTAATTTCTTGAAGCTGGTGTAGATGGCTTGTTCTTTCTTGAAGCTGGAGTAGATGGCTTGTTCTTTCTTGAAACCGGAGTAGATGGCTTGTTATTTCTTGAAGATAAAGTAGATGGCTTGTTCTTTCTTGAGGCTCAAGTAGATTGCTTATTCTTTCTTGAAGCTGGTGTAGATGGCTTGTCATTTCGTGAAGCTAGAGTAGATGGTTTGTTTTTTCTTGAAGCTTATCGTAGATAGCTTGCTCTTTCATGAGGATAATATAGGTGGCTTGTTCTTTTTTGATGGTCGAGCAGATGGCTTGTCATTTCTTGAAGATGGTGTAGGTGGCTTGTTCTTTCTTGAAGCTAGTGTGTATGGCTTGTTCTTCCTCAAAGCTGGTGTAGATTTCTTGTTCTGTCTTGAAGATAGAGTAAATAGTATGTTCATTCTTGAAGCTAGAGTAGGTGGTTTGCCTTTCTTGAAGCTGTTGTAGATGGCTTGTTCTTTCTTGAAGCTGGTTTAGATGATTATTCTCTCCTGAAGCTAGTGTAGATGGCTTGTTCTTTCTTGAAGCTGCTATAGATAATTTGCGTTTTCTTGAGCTGGTGTAGATGGCGTGTCATTTGTGAAGCTAGAGTAGATGGCTTGTTCCTTCTTGAAGCCATTAAATGGGTATTTGTTTGTCTCTCCTTTTTATCTTAAATGTTAATGCTTTGTTTTTACTTCTTTGCACATGAGCGAGGGTGGCAGGCAAAAACCAGTTGAAAGCTCGGGTTATCGGCTCAAGGTTCATAGTTGATATCGAGCTAAGCCGGAGTGAGGTTTCCTGTTCGAACATTCAGTGGCTCGCCCACCTCTAGGATTTATTCCTGCATTTACTTACCAAGTCACCCATGCTGTGCTGCAGAAAGGGGGGAAGCACACTACAACTTAGTCACCAACCTATTGTTTTTATAGCAGGGCCACTGATGACTTTTTTGCCATAGCTATGCAGTTTTAAAATTGAATGAGGAGAGCAGTCTGAGTGCGTTCCATTGGTCCAATGTGTTGGTACTTTAGGGAATTCCCTAAGTGAGCACAGTTTTGGTAAAAACAAAAAGGTTCACGTTTTAAACAGTGCCTACAAATATAGGGGCCATTTACAAAGGTACATTTAAACATAAGTAAATCTACACATGCATATTTACTCTTGCACATTGTAGTAAATTTACTACGCTTGGCTATTCTCCATTTCTGAGTGTAAATTTACTGGAAAGTGTAGACTTACATTTCTCTACCTCCTGAAACAGAGGGTGGAGCCAAATTGAGGGGGCGTAAAGGTATTACTAGTAACTTTTCACTTGTGGGAGGTGTTCACTTCCACTGGGGCAGATATCTCCTTATGATAAAGTATAGGGAACATTTTTAAAATGTATTTGACTAAATACAAACATTGTATGCTTATTCTAAATGTAGAAATACATCTAAAAACGCTGCAGCACTAATTATCTTGATTTCAAATGTAATATTTAATTTAAATGTAATTAATTTAAATTCATTAACTTAGATTCCATTTTTTTTGTTAAATATTTGAAAAAGTCCCACCTAAACTAATATATTTCTAAGTATTTATTATATATTAGAAATTCCAAAGGTATGTATAGAATTCAATTAAATTAATTTATTCTTTAAAGAAAATGAAATGATTTTTATTACATAAAATGTATGCATATTATTAAAAAGTCCAAATAAATCAATTAATTTTAACATTATTTCCTATAGTGTTCTACTTTAAGTCCCTGCCTCAATTACTTTCTTTGGGAGGAAGTTGTAGTATCAGTGATTGGCAGTGAGTGAGTCTAGACCTACTCAAGGCCCGCACTGGAGTACATTTAATGGTACCATAGATTTGGGCCCTTTCTGGCCATAGTAACTTTAGACGTTTGTTAAAGTCTCAAGACCAGTCTTACGGACAAAGTGAACACGTTGTGGAATTCTAACTAACCTGTTACTCCATACACATGGACGCGAGAGACAATTGGGATGGCTGGACAGTTCCACAAAGACACATACTAATAACAGCCTTAAGCATTGATGTGCCCTGTACATAGTAGATCTACTGTTAGGTTTGACCTAATAAATGCCCATCCTCTGAAGCTTGGAGGAAAACACGTATTGACGCTATTATGTGCTGATGATGTAGTATTGGTCCGTAAACCACCAACTGGGTTACTGAGATTACTGACCAAAAGCACATTACACTCAAATAAATAAGACAGAAAGCGCTTTAAACAAACGAAAGATAGTTATGTTTGGCAAAAGAATAAAAAGCAAATTGCCATAGAACTAGAATATAAATATTATGTGTGATATTTTACATTGGCGGCAGCTTCTCGGCACATTGTATGCTTATCAAGTGTCTTTAAAAAACATTAAACAAAAGCTCGAAATTGATGTCTCGCTTTAAAGATAAAAAAGGCTTCTGTACATGCTCACACACCTAGATGACGCTTAACTGCTTCGGGGCTCATGGCGAGATCAGCTCGTCATGAGGCACAGTGGAGCTGGGCTCGTCATAACGGTTGCGGCCCGCCCACGCGCGGTTGATTCCCTGCCTATGCGGGAGAATCAATCAGTGGGCGGGGTCGTGACGAGCTCAGCTCGTCATGAGCACAGCTCCACTGTGCCTCAAAACGAGCTGCGCAGCCCTACGGCAAAAGAAAAGGGCAGGAATGCGCCGTATCTCCCAGATATGGTGCATTCCTGTCCTCTTTTACGGCGCTCGAGCTCAAAGGGCTGCCTTATGCCAATGCTGGCACCCTGCACAATGGTGCAAGGGTGTCTGCATTGTGGGAATTATTGTTTTTGTGCAGGAAGGCATACCTTCTTGCACAAAAACAATCAATGGAGGCGATTTTCTCTTTCTATGTGTGCTGCTGAATGCAGCACTCAGAGAAGGAGGAAAAATGAGGAACTCCTCGTTGTGCCTTCCCTATGCTTTCCCTGGGAAGGCGTGGGCTTTTGATCCATTCCCAGGTTTACAGAACTTTGTAAATCTGGGAATTTGTGAAATGCTGTGGGTGTTACGTGAGAACACCTACCGTAACGCCCACGGCATGCCTCCCCATTGCAGTGTAAGGCAATGCAACGACTTGCGCTGGCTGTGTTGCCCCACACCATATCTACAAGGCCATGGAGAGCTGTGCAGGGTGCCTTTACTTGGACTTCTAGATATGGCACTACAATGTGCGCCATTAAAATTGATGTTCCGTCAGCGCAGAGGCCTTGTAAAGGAGGCCCTATGAGTCTACCAGCTGGCAGGAATATCTTGCCGAGAGATTCTCAAAATATTTGGAATGCAAACGAATATTCTATACGTTTGGAAGACTCTCTAAAGCCGACTTCAATCCTCTGTGGATTAAACCTTCGGATTGCAACTACTGTCTAAATGTAGGATGGAAACAATCATACACATCCTATACATCTGTCCTGCATTAGCAAATAAACGGAGTGGTTTGCTGCGTGTGACATGCAACCAAATGGGAACCCACACTTGCCAGCAGGAGCTAATGCAATGCTTGAATGGAGAAAACACACAATTAAATATAAACTTTAAAAAATGTATGACTCAAGCGGAACAGAAGCTCGAAGGCCAAATGAGTCGCTGATTTGTGACAGGTATGTGCTTGAAATATCTCTTGTCCCTAGTGACTAATGTGTAAAAGAATAAGTGCTGGAGCCCAAAGCTTTGCTTAGATGCCCGCGACCGACACTCCAGAAGGTCAGTGTGCCGAATACCAAATCAACGTACTCTGAGTCCACCTCATGTCTCTTTAAATCACCACTAGGCTCTCCCTGCCCCTTCATCTAACTCTTCCAGGTTCTGCTTTCATCCTTTGTCACTGTTTTTCTGTCTTTCTTTTCCTCCTGACCTCCAACCTTCCCCTTTTGCGTCTTTCTCTTGTTCTAATTCTAAAAAACGTCTACCAGTGGGCCACACTTGCAACCACCCGCTCAAATTCAGCACAGCCTGTCCCTAACCTTCGATCAAGAATTCCCACCGTTTTAAAAATGTTCTAATAAGTTTTAGCTTTAAGTTAAAATAAGTGCAGGTGGTTATAAGAAATAGCGATTGATTCAATTTTTACTGTGCATGGATTTTAACTAGTCAGATAGGGACCACAGTAGAAGTAACCAGACACTTCCTTGAATAAGTTAAACATTGTCTTTAAGGTGACTATGTGTAATACTATTGCGAATCACTGTAATGGCTTTTATTAACAAAAAAATACAGAATAAATAATGAATAAGAAATCCTTCTCAGTAGGATGGTAGGACTATTTTTTTCTTTTCAAATGTAATCTCCCCATGCCTCATATAAAGCAAGTAAAAGAGTCAACGTTTTCTGCCACACAGGAAGGTGAAAATAAATTATTTGTGCCCAAAGTGAGGGAAACAATAATTATTTTTGAAAAAACAAGCTAGAAAGCGTTCCTTGTTCAGTGGCCCATTAGACCCGGGTTCTCCAATGTCGGCCCTGGAGGGCCGGATCCATGGCATTCTTTTAGTACATCCACATTTAGATAAATGTAGTTATCTCAAAAATCTGACATGGACCGACTTTGGAGAACCCTGCGCTAGACGATCGAAAAACATCGCTGTGGACACCTGGGCGAAAGGTGGAGAAAAGTTGCTTTAACGTGGCTCACGCATGTTTTAAAGTCAAGTTGCAGAAATATCACAATGCCAAAAAGTGTGTTGCGTCATACTTTGAGTAAATGCACCCGAGCAGGTAAGTGCAATATTTGTACTTGCAAAGTAAAAAGTCCTACCGGAGTTGTCAACAGTCAGACTCCACGTGATCTATGGTACATGGCAGGATGCTAGGACATCACGCCTACCTAGTTAACGTTCTATGGGGCATATTAGCAAGGGCTGGCCATATAATTATCGCCGCTTTAGCATCTGTTTTTGGGCGAAAAGCGGCGATAATTATATCGCAATATCATCAAGGACACGCTAGCGCGTGTTTCCGTGATGTAGAGCCCGTTTTTTCACAGCCTTGCCTCGCATCTCTAATGAGATGCAAAGAAGGTGTGGCTGTCAAAACAACACATGTTAACATCGTGAAGGCAGGTTCGTGATATTAACAAGGAGGTGCAGCGATAAAAAAAATCGCACTACCTCAGCCTTAACTCAGGAATTTAACGTCTGTTAAATTCCTGACTAAGACATACTTTTGATGGGAGATGGATTATGCTGATAGGACCACAGGATCATGTCTGCAATGTTATCACTGGTCTCAATGGAACATCACTGGAAAACCAGCGATGTTCCATTGAAAACACCGCTATTGCTGAAATATTATCGCCATAGCGCTATGTGTTGTAAAAATAGCGTTATCATGGTGATAATATTCAGCGATAGCCGGCAATAATATTTCTGTCGCTATGTACGGCCAGCGATAATTATCGCTGGCCGTTCATAATATGCATAATTCTACAAAGTAGATAAACAAGCATTGTCAACATGCACAAATAGCTCGCATAATTCTACCTACAGATACCACTTATCCTCCCCTCATTAATAAATAAAGCACAAAACATGTTTACAATTGAGTAGGATAAAATATGTAGTAAAACAGAATACAAAGATCTCAATGTAATTCCTAGTCACGCAGATGTGATTATATCTGATGTAAATATTCATTCAGCCCTTCATTCACATGGCTGGACCGCACATAATCTCCCAACGAGGCATCCTCGTCACTCAGCACTGCGACTTGCGTTTGCCTCATTGCCTAGATCTACACTCGCTTCATCCACATTCACCACACATACACCAAGCTTGTCATCGTACACTTTGTCTCCACCAATGTACAGCTCTGCTAGACTGCTCTGAAATACTTTAACTTCTCCAGCAGTGAGCACCACATCCCACGTCTAGGAAGCCAGCGCTTGTCCGCCACCTTCACGGCGCCTTCCTTCACTCCTTCAACCTTCCAAGGTCCCGTTTACTGGAACCCTTATTTCCTCCTCCAGTTCTTTGTTTTTCTTATTGATACAAAATCACCAACATTAACATTCCCGTTTGTATCATAGAAGTCTTCCTCTTCCATGTTACATTTCAAACGCGGTCTCTCCAGTCGCGATATGTGGTGCGTGATGATATTGCCAAATTCTCTCGGAAACCATCATCTCAACATCTTTACCAAAAATGAACTGTCAAACTCCAAGGGCTCTGATTGTATGTAAGATAATGCTATGACTCAATGCTTACCTAGTTAACATTTCATATTCTACAAAGTAGATAAACAAGCATTGTCAGCATGCACAAACCGTTAGCAGAGTCTCTTAGCTCAACAGCAAAATGAAGTGAACTCATTTGTTGCAAGAACCGTCCGGGGTTACCCATTCATTTCTAAAGGGTTTCCTGCTCGGTCCCAACTCCGCTTTGGAAAAGGCGGGAACCTTTAACAAAGTGTATATTGAGAGAGCTCAGGCTGTCCATGGAACTGTCCCTACTTCCGGACAGCAGCCACATCACAGGCTTTGATAGGGTGGAGAATCCGTCTCTGTGCTGCTGGGATAAGAAGTTAAGAAAAAGTTCTTCCTTTTACTTAAGGGAAAAGTCAGTCTCTGAAGTAGAAATATTATTGAAATAGAGCAAGGCCACGCGTCATGACTAACGTGTCTTGCTGGGGTTGGTGGCCAATGGTTGGGTGGCCAGGGTTTTGGAAAGGATTGCTACATTCCAGCTGCTGGTTTCCTTGATCTTCACCATTGTTTGGATACACATTAGTCGAGCGTTAGATCTTAAATAGCCAAGAAAAAGGTCTTGTTTCTTTATTATTTAATATTTTTGCGCAGTCAAGGGCACAGGGACTCTGCCACTGCTCATTGGCTGTGATCTGTCAGCCGCGTTCAGTACAATGAGTTTCGAAGTCCCTCTCAGCCTGCTTGGGGCTGAGGTCTTAATGTCAGATGACGCTCCCTGGTGGTATGTGTCATGTTCATCATTAAACTTCACGCCTTACTCTCGATGTAAGTAAGCGGCGTCTGTGGGTTCAGCCGAGATCTCTCCTACATCCGTTTATTTCATCTTTTCATTAAGAATGAGGGTTCTGCAGTGTCTGCTGTTTGTGAATGAGTGCAAGAATACCCCCATGGTACTGGCCTACAAGAGGCTTTTTCAGCCCCTAGACAAGGACTGGGGTAGGCGGCAGCTTGGATGGAGTAAGTCTAGTGGATTGAAAGTTGATGGAGCCCAAACTGGCCTGCTCTTTTCAGGATCCCGTCAGAAGCCTCAGGTTATGAATGGCATCTGTGAGATTCTGATAAAGTTAAATCATACAGTTCGTCAGAAGCAAAGAGCCGATTTTAATGATCAATCCTATGGCGTATCCTTAGAATTATGGCTCAAGCAATGAATTGGTTTCTGCCAGAGCGACGTCAAAGCAGTACGTAATCAGCGCCTGAAAAATCAAGCAGTAAGAATTCTCAAACCAATGCAGGAAAAAGTACACTATTTATTAAGTATAACATTGCGAAACTGGCAGTCTATTGCAGTCTAACAGGCAAGAACCGGTGACCCCTCTACCACAGACCAAGAAGGCAGGGCGGGGTCCTAGATGTCTGTAGATGATGCTGCTGAAGGTGGTTTTGCTGTTGGTTCAGAGTCGGAAGTTGAGGTGTTCCATGAATGGCAGGTGTCATCGGTGGCGGAGCATTCGAGGTTCTCCTTGTAGATTATGGCGATTGTGCAGCCGTTTCTGTTGGATCGGTCCCGGTGTGTGATCTTGTATCCGTCGGGGGTGGCTGTGGCTATGTCTTGAGCAGATGCAGCTAGGTCTCTTACAATGTTGGAGTCAGTATGTGGGTTTAAGGCTGGTGGGGCAGGAGAAACCGAAAGGAACCAGTCGGCAGCTCTCCTCTAAGTGGTGGAGGCTGCTGGGAGTTGTGGAGCAGGTAGGAGATATTGTAGTCTATTGTGCCAGTCTATCGCCATATTTTGACAGTTTGAATTTTCAGTTTAAAGCTACAGCAAACTGGCTACAAATGGAAGGCTTGACCTGTCACCGAAGTGGAGGGCACAATGGGTGCTGCAGTCCCGGGAGGCTGAGGATGAGTCTGACTGTGAAGATCTGGATAGTCTGTACTATTCTGGTGAGTTGCTTTGCGATCCCAGCCTAGAGTGCGCTCCCATAGTCCAACTTGCTGGTGACTAGGACGTGTGTGGCAGTTTTTATTGTGTTGCTTTAGAGCCATTTGAAGATCTTCCTGAGCATCTTCAGGGTGTGGAAGCAGGATGCAGTGACGGCGTTGACTTGTGCAGTCATGTCCATTTGCTGTCGATGATTATTCCAAGGTTCCTGGCGTGGGATCTGGGCGTGGGTTCAAGTTCGGCCGGCCACCAGTTGGAATACCATGTTGAGGTGTTCTTGCCAAAGATCACTACTTCTGTCTTGTCTGTGTTGAGCTTGCAACAGTTTGCTTTCTGCTAGTTGGCGACTTGTGTCATGCAGGCGGTGAACTTGTTTCTTGTGTGGGGGCCTTGTCTGAGAGAGAGAGTATGAGTTGCGTGTCATCTGCATAGGAGAGGATGTTGATATAATGTGCGAGGATGGCATTGACCAGAAGCATCTAGAATCTGGAGCTCTTTATCTGCCTTTGGTCGACTTCTGGTGCAAGACACAGCACTTTGGAGCACTAAAAATGGACGCCGTACCCCACAATGTTTAATATAATATATGCAGTGTTTTATATTATCTTCATTGGCCCATTTAATATTTATTGGCCATTCTAGCAAAAGGGAGAGATGGCCTAAACGGTTGAGCTTCAGGAAAGTTCCTAAAACATTTTTATTTAAAACCCGACTTTAGCCCTGATTGGAAGCCAGATATGTACTGCGTTGTGCAGATGTTTACTTATGATTGCAATTCTTCTTCTCGGATACTGGTTGAGCACGCATACATGAATAGGCTTCATGAAGCTTAAGCACCAATAAGCTCACAAAGCCCCAACTACCCTGTATCAACAACATACGCTTTTTATTGTATCTATAGACAATTCATTTTGTAAAGTTGTGCCTTGAACATATACAAAAAAAAAAATATAAAACAAAGAAGTCAGACAAGTAGTTTTGCATGTCTTGACAGTAGATTCCTGAACGAACTGATACAATATTGTGTAAGGCCGGGAATGTCCCAGGATGACACAAAATGTGCCAAGCCAACAGTTCGAATTTCTGTGAAATAACCGCGAATGTTCGGTTGGAAGAGATGTGAAATATGACAAAAGAACTGGGACTTCCATGGATTCCAGGAGGGTTGGTAAGCAAACTTGTGACTTACAAAACAGTGTCAATAGACCTAAGGGCCTAATTACGAGTTTGGCACAGTGGAGGTACGGTGGCGGCCAGGGACCGCAGCACCAGTGACACGACCGACATATTACGAGTATGGCGGACAGACCTACATGAGACGACCGCAACTGCCAGGGTTCGACGATCGCTTACGCTGGTGTGGCGGTCTTGAGGCTACAATATGCTTGGTGGTGCCGCTGCACACTGCCCAGCATATTATGAGTTTCCTCACCACCAGCGGTCCCATGGCGGTTCTCATGCCATAAAACAGCTGGTGGTGAGGAAATAAAGGGGATCCCACAGGGCCCCCTCTAGCCCCTGTGCAGTGAGGAGCATGTTGTGGTCCCCTGTGTGCATGCACCCGGTTTCTGCACAGCATGGACTGCACAGTCCATGCCGTGCAGAAACGTGCATTGGTGGTCCAGTGGCGGTGCAGTTCCAAGGTTCACATATGAGCCTTTGTACTGCACCGCCGCGGGACTGCCACCCGCCAGACCACAAAATAATTCATAATCTGGGGGGCGGCGGTCGACTTTGGCAATCTTGGGGCAGGGCGCTGGTGTGGCGGCCCGGTCGAAGACCGCCAAATTCGTAATTAGGCCCAAATTAGTTGATTGTTTCTTTATATGAAATTGACATCACAAGATCATTGCAAATCGTGGAAAAGCCTAATTCAAACTTTGAGACCAGATCAGAAAAAAATCATTTGAGGACAAAGCCTTTGAATCTGGTTTCCAAATGAAGAAAAGCAGAAGTTGGGAATGTATTTGAGATGCATAAATATACATTGAGCAAAGTCCTCAGAGAGAAAGTTCAGATTTAGAAACACTAATGAAAGTAGAGGTCAGTCGCTGTAATGTAGAAAATGTCTGAGTGCCAGACTCCTACTACATTGTGAATTCCCTGTAGCTATTAAGCGATTACAGAGACCTGATTCTGAAGACAGAATCTCTAGAGCATTTCATTAGAAGGCCCAGAGGACATCTGAATTTTGTGTCCTTCACATGATTTATGTAATGAACCGAGGAACAACTATCTCATCTATGTAAAATCAAACCTTTTCCTATCTCTTTTCTAAAGCTCTTAAAAGTGAATGACCCTGCAAGAAACTTTAAAGATTTTGAGGCAGATTTGCTTAGAATTCACACAACACAGTGCAGCAAGACTAAGGTATGGTGCTCGTCAGATCTCTGTGCTAGTGCTTGAGGCTGTCTAGCGCCAACACAGGCACTCGTGCACCGTGGTGCAAGGGAGCCTGCATTACAGGAAGGATTGTTTTTGTGCAGAAAGGTATACCTTCCTACACAAAACAATCCTTAGGGGCATATTCCTCTTTCTATGTGTGCTGCAGAATGCATTGGAATGGGGACCATGCGTCACAGCGGGGCAATCCAGTTTGCAATCTTGAGGCACTACATGTTTCGGTATCCTCGACTAATGACATTTCACAGTGTATTTAATCCCTGACGTCTAATCTGCGATATGGAGTGGATTATGGACATGTGCAGTTCACTCAATAAACCCGAGGCATATTTGCACTAAAGAGTGCAGCTCACTTTTCACTTTTTTTGGTTATTTGTAAAAAGTCTTACCGGGCTATTCACAAAGGTAACTTTCACTTGTGAGTAACTTACATGAGTAACGTTACTACTTTTTGCTATTCACAAAATCCGAGTGTAAAGCTAATCAAAAGCATAGACTAACCCATCTCTAATCCCTGAAAAACAAGATGGAGCCAAATTTATGAGTGTAAGTTACTACTGCAAAAACAGAAACAGTAGACAGTCCAGCACCACACATTGCCAACCACTGATACTGCTACACCCTTCCATAGAAAATAATGGTGATAGAGCGTCACAAGATTCTGAAATTTGTAGGGGTGCATCATATTTACCGTTAGTCAGCACCCGCATATTAATCAATGTATGTTTAGAAGCATCATAGAAATATATTGGTGTAATCGTTTAACTTAGAGGTGATTAGAAATGTAATAATGTTTTTGTGAAGATCAACGTTGCAAGTTATTGCAAATGTATTCAACAAAATGAATAATCATTAGTTTTCATACAAAGCAATGTATTAGGCTAAACGTGTGCCATGTTAAAGTTTACGCATAGGTTGCTTACCCACGTACATGAAAATAGTGAGTGTGGTTTAATAGAGTGTTTAATGTGTAAAGGCCTAATCACATATATGCTAAAGAGAAGGCCTGTTCATTCCTTATGTTAGCAAATGTTGGAGGCCGAAAAATGATTCCCTTGGTTAAGGCTTTGGGTTGCAGGGAAATGTAAAATCTTAAAGATGTGAAATGGCTTTTCTCATTCCCGTGTTTCTGTTGCAGGTGCAAGGACATTTAGCTCATTAAAGAGAATAGATCTTTGTTTTAGGAGTTAGGATGCTGTGAGAAGCCAACAGGGGAGTGCATTGGAATGTGAGATAGATAAATTTGCTGCGCAAGGTGCCTGGGACCCAAGGTCAAGCTAACTTTCGTTGGATGCAAGACAACTTGTGGAAAACTACAGAGAGAAGACCTGGCTGAAGAGGTGTGCCAAAGGGCGTGTTCTATGATTTTGGGGTTTTGTATTAGGGACAGTGCCCCGTGGGTTGAGCAGATGAGGTTTAGAAAGGAAGCTAGAAGGAGCATCTTAGAACGAGCTCTGTCTAAGTGAAGGTACTTCTTAAGGGAGTCTTCACTTCTGACACCTTTTCCTTGATTCTCTTGCCTGGGATGGGAATGCTAAGTAGGGATGTCACCTTAGAGGTAGTGTAGGGACAGACTAACGTTTTTCTTTTTGACTAATGATCCCCAATTTAGATATTGTTCTTACAATCGCCTTTTTGATGATTTTAGAATCTGTAATTCTTTTCATTCTGAGTCGGATGAGAATCCTACGTAGGCTTGCGTATTAGTGCCCATTTACCTTTTACACCTTGTTTTGAGGTGTTTGTATGTTCAGTTATTTTTGGTTGTAATAAAATCTTACAAATTTTAGATTCGGAGTCAGTGGTCCTTTCCAAATGAAGTCCAACAGTGATTTAGGGATAACATATATTGTTTTTCTTCATATTGGGGAGAAAGCTTTTGTGCACTGATAAGCTGTAAGTTACAGAAAATAAAATAGAAAAAACGTTTCATGAACTTTTAAATTTTCCCTATACTTTACCATAGGGAGAGCGCCACCTCAACTGGAGACTCTCCCCATGGTAAAGTACTGGGAAAAGTAAAAAAGTTGATTTAACTAAAAAAAATAGTAAAAATATTCTTTATTCAATTTAAATGTAAATTAATTTTATATATTTATTTTAAATGTAGAATAAAATAAAACTAAGGGGTCGATTATGATGCGGTCAGAGCCTTTTCAGCCGCATCGTAATCGGCCGGTCGGTTTACTTTACAACCGCCTCAATATGATGGAGGCGGTCGTAAAGTAAACCTGACACTCATTCTGGTTGACTGCGGACGGGCTCAATGAGCCCGTCGGCCTGTCGGAACCCGGCCTGTGATCTCAAGGGTGGACCTTTCTGCCCTTGAGATTACAATGTCGGGTTACGGAGCCTTTCCGTGCCGGCCTTCCAGACACAGAAAGGCTGTCGGAACTCGACTTAGGGGCCCCCAGCAGGGCCCTCTTTGGGTGCACGGCCTCCAGTTGGAGGCCGAGGGGGCATCTATGGTGCCCCACTGTTGATCCCTGCACCCCGTGTCAGCCACCTCAAGGTGCCAGCCAAAGGGTGCAGGGATGAACTACACATCCCATTTACTACGGGATCATGCATGCCGCCTTTGTGAGCTTCTCCAGGCCACTTGCTGTACTCAGCAACTGGCCCACACCGATTCTGATCCACACTCTGGCGGGAAGACTGGCCGGAAACTCCAAGTAAGGACAGGGGATGTGCCAGCCCTGCCAACCCCACCCCTCAGGTGGGGGAGGCTAGGTGAAGCACATCTCCGGGCCCTCGCCATCTTGAAGATGGGCCGCCCTACCCAATCAGGACTAGGCCACTACCCCCCTCCCACAGGAGAGTGGCAGGATTTACCTACCTGTAACGCCCCTAAATGTAGTATTTAGGGGCACCCTGAACCTTCCTTCCTCAGATACCAGATTCTAAAACAGCAAAGAAGATCAAGAAGAAAGAAGACCTGACGTGCAGCTGCTAAGAAGAGGAAGACACCAACTGCTTTGGCCCCAGTCCTACCGGCCTGTCGATCCTCAAACCTGCTCCTGCTAAATCCCGGCACCTCCTGTGGCCAGCAACCTCACAAACCCCAGAGGACCTGGCTACCTTGTGACTCTGAGCACCAGGGACTCCCACGGGAAGTGGCTCTGCTCACAGCAAGTATCTAACCCCTGGCACCAGCCCGGAACCGCGAACCCTGCACACTCTGCACCTGCCAAGCCTGGCCTGTGCTGGAGTGGACAAAGACCACAAGGACGTCCCCCCGGTGACTGTGACCCCGAATCCGGCACCCAAGGACCCACCTCGACGCTCCTGACGACGCCTGCAGCCTCAGAACCAGGTACCCCCCCACCGCGATCAACAGAGGGTAGGATTTCCCGACACCAAAAGGCACCCCTGCACCCGGCACCCTGCAGCCCCCTGTGCCCGACTCCTGGGTACCTACCTGTCCTCCAACTACCCAACTTACCTCTCAAAGTGGTGGGCACACCTGAAGAATCTTCGTCCCCGAGCTTGCAGCCTTTTTACATCCTTGAGCTTTCCCATTGAAATCCATTGAGCACCCGAAGGCTCAAGCGCACCCTGCACCCAGCCGCCCGAGAGGCCCTGGCAGTGCAACTTCTACTCCTACCTACTTCCCCAATTACCCTGAGCAAGTGACCAGGAGCCCAGCTCCCACAGCCGTGTGGCCTGCTAGTCAGCAGCCACCAACCAAGGCCCCCTGCCTCCCAAAGGACAACATTGGGCCTAACTCACTCTGCACCCGGCTGCCCCTGCGCCGCTGAGGGTGTAACAACTGTACTTACCTGACCCTGGGAGACCTCTGAGTCTGTGCCCAGGACCTTAACTCTGCCAATTGAGTACTTACCCCAAAGCCGATAACTCACTTTTCTTCCATAGGCTAACATTGACTGTCTTCTTCTGAAATTTCTTCTAAGTGTGGAGTTTCTAAACTTTAAAATATTCCCCTAAAATCAACCGAGTAACGAAAATGGAAATACTCACCTGCTATTAGGAGAGATCCCAGTGTTGGATCTTGGTGGCCAGCACTGACCCTGAAAAGTACTCCCAACCCTACTTACCACTAACTCAATTTTCTCCCATAGGAAACCATTGACTGTTTTTCTGTGAAATTTCTTCTCTCGATTTTTGCAAACTACAAATATTCTTTAAAAATCGTACCAACTGTGAAAACGTAATTACTTACCTGTTTTAAATAGATGTTCCAGTACTGAGCCTAGGAGCCCAGCACTGGATTACAAAAGTAACGAGAACATACTTTACCCGTAACTCAAATTTTCTTCCATAGGAAACCATTGACTGTTTTTCTGTGAAATTTCTTCTGTCGATTTTGAAAACTTATAAATATTCCTTAAAAATCGCCTGTATAACTTAAACACAGTTTCTCAACTGCTTACAGGTGATACACTAGTGCTGGATCCAAGATCCAACACTGACCTAGAAAAAGTACTCATAACCCCACTTACCTGCTAAGTGAATTTCCTTCCATAGGATAACATTGGTAATTTGATCAGGAAAGTTTCTAAGTGTCAACTTTTAAAATAGCAAAATATTGCTTAGAAATCACAACAGTAACTAATAAGTATTTATTCACTTCTTTCCAAGAACTGTTCCAGGGCTGAATCTAGGATCCAGTCCTAGAGTTAGAAAAGTAATCCTGAGAGTAATCAATTGGACATATCTTAAAATTCCCATTGAGCTCAATGTATTATTGTGTTTGAAATTGTGTTGCCTATTGCAACAAACTGTAACTATTGCATTCGAAGTCAATTGTCTTTTGCAAAGTTTGTAACTAAAGCATCTCATTCTGAGAAAGTATATTTTTGATACCTATTTTTGTTTCTAAAATAAAACAACCATATATTTGTTTTATTCAAACCATTGGCCTAGAGTTCAGTTCTTGAGTGTGTGAGACCATTTGCTGACTGAGTGTGTACAACAAATGCTTTACACTGTCCTCCGATACTGCCTTACTGCTCGACCAAGCTACCACTTTAGGGAGTAAGGTTATATCTAACTTTAGCCTCTGCCAAACCTCTGGGGACTGTAGACTCTATACACACTGTACCTATTTGGGAACAGTATATATAGAGCCACTTTCCTACATGCAGCCACAAAGAAGAGGTTAAAATGCATGAAATAGTAAAATAGCTCACAAGACTTTACCTAGTGCAGCGAGGAGTCACACTGTAACTAACCCCCAGGCAGTCCTAGAACCTTAGCTGAGAACCGAAGACTGTCCAAAATTCGGTGAAGCTGGGTAATACTTGCATACAAAGAGGAACACAGGAACAAAGGCATGGAGGTGGGAGCAATGTAGGGACAGAAGGACACTGATGAGGTGAGAAAAATTCAACAGTGCAGGAATTATATTGGGTGAGAACTAGCAGACACAACAGAGTCATAACAAGCATTGTTGCCTGATACCAGCTTTGTATTAAGAGTAGCTTTTATAGAGCTTTGCCTAATTTGACCTACATAGTATATTCAAACTTTTACACAATAAAGGCAGTAGACAATTTTGCCCATTTCGTTATAATTTTTACCACATTCATTAGAAAATTGCATGTTAAAAGTTTAATTATCCAGCTCTTGGTGTTAAATGTTAATTTTAGTTTCTGTTAGCTTTGCATTGGAAAACAGTTTGTGCTCACAACATTCTTTTTAGAATAACTCTATTAGGTTGAATCAAATACAGATAGAATAATGCATTAAAGTTAATACAGAGGTTAAAAATGAAGGGGAGGGTAGGGATGGAAAAGGAATAAAGATACATTATCGTGATAAAAATGTACAAGACCCAATTTGAACAGAAATATAACAATAGTAAAATACATGCTCATAAATAGTTAAAACATTATAAGATTATAAAAATTTATACATTAGCTGTGAAAGCAACAAGTGAACATCAAGGAGGTTTAAAAACCTCATCTCTAAAGGGGAGCGACAAAGTGAAGATTTAACATGACTATCTGTAACATTTGTAATGGGATACCATGAACTAGAACATTTAATGGGAAGTGAAATAGGGTGAATGTATGCTGTGTCGAGACTGTGTTTGTAACAAACCGCATACCACCAGGCTTGGAAAGAAAGCTTAGAATTTGTGTTCCAATTTTTTGTGAGTTGTTGACATGCGAATGCTAATAGAAGGTCAATGATTATCATATGAGATAAAAGGTGTTCCCAATCAGTAAATAAACTACCTAGGAAGATGTTAGCGAATTAAAAAGCTACAAAGGTATTACAAATGGCAATGATTTGATTCCAAACTTGTGTCCAGAAAGAATGTACAGGTGAACAATTGAAAAGCATGGGTTTTACATTTTCTTGTTGTGAGTGACATGACCACCAACTATCAGGGTAATCTGGGTAGATGCGAGAAACGGTAGAAAAGAGAATTCTGTTGTAAATATAGAATATCGTTTGAGTGGTATTGGTGACTCGGGAGGAAGACAGTATTTTTGTCCAAATTCTCCTCCAAAAGGAAACAGTCCAAGCCATTCCCAACTCATTCTCCCATGTCAGCTCAGTATCTGATTTAGATCTATCAGTGAAAGGTTGGTATAAGACACGATATATGGCAGAGGCTTGAGATTATTGTGTAAAAGATTGCCCAGCATAGAAGAGGGTGTGGATGGAGGTAAACTTAGTAAGAGCCTCTAACATGATGTATTGCAAAAGGTGAAATTTATGCTGAAAAGATGAGGCAAAACGAAAGCAAGATTGAGACTGAGGAAAAGTAGGAAAAGAGTCATCAATGAAGAGTTGGTTGACCCAGATTAGTCCATATTTCCTCCAAGTTTTCCAACAAATGGATCGGTGACTGTTCAATATGGAGGTATTGTACCAACCGGGGGTGCTTAGGAAAGGGGGAACATCAATAGGGGCATACAGCTTCACAGGTTTAAATAGATAGAAGAGGTCTTAATAATGGGTGAGTGTAAGTTGTGAGTTTTTTTTGGAGAAGAAAGAAAAGGGAGAGAGAAAATATTTCTCTAATTGTGCCCATAAAGGAGAGTATTTATTGGACTTTTGGATCCAGATTGTCTCAATATGAGGCTGAATTATATTTCTGGGTAGCAGGGAAACTAACACCACCATCTGATTGAAGGCGCTTTAATTTTATTAGAGAGATATGAGATTTCTTCGTATTCCATAAGAAAGATGAAAGTATGGCATTGATTGGCTTAAAATGCTATATTGGAATAGAAAGGGATATAGAGAACAATAGATACTATACTTATTTTACCAGTGTCTAAACGAGCCCACCAGGAAAGATATAAAGGATGGCAGTGATTAACCAGGGTAGTTATATTAGGTTTGCACTCCTCCAGACTCAGAGAAATTGAGGTTTTAAGCGAGTATGAGAGCTGTACCCCTAAGTATTTAAGTTTGTATGTGGTCCAAGAGAAGTCAGTTACTAAAAAATGATGTCTGAAAGTGAATTTGTTGAAGAGCAAGATTTTGCATTTGTCATGATTAAGTTCATAGTCTTAGATGAGAGAATAAGAGGAGACTTCTTGAAGGAAGGCAGGAAGTGAAGTGTGAGGTTAGGCTATAAATAGAAAAATATCGCCTGCATATACTGCTGTTTTAATTTGTTGAGTATTCCACAAGAAACCTTGTATAATGGGATTGTGCTAATTATGGAGAGGAAAGGTTCAAGAGCCAGAATAAAGAGAAAAGGTGAAAGAGGACAGCCCTGGCGAACACCCCTACTCAAAGGTAAATAGGAGGAAGTATGCCCATTTGCAAAAATGGCCACCTGGGGGAGGAGTACAGGAGAGAAAAAGGGGAAATATTTTTTGGTCCAAATTCAGACCATTTTAAAGTATGGAAAACAAAAGACCAGTTAATGTGATAAAAGGCCTTCTCAGCATCCAGAGTAATAGCTGCTAAAGGACAAAGTGATTGCTGAGATTTAGAAAAGATGTAAAAAATAAACAAGTGTTGTCCGTTATGTACCATCCCTTTACAAATCCAGTTTGTTCTTTTAGAAGTAAGTTAGGTAAAAGGGATTCCAGACGATTAGCTAAAGTTTTAGAAAATATTTTATCATCGATATTGACAGGCGAAATTGGCCTGTAATCTTTGCCTTCCTTTGGAATGAGACAAATAAGGGCATAAATAAAGATCCAGATGATTAACCTGATTGTAGGAAGGTAGTGATAAGAAGAGATAGTTTAAGAAGGAGTAATTTGGAAAAACGTATGAAAAATTCAGCAGTGAGGTGATCAGGTACTGGAGCTTTGTCCGATTTAAGGGAAGATAAGGCAGTGCAAAGCTCAGACAAGGTAATAGCCTTTTTCTAGTTCAGTGAAATCTAGAGTTTTGTTGAAATCCTTGTGTGAGTTAGAGAGGTATCTGTTAATGTCGGAGTCAGCAGGAGTGTGTTCGGGGTGTATAGTTGTTTGTAGAATTGTGCAAATTGCTCCAGGATTTCTTCATCTTTATGTAATAAATTAGTGAGGTTATCTGCAATCGAGTCAATGTTGTTCCTATTGTTTTTAATCTTGAGATAATTGGCTAATTATTTGCCAGATTTGTTTTGGCAGCCATAATACTTGCCACTGGATTTAAGAAGAAAGGAAGACGCAACATCAGTGGAGAATTTATTAAACTGAAGTTTAGCGTTGATGAGATCTTTTAAATCCTTTAAACATTTGCCCAGATAGGCGATTATGTTCACAAATGTATCATGCATTAACCCCTTCCATGCGGGGCAAATTCCGCCACGGTGCATGGGGGGGGGGCTGGGCGTGGCGCTCAGGTGCTCAGGACGGCTCCCGGCCATCATAAATCACGGTCGGCGTGTGCTCATGACGGCCGGGAGCCGTCCGAACTCCGCCCACTAATTGATTCGCCCGCACAGGCGGGGAATTTGCCGCACGTGGGTGGAGCGGCAACGGTCGGACGGCTCCCGGCCGTCATGAGCACACGACTTCCGTGACTCATGACGGCCGGGAGCCGTCCTGAGCATGGAAGGGGTTAAGCAGATTGTGTCATTATAATGACTGGGAGCATAGCAATTAGAGCGCTTTTTCATAGAGTAATCTTAGTTGAGAACCAGTTCGAGCTGTTTCTCGTCATTTTCTGGCTGTTCCTCAATGCAGCCTTTGTGCAAGGTGATGGCTCTCACAGCAGGTAGCAATGATGCTGACTCCAAGCAGGCGCATCCAAAGCAAGGGTACAGTGAGAGGGGCCTAACATCCCCCCACCCCACAGCCACTGTGGTATGGGGGCCACGGGTACTCTGGTGAGGTCCAAGATCATTCCAATCACTGTTGAACAGCTGCTGCTCTCTCCTGCAGACCGCGGTGTCTGTGCCTAGCGCTTCTCTGAGAACACAGAAAGCAACATAAGCAGCAAGTTGTTGCTACGTTGACAAACATTTGGGAGGCCCACTCCAGGCATGACTGTCTGTATGCCTTCTGTTCAGGGTGGAGTGGGGGCTCCTCACGCAACTAAGGGGCATATTATCAAGCACGGTGTTAAAATTATTGCCGCTTTAGCGGCAGAAAACTGCCGCTAAAACGGCGATATTGGGCTTGATAATATGCCGCAGAAAATTCCCATAGAAGCCCATGTTGACACCAGAACATGGGCTTCTATGGGAATTCTCTGCGGCATATTATCAAGCCCATTATCGCCGCTTTATAATTTTAACGCCGTTTCTTGATAATATGCCCCCAAATTCCTGTAGCGTAGATCACAGTGGCAGGAGCCTCTGCGCCGCTCTCGTTCCATCCCAGCCCTACCCCAAGCTCACAGTTTAAGGAAGTGAGATCGCTAAGGAGAGTGATCCTACATTAGGCTGGTATCTGCGTCTGGAAAGCCCTCGCTTTGTTTGTGATGACGGGGACGTGCGCGCTGCTGCTTTATTCCAGTGCCTCGCCCTGGGGCTCACTTTGGGCAAGATCTGACTACGCATACAGCCTCAGCTCCTGGGATAGGCTTCTCCATGAAACCCTCTTTGCACTCACTCCCCATGCGACTATATCAGCCCACTGATAGAAACTGTAAGCAAAAGGAAAAATCTCTGGTGCATGCAATGTGAGCAAGACTACAGTAAAGGTAGGCCAGGGTCAAATCAGAGACTCTGTAATGTCTTTGTGTTCAGGGTAGTAAAAGAATCAGCAGAGTGGATGGACATGGCGGTCTTTGTCTGCTGTCAAATTCTATGTTGCAATGGTAAAGTACTAGCAGTGTGCAAAACTCCACTGTAACTGAAATGTGCACATTCTTAACGCCTCCCTTGGAGAGGCCACTGTGCTTTCCTGCCTGAATGCTATCGCTAACATCTGTCTGTAAAATAGGGTGAAGACGCGTTTCCTCTGCTTGATGACTGGCCCTCTAAGGTCCCTGGGCCACATCCTTGCCAGCTTTAAAGGAGACATCGAGTGTCGAGAAGGCAAAACAGGTCTCTATACCCAGCCCTGTATCTGTAACAGTCACCAACAACGGCATTCCAGAATGTTCCTTTGCTTGATAATGTCAGATGGGACTTTGAGGCGCATTGTGACATCATTCGTTGGATGGTTCTTTCAAAACCATAAATGACTCTGTGTGGGCCTCAGCTCTGCCTTCACTGGTACACTGTGATCATTTATAAGTGTATTGTGAGACCCTCACTTGGGGGTTATGAAACTTCCCTGCTGCTTAATAATTGGTCAGACCCGGATGTCTTGGCTTTGAGGTTTACTATTCCACGTGCTGTTGTATCACACATTGTGGGAGGGAATACTCAAATTGTCAGAAGGGACAAATGGGGACGAGCTAGGACAAGGTTTGGAGACATTGGGGCATATGCACAAGGAGTTAACCCCGCCGTAGCATCAATTTTTTGACGTTACGGCGGCTTTTTTTATCGCCTTATTTACAAGTTGCCGCTAACCTCAGTTAGCGGCAGTTTTCTGGCGAAAACGTGAATTTTTAAGATCGCCACTTCTGTTAGCAGGAGTTAACGAAAATGAGATGCAAGGTAGGAGTTCCTGTGCAAAAACTGCCACTAACCTCACTTCGCGATATTTACAAGGAATTCCTTGTATGGTGCAAAACCCAAAAAACTGCCTTAAACTGCAGTTAGAGGCAGTTTTTTAAGACCAGAAAATAGCTGCAAAGAATGTTGCTGCGCTGCCACATAACTACAGGGCAGGAATGCCCCCATCAATAAGATAGGGCGCATTCCCGGGTCTCATTCATGAAAAGTGTTGCATCGCTGCGACAAAACAGCGTTGCACCACTTTTCACTACGCCCTTCTTGGGACACCTTGGATGCGCTGTATTCACTGTACGGCGCTCCATGTCACAATTAATGGCATATACGTCTGGAATCCTGTCAACGTTAAAGTGACGCATTGCTGCAGTTGTGTCACAAGCATGACACAACTCCAGCAATGCATGGGGCCTGCCTATCCCTGTGGCATTGTGTCACCCATACGCATGCCATGAGGCAGGTGTAAGGTAACGACGCAGTGGCATCCTACAGTTGTTGCAGTGAAATCTGATGGATTTCACTGCGCCACTTCTATGAGGCTTTGTTGCGTGGGAACATCCACCCTGCATACATCATACCTGATGCAGGTATAATGTGGCACTGGGCTTCACAAGGTCACGCATATGCCGAGATGAATCACTTTGCAAATACGGCGCAACAAGGTGCAAGAATCACGCTGCAAGTACGACAAGGAAATGACGCACTAGCGAGGTGAAACTGTCAGAAGGGGCTCATGAATAAGCCCCCTCGTCTTTTTCCCCTATGCTTGCACACAATGGCTGCCATATGCCAACGCAGGCACCCTTGCATCAAGGTGCAAGGGTGACTGTGTTGTGGAGTTGATGTTGTGGCTCCATCACTTCCATAGATGTCTGCAGGTGCGTCTGGACTAGTGGAGGGCTGGAGTGAACCAGTTAGCCTTCTTGGAGTGTTGTTTGGCTGGTCTTTTCTTGAGTGGTGCTAGGGTGTCGGCGCAGTTAGAGATTCATCGGTGGACGTTGCGTGCTGCGGTGTTGGCGTCTGTAAGCATTGGCGGAGTGGTGGTGCTGAGGGAGTTGATGAGAAGTTCTTCAGTGGCCTTGTTAAAGCTGCGAGAGTGGGGCGATGATGGCGATGGTGTACGGTGGGCATGGTGAAACGTAATGTATACAATGATGTTCGGTTAAGGAGATTCAGGTGGTGTGGCTGTAGTTGAAGTTTCCACCGGTGGAGAAGACGTGCTCCAGCGTGTGTCTGGCTATGTGGGTTTGTGCGGTGACTAGCTGCTTGAGTCCCATGTTGGCGATGTTCCCCAGGCGGGCGGTGGTGTTCTGGTCACTACGGTTGTCCAGGTGGAACTTGAGGTTTGCCAGTAGGATGTAGTTGGTGGATGGGAGAGCCTGGGGTGCAATGAGGCCTACAAAGGCATCAGTGAATGGTAGATGAGGGTGCTGCAGAGGATGGTGTTGGGGTTGGTCCGGATCTGGAAATGGAGGTGTTCCATGGTCACCGTTGGGTCATTAGAGTGCGTGGTCAGTCAGAGTGTGCTTTTGTAGACAATGGCAATGCCTCCTCCTGGACGGTTGGGGTGGTCCTTGCGGGTGATTTAGTAGCAGTCAGGGATGGCAATGGCGATGTCCGGTCCGGAGCAGAGGTTGGTTCAGGTTTCCGTGAAGAAGGCGATGTCTGAAGAGGTGGCATCTAGAGGTCCCAGATGTCTGTGGCGTATTTGTGGTGGGACCGCAAGTTGAGGAGGATGGAGTTGAGCCAGTCGGCTGCGCTGTTGGTCAGCTGGGCGGCAGGAGGCGCTGGTGTGCTGATATGGCAGAAGGTGCGTTTGCAGTTTCGACAGGCGCAGGGTGCAAGAGCATTCTACAGTGTTGCTAGATGGCAGGCAGTGTGGCGTCCAGGGTTGATGGCGAGGAGGCTGCTTGCATCGTAGCGGTGGAGTGTCCGAGAGGAAGGGTCTGTGGGGCTGGGCACGGTCGAGGGGTGGACGGACAGGATAGCTGGGAGGCAGGAAACCCGGGAAAGGACACTGGAGGGGCGGGGACGCGGGGGATGTAAGTATCTTTTAATGAAATTATTACCTTGAGGTCAGGTCCCGCGTCTTCTGTGCTCTTGCTCTCCTGAGTCTGCTTCCAGGAACAGGAAGCAGGCAGCCAGGCTCCCTCCCCTAAGCCAATGATAACACTGCAAAGCGGCGTTGTGATTGTTCTTGAGCATCGTGACTATTCGTTCAGCCAGGGGCTGGAGGGGTGGTCATGTTTTCCATGCAGCCTGCATTGCAAATAGGGATGTGCGCATGACTGTTTTGACCGGCCTGACAGGGCCGACCAAACAGTCATTGCACACTTGAGTGGGCATACCACTCCGCCCCTGCCCTGCTCCGTGAGTAGAGTAGCCCCACCCACCCTCCGGCCCGCAAAGGAAACATAGCTTGAGTACATCAGAAAGTTATCATCATGATATGTTTCCTCTTCTTGCATTGTTTGAAAGCAGTGGGGAAAGGTACTTCCGCCACTGCGGATGAGCCACCACTGGGGGTGCGTCACCCACAGGTGCTAGGCCTGGCCCCAACTTGACCCCTGGGTCTCCTCCGCTACGCGTCCCACCTTCTCCTCACCTGGACATTGACACCATGGCGCAATCCTCTGCACTCTCTCCAAATCTGTGACCCAGCCAGCAGGAGCCTCAGCCAGGTGGGATTTCACAAGCCTGGGTACAGCAGTCACCGCCAAGTCTGCTGGAGAACTTCCTGATGCAGGTGATGCAACATGGACCCCTTAAGCGTTAAGTTGCAGCGCTCCCGCCACACAAGTTCGGCGCAGCTCAGGGGCCTCACCCGCCATAGAGTCCAGCCATCGCAGCATCCTCTGACCTGTGATGCAGAGAGGCGCCGCCCATCATTGGTAATCTCCTCCGTGCACTCCAGTGTAGTGGTGGCGCTTGGTATGTGATGCAAACCTCCCTACGTTGGTGTGCAGGAGTGCCTCTACCATTCATAGCTCCAAGAGGCACCAGGCGGTCTTCTAACACAAATCAGCAACATGTCTCCATGCGACCCGGCAGACTTCACCACCAGGTAGGGGTGATCGCCAACGCTTCAATGTCTACCGCCATGGCCCAGCAACTCCACAGCACCTCCGCATCCCACTCTGGGTCCCAGACGCAGGCCCAGCGAGGCCTCCGGGCCCGAGGACTGTCCGCACTTTCAAGGTTTTGGATGCCATGGTGTTGCAAGAGGTGCGCAATGATGAGTGATGCATCACTGGTTTTGCCCAGCGATGCGCCTCTTTTCATGATTGTAGCCCTGAATTTCCTCTTCCCCTGGGACTCTGGCTGGTCATCCTGGCTGTTGGGGAGCTTGGGAGGGTTGTTGGTCTGTGCAGCAATTGGCCCTAGCTGCTCCAATCTGCATTCCATTGGTTTTGTTTCCTATTTTTCATTGGAGGTGGACTTATAGGCCATTCTTGCCTCTGGAGGAAAAGAAGTCACGATGGGCTGACTAACGTGAGAATTTTTTCCGCTAATGGGCCTTTCGTGAGTTTTCGCCCACTAACGTCAGAATTTATATCGCCTTCACACCAGTGTTATCGGCAGTTTTCATCGCGGCTACCTGAAACTATTGCCATGTAGCAACGTGTTCTAAATACATCGCTAACAGGGTGATAGTTTTCGGTGATAGGCTGCGTTAAGACAACTGCCGCTAACTAGCGTTAACGTTAGTTAGCGGCAGTTCTTGTACATATCCCCCATTGTTTGCTTCTGTATCCAGTTATTATAATAATGATAATAATAGAGAAGAACTAAAGTGCTCAAATATACACTGCTATCAAAACATTGTAAATAATAATTATTACCCAACTCCTTTACACTCATTTTAATAGTTTTGGGAGGATGAAAGGCTGAATTGATCCAATTGCCATTGATTCCGGTGACCATTATGTAATTTCCCTGGTGACTGGAGGCACTGGAGGCTGGTTTTGAAGGGTTCAGGGCTGCCACGGGGCCTTTAAAACGACTCTCCAGCTCCCTGGGTTTCATAACAGGAGGTTTGAGAAACAGAAAGAAAGAGGGAGTGAAAGAGACAAAGAAAGAGAATGAAAAAGAGAAAGGAAAAAGGAAGGAATGAGGAAACAAATGGCAAAAGGAAGGACTCGTTTGAAAATTTTTGCTAATTTTGGTTCCAAGTCCAGCACTGCCATCCACATTACTTAGATTTTTTTGAGTCTATGCACTCTACATAGGACAAACAGGAGATGCATAATTTATTGGTGAATATCCAACATCCATCAAGCTCTAAGTCAGGGCCTTAGACACACAAGACCACCGCTTAGCTATCATGCTTGAACTGCAGCCATGGAGACAGATAAAGAGATTTTTTTCTGAGTTAGAGTTCGTTTCCAGGTGTTGTAAGTTTTTGTTTTGAATTTGTGTTAAATAATAGAATGGAAAATGGGTATATATATATATACACAGGAGAAAGGTGGCTTTGTGAGTTAAATGCTCCCTGTTGAAATCCTCTGTGATCCATAGGACATACATTAAAATGTCAACAGGGCCAAATCAGCCTTCCATCCTTCACATGTCAATGAATAGATAAAGCTACAACGGTCATTCATAGCGCTAAGAAATGGCGGATCTTTCTATGTTCTATGAAGTGCTGTTTGTATGTATGTGTATCTCGCTTACTACTGGGCCCATTTCCATCTTCACTGGAAAGTAGATCCAGTAACAGACCTGAACAAGTATCCTTTTATTTGTATTTGTACTTGTATGATCTGTATGATTTTACAACCTGCCTTAACCTTGGGCCCTATTTCAACAGACAGCTGAGGTGGGCCTAGCTCACTCACCACATCTCTCATTTTAATTCTTCAAACAATGCCAAAGTTATTGGCAAGTGGGAAAAACGCTCTTGCTATGGAAACTAGGTCCTAACTATAACTACTTACTTATTTGTAACAGAGTTGAAAACCTATTCTTTTATCAGTAACAAAAGGAATATGTGTGCACACGTGATGTATGCGTGTGTTTTTGGCTGTTGTCTGTCAAACATTGGTTTCTGTAGTCTGGTGTCAATCAGACCCATCACACTATAATGCCCTACACTTCATGCTCTAGCTAGGCTTACAATGAAATATTATCTAGAACATGCTTCTGAGCTCTTGGGGAATAGGTCTACGTTATGAAGAGTACGTAAAATAAGGAAGCAACCGATACCTCAGAGACGTGGCCGTCCTCATAGCACAAAACAGAAGTGTTAGACTTAAGGGATGTTAATTATTAGGCCTTTGTTAGAAAAACCCACTCCCACACTGAAAGGGTGGTGGTGGTCTCCCAGACACACTGTGGTAGCTTGGCTCGAGTGGTCAGGAATCAGGCACCGTGCTAAGCATACGATATACCCATACAATAACCATGCGTGCATCCGTTCTAAAAACGACTCTACACCGTAAAAATTATGAAAATATGTCTCTATCTTCTTTTTCTCTTAGTTGCTGATTAGATAAATAATAACACAATCACAATATACAAGGCTTTTAAAATAGTGCAGGTCAAATAAATACTGTCTTAAGGATTCAATAAATAGGGGTGATCATAAATAATTAAGGCATAAATATAAGTGCATTACATACAGGCAATTAAATATTCTGAGGCAATAAATACTGCAAACCAATAAATATTGTGCAACAATAAATACTGTGGAACAATAAATACAGTGAAGCAATAAATAGGTTAAATACAATAAATACAGTGCTCTCAATAAATAATTAAAAGCCGACAGTGACACTTATAGAATCAGATCACATTTAGATTTCTATGGGCTGATTTGGCCCAGGCACAGCTTGTGGTTAGATGGATGGCTTGAGGGTGTCTACTCCCTGGCTTGGTCAAGGCTGAGGCCTAAACTGAGGTAGTTCAAGGGGGGAATTCTAGAGACCTGGCTCCCTCACTCTACACAACCCCTCTGTATTAGTCTCAGCTCACCCCTGGCACAGTCAAGCTGGTTCCAGCACCTCTCTAGCCCCTAGAGTAGTCTCTCAGGATTCCACAGGGCCTTAGGCGCCCTCTATTTCACTTACTGCCCTTTTTCTGAAGCTCCGACGCCACTGGAGTCGTGTCGACGCCGTGAGGCGGTTCCGGTTCGATGTCGGCGGCCTCGGCACAATGTCAGTTCTTGACGACGCCGGTAGGCGGTTCCGGTTCGATGTCGGCGGCCTCGGCTCGATGTCGACCTCCGTTTCGATGACGTCGGGCAGTCTTGGTTCGATGTCGACTTCGGGCGGCTCCGGTCCGATGGCGACCTCAGTTTCGATGACGTCGGCCGGCCTTGGCTCGATGTCGACTTACGGCGGCTCCGGAGTGCGATCTCCACTCCCGACCTCCGGTGCTCCTCTCCTCAGGTTTCCGGCGACTCCGGAGTGCGACCTCCACTCCCGACCTCCGGTGCTCCCTTCAGGTTCCGGCGACCCCGGAGTGCGATCTCCACTCCCGACCTCCGGCACGCTTCACCTCGGTCTCCGGCGACTCCGGAGGACGGACTTCACTCCTCCGTCGACGCCGCTCACTCGACCTCGGGTGACTTCCTCCTCGACCTCTGGTACTCTCCACGACCTCCGTCGGCGCCCTCTCTCGACCTCCGGCAGCTCCGGGTACGACGTCTGCTTTTCCAGTCAGCGCCGCTTCTCCACCTCGGGCTCCAGGTCTCAGGCTTCTCGACGTCGGACTCCAGGGAAACCAGTATCCAGGTCAGGATCTTGCTGTTCTTGGATTCTAAGGCCTGTTCCTGCTGTCCAGGTCCTTAAGATGGTTTTTCTTGCTTCTTCCCACACAGGGCTCCAGGCTGGGCTCAGTCAGTAGGGACTAGTATCAAGGGTGGGTTTATGGACCCCACTCCAGGCACAAGTTTCCACCCCTGCTGCTTCACTCCTTCCTCCTTCAAGTTTCTGCTGCTCTCCCTTCACCAGTCAGGTGCCAACTGCCAGCTCCAACTGTCAACTCTGGCTTAGCTTCCCAACATTCCAAACCGCCTCCAACTGTCACAGGGCTCCAGAATGTTGCAGAAGGTTCTAGTAGGTTCCAGTGGGTTCTGATGATGTCACAGGTGGCCACCATTTTGTGCTCCAGGCCCTCAGACAGAAGTTCCAGGGGTAGATAAAATGGCTCCCTGAATCTGCATCAATACTACAAAAACGAAAACAAATGAGGGAAAAAGGGCTAAGTCCTACATAACCCCCTTCCAGCCAAAAGCCAGGGTAGACCGATCAATGCCTTGATGGTCTTTCCTGCTTGGGGCGAGAAAAGGTGGACGCCGGCCCGCAACGGCAGGAGCTCCCGCAAGTTCTCCTCCGCTCTGGAACCCAATGGTTCCCTAACGAACCTCCCTGGACCAACAAAACCACCCCACTGGGGCTCCCTAGCTAGTTGTGGCCAGGACCGGCCCCTGGGCCGTCCAGATGTCTCTGGCCCGGGTGATCTCGCGGAGTGGGGGGCAGTAGCCCCAGGCCTGTAGTGCCCGTTGACCACTCCGGTCCTCCTCCTTGCAGTCCTAAACTGCCTCTGGTCCTTCCTCCTGGGGTTCACACCCTTAGGCTGACCAGCCTTCAGGGGCGAGGCTCTCCTCCCCCTAACTCTCCTTCTGGGGTTCCTCACCCTACCCTGCGAGGCACCCTCAGACCAACACTTCCTCCTCAGTCTAGGGCCTTGACCCCTCAACTGATCCTTCAACCTAGGGTCTAAACCCTTAGGCTGAGTCGGTGCCCGAGGCGAGACCTTCCTCCCTCTGCACCCCCTTCCAGATTCCAGCACCCTCCTAACGGGAAAAGTACCCCTGGAAGTCAATTTCGGGGGGACCCGGTTAACAGAGGCCCCACCCGCCAGGTCAGGCAACCCCTGAGCCTGGCATCCCAGCCCAGGACCTAAACCCTGAAACTGGGCCAACCCCAGAACCTCAGGCGCGCTGGTTACAGTCGCCCTGGGTCCTCCTGACACTAGGGGCTCCCCTGCACTGGAGGGCACATCGGGACAGCCTAGGCTCCCAACCTGGGGCTCCCTTGCGGAACTCTCCAGGCCCTGAGACTTCGGTTGGGGCACCTCGGGACACCTCCCCGTCTCACGCCTTCCTACAGATAGGTCGTGAGGCCCTACAACCCTCTCTCCCTGGGACCTAGCTGGGCTATCTGCCACTTCTCCCACCTCGCTGGGTTGGGAGATCCCTGCACCACCCCCTTCAGGTTCCCACCCCAATGCCTCCTCAGACACCCTGGTGATGTCATCCTGGGGTAAATAAACTTCTAGCTCCTGTGGAGCTTCCGGTATGCTGCCACCAGTGTCCTCGCTGGACACACTCATCTGGAGGGCACGCAGCTCCAACTCCTTCATCCGAAGCTCGTGCGCCATCCTTCTCTCCTCCATCTCTTTCTCCAGCCTTGCTAAGTCCCATGTGAGCTGTCTTTTCTCCCTCCGGTCTGTTAACTCCACTTCAGACAAGCCACCGCTAGAGGCACTGCTGCCCTTCCTGGAAAGTGTCCTGGGCCCCGCTGACAGGTTCCCCACCTCAGGTTGGTACAAACCAGCTCCCTCACTGTCGGGCTCTCTATCCCTGTCCTCCTCCTCAGCCTTGCTTTCTCGTGGTGCCTCCCCCCAAGCCCTTAAGCTGGTTTGGAGTGCACCCTTCTTTGCTCCTGGGGGACAATACACCCCCTCCCGCTGACAAAACTCCCTGAGTTGGGCCACAGTGTACGTTTCTAAATTCTCCAGTACAAACTCCATCTTGCCCACTCAAGTCAGAGGACAGTTATTTGCAGTAGCTATGCAGGGGGGTACCTTATATAATACCTCCTCCCACCACCAGAGTAAATTTGGAAAAAAACAAAAACCCACAATTAGGAAGGCCGCTTTGAGAAAACTCCCGGTGTAGGACTATGGACTACCCACAGTTATTGTTGAGTATACGTAGGCACAGCTCTATCCCACCACTGAACACCAATTATGTTAGAAAAACACACTCCCACTCTGGAAGGGTGGTGGTGGTCTCCCAGACACACTGTGGTAGCTTGGCTCGAGTGGTCAGGAATCAGGCACCGTGCTAAGCATACGATATACCCATACAATAACCATGCGTGCATCCGTTCCAAAAACGACTCTACACAGTAAAAATTATGAAAATATCTCTCTTTATCTTCTTTTTCTCTTAGTTGCTGATTAGATAAATAATAACACAATCACAATATACAAGGCTTTTAAAATAGTGCAGGTCAAATAAATACTGTCTTAAGGATTCAATAAATAGGGGTGATCATAAATAATTAAGGCATAAATATAAGTGCATTACATACAGGCAATTAAATATTCTGAGGCAATAAATACTGCAAACCAATAAATATTGTGCAACAATAAATACTGTGGAACAATAAATACAGTGAAGCAATAAATAGGTTAAATACAATAAATACAGTGCTCTCAATAAATAATTAAAAGCTGACAGTGACACTTATAGAATCAGATCACATTTAGATTTCTATGGGCTGATTTGGCCCAGGCACAGCTTGTGGTTAGATGGATGGCTTGAGGGTGTCTACTCCCTGGCTTGGTCAAGGCTGAGGCCTAAACTGAGGTAGTTCAAGGGGGGAATTCTAGAGACCTGGCTCCCTCACTCTACACAACCCCTCTGTATTAGTCTCAGCTCACCCCTGGCACAGTCAAGCTGGTTCCAGCACCTCTCTAGCCCCTAGAGTAGTCTCTCAGGATTCCACAGGGCCTTAGGCGCCCTCTATTCCACTTACTGCCCTTTTTCTGAAGCTCCGACGCCACTGGAGTCGTGTCGACGCCGTGAGGCGGTTCCGGTTCGATGTCGGCGGCCTCGGCACAATGTCAGTTCTTGACGACGCCGGTAGGCGGTTCCGGTTCGATGTCGGCGGCCTCGGCTCGATGTCGACCTCCGGTTCGATGACGTCGGGCAGTCTTGGCTCGATGTCGACTTCGGGCGGCTCCGGTCCGATGGCGACCTCAGTTTCGATGACGTCGGCCGGCCTTGGCTCGATGTCGACTTCCGGCGGCTCCAGAGTGCGATCTCCACTCCCGACCTCCGGTGCTCCTCTCCTCAGGTTTCCGGCGACTCCGGAGTGCGACCTCCACTCCCGACCTCCGGTGCTCCCTTCAGGTTCCGGCGACTCCGGAGTGCGATCTCCACTCCCGACCTCCGGCACGCTTCACCTCGGTCTCTGGCGACTCCGGAGGACGGACTTCACTCCTCCGTCGACGCCGCTCACTCGACCTCGGGTGACTTCCTCCTCGACCTCTGGTACTCTCCACGACCTCCGTCGGCGCCCTCTCTCGACCTCCGGCAGCTCCGGGTACGACGTCTGCTTTTCCAGTCAGCGCCGCTTCTCCACCTCGGGCTCCAGGTCTCAGGCTTCTCGACGTCGGACTCCAGGGAAACCATTATCCAGGTCAGGATCTTGCTGTTCTTGGATTCTAAGGCCTGTTCCTGCTGTCCAGGTCCTTAAGATGGTTTTTCTTGCTTCTTCCCACACAGGGCTCCAGGCTGGGCTCAGTCAGTAGGGACTAGTATCAAGGGTGGGTTTATGGACCCCACTCCAGGCACAAGTTTCCACCCCTGCTGCTTCACTCCTTCCTCCTTCAAGTTTCTGCTGCTCTCCCTTCACCAGTCAGGTGCCAACTGCCAGCTCCAACTGTCAACTCTGGCTTAGCTTCCCAACATTCCAAACCGCCTCCAACTGTCACAGGGCTCCAGAATGTTGCAGAAGGTTCTAGTAGGTTCCAGTGGGTTCTGATGATGTCACAGGTGGCCACCATTTTGTGCTCCAGGCCCTCAGACAGAAGTTCCAGGGGTAGATAAAATGGCTCCCTGAATCTGCATCAATACTACAAAAACGAAAACAAATGAGGGAAAAAGGGCTAAGTCCTACATAACCCCCTTCCAGCCAAAAGCCAGGGTAGACCGATCAATGCCTTGATGGTCTTTCCTGCTTGGGGCGAGAAAAGGTGGACGCCGGCCCGCAACGGCAGGAGCTCCCGCAAGTTCTCCTCCGCTCTGGAACCCAATGGTTCCCTAACGAACCTCCCTGGACCAACAAAACCACCCCACTGGGGCTCCCTAGCTAGTTGTGGCCAGGACCGGCCCCTGGGCCGTCCAGATGTCTCTGGCCCGGGTGATCTCGCGGAGTGGGGGGCAGTAGCCCCAGGCCTGTAGTGCCCGTTGACCACTCCGGTCCTCCTCCTTGCAGTCCTAAACTGCCTCTGGTCCTTCCTCCTGGGGTTCACACCCTTAGGCTGACCAGCCTTCAGGGGCGAGGCTCTCCTCCCCCTAACTCTCCTTCTGGGGTTCCTCACCCTACCCTGCGAGGCACCCTCAGACCAACACTTCCTCCTCAGTCTCGGGCCTTGACCCCTCAACTGATCCTTCAACCTAGGGTCTAAACCCTTAGGCTGAGTCGGTGCCCGAGGCGAGACCTTCCTCCCTCTGCACCCCCTTCCAGATTCCAGCACCCTCCTAACGGGAAAAGTACCCCTGGAAGTCAATTTCGGGGGGACCCGGTTAACAGAGGCCCCACCCGCCAGGTCAGGCAACCCCTGAGCCTGGCATCCCAGCCCAGGACCTAAACCCTGAAACTGGGCCAGCCCCAGAACCTCAGGCGCGCTGGTTACAGTCGCCCTGGGTCCTCCTGACACTAGGGGCTCCCCTGCACTGGAGGGCACATCGGGACAGCCTAGGCTCCCAACCTGGGGCTCCCTTGCGGAACTCTCCAGGCCCTGAGACTTCGGTTGGGGCACCTCGGGACACCTCCCCGTCTCACGCCTTCCTACAGATAGGTCGTGAGGCCCTACAACCCTCTCTCCCTGGGACCTAGCTGGGCTATCTGCCACTTCTCCCACCTCGCTGGGTTGGGAGATCCCTGCACCACCCCCTTCAGGTTCCCACCCCAATGCCTCCTCAGACACCCTGGTGATGTCATCCTGGGGTAAATAAACTTCTAGCTCCTGTGGAGCTTCCGGTATGCTGCCACCAGTGTCCTCGCTGGACACACTCATCTGGAGGGCACGCAGCTCCAACTCCTTCATCCGAAGCTCGTGCGCCATCCTTCTCTCCTCCATCTCTTTCTCCAGCCTTGCTAAGTCCCATGTGAGCTGTCTTTTCTCCCTCCGGTCTGTTAACTCCACTTCAGACAAGCCACCGCTAGAGGCACTGCTGCCCTTCCTGGAAAGTGTCCTGGGCCCCGCTGACAGGTTCCCCACCTCAGGTTGGTACAAACCAGCTCCCTCACTGTCGGGCTCTCTATCCCTGTCCTCCTCCTCAGCCTTGCTTTCTCGTGGTGCCTCCCCCCAAGCCCTTAAGCTGGTTTGGAGTGCACCCTTCTTTGCTCCTGGGGGACAATACACCCCCTCCCGCTGACAAAACTCCCTGAGTTGGGCCACAGTGTACGTTTCTAAATTCTCCAGTACAAACTCCATCTTGCCCACTCAAGTCAGAGGACAGTTATTTGCAGTAGCTATGCAGGGGGGTACCTTATATAATACCTCCTCCCACCACCAGAGTAAATTTGGAAAAAAACAAAAACCCACAATTAGGAAGGCCGCTTTGAGAAAACTCCCGGTGTAGGACTATGGACTACCCACAGTTATTGTTGAGTATACGTAGGCACAGCTCTATCCCACCACTGAACACCAATTATGTTAGAAAAACACACTCCCACTCTGGAAGGGTGGTGGTGGTCTCCCAGACACACTGTGGTAGCTTGGCTCGAGTGGTTAGGAATCAGGCACCGTGCTAAGCATACGATATACCCATACAATAACCATGCGTGCATCCGTTCCAAAAACGACTCTACACCGTAAAAATTATGAAAATATCTCTCTTTATCTTCTTTTTCTCTTAGTTGCTGATTAGATAAATAATAACACAATCACAATATACAAGGCTTTTAAAATAGTGCAGGTCAAATAAATACTGTCTTAAGGATTCAATAAATAGGGGTGATCATAAATAATTAAGGCATAAATATAAGTGCATTACATACAGGCAATTAAATATTCTGAGGCAATAAATACTTTAAACCAATAAATATTGTGCAACAATAAATACTGTGGAACAATAAATACAGTGAAGCAATAAATAGGTTAAATACAATAAATACAGTGCTCTCAATAAATAATTAAAAGCTGACAGTGACACTTATAGAATCAGATCACATTTAGATTTCTATGGGCTGATTTGGCCCAGGCACAGCTTGTGGTTAGATGGATGGCTTGAGGGTGTCTACTCCCTGGCTTGGTCAAGGCTGAGGCCTAAACTGAGGTAGTTCAAGGGGGGAATTCTAGAGACCTGGCTCCCTCACTCTACACAACCCCTCTGTATTAGTCTCAGCTCACCCCTGGCACAGTCAAGCTGGTTCCAGCACCTCTCTAGCCCCTAGAGTAGTCTCTCAGGATTCCACAGGGCCTTAGGCGCCCTCTATTCCACTTACTGCCCTTTTTCTGAAGCTCCGACGCCACTGGAGTCGTGTCGACGCCGTGAGGCGGTTCCGGTTCGATGTCGGCGGCCTCGGCACAATGTCAGTTCTTGACGACGCCGGTAGGCGGTTCCGGTTCGATGTCGGCGGCCTCGGCTCGATGTCGACCTCCGGTTCGATGACGTCGGGCAGTCTTGGCTCGATGTCGACTTCGGGCGGCTCCGGTCCGATGGCGACCTCAGTTTCGATGACGTCGGCCGGCCTTGGCTCGATGTCGACTTCCGGCGGCTCCAGAGTGCGATCTCCACTCCCGACCTCCGGTGCTCCTCTCCTCAGGTTTCCGGCGACTCCGGAGTGCGACCTCCACTCCCGACCTCCGGTGCTCCCTTCAGGTTCCGGCGACTCCGGAGTGCGATCTCCACTCCCGACCTCCGGCACGCTTCACCTCGGTCTTCGGCGACTCCGGAGGGCGGACTTCACTCCTCCGTCGACGCCGCTCACTCGACCTCGGGTGAGTTCCTCCTCGACCTCTGGTACTCTCTACGACCTCCGTCGGCGCCCTCTCTAGACCTCCGGCAGCTCCGGGTACGACGTCTGCTTTTCCAGTCAGCACCGCTTCTCCACCTCGGGCTCCAGGTCTCAGGCTTCTCGACGTCGGACTCCAGGGAAACCAGTATCCAGGTCAGGATCTTGCTGTTCTTGGATTCTAAGGCCTGTTCCTGCTGTCCAGGTCCTTAAAATGGTTTTTCTTGCTTCTTCCCACACAGGGCTCCAGGCTGGGCTCAGTCAGTAGGGACTAGTATCAAGGGTGGGTTTATGGACCCCACTCCAGGCACAAGTTTCCACCCCTGCTGCTTCACTCCTTCCTCCTTCAAGTTTCTGCTGCTCTCCCTTCACCAGTCAGGTGCCAACTGCCAGCTCCAACTGTCAACTCTGGCTTAGCTTCCCAACATTCCAAACCGCCTCCAACTATCACAGGGCTCCAGAATGTTGCAGAAGGTTCTAGTAGGTTCCAGTGGGTTCTGATGATGTCACAGGTGGCCACCATTTTGTGCTCCAGGCCCTCAGACTGAAGTTCCAGGGGTAGATAAAATGGCTCCCTGAATCTGCATCAATACTACAAAAACGAAAACAAATGAGGGAAAAAGGGCCAAGTCCTACAGCCTTAGACTCATGTTCCTATATCACTAAATTTCTTTAATTGCTGGTGTAGGCCCCAGACACACTTTAAGAGATATGCTGAAGTTTTCTGTTACTTATGAATCAATGAAATATCATTGCATTGCAATAAATATTCCTACTGATAGGCACCATGTCATAAACGATAAATTCTGTAATAACTGCCTATCAAGTGGTTGAAGTTTTGAATTGGTAGTGCTGAGGTGAAGCATGGAGGTCAGTAGAGGAACAGCAAGGGGTTGCAGCCAGCAAAGGCTCACTGACCCTCACGTGGTCTGGTGCAGAAGATCTCAAGGAAAAGTGTAAGTGGAGGTAGAGTCCTCCCTCTAGGAGTCGCGTTCAATGATAGTGGCTCTCGGGTGCAGCAATGAGCTTCGGGTGCAGGCCCATGCAGGGGGTCATGGTCAATCAAAGTGGTTCTTGAATGCATTACTTCAGAAACACCAGGGCCTCTCACGGTGACGTGCAGTTGGATATGTAGTCGCTAGCCTCTGAACTGGGAAGGGTTGGTTCTCAAGCTCCTCATTGCAGCGCTCAGAATCACTGAACTCAAGCTCTGTCCTAAGGCAAAGTAGATTTCTCTCCAAACTCGGCAGCTTATCCCCTCTTTTCCTCCAGTTGCAGCAGCAGAATTATTCCTCAGTCCTGGATATATCATACTTACTCTTCATGGAAGACTTCCAAAATCCATCAATCAGTCAATCAATCAATCAATCAAATAGCATTTGTAGAGCACATCACTGTCACCCCTATGGGTATCTGGGTGCTATGTCTCAGTCGAAGAGTCAAAATAAAGTGGCCATGTGCATTGTGCATTTCTTGTGGTGTTTAATAGGGGGCATGACCCTCTTGCCTCCATGTACGTGAATGGAATTTGCCAGTTACGTCAAGTATGAAATGTGATTTATATGTGACGATAAAACACTATTAAGCAACACAGGAAACTCACCATAACTCAGAATAAGAAGGATGACTATACCAATGCATCCTGGGACTTGTATGTTTATGTAAGGTTGTTGCAGGGATTCTGTACATATACAGAACTATGCCCAGGAAACCAGGACCTCAGTGTGTAGTAGTGTACGAAAATACCCACCTCGGTGCCCAGAACCCCGATCCGACTAGCTATAGTGTCTCATTCGTTCTCCGTGCTGCAGCGAAGCTACCAATGATTAGACATCCTAGAACATGCTACTCCGTCCCTATCAGGATACGTGAGAAAAAGAACACTCTTTAGTTCAAACTCTAATACTTGTCCACAACATGAGTAAATAGAGCCAAGGAATAGATTAAAATGTTTATTTTAACTAACGTGCACTATAATGCAGTACACGCGCCAATACTAGCAACAATATGCATAAGATCAAACAAATCAGCATTGTTACAATTCCATATAGAACAAAAGGCGAAATCATATTACAATGATGGTGGGAACAGGACTATAGTACCTCACAACCCTCCTCATGCTAGAAGCCAGTTTATTATAATTATAGAAGACCTCCAGGCTTTGTCAGGGGGACCCCATACTTCCGAGTTCAGATGCAGGAATTTACATCTCCGGACAAGCACAGCTCTTCCATCCTGGAAAGCGTTTCTCCAATTGTGTTAACATGCATGCAATGCAATATTAAAAGCACCAGATTTCCAGGTTTGCAGCTGTGTTCTATGTTATGGCTAGGGACGTGAGACTGGCCAAAGCAAATCAACAGAGCTCATTGTTTTTCGACCTTCAACACACTGTACAGACGAAGAGCAGAGTGTTCAACTAGATATGTGAAATGCAGACAGTTTTCATGTGAAAGCGAGCAGGCAAAGTGTTTACTAGAAATGTGGCATGTAGGAACATGAGCAAAAGTGGCAAAATGGCAGTCAAGCTTATCTAACTTATGCTAACTTAGCATTGTCAGCAGGTGTGTCCATATCCTCACTACACCCTCCCCTTGGCCAGTCTATCGGACAGTGGTCGTAAAGAGAACACAGCTTTCAAACAAGTCTGAACAAGAATCAAGAGCATATGTATCAATGGTACCTCGGATTTGCGGGGAATGTGAGAAGAGAAAGAAAAAAAAATGGTGTCCAAATAGTCACACACAAAAAAAAATCCAGAAGGATACGGTGGCTGAGTTAATCCAGCAAGGTGTACGAACAGTATGTTGCAATACCTTCCAAGAGGAAGTCATTGGTCTCTTCTGAAAAAAGTGTTGCCACCCAATGAAGCAGAGTGAATGAACATATATGTTCCTCAACAAGGGGCGCTTCCAGCACCATCAATGGGCAACTTGCGTGAAACTCCATATTACTCCATTGTAGGAAATCCTATGCCGCTGCACAGATTTCCAATTCAGCCAGAACTCCAAGCACTGCTGCCCAGGCCATAATTCCAACACCTGAACATTCTTGCTCATGGGCCACTGAGGGACTCATTAGCAGTTCAAAATCACGTGGAGGAAATGCCGTATTGGAGAAGCAAAGATCCAATGCCCATTGAAAGGAGCAATCCAAGCAGTTGAAGACAGGTTGCACGCAAGTGAAATAGGTAAAGCGAAAAGATAATCCATAAGCCACGCTGGGGCAGAGTACCGTAGCTTTCAAGCATACGGCTACGAAGCATCTACAGGCAGTCTTGGCTGTGCAAGGCCACAGGAAGAGCATCCATTTCAGAGCAAGCAAATTAACAGCAAAATCCCAGCGGCTAGGGCAAGTAATGGTGGCAAGCCACCAAAGTCGCTGGAAAAAATAGAATGGATAAATGCTGGTATCACACCAAATATAGTTTGGAAAGAGGTCACAAGGCCAGAGCCCACAGCTTTAAAAAACATGGGCAATGCCTGTAGTGTTAGAAGCATTGAAGATATTGTGAATCAACGCACCAAAATGTAGTGGGAGGTCTGTATTAAGAAGCGCTTGTACTTCTGTATGGGTGTTAGCCACGTGAAGGACGAATGTCTCACGGGCAGGTGTGAGTGAAACTTCTTTTTGGGATAACAATGCTCTTATTCTGCTCAACTTGTTGAAGTCTGCCTTCAAGGTAAGAATGGAAGGCCAAATTGAGTAATTGAGCCTCCGTGTAGGGGTGGGAAAAGCACATTTTTACAGCAAACCAAACGCTGTGAAACCGTTACAATGTAAGGGATGCTGGCTAGCATGCCGCAGCCTTCTTCATTATTTAAAAGCAAAAAACTACCGTTTGCAAGCAGAGTGAAAGTGGGTGTAATAGCTGGCATGGGTATACCTTTTAAAACACATGCAAGATTTGGGGCCGTTAAGTTACAGGCGCCATGCAACTGGATATTCTACCAGACCATGGAATGACCTATTGTGGTATCACCTAATTCGCCAGTTAGGTATACTTCTTTGTCATCCCGTATGTATCTGTATGCAAATGGTAATGACCAAACTTCGTGTAGAAATGCACTGCCGAAGGGTTCGCAGCGGCCTAGTGGATAGTGTTTCATACACGAGGTAAATTTAAACAAGAACAATGGGAGAGTTATTACCCCATGGATAAGCCAGACAGTCGAGTCTGTTTCCGCCACAGAGAATGGTAACGGATTTAACTTTTCAATATGCAAAAGAGAATAAGTAGCCTCTTTCATGGACATAAACTGCTGTTGGGCAAAAATAACGATGAGGCGTTCAAGTACTCCCAAGGAACTTTCCCCATCTTAAGAGTCTATAGAGTCCACGCAAATTGCATGACTGAATGCAATTGATTTTGACCATGATACAAAACAGAAACATCCTCTAGCACAATGTCCACAAAAGATGAAACAATATTGTCCAATGTGTAAATGCGGACAGAAAGTAAGTTATTACTATTATCAACAACAGCAAGCACTTTTTCAAGATTAGCCTGATCAATAGCCCTTAAACGTGAAGCTGCTTCAATTTGGGATAGCTTCCAGATTTCATTGTAAGTTGCATAAATAAATCGTTTTGATCTTAGACCAGCAGGACCTTTTATAAAATCTGTCAAATCAATGTCACCTGATAATAACGACAAATGTTGTTTCACTGAATTTAGAGTCGAGTGTTGCTACCTATTTTGACATAACTTTCGAACGGAATATGTAGTAACTGAAAGGGAGTTAGCAAAACGAGGATCAGGCCTATCCTGTGTGTAACCAGGAGCCTCGTCATGGAAATGAAGTTGGCAAGCATCCAAACTAGTTTGCCAAACCAACCAACCTAGGGGGTTCAATCTAGAAAAATTAAAGGTGTCATTGTTAAAAAGTATTTGTAATTCAGCCATGGAATAATTAGTACAATTGCTCCAATTCTGATATGCAGCGAGAGCAGGAATAGTAGGGGCATTCGTTTGCTTAGAAGTTGCCAATCCAAAACAAGTAGTTTGATAAATCGATTCATTTAAAAATAGAATCTATGATGGGATCATGCACGCGCGGTGTAACGCTTCTGTGCCTCGTATTTGCCAGGATCTAGAACCCCAAACTGATTTAAGATCAATTGTGGACTTCCACAGGTCATAGCCATCCACTGAAAATTTATCAATAAAGGATTTAGCATATAATAATTTACTGTGGGTTAGTATTATTTTTTAATTTGAAGTAGCATTTAATTTAAAATAGAACGACCTGGGGTTTGATTTTTCAAAACTGGTAAAATGTGTGAATTTTTTCAAAAACGTTTTAGAGCTGCCTTCCAAAGGAGCCGGGCAATGTTCCCATTGTGTATAATTAGTAACATTTCTAAATGTATTAGCCTTCTGCAGATAATGATGACCATAGTGCTGATAGCAAAAGAAATCCCCATAATTTGCAGTATTCAAATACAAATCTTCAGCATCAAAAGCGGCATAGTATTTCAAGTCTGAAAACAAGGATTGCACAGCTGGCACATCCCAATCATCTGTCCGTATGTTATGTTTCACTAAATCACCCATTGAAATACAAAGTACATATGGCACATTAATTATTTCCATAGGGCCATGGATTTGAAAATCTACAGCATCCCAAACTATGCGGTCTATAACTGGCCAGGCAGCGATGTTCAAAAAAGTCAAGTCTCTTTGTGAGAAGAAGAGTGCGGAGACAAAGTTCCATCTACCAGTTTAACAGCAAAGCGTTCAGGAAGGTAGTGACCATTGATGAGAAGGAAAAAAAATGTCACAAAGCCAATAGACTTAAACAAAAAATTGTGATGAGCACCAACCAGATGTATGTCCAAACTCTTTCTTGTTCTCCACCCTCTCTCGGACCAGGTCACCGATTTTGGGTAGCCAGCTGACCACTGGAATCTGCAGCAGTGGGTAAATGTTCCTTTGCAAGACTGTCAAGGGTCTCTTGTAGTTTCTGTAATACAGCAGAATGATTATCTACATCAAAGGATGCGGCTGATGCCGCCATGTCTAGACCATCAAGATCTGGCACAAACATTTGTATGCCGAAGAGCATTTCGTATGGGGTCCATCCACCCGGAGATCTTCTAGGGAGATTATTTAGTGCACGTTGTATGCTATACAAATGGGCGAACCAGTTCCTGTCAGTCCCTATAACCCTAGCTGTCAAGGATTGCTTTAAGTCACGGTTCATTCGCTCCACAACCGAATTGCCCTCAGGCCTGTATGGAGACGAAAATTTGACCTGCATCCCCAATGACCTCATGGTATCCTTGTACGCCTTAGAGGCAAACGCTGAACCCTGGTCCCAATGGAAGGTGCCACATTAAAAAATTCCCACAAAGACACGCAAATCCCTGATGACAGTTCGGGCGTCAACACTGCGTTGTGGCCAAACCCATAGAAAGTGTGTGCACGAATCAACTGCAACTAAGATGAACTTATAGGCAGTATCTGAAGAAAGAGGACCGCAGTGATCTAAATAAACACAACCTAAAGGTTTATTAGAAATGGATAGCTGTGTTTTGTGGTGGGCGGATTGCCGTGGATGGTTTAATCTGTTGACAAATGTCACAAGATAGTACGTAATTACGGGTTTGTTTATATAAGCCACGCCACCAGTAACGCTGCTGCAAGATAGAAACAGTGGCAGACACTCCAGCATGCGCCGAAGCCATGCCTTCGTGTGCGGCTGTTATCAGTGAAGGTCTGCGGTCCACGTTGGGTATCAACCTGTCACCAACGTTGTTAATTCTCACATAAGGAACATTATAGGGATTTAAATGATAAGAGTATTTAGAAGGGAAACCCTGCGGGAATTATCACCCCTCTCGGTAGCAGCTATTGCTGCCAAAATGTCATTATCAATCTTATTCATGGATCTTGTAACTGCTGCTACTTAAAACTGCTGCTACTGCTAATTTGGCAGCTTCATACGCCAAACTGTTGCCAACTGCGTGTACTCCTACGCACTGATGACCAAAAGTATGAATTACCTGTGTGAGAGGCAGACGGTCTTTAAGATCTGCGACTTGAACCCAAAGCATTTTATGTTTAATTGCTCTGCCTTTCGGATCACGATAGTCATTTTGAGACCAAAAGAATAAGTTGTCATTAAAAGACTGAACACAGTAGTAGGAATTGCTTACATTTAATGTAGTCACATTTGGATCTGCAAACTCCAGAGCCAGTACCAAAGCGCGCAGCTCGGCTAATTGGGCGGTACAGTCACCTAGTGCCTGAGTATGCACAACATTTGGCTTGAACTCCCCGTTCACCACGGTACCAGCCACTATAGCACAAGCAGCCGAGTAAGAATGCTTTGACCCAGTTGCTGGTTGCGCCGAACTGTCGGTATAGATGATACATTGGTACTGCTCAAGGGGATGCATTGACAGTGGAGGAGGATGTACAAATTCATACTGTAAAAATTCTTGTGTACGCAATGATGAGTCAAAAATAAACGTGACATCAGGAGAGGTCAACGATGTGGCCCATTGTATCCATCGAGGATGTAAAGCCTTAGAGTTTGGCACACTTGCCTTTGTCACCGCTTCCAGAGCTGGACATGGTGTTACAACCAAAATCTGTTTCCCTTGTGCCAGTGCGTGTTCCTTTAGGATCGCCATTTGGATTGCTGTCAAGACTTTTTCAATAGGGGAAAAACCGTAATTCTGCGAAAGTGTACAAATGCGACTTGTAAACAATAGGTACTGTGTCTCCTTCATTAAACATTAAGTAAGTGAAACCCACTGCACCTGGCACGATTCGTATCACCAGGTTTGTATGGTTGTCACGAGTCAACAAGAACTTTGATGCAATAAGATCAGGCTGCAAAGATTGCAGTAAAGTTGAATGTTCCGGAAGCCAGCAGGCTTTTGAAAAGGTAGGTTGTATCAAAGCATACAAAGGCTTGATACGCTGGGCATAATCAGGAATTTATGTTCGACCAAAATTTTAAAAACCCAGCTAAGACTGTAATTTTTTCAGTGTAGTCGGAGGGTGCAAACATGCGCATTTTTCCAAGAAGTAAGGGGCTAAGCTTCTTCCTTTCATTATTGAGCTCGTAGCCCAAAAACAACACTGTGTAATCCGCAATGTGTGATTTTGCAAAGTTCAATTTGTAACCAGGGTCCGCAAACAAAACTATGATGCGATCCACGCAACAAAGATGCGGCTATAACTCGTCGTCAGTTAGACAGATATCATCAACGTATGAGTATGTGTCTTCGTCTATGCTGTCTAACAGAGACAATACGGGTGGCAAAAACACCAGGGCTATTTTTGTAGCTCATTGCCAAACACGTAAACTTTTTTTGTTTCCCGCCCGCTGTGAAGGCGGTCCATCGACTGCTTTCAGGTGATAGATTGTGTGTGAAAAGCCATTCGAAATGTCTAGTGTAGTTTTATATTTTATCCGAACAAGACTGTCGACTAATGCAGAACTATGGGTATTCTGCACCGCACAAGTCCGACAATGTGAGTTCAAATGTCGGTAATCCAAAACTAAGCGGTACGACACATCAGGATTTGCTACTGTAAATAGAGAATTATTCATTGGTGACACACATGACTCAATTACTCCTTGATACTCTAGTTGATCCAGAAAATTTGCAACTGGAGTTTTTGCCTCCCGCTGTAGAGGATATTGGGGTTGTGGCTGTGGCATAGACCGTAATGGCATCTCATGTGGGGGAGAGTCTTTATCACAGCCCACCTGAATACGGTACAAAGCCGGTGCAATTACCAAAGCCCACTCTTCTGCCACATCCATTGCCTGCTCCTTGGAGACATTATGTGAAAAACTGGGGAGTATAACCTCCTCGCCCCTGGGAGCGTCTAGAACAAAAGGCGGCGGCCAACCTTTCTCTGCCAACAGTATGTCATACGAAGAAGCCCGATTTTCCCCAAAAATCCATTTTATTACACGTTGTATGTCACCTTCAATTAGAAGAACTATATCATATAGTCTGTCAGGGGGAGCCACTCGTGTGTCAGCCGTTTCAACTGTGATAATTGTTTCAGTTGCTGTCGCCTCCAGAAATGGACGCAGTGCTTGCCGCACTATTGTAACCTCCGCTGCGCTGTCTAGCAGCGTTACTGCCCATGTTATTTTATTTATTTATTATTTAAACTTATTACGCGCATCAGCTACCCACAGTGGGTTTCCCGGTGCAAGGGAAAGACTCAAGGAGAAAACAAACCTCTCAGACAGCACCGTGAATCAACTAAGGCGGCAAGATGTTAGGTTCTGGAGCCGTGTTCTCACCATCTGAGGCATATCTCGCTGTTACAGCTGCAACTTTCTTTTTCTGAAAGGGTGGTCACGGACGAGGAAAATCGTCCTGTTTCCCTTTGCTTTCAGTCTGACGAGGCTCACGACCTTGTGGGGCACCTCGACCTCTGCCGTGATCCTGGCGTTCCCCTCCACCGGCTTGTGAGCCTGATGCTGCCTGTGAAGAACGAGGAGAACGCTGATCAGGAACCTGAAACCTGTCAGGAGACCTAATTCTCACGCGGTCGCGCAGATTATAAGTGCGCTCAGAGGTTTCAGGAACTGGTGAGGCTGCACGCGACCCTTGTGTTTGTTGTTGCTTCCCCTGTTTCTTATTTTTCCAATTCATTTTAGGAAAGTTCGGATGCTTGTCTTTAGCAGACTGAGCCTTCTGTGTTTGCTGTTGTACTGGTATTCTAGCGAAAGGCTTAACACCTAAACTATTGCGCCCTATTGTCCTATAAGCTTCTGCAATAATTTTTCGTAATACGCGGGGTTTCTCCTCATCCCAGACAAGGCGCAAAGCATTAGACACTTGAAAGTTAACTGCATCTCCCTTGACATTAGCAAGGATTAGATCAGCAACTACGTCAAACACTCCAACCAACCTCATCCCCAACTCCACAGCCGCCTCCGGTCCGTGTTCATCCTCAACACGCTTAATTACGGAGGGGAGCACAGGCATAGATGCTGTGCCAAAACATTTCGCATACACTGCCGCAAACACTTCACCCCAATTTTCACAATCAGTTACTTCGGGTATTAAGTCTTTCAGCAAACTAATAGTAAGAATCCTGTGTTTCTCCACAGGAGTTGTATTCGGAAATACTACTTCCAGCAGGTCAAATTTCTCTGCAAGCTAGTAAGGTAAAATTCCTTATTTTGGGGACACTTGCACATAACCAAATTAACCATTACCGGACTAATAGTTAGTCCCACAGGTTCAGCTGGATGCGCAGCAACCCCAGGTGCTCCCTCCTGTAGATTGCGTGAGACGTATTGTACTAGAGCCCTGTGCACCTCGATCAAGGAGGTGCGTAAGACGCGCAACTCGTCTACAGGGACTGCTAGATAACATGGATGTGGTGAGTACCCGGCCAAAACTGGCCATGTGGCCCCTGGAATCGATAAAGGGTCTAACCGGACTGGGGTCACGGTGTGGGGTAGGGCACCATTAAACCAAATACGGTGTTGCCATGCTGAAACCGGAATGTCGAGAGTCGTATATGGCCGATACGCTCTAGGTATTGCAGTGGGAGTGTATGTATGGAACAAATTATCATCTCTGTTCACTGCCGGCAAGGTTAGCCAAGGATAAAACACCTCAAAGTGGTGAGCTGGATTAGCCCCTACCACAAAAATGAGTGAGATACCTGCATCGGCCACTCCAAAAGTAGCCAAATGATGACGGAGCGCCCCAAGGCTATGTGTCGCAATATCTACCTCAGCCATATCGACCAGAAGAACAACTTATAGCGTGCTCAATAGGGTAGTAATTCAAAAAGAACTATTAAACCATTTAATGTAGCAAGCTTGAAATGTAACCTATAAAATCGTCAATACAGGTAGGTTATGCCGTCACAGCTGTTTTCCGGTATACAGAAGTGAGGGTATCATGGACAAGCACTAGTACTACTAAAATGTCTCGCTCATAAGAACCAGACCAAACGTTAGGCGCGCCATATTTCAGGGATTCTGCACATATACAGAACTATGCGCAGGAAACCAGGACCTCAGTGTGTAGTGGTGTACCAAAATACCCACCTTGGTGCCCAGAACCCCGATCCGACTAGCTATAGTGTCTCATTCGTTCTCTGTGCTACAGCGAAGCTACCAATGATTAGACATCCTAGAACATGCTACTCCATCCCTCTCAGGATACGTGGGAACAAGAACACTCTTTCGTTCAAACTCTCATACTTGGTCACAACATGAGTAAATAGAGCCAAGGAATAGTTTAAAATGTTTATTTTAACTAACGTGCTCTATAATGCAGTACACGCACCAATACTAGCAACAATATGCATAAAATCAAATAAATCAGCATTGTTACAATTCCAAATAGAACAAAAGGGGAAATCATATTATAATGATGGTGGGAACCGGACTATAGCGCCTCGCAACCCTCCCCGTGCTAGAAGCTAGTTTATTATAATTATAGAAGACCTCCAGGCTTTGTCAGGGGGACCCCATACCTCCGAGTTCAGATGCAGGAATTTACATCACTGCACAAGCACAGCTCTTCTATCCTGGAAAGCGTTTCTCCAAGTGTGTTTACATGCATGCAATGCAATATTAAAAGCACCAGATTTCCAGGTTTGCAGCTGTGTTCTATGTTATGGCTAGGGACGTGAGACTGACCAAAGCAAATCAACAGAGCTCATTGTTTTTCGACCTTGAACACGCTGTACAGACGAAGAGCAGAGTGTTCAACTAGACATGTGAAATGCAGACAGTTCTCATGTGAAAGCGAGCAGGCAAAGTGTTTACTAGAAATGTGTTACAGCAAACAAATGATGGACGGAATGCTGACAATGCCAAACATACTAGAAATGTGGCATGTAGGAATGTGAGCAAAAGCGGCAAAATGGCGGCCAAGCATATCTAACTTATGCTAACTTAGCAATGTCCACAGGTGTGTCCATATTCTCACTAAAAGGTCACATGATGAAGTATATTTAAAGCACTTGTGTCTGCACACTGTTTGAACTTCAATCCTATGACTAAGGTGTGACTGCCGAAACGTGTCAGGAAATGCAAGATTTTAAAACTGCAGCCACTCTTCACTTGGAGAATAAACGGGGTGCTCCCGAATACGTATAGCTGTTCCCAAACTGCACCGGGAAATCGTACCCACCAAGGATGACAGCACTCACAGGGGGGACTTCCGTAATTTTATTCAGCAAAACGGACTCTGGGCACACCAGACGCGTTTCGGCAACCGCCTTCTTCGATGTTTGCTAGAAACGCCAGAGCTACCATTTTTTAATACATTCAACAAACAGAGACGTCATACATTTCCGGGTAGATAACACAGTAATAGGACCACTGTATAGGTAAATTACTGCAGGGTTCGCAACGGGGGTTCCGCCATTTGGTAGTGTATATAACACGACAGAAAAGCTGTCCACTATGCATTAATAGTGAATAGAATACATTAATATAATGGTGGTCTCGCCCAAATTCACTGTGCTCATACCCTGAAAGGGTCAATCAGCATGCCACATTTGCCAATACAATTCTACCATCGTTTCCTGAATGGATTGGCTTGCCTTATTCACCTGCACCAGTCACCTCTAAAACCTTTTCCTGAGTCCCAACCGATGCCTGTGAAATAGTCAATTCTGCTAAATCTCGCCCTGAATGGGCACAAGTTACCTCTAAACATTTCTCACCATCCCAACCGATGCCGGTGACATGGCTAGTTCTGCTACATCTCGCCCTGGATGGGCAATGACCTATATATAGTGTTACCATCCCGGTGCAATTCTGTACTCAAATCGAAACTGATACATTTCACTACATTTAATTAAAAACAGTCAGCTATGATGCAGTGCCAAGCACGTTCACTTTCCTTATATCTAGTTGCTGGAGTCACTTTTAATGGGAACCAAGCCAACTGATACCAATTTTGCCCATTCAGGGCTTTAATAAGCCCTAGGATGTGGGTCCCATGTTCCACCCTCATCTATATAATTGCTCATGCCCCAGGGACCTGGCCCACCCAGGGGCGAAACATTACAGAAGGGCGGAAGCCGGTGCATCTTTTTTTTTTTTAATTTTGGCTGGAGCCCCAGATCCTGTGCTTCTCCCTCTGACCCAGTTTTTAAAAAAAAAGCTATTTATGCCCTAGGGGCTCAGGGTATTCCTATCTTGCCCACTTCTCTTTTTTGGGGGGGATTCGGCTGAAGTTGAGTCCCAAGATGGCTGCCAACACTTCCTGCTTGAAGTGTTTGCAGCCAATCACATTTCAGCAAGGGGACTGTGGAATCCTTTGAAGATCCGCATCCCTAGCTATAAAAACTACTTAACGGATTTACACCAAACAACCAAAATCACTCTTTCTGGACCAAGAGCTAGATTTCTGCCAAGTTTGGTGTAATTCCAAATTAACATTGGGAAAACACTTTTTTTTGCCCCCCCCCTCCCCTTTACAGCCCCTTTTCTTGACGGATCACCCTGAAACAAGACTCACTATGACACTTTTTTTTTGATAATTTTATGAATATTCGTTAAACGGCCCCAAAGATATAGGCAAGTTAAAATATGCTTTCTATGGAAACATAATGCTAATTATAACTACCTCCTGGAGCATACGCAATTGTATGTTTCCAGTGGACTGCACTGGTCGTGGGCAGTGTCTGCCAACTCAGCGCTTGTAGGTGCGGCCAATAAACACTGAAAACTGTGCGGCATATTTACCAAAAGGTCGTGCAGTGCACCACTGTATCTTTATCTAAAGATGCGGCTTTCTTGAAATGTGGGGCACAACTTTTGTCCGCTCGTGTGGAGTCATTAACTTCAAAAGGCAATGGGCGAAAATAACCGCAATGTGCGGTGAAGTATAAATGAGGGCGCCAGTGTGCAAATATGAAATGGGGCTTATTGGCCACAATAGAGTTTAAACAGGTAGTAATGATTCCCAGGGTTCCTTGCTTTATGGATTGGAAGAAGGTCTTCATGACAATAAAGTCCTTGGTTCAGGGAGTTCCTCAAAGATGGAGCCGCACCAGAGAAGGACTGAGTGGGAGCTGAGAGGGATCTGAACTTTTTGATACCAAGCCTCTTTTCTCCTGGGCTTTCAGAACCCCTCCAGATGTTTAAGGTAGCTGACACTTAGGCTGCTGTTGCATGTGAATAGATTTGAACTTGACGTAGACAAGTTTGACTTTAATTCTGGCCTCGACTGGAAGCCACTGTAAGTCACCATAAATAGGTGTGAGGTGGCTGAGTTTCCTGGCTCTAGAAATGAGTCTTGCAGTAGAGTTCATCAAGCTCTCAGGGGAGCTAATGTGGACCGGCAGATGCCTGGCAGAATTGTGTTGCCATAATGCAGGTGTGCAAGGATGAGACTTTGGGTGACTGCGTAAGTTAGTTGGCGGGAGTGGGTGCTTTAATTTCTTCAAGGGGAGGAGAGTCGCTCTTCTTAATTTTCTGTTTTTAACCTTTATTTATTGATTTCAAAGCAAAACATACAATCAAGAGTACAAAAGTGTGAAAAACAATCGGGTCACATGTACCTCGTTAACCCCCCCCACCCACCCTCCCATGCAAAACAGCAATAACATAAATACTGCACCCTCTGGACAGAACAACCCAATGTCCTGCATGCCTTGTAGAAAGTTCAAGTATGGAAGCAGATACATTTAACAAAAGAAGCAACCAGTATAAATAAGGAGCAAATACAAATCAAGGGCATTGCATCCTCTGGGGGAGGAAAAGCACAGACATAGTAGGCAGAGCATTCACAGTATATCAGGGTGAGACATCAAATAGGATGTAATGGGGGCCCAAAAATCTTAAGGGCGGGAGGTCTCCGGTAACTCCTCCTCATACACCTGCAGTTGATCCCTACATTTAACCAAATCGCGAAGCCATTGTTTTATAGTGGGTGCAGACTTTGCACCCCAGCGCTGCGACACTGCCGTCTTTGCGAAAAGGGTGGAGATTGCAACGATACGTCTGCTGGCCGGCTTCAGGTGCTTGACATATCCCAATAAACACAGCTCAGGAGTACAGCCCACCGGCTCCCGCACAATGTCCGTTAAAATGTTAACCACTGCAGTCCAGAAAGCCAACACACTCCCGCACAGCCAGGCAACGTGGAGGAAATCTGCATTCGCAGCACCACATCTCACACAGTCCGCAGTCTCCCTCAGGCCATACTTATATAGCTGGAGGGGGGAGTAGTATATCTGATGCAGGTATTTAAAATGGATAATTCTGAGGTTATAATTGGCAGGGAGACGGCCCGTGAGTTGACAGCACGCCGTCAAAACCTCCGGCGCAATAGGATTGCCTAACGCGGCCTGCCAGCATAAGCAAGAGGGGTGCTCCTCCTGGTCGCGTTCACGTAGAGAGGCATTATAGAGTTTAGTAATAAGCCCTTTGCGACTCTTCCCCGTTAACAACGCCTGCAACGCACGCAGCATGTTGGATTCCGCAGGATAATTAGGATACCGCTCGAACGGCCTGACGAACCCGGACGTACGTGAAATTAAACATAAAACTTCGGTCCGCGCCATTCTGTGCCGCACGCAGTGTTTTGCAACGACCCTCGTTATATAAATCACCCAATCTGGTGATGCCCACAGCTGCTAACTCTTTCAGGGCGGGGGCCTCCCGTGCCGCGGATATATCGGGATGGGAAGCTAGGGGCAGCAGTTGAGCATATAAATACGACAGCTGAGCCCTCGACGCCAGTGTTCGCCATGCCCATGACGTGCACTGAGGAGGATTTATCTCAGTCCGTGGGCCACCCGAACCTCCCGAGAGGACCACCGCCTGTAATGGGACAGGAAGAACTGCATCTGTTTCGATAGCCACGTGGGGCTGAAAAGGTTGTGGGAAATGCCAATAATGCGCAAATTGCGCTTGTGCGCACAGATTATAAAGGCGCAGATCCGGAGCCTCAAAACCCCCTCGATCAAAAGGCTGCACCAGTAGTTCCCATCTGCACTGAGGCTTTTTCCCTCCCTACACAAAGGTTAACAGGGCAGACTGGAGGGTGCGGAACAATACTATATTCAATTTTATAGGTATGTTGATAAAGAAATATAGCAGTTTGGGCAAACAGACCATTTTTACAACTGCTATCCTATCTGCCAATGAAAGGGGTAGATGTGACCACCTCGCGGCTTGCTCAGAAATCTGCATAATCGTATGACTGTAATTCTCAGCGATCACTACAGCAGGATCCCGGTGTATCCACACACCCAGGTATTTCACGGGATCAGATGTCCAAGACAATGGGAAGTCAAGCATCACTTCTTTGGTAAACTCAGTAAGGGGGAAGACCACTGATTTGGACCAATTGATCCCAAGACCCGAAAACCTCTCAAACTGAACATACTCCCTGAGTAGCGGTGAAAGATGCACAGAAGGCTCACGGACATAAAGCAACATGTCATCCGCATACAGGGAGACAATCAGTGGGCGTTGCCGGAACTGCAAGGCAGCATCCGAGTGTTTCTGGTGCAGCTTCCATGCCAGTGGCTCCAGGGCCAAGGAGAAAAGCATGGGTGACAGAGGGCAGCCCTGCCGCGTGCCTCTCTCGATGGGGAACAAGGACGACACCCAACCGTTAACTCGAACACGAGCAACCGGCGCACTGTAGAGTACTTTAAGCCATTGCACAAAAAAGGGGGGAAAACCCATCCTACTTAGTACAGTGAACATATAAGACCAGTGGAGAGAATCAAATGCTTTTGCTGCATCAAGCAGCACAGCAACAGCTTGAAAATCAGGTTCAAAATAGTGCAGCGTGAAGAACAGCGTACGTAAGTTATGAGTTGTAGAGCGTTCCGTAACAAACCCTGATTGATCCGGCAGTACCAATAGGGGTACCAAAGGCTGCAGCCGAATGGCGATCATTTTCGCTAAGATCTTTGTGTCCATGTTAATCATTGAGAGGGGACGATACGACCCACACTGATTGGAAGGTTTATCTGGTTTTAGTAATGTGACAAGAGGAGGGAGGGTGGAAGAGTCCCTGTTTCATAGGTATCTGCATATACTGCCAATAGCCGAGGAGCCAGATCTGCCGCATATGCTTTATAGAATTCGCTCGGCAAACCATCTGGCCCCGCCGCCTTGCAAGTTGGCAGGGACATAATAGCCTCCTTAACATCCTCCTCATCGAATGGCTGCACCAGATATTCCCGATGAGCATTCGATAGCCACCCAAGAGCAAAGTCATCTAGATAGTCATGCGTCTCCTCAGTGGATGGGGATTCTCTATAAGCGTACAAGTCAGTGTAAAACTGTAAAACAATTTCACAAAGGTCCTCGGTCGAGTGACGGGGCTCGCCATTGCTATCAAGAAGTTCAGTGATAGCGTCCTGACTTCGTGGCTCAGCGAGTGTTTGAGCAAGGGAACGGCTAGGATGACCTGCCTCGCCATAATATCTAGCAATTCTACGCCGGGAGCAATGCAGCAACTCCTGGTCAACAGTCTCATTGTGCTCGTAACCAGTTCTCGCATTTCAGCTAATTTGGCAGTGGTAGGAGCCAACTCAAAGTCGCATTCCAATTAAGAGATGTCTGACGCCAATTTTTTAATTCTACGCCAGATGTCCCTTAGAACTCCAGACTGTGCCCCAATGCAAGCACCCCTTACGGTGACTTTGAAGGCTTCCCAGAGCACTCTCACACTGTCCACTGTATCTTCATTTTCGCTAAAGTAATTCCTGATCACCTCCGCTATACATTGCTTGAATACCGGATCTTTCAGCTCCGAGGGTTGAAGCCGCCACGCAAAAGGCAGCGATTGATATGCTGGGAGCTGTAGCGCAAGGAGCACCGGAGAGTGATCTGACAAAGTGCGAGCCTCATGCGACACCTTCACCGTCCAAGTACAGACCACCTCTGAGACAAGCCAGAAATCTATATGGGACCAAGAGCCATGCGCCGAGGAGGCATAGGTGCTCTCCCGATCAGAGGGGTGACGCTGGCGCCACACATCATGTAGGTGGCCCGCATCTAACAATCCTAATAACATGTCCGCAGCTCGCTTGGGCCGGGCCTCACTACTGCCATGCCTATCTATAGTGATGTCTAAACACAGATTGAAATCCCCTCCCCAAATGATTTCCGATTGTGGAAACAGTGATATTCTGCGCCATACTTCAGAGTAAAACGAGGGGTCATCAACATTGGGCCCGTAAATATTCACAAGCAGTACACTCTCACCGCACAGACAGCCATGAATTATCACAATCTGGCCACAATCAACCGCTTCAGTTCTAATTGCTGTGATTTTTTCACTAGGATTAACACACCCCTAGCATAGGATGAATAAGAGGACGACACCTTCACACTCGCCCAGCGTGTACCTATTCTATTAGCGGAGTCTTTGGTCAAGTGAGTTTCCTGCAGAAGGGCGACATGCACTCCCATACGATCCAGATATGCAAACATCATCCTAATCTTTTTAGGCGAGTTGAGGCCTCGAACATTCCAATTGAGGAATTTAATAACATTACTCACTGCGGAAGGGCAGAGTAAATAGAGACCTAAAAAGGAATTTGGATCTGAATAAGTTCATGCAGTAAATAATAGCATTCTCACATACTGTATGTCCAGAAAGGATCCAAAAACATTCTGCCTTCCCCACCCCAAACACTCCCAACCCCCCACCCACTTCAGCAACCCAATCATGCCAAAGCCATCCCAGTAACCTACCCAACTCCCCCAACCACCCCGAAACAACAAAACAGATTTGGGGTACACCCATTTGCGGGGAGCACAGAGACGCAAGCCCCCTACAGAGTAGGAGTCAACCGAGCCGAAATAACATATGAGCAATGCATACAATAAGCAATATTCAAACACCATACTGGAGCTGAACTTGTAGTGGCCCAAGTAATGGCAGCAATGATAGATACTTCGGTATAAAGAACCTAGAGAGGTGTCCAAAAGGGGTAGAACGAGTATAAAGGGCTCGCACAGCCAACAATTAGCATTAGCGCAGCAAATCCAACAGAAGTACAAGGAGGCTGCAGGGCTAGGTAGATGAGGACAATCATGGTGAGCATAACGTTACACTAGAGAATCACCATAAGTGTAGGTAGACAATGAGCATAAAACCAGTATGACAATAAAGGTATAGCATTTCCAAACAGGGCCCAAAGTGTAATGGAGCTCTCATCAGTTAACATAGTGCCATCTCTACTCGTCTTAACTCCGGGGCAGCTGTAGAGTCTCGTTTCTTACGTTTCAGGTGTTTTGCATGTTCCATGGCGGCCTTCGGGGAGGAAAAAATCTTGCCGTCAACGGCAGCACCTATGCGAAGCCGGGCTGTATACGACATGGCGTAGGGGACCCCTTCATTTCGCAGAAACTGTTTCACAGTGCCAAACTCACGCCTAGCTGCCTGGACGGCAACTGTAAAATCAGGGAAGAAGGCCAATGTGTTGCCCTGATGGACAATAGTACCTTCCTCTCTAGCCAATCGCAATATAGTGTCCCGATCCCTATAGTTTAAGACTCTGGCTATTACAGGGTGAGGAGGGGCCCCCGGGACCGGCCGAGCAGCTAAGGAGCAGTGAGCACGCTCCACTATGAACATACAGGATAATTGCTCTGTGCCAAAGATGTCCGAGATAAGACGCTCAACATAAGTCTCCATCTTGCCCACATTTGTCGACTCAGGTAACCCAGTAATACGGAGGTTATTGCGCCGGGACCGCGCTTCTAAGTCCTCATTCTTTGCTTGGACAAGAGCTCAAACTTTCTCCATATTTAGTGTTTTATCTGTGACAGTGCTCAGGCCATGTTCAGTCGCCAAAACCCTATGCTCCACCTTCCCCACGCGTGCATTTTGTGTCTCAAGTTGAGATGACATGTGGTCTAGTCGATGGTTCATAGCTGCCATCGTACCCTCAATAGATTGCAAAGTGTGCTGCATAGCCATCAATGTGGATTCTAGCGTGGGGGGACCATCCGCGTGAGCATCAGCCTCAGAATCAGAAGCAGCTTTTTGCGGGGTCTTAGGGGCCCTACAGTACTCAAAGGTAAGGCGCTGCTGAGATTTGTCATTCCGCCCCATAGTTCGTGAGTAACACCACAGATATAGTATATGATAGGCGATGAGGGCAAAGCTAAGGGCGAGTGTGACGTGCAGTCAGAACCAACAGTCCCACTATAGCACGAAGCTGTTAGTGCCAGGCGACCCAGCGGGCCTCAGGGCGTATAAGTGCTAAGCGGTGGGCAGTTGAGGAGGCTTCCCGCCAGTAGAGGCCCCAGATACACGAAGAAGTGCCAACAAAACTATCTAAGCAGGCCAGGGATTGTGTGGGGGAGAGTGGCAGCACACCCCAGGCTATAAAGGTACAGTTTACTAACCACCGCTCAGGAGGCCATACAGCAATCAGCTCCCACGCTGCAACTGCTGCCGCTCGGGACGATGCCCACCCAATCGCGGCCTAAAACCTTTGATGTGCCAAGGAGGCACAGGGGCCGCAATGCGCGCGCGACCCCACAGGTGCTCCACTCCCGCTACTAGGATCAGATGTCAGGGGACCCTGGTCGGCCTTCACACAGCAGGCGCCTCAATTAATTTCTCCCCGGTCGCCACTCCTAAGCAAGGCCAACGCCAGCCGCGGCTCACAGGGCGCGACCCGACACAAGGCCTGACCCCGCCTCCACCACCAAGGCCTCTACCAGGCCCCGACCCCACTTACCGCCACCGGCGCCGACGGGCACGCAGGGATTCCAGCAGTTGTTCCGGCACCTCCCAGTAGGATCACCGCAGCCACCAAGGTCCGCCGTCTGGTCTTCCCCCGGGCACTACAGCCTGCCACCACACACCGACGGGTCAGCCCTCCACCGGCAGCCGACACGGTGAGCAGCTCGCAGTCTCGCCAACGTCAGGGTCAGTCCTTGCAGTCGCGCACACAGCGGTCGCCGCAGGTCTCGGCCCCGATATGGGCAAGGAGAGCTGTGCGGGAAACAGCGTGTGAGGGCCTCACACGGCAGAGAGGCCTGCGGCCAAGGGTCGAAGCGCGCTTAGGTCACTCAGCCACCTGGAGAAATCCTGAAGGTCCGCAAATAGCATGTACGGGCGCAGCAAGCAGGGATAAGGTCACCTCGTCCGCCAGCAGATGTGAGGATCGATGGATGCAGCAGATATTAGGCGGATAGTGACCCGGTCAGGCAGAGCCTCACAGCAGTGCGGCCATCTTGTTGTGCACCCTCTAGCGCCCCCTGCTCTTGTTAATTTTAATACAAAGTTGGGTTCATGGACATTTGAGGGTCCACCCAGAGGCAGAGAAACTTAATTTCCTTCCAGTGCAGAGAAAAACAAAACTTTTTTTCCCAGTTCTCCCTCTCTATAATGAGCAATAAGCATTCTAGAATGTTCTTTTGTTTGATGATGTCAGCTGGGGTTTTGAGATCTGGTCACTGGATGGACCCTTTAAATCCCCTTATGCACCATTCTTTAATATATGGGCAGCACAGCTGATTCAAGGAACAAACACTAATACTGTGGCCATGCGAAGTTGTATAGTTTTAGGGCCTCGATATCCCACCGTGCACTAAGAATGAGTTATTAGAAGACATGGTTTAATAACAAACATGATCCTTCAGGGAGGGTCCCACATGTCAAGGAAGAGACGCCGGTGAATCTTTCATGTGTTCAATAAAGACTCCGGGGCCCGTGGTGGGGAGCAGCGCGCGGATCCTGGGCTGCGCAATAAAGCTGTCTCCTTCGCACACCAATCCCATTCATTCTCTGGAAGTGAGTGTCCCAAATTGTATTCCCATTATTGCTTTGCAGGATTCTCAGCCTCGTACATCGTGTTCAATTAATAAAGATTATGCCTGGGAGAGTGATGTGCCGCTTCACCATCCCTCCCCCAAAGGCGCTGCACGCGACTCAGAGCGCTGCAGCGTCTGAGAGGCAAAATCATGAAAACTGTGCGCATGCATAATTTATGTCTTCCTTTTAATATCACCTGCATGGGGACGGAGAGCTGCAATTCCCTTTTATCTCCTTGTGCGCCTATTTAGCGATAGGCGCTCTAAGGCTGTTTGTAGCTCACACCAGAAGTTAATAATTAGCCGTGGTCAAATATGCGCATGCGCAGTTGCTCTTCAAAACAATCGGCCTGTATTCGAAAAGAAGGGAAACACCATCGGGTTGTTTGTGCAAGATCATGCATCACCATCCTTATCCGCATCCCTCGTCTTAAGCGCTGGTGGCGCCCTGTTCGACAATCTTTCTTGGTGCTCCCTCCCCCCATGACCTCCTGCTCCATGGATTCCCTCACTACCACCTTCAACAGTGTCCCTCATCTCTCAACAGCTCCTCTCTCACATACATAGCATTTGTTTTATAGTGCCGCGAATACCAGTGTTGGGTGCCAGAGCACTTTACACCACACACACATTATACAGTGACGATGAATCATATGTGTGTTAATCTGTCTATAGGGAATGTTACATAAAACAATGAGGATTACAAGGTGTAGGAATCACATGCCCTCTAAATTAGTAGGAAGTATATTTTGAGAGTGTTTGGTCTTGAGGAGCTCAAACTCAGGATTTCAAACATAACACAGTGGTTGGCTTTACTAATAATGTATTTCTACCCAAATGAGCCCCTTTGAGCAATATTATGATGATGAAAGACGGGAAAAACATAACATTCTAATCTGTACCACACCGTTTGCAGGCTGCTCTTTGATGACAGTTCATAGGACACTGTGCTATGTTAGCTTGTTAACTTATGAACTGCAAGTAACACAAGGAGCTCTGTGACAAGAGCAGCAACCCACTGAGCTATCCACATATAATAAAGTTCTGTGATGTACATGGCACTACTAGACAAACTGCCACTAGACACAATTTGTACTCCAGCAAGAAAATTAATCACCAGACTTATTGTGACAATTTACTGTTGCCTCAAAACTGCTGGACAGACAAGGAACTCTGCAGCAGGTGCTGTTAATCCCATAAGAAACCTTCTTATCTTTCCATTACAATTGCTACCTACCCTTTTAGGCACAGAATCCTAGCTCAACCTGTTTTTTTACGTGCACTTGTTTGAGATCACTTCCCGTAGGCTGGGCCAGTGCAACTTTTGTTTTTGACATGGTGCTTTGGCCCGTCTGTCAGGTAATTTAGATGTTATTTCTTTGAATTATTGGAAAAACTTAGAGAAAAGCCTGGGCCCCCAACCGCCTCCACCACCCTGCGCTGTTTAATTACTAACAGATACAGGGCTTCATTTATAAGGCCCCTGCGCCGCCGGAACGTCACTTTTAGTGACGGTCCGGGGGCGCACACTGCAGGGCCATATCTACAAGGCCACGTACAGCCACCTTGTGTGGATTTTCATGGCCTTGTAGGTATGGACTACGGCAATGCAGTGCAAGTTGCTGCGTTGCCTCAACCTGCGATAGGTAGGCGTGCCATGGGTGTTACGGTGGGTGTTCCCAAGTAACACCATGGCATTTTTATTTATGACATTTAATAAACCTGGGAATGCGTCAAAAGCCTATGCCTCCCCAGGGGTGGCGTAGGGGAGGCGCAACGAGTACAAATAACATAATTTCTCCTCGTTGTTTCCTGTGTCTATATGTGCTGCATTCTGCAGCACACTTAGAAAGAAGAAATCGCCTCCATGGATTGTTTTGGCGCAGGAAGGTATCCCTTCCTGCGTGAAACAAATCACCCCTAAAACGATGACACCCTTGCACCGTGGCACATGGCAGCCATTTGTGCGCCAACGCAGGGGCAAAGGACAGGAGTGTGAGATATCTGATAGATACAGCGCATTCTTGCCCTTTTAATTTTTGACGTAGGGCAGCGCAGATGGAAGGCTTGCAGCGTTGCCCTATGGCAAAAGATTGTAAATGAGGCGCAGTGTCTGGACTCGCTCTGTTTGCACCTTCCCTTCGCCTTTACAAGTCGAGATTCCCTCGGTGAGAACAGGTCTGCTGTCACTTTTGTAGGTGCTCCATCTATCCTGGTGCTTGAGCCTGTTTTGGGTAATGTAAAATGCAAAATGCAGTGCTCGGGCCTGTGATTTTACCACAACAATTCCTCGTTTTATCTGTGCATTGAAATACAGTCGTAGCCTATGTTGAATTACTTCACCAAGGTAAGGAATGTAGCACAAAGTTGGTTTTACCTGGCATGTATGCAGGGAATCCTAAAGCAGTCAGAGTGTTACAAGTTCCCATGGGTCTGACTTAGAGTTTGGCGGAGATGGCAGTGGCGACGGAGTACTCTCTGCACCAAACTCTCTGCCCACCTGCTGATTTAGAGGTGGGGGGATCTCCTGGTTTATGCCAATGGAGTATAACTTACTCTGTCAGCGTAAACTTTCCTTTGACCCCCAAGGGAGTAGGCTTCATCGGACGCAAGCCATCGCACTTCCGCCCAATTTAGAGTTGGTGGTCGGATGGCTTTTTTTCTAGTATCCCTCAGCGACAGGTACATATGAGGAGCAGTAAAAAAGAAAAAAATACCTCCACATCATGGGAGAAAACTATGATGGTGTGAGGGTCATTATTATTATTATTTTTTAAATAATCTCCCACTTTTGTAGTTTTCTTCCTGAAAAAAAAAACATTGACAGCCAGCCGTCATGCTTGTCAAGGCTGAACGACAAACGTTTCTTATTTTCACTGGAACCACTAGTGGTTCCTGCCAATGTCTAGAGATGTCTGCAGGGCTGGTGGACATCTCTAAATGAGAGGGGTGGAGTAAAGGCAGGGGGGTGGGTGTAAAGTATTCTGCCAACATGTCTGCCTTTACTCCGGCTGCAAAACCCTGAATCAAGCCCATGACTCAGCAAGTTTTGAGGGTTTTTGAGGGTCTTTCTTCTCGCAACATCATTTAATGGTTGCTGGTTGTCCTGCATGATTAATAAAGGCAGGTCAGAAAGAGAAAATTTATGGGGCAGATTTATAATAACTGGCGCATCCCTGCATATCAGCAGGGATGCGCCAGTTATTTTGCGCCCCAGCTCCGCCATCATGAATGCGCCGCATTTATAATGCGGCGCACCATGGGGCAAATACGGCACAGATGCGTCACGCATCTGTGCCGTAAAAGTGGCGCATTGCTGGAGTTGCGTCGCAAGCGCGACGCAGCTCCAGCAAGGCTCTGGGGGGCCCTATCTGCACAATGCTGCGTCAATCCTTACACCTGCTTCAAGCAGGCGCAGGGTTTTGACGCAGCATGGGCTCAAAAGTGACTGAGTGAAATCTTGTAGATTTCACTCAGCCACTTTTAGGAGGCGTTCCTGCGCCGGAACTCCCCCACCTGCCCTGGAACGCCTTTATGTGGCGCAGGGCTTTACAACGTGACGCATCTCCCAGATGCGTCACGTTGTAAATACCCCGCACCATGGCGCAGGATTTGCGCCGCTGCTGCGTCACAAAAGTGACGCAACGGCGGCGCAAAAGTGGCGCAAGTGCAACATAAATCTGCCCCCAGGTTGTTATCTTTGGCATCGCTCCTCTTCGCCTCACCCCCGGGAATACTGTCTGGTTCCAGGAGGAATCAGACAAGCAGAAGATCATTTGAAAGAGGTCATGACAAGCCTGAGAGATCCAATTGATGGCCAGGTCTATTTCTGAAGCCTTTTAGAGGCAAATGATGATCAGAAGAAAGACCTGTCTCGCCCAGGAACAGATTCTTCCTAAACATTTTTCTCATCTCCTTCATCAGTTTCTTCTTTGTGGTCATCTCTCATTTATGTTACTAATGATTTGGAGTTGGGTGGTCCTTGGGGAAATATGTTCGAAAGGATGAATTGAAAGATTTGCTTTCTTGAATTTCTTCTAATCTGCAACATCCAGTAGAAGAATAACAGCCTTCTACGAGGGGACTGTGTTCCAGACAGTGTCACAGGCCTATTGCACACAAATGCGCAGTCAATTCCGTGGCGCATGGCTTGGTAAAGATAGAATGGAGACTTTAATTTCTCTTCAGCTGGACTTGGCCCCAGCAAGACAGTTCCTGCAAGTCCAGAGAGTCAGAATGAGTATTGCTATAAGCATGCATGTATAATCAATCATATTACCCTTTTTGGTCTTGAATCTATCTTTCTTTACAGGCAGCATGCTTATTTGTGGTTCCACAATCATGCCTTCATGTAGGACTGCGGGTGAAATACTTTCTTCAATGCTAGGACCTTGTTTTAAAGAACTTTGATACTCCAATTTCAGTTTCGGGGTGCCTGAGCCTTCAGATGGACTGGTGGTTGAGTCCTCACAATCTGTAAGGAGGGGTTCTCTTGCCGTTTCAAACTCAGAAAGTAATGACATTGGATGCAGCAATATGGGCCGGTGGACATTCTCGGGGTCAAGAGCGGCTTAGGGTTGTTGGACATTTCATCAGAGAATATATCCTTCAACCTGGAGGCAGATAAGCGCAATGTTGGAGGCTTCGGTGCTCCCAGGAGCAGTTGCAAGGGATGAATGTCGTAGTCAGAACTTACTATTCAATACCCATGTCATTTCTGAGCAGGCAATTTGGCACAGGGCCGCTTCCCTTAGTCAGATGGCTCAAATGGTTTGCAGTTGGGTGGAGATAAATATTCTTTCACTCATGGCCATTGCTATGAATGGGAAGGACAACCAGGTGTCACCCACCGTGAGCAGTGTTTTCTCCATCTTGGGAATTATGCTGCAGGTTTGGCAAGCCAGAAGAAGATCTGTTTGCGGATCACCTCGACGCTCTTCTGACCCCGTATTCCCCAAGGTATCCTCCAGCCTTGGTACTCTTGGGGGTTGATGCATTGATGTCTCAGTGGCCAAAAAAATGCTTGTGTATGCATTTCCCCATTCCTCTGATTTCTTGTCTACTTGCAAAAATCAGGAAGGAGGAAGCACACGATATTCTAGTTTGTCCATATTGGCCGAGGCGGCATTGGTTTCAGCTTCTCAAAGAAATGCTGGTGGATCAAGTGTGGTTTGTTACTCTACAGCCCTATGCCTTAGTCACTCCTCCTCTGGTATTGATGCAGGTCATCTAGAGGTTGAGTTTGGTGGTTTTGAAATTGAAAGGGAAGGGCTTAGAAGGTTGGGTATTTCTAATTCTCTGGCCAATTCTATCCAAGCTTCAAGGAAGGAGCTCCCTAGACGAGCAGACGCGCATCACTGGTCTTCATTTTCCAAATGATATATAGATGGGGAACAAGCTCCTATCTTATGCTCCTCGGTTTTACAGTTTTAACAAGATGGGTTTGAGAAAGGGTGGTCTAACTCCACTTTGAAGCTACAATGAGCTGCCATTAGAGCCTTTCTTGCTCCATGGGGAGCTCTTGCTAAGATTGAAAACTGGGCTGTTCAGCTTCTCAAGGGCCTTGAGGTTTTCAGACCTAAAATGAGTGCAGAGTTGCTGCTATGCCTTTTTCACCCACGCTACATAAATTTTTTGTGTTACTGAAACAAAGCTAAAGCATGAGTTTGTTCCAGTAAAAACAGAATCAATGACCGCTATGTACAAGGAGGTTTCTCCCTGTTTGTCAGTTTAATTGTTTCTTTTTCTTGCCCGGATCTGGTGTGCCTTGCATGGTGAAACGAAGGCAGTCAAAATTAGTGGGTGGAGTAAACATTATTATTTTTTTAATTATTTTGGGTTCTTGATTCTGGCTAAGAGCTCGAACCTGAATCTGCATATCTTCTTCTTTTCCTATGCGGGTGTCACTGGAATCAGGTATAATGTGACGCAGGGCTTCACGTTGTAAATTGGCCGCACTGTTTGCGCCGCCGTTGCATCAAAAAAAGTGACGCAATGGCGATGCAAGGAGGTGCAAAGAGCTTGTAAATCAGCCCCAGGTTGTGTAGCCAGTCCCTTCTTCTCAGCACCAGCCTTAAAAAGCACGTCCTGCACCTCCTCCGAACCAGCCAAAGTCTTGCTTGATGCTTCATGTTTTCTGATGTTTTTCTATATGGCAGTCTATGAGCAGCTCTTTCTCTCTTCTTGCTTGCTTGACTAGTCTTGGACACTTTGGCTAATTGTATCTTGACACTACAGTTTATATGTGTGCATGCATGTGATTTGCAAATCTCACACCTAGCTGTAAAGCAATAGAGCGCTGCTTAAAAGGGGTGTTTAGATGGAGAAGAAAGGGCAGAATGTGGGTTCACAGTGCAGTCAGGGGCAGGGATAAGAGCTGGGGGTAAAGTTGTGGCAACCGAGTAGGTAAAAAAGAGGGTGTTGCAGTAGAAGAGGGGTTCAGTTTGACTGGAGGGAAGGTTGAGTGGGGTTGTTAGTTGAGGTCACCAGGAGCTTCCAGAAAAAAATGGCATGTGAGGTGGAAAATATATATGGACGGGATGGAAGTGGTTGGGAAGACTGGAAATGTGGGTGAGTGAGAGAAGGATAGCTTCCCTTGAGCAGGTATACAAAGAAAAAGATTTCTTGTCTTCAGCCTTTCCCAGAAAACAAGAGGGCATGGGGTTTGGAGGCTCTGTCCTGGGACATAATTCCACATCCTGTGAGCATAAAAATTGGAGGCGAAGCATCTCATGTTCTCATTCCAGCAATTCAATGGGGGCCATGACACTGCCAGGAAACTTGTGTGTTCCACTGAAGGTCTTAGCACCAGGCAGCGTTAGGTTGTAGAGCTGACTGCCTTCTATGTGATGGAGCATGTCTTGGAAGCGATGCAGGCAGCATCGGATTATAGAGCTGGCTGCCTTGCAGGTGATAGAGCACGTCTTGGAAGCGACGCAGGCAGCGTTGGGTTGTAGAGCTGGCTGCCTTGTAGGTGATGGAGAACGTCTTGGAAGTGATGCAGGCAGTGTTGGGTTGTAGAGCTGACTGCCTTCTATGTGATGGAGCATGTCTTGGAAGCGACGCAGGCAGCATCGGATTATAGAGCTGGCTGCCTTGCAGGTGATAGAGCACGTCTTGGAAGCGACGCAGGCAGCGTTGGGTTGTAGAGCTGGCTGCCTTGTAGGTGATGGAGCACGTCTTGGAAGCGACGCAGGCAGCGTGGGGTTGTAGAGCTGGCTGCCTTGTAGGTGATGGAGCACGTCTTGGAAGCGACGAAGACAGCGTTGGGTTGTAGAGCTGGCTGCCTTGTAGGTGATGGAGCACGTCTTGGAAGCGACGCAGGTAGCGTCGGGTTGTAGAGCTGGCTGCCTTGTAGGTGATGGAGCACGTCTTGGAAGCGAGGCAGGCAGCGTTGGATTGTAGACTTGGCTGCCTTGTAGGTGATGGAGCATGTCTTGGAAGCGACACAGGCATTGTTGGGTTGTAGAGCTGGCTGCCTTGTAGGTGATGGAGCACGTCTTGGAAGCGATGCAGGCAGCGTCGGGTTGTAGAGCTGGCTGCCTTGTAGGTGATGGAGCACGTCTATGCAGCGTTGGGTTGTAGACCTGGCTGCATTGTAGGTGATGGAGCACGTCTTGGAAGCGACGCAGGCATCGTTGGGGTGTAGAGCTGACCGCCTTGTACATGATGGAGCATATCTTGGAAGTGATGCACGCAGCGGGTACCGGTGGAAGGTCTTGTATGAGACAGGGTGTTGTATGTACGACTCTTTTCACCCTAGTAAGTGGGTCCAGATGGGACAACTTTTTGAACGGTGGCTCCAGTTGTGAGGGCTTCAGTGTGTGAAACAGCATCAGTTGGGGCCATGTTGTGTTTGTCTTGTGTGCAATGTGTGTCCTGAATGTAACAACAGTCTGTTTGTTGAAGTCCAAGGATTTGAGTTGTGGAGCCAAGGCAGACGGATTCATCCTTGAGAGACTTTCTTGTACCTTCAGTTGCTTGTTGTTATTGGTTGTGGATACAAATGTGATCTTTGAGATTCTGAGCCCAAGGTCGGCCTTGGACATTAAGGGCCCGATTCACAGAACTAACTTAAGACAAAATCCTAAACTTACTACCATTTTGGTATTCACAGAAGACACTTACTCATTTTGGTATTTACAGAAGGCACTTACTCATTTCGGTATTCACAGAAGTTAGGAGTCCTAACTTTAGGACTCCTAAATGCCTTCTGTGAATACCGAAAGTCTTAAAATTATGATTTTTCTCAGTTTAGTAGTAGTATAGTTAGGACTCCTAACTTTAGGACTCCTAAATGCCTTCTGTGAATACCGAAAGTCTTAAAATTAGGATTTTTCTCAATTTAGTAGTAGTAGTAAAGTTAGGACTCCTAACTTTAGGACTCCTAAATGCCTTCTGTGAATACCGAAAGCCTTAAAATTAGGATTTTTCTCAGTTTAGTAGTAGTATAGTTAGGACTCCTAACTTTAGGACTCCTAAATGCCTTCTGTGAATACCGAAAGTCTTAAAATTAGGATTTTTCTCAATTTAGTAGTAGTAAAGTTAGGACTCCTAACTTTAGGACTCCTAAATGCCTTCTGTGAATACCGAAAGCCTTAAAATTAGGATTTTTCTCAGTTTAGTAGTAGTAAAGTTAGGAGTCCTAAATTGAGAAAAATCCTAATTTTAAGACTTTCGGTATTCACAGAAGGCATTTAGGAGTCCTAAAGTTAGGAGTCCTAACTTCTGTGAATACCGAAGTGAGTAAGTGTCTTCTGTGAATACCAAAATGAGTAAGTGCCTTCTGTGAATACCAAAATGGTAGTAAGTTTAGGATTTTGTCTTAAGTTAGTTCTGTGAATCGGGCCCTCCGTGCTTGAAAAGTGACACGAAAATCCTGCCGCAATCACAGAATCCCCTTTGGGCAGGTGGGGGTGTGCTTTATTACCTTCAAGGGTGCCATACATGATCCATCCGTCCTTCCTTCCAAAGGCTGATATGCTGCTCATTAAGGAGAATCGAGGGTGTCCTCTTTATCAGGGTGACACATCAATGTATAGTGTGAACAGGAAACAATATAATAGCAGCAGAAAGAGATGTAATTTAGAAAAAAGTTCTGATATCAATTTAGCTGGCCTTAAAGCGAACTGAGCAGCAAGAACAATGCGTGGGGGAAGCAGAGACGAATCCCCCCACACCAGACACCAAGGAGGAGCCAGGGCTGCTTAACAGCAGCAGCTGCAGTGCTGTGAACCCCCACTCTTGCAGATCAAGTGGGTGCTCTGCCTCTGGACCTCGTGGGCTGCTGGGCCTGGTAACACTGACATGCTAACTAGTTCCTTCTGGGATTTTGGTGTCTACTGATCTGCAGACAGAGGCTGATTAATAACACTGAAAGGGAACATCATGTCACAGTGGAGGGGTGGGGGCCAGGCCGCCAGCTGCAGGGGCAGGGAAATGACGAACATGAGAAAAATGGACAAAAATGGAAAACAAAGCAGGTGGAAGAGAGAAAGGTAAGAAAGAAAAAGCAAGGAGGACCGAAACAGAAAAAATATTGAGAAAGAAATTGGGTGAATGAAGGTTTGAAGGTTGACAGGATGAGAGGATACAAGGAGTGATGTAAGGAAAGATAAGTATGAAAGGAAGAAAGGATGAGCGATTTCAAAGAAAGTATTGCTGGAAGGATTGAGAAAATGAAAGATGGAGAGGGAAATGGATAGGTTACAGTGGGGGCAGGCGGGCCACACATGCACACATATACAAACACTCCCTCACACCCATGCCTTCACACGCGTGTACACACACACCCATTCACAACGTTCACAACAAATTCATAAATTTATAAATAAGTGCACACAGGCAACAAACATTCAAAAACATAATACGTACCTGTCCTGCAGCTCCGGGGGGGAAGGAACCTCGGAGGTCCTAGGAGGATTGGAACTGCTGCCTTCAATCATTGGCTGACCTTAGGTCTTAGGTGAGCCAATGAGGGAAGGAAGGCAGCAGTTCCTCACTCGTCCCAGAGTGGGATGGGTCAGTGAGACTGCTGACCCCACCCCACTCTGTGATGAGGTGTCACTGATTGACACTCACCCTGGGTACTTCTGGGCTTAAAACTGAAGTGCCCAGGACCGAGGCAATCAGTGACGCTCCCTCTCATCGCGAGGGGGAGAGCCTTGAAGCACTTATGTCAGGCTGAAGAGGTCACACACTGAGGGCTCTAAAATCCTCAGCCTGGCAAAGTTCAGCTCAGGCAGCCAGGACCCTGTGCATTTAGCGCATGTCTAGCTCCTGGCTGCCTGATATGAACAAGAAGAGTGTCTGTCAGCCTGACCTTTGCTCTAAAACATGTTGACCTTTAGTCAAACACGCTGGCCGCAGATCTTTGGATGTTAAAGCCCACCTCTGTTCCACCTGGCATTTTGGGCCGTGGAGCCACCACGGCCTGCCAATTACAGGAGTCAGTGGCGGAGCGGCGCGAGAGTACTGCTACTCGGCTGCCATCTTGGCTACGCTTCCTGTGAAATATTTATGAAAGTGGCAGGATTCAGTTTGAAAATCCTACCAAATGTTTGCAAATGGAGGGGCATTAGACCTCAGTTTCCGCATTCATACAATGTCAACAAAGCAGCCACTTTCCAAAATTGGGATAGTGGAAATGAACATCAGGGGAGTCTGCAGGGGTACCCTAGAATCCTGTCAGCTCCCTCTCAAGCTGGCATGTCACATGCAAAGTGAAAGCTGTTCTTTCTGGAGAGCCCCTGTGGAGGTGGTGGTGCCGATTCAACACAGCTGCGGATTCTTGCTGTTCAGAAGGAGGGGCCTGGGGCACCCCGTCATTCCACTCATGTTCCCTCCTCCTTGCCAATCTCAGGAAGTCACAACATAGACAGTGTGATTTGCAAACGCATTTGCGACTCACAGTGTCCCTTTTGTACGTTGTAAGTTTATTTGTTGTGGTCTAAAAGCATGAACAACCAGGCGTCAGATTTCCGACGATGGACCTGATTACTGTCCTGTACTGGGGCAACAGTAAAATGGCATCAAAAGTTATTATTGTTACAATACGATAAATCCGCACCAGTACCATGCAATTATGAGCAAAACTCATGCATTGGGAAATTACCGTGTAGGAGTGATTTTTCCGGTAGTAAAACCAATTCCATGGGGTTTTAACGCACACATTTACCACTTGTACTAAGCGGGGGGGGGGGGGAAAGAGCAAGGAAGGGAAGTTTTTCTGACAGGGGTATGGTCCTCCGTGTCAAATAAATGAGGAATGAGGCTTCGCTGCTGCTGCATTCACAGCCTCATGCGGTATTTTCCAGAATTACCAGCTGGAAAAATCAGATATAGGGTCTCCCACACTGTGAAAAACTGGGTGTGGAAAAACCTACCCACTCTGAATCAGGCAGAACACAATCTGATGTGGTAATTTCACTCCTCCTGACTGGGGGCCTATCTTTTCTTTTCAAGGCAGGCTGCCACTTCTATTCCTGGGCCTTCATCCCTAACCTTGTGTGTCAATCATCCCGGTCTGACAGCAGTGTATTCTCTAGGACAGAGCTGTCATCTGTATATCTTACATTCTCAATGAATTACACAAAACTGTTCCTTGGTTCCATGATCTCCATGGTTCTTGACAGTGCCCTTGAAGGCACCTTGGTTGAGTTTACCTTCTCCCATCAGGTTGTGTTTGACTTGCTCCCACTGTTTTACTGTTTCATCTGATAAAGATGTATTTGACATGCCAAGCTCGACGTGCATCAGTGTGCTCTCCTGAAGCGTTTCAGACATCTTCAGCATTTAGTATGTAAATGTTTGCTCTCTGGAAGAAGTCTGAGTAGAACAAGCAATCTGTGAATATTTAAGAAAGATGCTCATGTGTCCTTAATTAAGCATGATAGGGGGTAACAATCAATCACTGATGTAGTTGCTCATATTCACACGACAGGAATAGTGCGTATCCCACCGAGGCAGGCTGTAAGGCATGGGCAAAGCTGCGCTTAATTTGTAAAACAAGCATTTGTAATGCAATCGGTCTCACCTTTGGGACCTTATATATATTTAGCGGCACATTAGCCTGGGTGCTGAAACATCTACTGTTCTTTAACATGGAGGTAAAGTAAGTACCAAACTGCATGACACGCCAGGTATGGGAACACATGGAGAGAAATGTTGCCTTTCAGCTGCAAATCTCTGTTTTAAATATAAAATCAGGGCCTTCGGTGGTCATATCACGGAAAATACAAGATTTGAATTTGAAAAAAATATTATTGTCTACAGGTGCTCGTGGAAGACCATTTCTATGGACTGGAACCTAGAGAATGATAAAGTGATTCTGGTATTTTACTGACATCTGCTGGTCGTTTTCTACAAAGAAAGTTAAATAGAGGCAGTTGCCAGAAAAATCAAAAAACAGAAAGTCCCTCAGCAGAAAGCAATTCTGGTATTTTACTGACCTCTACTGGTCGTTTTCCATCAAGACAGTTAAATAGAGGCAGTTGAACAGAAAAAAAGTCCCTAAGCGGAAGCAGACAAGTCCTAGGGCTGATCTCCACAGCCCACAAAGTACATACACATATAAGTATATACTAAAGTATATAAAAGAGGTCTTGAATGCTCGACCTAAAAATAAGTGTCAGGGCCCTCGTCAGGAGGCAACTGCAGCTTGCAACACCTATAGCCCCCGCCAACAATGCCAATGACAGAACCAACAGAACTACTAACCATCACACTGCTAATAGTGTGACAATTCAGACTATTCTATGCACCCAATGCTAAAAGAATGGTTTGGGCGGCAGTTATTAGGCATTTTTATTGTATATTGAACGATTAAACAACTGTTGTTGTGCTCATCTCTAAATTAGTGTTGTAGATTGTCCCAGTGATGACAATTAAGTGCCGGTGCCGAGCACCTGAAACCACCGGCTCAAATTAAGCACTGTGGCAAAGTGGGCAATTGCCCAAGGCCCCCTCCTTCCAAGGGCTCCCCCCTGTAAAAGTGAGTCTTCTCTCTATTTGACCTCTGCTTATTGTATACTTCTGTCTAAGCCTCCCTCTCTCTCTCTATCTCTCTGCCTATCTCTTCCTTTGTTGATGGGTCCCAGGCAGGACATATTTCACCTATATTCGTGTGATTCTGTTAAAGATTAACATAATTTACCATTGATTGGCAACATGCGGGCTACAATTAGCAGAAAATGTGTAATAAAATGCAAAGTTGTTCCATACAGGGGTCCCTGAAATATACTTTAGCCGGGACCCCCAATATCCTTAAGATGACACTAGTGAGGAGTGACTGTACAAATACGTATGCAAGTGCTTTCCACCTCACCATAGTCAGGTAGGTCCCACAAAGGCAAGCCACAAATGACCTCTTCTCACCCTTCAGTTGCAGGACACCAAGCTCAAGGCTTATTTTCATGCAAGTACTTGAGGAGGAGGGGGAGCAAGGATTGAAAAGTAAAATAAGGGTGCAGCTTTGCATAAGTCCTGTTCTACTTACCGTGTTTGCTCTGTGCAGTTTTTGGTGCAGAGCTTTATTTTCCATAATTCATAATTCTACTTTTAAAGGTATGGCGGAGATGAATACAGCTGTGGGGGATATATTTTTCCTCACTCTGGGGCATATTTACAAGCCCCTATCGCTACAGAGATGTCACTTTATCCGACATTCATGTGGCGATAGGGTCTTTGCCTTATTCACAAGGCGGCGTTAAGCCACTTAACATGGCTTAACGCTGCCTTATGAATAAGGCACCCTTTCACTCTACCCTTAGCGTGAAAGGGGTGGACAATGGGTGTTGCGGTGGGTGTTCTGCCGCAATACCCATTGATTTTGACAGTGCCCAAGGTGGCGTAAATATGGGGCATCGCCAACAATTGGCAAAACTAGGAGATATGCTTTTTCGCCTAGTTTTTGCTGTTTCCGTGTGTGCTGCATTGTGTAGCACACATAGACACAGCAAAACGCCATGGATTGTTTATGTGCAGGAACGTGTACCACATAACGAATCATTTAAAAAAATGACGAGTTGCAACTTCTGCATCACACATAGAAGCTACAAAACGCCATTACTGATTGTTTATGTGCAGGAAGGGACACTTTCCTGCAAATAAACAATCTTTCTCTGCAACACAGGCACCCTTGTAAAATGGTGCACGAGTGCCTGCGTTGGTGCTAGGCAGCTACAGTTAGCACCAGTGCCAATGGAAAGGCAGGGGTGCACCGAATTCTTGTGAATACAGCTCATCCCTGCGTTTGGAACTGTCGGAGCGTGGCGTTAGCCTTCTTGGCTTAGCGCCGTGGTCTGACAGTTCCCTAGTAAATATGCCCCTGTGTGTGTTGAATGTGGGCAACCTCAACAGGCCCTCAATCCCTTGTAGGATGTAGAGTCCTCGGTTTGAATCTCAAGCATGGTAGTACCTAAGTGGGTGTTTCATTTCCTGGAGAATGCGCGATGGTATACGTCAGTAGGTATTCGATCGCTTTGAGGATGCAAGTCTTCATTGTGCACGGTGAGTGTGAGAGTGCCTGGATGGGTGTATCCCTCAGCAGGTCTTTGAACCCACTGGAGGATGTGTGAGTTCCAACTGTACATGGGGCGGTTGGGAGTAGATCAGTGGGTGTTTCAAGGATGCATAGTGGTATACCTCAAGAGGGGGTCTATCCGATAGAGGGTGTTTGAATCACCATTGGCTATGATGAGAGTGACATTACCTCAATGGGTGTTTCATTTCCTGGAAGATGCATAGTGGTATGCCTCAGCAGGTCTTCGATCCCTTGAAGGCGGTTTGTGTCATCGCTGTGCATTTTGAGTGGGTGTGCCTCAGGGGTATTTCCTTCCTTAGAGAATGCATGTTGGTTTTCCTCAACAGGTCCTCATTCCGTTGAGTAAGGTGTGAGTCCTAGCTGTGCATGTTGAGGATGGGAGTACATCGATGGGTGTTTCGAGGATGCATGGTGGTATACCTCAGCGGGGTCTGTCCAATGAAGGGTGTTTGAATCATCGTTGTGACATTACCTCAATGGGTGTTTCATTTCCTGGAGGATGCATGGCAGTATACCTCAGCTGCTCCTATCAATCTGTTGGAGGAGCTGTGAGTCCTCGTTGTGCATTTGATGGTGGGAGCCCCACAATTAGTATTTTGTTCCTTGGAGGATTCATGTCGGCTTACTTCAACTAGTCGTCCATCCCTTGCAGAATGTATGAGTCCAAGTTGTGCATGTTGAGGTTGGGAGTACATCGATTGGTATTTTATTCCTTGGAGGATGCATGGTTATAATCTTCAACAGGAGTGCCATCTTGGGAGTGAAGCGTTAGCCATTTGTGTCCTCAACAGGCCCTCATTCCTTTGAAGAAAGTATGAGTCCCAGTTGTGCATGTTGAGGTTGGGAGTGCATCGATTGGTATTTTATTCCTTGGAGGATGCATGGTTATAATCTTCAACAGGAGTGCCATCTTGGGAGTGAAGCGTTAGCCATATGTGTCCTCAACAGGCCCTCATTCCTTTGAAGAAAGTATGAGTCCCAGTTGTGCATGTTGAGGTTGGGAGTGCATCGATTGGTATTTTATTCCTTGGAGGATGCATGGTTATAATCTTCAACAGGAGTGCCATGTTGGGAGTGAAGCGTTAGCCATATGTGTTTGAGGGTGTGTTTTTGCCATGCTGTTGTAAGTGGAGGATTTCCTATTCATATATGTTTCTCTGCACAGAGAGAATGCTGGTTTTCGCTGCCCTCCCTTCCCCCCAGTTTTCCCAGAGTCCTGTGCATGGTGATTGTAGGTTTTTCTTTATTTGGCTGGGGGCTGGGGGCAGGATGATTACGGGTTGGTATGGGTCAGCAGGCTGTATTTTTGATGTGTTCTGTACCACTGCAGGAGTGGTAGTTCGGAGAGTTTTTGCAGGCTGCTAGTTTTTCCTTGTCTATTGGTGTCAAGGGTGTTTTACTTCCGGCCATTTGCCGGGGGACGATTTTTACTTTCACTGGTGGTTTTTTATCTGGCAGTTTAGCAGAAATAGTTCCTGTGCCACCCTGACGTAGGACAACCTGCGTCTATTTGAATATATAGTATTGTGATAGAGGTTTAACCCTCAGTGTCTGTGAAGGGGTAGGAAGGTTGGGGGAGACATATTGGTGGAAATTGAAAGAGTACACCTGTAGGCTGCTGGAATTTACCCTACCAAACTGGTAACACATTGTCTTAGCTCTCTCTTATGTGGCTCCATATCACGCTAATTACTATTTCCTGGTGAGCTTATATTAAGGTTTATTCAAACTCTGCCACCCTTTTTATGGTGGCCTTTCATGGTGCACTGCTAACCCTAGCAGATATGCCGCTATAGATGCAGTGAACACTGCCGCCATCTTTGCATGGTTTCACAGCACCTTGGCAGACGTGTTGTATAGCTGCCAGATTTTCAGATTGCTGATGTCTGACATTTCTGTAGTTTCAGTATGGCTATGAGTGACATTCTAATGTCAAATGTGTGACAATCTGAGTGACACTTCCACAGTATAAATCAAAGCAATAACAAGTATTTTAGTGACTGTGAATTTTCTGCTCCTGTATCCAGACATCACACAGCTAACACAGCTATTAATATATGCCTTAAAACTAGTAAGTCCTATTGCCTAATACTTGCGAGCAGTATCCGATCAATAAATAGTAACAATTATTGTGCTAGGAATAAATAGAATTAAAAATATAGAAATTCTGAGAATATTAGACTTGAATTGAAAAATACTAGTACTGCTGCAGTTTCTCAATCTCTCCTGTTCTTTCCTTCGTGCCACTTTAATGACCAGTTTCTCGCTCTATATGTCACTTATACCTTTTTTTCCTCACATTTTTCAGAAATCCTCCACCTGCATATCTCACATGTCAAAAAATAATATATATATTCACTGAAAAAACCATAGGTTTCACACATGTTATAGTTAGCGGAAATTTTACTGATAAAAAACCAATGAAATTCCCCCGTTATAGTTACTGTAGGCAACTATAACTCACGAGACCGCAATCCTCTGCTGATGCTAATTCTGTATTTAGACACTTATTTGCCCATGTCTTCTTCCATACATTTTTAGCTATACATATATTACAAATATTTTTTTTTCATAAAGACACATATGTCATCAGCAGAAGATTGCGGTCGCGTGAGTTATAGTTGCCTACAGTAACTATAACCGGGGAATTTCATTGGTTTTTTATCAGTAAAATTTCCGCTAACTATAACATGTGTGAAACCTATGTTTTTTTCAGTGAATTTGCAAGGTTTTTTAAATGCTAATTCCTAACTATAACGTGTGTGAAACCTATGGTTTTTTCAGTGAATTTGTACGGTTTTTTAAATGCTAAGTTACTTTACGCCATTCGTGGCGTGCGCGCCCACTTAACGCAGTTCGTTCCGTGCGCGCACGGTGCGCTTCGCGCACCGTGCGCGCCCACTTTACACAGTTAGTGCCGTGCACGCACGGTGGGCACGCGGTGCGCTACGCGCACCGTGTGCCCACGTTACGCTAGATGGGCCATGTACGCACGGTGCGCTTCGCGCACCGTGCGCACATGGAGGACATATTATGCGCTTCCTTGTGATAGGTAATCTGTTGAAATTTTTTTGGGAAATGCTGTGCTCAAATAGGCCATGCACAAATGGTGGCCTTCGGCCACCAATTGCACACGGGGTGGAGAAAGTGTGGATTTTTTTTTTATAATTTTTTACCGTACGCGTACGGTAAGCGTACGGTAAGCGTAATCGGCGAAATTTTCGAAAAATAAAAAATTACCGTTTTTTGCCTTGGGGGATCTTTGAAGACTCAACTAACATGGTTATGTGCATGGGCGCTGTCTAAACAGCCCCTTTATATGTTTTTGGCATTTGTTTATCAGCTCCCCCCTCAGAGTGCGAGATAGAAAATGGCGGCCGCCACTTCCTGGTTTCGACCGATTCGAATGTTTACTAAGATCTAAGGGCCAATCAGAATCGCGCTCGCGCACGCGTAAGCTGGCTCAGATATATATATTGATTTAAAGGCTATTTTCTCAGAATCTACTGAACAGATTTACACCAAACCTACAAAAGGCACTTCCTTGACATGAGGACTACCTCTCTGCCAAATTTCTAGTAATTCTGTTCAGCCGTTCGGGCTGTAGCCCTGTCTAAAGGTCCTATGGAAAAATGCATGGGAAAAACGCGTTTTGGGACCCCCCTTTTATCTCAGCCCCCGCTTGACGAATCCCCCCGAGACTTTCAGGGTAGGAGCGGAGCGTAGCGCCCCACCTATTTTGAAAAATTCGCGAGGATTCGTCGACCGGCGCCAAAGTTATTCAAAATAGAATGTTGCAGATTTCCTATGGAAACGTGGTCCTAACTATAACTATATATATATAATCACCCTTGATGGCATCCACCAAAGAAGAAGCCGGCACTCCAGAATGCAGTTTACCACTACTGTTTAATTCGTTGGCTGACTGTAAACCCTTCCCTTCCAGTAACCCATGTCAGTGATACATCCCTGTTGATATTTCACAATTTACTTGATCTTGCATTCCCTAAGAGTACATCGTTTTTCCACATGTTTTGTTTCTGTAATTTTTTTTCATGCAACACCTGACTCTTGTCTAGTGCACACTGTGAACAGAATTGCCTCTAGGCATCTAGGTAAGTTCAGGTTATGGGTTGGTGTGCATGACAGTGCACGATTGATTACTTTGGAGTTGAAGCTGGAGTCAGTGAAATTGTCTCACAGTGCCTCTCAATGGGACATTAAGTTGTTTTGACTGCATCCTCGTTCAGTCTGTACCCGTCTACGGAGCGCAGAGACAGATTGTTACACGTTTGACAACTGTAATTACCATTTAGTGTGAAGGCGGTATACTGCTGTTGAAATTCTGCTGCATTTACGAGCGAGCTAACCGGTGATAGACCGCCACGTTATTCTGAAATTTTGTAGGGTGCATCATATCCATTGTTAGTCCGCACCCACATATTAATCGAAGTAGTTTAGGGGTGATTAGAAATGTAACCATGTTTATTAAGAGTAATGTCGTAGATCATTGTAAATGTAATTTTTAGTAAACGCATAGTGTTTGGTTTTTATGTAATGCAATGTATTAGGTTAAGCGTGTACCATATTAAAGTTGCACGTTTAGTCTGCTTATTTACGTATAAGGAGTAATGGAACTAATGCTTAAAGTGTGGTTTAGGAGTGTGTTTAACAGTGTAAAGGTCTGATCGCATATACGTTTAAAGAGAAAGGCCTGTTCAGTTTCTTATGTTAGCTAAACGTTGTAGGCCGACAATTATTTCCCTTGGTAAAGGCTTTCGGTTTCGGGAGAATGGAAAATCTTAGAGAAGTGAAAGGTTTTTCGTTCCCATGTTTCTGTTGCAGGTGCAAGGACATTTAGCTTGTTAGAGAGACTAGGTCTTTGTTTTAGGAGTTAGGATGGTACGAGAAGCCAACAGGGGAGTACATTGGAATTTACGGATGATACTTTCAGTGGAGAAGGTGCCTGGGACCCAAGGTCAAGCTAACCGTCGTTGGATGGAGTACAAGTTTCACTGTAAAAGTACTGGAAGGAGACCTGGCTGAAGAGGTGTGCCGAAGGGCGTGTTCTATGTTTTTGGGGTTTTGTATTAGGGACAGTGCCCCGTGGGTGGAGTAGTTGAGGTTTAGATGGGGAGCTAGAAGGAGCATCTTAGAACGAGCTCTGACTAAGTGAATGTACTTCTAAGGAAGTCTTCACTTCTGACACCTTTTTATTCTCTTGCCTGGGAAGGGAAATGCTAAGTAGGGATGTCACCTTAGAGATAGAGTAGGGATAAACTAACTGTTTTTCCTTTTAGGCTGATGATTTCAGATGTAGAGATTGGACTAACTATTGTTTTATTGTTGCTTTTAGAATTGATTCTTCTTCTTATACTGAGTCGAATGAGACTCTTACATAGAATTTCCTTTGTATTAGTGTCCATTTATTTTCTTCACCTTGTATTGAGGTGTTTGTATGTGCAGTTATTCTTAGTTGTAATAAAATCTTAAAAATTTAGATTCGGAGTCAGTGGTCCTTTGAAACGGAAATTTGATTCTGTCGATTATGTATTGAGATTTGAATTTCCTCCCCTCTACACTATTTAGCAGATAAAAAGATCCAGGCGACCTGAGAGGATTCTTGGAGATTATAAGGTAGGCAAGAATCCGGTCCTATCAGTTGGTAGCAGAGTAGGATGGTTATCTCTGATAGTGAGGGGAGATCTAGATCAAGATAAGAGATTCTAGAGGCCCATAGAAGTCAAGTGATGGTGACTCATCGGATGGCGAGCAGTGGCAGTTGATGGAGATTGATGGAGAGTAGCGGTGCAGCGGAAAGCAGAAGTTCGTGGAGGAGTGAGTATGAACAGGGTGATATGTTTGTAGATTGCGGTGTTGATTTGATTGTGTGATGTCTTGCGGAGCTGGAGTGAGTGTTGAGTGATTGTGACATCAGGCTGTGAGCGCACGCAGCCCGGGTAAATCTTAGGCTCGACGAGTAGCTTAAGTGATTGTGGTGTAGAAGACACCCGAGGTAGATTTTGTTGACCATTGAAAGGGGATCGTGAGACGTCATCGATTACCCAGACCGAGATAGGGGGAGCGAATGAGTGAGTGCGTGAGTAACCGACGCTGGTCGTGGGCTGTTGTATGTGGAACATTGAGTGATTGAAACCTATCAGTTGAGGCGATTGTCCGGTCGTTTCGCGGACAGACAGTTGCCAGTTGAGGTCAACAATTTCGAGAGACTGTCGGAGACAGTCAGAGAAGTGATTGTCCGGTCGTTTCGTGGACAGATAATTACTTCAGAGTGTGAATGGGACGAATGCAAGGGTGAGACGTGAACTGTGAAGGAGGGGAACTGCTGCGAGCTGAGGAAAGGTGACATCAGAAGGTGTCGAGCTGCGATAGATTGGTTGGTGTGAGTCGCGCTGCTATTTGTGGATTGACATAAGGAAGTGAACGAAAATATTGGCGCGATCAAAAATTTGTTCATCATGAAATGTTTTAAGATTTTCAGAGAATTATGTAGAGGTGACAAACATGTGGTTACTCGAGGGGGAGAAGAAGCCCCTCCTGAGGATACTCTGGCGCATTATATGGCAAGAAATGTGGGTTTGCATACTATAATTTGGCTTGAAAATTGGCATGAAATGACTCATGGCGAGGGAGTACTAGCTTTCCCACGATATGGTACTTTCAGGTTGGAGGTGTTGTATCAGTTGAAATCTGTAATGTCTTCGAGGCGACCTTTGCCGAGACCAACTCAGTTTGAGGCATTGCATGCATGGATCAGAGCAGCACATGACAGGAAAAGGTGAAGAAGTCAATTAAGGCATTCCAGGATGCAAGGTGGAATGCACAAGAGAAGAGGTGGAGAGTAGAAACGATAGAGGGGTACAGGTTGTACCCACTACTAGAGAAGACAGACAGTGCTAAGGCAAAGAGTGTAGATCACGATGACAGTGATACAGATGACAGTCTAGTAGAGAGGTTACTGTCTGAGAGACCACCTCCATACAATCCAGATTCCTATGAAGGGAAGTCGGCTCAAGCAGAAGGGACTAGCGGATTACAGACTCAGTCAGAGGTGAGAGTAGTAGGGAATATCTCGACAGGAACTGAGGACGTGAAAAATCCGTCTGTAGCAAGCACAGAGGTTGGGAGAGGTGTGACGTTACCGGATGCTTTAAAGGTACCGGTTACCATTGGACCTTTTGTTTCAGTTTATGACCCAGATCAAGAGAAGGTTGGTAGTCTAGCGCAGTCGAATGCAGGATCAAGGAGTGTGGTAGAGGGAAATGGATCAGTGAGGGGGATGGAACAGACTCCAAAACCTATTGAATGGAGTACGCTATTGCTAGCTACAGCAGACTCTTCTAGGGGACAGGTGGATGCGAGATCAGCAAGACCAAGGTCTTTGGCCGAGTCGAGGTCGGATCTGAGGATGTGGGTACCTCCTGTGAGGAGTCAGTGTGAAAGAGTGGTAGAGAGTGAGGAGCGAGGCAATTCAGGAAACCGACCAGTCTCTAGGAATATGACAGAAGAGAATAGACCTCGAAAACAGGACTGCGAGTATGGCGAACAGAATGGGGCAGTTTGTCGAGAAATACTGAAGGGAGCCTTGAAAGGGAGAATGTTAGATGTAGTAAGGTTGAAAGCAGAAGTAGATGAAATAATAAGTGGAAATTTGCCTCTTGAAAGAATATACACGTATGAACAAGATGAGTTACTTTTTGTAGCAAAGGATGTGACTCGCAAGGCAAGAACTGCACATAAGAAGTTGTCAGAAGTGGTTAAAAGGTATGAGGTGGACCTGTCTAAAATGAAATCATTGCAGGGAAGCCATAGATTGCAGTATAGCGACCACGAATTGGAAGAGAAGAGGGTCATGGGGTTGAGGACTCACATCAAGGATTTGATTATAGCAATGCGTGCATGGATCATGCTTGATAAATGGGAAGAAAGGTGGTCCAAGAAGAAGAGTTCTAAAAAGATGGTAGGAGAGACGCCTCCTCCAGGTGGGGGGATGGTGGATGTAGGAAATTTCCCTTTACGAGAGGTACAGAATGGAGGATACGTGCCTGTGCCTTGGAGTAGAAGTGATTTGGCTGCATTTACGAATGATTTCCCTCGCTTGCGGGAAAAGCCAGTCGAGTGGTATAAGCAGGTTGATCATTTCGTTAAGATCTTGAAAGTGTTATGGACTGGTTTGAACACGTTGTTTGACATTGTGGTTCCGAGCGATTTATGGTCGGCATGTAAAATTGCTGTTGAATGGCCGACTTCAGAGCCCAAAAGGGATCCTGTTTCGAATGGTCTGTCACCCATAGTCATGAAGAAGTATGAGCAAGTGATTACGTGGCTGAAGTCGAAAATTTCACCTCAGGATATTGATTGGGTCAAAATAGATCAGACAGTCCAAGAGCCAAAAGAGACAGTGCATGTGTACTATGAAAGATTCTTGCAGGCCTTTAAGCAGTACAGTGGATTGGATGCCTTAGATACAAAAGACATGGGACAGTTTGTTTCGAAGTTTGTGTTGGGATTGAGACCAGAAGTTAGTCTAATGATACAGCAACATTTGATTTGTTGGCAGAATAAGCCGGTGGATGAGATTTTGCGATATGCCAGGTACTGTAGTGATGAGATAGAATCGAAGCACAGGAAGTTGAAGGACAAGTTGATGCTTGTTCAGATGCAAACGGCCCATGTTCAGCCTAGTGGGGGGACGTTAGGAAGAAGGCAGGGAAATAACCAAGGAGGGAATCAGAATGTTCAAGGTCAGGGAAAACCTAAGTCAGTTGATCCCAAGACAGGAATGGATGTGGTGACATTGAAGAAGACCACTGCGTGTCATCTTTGTCACCAGGTTGGACACTGGAATCGCGAGTGTCCCTTGAATCCAATGACTCAGGTGCAGCAAGAAGTAGAGATAGCTCAGGTACCTGAGGTAGTTCCCATAGTGACTAGAATGAAGTTGGTGAAAGGGGGGACTACTAGTCCGCAGGTGCAAGTTCCCCAGCCACCTAGAGTTCAAAGTGTTCAGCAAGGAGTTCGGACTTACCAACAGATGCCCTTGTTCGACGGGTATGAGGAGTTCAGTCCAGACCCGTTGGCATGACGGTGCCTGAGAGGGGAGGAAGACTGCACGCTTGGAGCTAGACCAGAGGGGACCATTTGTAGAAGCAGATGTTGATGGTCACCCTACCACCTTTTTGGTTGACACTGGTGCTACCCGGTCTACTGTGAGATCAGCAGTAGTCTCTAACCTACCCCTCTCGGGACAATCAATCCAAGTTGGGGGTGTAGCAAATAAGAAATTGACCAGTCCATTGACAGAGCCAATTCCTGTGAGAATAGGAACTTTCCGGGACCGACACCAGCTCGTGGTGTGTGACTCGAGTCCAGTTTGCCTGTTAGGAAGAGATCTGTTGTGCAAACTGAATTGCACCATTTATTGCACACCGAAGGGAGTTGAAGTGCAACGAAAGGATGATGATGCGACCTTCAAGGTTGCAAAACAGCACGTGTGTATAGAAATGTACCCGGCGCTGACAATGGAGGAACTCACACTTGATTTGAGGGATTCTGTGTCACTTGATGTGTGGGATTTCACTGGAGAAGAGATTGGATTGATCAAAGATGTAGAGCCAGTGAAGATTTAGGTCAAGCAGAACGCACAATTTCCTACGACACCCCAGTACAATTTGTCGCCCGAGACTATTGCAGGGATCAAACCTGTAATCGAGTCTATGATCAAGCAGGGAATTTTGAAAGAGATCATGGGTAGCCCATGTAATTCACCTATCATGGGACTACAAAAACCGAGTGGGAAATTCAGGATTGTGCAGGACCTGCGAAAGGTCAATGCGATAGTTGTTCCATGTTGTCCGGTGGTACCGAATCCATCTGTGATCCTGTTTCAAATTCCATGTGAAGCTAAGTGGTTTACAGTGATTGATCTGTGTCAAGCATTCTTCTCAATACCACTCCATGAGGAAAGTCAATTTCATTTTGCTTTCCGGCTGGAAATTTGTGTGTTAACTTGGTGTCGTATCCCACAGGGGTACACAGAGAGTCCATCGATCTTTAATCAGAACTTGAAGAAGAATCTAGAAAGTCTTGTGTTGCCGTAGAACTCTCTTCTGGTGCAATACATGGATGACTTGCTCATTGCTTCAGAAACCGAAGATGCTTGCAGAATTGATACCATTGCTTTATTGAATCACTTGGCAGAGAATGGACACAAGGTGTCCCCAAATAAATTGCAGTACTATTTGAGTGAAGTGCAGTATTTGGATCACAGAATTGAGAAGGGCAAGAGAAAGGTGTCACCAGATCTCATTGAAGCCATTATGGACATGCCTGTGACTACTACCCAGAGAGAAGTCAGAATGTTCCTGGGGATGGTTGGCTACTGTCGCCAATGGATACCCAACTTCTCCTTTGAAGCGAAGCCTTTACAACGGCTGACGCACAAAGATGTGAGTGATCCAGTACCATGGGACAATGACTGTTTGATGTCATTTTTAAGGCTGAGAGAAGCCATGTGTCGTGCTCCAGCTTTGGGGATGCCTGATTACAACAAGGCTTTCACATTGCTCTTTTGCGAGAGAGAAGGTTGTGCATTTTAAGTTCTGACTCAGAATCATGGGGGTGTCCGTAGACCAGTTGCCTACTTTTCAGCTACTTTAGATCCAGTAGCTTCTGCGTTGCCCGGGTGTCTTAAATCCGTTGCTGCAACAGGTGCCAGCAGTGAAAGGTGTGAGAGTATTGTAATGGGACATCCACTTACAGTTTATGTGCCACACTCTGTTAAACTGTTGATGACAAGCACCTCACGAACAACTGGTTAACCCGTTATGAACAAGTTATACTTGCTGTAGAAAATGTGACTTTGAAGAGGTGTTCTGTTTTGAATCCTGCAACATTGATGCCTATCCCAAATGCAGATGGTGAAGATTGTGAGGATCATGACTGTCTCGATGTGACTGAACTATGCACCAAACGAAGATCAGACATTGTTGATGAACCGCTCCCTGACCCTGATGAAATTTTCTTTGTGGATGGTTCATGTTTAAGAGACGATGTTGGTCGATTAACAGCAGCGTTTGCTGCATGTACCATCACAGGAGTGGTTGAAGCTGCTTGTTTAGAAGGAGTACACTCCGCACAGGTAGCTGAAATTATTGCTTTGACCCGTGCCTGTTTGGCTGCTGATCAGATCCGGATAGCGATTTACACTGACAGTCAGTACGGGTTTGGTGTGGTTAACGACTTCAGGCAGTTATGGTCACAGAGAGGATTCATGACGTCTTCCGGTTCACCCATCAGAAATGGGGAATACGTGAGACAATTGTTAGAAGCATTACAATGTCCCCAAGAGATTGTGGTTGTTAAATGTTCTGCCCATTGTAAAGGAAACAACTTTGTTTCATTGGGAAATAATTACGCGAATGAGGTTGCACGGTTTTGTACAGAACAAGGATGCATATTTACTGGAGGGTATACTGGAGAAAGCCAAGAAAGAACCAAGCTCAGCATGATGTTAGCCATGGCCGATACATGGGAGGAACTAAAACGATTGCAGGATGAGGTTACTGATCAAGAACTAGATGGCTGGATAAGATTAGGATGTGAGAAGGGAGACGTGGATGTGTGGGTTTCGAGTGATGGACGAGCTGTGCTACCGGAAAGTCTGTTGAATCCAATGGCAAGATTGATAAATGGTGCAGTACATCTTGGCAGAGATGCAATGGTGCGAGTGTTCAGACAGATATGGTACAATCCGAAGTTTCGTGCAGTTGCTGAAGCTGTATGTCAGAGGTGTGTTACATGTCAACAGATGAATGTGGGAAAGAAAACTGCTGTAACTTTGAGTAACATTGGGAGGTCAGGAGGGCCTTTCAATAGAATGCAGTTGGATTTCATTGAGATGCCAAAGTGTAATGGGATGAGATACATCCTGGGTGTGGTGTGTGTCTTCTCAAGGTGGGTGGAGCCTTACCCAACACGTAGGTGTGACACACTCACTGTAGCTAAGCTGTTGTTGAGGGAACTTATTGCTAGGTTCGGTTTTCCGACCTCTTTGGAGTCGGATAGAGGGACTAATTTCCACAGCGAGATCATGAAATTGCTCTCTGCGGCCTTGAATGTGGATCAGAGATTACATTGCAGTTTTCGACCTGAGGCTTCTGGGATTGTGGAACAAGTTAATGGGACTTTGAAAGCACGGATGGTAAAATTGTGTTCATCGACATCCCTGAAATGGCCTGATGCACTGCCCTTGGTCCTCATGAGCCTTCGTAGTGTTCCTGATAGGAGAACGGGGTTGTCACCTCACGAGATCCTGATAGGGAGGACAATGCGATTACCAGAGATATCTGCTACTGCTTTGATTAGCATCACTGATTACTTAATTCTCGACTGGCTGACGTAGTCCGTTCTGTGTCCCAGCAGGTGCAAGCAGCAACTGTTCTAGCTGCAAGTGACCTGTGCCACGACCTGTGCCTGGGAGATTGGGTGCTTGTTGTAAATGTAAATGTAAATGTACAGGAATTTATATAGCGCAAATCACCAAGCGGTCTCTAAGCGCTTGCTTAGGGAACCCGTCCTGGTATTCCCACAGGAGATAACCCAGCAGGGCATCCGCAAGGTGAAAGCCAGGCATCCCGCCGCGAGGGGCCGTTCGCAAACACGTGAGGAAGAGTTGCCTGGATGTTCGTTGGGGTGGCCCGTACCAGGTAATACTGGTCACAAACACGGCAGTGAAGTGTGGAGGATTGCCGAACTGGGTGCATGCCTCCCATACCCGCAGAGTCCCAGCACCCTTGGAAGAAACAGCCCCTCTCGTGAATGAAAATCCAGCTGAGGTCGCAAGGCCATCTGAGAGGGCAAGTCAAGCTGTGAGGGTTGCTGACGCAGTTCGTTGTGCACTAGATCAAGCTGAAGGGGGTTGTGTCAATCAAAGCCCTGAATTTGACTCGGACGGAGAAAGAATTGCTGTGGGAGGAGTAGAGTCAAATTCTGCCGAAGAAGGAAGAAGTGCACAGGGTACCCAAAGGGAGATCAGAAGTGCCACAGAAGCAGAAAAGATTTGGCCTGTGAGTCAGAGGCGGCTGAACCTGAGGTTGGCACCCGAAAGAGATCTTGCCCCAGTTTCTGAAACTTCTGACTTTGAACAGTGTGACGAAGAGCGAGCTCAAGGTAGTCTGAGAAGATCCAGGAGGACAAAAGTGCCGTGTCAAAGACACGCCTCACCAGAGTGGACATACGCCGTGACTGATGCCAGGAGTGTTGAGCTCAGGGAGGCTGAAGTCTTTGACGCTGGTCAGCGATTCCCCGAATTTGAAAGTGGATGTGCTGCTGTTGATTCCAAGAGTGGAGATCGAAGGAATACTGACTCTCACTATTCCGAATCCACCACTTCTAAGCAAAATCCGTGAATTGATTCTGGAGACGCTGGTTTTTCCAACCTTTGGTTATGTACCACCGCATCCGGAATTAGTGGTGCTTCGTCTTGAACTTTTGCAACGTGTTTTAGAAATTTTGGGAGCTGATCTTATTTTGGACTGAAGGTGAACTTTGTTGTATATAAAAATCTATAAAGAAGATAACCTAGGCCCGAGTGGAAGAAGAATACATTTAGGGACTTTCCGTCGAGATGACGAAAGAGGGCTAGGGAAGTCTTTTTGTGGACTGTGTAAATAAGGAACTGAAGTCACTGGGGATTTCCAGCTTTTGAAGTGTCGTTTGAACTGGTTAGCAAGTGACGCCCAGAGGAGAAATAGACTCTCAATTGTTGCTGCTGAGACCAAGAACTTTGAGAACTTTGCAAGATCATGGATGCTGGAAATACTCACCGTAGGTCTAAATTAGTGATAGGTACACTTATAGGGTTGGCGATAGTTTCTATAATCATAATAGTTGTAGCCTCATATATCGTTTCACATGAGCAGGAAGAGAAGGTACAGGGAACACCTACGCCTACCACTTCTAGCAAAAGGAGGTCACTATAGGAGCTAAAAGAGCTTTACTAATCGAAGAGAGTCGTAGATTTCACATAGATATGTCTAGAAGTGATTTTAAGCTTAATGCATATGCGAAGCTGCTATATGAATAAGTGGATGCGATGGTTGCGAAAGACTGCTATGTGTGCATGCAGTTACCTTCTTCTGTGGATGAGGGTATCAGGTACCATCATCTTCCGCTGACGTATGGAATTTCTTGTAGTTTGTTGCTTAGTATCTTCTATGAGAGAAGTCAGTTTGAGTATTTCTTTTCCAATTACGATGCAGTACTTCCTGAAGTTCCAGCTTACAAGCATTTGAATAAGTATGATTATTACAAGTCGGAGGACAGACTCCGAAAGTATTTCATACCGTCTTTGGAACTGGATACGGCTTATGCTCATCAGCATAATTTAACTTGTTTGTTGTAAGATACAGAGAAGACGTTTATAGGTCAAGTAGAAGATAGATATAGAAAACTAACTGAAACACGAAATAAAGGAGATAGTCCAGTAGATTGGACCGATGAGGAAAGATTACACAGATCTAAGGGGACTTATGGACCCATAGCATTGGACCAGGTGCAAAAGGGGAAGTTGTGTGTGAGACGTTATCAGACGTATTATGAAAAGGTTCTGGTAGGACAAAGTACGTGTGATCATATTTTCACTATGGTAGATCCAGCTAAGAACTTTTTGCAAGGCTCGGTGCAAGTGATTCCGACTGTTTATTATGTGTGTGGAAGGAATGCCTATGTGAGGTTTCCTGCAAATTGGTATGGTGCATGTTATTTGGGAATTATTTTTCCGAAAATCTATCATGCAGAAGACTTCGAGCTTTTGGAAACTGGACACCACTCGAGAGTAAAAAGAGCTGCGAGTGCAGGGATGGTGATTGGAGATATATTTGGAGCAATGATACCGAGTTTGGATGTGTTTTTGAATGATGTGAAGATCAGAAGACTGGCGACTGTGGTTGATGAGTTGTCGATGAATACAGCAAGGTCTTTGATATTGGTGGATGGAAAGATGTTGTCGATAAGGACAATGGTTTTGCAGAATCGCCTTGCTTTAGACGTATTATTGGCAAAAGAGGGCAGAGTCTGTACATTTTTGAAAGTTCAGGAATGTTGTACGTATATTCCAGACAACAGCAAGGATCTGGAGAGATATATAAACAACATTACCACGATTCATCCAGAAATTGAGGATTTGATTGAAGAAGATGTGTGGGAAAAGATTGGTAAAGGATTTGGTGTTGGGGGAAGTTGTTTTGCGAATTTTGGAAAGGGGTTCCTTGGGTTTGTGCTGAAACCTCTCATTATTGTTGTGGTTTGTGTGATCTGCTTGTGGGGTTTCATCAGAGCTTACAAGTGGTTCAGAGGAAACAGAATTGAAAGAGCTCTCAGAGCGAGTGAAATGCGAATGGCTAGACTGCAGGACAGTCAATATCAGAATATCAAGAATATGGAGAGATTCCGACGGGGAAGGATGGCGACAAGTACTGTTTAGGTCGGTTCTTTCTCCAAGGGAATTGTGTGATGGTGTGATGACATTTGTCATCAAAGGGGGGAACTGATAGAGCGCCACGTTATTCTGAAATTTTGTAGGGGTGCATCTTATTCACTGTTAGTCCGCACCCACATATTAATCGAAGTAGTTTAGGGGTGATTAGAAATGTAACCATGTTTATGAAAAGTAATGTCGTAGATCATTGTAAATGTAATTTTTAGTAAACGCATAGTGTTTGGTTTTTATGTAATGCAATGTATTAGGTTAAGCGTGTACCATATTAAAGATGCACGTTTAGTCTGCTTATTTACATATAAGGAGTAATGAAATTAATGCTTAAAGTGTGATTTAGGAGTGTGTTTAACAGTGTAAAGGCCTGATCGCATATACGTTTAAAGAGAAAGGCCTGTTCAGTTTCTTATGTTAGCTAAACGTTGTAGGCCGAAAATGATTTCCCTTGGTAAAGGCCTTGGGTTTCGGGAGAATTGAAAATCTTAGAGAAGTGAAAGGTTTTTCGTTCCCATGTTTCTGTTGCAGGTGCAAGGACATTTAGCTCGTTAGAGAGACTAGGTCTTTGTTTTAGGAGTTAGGATGGTACGAGAAGCCAACAGGGGAGTACATTGGAATTTACGGATGATACTTTCAGCGGAGAAGGTGCCTGGGACCCAAGGTCAAGCTAACCGTCGTTGGATGGAGTACAATTTTCACTGTAAAAGTACTGGAAGGAGACCTGGCTGAAGAGGTGTACCGAAGGGCGTGTTCTATGTTTTTGGGGTTTTGTATTAGGGACAGTGCCCCAAGGGTGGAGCAGTTGAGGTTTAGATGGGGAGCTAGAAGGAGCATCTTAGAATGAGCTCTGACTAAGTGAATGTACTTCTAAGGAAGTCTTCACTTCTGACACCTTTTTATTCTCTTGCCTGGGAAGGGAAATGCTAAGTAGGGATGTCACCTTAGAGATAGAGTAGGGACAGACTAACTGTTTTTCCTTTTAGGCTGATGATTTCAGATGTTGGGGATTCAAATTACCTCTGTCTCTCCGGTGGAATGGACAGACCACTTCTTGGTGTCCATCCTCTGCCCGGTCTCGGCCACTCCTTCCATCTCTACGGCTAGACGGGTTCAGAAGAGGGCTTGGAAAAAGCTTCGGCTAGAGGACTTTCATCGTCTTCTATTAGAGGAGCCGCTGGGCCCTTTGACGGATGTGGAAAGGGGGTATGACCTCTTCTGTTCATGGATAACTAGGGCCTTGGACTCTCTGATACCCATCGTTTCAACTAAAATCAATCCCAGAGAGTCGAGTCCCTGGTACGATGGCACTCTCCGGGCCCTAAAGGGTGCCTGTAGACGAGCAGAGAGGGCTTGGAGGAAAACCTATGGGGCTGATCTAAAAGCTGCATACGCCAAGTCCGTTAAGCTCTACCATCGAGCTATCTGCCGAGCCCGTGCGGCTTTTTATGCCACCGTATTCCGGAACAGTCCGAATCCGTCAAAAGCTATCTTTAAGGCCGTAAAAGATCTCACAGCGAAGCGGACTACCTCTACGACCGTGAGCTCCCTTTCCCATTGTGAATCCCTTGCATCTTACTTCTTGGGGAAGGTCCAAGCTATATATAGGACATTCCCTAGCATAGGGTTCACTGAGGAAAGTATAAATGGGGTCCACCATCAGACTACACTGCTTGTTTTCCCCCCCCTCACCTTGGATGGTTTTGACAAACTTGCGCTGCAAGTCAAATCTGGGTCCCCATCTGATCCAGTAAGGCCTGCTCTCTTCCGAGACCAAGCTTTTATGGGGAGTACAGCCGTATGCTCCCTTGTCAACCTCTCCTTGGAAACGGGAACTGTTCCATCTAAGTGGAAACAAGCTGTGGTGTCCCCGATCATTAAAAAGCCCACCCTGGACCCTTCCAAGCCTGAAAGCTATCGCCCCATCTCGTTGTTACCCTGGCCAGCCAAGATCACGGAGGTCCACGTCAACCTGGCCCTGTCTGAACATCTGACTCGGACCAATGCCCTCGACCCCACACAAAACGGATTCCGTGCTGGGCACAGTACGGAAATTGCGCTACTTGTGATGGTGGAACATCTCCGGGCAAGGTTGGATGCTGGTCAAACGGCGGCGCTTATTTTGTTAGATCTTAGCGCCGCCTTTGATACGGTAGACCACAGCATCCTCCTGCATCGGCTCGAGGAGACTGGCATTGGCGGTCAGGTGTTGCAATGGTTCCGCTCCTTTTTAGATGACCGCTCCTTCTGTGTTGCCATCCCTCCCTTCAAGTCCAACTACCAACCACTGGCCATGGGGGTTCCGCAAGGGTCCTCGCTGAGTCCCACGTTGTTCAATCTTTACGTGAGACCGCTGGCTGATGTCGCTAGGCAGTGGGGCCTTACTTTGGTCTCATATGCTGACGACACTCAGCTGGCGGTTACTCTCAGTGGGGATGCGGAGATTGAGGCCCCCAGGTTTCAGTCCGGACTGAAGGCGGTGGCTAGCTGGCTGACAGGCAATTGCCTTCAGCTAAACGCCACTAAAACAGAGGTGATGGTCGTCGGGAAGGGAGTGGAGCTGTGGGGTGACCACTGGTGGCCCTCAGAGTTGGGACCTACTCCGATCCCGGTATCGGAAGTGAAAAATCTGGGGGTATGGCTGGATGCGGGCCTCTCCTTTGTAGGCCATACTAAAAGAACCTGTTGTTTCGGTCTCCTGAGGGGCTTGAGACCTGTTCTCAAGTTCTTTCACGCCCCGACCAGGCAGCTGGTGATCCAGGCTACTATCATCTCCCGCCTGGATTACGCCAGCTCTCTCCTGGCTGGGGCTAACCAGGCTGAACTAACCCGCTTACAACGGGTTCAGAATGCTGCGGCGAGGGCGATTGTTGGCTTGCCCAGATTCTGCTCAGTGACAGGTGTCCTCCGCTCCCTTCACTGGCTTCCGGTCAGGAAGCGCATCCTCTTCAAGGTTTTGTGCCTTGCTTTTAAAATCTTGAGAGGTACAGGCCCGGAAATCCTGTCGAGTTGTCTGTCTTTGTATGTCCCTGCCCGTAGCCTTCGCTCTCAGGGTCTGGCCCTTGCGGTGGTTCCCAGATTCAGGCTTAGCCGCATGGGAGGCCGCTCGTTTAGGGTAATGGCTGCGTCAGCATGGAACTCCTTGCCTGTTGAAATCCGCTTGCTGGAGGACCTTCTGACCTTTCGGAGGGCTATAAAAACCTTCTTGTTTTAGCTGTTTCTTAGTTTCTGTTTTTAGCCTGTGGTTGTTTTACGTGCTACCTTGTCTCTGCGCCAGGACGCTCCTTGGCTGGAGTATCTGTGCGCACAATAAATAGTCGTAACATAACATAACATAACATGTACCTTTCCACCACTGAACACCTCCGGCAGATTATGGACTCCGGTCAGAGTGCTGCGCTGATACTACTCGATCTCAGCGCAGCCTTCGACACGGTCTCTCATAATATCCTTCTAAGCCGTTTGGAAAGTTTTGGAATACAAGAACTGGCACTGGAGTGGTTCCGATCATTCCTTACGGGCAGGTCCTTCTGTGTGTCAGCCCCCCCATTTATCTCCCAACCTCAGACTATAGGCCAGGGAGTCCCGCAGGGGTCTTCCCTCAGTCCATGCCTTTTTAATCTGTACATGCAGCCCCTTGCGGCAGTAGCCAGGGAATGGGGTCTCACGCTGGTGTCGTACGCCGACGACACACAGCTGGTTATCACCTTGACAGAGGTGCCCTCCACTTCTGCCACAAGATTCAGGGATGGACTGGCCGCAGTCGCCAACTGGATGACAGCAAACTGTTTACAACTTAATGCAGGGAAAACCGAAGTGCTACTCCTAGGCAAGAACTCCAGCTGCTGGAATGACCACTGGTGGCCCCCCCTGTTGGGCCCCACCCCCCCTCCTAAATCTTCGGTCAAAAACTTGGGCGTATGGCTCGACTCTGCACTGAACTACCAGAATCACACAAAAAAAGTAGCGGCTACTTGCATCGGGTTGCTGAGAAGCCTTAATCCTATTCTAGGCTTCTTCGACCACAAAACACGGCAGCTCATTGTCCAATCTACCATCCTGGCTAGATTGGACTATGCAAGCGTCCTACTCTTGGGCGCCAATAAAGCCGAGACAATCAGGTTCCAGCGAATACAGAACGCTGCGGCCAGAGCAATAATAGGCCTCCCTAGAAGGTGTTCGGCTAGAGCCACAATACACAAACTCCACTGGCTTCCTGTAGAAGCCCGCATCCAATTTAAAGCCTTGACCACGGCGTTTAAAATCCTGAAAATGGATGGCCCTGAACTCCTCCGCCCGCTGTTAACATCGTACACCCCCCAACGCCAGCTACGCTCTACGGGGCAGCACTTAGTAGTGGTCCCCCGCACGAAATTCTGCCGCATTGGGGGCCGCTCCTTCAGACTGCTGGGAGCAAAACTGTGGAACTCTCTTCCCCTCCACATCCGTTGCCTCGACAACCTAGCCGCCTTTCGCAAAGCAATCAAAACCCACCTCTTCCCACCCCTACAAACCTTCTCCCCCCCCCACAGGTCATGCTATGGTTCTTAGCGCCGGGACGCCCCGTTGCTGGGGCAGCTGTCGCGCTCAACAAACCCTTAACATAACATAACATAACATGTAGAGATTGGACTAGCTATTGTTTTATTGATGCTTTTAGAATTGATTCTTCTTATACTGAGTCGAATGAGACTCTTACGTAGCATTTCCTTTGTATTAGTGCCCATTTATTTTCTTCACCTTGTATTGAGGTGTTTGTATGTGCAGTTATTCTTGGTTGTAATAAAATCTTAAAAATTTAGATTCGGAGTCAGTGGTCCTTTGAAACGGAAATTTGATTCTGTCGATTATGAATTGAGATTTGAATTTCCTCCCCTGTACACTATTTAGCAGATAAAAAGATCCAGGCGACCTGAGAGGATTCTTGGAGATTATAAGGTAGGCAAGAATCCGGTCCTATCACCGGCACTCCGAAATGCAGTTTACCACTACTGTTTAATTTGTCAGCAGACACGCTTCAACCTTGCAGTTTTGTCAAAGCCACGTAACCAAGTAAACTGTGCCCAATCGCCTTAAAAAGAAATTACGTTTCACCCCACAAACAGAAATAGTAAAAAGACTCCAGCAGTGCTTTACGTTTACATACAATGACATAAACAGAAGGAAAGCAGCACGGTATATTACAAGTGTTTCCAAATTGACTCACAGTTGAAAAGTACAGAAGCAATTTTTGCAAGTCCTGGAACAAAAAATGGAATTACATATACAAGATATGTGCTGAACCTTAAACATGAGTCTGCAAAGCACATTCAAGCAATAAATGTTATGGGACACACTCAAGCATAATTAGTGTCTGCTTTGCAATCCAGGTTAGACGCCAAGTGGCTGAAAAATATGTGTGTACGATTTTGTAATCCCCTCAAAATAAAAGGAATCTGGGTTTGTGCACAAATATATATATATAAATTCAAAAATTGTATACAAAAAGATGTTGTACATATACAAGCAAAAAACAGCATGTAGCCGAAAGCAGCAAAACCAGAAATATACCACAGTATGGCAACCCCCATCTAAAAATGTAAATGATCACATAAATGGTCATTAATACGCAGCTAAGCAATTCCATAACAATCAGTGTAAGCTTCCAATGCCCCTAATGTACAAACTGAAAAACAAAGGGGCATATTATCAAGGCAGGCGATAAAATTATCGCCGCTTTAGCGGCAGAAAACTGCAGCTAAAACAGCGATAAAGGGCTTGATAATACGCTCTAAGGAATTCCAATTGAAGCTCTGGTTAGATGTCCTTCACATCTAACATGGGCTTCAATTGGAATTCCATAGAGCATATTATCAAGCCCATTATCGCCGTTTTAGCGGCAGTTTTCTGCCGCTAAAGCGGCGATAATTTTATCGCCGGTCTTGATAATATGCCCCAAAGTGTCCCTAAGTGAAAAATCAATTCACACGGTTTGAGAATCAAAAACAGTTCACTAATATAAAAGTGTATTTCCCTGGATCCAGGCTCAGTTAGAAATACATAGTGGTGTAAACAGTCTGAAAACAGAGTGAGAAAGATTTATAATAGGCAGCCACCACTATTATACAAGATATGTGCCTATAATGCAGCATACTCTGTGGGAAACTGTCCCATATGTGTATACTTCCCTAGCAATGTTAAAAGGAAATGATAAAATAAATCATCATTTTCATCAAAAACTATAAAACACTCAAAAAGTACGCTGAATATAAGAACAATAACGGTGACGTGCAATGTCGGCAAGGCACCGGAGCGCCATTTAATATCTGGAGGCGTCCCGCAGCGTGGAAGCCACGCTACGCCTCACTGCTTCCATCGCTGCAGGGGACTCCATACCCCAGCTACCCTAGCCCGGAGCAGGAGAGCTGCATTGTCGGCAGGGTGCCGGACCGCGATTAAATCTCAGAAGTACGGGACACGGCCTGGGCGAAGACCGGTCCAAGCCTTTCTGTACCCATCTGCGGCTGGACAAGACTGGGCTGGGCCACCCCTCTTGGCTCCTTGATCTGGGAAGACGCATAATTGGGTACGCTAACATTTTTAAAATATGGATATCTGGGAACGCGGATCCTTGCAGTGGACTCGTGGACCCTACTGAAATTTGATTGCCCGCCAACACTACAACCATGGGAGTCGGGTTTAAGCTGAGTCCCTCAAAGTAAAGAAAAAGGGGCAGTGTAGAAATACCCTGACCCCCCAGATATGGTGGGGGAGTCCCACAGATACCCAGCCGGTGGTTAAAAGCATTTTTTTAATTTAATTTTGCTGCAAATTCACAGATATATCCAAGAATCATCAGGAAAATTGAAAGAAAAAGATGCGTGGGCTCCCCCGAGTCTTTTATAGGAAGCTCAAATCCTGGGGCAGTGTTTTATAATTATGTGGGGGGTACCCATGCCGCCACCTTCCCGAGGCAAATAATAATAAACTGATGTGGGAATTAAAATAGAAATGCAGATGGGCCCGCTTGCCCCCCTGCCACCCCATGGGCCAGCACCGCCCCTGGGCTATAAATTATAGAAGTGTGGGCAAATAACATAGAAATGCAGGGGGGCCTGTGTGGCCACACTGCAGCCCGAGGATTGCCACCTCCCCAGTGCTTAAATATTATAATGCAAGGGGTCCGTTGGGGACCCCCAGCTCTGGGGACCACCATCTCCCCAGAGCTAAATTAAAGGTTGGAGGGGGCACGCAGCTCCCTCCTGGAGCCAAAGATGGCCATGGGGACTGCCATCCCCCCAGGGCCGGCTCCTGCTATGTCCCGGGGTGCCACCCTCGGGCCTTTGCTGCTTGCTACGGCTTGGCATGAGCTTTACCACTCCCACCAAGCCATAGCAAACTGTGCTCCACTTTGATCAAGCAAGAGCATTTTGTTGTCGCTCCTCAAAGTGGAGCACAATTGCTTTTACATAAAGGCAAATGCATGTTAGCAGCTCCCGCTCTGTCAAAGCAATGCTAGTTACCGCAGGAGGTGAGGAGCCAACAGGGACCACGGGGGCCTCCTGGCTTCCCCACAATCCCCAACAGAGTTTGGTGCCCTGGGTGGGACCAGGGCACCCACAAGTGAGGTCGGGCCCCGGGGATGGGTCTCCACTCTCCGGGCCAAAACAGTCCCAGGAGGGGGGGCCGCTCAGCATTTTTTAATTTTTTTTTAAAAGGCCGCGCCCTGGGGGATAGGGTCCCCGGTGCCATAATTGGCCTGGGGTGTGAGGGGGCCACTTGGCTCCCTTCCCTTTAAGTTAGTAAAACTTTATTTTTTTTTTAATGGCTGGGGGCTCACCTCTCCTATTCAAAATAGCCCCAGCCCCGAGTGTTGGGCCACTCAGCCCCCCCTCCCCAAATACATAAAAAATACTTTTGTTTTAAACGGCAAGTCGCCGGAGGCCTGACCCCCTTTCTTCACAGGAGGCCTGACCCCCTTTTTTCACCACTCTACAAACGCACCTCCTGACGCATTGTTGATTGGGACGCTGAGGGTCCTTGGGGGCCAAAAAGCCCTCCTGTATCCTCCAGTAAGTCGCAAAGAGCCTGATTGCTGAGGGGATTTTGGAGGCACGTCCCCTTTCTCCACCACTGTGCAATGCACCTCCTGGTGCATTACTGGTTGAGAAATGAAGTCCCCTTGGCTCCAAAGCATCCTTGGGGGCCAATAAGCCCTCCAGTTACCTCCAGTAAGTCCCACACAGCAGGATTGCTGAGAGGTGGTCAAAGGCCATGCACCCCTTTTCTACCACTCTGCAAATACGCCTTCTGGTGCACTACTAGTTAGGGGATGAATTCCCCATGAATGCTGAGGGTCCTTGGGTACAATAAGTCCTCCTGTTACCTCCAGTAAGTCCCAAACAGCGGGATTGCTGAGAGGTCGTCGGGGGCCACGCCCCCTTTCTCCACCAGTCTGCAAACACGCCTCTTTGCACACTACTGGTTGGGGGATGAAGTCCACTTTACTCCTAAGGAAGCGAGGGGGTCACTAAGCCCTACTGGCAAGTCCAGGAGCAACTCCCACTGAAACTTTAAAAAAAAATGATTTCTTGGCCCTGGGGGGTCCTGTGGGCTCCCCCCCCCCAAGAGGCCTAGTGGGTCAGGGTGCTTCTACCCCGCCCCCTTTTCTTTTTTTGTAAATCATTTTTCTGTGCCTAAGTTCAACCGAGTCACAAGATGGCTGCCAACACTTCCTGGTTTGAAGTGTTGGCAGCCAATCAGATCTCAGCACGAGATCGGGAGGGGTCGCAGATCCACTGCGTCCCTATATATACAAGTGGAAATTTCTTTAAATTTCTCCACAACTACTAGACAGATTTACACCAAATTCCAAAAAGGCAATTCCTTGGACCAACATCTACCTTCCTGACAAATTTGGTGTAAATCCATTCAGCAGTTCGGGCTGTAGCCGTGTCTAAAGGTCCTATGGGAATTAACATGGTGTAAACATGCTTTTAAGCACCCCCTCGTTCTCGGCCCCCTCTTGACAGATCACCCTGAAACTTTCAAGACAGCTGCTGAAGTGAGCGTCATATCAGTTTTGAAAATGTCAAAGATTCGTCAAACGGTAAAAAAGTTATTGGCAAATTATAACACTCTTCCTATGGAAACTAGGAAATAGATCATAGCAACAGCCGAGATAAGAGGATAAGCGTCACTTTAAATGATTTGGTCGAGATAACAGGAAGAATTGAACACTAGAAGTTCTTACTTGAATTTCAATGTTAAAAGCCCTGAAGAAGCGAGACACTCGCGCAACACATGTTGGCTTGGCTGTCGAATATTTAGCTTGGCTGTCGAATATGTGTTTAAATGCAAAATTATGGAAAAATGTTTAACGTGAAGAACCTATGGAAATAAAGACTTTATATGGACTTTTATAGTGTTGCGTGTGTCCTTCTCAGAACATTAACCAAACTGGACCATATGGACTCTTCCCTGTAGGGTTAACGGGGTCTGAGAAATAGCACTGAACTAATTTGCAAATTTAAATATATATATATATGTATATATATATTCACTGAAAAAACCATAGGTTTTACAGACGTTATAGTTAGGAATTAGCATTTAAAAAACCTTAGAAATTCACTAAAAAAACATAGGTTTCAGGGACGTTATAGTTAGTTGAACATTTGACTTGAGCTAACTATAACCTATGGTTTTTTTAGTGAATTTCTAAATTTTTAAATGCTAATTCCTAACTATAACGTCTGTAAAACCCATGGTTTTTTCAGTAAATTTCAAAAGGTTTTTTAAATGTTAATTTCATATTTTAATGTTTATAAAACCTATATTTTTTCTATTATATTTTTAAATATTTTGGAACTCTAGTATACTTCTTGTTTTTAACCTTAAAAATGATGTAATGTTTTATATCTTCCCCAAAAAATATGTATATTTTTTTTGGGGGGGGGGGAAACTGCACTCCCATACCGTTAGCGTACCAAGCTCCATCACCACACGAATCCTATCCGCCATATTGTTAAACTCGTAAATGATGCACATTTCATATCCGACGAGTTTGTGGCACCGCGTCCCGCGTAACATCATATACGCATTAAGTCACCCCAGGTACTACTTTGGTATCAGACAGGTACGCAGTACCAAGCCACGCGTTACGTCATGTATGTATGGGGTCGCGCCTGCTGCATGTTGCGTATTCGACGAGTACACGCTGCCAGGCCCTGTATTACGTCACAGACGTATAGTATCGCGCCGGGCATGCCATTCCCTTTTTTTTTTGTCTCAAAAGTATATCTAAATAACTTTAAACAGTATATGAGAGCACGCGAAAATCTAAATTATTTTAAACATTTATATATTTCTAACTGTAATAAACTTATATTATGATAAATATATTTTGTCAAAATCGCGTCGGGTGCGGCCTCCTTGCGCGCTCCGTGCGCGATTGCCATGTGACATTAAAAAAAACCATTTGATTGGTTCATAACATCTCCCATTGTAAAAGTTGTAGAACCCACCCATTTTACTCATTCTCTCTACAGCATTTGATGAAAGACACCTCTTCTGCTTAGAAAGCTTTTTTGAAAAGTGTTTTCCTGTATACACATATCTTATACTACACACAACATGCAACGATCATCTTGATCAATATTCATGCTCTGTACATTAGCCTTACACGTGTGATTGCCATGCATCTCAAACGTTCCATCAAAAAACAAATATGTGTTACACGATGCCCCTGGTGTGTGTGTCTGCACATTATTGTGCTGCCTTTCGGCCTGGGTAGTGCTGACTCTAAGGAGCATCATCAGCCACGGGCAGAGTGCACATCTTAGATCACATGCCATCTCATTAACGATAGTTTCAGCCCTCTCGACACATGCTACACTAATCTAAATTGCACACTCTGCGAGGTCAAAACTACAAAAGAAACACACATTAGTACACTTCCTGGCCAGGCAAGAACTGAACAACGCCCAAGTCCCTGGAATAATTATTCACACCCCTACGCTGGCCTGGCGTACGCAAGCCATGCCCACTTTGCGTACGTATAAATAGGATAACCACGACGCCACACGTCCCTCCTCTTCCACACTACCTCAAATGATTTGCCGCATCCACCTCGCATATCAAAATGCGCAATAAAAAAAAGAAATGGATCCATGAGGTGTACTCCATCCTGGCAATCAACACGGGCACTAAATTGTGAGCCCTACTGCCCGTCGTCTACGAAAGGGATCCATGAGGTGTACACTCTCCTGCTATCAACACTCCATCTGAATTGTGAGCACTGCTGCCCGTAGTGTGTGCTCACACAACAATGACAGCAGGTAAGCAGAGTGGCCTGGGTGCACAGGACCTCCAATTGAGCGCACTGCGGCAAGAGGGGTGGGGTGTTCAGCCTAGCTGCGCAGGTCCGAACAAACGATATTGCCATGTGTTATGATGTGATCTTTGACCTCAATCAGTCACATCTCTGTCTCATTTTAAAGACCTGCTGGACAGTACTGTAGGCCTGAGCCAGCAGGCAGCGCTGCCCTATAGACACCTCTTCAGAGCGGTGCTGCGGGAGGGATGGGATGCATCAGCCAGACTGCGCACGTGCGAATAAGCGATATTGCCATGTGTTATGATGTGATCTTTGACCTCATTCAGTAACATCTCTGTCTCATTTTAAAGACCTGCTATACCATAAGGTAGGCCTGAACCTACGGGCAGCGCTGTCCTACAGACACCTTTTGAGGGCGGTTCTGCGGGAGGGGTGGGGTGCATCACTCTGACTGCGCACGTGCGAAAAAGCGATGTTGCCGTGCGTAATGATGTGATCTCTGACCTCATTCAGTCACAACGGTCTAATTTTAAGGACCTGCTGGACCGTACTGTAGGCCTGAGCCAGCGGGCAGCGCTGCCCTACAGACACGTGGCGTTGACTTTTAGGACACTGTAGTGAGCTCCTTACTAAGTGTACATGCACACAGGCTCCCGCCACTGCATTACACGTGCACATTATGCTTCTCCCATGCGCTTTGTTCCTTTGTATGTGAACGTTGGCATAACATATTATTATTTAACCTTGTGTATTCTTGTGCACTCCAACTCCTCTTTGAAACACGATTACCACTAACAGTTGGTAGATCGTACTTCAGAAACGAAGGATGCACTTAACTTCTATTTTCTCTCGAGCTTGAAATAAACCTTAATTTACCTCTAGACGTTTCCACCATTATATTATTTCTCCATTTTCATACATTCCATTGATTGCCACAAGAAGGGCGGAGCGTGAGCTGACCCCGCAATGATGCCCTGGCATTCTGATACCTTCCATCGTGGTATCAAGACACCGTCCCCAACCGGAGACCTGGTCTATCGTACACACATACCCCGGACTAGGAGCTTGCACCAACACGTCGTGGGACACACCAGTGGTGGCAGGTGAGCAGTGAAGCCTCGGTGTGCAAGACCTACAATTGAGCACAGTGGTGCGGGGGAAGGGGTTGGGGTGCAGCACCCTGGGTGCACAGCCGCATGCAAGCAATTTTCCCGTAGCTAATAATGTAGGGCTATATTATCAAACAACGGTGATAACATTATCACCACTTTAGCGACAGGAAACAGCAGCTAAAGCAATGATAAGGGGTGGATAATATGCCCTTGTAAATTCCCATAGAAGCCTAGGTTCACACCAGAACCTGGGCTTCTAAGGGAATTCACAAGGGCATATTATCAACCCCTTTTCGCCGCTTAAGCGGCAGTTTCCTGCCGCTAAAGCGGCGATAATGTTATCGCCCTTCCTTCATAATATGGCCCATAATCTCTGGCCACATGTATTTAATTTTAAGGACTTGCTGAACCACACTCTTTCTCGCAGATCCCAGCGTCCTAGACAAACGCGTGACGGAGGGTAAACACTAAGGGCTGGGTGCAATAGGCCCACGCTCTGTCTCCTCCTCCCTCTCTTCTTTTGACTCTCCCTCCCCTTCTCCCTTCCACCCACTCCCCCTCCCTTCCACTCTCACTATGGTCCTTTTATTCGGACTACCTTTCTTTACCTCTTCCACATAGCACACATACTTATGTTTCATTTTTGTCTTGCCGGTTTCCTACGATGCTTCCACTGGAGGCCAACCCACGTTTTTTTTTATTATACAGTTCTATTAAAGTTACATTTCTATGTATTTCTGTTTTAATAAAGGTTACTTATTTTTCCAAATGGATGACATAGTTCAATGAGCCGACGACCCTGGCATGAGTAGAAACAGCTACACAAACAAAACGGGTCTTCAGCACAACGCAAGCAATTTTGAAATATTGCTGAGTGGTGCCCTCTTTTTGCCTTCTCCCACTCGTCGCCAAATTTATGTAGTGAAGAGGCAGACAGCAGTGAATCCAATAAGTAGATTTATTACAAGAAAACAAAACACCTGAAACAACCACCAATAGAAGCAGACAGCAAAGCAACCGTCTAATCCAGCACCGTGTACAAACTCAGCAAGGTTCCCCTCATGACAGCCCTACATTCTAACATTACATACTGAGGGCCATATTATCAAGGAACGGCGTTAAAATTATCGCAGCTTTAGCGGCAGGAAACAGCCGCTAAAACGACGATAATGTGCTTGATAAAATGCCGTAGAGAATTCCAATAGAAGCCAATGTTCTCGTGTTAACATGGGCTTCTATTGGAATTGTCTACGGCATATTATCAAGCCCATTATCGCCGTTTTAGCGGCAGTTTCCTGCCGCTAAAGCGGCGGTAATTTTAACGCCGTTCCTTGATAATATGCCCCTTAGATTCTAGTAGAATTACATACTAACATTCTACTATGACTTACAATGGAATACTACACAGAGCACATGACTTTACAGCAATGAGCTCATAGTTTCATACACGAGTCTTGACACCGGTAGGGGTATGACTTTCGCTTCCCACTCCCTATATTGTATAAACGTAAACTAACACTTCTTCCACAAGTATGCTACTGCACCCAGAGCACATCACTTTTCAGCAATGAGCTTACAATTTAGGCTCACGGTTTAATCCCCGAGTCTTCAAACCAGTAGGGATGAGTAGTTCGCGTCCCACTCCCTATATACTATAAACGCATACTAACACTACTTACACATTTATACTACAGCGGCTAGTATCCTACACTGCCCAGAGCCCATCACTTTACAGCAATCAGCTAGGTTTCATCCCCAAGTCTTCACACCGGTAGGCGTAACTACTTCGCTTCCTGCTTCCGATATACTATCAACACACAGTAGCGGTCAGTATTGATTGATTGATTGCTTTTATTTGTTGATTAATTAAAACCATTACAAAAAGGACAAAATAAATACAAACCAAACACTTTACCTAATTAAACATTCCAAAATACAATACATAAAATTGATCACAATCAATTAGCTTTTTCCAATTCGGGATAATTCGAAGTTATTATTTCATTTTTAAAATAGTTTACAGGACGTCAAAGTTTTCAGAGATAAAGTGCACGTGTGCCGATCAATATAAATAATAAACATTATAGATGGAACATTATCTAAGAATAGTACACTAAAAACAAAGAATTAGTACATTATATTAAAATAGTACTATAAAGGCAAATAATTAAAAAGTGCCATAAAAATAATTCATCATCACCTTAAAAGCAGCAACATCGACAAACCACAGTCTTAACAAATGTAACATATACTTTGTTTGTCAACCTTACATAATTTCTTTTCTACTATAAGCATACATTTTATAAATTGATGTATAATATAAACGTTGACACCACTTAAGCAAAATATTAATGCCGATCTACAAGTCCTAAGTCCCATTTCTTTGAAGATAGGTTTTAAAATTAGTTTCCGTTCCTTCAACATTTTTGGGCATAGTGTTACCATATGCAACAGAGTTTCGTCATACTGCCCACAAAGCCGACAAATATTTGAGGCCCATTTGGACTCCTATTTAGGGGTTACATCTTTGGTTGGATAAATGCCAAACCTTAATAACATAAATTTCTTCTTAGTTAAGGGTTTTTGGTGATAAAGAAGTAAATAAGGTTGGGCCATCATTTTGTCGAAGCAATTGGCAATAGACCAAAAGTGTTTATTTTTTCTCAACTCATATTTATCCAACAATACTGACAGCAAGGCAACGGTTGAATTAATTATTTTTTTATAATCCATTTTACTCCTTGTTTCGTCTTCCAATTTGGGACAATCAAATTTTAGGAGGCACTCAGCTAAATAATCCTGCCAGCTTCTAGAGTATTCACTAGTCGAAATCTCGCTCCAACACATATTGGCCAACGTGCCCTCCTTGGCTCGAGATAATGCCAATAGTGTTTTTACAAATGATGCTTTACGCACCAAGAGCTGATTCAGTAAGCCAAATTCCAATCTTAAATTGGCACGATAAGTCTGCCTAGGAATCCTAAAGACTGATTTATATGTCCTTGCAACTATAGCCTCCAATACTTTCACATCTCTACCCTTAAAAATAATAGACCCATAGTCCAGGGAGGGAATAAGTTTCGAAATGCAAAAGCAAGCGAAATACCTTTAGCCTCCAAGTTATTAAAGTGCTGTTTGAATGATAGTCGATCATCAAATGTAATACCCAAATATTTGTACGTTTTTACACAGTCCACAGACAAACCATTAAAACACATATCCTTTACTCCAAGTTTGCCTTTTCCTATTAAAATTATTTTTGTTTTTTTTATATTAATTGTTATCCCATTTTGAGTTACATATACATTAAAAGAGTGTATTAATCTTTTTAGTCCTATCATGGTTTGGCTAAGTAAAATAGTATCATCAGCATACTGTAAGTATTTAATTTCTTTACCCATTACAGAGGGGGAGTGTGAATTTACGTCCTTAAAATGGATTGGGAGATCAGACATATATAAGTTAAAAAGACAAGGAGCGAGCATGCATCCTTGTTTTAAGCCAAGATTTGTTTCAAGACGGCGGGTAGTATGACTACCATTGCCAATTTTGACCTGCACCCAAGTATTTGAGTACAATAATTTAATCCTTTTTAAAAGGGTTTCTGAAATACCCCAATTCATTAGCTTTTTCCAAATAATATTTCTGGGTACAGAGTCAAATGCGGCTTTTAAGTCGATAAAACAAATATACAGTTTTTGTTTCCTATATATTGCTCTTTCACCTAATAATGCTAATAAAATCAAATTGGTAAGAGTCGATTCGCCCTTCCTAAATCCCGTCTGAAAGTCAATTATAGAAAGACAGTCAGCTTTATTAAATGTTGGAAAATGATCCCTATCGTACAACATCGTTAGGTTATATTTAATAAATTCACACTTAGACCATTGGGATAACAGGTCTGAGTGGATTTCCTGCTTTTTATACGATAAAAGATGGGTATTAAAATCTCCAGAGATGATCATCTGTGCATCCCTATGATCATAATATAACACTTTCACCATCTCCCATAACTCTAAAATTTGAAGTGATCGCACCTTTTTTTTCGAACTTAAATAAACATTTAAGATGATCAACGGTTGGCTGGCTATTAATTTAACACATTGAAACCATTTAACATGAAGGTCTATTTCATAGTGTTCAACATTCAGATTTAAAGAAACATATATTGAGAGTCCTCCACTCGGTCGACCATATGAAGCTTCCCTGCACGCTGTGTTCAAATATTCGTAGTATCCAATCAGCGGCGAGCTAGCCAAATTCCACGATTCTTGCAGAAGTAATACATCAAACAAATTTAAAAATCTTACAGCATTTACATCTTCTACAATGGTATTGAAGCCATTAATATTCCAAGAGCAAATTCTGACTGGTGTTGGAGCATTAAACAAAGTACCCCAACATCAATCAGTCTTTGCTAAAATTTTTTCAGATAGAATAGCCGGGGGCCAACTCCAATCGTCAGCTGCCTCATGAACCCCTTTTGATTCCTCACACACTCGTAACCCTGGCTGACAGCTTTTGATTTTAATGCCACCTAGCCTATTTATCGCTGAGGATGGACCTGAGGCACCTTTCAACACTATAGAATGGTTACCAACGGTTTGTTTTGGAGCCTCCTTCTTCACAATGGGTATTAGTGGGGTAGGGTATTGCAGACCATGTAGTCTCCATACTTTAATCCCCCAACTTTCAAAGTTGTTAGAATTCGCTAATATTCTCTTTACGATATCATCCTTTAGCCAAGTCGTGATGGTTGTCTCCCTATTACCACCGTCTATCTTAAACTCTACCGAATCCAGGTCTTCGGTTGCAACATCCTTAAGATCAGGAGTTGCTTTTAGTAATTTCAGAATGTTCCCTCTATTCAAGATATCATGTGGACCCCAAGTCGAGTATTGAGGGCAGAACACCACTTTTCGATTTTCAACTTGCGCCGATTCAGTATTACTCCTAAGCTTTAGACCGGATTGCTCAGTATTACTCCTAAACCCTAAATCCGATCTAACCGTATTGCCAGCAGTCACCAACAGGGGACTATCCTGCAAATTAGAGTAGCGGTCAGTAGTTCGCTTCCCACTCCCTGTATGGTATAAACGCCTACTAACACTACTTGCACACATATGCTACAAACACCAGACCACATCACTTTACAGCAATGACCTCACGGTTTAGACTCTCGGTTTCAAACCCGAATGTAGCACCATATCATATCACCACCATGCCACTCTGAGCAACACCGCACTTTCAGACCGTTAACAGTGATAACTACCTACTGGCGACCGCCAGTAGGTAATCAAGAACAAATTACAATAGTTCCTTGATTCTTTTAGCTTTCAAAAATTCTCTCTTTTACTGTCTTTCTACTTTTCCATATAAATAGTTTTTTAAATATTCAAGTACACATCGAAGTCAGAAATGCAACATATTCTATCAACACACTTTCTAGAACATTCTACAACACGTGGAGGTTAAAAGCTCAACAATGTTTTTAAACCTAACAATATTTTTTGCAACATTTTCTCGAACAGTTAACGGCACGTGCAGGTTAAAAGTTCACAATTGTTTTAAGTTCGAACAGTGCCTTCCAAATGCAAGTAGCAGGTGTGGTTGAGTTGAGCAAATTTTATCCTATAATATGTACGTGCAAACTGCTTTTTCCTAACCAATCACAAACATACTTTTCCACAAAACGAATGTGCACCCTACTTTTAAAAAACAATGCTTTTTATCTCCCAATCAGGTATCGTTTTGTATGCGAAAAGAAACTAGTGCCCCATCTTTAAACATATCTCTTATTCTACGAGGGAACTGCATGAGCTACAGACATCTTTCCATACCTTCCAGCCATACCTTCAAAATGCTAGTGTGGATCGTAGGACATAACTATGTTTTCTGGTGCAAGAGGTATGCAAAACAGAGAAGTATTGACTTAGACCTAGGTTTACAAAATGTGGACATTAAATGGTTGGACAGAGAGGATTGAAGTGGCACCAATTGTTGCCTTTGGGTAAAACCTGTTTGCATCTCCAACACCCTGACCTCATGATTGTGCACTGTGGTGGAAACGACCTAGGCACATTGACTGGGGTAGATTTGGAATTTGGACACCTTTGGACAATTGATGTTACTTTTGCCTCAAACTGACATTGTATATTCCAATATATATAAACAATTTTGTCCTCCAATTGAAAAATCTTGGAAAAAAGTCAACAAAGCTGTCTCTGCATATCTCAGAGACCACAAAATGGGGTCCATATACAACAACAACATACGTTTTGATATGGCGGATATATACAGAAGTGATGGAGTACACTTCACAGATGAGGGAAACCGAGTTTTCCTGAATAACTGGAAGCTGTGCATCCGCACTTATATGTAGCTCCAACTAATGAACACAAGGGCTCTTTTTAGAGCCACCCTATAACTTACAACTTAGGCCCCCTATTTTAGGGCCATATAATGCCAACTCCCGCACCCTCGGCAAAATGTATTCTCCACACAGCTGTGGCGCAGCGGCCAGACCATCTCACTTTGCAGCACAGACCTCAAGCTTTGATCCCCAGCTCTACTCACCCATTGGGGTGAGTAGTTTGCGCTTTACAAATACCATATTGATTTACCTTCGCACTCCCTATACACCACCTAAACACCATACACAAGCTACAATGTTCTAAACAAAAGTTCATCGAAGTACCTCATCGACATTTGTAAAGCACGAACAATCACCCGTAAGGGTCTCTAGGCGCTGGGGTCCGTCGGGAAGATTAAGCAAGCTACTGCCCAGAGTCACATGGTGCTGAGCTAATCTGCCGCCGGCGCCGGGGATCGAACCGTGATCCCCAGATTCCGGAGTCCGTCGTCCTGGCCGCGGAGCCACACCTCTTCCCTGACACTACTTGCACAGATGTGGCACAGCAGCCAAAGCACATGACTTCACAGCATATGACACACAGCTTGGGCTCACGCTTTAATCCCCGACTCCGGCAGCAGCTCAGCTCAGCAACATGAGACTCTAGACAATACCTCACATATATTCCGTACCCCAGGACTTTCATACCAGTACGGGTCAGTAGTTCGTCCTAGTAGTTATAAACACAACCGGACACTACTTCCACAACTGTAGTGCAGCGGCCACGGCACATGACTTCACAGCATAAGACACACAATTTGGGCTCACACTTTAATCCCCGAGTCCCGCACCAGCTCACCTTACCCGCACCTGACTCTACCCAATACCTCACTTAATTTTCGTAGCCCACCACTTACACACCGGTAGGGTTAAATACTTCGCTTCGCACCCCCTCTATAGCACACCCTAAACACCCCACAGAGGTTACAGTGCTCCTACCCTCCTAATTCCCCCTTTTTTCCTCATTTTTTCACCTTACTTGCTTCAACGGAATCACAAAATGGCGGCCAACACTTCCTAGTTGCAACCGCTCGCACCACTAACAGCCAATCAGCAACAAGCTCATGCTCGTAACGCCTCAGCCAATCAGATGGCAGAATTCCCAAATATCAATATCTGTAAACTTTGATATATCTCAAAAACTACTGAACGAATTTATACCAAATAAACAAAAGTGTGCTTTCTAGACCAAGACCCTTCTCCCTGCCAAATTTGGGGTAGTTCCGTTCACCCATTCGACCTGTAGCCTTTCTAAAGTTTCCTATGGAAATGAACATGGAGAAAACACGTTTTGGGACCCCCTTTTTTCTCGGCCCCCCCTTGACGAATCATCCCCAAACTTTCAACATAGGAGTTGATCTCAACAAAGAATTAGTTTTGAAAATTTCGCGAAGATTCGTCAATCGGCGCCAAAGTTATTGGGAATAGAATGTTGCCATTTTCCTATGGTAACTAGGTCCTAACTATAACTACCTACTGGCAACCGCCAGTTGGTTATATATATATATATATATTACCTACTGGCGGTCGCCAGTAGGTAGTTATAGTTAGGACCACGTTTCCATAGGAAATCCGCAACATTATATTTTGAATAACTTTGGCGCCGGTCGACGAATCCTCGCGAATTTTTCAAAATAGGTGGGGCGCTACGCTCCGCTCCTACCCTGAAAGTCTCGGGGGGATTCGTCAAGCGGGGGCTGAGATAAAAGGGGGGTCCCAAAACGCGTTTTTCCCATGCATTTTTCCATAGGACCTTTAAACAGGGCTACAGCCCGAACGGCTGAACAGAATTACTAGAAATTTGGCAGAGAGGTAGTCCTCAGGTCAAGGAAGTGCCTTTTGTAGGTTTGGTGTAAATCTGTTCAGTAGATTCAGAGAAAATAGCCTTTAAATCAATACATATATCTGAGCCAGCTTACGGTGCGCTTACGGTACGCTTACGGTACGCGTACGGTGGCGTGCGCAAGCGCGATTCTGATTGGCTCTTAGATCTTAGTAAACATTCGAATCGGCCGAAACCAGGAAGCCATTTTCTCTCTCGCACTGAGAGTGATTTTTAAAATATAAAGCCCAAAAACATGTAAAGGGGCTGTTTAGACAGCTCCCACACACATAGCCATGTTGAGGGAGTCCCCAAAGATCCCCCAAGGCCAAAAACGGAATTTTTATTTTTTCGGCAATTTCGCCGATTACGCTTACCGTTACCGCTTACCGAGATAAACTAAAATATTAAAAAAAAAAAAAAAAAAAAAAAATTATCCACACTCTCTCCACCCCGTGTGCAAATGGTGCCCAAAGGACACCATTTGTGCATGGCTTATAAAATTTGCGAAAAATTAAAATATTACCTTTCAAAACGAAGTGCATCATATGTCCTCCATGTGTGCACGGTGCGCGAAGCGCATCGTGCGTACATGGCCCATCTAGCGTAACGTGGGCACGCGGTGCGCGTAGCGCACCGCGCTCCCACCGTTCGTGCACGGCACTAACTGCGTAAAGTGGGCGCGCGGTGCGCGAAGCGCACCGCGTGCTCACTGTGCGCGCACGGTGCGCGAAGCGCACCGTGCGCGCACGGAACGAACTGCGTTAAGTGGGCGCGCACGCCACGAATGGCGTAAAGTAACTTAGCATTTAAAAAAACGTACAAATTCACTGAAAAAACCATAGGTTTCACACACGTTATAGTTAGGAATTAGCATTTAAAAAACCTTTCAAATTCACTGAAAAAACCATAGGTTTCACACGTTATAGTTAGCGGAAATTTTACTGATAAAAAACCAATGAAATTCCCCCGTTATAGTTAGTGCAGGCAACTATAACTCACGCGACCGCAATCTTCTGCTGATGACATATGTGTCTTTATGAAAAAAAAATATTTGTAATATATGTATAGCTAAAAATGTATGGAAGAAGACATGGGCAAATAAGTGTCTAAATAAAGTATTAGCATCAGCAGAGGATTGCGGTCGCGTGAGTTATAGTTGCCTGCACTAACTATAAAGGGGGAATTTCATTGGTTTTTTATCAGTAAAATTTCCGCTAACTATAACATGTGCGAAACCTATGGTTTTTTCAGTGAATATATATATATATATTGTGTGAACAAGGTCGGAGTTTCAGACCGAAACGCGTCATGGCGACATGGTGGTGAGCTAATAAACATCACTATCGACGAATCTGGGTCTGCTCTTGCTTTCCGGCAACACGAAGGAGTTAAGGCAAGGATCATTGATATATATATATATATATATGCAACCACAATCCTTGGATTGGAAGTTGTGTAAAAACACAACCAGGAACGGACCACCACGCAGGTAAGTAGTTTCAAAGTGCAGTTTATTCCTCCCTCACAACAACATGACGCGTTTCGCCCGGATTCAACCGGGCTTGATCATATATATATCACTCTCGGTCATACATCCGCCAGAATTGTAACAATCTGTCTGTGCGCTCTGTAGAAGGGTACAGCTAGTATGAGAATGCAGTCAAAACAATGAATGTCCCATTGTCCCATTGAGAGGCACAGTGAGACACTTTTACTGACTCCAGCCTCAACTCTAAAGTAATCAATCGTGCACTGTCAGGCACACCAACACATAACCTGAACTTACCTAGAGGCAATTCTGTTCACAGTGTGCACTAGACAAGAGTCAGATGTTGCATGAAAAAAATATACAGAAACGCAATTTCTTGAAAAAGCATGTACTCTTAGGGAATGAAAGAGCAAGAGAAAATGTGAAATATTGACTGGGATGTATCACTGACATGGGTTAATGGAAAGGAAGAGTGTATTGTCTTTCTGTGCGCTCTGTAGAAAGGCAGTGATTGGATGGACCTGACCATCTTAAGGCGCCACCAACAGGCAAGGAGAGAAAGCTCTCAATGCCTTAATGCTCATCCCAGACTTTCAGTCCTGCTCTATAATGTACATCACCCATAACATGAACTCACCCAGACGTTTGGAGGCAACTCCGTTCACCTTTTATGCACGAGTCACACATTGAATGGAAATAAACTGATAAAAGTATATATTCATATCGAACGGAATAGTAAGTGAAACAGGACTGAATCGCTCACATGGATTACCTGGTTTAAGCATTGAAAAGTCTACCTTGCCCGCTGTGCTGCTGTCTAAAAATCCAAACTGCAGCCTGGGCGCACCGGCCGGGCTGCTTCTGTGTGAGGGATCTGACGGAGCCATAGACTGCTGAACGCATGTGGAACCACACACGCTGAGGGGGTACACACTTGCAGGCTTATCAAGGGTGGTCTCGTTACTCGTCACTTTCTACTACTCGTGTGCCTTGCTTGCTGCATTGCAAGATACTGTCAAACCGATAATGAACAGCCTTTTAAAAAAAAAAATGATCGCTCTACTTCTTGGTGTAAATTGATCGCCTTGAGAAAGGACACAGAACAGACTGGGGCGAGAGAAAACTTTGTTGGGCATTACTTGTTCGATTCAGCCTTGAAACAGTCCCTATGAAGAAACACGTGTGGGCTGGCATTTCTATAGTGAATGTCACATTTTATACCTAAGAACTGTGCATAACATTGGCAAGAATAAATACAACCACCACTGTTTTGGACTTTGTGGTACTTCATTACTGGCCACACATTACAACTATTGGACTCCTTTGTGTGCTTCAGTATTGTTTCTTCATTAGACTGGAGCAGGCCGGGTTGGACTGGGATAGAAAATAGGCCCAGGCACCAAAATCAAAATGGCACCCAAGAGCAAACTATTTAGCTAAAAAAGTGGTCCACATTTGACAATTAGGGCAGTTTTAAACTTGTAAACACAAACTGTGTTTTGGGAGAATACATGCATTTGCTGCAGACAATGTTGTAATAAATGGGACTACAACAGTAAAAAATGTCTCACCCAGTCTGCAAAATGGGCCCACAAACAGCCGAAACACTGGTCCACATTGACTTTATGTGACAGGCGTAAAGGTCAGTCTGTCCATGGATTGGAGGACAGAGCACGGGACACTTGCTCTCAGGAGCTGTCTGCAGCCCTGCGTCTGTAACTAAAAAGAAAAGAAAACATGCGAATCGTTTTGTTTTGGGTCTTTGTTAGAGCACAGCAGGGTATGCTAAAGTAACACAGGGCAGGGCGGGGGAATGCCGCGCACCACCACCACACAGCTGAGCAGAAAGCTGGAAAAATAAAAAGGTAATAAAACTATTTTATTACCATTTTAGTATTCCGGCTTTCTGCCAAAGGGAGAGTGCAGGGCAGAGCCAGTGCGTCATTGCTGCTGATTGGCAGTGAGAAGGGGCAGGGCAAGAGGGCAGGGCAGGGCCAGTGCTTCATTGCTGCTGATTGGCAGTGAGAAGGGGCAGGGCAGGAGGGCAGGGCCAGTGCGTCATTGCTGCTGATTGGCAGTGAGAAGGGGCAGGGCAGGGCCAGTGCGTCATTGCTGCTGATTGGCAGTGAGAAGGGGCAGGGCAGGAGGGCAGGGCGAGTGCGTCATTGCTGCTGATTGGCAGTGAGAAGGGCCAGGCCCATTAGTTGGGAACCTGTTCTAGAGACACACTCCAATGGCTCTTTTTCATAGCATGAAAGTGCAAAGGGGAGAAGACCCGTTAATAAGCTAGTCAATTTGCCAACAATTCTCTTTGATACATAATAACTCACTGGCAAGCCACTGAAGGTTAGCTAGTTTATTACAAAGCCAGAAATAATTGTAAATAAAGACACCTTAACACAAGGGTATAGAAATAGGAAGGAATTATCATGAAGCCAAATCTACGCATCCAATTCAGACGATACAGCATGAGCGAAACTATTATTCAAGAAGTAGAATACAGGAGATCAGAAAGGATGAGTCCAAATTTCCCTGCATCGAGGGTTGATGAGTGGAAGCATTAAATCTATCCCTACTCTGGGACTGAGATGAAATCCCTTATCTAAGCATTTTCGATGGGGAAAGGAAAAGATGTCAGTGCGGGGAGTTTTCCTAAGAAGCCTCTCCACCATCAATGGGTCAAGTAGCAAGTAGCACGGAAAGAGCTCGTTCTATGATGCTCTCTTTGGAGGCAAGAAAGAAGTGGTCTCTTTCCTTAGTTCCAACAATCAGTTATCCCATAGTGCACTTGACATCGCGCCATGCTCTCTGGGTACGGTCCTAGATGTACTTTTCCACGGTGTCGTCCATGTACCTTAATCGCAACAATTTGTCCTAGGTTCCCAGGACTTCTCCTGCGTAGATCCCACTGTCCTTCTTTTATCAACCCAAGTCCACGATTGTAACTTCTTTTCTCCTTCCCAAGCTACTAAAACAAAGACATTATTCTGCCTAAAATAACTCTTCTTCACCTGCAATGCAAAACGTGGGAAAGAAGAAATTCCGCAGCGCACATGAAATCCAAACTGTTAATCCTAAAACGAGAGTTGTCAGGCCAACGATTTCAGTTAACATAAGAAGCATTACGAATTCACATGATCATTAATACATTTTCAATTAATGCATTTACCTATGTATAGAAATGTCACATTAATAAACGCCTTTAGCACATGAATATTTGTCAGTTTCCACAACACAAGTTCTTCATGTTAACAATTTCTGCTAGTTACATCCATTTACTGCATTAATTCAGTAGCCAAAAATACTTCACATATTTATGTTAATACATCTCACAATGCTAGCACTTCACATTAATACAGTTGCAGGATTATAAGTAGGTACATTCTACACATGATTATGATTATGATGCACCCCTACAAAGAAAATGAGATTTCCGCTCCATCTGTCGCGTCCACAGGAACTCCTCAGAATCCGGGCGATGCTCAAAGGGGTCCACCTCTCGACTTCCTCAACTCTAACACATAACATACAGAGTATTGAGGTGATCAAGTGAGGGAAAGGGATACCTGCAAACAGAAAACACAATGATTAATACAGTTCAACTTTCCTAACTACTCTCATATAGTCTCACTAAGCGGAGTTGTACCTGTCAAACAAGTTCCACCTGCTGCGGTGTTCCACTATGCGACTCACTACCTAGTGATGAAACGTCTCACAACTGAGGAGGATATACGTACGTATATCAAATTGAGGAGGGAAGGAGAGGTTTAAGAGGTTAGGTTCACCCTCCAAAAGTATACATAGATAAATAAATAGCCTGAACCTTCAGGTTATAGGAACCTAACCTAGGGGTGTCAGGAAGGCACTTGTTTCCCGAAAAACACCCAAGGAAAAGAAAGGGGCAGAACACTTCCTTTCTTGAGTCCCCTCACTCACCAGGGTTTCCCCACGGTGACATGCTTCATCATTGGGGTCCTCTCAGTCCTCTACGGACTGAGGCGTGCTGCAACTTGCAGATTACGTAGGAGCACTAAACAAAATTATGTGTGGTGCAAGTGTCGTGGTGTGGAGTGGAATTAAGTGAATTAAAATAATCAACTAGTGGGCCAAATATATTTTATTCTTGCTCCTAGCTAATTGGTTAAAAAAGTGGGTAATATGCTAGAATAAACTACTTTAATGGGTAAGTGTACCTAGCATATGGTCGACTAGTTTCGAGCTTCCCTAGCTCTTCCTCAGGACTACACTGGGACCAGCCCAGTGCAAGTACCACTCCTAGTAGACCTGATTCCGGTGCAAAGATAAGTGAAAAAAACGCTGCGCCTAATAAGCATGCGTTAGAGATAATACATACGTAATGTACGTCTAGTAAAATCTGTAGGATATAAAAGTACAGAAGTTAGAGGAAAAAAAGACACAATATGCAATATTTCTATAAAATACAATGGTGGTCACATTATACACCTGTGTTGTAATACTCGTTACTAATGTTTTCTTATTGTGCCACTATGTTGCTCTCCAGAAAGTACATCCTTCATGCGGGCGTTTCGCTATAAGATGAATAAAAAGTGTTTGTGAATGCACACAGTGCACATATAATCAAACAAAAAAAACAGAAAACATGCGTCTGACATGACAAACTACACAAAAAACTGACAATAGCACGATAATACATGCATCTTAAAAGGCAATACTGTGCCTCATGGTCGACTGAGGGGGTGTGGACACTCGTACACCTAAAGAGAAGGTACAAGTGATTTGGTAAAAAATTTTTGGAGCGCCGTCTTGTTTGTAGACCTAGCGCAGGAGGAAAATACGAAGAAAAACGATCTCCGTTAGTAAGGAGAAACGGGTCGGTCTTCCCTCAGCGGTATTGTCACTCACTTGTACTTTTCAAGCCACACTCCGGAACACCTAATGGAGACCTGCCTCGCCGACCGCATACTGTGTGGTTGCGAGCCGGGTGCCAAGTTATCTACCGGGGAGGTGGTTGAAAGGAAAGAAGGACTTGCCGGTTGCGGTCCTCTTTCGGGGCCGCCATATTGGAAAAGGAAAAATACTTCATGCATGAGAATAAATGAAGAATACAAGAATAATAAACTAATGGATCATTCGACATAGGCGTCAAACCAACAATATTCGAAATGGAGTATGTAGGCATGTGGGCGCTAGGTGTCTAACCTTTGATTGAAAAAACGTAGCGAGAGACTGGTTCAGCCATTTTGGATCGGGGAGAGTGTGTCAGGCAGTGCAACACACTCTTCCCATAAAGTAATCGTCCTCCTAGTTGTATGGGTCGGTCAAGAGTACCGAATGACCCATCGGTGCTAAAGTAAGTTATTAGGACAAAGTCCTTGTAAGGCCATGCCAGTTTCAAAGTATATTGGTAACTAGGAAAGAAAAAGATGAAACGCGGGTCGCGTTTCAGTGATACGTATCTCCGTTGAGTGATATCATATGAATATAACGGACCACCTGCTATGAAGAGTATTAAACATTTGTCATTGATGGAATAGTTGCCACATTGATATTTCCAATAAAGATAGGGGTATTCACTATGTTCATAGAAAAAATTGTATGTTGGGAAACACATGGCCAGATGGTTCAGGCCATTTATGAACAAATTCACTGAAAAGAAAAACTCAGTTGGAAGTGAAATGGCCCCATGGTATATCATCATTCAGGCCAAGGTCATCTGATCGCAGTTTGAAGACCCAACGTTGTTCTTTTTCATGTAGATTTTTTTCACTGTTGGGATGGTTACTGATATGTTCAAGAATGACCCAACTGAAGTCATTCGGTGTGTGTTGTTGTTCCAAGAAATGTGTGGTCATTTTGGTGTTGTTATGTTTACATCTGAAATTACTGCGGTGTTCAATCATTCTTGTGTTCACTTTTCTTGTAGTCTTCCCTACATAATGGAGATTACACACGCAAGTAATGAGGTATATTACCCCCGTTGTGTTGCAATTCGTGAATGATCGAAGATTCCATGTCACGCCATTATTGCAGGTGACAGTTTTTGTTACACTAGTGAGGTGACATACGCTACAGTTGCCACAAGGGTAGTGTCCCTCTGGGAGCGGATGGAGTAGGCGTACAGGGCCTACAGTCTGCGTTGGGTTTGGCCTGGTATGTACCAGGTAGTTCCTTAAGTTTTTCGCTTTTTTATGACTGAACATAGGTTTTTGCAAGTTCAAACCTCCACTATTCAGGATCCGCCAATGCTTCTTAATTATTTTGGTCACTTGATCTGATGCGGTATTGAAAGTCGTGATGCAGATTTGTCTTTTTTCTTTTTTGTCAGCTATTTTTACAGGTTTTGGTTCTGGAAGTGCATCTCGGTTATTGTTGGATGCTCTTTTTTGTGCTTTAGACACCAGATGTGGTGGATAATGCCATCGTACCAGTTTTTCGGATAGATCTTTAGCTTGGATTTTGTAATCCTCTCGTGTGGTGCAATTGCGTCTTAGGCGCAAGAATTGCCCGAAGGGGAGATTGTCTTTCAGGCTCCTTGGGTGGAAACTGTCGTACACTAGGAGGCAGTTCCTTGCTGTGGGTTTGAAGTGTGTGGTGGTAATCAGGCGACCCTCGTGTGCTGATATGTTGAGGTCAAGAAAAACCAGCTTGGATCTACTCATGGTAAAGGTACATTTTAAAAAAGGATCTTGTTGGTTGAGCCAGAGTAGGAAAAATTCAAAACCTGTTTTATCGCCTTCCCAAATGAGGAGCACACCGTCGATGTATCTCTTCCATAACTTGATCTTATGAATGTGCGGATTGTTATCATGGAGGATCTTGTGTCGTTCCAGATGATGTACGTAGAGCCCTGCCAGGCTCGGCGCAAAGGTGCTTCCCATGCTCGTACCGTGCATTTGTTTGTACAGTGAGTCATTGAATTGGAAAAAGTTTTCGGTTAGAGCTAGGCGACAGCATTCTAGAACCACATGTCTGGGCGTGTGGTAAGCCCAATTGTTTTCAAAGAGTACTTCCTCTAGAATGTCCAGTGTGTCCTTGTGTGGTAAACTGGTGTACAAACTTTCCACATCCAGGCTGATTAGGATGCTGGTTATGGGGTTGAAATCTAGATTTTGGATCAGACACAGAACAGCTTTGGTGTCTTGTAAATATGTGTCAGTCGCTTGGACTAAGGGTCTTAGAAATGCGTCTGCAAATTTCGACAACGGTTCCAAAATTGAACCAATCCCTGATACTATGGGTCTGCCGGGGGGTGTAACCATAGACTTATGTATTTTAGGGATAGTGTAGAAGTAAGGGATAACCGGTTTCTTGTTCTCCAGAAAATCCGCTTCTTTCTTACTTATCCAGTCATTGATAAGAGAGGATATACGTACAACACAGAACACACAGGTTAATATTGCATTCAGCCCACCTTCACTTATATTAAACAGCCTTCCTTACTCATACATACCTTGTGATTGACTTTCCCTTCAAAAGTAAATCATGAGCCAAAAGAAACAGAAAGGAAGAGACACCAGTCTAGAAGGTAGGTAGTTAGTAGCCCGTAGGCAAAGTCCAGTTCCTTGCTGCTTTAGCTCCTTAAATATTAAGCATCAGAATATCTTGCAAAAGGGCTTCAAACACGTGTAGCTTTACACGAGTCTATGAACAGCCCATACTCTTCCCTTAGGGTAGCACAAATAAACACAAAGGCTCCTTGGAAAAATAAAAGAGGACAAAAATAGGACATAACGGTGTTTTCATATCAAACCCGTATGAATGATCCCAAAGTTAAAAGGCAGTTTATAGAGCGCCCGCCACCATACCTTCTCAGGCGGCATCGCTCTGTATGTCGGTTTTTGTCCAGCGCTGGTTTCCCCAGTCAGTTGGCCACTCGAGCAGCCTAAGGAGTCCAACAGCCGTCTTCTTAGCTGAACACAAAACGGCTTTAGGCACCAATGCGTCTCACTCTGCGAGAACGCCACTCAGGGGCACGTTGCCGAGAATCACACGACTCCGGTTCGGACAAAACCGCCAGTCGGCAAATAGGTCAAAGAACGGCACGCCCTGCAATCCAGCAGATGGCCGTCGGATAAGGAAACCCGCAAGAATCATTCCTTCCTTCCAAGACGGAACAACTTCAATGCCTGCAGCCGCGAGGTAACTCCGTTCCTCACAATCGGAATTACGCACGCCGGCTGACGTGCGCATCTGCCTGAAATACTGGGAGGCCCCTCCTGCCTAGGCCTTCTGGGATCTGTAGCTCATGGGCACTTCTTCATGCATCAGAATATGGCAGGCGCAAGCTTCAGACCCTGACAGTACACCCACCTCCCATGCGCCTTCAAGGACCCGGCTTGCCAGGATGGCCGGTGTGATAACTGTGAACCGCACGAGGAGTGTGGACATTGCTGCTTGGTTCCCAAGAATCATCTTCGGAGGAGTATCCCTTCCAGGAGATGAGATATCACAGTCACCCCTGGTGGTACCTGGAGTCCAATACTCGGAGCACCTCATTCTCCAACTGCCCGCCCCAAAGTACTGGAGGAACCGCTCTGCATCGGGCCCCCCTCGCTGGTTTCAATAAGCTGACATGGATTATGGGATGAATCCGCAGCGACGCGGGCAGCCTGAGCTTATATGTGACTGGGTTGATTCTGCGCAGCACAGTATTTGGGCCTATGAATTTAGGATGGAAGACACTGCGAGCTCTGAGTTGGATATTCTTTGTGGACAACCACACTCTATCACCCGGCTGATAGCACGGTTCCTCTTTTCGATGTGTGTCTTCCCATCTCTTATAGGTTTGTTTGGCCCGCTTCAAATTGGCCTGGACCTGTTTATGTGTGGTTTGTAGCCTTTTGATATGCTGCATCACTGTAGGCTGAGTAACCACATCACTTGGAATGGTCAATGGTAATACCTTAGCATGGTACCCATGGTTGGCTCTAAAGTGCGTTTTTTTGATAGAACAGTGCCACGTGTTGTTGTATGACAGTTCGGCCAACCACAGTAAGGAAACCCAGGAGTCACTTGCTTCTCTGGAATAGCAACAGAGGTATTTCTTGAGCATCTGATTTAACCTCTCCGTCTGCCCATCAGTCTGTGGATGGAATCTGATAGATACGGCTGCTTCGACTTGCAGAGCCTTGCACCACACACGCCAAAAACGGGCAATGAATTGAGGACCTCTGTCGGACACTATAACCCTTGGGAGCCCATGTAGCCGAACCACAGAGCCAACAAAAGCTGAGCAGTCTGCCCTGCTGTAGGTAGGTTTTTGCATGGAATGAAATGACCCATCTTCATCAGGCTGTCTACCACGACCAGTATGGCGTCGTACCCCTGATCGTTAGGTAGGCCAAGAATGAAATCCATGCTGATGTTTGCCAGGGCTGTGATGGTGTGGACATAGGCATCAGTTTTCCTTTGTTCTTGGCTGGCTCCCTCTTGTTGCGTGCACATGTCTCACACTGTGACACCCATTGGGTTATGTCTTGAGCCATTCCTTCCCACCAAAATTGTCGTTTTACCAGGTGTAATGTTTTGGAGCATCCTGTATGGCCTGCCAGGACTGAGTTGTGGCACCAATTGAACGCTTTTAACCTAAGTTCTTGTCCTGGTAGATACAGGTTATTCCTGTACAACGGCAATGCATGCTTGAGGGTACGGTGAGTGTCCTGATCAGCCCATCTTTGCCACCAAGCCAGAGATTTATGTCTTACAATGTCTTCCAGAAAATAATCTAATGTCACCGCACATAACACCTTACTGGGACTTACTATCGCTTCGGTGATGCCTTTGCGGGGTCCAGAATTCCCATCCTGTCATGATAATGTGTCCGCCTTTCGATTTTCAGACCCAGGACGGAAGGTAACAACAAAGTCATAGTCCGCAAAGAATAACATTCAACGCATTTGCCTCTGCGTGAGTTGCCTGGCTGTTTTCATGAACTGTAAGTTTCGGTGGTCTGTGTATACAGTAACTGGGTATTGAGCCCCCCACAAATACTGTCTCCACTCCTGGAATGCCTTCTTGATGGCCAGCAACTCCTTTTCTGCAACTGTGCAATTGAGCTCTGCCACAGTCAACTTCCTGGACTAAAAGGCCACCGGATGTAGCTGTCCTGTCTGTTTGTCACGTTGGGACAACACCGCCCCAACCGCTACATCAGAGGCATCGGCCTCCACGATAAACGGGATCTCGGTTTGTGGATGTCTCAGTATAGGGGCCGTGGTGAAAGCCTTTTTTAAAAATGAGAACGCTTCCATGGCCTCAGTGCTCCAGAAAAATGGCATAACCTTTCATAACAGATGTGTGATTGGAGAGACCAGATGGGAGAAATGAGAGATAAACCTACGATAGTAGTTGACAAACCCCAGGAAGCACTGCACCTCTCCCACATTCCTCGGGACAGGCCATTCTTGCACCGCTTCCACTTTCCTCTCAGCCATGCTCAACCCGGAAGGGCTCAATATAACCCCCAAAAACTCCACCTCAGACACATGAAACATGCATTTTCTCAGCTTACAGAACAAAGTATTTTCCTGGAGACTCTGAAGCACCTGAGAAACGTGTTCCACATGTATATCCTGATCTCAGGAGTAATTCAGGATCTCATCTATATAGACAACCACAAACCTGTCTACAAAGTCCTTGAGCACATTGTCTAAAAAAAACTAAAAAGCTGCCGGGGCATTACACAACCCAAAGGGCATGACTAAGTACTCAAACAACCCATACCGCGTCTTGAAAGCCGTCTTCCACCCATCTCCCTCACGGATACGGGCCACGTGATAAGCCCCCCTGAGATCGAGTCGGGTGTAGACGTTTGCTTCTCTCACCTGATCCAACAAGACCGAGATGAGTGGAAGAGGGTATCGATTCCTTACCGTGTTCTTATTGAGCATGCGGTAATCGATACACGCCCTCAGATCTCCATTGGCTTTAGAATTGAAGAAAGGAGGTGAAGCAGCGAGTGAGCGAGAAGGCCTTGTGAAGTCAATGTCGACATAATGGTCTAGGTACTCTCTTAGGTGCTTTGTTTCTGGCTCTGACTGCATATACACGACAAGAAGGCATGGTAGCTCCAGTGATCATATCTATCTGACAGTCATAGGCTCGATGTTGGGGGAGGTTTCTGCCTTTTCTTCGCTAAACACTTCCCTGTAAGACGCATACTCCAAGGGAAGTACTGTCTCTTGATCTGCAGCGGTAGCTATATGGAACAGCTGCGTAAGAGCCAGAAGATGAGAACCTGGAGTATGCAAACAGTTCATCCTACACTCCTCTGACTGGAACGCCACTGTCTTCTTTTTCCAGTCAACACTGGGATTGTGTTGCCATAACCACGGCATGCCCAGTATAACCTCATATTGAGGTGGTTCGATAATGTTCAAAGTTATATCTTCTACGTGGTCTTGTTGTTCCCCCTTCAGTATCAACCCTACTCTGTCTGTCTGTTCAGTGATGGGACCTGACTTGATGGGTTTGCCGTCTACGGTCAATAACTTTTCAGGTGTCTCTGTAGGGATGCGCCTTAGTTCTAAATGTTCTACTAACCCATGATTGATGAAGTTCCCTGTGGCCCCTGAATCGATCATCACCCACACTTGGTGAACTTGGTGACCTGCTGTGAGTGTCATGGAAAGCACCATGTGTGATTCAGTGTCTTTAGCTTCTATGACCGCCAAAGAGGGCAGCATTAAATCCTGTTTCGGTTGTGCGTCCCTCTCTCCTCCCACCTTGGGGGTAACCACAGTAACGCTAGCCTGGACCGCAGTGATTGCCACTTTTTTGTCTGAACGAAAAGGTCCCGACCCCTTGGGTTTATGAGGACATTCCTGAACGAAATGGCCCTTCTTCCCACAGTACATGCAGAGGCCCTGCACTCTGCGGCTCTCCCTCTCTGCTTTAGATAAAGGTGTGCTAATGGCTCCCACATCCATAGGTTCTGGTACTGGTTCACTAGAAGCGTTCAGAGGTCTGTTCTCTCTCTCTTCATGAGCGTAAGACCTGTCTCCTCTCCTGCGCTCCCCTCCCCTTTCTGCTAACCGGTGATCCAGATGTAAAGTAAGATTCTCTAAGTCAGTGTAATTAGTGGGTTGGGGGTCGATTTGGGCTAATACGTCCTTTATGTCATCCCGCAGTCCTTGATAGTAGAGCGACATACGCTTCTCTTCAGGCCATGCAGTTTCTATTACCAACCGATTGAATGATGTTAAATAAGTAATCAGATCCTGCCTTCCTTGCTTCAACTCCAGCAATTCCCTATCTGTGCTGAATGTGGTAGCAAGTCGGTCAAACACCCTTTTCAATTCCCTACGAAAAGCATTCCAATCCAATAGCATCAGATCGTCATACTTCACCAGTGGGCCAGCCCAATTGGTAGCGTCTCCTGTCAAGTATGATATGGCAAATGCCCCCCTTGAGTGGCTATAAGGGAAAGAAGCTAGTTTGAACGAAAAGTGCAACATAATCTGTGTTAAGAAGGTCTGTATCTTCAGGGGATGCCCAGAATATCTTTCGGGACATGCCAAAGGTATAGGTGGAGGGACATGTACTTGTATCTGTGAGGTGGAAGCATTGAACGGGTTCCTGGCTTGTCTATCTATGCGTTCCCTAAGAGCAGCTGCTTCAGCTCTAGATGCTACTAACTCCTGAACCGCAACCAATGCCTGCATGACTTCATCCAAGGAAGCCATCTTTGTGAATCGCCTGGACCGGGAGGAGTAAATATCGTGGGTGCGTAATTCTGTCACGTCCACAGGAACTCCTCAGAATCCGGGCGATGCTCAAAGGGGTCCACCTCTCGACTGCCTCAACTCTAACACATAACGTACAGAGTACTGAGGTGATCAAGTGAGGGAAAGGAATTAGGGTAGGACCAGCGGGGAAAGGGATACCTGAAAACAGAAAACACAATGATTAATACAGTTCTACTTTCCTAACTACTCTCATATAGTATCACTAAGCGGACTAGTACCTGTCAAACAAGTTCCACCTGCAGCGGTGTTCCACTATCCGACTCACAACCCAATGTTGATACGTCTCACAACTGAGGAGGATATACGTACAACACAGAACACACAGGTTAATATCGCATTCAGCCTACCTTCACTTATATTAAAACGCCTCCCTTACTTATATATGCCCTTGTGATTGACTTTCCCTTCAAAAGTAAATCATGAGCCAAAAGAGACAGAAAGGAAGAGACACCAGTCTGGAAGGTAGGTAGTAGGTAGCCCGTAGGCAAAGTCCAGTTCCTTGCTGCTTTAGCTCCTTAAATATTAAGCATCAGAATATCTTGCAAAAGGGCTTCAAACACTTGTAGCTTTACACGAGTCTATGAACAGCCCATGCTCTTCCCTTAGTATAGCGCAAATAAACACAAAGGCTCCTTGGAAGAATAAAAGAGAATAAAAATAGGACATACCGGCGTTTTCATATCAAACCCCGTATTAATTATCCCAAAGTTAAATGGCAGTTTATAGAGCGCCGGCCACCATACCTTCTCAGACGGCGTCGCTCTGTATGTCAGTTCTTGTCCAGCGCTGGTTCCCCCAGACGAGCGGCCACTCGAGCCCGAGCAGCCTAAGGACTCCAAAAGTCGTTGGAGCCAAACTTCTTACCCGAACACAAAACAGCTTAAGGCACCAATGCGTCTCACTCCGCGAGAACGCCACTCAGGTGCACGTTGCCGAGAATCACCCGACTCCGGTTGAGACACAACCGCCAGTCGGCAAATAGGTCAAAGAACGGCACGCCCTGCAATCCAGCAGACAGCTGTATGAAAAGGAAACCCGCAAGAACGATTCCTTCCTTCCAAGACGGAAAAACTTCAATGCCTGCAGCCGCGAGGAAACTCCGTTCCTCACAATTGGAAGTACGCAAGCCTGCTGATGTGCGCATTTGCCTGTAATACTGGGAGGCCCCTCCTGCCTAGGCCTTCTGGGATTTGTAGTTCATGAGCACTTCTTCATGCATCAGAATATGGCAGGCGCAAGGGTCAGACCCTGACACCATCAGCAGTAATGAGTGGCCTTTTCAGTGTGAATTCCGCATGTCGGTTTGGCCGGATATCTTGCTACGGCCAAACCAACATGCGCAATTCAACCTTTCCAACCCAGCTGTCTTAGACAGCTAGGTTGGAGAGTAGTCACAGGCCATCAGTGCTCTTCGGAGCTCTGAGGTAGCATGAGAGCAATGTCTGGATTGGACAAGGACCTGTGGGCGCTGCGGGACCTTGCACTCGAAGGAGTCTGTAGCCAGGGACTAAGGTGAGTGAAACATTTTTTTCTCTATATTTAAATCTTTGTTTATTTATTTGTATGCTTTTGAATTGTATTTATGTTGACTCACCATTTGGTGGGTCACCAACCGCCACTGCAACACAGGGAATTTGTTGGTGAAAACAGAGGTGTCGGTGCTGAATAGGTCACCATTGAGTAAGCTGGATAAACAGGCATGGACTGATAGACATGGATTTTGAAAGGTCCAGGTACTGTCTTCTGAAAAGGCCCTTAGGGCTGAGTAAATTGGTGATTTTCTGTTATGTTGTTCGATTGGCATCTAAGAAGTGTTGTTTCTAGTGCCATTCCTTTTTGTTGCGCCACTTGTGTCAAAGGGGATAGTATATTGTGTCCTAGGCTGTATGTGTATGTTTGTCAGTGTCTGCATCTGCAGGAGTATGTTTTGATGTGCTTTGTGCCGTATGTGGGTGGAGAGTCAGGGTCGTGGGAGCCTCATCGTTCTAAATGAGTCTTTGTATGGAGTGAATTTTCTGTTTTTCTCATCTGTATATGTGTAGGATTCTTATCTGCTCGAATCTAGGATTTGTTGTTTATTTTAGTCGGTTATTAGTGGTGGGGTTTTGTGTTCTATTGAAACAAGAGACAGTCGTTTTCCTGTGCTATTGCATACTCTTGTGTCTGTTAAAGAGAGGACCAAGTACTGGGCTGTTAACAAATGGCACAAGTGTTGTATCTTGTTTGTGTATGTCTTTGTTTTGAAGTTTAACGTTCAGGAGCAGAGTGTTAACCCCTTGAGTGCCCCGCCCTTTCCCCGCCCTGTGCCGGCCCTTTCATTAGCGGGCGGGGTTCATGACGAGATAGTCTCGTCATGGGCACAGCGCAACCGCGGCCCATGACGAGACCATCTCGTCATGGGCACTCAAGAGGTTAAGATGTGCTTACTGCCTTGTGTGTGGGAGGGCGGTGTCTGAAGTTGTGATGTACCTTAACTTAGTGCAGGAGTATAAGTGTAGAGTGGGTGTGTTTGTTTTCTTCTGTCTATATGTCAAGAATGTTTATTTGTTATAATCTCCGGTTTGGTGCTTTGTGGGACTGTTTTATACCATGCCTCTGCCTACCCTTGCATCTTTTTATAAGTGGTACGTATTCTATCAGCGTGTTGTTTTCAACAGTGTGAGAAATTGGATTGTTGCTTAAGGAAGAGTGACCCCTACTCCCTCAAGATAAAGCAACAATCCTTGTCAGAGTGAACGATAAAAATCACCAAATTAACCTGTGCTTAACCATCTGGTAGCTTGGGATAAAAGCAGCCAGGCTTAACTTAGAGTCAATTTGTAAAGTATGCATGCAACACTTCAAACAGTAATGAAGTCAAAAAAGAACACAAGAAAAACCCCACACCAATTTAATAAATAGAGTATAATGTAATAAATAATTTTACACCAAAATGACAAAAATTCGATCCGTAGGACCAGATTTATGCAATTTTAAAGATTTAAGGTGAGTATAGCACCCAAAGGCAAAAAGCGCCCCTCACAGCCCTCTGGTCGTACTAGGCCGGGTGGGAAACATCATAAATTCAGGCTGACTGCTATGGAGTACGGGTCTGACACAGGGACCAGGTTAGTCCCGCTGAAAAGTTACCTTCTTAAAGTGCAGTGTTGGCGGTCACCACAGGCTGTCAGTGGCTGTCAGTGCTGTAGCGCAAAGTGCAGATTTCGCATTGCATGCCAATCTAGTGCAAAGAGTCAAGTTCACCGGAGCTTCGCGTTGCCGGTCGGTGTGGGCAGTGAGAGATTGGTTGCAAAGAGCCCAAACCCTTTAACTTTGCTCAGAGATGCATCCCAGTAGGCAGGCTGTACCACCAGGGCCAGCAAAGTGATGTGTCCCATTCCACACCTTAGATCAGACTTCTGTCCCCAACCCACGTAAAGATTTACCTATAAGGACAGTGTTGGAAATTGGGTTTTTGGTTGGCAGAGATAGGGACCCAGTCGAAGCAGGAACCACAGTACTAGTTAGAGTAAGTCAGATACACACCCTAAATTAACCTGTGCTCATTCTCTGGCTGCTTGGCACAGAGCAGGTAAGCTTAGCTTCAGAGACAATGTGTAAAGTATTTGTGCAACACTTCTAACAATAAAACAGTTTAAACACCACCCAAAAAGATACCACACCTGGTTAGGAACAGAGCTTAAATCGTTGAACACAACAAGACCAAAACGACAAACATCCAATAAGTGATGAATTTTTAAAGATTAAACTGACATGTAGTGCTTAAAAGCATGAAGCACCAACCGGGGCTATCTGGTCATGCTAGAGTGGGTCTAATCCAAAAGTTCAGGCCGACCGCGATGGAGTGCAGGTCAGATATAGAGACCAGCCTTGGCCTGCTGAAACAGTACCTGTGTTACCGGTTGCATCAACGTCGAGAACGAAATTGAGGGAGCAGAGGAGGTGATGCATCGTCATCAATTCCTCTGGATGTAGGCGAAGAATTGTTGTTGTCAAACCCCAAGATGTAGGTGAAGAGTCATCGTCGAGCCACAGAAATTGAGGATGCATAGAGAACTGGAGGCGATGTGCATCGCAGTCGGCAATGCGATGTCTTCGGTCCTTCAGGCAGCAGCGATGCGTCGATAAAGATGCAACGGATCTGAGCAGCACAACGGTGTGAATGCGTGGAATTCTCCTGGAGCTGCACTTTCTACCTACTTCTAAGGGGCAGGACTGGATTGGCACCATTCAGCAGGGCAGGACTCACTGATGGCAGAGTGCAAGTGCAATAGCAGGGTTGGTGGGAGTCTTTGATGTCCCTGAGACTTCAGAACAGGAGGCAAGCAGAAAATCCCTTGGAGTTACTCTGGGTTCAAGTGGTGTAATTCCAGTCCTTCTCACACAGGCAACGAGGGCAGCAGGTCAGCACAGCAGAGCAGGAGTCCAACAGAGTAGCAGTCCAGCAGTGTAACAGTCCTTCATCAGCACAGCAGCCCTTCTTCTTTGCAGAGTATCCACAGGTTCAGAGGTGTACTGAATTGGTGGAGTCAAGGGTCCAATACTTATACCCAGTTGTGCCTTTGGAGACTTCAAAGTGAGGCCTTTGAAGTGCACAGAGTCCCTGCCCTTCCTTCCCTGGCTCCCGACTCACTTCAGGGGGGATGCATCCCTTTGTGTGGGGACAGGACACTGCCCTTCAGGTGTAAGTGTTAGCTCCTCCCTCTCATCACGCTGAGGATGGTCCTTCAGGGGGTGGATGGCCCATCAGTCACACCTAAGCTCTGTTTGTGTGTGGCTGTCTGGAGGGAATGCCCAAAGCCCAGCTGTCACCCATCCCTGACGTGAATTCAGAGACAGGCAGAAGGCACCAAATGGCTAAAGTAAGAAAATGCCAACTGTCTAAAAGTGGCAATTTCAGATTTACAATGTAAAATCTAACTTCCACCGAATTTAAGAGTTTTTCACTACCAGGACATGTAAAATGTAAAAGTACAAGTCCTACATTTTAAATACACCGAAACATGCCCTTGGGCTGTCCACACCTTAGGAGTGACCTATATGTATTAAAAAGGAAGGTTTGGGCCTGGCAAGAGGGTTAACTTGCCAGGTCGACATTGCTGCTTTAAACGGCACACACAGGCTCTGCAATGGCAGGCCTGAGGCATGTTTGAAGGGTTACTTAAGTGGGAGGCACAATCAGTACTGCAGGCCACTAGTACCATTTAATTTACAGCCCCTGGACACATGTAGTGCACTTTACCAGGGACTTATAAGTAAATTAGATATTCCAATTGTGGAGAAGCCAATATTACCATTTTTAAAGTAAAGACCACATGCACTTTAGCACTACTTAGCAGTGGTAAAGTGCTCAGAGTCCTAAAGTCAGCAAACAAAAATGACTTCAGCAAACAGGAGGTCAGAGGACACAAAAGTCAGTGGAAACCATGCCAAGGATGCAATGTCTACCAGACACCAACCATCAGAGGCCACTGACAGCTGTTAGTGTCAAGAGCCAGGCCCCAGGCCAACCACTGCCAGGTGGAGGCTCCAAGTGGGGGCCTTCTGCAGGCCTCACTCCCAGCCTTGGGGCAGGCAATAAGCTCCCTAACTGATTTTGGTGGTTTTCTGACCTCTGAGATTTCTCAAAGTGGGGGACAAGAGCCCCGGGTGTTAGGCACCCTACTTCCACTCTCCCTCCTACCAATCCAGGGATGACATCCTGAGACTGGCCTTGCAGCCCAAGGTATGCACTGTGGGACTGAACAGGTACCTGGCAACCAAAGACTCTCAGGGGGGACTTTTCTGCCACCTGTTCCTCCAACGGTGACTGTGTACCGACCATTTGGAAGTGGCTCCCCTAGAAAATTGAGCTATTAGGAGGACCTGGGCAGCAGCCCCTCCCATCTCTTCTAACACCAATGGCAACTCATGCCTCAGAATGCCACCATTAAGTATTAGGAGACTAACCATGACCCTATTCCGGGTCACCTCTCCACCCCATTCCAGCGATACCAGAGCCATGGGGGGGGGGGCAAGTCCTGCCCTTGGGCCTGTGTTACCTTAAACACCTGTTCATTGTACTACTCTGGGGCAACTAGTTTTTCCACTACCGTATTCTGGCTGGCCCAACTGTTCCTCAGAGCAGTGACAGAGTTTCCATTCACTTTGACCTGGTGGGAGTAAGGACTCCCACCCTCAAGGATCACAAGGTGACCCTCTGAGGCTATCTCCCAACTAAGGGAGACCAGGGCATGTTACATCATCTGCCCCTGGGGACTACTTACCCCTAAGGCTATATTGGCCACCCCCTTTGGAGATCCCATCAGTGGGTGGTTTCTTAGGACAAACAGAGTCCCCCTGTTTGTGTCTTAACTCAGGACAATCAAAAAACAGGTTTGGAAATATGGCAGGGGTGGCCACCACCCACCAGAACCTGCCCCCATTTCTCAGAAGGGGCATGGGAACACTTCCCCCCACCTTTTCTTGGGATTTGTCTTTGTTTCCCTGGAGCTCTCCCTCCCTATGCTGGGGGAAACCTGGGCCACCCTTTTTGAAGTCACTCCCAGACACTTTCTTAGACACTGTAGTGCTGATCCAGAGCTCTACATCCTTTGCAAGCTCCCTGGGGGCAGTCAGCTTGCTGTCAATAAGGTTGGCACAACTCTGTAAAACAGGTAGTTAGCATTTGCTCTCTCAAAATAATAGTGTACAGCCCTATAAAGTCATCGACTATGCTGCTTCACACCCAACCACTCAGTGCCTTGCTGGAGCAGTGCTCAAAATCTACCCATGAGTGGTTTGGAAGTTTTTGGCTCTCTCTGCACCTGGGGGCAAATGTATCAATATTTCATACAGCACAGTGCTGCACAGCAAGTCACCCTTCTGCACTGCCTGAGATGAAAATGCATTTTATAAAGTGCTCGATTGACCAAAGTCGTCTTGGCACTAACCAAACAACAGAAAAGTGAAAGAAGGAAGAAAAACGCAACCTTATCAGTAACTACAGACTAAAAAAGCGGAAGCTAAGGAAGTGCACGTCTTCAAATGAAGTGGTAGCTCTTTTATATTTAGGGACAATCAGATTTAAAGCTGATGAGGAAGGCAGTGGCCTAGATGAAGTATACCATGAAAGGGAAAGGGCAGGAATGCTCCGTATTTAACAGGATACGCCGCATTCCTCTCCTTTTATTGCACTGGTGCACCATGTGTTGCATAGCGCCAACGTAGGCACCCTTGCGCCATGGTGCAAGGGTGCCTACATTGCAGGCAGGATTGAAAGAATCCTCAGAGGCATTTTCCTTTTTCTATGTGTGCTGCATCCTGCAGAACACATAGAAAGAGGAAAAACAAGGAGAAATAAAGATATTTCTCCTTGTTGCGCTTCCCCTGGGGAGGTGTCATATTTTGACGCATTCCCAGGTCTACAAGTAATGGTAAATTTGGGATGCACAAAAATCCATAGGTGAATGCGTGGGAACACCCACGATCCATCCATGGAACTCCTCTCTGGGGCAGAGTAATGCAACGCAGCAATTTGCGCTGGATTGCGTTTCTCCAGATTTATCAAGCCATGCAGGGCCACGCAGGGTGCCCTTGCGTGGCTTGCTAAATCTAACTTTGTTGTTGCATCGCCCTGGTGCCCCCTTGAATGGCATAAGGGTAGGGTGATGCATCAACAATGATACGTATACCCCCTGATGCAGTACTCTCTAACTTGCCAAGTAAATTGACTTTCATAGGAGCATACCTCATTTGCACATCTCGGTTGTTGGTCCGCAGTACTCCACAGTCTGAGATGTGACTGCATATTAAGCTCTGGTTTAGTGTTGATAGAATAGGAAAATGCAGCGTGAGTCAAGTAGGGGTGGGCGGAACTCGTGGAGTCTCACTCTGCGGAATTCCGCTCTGTGAGATTCCGTGGAGGTCTGTATGTTGCGCTGCTCGTACTGATTTTTAGCACCTGGAGCTTGTCCCATGCTGTAAAATCAGCGCAAATGGCACCACACGGCGAGCCAGAGGGCTTTGCTTCTTTCCTACTCGAGAGGCAGCTTTCTCAACGTGAGCGGCAGCTTTCTCAAAGCGAGCAGAAGCGACCTGCCATGACCGCCCGCGTTGATGAGGTGGTTTAGCACTGGATGTTCTCGCTTGTGCGGAGCAGGCAAAACTCAGTGAACGTCAGTGGGGAAGCGGAGTTTACCACGGGCCCCTAGAATCGAGCAGTAGAGTCCGTGCTGCTCTTGGTTTACGCTGCCCGTAGCTGTGGCAACACCACCACCAATGTCATCTAATACCTCTCCTTGGTGACGACTGCCATGGTGTGTCCCTTACAAATTCAGCACCGCTTTACACCCTAATTGGCACACAAGGAAAGGAATAGCTCTTCCTCTATTTGGGAAAGTATCTCTACATTTTTCTTATAATTGTAAATACTGCATACTTATTGTACGTTTTATCTGGGATTGAAACAGTTTCTTCCAAAGAATTTGGAAATTGTTATCAAACCAAATGCAAAACAGAGTGAGAACCACTAAAAGTGTAGTTTTGTACAAAAAATATTGTGACTAATTTTACCTGAAGAATGTCATGTTTGTGATAGAATTAGTACCACATGTAAATGGGAAGATGTGCTTTACATATACTGTGTGACATAATTTTGTCTGATAATGTGGAAATAATTTGTCTAACCATAAATTCATATTAAAGCTAGCGGTCTAATACTACACTATGCCAATGTTTTTTCTCGACAGTTTTTTAATTATTTTTAGTTATTCTTGTATGTTTAATCTGTGTCTTCTGGTTACAGTAATTTGGATACTTAATGTTAATAAGAATCTGTGGGGCAGATTAATGTTCCCTGGGGCATCCCTGCAAATCAGCATGGATGCGCCAGGGAAGATGCGTCACGCAAGTTTGCCCTTGCGCCACCGCAGATGCGCCGCATTTACAATGCGGTGCATCGTGGCGCAAGGACAAGCAGATACGTGACGCATCTGCCGGCGTAAGGTTGGAGCAGTGCTGAAGTTGCGTCGCAAGCGCGACGCAACTCCAGCACTGTTCCAACCTACCCTATCCCTAACATGGTGCGTCAAGCCTTACGCCTGCTTCAAGCAGGCGCAGGGTTTTGACGTATCAGCGTTGGGAAACTGACTCAGTGAAATATTATAGATTTCACTGAGTCACTTTTCAGGGGCGTTCCTGCGACGGAACGCCCCCCCCTGTGTCGAAACGCCCACGTGAAACCTGACGCAGGTTTCACGTGGCGCAGGGCTTTACACTGTGACGCATCTCCATAGATGCGTCACGATGTAAATGGGGCGCAACGTGGCGCAGGGTTTATGCCGCCGCTGCGTCACAAAAGTGACGCAACGGCGCCGTAAAAGGGGCGCAAGTCTCTCATAAATCTGGCCCTTAATGTTTTATGATGTGATTTAAAACTAAAATGGATTTCTAACCCAGTTCAAAATACACCTGCCTGCTAGGAAGCACCTATACTGTTCTATAAAAATGCTATGCAACTTTTTAAAACTTAAAATGTTTATTTCAAGGATATGTCCGAAAGTTTAGGTGGCTGCATATTTCATTTCTTCTATTAATTTGTGTAACATATGCTGGCAAAAAAATAACCATTGCATCTCTGTGCTAACACCAGAATTATTGGCATTTCCAAACCACATATCCAGAACTGCTGCCTCCAGAAATCCTCTGCAGCGTGACTGAATCACGCCATAGAGGAACCCCAATCAAATTACACAAACCACCACTGATCTGTACCTCCCACCCGCCTACCAGTAACCCCAACAAATTGCTTCTTCCTGCAAGAAGGGGGCATTAGTCTATCATGGTAGGCAGATGGAAAAAAGAACAGTCACAAGCTGACCATAGACACGCACACAATGGTCAGCCCCATCCAGAACCCACCCAGTCCATGCATTCTCATCCAGTCTCATCCAGTACCTCACAGACCTCCTTACACATAACTGTCAAAGACAAGCACAACATTCACATGGACCATATATTTAGAGAGAATCTCCAATGCTTTGCTTTTTCATGCCTTTCATTCACATACAATCCACTCATGAAGAACCCCTTAAGCAACAACTTGCCTACCTCCTTCACAAACCCACACAAACCTAGTCCTGCACAAACATCTTCCTCCAAATCCCTTCAACCACCCACAACCCACCACAAATAATAACAGACCATGCCGTCATACAATGAGCTGTTCCAAAACATTGTCCTGCGCTGCTATGATCCCACATTAGTCATGCAATGTCTAGTATGGCATCAGCAAACCATTACTCATTGAATTTCAATGTTTAAGGAGGCCTCCACTCTCACTTTTGTGCATTTTTCCATACACCTATATAACTACATTCATGATTCCTAGCCACACCCATGCCCCTAGCATTCCCCCAGCACTTACCTGGTCATCTGCCCAGCCACCCTTAAATTCACACTTATTCATTTCCCTCATCCACGTGCATCTACATACAGTTGTGCATTCATCCACCCTTACCCATGCATCTATCAACCATGCACATATTCATCCACTCATACCCAGGCATCTATCAACCATATTCAACCATGCACATATCCATCCACCCTTACCCATGCATCTATTAACCATACTCAACCATGCACATATCCATCCACCCTTACCCATGCATCTATTAACCATCCTCAACCATGCGCATATCCATCCACCCTTACCCACACATCTATCAACCACACTCAACCATCCGCATATCCATCCACCCATACCCACGCATCTATCAACCATTCTCAACCATGCACATATTCACCCACCCTTACCCACACATCTATGAACCATCCACAATCATGTGCATATCCATCCATCCATACCCAAGCATCAATCAACTGTCCTCAACCATGCACATATCCATCCATCCATAACCACGCATCTATCAACCATCCTCAATCATGCATATATTAATCCCCCCTTACCCACGCATCTATCAGCCATTCTCAACCAGGCTTATATCCATCCACCCATACCCACGAATCTATCAACCACACTCAACCCTGCGCATACCCACCCACATATACCCACTCATCTATCAACCATCCTCAGCCATGCACATAATCATCTACCCTTAACCACACATCAATCAACCATCCTCAACCATTCACATAACCATCCACCCTTAACCACACATCAATCAACCATCCTCAACCATGCACATATCCATCCACCCTCACCCAAGCACATATCAACCGTCCTCAACCATGGACATATCCATCCACCGTTGCCCATGCCTCATTCAACCGTCCTCAACCATGAACACATCAATCCACCCTCAACCATGCACATCTCAAACCTCATCAACCATGCACATATCCATCCACCCATGCCCATGCATCTATCAACCATCCTCAACCATGCGCATATCCATCCACCCTTCCCAAGCATCTATAAGCCATTCTCAACTGTGCACATATCCATCTACGCATACTCATGCATCTATCAACCATCCTCAACCATGCGCATATCCATCCACCCTTACCCACGCATCAATCAACGGTCCTAAACCATGCACATAGCCATCTTCAACCACGCGCATATCCATCCACCCTTACCCATGCATCTATCAACTGTCCTCAACCATGCACATCTCCATCCACTCTTACCCATGCATCTATCAGCCATCCCCAACCATACGCATATACATCCACCTATAGCCACGCATCTATCAACCATCCTCAACAATGCACAAATCCATTCACCCATACCCACACATCTATCAATCATCCTCAACCAGGCGCATATCCATCCACCCATACCCAAGCGTCTATCAACCACACTCAACTATGCACATATCCATCCACCCTTACCCACGCATCTATCAACCATCCTCAACCATACACATATCCATCCACCCATACCCACGCATCTATCAAGCACACTCAACCCTGCGCATATCCATCCACCCATACCCACGTATCTATCAACCATCCTCAACTATGCACATATTCATCCACCCTTACCCACTCATATGTGAACCATCCTCAACCATGCACATATCCATCCACCCATACCCACAAATCTATGAACCACACTCAACCATGCGCATACCCATCCACACATACCCACGCATCCGGCGCCCTGCTCTGACCTCCCCTCCATTTTGATCCTGCTGTTGTTGTGTTCCCCTGAGCCCGCCACGCCTCCCAGCTGAGCCGCCCTCCCACAAGCACCCAAAAGCATTCCCCAAACCTCGCAGCGCTGTGATTCACTCGCTGCTTCCGCCTTGAGAGATCGCTCCCCTCGCTGCTCCTCACAGCGTGGTATCGTATTGCTGCATTGTAACCAAGTTGTGATATCTGCATAGCTCCATTTTTAGTAAGCTTCGTAATTTCATAGCGCTATTATCCCACAGCGCTTACATTGCTTTGACTGCATTGTTGTGTGTGATTTCCCCCGGCGCCCTGCTCTGACCTCCCCTCCATTTTGATCCTGCTGTTGTTGTGTTCCCCTGAGCCCGCCACGCCTCCCAGCTGAGCCGCCCTCCCACAAGCACCCAAAAGCATTCCCCAAACCTCGCAGCGCTGTGATTCACTCGCTGCTTCCGCCTTGAGTGATCGCTCCCCTCGCTGCTCCTCACAGCGTGGTATCGTATTGCTGCATTGTAACCAAGTTGTGATATCTGCATAGCTCCATTTTTAGTAAGCTTCGTAATTTCATAGCGCTATTATCCCACAGCGCTTACATTGCTTTGATTGCATTGTTGTGTGTGATTTCCCCCGGCGCCCTGCTCTGACCTCCCCTCCATTTTGATCCTGCTGTTGTTGTGTTCCCCTGAGCCCGCCACGCCTCCCAGCTGAGCCGCCCTCCCACAAGCACCCAAAAGCATTCCCCAAACCTCGCAGCGCTGTGATTCACTCGCTGCTTCCGCCTTGAGTGATCGCTCCCCTCGCTGCTCCTCACAGCGTGGTATCGTATTGCTGCATTGTAACCAAGTTGTGATATCTGCATAGCTCCATTTTTAGTAAGCTTCGTAATTTCATAGCGCTATTATCCCACAGCGCTTACATTGCTTTGATTGCATTGTTGTGTGTGATTTCCCCCGGCGCCCTGCTCTGACCTCCCCTCCATTTTGATCCTGCTGTTGTTGTGTTCCCCTGAGCCCGCCACGCCTCCCAGCTGAGCCGCCCTCGCCCCTCCCCCTCCGCTATCCATATATGACAGTAGTTCCCGCGCGCAGCGTCCACGCGCAGCGTCCGCGCCCAACCCGCGCCGAATGTGCGCCAAAGGTAAGCCCGTCTACGCCCGTCCGCGCCTGGACCGCGCTCAGCGCCAGACCCCCTGCCCCTCGAGCTGCCCAGCCCTCCCGCATTACCTACGATGCCGCCTCCCTCCAAGCCCTCGACCCCGGTCGCGCCCCCAACTGCGTCCATGCCGCTCCTGGACACACCCATGGCCCTTTCTCCTGCTACTCCTGCAAATTCAGCGGCACCGACAACATCTCTGCTACGTCCACACCACAGATTCCCGACCCCAACCACCTACAATGCATCCTTCTCAACACCCGATCGGTCCATAGGCATGCCATTGACCTATGGAATCTACTAGACACCATTTCCCCGGACATCGCCTTCCTTACGGAAACATGGATGAATGCTTCCTCCGCACCAGACATCACCATTGCCATCCCTGAAGACTATAAGATCACTCGCAAAGACCGTACCAGCCACACAGGAGGAGGAATCGCCATCGTCCACAAGAAATCTATCCGCATCTCAACCAGCTCTGACGTCAATCTCGCCAACTCCGAACATCTTCACTTCCAGATCCACATCGACCCCAAAACAACACTCAGAGGCACTCTCCTCTACAGACCACCAGGACCCCGCGCAAAATTCAGTGAAGACATCACGGACTTCATCACCCCACACGCGCTCCCCTCCAAAGATTACATCCTTCTGGGAGACCTCAACTTTCACCTTGAAAAGACCAACGACCATAACACCTCCACCCTCGTGGACAACCTCGCCAACCTCGGACTTAAACAACTAGTCACTTCCCCCACCCACATCGCAGGTCACACACTCGACCCCATCTTCACATCCAGCAATCATATCTCCTTCTGCCACACTACGGATCTCCTCTGGACCGACCACAGCTGCGTTCACTTCATCTACAACAAGCCGAAACCCATCATCCACTCCCAACCTACCCTGCAAAGAAACTGGAACAAAATCACCACGGACCAAATCTCCGCATCGCTCCTTCGAAACTCCCCAGCCCTCTCTTCTAACGCCAACGAAGCCGCCGCCAACCTCACCCTATGGTTATCCAACACCGCCGACACCTTAGCTCCACTGAAAAAACGTCAAAGCAAACCTGGCAGCAAGAAAGCCTCATGGTTCAACGATGATCTCAAGAAGTCCAAGAAACTCTGCCGCTCCCTTGAAAAGGCCTGGAAAAAAGACCCAACCACCAGCACCAAGGACGCCTTCAAAAGCGCCACCCGCACCCACCACCAACTGATCCGAAAAGCCAAGAAAACAGCTTTCAAGGATCGACTTGACAACGCCCACAACAGCAAGGAACTTTTCAACATCGTCAAGGAATTTTCCAATCCCTCGGCCAACTCCAACGACATCACCCCCTCTCAAACCCTCTGCGACTCCCTAGCCTCTTTTTTCCACAACAAGATTGCAGACATCCACAACAGCTTTGACAACCAACCCGGAAACCAACCCACCCTACCATCTGCTGACCACCTTCCCCCCGTGAACACCCTTAACGCTTGGAACCCAATCTCCACTGAGGACACCATCCGCCTGATGAATTCCATCCACTCAGGATCCCCCACAGACCCATGCCCTCACCACATCTTCAACAAAGCAGACTCCGTCATAGCACCGCACCTCCGAGACGTCATCAACTGCTCCTTCAACTCCGCTACCTTCCCAGAAGACTGGAAACACGCCGAACTCACTGCCCTTCTGAAAAAACCAACAGCGGACCCCACCGAACTCAAAACTTACCGCCCCATCTCGCTTCTTCCATTCCCGGCCAAAGTCATCGAGAAAGCCGTCAACAACCAGCTCGCCGCTTTCCTCGAAGCCAACAAATCCCTCGACTCCTCACAGTCCGGCTTCCGAGCCAAACACAGCACTGAGACCGCCCTCATCGCAGCAACAGACGACATTCGAACTCTACTGGACAACGGAGACACAGTCGCCCTCATCCTCCTCGACCTCTCTGCAGCATTCGATACAGTCCGCCACAGCACCCTTCTACAACGCCTCAATAACATCGGAATCCAAGGAAAAGCACTTGAATGGATCACCTCGTTCCTCACCGGAAGAACCCAGAGAGTCCGCCTTCCTCCATTCAAGTCCGAGGCCTCTGAAGTCATCTGCGGCGTCCCTCAAGGATCCTCACTCAGTCCCACCCTCTTCAACGTATACATGAGCCCCCTCGCGGCCATCGCACGCCGACACAACCTCAACATCATCTCCTACGCGGAAGACACTCAACTAATCCTTTCTCTCACCAATGACCCTAGCACCGCCAAAACTAACCTACACGAAGGGATGAAAGAAGTTGCCGAATGGATGAAACAAAGCCGTCTGAAACTGAACTCAGACAAAACTGAAGTCCTCATCTTAGGTACATCCCCCTCTGCATGGGACGATTCCTGGTGGCCTGAAGCCCTCGGAAAAGCACCCATCCCGACAGACCACGCACGGAACCTAGGCGTCATCCTGGATTCTTCACTCTCAATGAACAGACAAGTCAGCGCCGTATCCTCTTCCTGCTTCAACATTCTTCGCATGCTCAGAAAAACATTTCGCTGGATCCCCCTCGAAACAAGGAAAACAGTTACCCACGCTCTAGTCACGAGCCGACTGGACTACGGAAACACCCTCTACGCAGGTACTACCGCAAAGCTCCAGAAGAAACTCCAACAAATCCAAAACGCATCAGCCAGGCTCATATTAGACATCCCTCGCAACGAACACATCTCTGATCACCTTAAAGACCTCCACTGGCTACCCGTCAATAAGAGGATCACCTTCCGACTGCTTACCCACGCACACAAATCACTCTACGACATCGGACCAGATTGCCTCAACTCTCGACTGTCCTTCTACACCCCCTCCCGCCAACTACGATCTTCCAGCCAAGCCCTCGCCACTATACCTCGCATCAACAAGACCACCATGGGAGGCAGATCCTTTGCATACCTGGCTGCTAAAACATGGAACTCACTCCCCGCCTACCTTCGCCTCACCCAGAACCACCTAGCGTTCAGAAAGCAGCTTAAAACGTGGATATTTGACAAATAATCCTCCTCCCCTTCCTAAGCGCCTTGAAACCCTCTGGGTACGTAGTGCGCTATACAAATTTTATGACTTGACTTGACTTGACATATCCATCCACCCTTACCCACACATCAATCAACCGTCCTCAACCATGCACATATCCATCCATTCTCACCCAAGCACATATCAAACGTCCTCAACCATGGACATATCCATCCACCCTTACCCATGCATCAATCAACCGTCTTCAACTATGAACATATCCATCCACCCTCACCCATGTACATATCAACCGTCCTCAACCATGCCCATATCCATCCACACATGCCCATGCATCTATCAACCATCCTCAACCATGCGCATGTCCATCCACCCTTACCCACGCATCTATAAGCCATTCTCCACTGTGCACATATCCATCCATCCTTACCCATGCATCAATCAGCCGTCCTCAACCGTGCACATAGCCATCCTCAACCATGCGCATATCCATCCACCCTTTCCCGCGCATCTATCAACCGTCCTCAACCATGCACATTTCCATCCACCCTCACCCACGCATCTATCAGCCATCCTCAACCATACGCATATGCATCCACCCTTACCCACGCATCTATCAACCATCCACAGCCATGCGCATATCCTTCCACCTATACCCATGCATCTATCAACCATCCTCAACCATGCGCATATCCATCCACCGATACCTACGCATCTATCAACCACACTCTACCATGTGCATATCCATTCACCCATACCCACGCTTCTATCAACCATCCTCAACCATGCACATATCCATCCACCCATGCCCATGCATCTATCAACCATCCTCAACCATTCGCATATCCATCCACCCTTCCCAAGCATCTATAAGCCATTCTCAACTGTGCACATATCCATCTACGCATACTCATGCATCTAGCAACCATTCTCAACCATGCGCATATCCATCCACCCTTACCCACGCATCAATCAACGGTCCTAAACCATGCACATAGCCATCTTCAACCACGCGCATATCCATCCACCCTTACCCATGCATCTATCAACTGTCCTCAACCATGCACATCTCCATCCACTCTTACCCATGCATCTATCAGCCATCCCCAACCATACACATATCCATCCACCTATAGCCACGCATCTATCAACCATCCTCAACAATGGACAAATCCATTCACCCATACCCACACATCTATCAATCATCCTCAACCAGGCGCATATCCATCCACCCATACCCAAGCGTCTATCAACCACACTCAACTATGCACATATCCATCCACCCTTACCCACGCATCTATCAACCATCCTCAACCATGCACATATCCATCCACCCATACCCATGCATCTATCAAGCACACTCAACCGTGCGCATATCCATCCACCCATACCCACGTATCTATCAACCATCCTCAACTATGCACATATTCATCCACCCTTACCCACTCATATGTGAACCATCCTCAACCATGCACATATCCATCCACCCATACCCACAGATCTATGAACCACACTCAACCATGCGCATACCTATCCACACATACCCACGCATCTATCAACCATGCACATATCCATCCACCCTTACCCACACATCAATCAACCGTCCTCAACCATGCACATATCCATCCATTCTCACCCAAGCATCTATCAGCCATCCTCAACCATACGCATATGCATCCACCCTTACCCACGCATCTATCAACCATCCACAGCCATGCGCATATCCTTCCACCTATACCCATGCATCTATCAACCATCCTCAACCATGCGCATATCCATCCACCGATACCTACGCATCTATCAACCACACTCTACCATGTGCATATCCATTCACCCATACCCACGCTTCTATCAACCATCCTCAACCATGCACATATCCATCCACCCATGCCCATGCATCTATCAACCATCCTCAACCATTCGCATATCCATCCACCCTTCCCAAGCATCTATAAGCCATTCTCAACTGTGCACATATCCATCTACGCATACTCATGCATCTATCAACCATCCTCAACCATGCGCATATCCATCCACCCTTACCCACGCATCAATCAACGGTCCTAAACCATGCACATAGCCATCTTCAACCACGCGCATATCCATCCACCCTTACCCATGCATCTATCAACTGTCCTCAACCATGCACATCTCCATCCACTCTTACCCATGCATCTATCAGCCATCCCCAACCATACGCATATCCATCCACCTATAGCCACGCATCTATCAACCATCCTCAACAATGGACAAATCCATTCACCCATACCCACACATCTATCAATCATCCTCAACCAGGCGCATATCCATCCACCCATACCCAAGCGTCTATCAACCACACTCAACTATGCACATATCCATCCACCCTTACCCACGCATCTATCAACCATCCTCAACCATGCACATATCCATCCACCCATACCCATGCATCTATCAAGCACACTCAACCGTGCGCATATCCATCCACCCATACCCACGTATCTATCAACCATCCTCAACTATGCACATATTCATCCACCCTTACCCACTCATATGTGAACCATCCTCAACCATGCACATATCCATCCACCCATACCCACAGATCTATGAACCACACTCAACCATGCGCATACCTATCCACACATACCCACGCATCTATCAACCATGCACATATCCATCCACCCTTACCCACACATCAATCAACCGTCCTCAACCATGCACATATCCATCCATTCTCACCCAAGCACATATCAACCGTCCTCAACCATGGACATATCCATCCACCCTTACCCATGCATCAATCAACCGTCTTCAACTATGAACATATCCATCCACCCTCACCCATGTACATATCAACCGTCCTCAACCATGCGCATATCCATCCACACATGCCCATTGTTAGACCTGACATCCTTGGCGTGGGTTTTTCCCCTATCTTTTGCCTCTGCTACCTGGATTTTTGATGCTGGGCTGGATTTCGATTTGCTGGTTTAGATGCTTTGGACACTCTGTCACTGCTAATCAGTGCCAGAGTGTAAGTGCTCCCTGTGTAAAATAACGTATTGATTGGATATACCTGATTGGCATATCTGTATCACCATGAAGTCCCTAGTAAAGTGCACTGTGTGTGCCAGGGCTGGTGATGACGGATGCTACTAGTGGGTCTGCAGCGCGGATTGCGCCACCCACCTGTGTAGCCCTAAAACAGTGTCTCAGGCCTGCCGCCGCAGGCCTGCCTGCAGTCCCCGGACTGCCATGTCCCCCTGGCCAGTGTCCACACTGGCCGGGCCTAACCCTTCCCTTTTCATACACGTCAGTCATCCCTATGGAAGGCCCAAGGTACCCCCCTGGGCAGGGTGCAGTGTATGTAGAAGGTAGAGCATGTACTAGTGCAGGTCACATGTTCTGGTAGTGAACACCGGCCATTTTGTGTGTTCACTACTGCAAGGTTATCTTGTTCCATAGGCGAACATGAGGGAGGCGGGTGCCAATGGCTATCCGCCTATCTTCTCATGCGAACAAGATAAGACATGAGTGTTTGATATCCCTGAGCTCAGCATTTAATAACACATCTTTTAGGAGAGATTGTTTTTAAATCCCGAGTTGGAGAACAGTACTTTTTAGAGAGTCGCTGTTCTCTTGTCTGACCCTTCTGTGTGCCTGGGCGCGCTTGTGGATTGACTGTCTGGTTTGAGAGTGACAGGGGCTGGGGATCCCCCGGGAGGTTGGCTGAGTCAGCCCTCTGCTGAATGGCGACGATCGCAAGGAGAGTGGAGGGAGGAGATAGCACCTGGGATTGAATAGGGCTGTGCCTGCCTGCCACTCTGCTGGCTCCACCTCCTGCTGGGCGGCTGACGACCTTGCCCATCGCTCTGAAAAGAATGTAGGAGCCAGGAAAACAAAGTGCTCCAGCAACACCCAGAACTGGATCAGACCGGGCTCAGGACCCACTTGCACAAAGACTTCAAAGACTTCTAGGGGTATAAGTACAAGACCCCTGACAACAGATTTTCAGATTCGACCATCGAGAGGAACCTCTGCTGAAAGGCGGACCGCTGAAGAACTAAAGGAAGATTGCCGTGCTGTGTGCTCTGAAGGCTGACCTGTTCTAGCGTACAACTGAAGCTAAGGAGAAGAAGGGGTCCTGCTGTGTGCTGACCCTATCCACTTGATCAAACAAGACTTTTGCTGTGTGCTGTGTCTTCAACTGAATCTCCAAGGGCCTGAGAAGAGCTGGCCTCCTGTTTCGCAACCCAGGGATAGAAAAGTTGCCAAGAACTCAAGACTCTGCTGTGTCCCACCTGCGCTGCTGTGTGCCGCAGGGACCGTGGACTGTTCTACCAAGCTTCTCAACATCTGCCTGTGAGGTGGGCTGGCTGCTCTCTGTCTTGCTGGAGAGTACCGCACCGAGCCGGGCCCGACGCCGGTTGCCGCATCAAAAAGATCGACGTGCTCATCGGCACGTGCCTTGCCGCGACCCGGAGGCCTGAAGCAGATCGAGAGTCGTATTTCCCTGCTCTACGAAGCCGCGCTGTGAGTGGCTGACTCCGGTGACGTCGACATCGTCACTGGGGGCTCGTCGAGGGAGTTGTGGAATCCTTGCCCCGAACAGCCCGAGGAGCGCTCGTATAACGAGCGCAGTGACACCGCCGGAGCAACGTAGCTGCCTAAAAACATCGAGAGCCTACAAACTGATTCATTCTCAGTGAGTATCGAATCACTCAAGAGACTAGAGACTATCGTCTGACGATCCCGACCAACCAAGAAAGCGCTTATTGTGTAAACCTGTGATGCTCGATTTCAACTGCGGAAACTAGATAAAGATATATTATTTTTGATATAACTCACCTGTGTGGTCTAAGTTTGTGGTGTGCGGAGGGGGGATCATTGTGGTATCTACGTGCAAATACCTTACACATTGCCTTGGGGATAAGCCTGCCTGCTCGAGCCAAGCTACCTAGAGGGTGAGCAGGGGTTATCTACCGTGTGTGTCCCTGTACCCTGACTAGAAGCAAGGGTCCCTATTTGGTCTAAGGTGTATACCTCTGCCAACTAGAGACCCCCAGATCTAACATTGGTGGTCAGCGGTGCGGATTAGAACCAGTATTTGCACTTGACCTGCAGTGATTCTTCGTACATCACTAATCTAGTAAGCAGTTGCATCGCACAAAGTTTAGCGAAGACTATTCTTGGAGGATCGACGAAGCATCATGTCTCTGAACGGAGTAGGCGAAGAGCCGGAGTTGCAATTCGAGGTGAAAAAGTTGCTCGCGTATAAGAAGGAGCAACTAAAGCAATTCTGCAAGCAGCTTGGATGCCCAGCGAAGGGCAGCGCCAACAAGACGGAGCTACAGAAAGCTCTAAGGGCCTGGTGGGAGGCCAAGAATGGCGCAACCGAGGAAACTACTGAAGGGGATGGCACACCGGAGCACGGATTTGGATCCGATGACCTGCCAGTGAATAGGCCAGCGTCGAGGGCTGGCAGCGCCCATTCCAGTAGGAGCCTCTCTCCAGAGGAGCTGGAGGAAAACCAAAGGGTTAGAGCCCATGAGATTGAACTTTTTAAGCTCAAAGCTCAAGCGGAAGAAAGGAAACTGCGCCTTGACGGTGAGAAAGAGGCGGAGGAGAGGAGGAATGCTCTTGCTTTGGAAGAGAAGAAACTCCAGTTGGCTCATGAGTTGAGAATGAGGGAACTGGACATTAAAGCCAAACAGGTGGCGTCCAGTCCGAATGGTGGCAGCGCACAACCAGTACAGGCGGGTAAGGTATACATACCGAAAGATTTGGTGCAGAATTATCAGAGGGGTGAGGATATCTATGCGTGGTTTAGATCCTATGAGCTTGCCTTGAAGATGAATGAAGTGCCTGAGAAAAGTTGGGGAGCAGGATTGTGGAAGCATTTTGAGGCCTCTGGGAGGGATGTTTTAGCACCCTTAGAAACAGCAGGGACCTTAACCTACCCCACTATGAAGGAGGCCTTATGCCTCAGGTATGGGCTTACACCAGAACAGTACCGACAGAAGTTTAGGAACTTCAAGAAACATGATTCGAGTACGTGGGTGGAGTGTGTGAGTATGTACACGCGTGCACTGGAAGGTTGGATAAAGGGCAGCAAAGTTACTGATTATGTGGGGTTGTGCCACTTGATTAGTTGGGAGCACTTGAGTAGTCTATGTGTTCCAGAGCTGCGCCAGCATCTTTTAGACAGCAAGTTAACTGATCCCAGTGAGCTTGCTAAAGAGGCCGACCGCTGGACTAGCACCAGGGTCAACAAAGGGGTGGTAAGTATGCCAGCCAAGGGTGGACAGGGTCCCCAGCAGAAAGGTGGGGAGGACAAGGGTAACAGTAAGGAGTTCTCTAAAGGGCCCCAAAACAGTTCCCAGGAGAAGGAGTCCCAAGCCCCCAAACCGAAGAGGTCTTGGCCCCCTAAGGGCAGCAGACCACCGCCTACTTGCTATGCTTGTAGGGAAGTGGGGCACATCGCCCCTAAATGTCCCAATAAACCCCCAGCACCAGCTGCTGCTCCAGTCCCAGGGTTAGCTAGTGTAGCTTTGGGAGGGGATTTGATTTCCAGTGGGGAAGAGGGATTAGCTATGATGACCCTTGTCTCGTTAGGAGACCGAGAGATGGTCCAGGATTGCCTTGATACCCGCTAACACTAAGAAATACGGGCAAAAGGTGACCATCAATGGGAGGGAGGTAGAGGCTCTGAGAGACACCGGGGCTAGTGTGACATCTGTCAGGTGTCAGTGGGTGTCTGAAGAGCAAGTAATTCCCAATGTGCTCCACCCAGTAGTGGCAGCTGACACTTCAGTTCGCCTCTGCAAGATGGCGCGTGTTCCCTTTACATGGGGGGGAGTCTCTGGTACCCTGGAAGTCTGTGTCAGTGATGCCTTGCCGGTAGATTGTCTGTTGGGTAACGACCTGGAGAGTTCTCCATGGAAGGACGTAGAGCACAGAACTCACTTGGAAATGTTAGGACTGCCAGCGTGGATCTGTGTATCCACACGTGCCATGACAGCCAGTAAGGGTGGATTAGTAGAACTGGAGCCTGGAACAATGGCCCGGGAACCTGCCAGGAGAGGAAGGGGCAGAGGGCGCGGGAAACCAGCCCCCACTGTTCCCACGGTCCAGGAGGAAGCAGAACCTGAGGGGGATGCCCTGGAACCTACAGGGGAGCAGGTGGCCGAACTGGGGGAGTTGCCTGAGCTGACCCATTGGCAGCAAGAGGGTGGCCCCTCCAGGGAGGAATTCTGCCAGGCTCAGAAGGAGTGCCCTTCTCTCGTCGGTGTGCGGCAGCAGGCTGCAGACCAGGCAGCAGGCCTAGGGTCCAAGGAACATTTGATTTATTGGGAGGATGACTTACTTTATAGTGAGCCTAAGTTCGCTGAGCCCGGTGCAGCCCGTGTGCTGGTGGTACCCGAGCGCTTCAGGAACTTCTTACTGGGTCTGGCTCACGACGTGCCTCTCGCAGGACATCTGGGGCAAGACAAGACCTATCACAGGCTTGTCACCCACTTCTACTGGCCTCAGATGAAGAAGCACGTCGGTACCTTTTGTAAGTCATGCCAAACCTGTCAAGCCAGTGGTAAGAGCGGAGGGAAGTGCGTGGCGCCCCTCCAGCCATTTCCTGTAGTGAGCACCCCTTTCGAGCGGGTGGGCATTGATATTGTAGGGCCCCTGGATCCCAAGACCGCCTTAGGCAACAGGTTTATCCTGGTCTTGGTGGATCACGCCACTCGGTACCCGGAAGCAGTCCCTCTCAGGACAATCACAGCACCCGTGGTGGGCCGTGCATTGATGGGGATCTTTTCCCGTGTGGGGTTCCCTCGAGAGGTGGTCTCCGACCGGGGTACCAACTTCATCTCTAGGTATATGAAGTCTCTGTGGGAGGAGTGTGGAGTAACTTATAAGTTCACCACTCCTTACCACCCTCAAGGAAATGGGTTGGTTGAAAGATTCAACCGCACCCTGAAAGGTATGATTATGGGTCTAGCGGAGCCCATGAGATGGAAGTGGGACGTCTTGTTACCATGCCTGTTGTTTGCCTACAGGGAGGTGCCTCAGAAGTCCTTAGGGTTCAGCCCCTTTGAACTGCTGTATGGCCACCCTGTTAGAGGACCTCTCACACTGGTGAAGGAGGGGTGGGAGAAATCCCGTGGGAAAACCCCCCAGGATGTGTTCAGCTATGTGCTGGCCATCCGCAACCAAACGCAGCGCTTCCGGAAGCTCGCTCAGGAGAATCTAGAAGCCAGCCAGGAGGAGATGAAAAGATGGTACTACCAGAATGCCACTCTGGTAGAATTTCATCCCGGGCAAAAAGTGTGGGTGATGGCGCCGGTGGAGCCTTGTGCGCTCCGTGACAAGTGGACCGGGCCATATGAGGTGGTAGAGCGCAAGAGTGAGGTGACCTACCTGATCAACATGAAGACTCCTAGGCAGCCTCTTAGAGTCTTGCATGTAAACCGCCTCAAACCCCACTTCGAGAGGTCTGAAGTGACGATGCTTATGGCTACAGATGACGGTGGGGAAGAGGATAGTGATCCTCTCCCCGACCTCCTGGCAACCAAGGAGCAAGACGGGTCAGTAGATGGTGTGGTCCTCTCGCCCACACTGACCCCAGAGCAGCAGAGAGACTGTCGCCAGGTGTTGGGTCAGTTTGCCTCCCTGTTCTCCCTGACACCAGGTGTCACCAATTGGTGCGTCCATGATGTGGACACTGGAGATAGCCTGCCTGTGAAACAGAAGTTTTACAGAGTAGCTGACAAGGTCAGGGCCAGCATAAAGGAAGAAGTTTCCAAGATGTTGGCGTTAGGGGTAATTGAGCCCTCTAGCAGTCCCTGGGCTAGCCCAGTGGTCCTCGTTCCCAAGAAATCTGCTACACCCGGTGGCCCGTCAGAACTTCGGTTTTGCGTGGACTACCGCGGGCTCAATGCGGTCACCAAGACTGACGCGCACCCCATCCCCAGAGCTGATGAGCTCGTGGATCGGTTAGGAGCTGCCCGGTACCTCAGCACCTTCGATTTGACTTCGGGGTACTGGCAGATTGCCTTAACTGACGGGGCAAAGGAGAGGTCGGCATTTTCAACGCCAGAGGGGCACTTCCAATTTCGAGTCATGCCCTTTGGATTGAAAAATGCCCCTGCCACCTTCCAGAGACTGGTCAACCGGGTACTAACCGGGCTGGAGCAATTCAGCGCCGCGTACTTGGATGACATTGCTGTGTTCAGCTCCACTTGGGAAGAACACTTGCAACACCTCTGTGAAGTGTTGAGGGCGCTGCAGAAGGCAGGCCTCACTATCAAGGCTAGTAAGTGCCAGATAGGGCAGGGATCAGTGGTGTATTTGGGACACCAGGTGGGGAGCGGCCAGGTGGCGCCCCTACAGGCAAAGATCGATACCATTCTGGCTTGGGAACCCCCCAAGACGCAGACAGAGGTGAGAGCCTTTCTAGGACTCACCGGGTATTACAGACGGTTCATCAAGGGATACGGCACCATTGTGGCCCCCTTGACGGAACTAACCTCTAGAAATCAGCCCAGGAAAGTGAATTGGACCGAGGCCTGTCAAACTGCTTTTGATGCCCTGAAAACTGCAATGTGCACGGCACCGGTGCTTAAGGCGCCTGACTTTTCGAGTGAGTTCGTAGTGCAGACAGACGCTTCAGAGCAAGGCGTGGGAGCAGTACTCTCACAGATGGACGACGAGGGCGGGGACCAACCCGTAGCTTTCATTAGTAGAAGGCTACTTCCCAGGGAACAGAGGTGGAGCGCTATTGAGAGAGAAGCATTTGCTGTGGTCTGGGCCCTGAAGAAGCTGAGGCCCTACCTGTTTGGGACTCACTTCCGTGTTCAGACCGACCACAGGCCCCTCAGATGGTTAATGCAGATGAGGGGTGAGAATCCAAAACTGTTGAGGTGGTCCATCTCCCTACAGGGAATGGACTTTACGGTGGAACACCGTCCCGGTACAGAGCACGCCAACGCTGATGGTCTGTCCAGGTTTTTCCGCCTTAGCGATGAGAACTCCCAAGAGGGTGGGTAGTACTCCCCGCTTTCAGCTGGAGGGGACACGTGTTAGACCTGACATCCTTGGCGTGGGTTTTTCCCCTATCTTTTGCCTCTGCTACCTGGATTTTTGATGCTGTGCTGGATTTCGATTTGCTGGTTTAGATGCTTTGGACACTCTGTCACTGCTAATCAGTGCCAGAGTGTAAGTGCTCCCTGTGTAAAATAACGTATTGATTGGATATACCTGATTGGCATATCTGTATCACCATGAAGTCCCTAGTAAAGTGCACTGTGTGTGCCAGGGCTGGTGATGACGGATGCTACTAGTGGGTCTGCAGCACGGATTGCGCCACCCACCTGTGTAGCCCTAAAACAGTGTCTCAGGCCTGCCGCCGCAGGCCTGCCTGCAGTCCCCGGACTGCCATGTCCCCCTGGCCAGTGTCCACACTGGCCGGGCCTAACCCTTCCCTTTTCATACACGTCAGTCATCCCTATGGAAGGCCCAAGGTACCCCCCTGGGCAGGGTGCAGTGTATGTAGAAGGTAGAGCATGTACTAGTGCAGGTCACATGTTCTGGTAGTGAACACCGGCCATTTTGTGTGTTCACTACTGCAAGGTTATCTTGTTCCATAGGCGAACATGAGGGAGGCGGGTGCCAATGGCTATCCGCCTATCTTCTCATACGAACAAGATAAGACATGAGTGTTTGATATCCCTGAGCTCAGCATTTAATAACACATCTTTTAGGAGAGATTGTTTTTAAATCCCGAGTTGGAGAACAGTACTTTTTAAAGAGTCGCTGTTCTCTTGTCTGACCCTTCTGTGTGCCTGGGCGCGCTTGTGGATTGACTGTCTGGTTTGAGAGTGACAGGGGCTGGGGATCCCCCGGGAGGTTGGCTGAGTCAGCCCTCTGCTGAATGGCGACGATTGCAAGGAGAGTGGAGGGAGGAGATAGCACCTGGGATTGAATAGGGCTGTGCCTGCCTGCCACTCTGCTGGCTCCACCTCCTGCTGGGCGGCTGACGACCTTGCCCATCGCTCTGAAAAGAATGTAGGAGCCAGGAAAACAAAGTGCTCCAGCAACACCCAGAACTGGATCAGACCGGGCTCAGGACCCACTTGCACAAAGACTTCAAAGACTTCTAGGGGTATAAGTACAAGACCCCTGACAACAGATTTTCAGATTCGACCATCGAGAGGAACCTCTGCTGAAAGGCGGACCGCTGAAGAACTAAAGGAAGATTGCCGTGCTGTGTGCTCTGAAGGCTGACCTGTTCTAGCGTACAACTGAAGCTAAGGAGAAGAAGGGGTCCTGCTGTGTGCTGACCCTATCCACTTGATCAAACAAGACTTTTGCTGTGTGCTGTGTCTTCAACTGAATCTCCAAGGGCCTGAGAAGAGCTGGCCTCCTGTTTCGCAACCCAGGGATAGAAAAGTTGCCAAGAACTCAAGACTCTGCTGTGTCCCACCTGCGCTGCTGTGTGCCGCAGGGACCGTGGACTGTTCTACCAAGCTTCTCAACATCTGCCTGTGAGGTGGGCTGGCTGCTCTCTGTCTTGCTGGAGAGTACCGCACCGAGCCGGGCCCGACGCCGGTTGCCGCATCAAAAAGATCGACGTGCTCATCGGCACGTGCCTTGCCGCGACCCGGAGGCCTGAAGCAGATCGAGAGTCGTATTTCCCTGCTCTACGAAGCCGCGCTGTGAGTGGCTGACTCCGGTGACGTCGACATCGTCACTGGGGGCTCGTCGAGGGAGTTGTGGAATCCTTGCCCCGAACAGCCCGAGGAGCGCTCGTATAACGAGCGCAGTGACACCGCCGGAGCAACGTAGCTGCCTAAAAACATCGAGAGCCTACAAACTGATTCATTCTCAGTGAGTATCGAATCACTCAAGAGACTAGAGACTATCGTCTGACGATCCCGACCAACCAAGAAAGCGCTTATTGTGTAAACCTGTGATGCTCGATTTCAACTGCGGAAACTAGATAAAGATATATTATTTTTGATATAACTCACCTGTGTGGTCTAAGTTTGTGGTGTGCGGAGGGGGGATCATTGTGGTATCTACGTGCAAATACCTTACACATTGCCTTGGGGATAAGCCTGCCTGCTCGAGCCAAGCTACCTAGAGGGTGAGCAGGGGTTATCTACCGTGTGTGTCCCTGTACCCTGACTAGAAGCAAGGGTCCCTATTTGGTCTAAGGTGTATACCTCTGCCAACTAGAGACCCCCAGATCTATCAACCATCCTCAACCATGCGCATGTCCATCCACCCTTACCCACGCATCTATGAGCCATTCTCAACTGTGCACATATCCATCTACCCATACCCATGCATCTATCAACCATCCTTAACCATGTGCATATCCATCCATCCTTACCCATGCATCAATCAGCCGTCCTCAACCGTGCACATAGCCATCCTCAACCATGCGCATATCCATCCACCCTTTCCCACGCATCTATCAACCGTCCTCAACCATGCGCATTTCCATCCACCCTCACCCACGCATCTATCAGCCATCCTCAACCATACGCATATGCATCCACCCTTACCCACGCATCTATCAACCATCCACAGCCATGCGCATATCCTTCCACCTATACCCACGCATCTATCAACCATTCTCAACCAAGCACAAATCCATTCACCCTTACCCACACAACTATCAATCATCCACAACCATGCGCATATCCATCCACCCTTACCCACGCATCTATCAACCATCCTCAACATGCACATATTCATCCACCCTTACCCATGCATCTATCAACCATCCTCAACCATGCGCATATCCATCCACCGATACCTACGTATCTATCAACCACACTCTACCATGTGCATATCCATTCACCCATAACCACGCATCTATCAACCATCCTCAATCATGCATATATTAATCCCCCCTTACCCACGCATCTATCAGCCATTCTCAACCAGGCTTATATCCATCCACCCATACCCACGAATCTATCAACCACACTCAACCATGCGCATACCCACCCACATATACCCACTCATCTATCAACCATCCTCAACCATGCACATAATCATCTACCCTTAACCACACATCAATCAACCATCCTCAACCATTCACATAACCATCCACCCTTAACCACACATCAATCAACCATCCTCAACCATGCACATATCCATCCACCCTCACCCAAGCACATATCAACCGTCCTCAACCATGGACATATCCATCCACCCTTGCCCATGCCTCATTCAACCGTCCTCAACCATGAACACATCAATCCACCCTCAACCATGCACATCTCAAACCTCATCAACCATGCACATATCCATCCACCCATGCCCATGCATCTATCCACCATCCTCAACCATGCGCATATCCATCCACCCTTCCCAAGCATCTATAAGCCATTCTCAACTGTGCACATATCCATCTACGCATACTCATGCATCTATCAACCATCCTCAACCATGCGCATATCCATCCACCCTTACCCACGCATCAATCAACGGTCCTCAACCATGCACATAGCCATCTTCAACCACGCGCATATCCATCCACCCTTACCCATGCATCTATCAACTGTCCTCAACCATGCACATCTCCATCCACTCTTACCCATGCATCTATCAGCCATCCCCAACCATACGCATATCCATCCACCTATAGCCACGCATCTATCAACCATCCTCAACAATGCACAAATCCATTCACCCATACCCACACATCTATCAATCATCCTCAACCAGGCGCATATCCATCCACCCATACCCAAGCATCTATCAACCACACAACTATGCACATATCCATCCACCCTTACCCACGCATCTATCAACCATCCTCAACCATGCACATATCCATCCACCCATACCCACGCATCTATCAAGCACACTCAACCGTGCGCATATCCATCCACCCATACCCACGTATCTATCAACCATCCTCAACTATGCACATATTCATCCACCCTTACCCACTCATATGTGAACCATCCTCAACCATGCACATATCCATCCACCCATACCCACGAATCTATCAACCACACTCAACCCTGCGCATACCCACCCACATATACCCACTCATCTATCAACCATCCTCAGCCATGCACATAATCATCTACCCTTAACCACACATCAATCAACCATCCTCAACCATTCACATAACCATCCACCCTTAACCACACATCAATCAACCATCCTCAACCATGCACATATCCATCCACCCTCACCCAAGCACATATCAACCGTCCTCAACCATGGACATATCCATCCACCGTTGCCCATGCCTCATTCAACCGTCCTCAACCATGAACACATCAATCCACCCTCAACCATGCACATCTCAAACCTCATTAACCATGCACATATCCATCCACCCATGCCCATGCATCTATCAACCATCCTCAACCATGCGCATATCCATCCTCCCTTCCCAAGCATCTATAAGCCATTCTCAACTGTGCACATATCCATCTACGCATACTCATGCATCTATCAACCATCCTCAACCATGCGCATATCCATCCACCCTTACCCACGCATCAATCAACGGTCCTAAACCATGCACATAGCCATCTTCAACCACGCGCATATCCATCCACCCTTACCCATGCATCTATCAACTGTCCTCAACCATGCACATCTCCATCCACTCTTACCCATGCATCTATCAGCCATCCCCAACCATACGCATATCCATCCACCTATAGCCACGCATCTATCAACCATCCTCAACAATGCACAAATCCATTCACCCATACCCACACATCTATCAATCATCCTCAACCAGGCGCATATCCATCCACCCATACCCAAGCGTCTATCAACCACACTCAACTATGCACATATCCATCCACCCTTACCCACGCATCTATCAACCATCCTCAACCATGCACATATCCATCCACCCATACCCACGCATCTATCAAGCACACTCAACCGTGCGCATATCCATCCACCCATACCCACATATCTATCAACCATCCTCAACTATGCACATATTCATCCACCCTTACCCACTCATATGTGAACCATCCTCAACCATGCACATATCCATCCACCCATACCCACAAATCTATGAACCACACTCAACCATGCGCATACCCATCCACACATACCCACGCATCTATCAACCATGCACATATCCATCCACCCTTACCCACACATCAATCAACCGTCCTCAACCATGCACATATCCATCCATTCTCACCCAAGCACATATCAAACGTCCTCAACCATGGACATATCCATCCACCCTTACCCATGCATCAATCAACCGTCTTCAACTATGAACATATCCATCCACCCTCACCCATGTACATATCAACCGTCCTCAACCATGCGCATATCCATCCACACATGCCCATGCATCTATCAACCATCCTCAACCATGCGCATGTCCATCCACCCTTACCCACGCATCTATAAGCCATTCTCAACTGTGCACATATCCATCCATCCTTACCCATGCATCAATCAGCCGTCCTCAACCGTGCACATAGCCATCCTCAACCATGCGCATATCCATCCACCCTTTCCCGCGCATCTATCAACCGTCCTCAACCATGCGCATTTCCATCCACCCTCACCCACGCATCTATCAGCCATCCTCAACCATACGCATATGCATCCACCCTTACCCACGCATCTATCAACCATCCACAGCCATGCGCATATCCTTCCACCTATACCCATGCATCTATCAACCATCCTCAACCATGCGCATATCCATCCACCGATACCTACGCATCTATCAACCACACTCTACCATGTGCATATCCATTCACCCATACCCACGCTTCTATCAACCATCCTCAACCATGCACATATCCATCCGCCCATGCATCTATCAACCATCCTCAACCATGCGCATATCCATCCACCCTTCCCAAGCATCTATAAGCCATTCTCAACTGTGCACATATCCATCTACGCATACTCATGCATCTATCAACCATCCTCAACCATGCGCATATCCATCCACCCTTACCCACGCATCAATCAACGGTCCTAAACCAAGCACATAGCCATCTTCAACCACGCGCATATCCATCCACCCTTACCCATGCATCTATCAACTGTCCTCAACCATGCACATCTCCATCCACTCTTACCCATGCATCTATCAGCCATCCCCAACCATACGCATATCCATCCACCTATAGCCACGCATCTATCAACCATCCTCAACAATGGACAAATCCATTCACCCATACCTACACATCTATCAATCATCCTCAACCAGGCGCATATCCATCCACCCATACCCAAGCGTCTATCAACCACACTCAACTATGCACATATCCATCCACCCTTACCCACGCATCTATCAACCATCCTCAACCATGCACATATCCATCCACCCATACCCACGCATCTATCAAGCACACTCAACCGTGCGCATATCCATCCACCCATACCCACGTATCTATCAACCATCCTCAACTATGCACATATTCATCCACCCTTACCCACTCATATGTGAACCATCCTCAACCATGCACATATCCATCCACCCATACCCACAAATCTATGAACCACACTCAACCAAGCGCATACCCATCCACACATACCCACGCATCTATCAACCATGCACATATCCATCCACCCTTACCCACACATCAATCAACCGTCCTCAACCATGCACATATCCATCCATTCTCACCCAAGCACATATCAACCGTCCTCAACCATGGACATATATCCACCCTTACCCATGCATCAATCAACCGTCTTCAACTATGAACATATCCATCCACCCTCACCCATGTACATATCAACCGTCCTCAACCATGCGCATATCCATCCACACATGCCCATGCATCTATCAACCATCCTCAACCATGCGCATGTCCATCCACCCTTACCCACGCATCTATGAGCCATTCTCAACTGTGCACATATCCATCTACCCATACCCATGCATCTATCAACCATCCTTAACCATGTGCATATCCATCCATCCTTACCCATGCATCAATCAGCCGTCCTCAACCGTGCACATAGCCATCCTCAACCATGCGCATATCCATCCACCCTTTCCCACGCATCTATCAACCGTCCTCAACCATGCGCATTTCCATCCACCCTCACCCACGCATCTATCAGCCATCCTCAACCATACGCATATGCATCCACCCTTACCCACGCATCTATCAACCATCCACAGCCATGCGCATATCCTTCCACCTATACCCACGCATCTATCAACCATTCTCAACCAAGCACAAATCCATTCACCCTTACCCACACAACTATCAATCATCCACAACCATGCGCATATCCATCCACCCTTACCCACGCATCTATCAACCATCCTCAACATGCACATATTCATCCACCCTTACCCATGCATCTATCAACCATCCTCAACCATGCGCATATCCATCCACCGATACCTACGCATCTATCAACCACACTCTACCATGTGCATATCCATTCACCCATAACCACGCATCTATCAACCATCCTCAATCATGCATATATTAATCCCCCCTTACCCACGCATCTATCAGCCATTCTCAACCAGGCTTATATCCATCCACCCATACCCACGAATCTATCAACCACACTCAACCATGCGCATACCCACCCACATATACCCACTCATCTATCAACCATCCTCAACCATGCACATAATCATCTACCCTTAACCACACATCAATCAACCATCCTCAACCATTCACATATCCATCCACCCTTAACCACACATCAATCAACCATCCTCAACCATGCACATATCCATCCACCCTCACCCAAGCACATATCAACCGTCCTCAACCATGGACATATCCATCCACCCTTGCCCATGCCTCATTCAACCGTCCTCAACCATGAACACATCAATCCACCCTCAACCATGCACATCTCAAACCTCATCAACCATGCACATATCCATCCACCCATGCCCATGCATCTATCCACCATACTCAACCATGCGCATATCCATCCACCCTTCCCAAGCATCTATAAGCCATTCTCAACTGTGCACATATCCATCTACGCATACTCATGCATCTATCAACCATCCTCAACCATGCGCATATCCATCCACCCTTACCCACGCATCAATCAACGGTCCTCAACCATGCACATAGCCATCTTCAACCACGCGCATATCCATCAACCCTTACCCATGCATCTATCAACTGTCCTCAACCATGCACATCTCCATCCACTCTTACCCATGCATCTATCAGCCATCCCCAACCATACGCATATCCATCCACCTATAGCCACGCATCTATCAACCATCCTCAACAATGCACAAATCCATTCACCCATACCCACACATCTATCAATCATCCTCAACCAGGCGCATATCCATCCACCCATACCCAAGCGTCTATCAACCACACAACTATGCACATATCCATCCACCCTTACCCACGCATCTATCAACCATCCTCAACCATGCACATATCCATCCACCCATACCCACGCATCTATCAAGCACACTCAACCGTGCGCATATCCATCCACCCATACCCACGTATCTATCAACCATCCTCAACTATGCACATTTTTATCCACCCTTACCCACTCATATATGAACCATCCTCAACCATGCACATATCCATCCACCCAAACCCACAAACCTATGAACCACACTCAACCATGCGCATACCCATCAACACATACCCACGCATCTATCAACCATGCACATATCCATCCACCCTTACCCACACATCAATCAACCGTCCTCAGCCATGCACATATCCATCCATTCTCACCCAAGCACATATCAACCGTCCTCAACCATGGACATATCCATCCACCCTTACCCATGCATCAATCAACCGTCTTCAACTATGAACATATCCATCCACCCTCACCCATGTACATATCAACTGTCCTCAACCATGCGCATATCCATCCACACATGCCCTTGCATCTATCAACCATCCTCAACCATGCGCATGTCCATCCACCCTTACCCACGCATCTATAAGCCATTCTCAACTGTGCACATATCCATCTACCCATACCCATGCATCTATCAACCATCCTTAACCATGCGCATATCCATCCATCCTTACCCATGCATCAATCAGCCGTCCTCAACCGTGCACATAGCCATCCTCAACCATGCGCATATCCATCCACCCTTTCCCGCGCATCTATCAACCGTACTCAACCATGCGCATTTCCATCCACCCTCACCCACGCATCTATCAGCCATCCTCAACCATACGCATATGCATCCACCCTTACCCACGCATCTATCAACCATCCACAGCCATGCGCATATCCTTCCACCTATACCCATGCATCTATCAACCATCCTCAACCATGCGCATATCCATCCACCGATACCTACGCATTTATCAACCACACTCTACCATGTGCATATCCATTCACCCATACCCACGCTTCTATCAACCATCCTCAAACATGCACAAATCCATCCACCAATACCCACGCATCTATCAACCATCCTCAACCATGCACATATCCATCCACCCTTACTCACGCATCAATCCATCCACCAATACCCAAATGTTCACCCATAAAGCCACATGTGCATTGAGCTAGTTATGTGAACACACACCCATGTATTCACCTTCACCTCCACCAGTTTATCCATTGATAACCACCTCTACACGTTACCATTTGTGTTTTGTCTCGCTCTAAATGTTGTCTGTGTATATGTGCTTCTGGGTATAGTTATACGGGTACACAGATTTATGTTTGCTGTTTGTGTATCTGAACAACAAAACCATAACAAAATACCCATATGCATAAAATAGGCCAGACCTTTTGGCTTTGCCAATTCTTGTTGAAATGTGCAACTCAGGCCTTGAATTTAGAGATGTGCCTGTTCTCTTTGTGGTGTGAGATGTTGAAAAAGACATTTAGGGTAGAGGCTGAGGAGTGAGGATGCCCTGTCTCTGGGGACATATGCTCCAGGTAACTTGTTTTTCAATGTAAATGTACAATCTTATATTTGGATTTAATGCACATGTTCGTCAATACATAATCGTACATGTTGCAAGGTATGGGAGATTGAATGCACATGAGCTTCTAGTTGGCAATATTTATGGTAATATCAGGCAAAATAACGGAAAACACTGGCTCAACACACCCTAAACAGTCAAGAAAATGGCCCACACACAGATCTCTCAAACCAGCTCTTCTGGCACTGTCTGACCCTGAAGTCAGAACACTTTCATATGTATAGGTTTAACCTCTTCACTGAATAGGGTACAATTTTTTCCAGTAACCTCTGGGATCTAGGCATATAAGACTTTTTATGGTCTGGCTTTACATTGCAACTGTCGCCAGACAATTATGTAAGCAATGCCCCACCCACATGTTGGGAGCCACGAGTAGATGTTTTGACTGGGCAGAAGTTGTGTGCATACACAAAAAAAGTGCTTGCCCTTCACACAGCTGTGGTCATTTTGTTTATTTATCCAGCTTCCTAAGCTTGAATTTTCAGGGGCATGCACATGACTTTGGAATGCTATGGAAGTGTCTTAGATAACTGAATAATTTATGTTGTTTTTTGCTGGCAGCAGCACAAAAGGGAGGAAGGCAGTACATAACCTACATGGATTTTCAGCTCTGATTTGTAATGCATCACATTACCATTCAACAGTCCTTTGAAGCTAGACCTGTTGGTATTGCCAATGCTTGTTTAGTGTTGTGTTGGTGTACAGTTGCATAATGCTCTGTGCTGTGATACTTGCTCTTGTCACTGAATGAACTAAACAGTGGAGTGCTGTGTATTGTGTGTGTACATAGGGTCTCATTCAGGGGTGGCTTGACATCTATGTCCAGGCAGTGCCCTACCATTGCTTTCCTTTTCACCCCAAGGGGCTGACGCAGACTCTCCGATTGATGGGACAAAACACAAGTGCCTGATCTACAAAGACAAGGGAAGAGCTGCATTCAGATATTTACATATATCTACTTTTACACTTTTTTTCTAATTTTCAATCCTTCTCAGAAGTAGGCTTTCAAAGCTACGCCAGTAGCAGGTTTACAGTTTTCCAGGTGTACTTATGGTAAAGGTGTGAATTTTTCAGGAATAACCGTTTTGCCAATAGCAATCTGGGAAAGGAAACTCTGGTAGTGAAAACGATCCACAACGGATTCAAGTAAAGAAGCTTTATTGGAGCACACACTCTTCTCGAGACTCCACAAGCAACTGCCGCTGCACGCATTGAAATTCAGAATCGCAGTTACATCTAAACACATGACATAGCAAAGCTGGCTACTAAGCTGGGCTAAACATTGCAGTGAGCCTGATCTATACAGAATAAAGAATTCTTCTTCAACTAACATTCTACTGCAATACTACACACCTTCCTTCTTTATAAAAAATAAAAAAAATTATAAAATGCAACATAAAGATAAACCACAATAGCCTTTTTTTAAACAAACACAATAACTTTGTAAAATCAGTACAGTATGAAATCTTCAAATCTTTTAGGTAAACATCTTCTAAATTGCAAGTTGGCATTACGAGAAATCCCATCTGACACAAAGTTGTCATTATTCCATTCATTAAGTGTAGGAAGATTGACTTTGGCTAACCTGGATAGACTCCACCAAGAACCATTGCTTAAATAAGCCGATGTTTTCCCAAGTTTACAAATTAAAACGTAACCGTAAAATTTGGAAAAGCCTTTCTTAACATTTTAAGGTAGCTTGATTTTAACTTTATCGCCTATACTCAGTTTTTCTTTACAAACTTTCCCTTCCACCATGATCTTATTTCTTTTGATACAACTTTCAGTCATCACATTGTACATATTTTTTTATATCAATCACATTCTCTTTTGGTTTTAACCACGAAGGGGTAAACTCCTGTCTATGTTTCCTTCTTTTGAGTAATAAAAACAGTGAACATTTGGTTGTACATTGAGGTATACAGTGATAAAACCAAATGAGATCCGCTACATGTTTTCTAACATCCATGTGTGCTTTAAGAGCGAATTGAATGCATTCAACTAACGTTTTATTGAATCTTTCAACTAAACAATTCATATTTGGTGAATATAAGGCTGTTTTTAAATGTTGAACGTTGGCATTCTTGAGAAAAGATGTGAAAGAGCTAAACGTAAATTGAGCACCATTGTTTGATACTAAAAACTCTGGTAAACCTTCCCTCCATAAAAATTCCACAACAGTGTCGGAATCAGCACGTGATACCCATTTCACTTCCGCCTATCTGTAAATATAATCTATCACCACAATAATATAGGCTTTGCCATTCGGGATACCTTTATAAGGACCTGATACATCAATGGCTATCTTTTTCCATGGCTTTTCAGAGACAGTTGAATGTAAATGGGTAACTTGCTGAGTTTTTAGTACTTTGTCAGAATCTGCACATGCTAAACAATCCTTCACAAAACCAATGATATCAGTGTCTACATATGGTCACCACATTCTGGTGAAGCAAAAAGCATTTCAACTGAGGCATTTAGTCAGGCTAACTTAAATAAGCATTTTATGTACACTTTGAATACATGATTATACATGCACACGTGTTTAATTAAATTAACGGCAAAATGTGAGCAAAAGAATACGTGTTTACATATGCAATATAATTTTAAGTGTAAGTGCTCCCAGCTCCCGCCTCCCAGTTGTCCTTCCCTCCCGACCCCTACTTAATGGCAGACCCTGTGCAACCGTGCAGCGGGTGCGCCAAAGGCACGCCAAAGGCAAACCCATCTGCGTCGGTCCGCGACCTGAACGCGACCAGTGCCAGGAACCCTGGATCTCTTCACCGCCAACGCTACTACCCAACGGCACTCCACGCACTCAACCCAGGCCGCAACAACAACTGCAAGCTAGCATCACCAGCCGACACCCACGGACCCTTCAGCTGTCACCACTGCCGGGCCACAGGCAGCACCGCCAAGACTGCAGACCCAGCGCAACCCTCCCGCAAGAACACAAGCAAACCGAACACCCTGCAATGAATCCTCCTCAACGTCCGATCCCTCCACAAACACGTCACCGAAATCTGGGACTTCCTCGACAGCACCACCCTGGACGTAGCGTTCTTCACTGAAACCTGGACCAACACCACATAGCCCTTGTTGATATGCCCCCATGTCTGCAAACTTGCTTACAAATCTAGAGTGATATTCGCAAAGCCCCAAAAATGATTTGAGTTGATCTTTGTTCTGAGGCTCTGTCATCTTCCTGATGAAATCAAGTAAATCTTTCTTTGGAGCAATACCTGACCCACTAATGGTATGGCCTAAATACTCCACTTCTGAAGCAAAAAAGAACACGTATCCAGTCTAACCGTCATTCCCTTTACTTTGAGTGTGGTTAAAACTTTCCCCACTATCTCACGATGTTTATCAGCTGCTTCAGAGTAAATAAGGATGTCATCCTGGAATGCCACCACCCCATCGATATTTTCAAAAAGACAATGCATTAACGTCTGGAAAGCCGATGCAGCAGATGACAAACCGAAAGGCATCCTGACATATCTGAAAGTACCTTCAGGAGTTATAAATGTAGTAATACGTCGTGATTCCTCTGTCAGTACATTTTAATGGTATGCTGCTTTTAAATACATTGTAGTAAAATATTTAGCTCCATCAAGTTTCGCCAATAACTCTTGCACTTTGGGTAAAAGATGACACTCAACAACAATTTGAGTGTTGACAGTTCTCAGTTCCACACACTTTCTGAGCTCTACATTTTTCTTCTTAACCACAATAATAGGCGAAACCCATTTTGAGGCATCTCCCAGTACTATTACAACCTCTTCACATAATTTCTTTATCAAATCAGACAATTCATGTCTGACAGATAATGGCACATGTCTTAATGTTTAGTTGATATTGCATTTTTATTAAGTTGAATTTTGGGGGAAAACCCTTTCACTTCCCCAAGTTCTTTCCTAAATTCCTCTTTATACTCATTTAAGAAATCTTCCAATTCTTTTTTTTCATTAAGGTCAATTTGTATGGATAATAATTATTCTGCAATACACACTTGCACTTTAGCATTGGGATTCAATCTAATGTTAAATCTAGCTTGATGTTTCCATCCCAGAACTTGTAGCCCATTTATTGCAACATACACCTTGCTAATAATCGTCTCATGTTTGAAAGAAATATCTGCAATAAAATAACCTAACATGTTGATTTCTTTTCCTCTAAAACCATACCCTCACATCATTAGGTTGCAAAGCTTTATCCTTCCAATTTGTTATGAAGAATGAGTCTGAAATTATGGTATATGGAGATCCTCAATCTGCCATTACTTCTAAACTCCTCCCATCAATAACAATAATACATAAAGGTGGAACATATGGTTCATTATCCACTTCAGAAGTTGTACTGGCATTGGCCACAATCTGTGCACAGTCAGAAATTGCCCCTTCCCTTCTTTGACTATCTTGAGAGGTTGTTGCTTCTTCCTTTTCTCGAATATGTTCTGCTTCTCTTACACAAAGCACCTTGTTCTGACAGTCACTGTAATCATCTAGTGCAATTTCCGAGTTTTCTTCTAAAATAACAGACACTCTTCTGCCCCCACTTTGGCATACATTACCAAAATGACCAATCTTTTTACACCTGAAACATTCTTTCCCTCTTGCCGGACAATTTTTAAATTGATAAGTGTGTGATTTGGACCCACATCAAGTACACGGCGATCTATAAGAAGAGCTACTCGGTTTCATGGTAACAATGGGCATGTTTGACTTTGTAGGTTTACTCATTTTAACATTTTTATTTTTAACAGAAAGTGCAGCTACACCTTCAGATACGCTTTCCACGTTAATGGTTTTAAACGAAGTATTAGATCTCTCAACACTTTTTGCTATTTCTATGGTTTCTTGTAGTGTGGGATTCTGATGTCGCAGAAGTTGTTCCTGAATTTTCTTATTAGCACAGCGTATTATAAACTGATCTCTAATATATGTATCCGTATTTATCCCAAATTCACAATCAGCAGCTGTTGTCCTCAAAGAAGAGACATAAGTATCGACAGGTTCATTAACCAGCCAATGTCGTGTATAGAAATTACATCTTTCCAATACAATATGTGGTTGGTCTACAAACCTTCTGTTTAACCTATCTAAAGCTTCTTTGAAACAATTATAATCGCCTGCTTCCATACCTTGAGGCGTAGGTAACGGAGCAAGATGTTCAAAACATCCATAGCATCTGTGCCCATTAAATTTAACAACAACGCTTTTTTTCTTTGAGCACTGAAGGTGTTGCCATTTATAGCTTATAAATAAATATTAAACGAGCGTAACCATTTTACCCATTTCATACTAGGTTCATTTGTTCTCTTAAAGAATGGTGGTGGTGGCTTCCCACCAATCGTAGCCATTGTATTTAATAAATAAATAAATATGATTCCACAAACAAGAATTAACATCAATCTTTTGTCTGTTTGCTGAAACCGTCTTTAAATTTCAATATAGTGTGTGCATCACTGAATAATCCAAAATGCGCATTGAGTGATATGCTTTGTTAATTGTGTGCACATCACAGACTATGGCTCCCACTGCAGAAAAAAAATCTGAATACCTTCCTTCGTTTTAATAAACGCTGCTGTCAGTATTCACAAGAATGAGTGCGCATCACATAGACATTTAGTACCTCTTGTGCGCGGAACAATAGGTAGAATGAACTTCCGTGCTCTATATTCCAATTATTGTGAACGCTTCACAGAAGCATTTGGCTCCTCTTTTGCGCATTAATCTTTTAGAAAGGACGTGTACGTCACAAAGACAAGTAAAAAGTGAACCATTAGCAGGGTGGAAGGTCTCCTTAAGCCAATCAGCATGCTAGATTAATGGTACTTCAGTTTATGACCAATCAAATCCTGCCTGCACACATGCAGCCAATCACCATTCAGGTTGATGTCACCTTTACAGACTGCGGTTTTATGGAGTTGACGACGTATGGCACAGCGCGACCAAATAACTGTCACAAAGACGCGCGCACGTTGCTGGCTTCCCTTAAAGCTTAAAAAAAATAAAGAAAAGTACCTTGATGTTACGTTCCTCTTATGTCCCACTTGGGACACCGTTCTAGTTTGCCAACCCTGTGTCCCTGCGTGGACACCATACCTGTGAGGTCATCAGCTGTCCAACTGTTCCTTGACAGTTGACAGCTGATCGCCGAACCTGCAAGTCGTCATTCGCTCCTCCCCTGTCGGAGCATGTGTTGGTATTTGTTATTAAAGAAATCTTTCTACTTCATTCAAGCGTGATTCATCTTAACAACTTGGCGACGAGTGCCAACACGGAACCCACGTTCGTCGGATAAAGAAAAAAAATTATTTTTTCCTGACAAGAGGCTTGCAATTTCATGGGTCGGACTTTCTGATATATTTCTAGTGAATTTCGACAGGATTTCACCCAGCCCATGGGGTAATTGCATTCCTTATTTACGGACTTTGGTGCCGATTACGATCCGGTAAAAACCGGGTACGAACCGTCGGTCGGAGCGTTTTCCCCGTCCGACTCGTACCCAGTCGTAAAACTTTACAAACATGGAATTACGATTCGCACGGAAACACCATTTCCGTACGATTCGTAAAAAACACCGACCGACGAAAATATACATACGAATGTGATCCGGGAATGCTGCGACGCGACGTCGGGACGCTTTCAGGCAGCGTTTCACGACCCAGGAATTACGATTCGAACCGACAGCAGTCCGGACGGCAATATTTTCACGGCACCCAAAAAGTGCCGGAAAAGCGAAGTACGGCGCGAATCGACCAGAGTAGGTGGCTCGGTACGCACCGTACCCCCCCCAGCCCCCGTAGGTACGCGCCGACCCCCCCCCGCCCCCGTAGGTACGCGCCGACCACCCCCCCAGCCCCCGTAGGTACGCGCCGACCCCCCCCCCAGCCCCCGTAGGTACGCATTGATCAATTAAATGCACACATTGCGGGGTTAAAGGGCATTATGTGAAAGCTTGCAACAAAAGAAAACCGCAAAAAATTAAAATGATTGAGTACAGTGGGAACTCAAGTGAAAATGAAGATGACTATGATGGCGTTAACATGTATGTACTAAACATTGATGAAGAAAAGGGCGAGTACGTAGATGTAATAAACACCACAGAAAAAAAAATAACCAGAACAAGAAAACCAATTTGTCACATGACGATTGGAGGAATAAATATTGACATTGTGGCAGATTCTGGGTCACCGTACACCATAGTCAACAAGCAAGTATGGAAGGATAAGTTCGAATCGAAACTGGGAAATGACCTAGAGAAACCAGATATAAAAATAAGGTCATTTACTGGAGAGCCTATTGAGGTATGTGGCTACAAGAGACTCAATTTCAAATATAAAAGTCGCGACTCTGACAGTAAACTGTATATTTCTGAAGTTGGTCCATCTGTATTGGGGTGGATGGATCAGGGAAGTTTGGGAATCATCCTTGATCCAAGCAGAGAGGATCCCGTTCTAAGCCTTTTTGATGACGAGAACTACGCAGACTCCTTGCTCAAAAAATACCCCAAGGTATTTAGTGGGACTGTTGGAGAGCTTAAGGGATATCAACATAAAATACAACTTAAACCAATTAACACACCTGTGATACATAAAGCAAGAAATATCCCTTTTGCCATCAGAGAGGAGGTGGAATCTCAATTGAACCAACTCCTAAATGAAGGAATTATTGAAAGAATCGATGCCTCTGAATGGGTCGCACCTTTGGTTATTGCCAAACGAGCCAACGGAAAATTGAGGCTCTGCGTCGATTTAAGAGACCTCAATCAAAACATTATTGTAGAACAGTACCCACTTCCAAAAATAAACGAAATGTTAGCTGCAACCAAGGGTATAAAATGGTTTTCAACTGTGGATTTGAAGTCTGCATATCACCAAGTGCCTCTACATCGTGACAGCAGGTCATTGACAACTTTCATTACTCCACATGGTTGTTTCAGGTTCACCCGAGTACCTTTTGGCTTGGCCTCAGCGGCAGCTATGTTTCAAAGACTTATGAACCATGTCTTCAAGGGAATAACAGGTATTTTACTATTTCAGGATGATATCCTGATTATGGGGAAGACCAAGGAAGAACACGATGTAAGAGTTGAGCAAGTCCTCGAAATCCTGGAAAGTAAAGGTCTTACCGCAGAACATGCCAAGTGCAAATTTGCATGTAAATCTGTAAATTACCTGGGCCATAAGATAACAGGTGAAGGTATTAGCCCAAAAATTGAATTGTTACAGGCAATTAAGGATTCCCCTGTTCCATCCAACAAGGATGAAGTAAGATCGTTCTTAGGACTGGTGGAGTTTTACTCCAAATTCATCAAAAACTTTGCATTGAAAACTTACGATCTTAGACAACTGCTCAAAACAGAGAACAAATTCGAATGGAACAAGGACTGTGAAACCGCCTTTCAAAACCTTAAGAACGACATGTGCACGGCGTTACCATTGCAAGGATACGATTCAACCTTGCAAAACTATTTGACAACTGATGCCAGTAACAAAGGCATTGGTGCTGTCCTAACCCAAAAAGACTCCAAGGGCAATGAGAACACTGTGGCTTTTGCTTCGCGATCACTAACTCCAGCGGAGGAAAAGTATTCCGTGATTGAACGTGAAGCACTTGCGTGTGTATGGGCATTGGAGCATTTCCGGCAGTACATCTGGGGAAGGATGGTCCACCTCTGCACTGACCACAAGCCACTAGTCAAAGTGCTGACGACCAAAGGATTATACACTGCATCCTCAAGGTTGGCGAGGATGTCTGTACGCTTGTTTGACTTCGTATACAAGGTACATTACATACCAGGTGTGAAGAATGTCGTGGCTGACTATCTCAGCAGAATGCCTTTGAAGAACAGGGAGCAGACTGATGAGGAAAATGAAGAAATGTGCATTGCTAAAATTTTTGATGAGGACAGCAGGTTAGAAAAAGAGGAATGGTTCGCCGAACAGAGGAAAGATGACACCATCGTTCAAGTGATGGAAAAAATTAATAAGGGGTGGCCAGCAAAGAATAGGCTACAAGAAAAACTAAAACATTTTTGGGAAGTCAAGAATGAATTGTGCCAGGAGGATGGATTTTTGATCAGAAACGGAAGATTCGTACCACCGGAGTCATTACGCACCAAAATTCTCAACATATGCCATGAAGGGCATCTAGGTATTGCCAAGACTAAGAGCAGGGTGAAAAATATGTACTGGTGGCCAGGCATGAGCAGAGACGTTGAAAGAGCAATCAGAGAATGCAAGTTATGCATGGATGCAGACAAATCTCAAGTCCCATTCAGACCACCATTACAACCCATTGCGTTACCCACTATGCCGTGGGAAAGAATAGAGATTGATGTGATGGGACCCATCACTGAAGCGCAGGAACAATGGTATGTGATAGTAATTAAGGATCACTTCAGCAAATGTCCGGAAGTAAAAATAACCAGTAAGCCAGATGCACACAACCTTGTTAAATTTATGGATGAGACATTCTCCAGGGAATGTCTACCCAAGCAAATTATTAGTGACAATGGGGCACAATTCATGTCTCACATTTTTCAAAATTATATACAAAAACACAATATTAAACATAAAACCACATCTGTGTATCACCCCGCTGCCAATGGTGCAGTCGAAAGATTTAATAGAGTGTTGAAGGGCACTATCAAATTGGCAGCGAACAATAATCTCGACTGGAAACAAGAAGTGTTGAAAACTGTGTGGGCTTACCGCATTACACCAAGTGACACCACGGGTCATAGCCCATTTGAACTTATGCGCGGCAGAACTCCGCTATCAAAAGACAACGTGGGGTGGATAAATGCAGCCAAAAGAGTGGAGTGGTCAGCAAGTGCAATCCGAGAGAGACTTAGGCAAGCCCAGCACAAAACAAAAGATTACTATGACAAAAAACACGGATGCAAGGAGGTAGAAATCCAAGTGGGAGATCTTGTCAAGGTGAGAAGGAGTGGTCACGTGAGGAAAACGCAAAATAGATATACCCCTCCTTTGTCGGTAAGGAACGTTTATGGTAACTCAGCACGTTTGAGCGACGGAAGAGTGTGGCATTTCTCAGCACTGTCGGCGTAAAAGTATCCAGCAAACCCTGAAGCTGAGTCCAAGAAGGATCCCTGTCCGGAAAGCTACGGGGATAATCAAGGTACAGCCGCCAAAGACAACAAAACATCCATAGACTTTTCGGACTACGAGTCTGACTATGAGTTCCCTACAACACCCGAGACTGTGGGAAGAAGCGACACGAGAACCACCATGGATCCATCAATAACGATAAACGACACTCAGGCCGTTAAGGAAAACCGGCGCAAGTTGCCACCCACACCGCTTGAAGGAAATTTATCACAAGTCCGCAGAACACGTGCAGGAAGGTTGTTGGGAGCACCGATGAAGCTCAAGGACTTTGTTTGTGAATGAACCTCACCTCATCGGAGACCTGTCAACCCTTCCATAGTTTCCAGACTTTTACGTTGATTGCAAAGGGGGAAGATGTGTTACGTTCCTCTTATGTCCCACTTGGGACACCGTTCTAGTTTGCCAACCCTGTGTCCCTGCGTGGACACCATACCTGTGAGGTCATCAGCTGTCCAACTGTTCCTTGACAGTTGACAGCTGATCGCCAAACCTGCAAGTCGTCATTCGCTCCTCCCCTGTCGGAGCATGTGTTGGTATTTGTTATTAAAGGAATCTTTCTACTTCATTCAAGCGTGATTCATCTTAACACTTGATTCCACGGAATATCCTTAAAGACCTCTTCTACCTGATGGCTGCAAAATCCTCCACTAGGCAGCAGAATTCTGGAAAAATGGACATAGATCCCTTGAAGGTACATACACAATTAACCAATGTAGATGCAATACGATCCTTAATAGTGGATGCTCCCCTCGGTTTCTGTTCAGATCAGTATCGTTGCCAAAATGTGGTAGTGAAAACGACCCAACATGTATTCAAGTAAAGAAGTTTTATTGGAGCATATACTCTCTCTAGACTTCACGAGCAACTGCCGCTACACGAATTGAAATTCAGAAACACATGACATAACAAAGCTAACTATTAAGCTAGGCTAACAATTGCAGTGATCCTAATCTATACAGAATAAAGAATTCTTCTAAAACTAACATTCTACTGCAACACGACAGAAACCTTTCTATACAAGTGCACATTTTATCTTTTCTTGTGTTTTTCTCCACGGGAAAAATATTTTTCCCTTTGAAGAAAGCCCCTCCCCAGGAGGTTAGATGATGTTCCATTCCCTTGCAGCTATGGAAGGGGATTTACTTCAGCTCTTTGTTGGAGAATATCTCTGAACATTTCCAGGCCAGGAAAGGGTCTGTGTTCGTGGCCATTAACAAACTCACAAGGCAAACTACAGCCCGTAGTGACCGCTTCCTACCCCTTGCACGGGAATCATAACTGCTTCATTGCACGCCTACTGAGTCGCCCCACCTGCCCTCCAGCGCCTTGAGACCCTCCCGGGTGAGTAGGTGTGCTTTACCCACCCTGATTGATTGATTGAGTCATGGTATATAATTATGCAGGTAATGGATTTAGATACGGCACAAGTTTTAAGCTAGGCAATGGTTAATTGAAGTTGCAGGAAGTGACATGGCAGTGATGAACGTCAAAGGAAGTGACACACCTGTACCCATTTTCAGTGCAGGGTTCCCCAAAGCGCTCTCCACCTATTGCATGCCATTCATGGGCCACCATTACAGTGCCACGTTTCTGCTGTCTCACGTGGTGCAGTGCCCCTCCCCATGCTACGCCCCACTGTTGCTGCTACTGGTGTGGTGAGGGGATAAGTCAACCAGAGGAGACATGCTTTTCAGGTCCATTCATAAGTAGCTTAACAAGCTCAGGTTTTGTCTTTGAATTCTTTTATGTGTAGTTAAGTTTTTTTTCAATGGAACAGAAAGAACCCAGAATACAAAGTAAAATCCTGGGCTAGGGCATGGCCCTGGGAAAGGCTTAAGGAGACTGGGTCACCTTATTTTGTCTCTCTTGCACATTTTATCCTCTCTCTCATCACCGTCTCCATTCCTTTTCCAGCGCTGCAATGCCTTGGATGGGGTAGTAAGCACTATAGAAACCCTCATACCATACATCTGTAACCTAACCCCCTTTCTTCCCTCTCCACTCTTCAACCTTTGTCCCAAGCCATACCTATATTTTCCTGTTCCTATCTGTTCCTTCTCTTCGTTTCCTCTCCTCCTCCCCTTGTTGACCTCAAGTTGTCCCTTGTTAGTTATTTATCACTGATGCTTTGCTGGGTTTCTTTGTTGTGACACACTCATGTCTCTGACGTTGAGATCTCTTCCACCCTCCTGGCTCTTCCCTTTGTCTTCCCTCTCCCTTCTCTCCTCTGCCATCTTTCCCTGCATCCTTTCTTCTCCTTCTATTTCCCTCTATAACTCTCAATTTCTGCATCTCTCACTTCCCAGTACTTGGGCTTCATGTACAAAGGATTTTATTGTGCTTTTAAGAAATCAGGCTGCATTTTTAAAAAGAAGCTCCCTCCCCCCCACCCCCCCTGTCGGGGACGTCAAGTTGCTTCCTGTCAGGTATAAGCAGCCACCCACTTCCATCTTTACTTTTGTCAGACACTTGCGATTGGGCAAGATTTTTAAAAATAAATTGCTTTATTAAAAAGCAACCACAGACATGGTGATCTGCTGACCACAGCCGGTCACCTTCCTTGTGATTGTTACCAATTGTAGTGGGTCACAATTTGCAACGTAACCCATGCATCATGATTAGGTAGGTCGAATTGCAACCCACAACGATTCCGTATTTTGTTAACTGGCCTATCGGTACCTGGTGGTGCGCACAATACAATTGCATGCGGTAAAAGCAACACATTACGACCCCTTTCACCGAATGCATTCTTTGTACATGAGGCCGGCTATTCTTAAATACTGAATCCAAGGAATCACTATTCAAGATACTGGACTCAGCGTACATAACATTTTTCGATTTCTAAAAAGTGAATAAGTTATTTTGGCGATTTAGGGATTAGAAAACAGACTTTTTGTACATGAGCCCACTGATCTCATTTCTCTCACCACAGCTCTGCGCCCACCCAGAGCAATCCTCAGATTACAGCAAAGGACTGCTGCGGAAAAAGTTGTCTTGCTGTACCAAAGATAACTCTGGTGGTTAATGCACTTGCTAAAGAGATCTCTTTGTAGTCTTGTCACAGGTTTGACTCTTTGTAAGATAACATAGGGGATAATGGACCTGCTGCAAAGCACAACCTGTTATACGCAGCTCAGTGGGTTACTGCTTTTGCTGCATAGTTCCTTGAGTTACCTTTGTTATATAGCTCAGTGATTGATGAACCTGCATCCATGAACGTTATGCACAATGCAAGGCATAAGTGTCGTAGGTTATGTTTTTTCCCCAATGCTTCCTTATTTCAAGGTTGCTAAAAAGGACTCCTTTGGGTAGTAATTACGACTATAACGTATAAAGTAAGTTCTTTTTAAATAGATATTAGTCTAAATAATCATATATACAGATATAGCTGACCTTCGTGCCATATATGTCTCATACATGCAGGAATGGAAAAGTCAGAAAGCTGCCACCAATTATCACGGCTTTTCTCCTAAGCACTTGTGAAATAATAAGGTGAGTACCTCAGTTTCCTTGATTGTATTGACATGTAGGTTTGACGTTCCACCTGGTCCCAGGCCGTGATCATACATGAACAAAGAAAGCGTTGATGGTTCTTAAGTTTGTGATTTGTGTTGTCACAGCTGAGTTATCGATAACCAGGTAATCAAGGATCTTAAAATAAATATAGATCGGTTTTCCCATAAATGTGCTTTTCCCTAACAGATACAGATTATCAAGCGGAATACAGGAAGTGCACATTGATGCCAGTAGGCCCCGCAAATGAGGAATCCCGCTGAATTGGACCTTTGACAACACTAGTAGATAAGAGGATATAATTGACGATCAACCTTCTACATCAATAGGGTAGAGGGTCCATTTTGCTCCTCAAAATCGACAACCCTCCAATGACCTGAGGAATCTGCTCAGGTCTTTTTCACAGATTCTTTCACGCCAATACCAAGGGTCCACTCTAGCAGTTCTCATCTAACCTTTAGAAAACACTTACATTTACACCTGGGTCTTCGGCAGTGGGGCCTGAGGTTGCTACGTTTGAAAAGACGGTGCTTGAAAAAGTGACTGACATGGCGAAGGCCAAACCAAACATGTTCCAGAACATAATGAAGGACAAAAGATTGGCCATTAAATGTCTCCAGGATAACAAGTCATATAGTGACAAATCAGCAGCCAAAGGCGGTGTTATAGTTATTCTTAATTTCAGTGACTTGGAGGCTGAAGCGTTGAAATGATTGAGTGTCAGGAAAACAATGCATTCCCTAAGACGGACCACAAGCCAGAACTTATCTCAATAATAAAGACTATGGTGAATAATGCCAAAGGCAGATCGATCCATGGGTGTCGGTGTTTTAATCTTACCTAAGATACATAAGTCTCAACTTCCACCACCGGGAAGACCCATAGCATCGGGCATCAATTTGGTCCTGGAGCCTTCGTAGCGATGTGAGGGCTTTTGTCTAAGGGAAAGAGTGATCACCAACCTGCTTACTTGAAAGATACCACATATGTGCTACTTCTACTATGTAATCTGGAATTGGATAGTGCTAACCAGCTATGGGTCGCTTTGGATATAAAGTCTCTCTATACTAATATCCCTCAAGACGCCACTCAGGGAGCAGCAGCAAGAGCTCTGAGCAATCATGAATGGTTTTATGATACACCTCAAACATTTCTCCTGCAAAGCGTTGAACTAGCTCTCATGAGGAACTTTTTCAAATTCCGAGGCCAGTGATAACGTCAAGTGTTGTACACTTCGATGGGTGGTACTTTTGCCCTGAGCTTGGCTTGTATTCATGTAGGTATGTTCGAGAACAACTATATCTGTCATGACTCCAATCCACATCAGAATCAAGTGACCCTATGGGTAAGGCATATTGATGATGACCTCTGTACGTGGCCTGGAACTGATGTACTACAGGATGGAATCTTGAAAAGGATCAAGCAGCTGAATCCACACTTAAATTTCACATGAACGGTCAGTCGCAGTTCTATTACCTATCTAGACCTTGACATAGTGGTTGAAGAGAATCAGTCCATCATAAGAACTTCCTTCTACTTTACACGTCTTACCTCCCAAGGGCTTTAAGGGACAATCTTGCAGTTGGTCAGTGACCGAGGTATCAACGTAATTGCTCGTACATTCCTAAATACATAGAACAATCCATAGAATTGGAAACTCTGCCTCAGTCAGAGAGCATATCCTAAGCACATTATACGACAGGCATGGAGGAGGGCTCTGAACACCTCTAGATCAGCACCGTTGGAGAAGACTATCAGGCCTACACAAGAACACATCACAGTGGTGATGACCTTTGACCCCCTATCCACCTAGATATGGAGCATCATTGCAAAAAACTGACACAGACTGAATGTTGGACCTCACCAAACACCACCTCAGTAGTTTGTGTTTAGACATGCCCAAAATCTTAAAGAACATCTTGAATTATGGAACATAAGCCAGCAGGTGTTAATAACCAGAAAAGGCAGACCACAGTCCAAGGCCACTACCCGTGTGGTGACTTTAATGTGGGCAAATTAAGCTAAGCCACATAGGGTGTCCCGTTTATAAATTTTGGCCGTACTTGGTTTCAGAAAGCCTTTACGAACCGTAACACCACGTTCATGATTTACAGAATAAAAGCTTTTAATCAATTTTACATTGGAATGACTATGAAGAAGGTTAAAATGTGCACCCAGGAGCATATTATTACTATCAAAGCTGGAAGAATTACCACAAAATTAGTCTCACACTTCAAAAATAGGAATCTTAAATCCGCAGATTTGAATGGATAGTCCTGGAGAGCACTGACCCCCACTTTATCAGAGCTGAAAGCATCTTATTCAGAAAAGAGGCAAAATAGATTTTTTTCTGAAGAAACAAAACAAATTGGCCTGAATCATTTGGTGGAATGGAATCCATGTATAATACACAGAGGGCCTCACCCGTGCTTGAGTTTGTTTTACTGATGAGGGCAATACCCAACCCACAGATCTAATACGTCTCTTTCTTTCCCCATTCATGCCTGGATCTTAGTGCATTATTTATTGTCACTGCTAAACTCTGGGTATTGATGGAACGCTGATGTGATTTTACGGTATCTAAGAAACTTCCTCTTCATGGACATGGGGTGGTCCCATGTGCACTTGTGCACCTAATGTAACCCCACATTAGAAGTCCCCTTGTGTAAGCTGCTTTTACTGCTTTTTGTGTATATTATGATCAGCCCTTTCAGTGCCACAATGGCCTTCACTAAGAACCAGTTTGTTCTGGGACTCAGATGCCAAAACCTATATTCATTTATTCATGGGCATTTTTTCCAAACCTTTTTTGTACCAATCAATGTGGTGGCATTTTAGTGGTATAATTGAAGTGCCTGGCTGTATCCAGCCTGACACGTCACGGAGATGTAATTATATACGTGCACCTGACATTATATTTACTGTGTGCCTTACATTTTATTACCATGAGTGATGCGTTTAAACGCTTTACTGAAATGTATTCACTGTAGAACCTTATGATGTATATGTGTGCACTAATGTTTCGTTTAAACATGATCAATCAATCAATCAAGGTGTTTGTTAAGTGCGACTACTCACCCGTAAGGGTCTCAAGGCGCTGGGGGTTCCAGTCCATCAAGGAGGGGGTCTGTCGAAGAGCCAAGTTTTGAGGTTTCTTGCAAAGATGGGGAGCGATGTTGTCTGTGTGAGGTGGAGCAGGTCATTCCAGGTTCTGGCCGTGAGGAAGAAGGAGCAGCCTCCCGATCTGGTCTTTCTGGTGTGAGGGACTGTGGCGTAGGAGAGCTGGGCTTATCGTAGGGTCCTTTAGGGAATCTTGAAGGTGACTCTAGATTCGATGGGGATCCAGTGGAGTGTGCGTAGGTGCTGGGAGATGTGGCAGTGTCTTGGCAGGTTGAGGACCAGTCTTGTGGTGGCGTTTTAGATGTTCTGTAGCTTGTGGGTGAGGTTTTTGTTTAAGCCGGCATAGCGTGCGTTGCCATAGTCAAGTCTGCTGGTGACCAGGGTGTGAGTGGCGGTCTTTCTGTGTTCAAGGGGGATCCATTTAAAGGTCTTACGTAGGAGGCGGAGGGTGTGGAAGCAGGAGGACGAGACGGAGTTGATCTGGCGGTCCATTTTGAGCTCTGAGTCCAGGATGATTCCCAGGTTGCGTGCGTGATCCGTGGGGGTGGGCGGGCTTCCCAGGGCGGGGGGCCACCAGATGTCGTTCCAAGCGTCGGGATTTGGGCCGATGATGAGAACTTCCGTTTTGTTGGTGTTTAGTTGTAGGCAGCTGTTTCTCATCCATTTGGTGACGTCCTCCATGCCTTCTCGAACGTTGTGTCTGGTGGTGTTGGGTTCGTTGGATAGGGAGAGGATGAGTTGGGTGTCATCCGCGTATGACACAATGTTGAGTCCGTAGGTTCTGACGATGGGAGCGAGCGGAGCCATGTAGACGTTGACGAGCGTAGGGCTGATGCGAGGGCCTTGTCTTGGATCCCTGCGTCGTGGAGTCTGTGTATTAGGGTGCGGTGAGAGACTGTGTCGAACGCCACTGAGAGGTCGAGGAGGATGAGGGCTGCTGTTTCTCCTTTGTCTAGTAGGGTGCGGATGTCTTCTGCTGCGGCGTGGAGGGCGGTTTCCGTACTGTGGTTTTTTCTGAAGCCGGATTGGGAGAAGTCGAGGATGTTGTGCTCTTCGATGAATGCGGCGAGTTGGCTGTTGATGGCTTTCTCGATGACTTTTGCTGGGAACGGGAGCAGGGAGATGGGTCTGTAGTTTTTGTGGTTTGTGGGGTTCGCCGAGGGTTTCTTCAGGAGGGGGTTGATCTTGGCGTGTTTCCAGTCGTCGGGGAATGAGGTGGTTGCCAGGGAGCGGTAGATGGTGTGGCAGAGCATGTGTGCGATGGTGTCGGCGGCTCGCTTGAAAATGTGGTGGGGGTAGGGGTCCGTGGGGGCCCCGGAGTGGATTGACTTTATCGTCTTCAGTGTGTCTTCGGTGGTGAGGGCTGCCCAGTTGTATATCGCTGGCTTCAGGGTGTCGGGTGGTTGGTGAGGGTTCAGTGTAGTTGGTTGTCTTCGTCGAAGTTGTCGTAGATGCTCTGATTTTGTGGTGGAAAAAGGTGCTGAGTTTGTCGCAGAGGTCTTGTGAGGGAGGGATGTCGGTCGACTCGCTGGTGGGTTGGGCGAACTCCTTGATGATGTTGAAGAGTTCTTTGCTGTTGTGTGCATGATTGGAGATTCTGTCTTCAATCACTTTTTTACTAGTTTTTCTGATGAGTTGGTGGTGGGCTTTGGTTGCGGCTCTGAAGTTGTTGTGGGCTTCTGTGGATTTGGTGTTCCTCCAGGTCTTTTCGAGGTGGCGGCAAGTGCGTCTGGACTCTCGAAGTTCAGTGGTATTCCATCTAGCTTTCTTGGCGTGGGTGTTGTTGTTTTTCTTGAGGGGGGGTATAGTGTTGGCGCTGTCGGAGATCCAACTGTGCAGGGTTCGGACTGCGGTGTTGGGGTCGACGTTTCTATTGATGGTTGGGGTGGAGTTGCTGAGTGATGAGGTTAGCTGGTCGTCTGTGATTCTGGTCCAGTTTCTTCGTGGGAGCAGGTGCTGGTTTCTGTGGATGGTGGGTGTTCTGAAGGTGAACTGGATGTATCGATGATCAGTCCATGGGAGTTCGGTGGTGAGGCTGAAGGTGATGGGGTTTGCTGTTGTGAAGAGGGGGTTGAGGGTGTGTCGGTCATGATTTGGCGGAGTCCAATGTTGTGGAGGTTGTCCAGGAGGGATGTGGTGCTGGGGTCCAGTTGGTTGTCAAGGTGGAAGTTGAGGTCTCCCAGTAGGGTGTAGTGGTGGTCGCGATTGCATGCAGGGAGATGATGTCCGTGATGGAGTTGGCGAAAAGTCCGCGGGGTCCAGGGGATCGGTAGATGAGGGTTCCTTGGAGGGTGGAGGTGGGGCTGGCCAGTATATTGAAATGAAGGTGTTCCATCAGGTCTGTGGGCTCCTCGGGGAGTGTGCTCAGGCAGAGGGTGGATTTGTAGACGATGGCGATTCCTCCTCCTGGGCGGGTGGGGCGGTCCTTCCTGGAGATCTTGTATCCTTGGGGAATGGCGATGTCCAGTCCCGAGGTGGTGTTGGACCAGGTTTCAGTGAAGAACGCTACATCCAGGGTGGTGCTGTCGAGGAGGTCCCAGATTTCGGTGGCGTGTTTGTGGAGGGATCGGACGTTCAGGAGGATGAATTGCAGGGTCTTCGGTTTGGTTGTGTTGTTGCGGGCGGGTTGCGCTGGGTCAGCAGTCTTGGTGGTGATGCTGGTGTGCCGGAAGCGGTGACAGTTGAAGGGTCCGTGGGTGTCGGCTGGTGATGCTAGCTTGCAGTTGTTGTTGCGGCCTGGATTGAGTGCGTGGAGTGCCGTTGGGTCGTAGAGTTGGCGGTGCAGAGATCCAGGGTTCCTGGCGCTGGTCGCGTTCGGATCACGGACCGGCGCAGACGGGCTTGCCTTTAGCGCACCAGCGGCGCACCCGCTGCGCGGTCGCACAGCGGCCGCCATTACGTAGGGGTCAGGGAGGGATGGACAGCTGGGAGGCGGGAGGGGGAGGGGAGCTGTATTGGACTGGTTGCGCTGGTCGTGCGGGGGGGAGGGGCCGCGGGGGCAGCAGTGGCGGGGAAAAAGGCAAGGAAAAAGGTCAATAAGAGAGGGGAAAGTGCCAATAAGGCAGCAGAAGTGCACGCATAGTGGAGGAAAGACACAGAGGACACAGAGTGTGAAAGGGGGAGATTGAGATGAGGGTGAAAAACGAGTGAAAAATGGAGGGAAGGCACAGAAGGAGAGTGAAGGGGGAGTTTGAAATGAGGGAAAAAACAAATGAAAAATTATATAATACACAGAAGGAGAGTGAAACGGGGAGATAGAAACTAGGGAAAAAATGAGTGAAAAGGGAGAGAAAAAAGCGGAGCGAGAGAAAGGAGACAGAGGTCCACTGGACCAACAGGGATGAGGCGCAGGTAAAACCTGCGAGTGGAGGAGGGCCTCGAACACCAACACTCAGGAGTGCAGGGGCTCGGGGAAGGCCTCACTTAATGGTGGAGAGCAATTTCACTGACAATGAGTCAGTGGTCTTTCTTGCTTGTCCCCGCAGCGGCCGCCATTAAGTAGGGGTCGGGGAGGGCTGGACAGCTGGGAGGCGGGGAGGGGAGGTGGATTGGGCCGGTCGCGGTGGTCGTGCTGAAGGGGGGAGGGGCCGCGGGGGCAGCAGCGGCCAGGAAAAACGTGCGGAAAAAGGCAAAGAAAAAGTACAAAAAGAGAGGGGAAAGTGCCAATAAGGCAGCAGAAGTGCAGGCAGAGTGGAGGAAAGACACAGAGGACACAGAGGATAGTGAAAGGGGGAGATTGAGATGAGGGTGAAAAATGAGTGAAAGACACAGAAGGAGAGTGAAGGGGGAGCTTGAAATGAGGGAAAAAACGAGTGAAAAAGGAGGCAAGACACAAAAGGAGAGTGAAAGGGGGAGATAGAAATGAGGGAAAAAACGAGTGAAGAGGGAGAGAAAAAAGCAGAGCGAGAGAAAGGAGACAGAGGTCCACTGGACCACCAGGGATGAGGTGCAGGTAAAACCTGTGGGTGGAGGAGGGCCTCGAACACCAACACTCAGGAGTGCAGGGGCTCGGGGGAAGGCCTCACTTAATGGTGGTGCTACGAGGGAGGGAGAGCAATTTTCCTGACAATGAGTCAGTGGTCTTGCTCCAATCATGAATCATGTTTTCTTTATTACAGTGTGCACTTACACTTCAAATTATATTGCATATGCAAACACGTATTCTTTTGCTCACATTTTGCCGTTAATTTAATTTAACACGTGTGCATGTATAATCATGTATTCAAAGTGTACATAAAATGCTTATTTAAGTTAGCCTGACTAAATGCCCCAGTTGAAATGCTTTTTGCTTCACCAGAATGTTTTCCCTTTTTCCCTTGCAGGTTCATTATCATGATTTATATTAGCTAGTGAAAGGTTTATTGTCTGTATTCGACGCTGATAGAGAGGCATGGGCGAGACTTGGCATTGAAGGTGGAGGAACAATGGTCAAAAGAAGATTTCTGTTCACCATGTACCAGAGTGGCAAGATGTTCAAGGCTAAGAACGGCGGCCTTAGTCTGATGCGTTGGGAATTCGGAGCTGTGTTGCAGATACACTCAGACAGTGCTCTGGTTGGTTATTGGTGGTGTGAACAGAGGTAACATGTTTGAATCTTTTGTTTCTTTTATATTAATGCATATATAGGTTTGAGTTAGTGTGCATGGAGCTCGGCGTGGGAAGACAGCTTTGCTAGACTTGGAGAGGTACAGACCTCTCTCCTTGCTCTATTCTTGCAAGTGTGAAGCTTTATGCTGGACACTTAGGGGCATATTTACAAGCCCCTATCACCACAGGAAAGTCACTTTTATCAACGTTTCTGTGGCGACAGGGGCTTTGCCTTAGTCACAATGTGGCGTTAAACCACTTAACATGGCTTAACGCCACCTTGTGAATAAGGCACCATTTCACGCTGCACTTAGCGTGAAAGGGTGGGCAATGGGTGTTGCGGTGGGCGTTCCGCCTCAACACCCATTGATTTTGATGCTGCCACATATTTACAAGGGTGGCGTAAATATGGGGCAGCTCCAAAATTAAGACCAGGTAAAACCTAGTCCTAAACAGGCGAAAAGAGGAGAAATGCTTTATTTCTCCTTGTTTTTGCTGTTTGGATGTGTGCTGCATTGTGCAGCACACATAGAAACAGCAAACCGCTGTGTATGATTGTTTATGTGCAGGAAGGTGTTCCTTCCTGCACATAAACAATCATTTTAAAAATGAAGAGTTGCAACTTCTATGTGTGCTGTACAAAGCAGCACACATTCGGTGCAGCCCTGAGTTTCTAAAGTGACGGAGCACAGAGTAAGTCTTTTTGGCTTAGTGCCCCGCTCTGCCACGTTAGTTGTAAATATACCCCTTATTTCCTTTTCTTTTGGACTTTGTAGTATCCTCAGGTTATGTGTTCCCTTTCACCTTGTAACCAGCTGCTCAGCCAGTGTGAGTGTTCCGTGTAGAAGGTTAGTGTGCTTGGCATGAGTGGAATGCTTGGGTGCCTGGTGTGAGTGTTGTCCGTTGGAAGATGGGCTGGGCAGCTAGTAGGCTGCTCCTGGTGGGGCTTGCTGTAACTTCTACTTATGGACTTAATAACCTACATCAAACTCAACTCATTATTTACACATTAATGTCAATGCTAAACTCTGGGTATTGATGGAACGCTGATGTGATTTTACGGTATCTAAGAAACTTCCTCTTCATGGATATGGGGTGGTCCCATGTGCACTTGTTCACCTAATGTAACCCCACATTAGAAGTCACCTTGTGTAAGCTGCTTTTACTGCTTTTTGTGTATATTATGATCAGCCCTTTCAGTGCCACAATGGCCTTCACTAAGAACCAGTTTGTTCTGGGACTCAGATGCCAAAACCTATATTCATTCATTCATGTGCATTTTTTCCAAACCTTAGGAAGGTCTCCCTTCCTGCACATAAACAAGCATTAAACAAATTACGTTTTGCAACTTCTATGTGTGCTGCATTAAGCAGCACACATAGAAGTTTCACAACAGCATTTAAAGATTGTTTAAGTGCAGGTAAGGGACACTTTCCTGCACGTAAACAATCATTAAACAAATTAAGTTTTGCAACTTCTATGTGTGCTGCATGCAGACTAGCTCCACATCTCTGGATGATTTCGGCACACCTGTAGCCATAAGCCCACAGTCTAAGACAGTCTAAGTACAAAAGAAAAAGCATGGCGGGAAGCAATGTCTGTCTCTGCATCCATAATCTGGAACAAAATCTCCTAATCCATCAGGGCGACCGCAACGCTGTCACCATTTAGGAAAGAGCCAAAGACTCATGTCTTTAGAGAAAACAGCATCAAAACGCATCAAAAATCTACGACCCAGCTTGCTCTCTTTTTACCTGTTGACTTTACACTTGTCTTTGACGCGGTACAGTGCTCTGCTACCGTTTGGCTAAACTTGTGCTTTAGAAATAATACATCAATGCATGCTGAACAATCCCCTAATATTTATTAATATGCTATTACACAGAATAAAGCCATCTTGATCCCTGCTGGCCAGTTGCATCATCTGTTGTAGTAGCCGCTTGGAAACCCCTCACTCAGTATTTTAGAGTCAGTATTTTGAATCAATTTAGCATACATGACACCATTTCCAATGGATCTCTTTTAGGCTTTGGCAGAGAGACAATGAAAGCTTCACTGACTGTTGGGGGCAAGTAGCCAATCTCAAAGGCCACATTATCCATGATGCCAGAAAATCAATAAATGCGCCATAGAGTTCAGACCAAACACCCTCCACTGAGTACGGGGTTTAGAACAACCACTGCATTTGAGGGATAGGACCCCATCCCACAGGAGACCTGCAAAGTTGGGCATTTCCCAGAGACGGCGATCCCTGATTTCGTATGGGCGTTCCAGCAGCATCATGCCTTCTTTACTTATTTATAGGAGTAAAGCACAAATTGAGAGAGAGGAGATTGTAGTATGCACTTCTTCTTTTCTGCTAAATTGAAGGTCATGGTGGGCCAACAATCCGTTTTCTTTATGAAGCCTGAAGCAGCATGAGATTGCATAGAACAGCATAGACTTGCTGGTGCATCGAATGCCAGGAGGCAGCAGAGAATGCACCAGCTGGAGGAGGCGTAAAAGGAACAGTCAGACTCCAACAGCAGAGAACTCAGCTACATTGAAGAAACCAGCAGATGGTGGAAAGAGAATGGTGCTGGAGGCGCCGCCGCCAGCATCATCCTCGGAGAGCTCTGACTGGAAATGACACTGGGTCAGATGGACCATGCAGCGGAGTGGAGGGCCGGCCAGATGTTACTCCTCAGACAGCTGGTTACTGGGTTTGAAAAGGATAGGAGGGAAGGACATGTTCACATTGATGTAAGGACTGTGGATGGTACTTTGATCAGTAATTGCCAGATTTAGAGTGACTTCACTAGTTCTATTGATCTGGTGGGAATTTAAGCGTCAGGCACTGGATAGCTGAAAGGAACTCAACGTTAGAGAAGAGGAAGCGAAACCATCATGCATTGGCCAGTTAGGAGGCAGCAAATAAGAGTGACAATGAAGCAATGGGTGGGCTCCAAGCTCCTTGTAATAAACAAAATATCTCACAAGCGATAGCGCATGCACTAGCGCATGTGCTGCCTCAGATGAGGCCTAAAAAGGATTCTAGAGGTGGTAATATGTGATCAGAACATTTGTGTACAGTTGTTGTGTGGAATTTTGTTGTGGTGATGATGTGATCTGTTGCTTTTTGGACCTCTGTGTTTTTGTGCTGCATTTTAACAATGTGCTATTACTGCATTTTATTGCGCTTCTTGTTTTGCGTTGTTTTGTTGTGTTGTGTCCTGTTATGTAACTATGGTGTTTTGTTGCTTTTTGTATACTATTGTGTTGTTTACTTCAATTGCTTCTACATTTTTATCCAAAGCAGCACATACCTGGAAAGTTCCTGTGACAAGCAACCATTTACCAATGTCTAGGTAAAATAGCACTGCTGCAAGTCTTCAACTACTGAAGACACCAGTCAGCTTAAAACTGTGGCAGAGACTAGGGGGCTGATTACGAGAATGGCGGTCCCAAGACTACCGTACAGTCGGTGGCTGTCTGCCTGCCGCCTCCTTGGCAGCCGGACCACCCGATCACGAGCATGGTGGTCTGACTGCCACCACCGCCAGGATCTTAGATCCCAAAACGGCGGTGGTGGGGAAAGAGGTGAGCCATGGAGGTAGTGCTGATGCTGGCACCGCTGTGCTGATCACTACCTGCCTTTTTGCTGACCTTTTCATAGCGGGGACCCCACCATGAAAAGGTTGACGGAAAGGCTGGGAAGGAGCCGGGTGATTTTGCCCATTGGGGACTGGTCATGGAGGCACATGTTGTACCCCCCTCTGTTTGCACTGTCATGAGAGCACTGTGCGCCATGCACGACAGGGTGCATGGTATGCAGTGCACCCGATGTGCAAGTGGTACTGCACTGCGACTACATTTGCTTCAGGCTCTCTCTATGAGCCGAAGCATGCCTCTGCGGTGGAACTGCGTCAGTCCCACCACCAGCCCGTCGGTCATTTCATAATACTTCAGTCAGAATGCCACCAGCTTGTCAGCGTTCTCCCGACCGCTGTCATTTTGGGCTGGCATTGGAACCGATCAGGTCGTAATTGGGCCTTATGTCCTAATTTAGCACCCCCAATGCTTACTTTATGTGATACAGCCAGTGCACTCTGTTGCCAAGCAACACACAGTAATCATGTAGTGCATGACACAAGTCTCTTGCTCAAGAACATACCAGGCCTGCCAGAGTATTACAATGAGGAGAATTTTGTTGCATGAACAATGACCCAGGGGCATGAAATCCTGCAGAATGTATCATATGCACCTTCGTGGAGGCTCACCTTACAGCACGCTCTGACATGTTCTGGCTCTAGCCCCCACTCTTTTACTTTGTAACATGATGTGCGCCACTCCATAGCCTGACTCCATGCTATCCTGTGTCCAATATTCACATTCAACAACGCCCTGCTCATGACTATATATGGCAGGTCTGTTCAGGACTGCCTATGTTCTGTTTGAGGCACATGTCATGCTAAGGTGCCTGAAGTTTGCAACCTGGCACCTATGAGTCAGTGTGATACGCATCCAGACAATCAATAAGTCAGACATGGCCAAGGGTATAAATAAAGGTAACCTGGGCAGCTTATGGTCAGCTTTGACACATCACAACTGTGGGTCATATTAGCAAGGGCTTATCGCCGCTTTAGCTGCACTTTTTTGCCGCTAAAGTCACGATATATTTATCTCTCTATTAGCAAGCTGTCGCTATCAGGCGTTAGCGACAGCTTTCCGACGATAGCAGCCGGTTTTGTTATCACCTTGCATGCCAACCATAATTTTCGCTAAGGACATGGAAGGTAGGCGTTCCATCTCTAAATATCTCAAATCTCACATTAACCGCGCTTCGCCCTATTATCAAGGATGGTCCGGACCCGCGAAGCTACAAAAAAGTCGCGCTAAGGCCCGTTAGCTGCAGGAACTTAAGACCAGAAAATAGCTGGTCCTAAGAAGGGGGATAAGTCTTGGGCCCACATCTATGCATGTTTTTGGTGCAAGCAATGTTGCAGCGCTGCCCTGTGACAAAAATACAGTGCAGGAATGCGCACCATCAATAAGATAGTGCGCATTCCTGGGCCCCAGTCATGAAAAGTGTTGCTGCACTGCGACAAGACAGCATTGCAACATTTCTCATTACGCCCCCCTTGCAACAGCATGGATGCGCTGTACTCTCTGGACAGCTCTCCATGACGCAATTAATGACAGATACGTCAGGAATCCTGACCTATCTGTCTGCACTAAAGACACACATTGCTGCAGTCGTGTCACAACCATGATGCAACTCCAGCAATGTATGGAGCCAGCCTCTCACTATGGCACTGCCCCACCCTCACGCCTGCCATGAGGTAGGCAGAAGGTACTGACGCAGTGCCGTTCATGAGGGGTGACCGAATGTCAGCATTGTTAGAGATCCATCGGTGGTGGTTGCGCACTGCGGTGTCATCGTTTGGAAGCATTGGTGGAGTGTCGGTGTGGAGGGAGTTGACGAGACGTTCTGCGGTGGCCTTGATCCAGCTGCCAGGGGGTGCGATGATGGCACTGGCGTCGGGTGGGCAAGGTGAAGACGTGATTCATCCAATGATGGTAGTGCCAGGAGAGTCTGGAGTTGTGGCTGTAGTGGAAGTACTCTCTGGCGTAGGTGACGTGCTCTACCGTGCGTCTTGCTATGTGGCCTGTTAAGGTGCCTTGCTGCTTGCGTCTGATGTTGGTGACCTATCCCAGGAGAGGGTGGTGCTCTGGTCACTTGGGTTGCCCAGGTGAAACTTGAGGTCACCGAGTTGGATGTCGTCTGTGGATGGAAGACCCTGGGGTGCAATGAGGTCTACAATGGAATTGGAGAATGGGAGCCATGGCCCGGGGGGCCGGCACATGAAGGTGCCGCAGAGGAAGTTCATGGGCCTGGTCCGGATCTTGGAGTTTCCGTAATCCATGGCCACCCTTGGGTCATTAGAGTGCATGGTCAGTCAGAGTGTGCTTCTGTAGATGATGTCAATGCCTCCTCTCTGATGGTCGGGGTGCTCCTTGCGGGTGACACTGCAGCCGTCAGTGATGGCGATGGCGATGTCCGGAGCAGATGTTGGTCCTGGCAAGCGAGGTGGCATCCAAGGTTAATGGCGAGGAGCTTGCTGGTGTCGTATCGGTGGAGTGTCCAAGAGGAATGATCCTTGGCGCTGAGCGCGGTCCAGGGGCAGTCAGGCGCAAACAGCGTAGCCTATGGTTGCCTTTGGCTCGGGAGACAACCATTACAAGGCAGGCAGTACTTTGTTAACAACGCAACTCTGACAACGCAGGTGTTGTAACATCGCATTTGAATACAACGCATTGTGAGGTCAGTAATGGTGTAATTTAAGTATTTCGGGTGGGTATGGGTTTCGGATGTAAAAATCTAAATTCCGGGTGTTTTTTGGGGTAAATATGAAAAATGGGGTGTATTTTGGGGTAAAATATGAAAAATGGGGTGTTTTTTGGGGTAAAATATGAAAAATGGGGTGTGCATCAGTCTCACATGTGATTTTTGTGTGTGTTTTGGGGGCTAAAAAAAAGGAATTCCAGGGTTCACGTTTGGGTTTGTGGTGCGAAGGTTAGTTTTGGGTTGCACTCACTGAAGTGGGAACAGTGGTTTTTATGTCTGCGCTATGCAACACCCACTCTACTGTTGCAATGTGCCTAATAATAATATGCATTTGAATGGAATGCGAGGTGATGGCATGCGTCACAACTAGGTGTGTGCCTTTGGCACCCGAGTGGTATGCCTGCTGTGCATGGGCGCACAGCGGCCGCAATTGAGAAGTGCGAGGGGGGCTGGACAGCTGTGAGGTGGTAAACGCGGGAAATAACACTGGATGGTGCGTGGACGCGAGGATGTGTATGTGAGCGTGTGTTGTTAAGAATTTATTGAGGGAAGTCTTTCCTTGAAGCTGTGTCCCGTGTCTTTGTAGCTCCTGTTCTCCTGTGTCTGCTTCCAGGTAAAGGAAGTAGGCAGCCAGGCTCCCTCCCCTGAGTCAATCACAACGCTGCGATGCAGCAGTGGGATTGGTAATCGGCAACAGGACAAGTCATGCAGTCAGGGGCCGGAGGGGTGGCCATGTTCTCCATGCAGGCTGTAATGCAGCCTGCATTGCGAACAGCGAAGTGTGCATGACTGCTTTGAGCGGCCTGCCCTGCTCTGTGTTTGGAGCAGTCCTACCCACCCTTCCAACCCCATAGGATACATAGCATGATTACATCAGTTAGTTATCCCTTGTTATTAACTTTTGATCTGTTGTTTTGGGTTCTCGGAGCCCGCGCTTCCCGCCGCTGCTGCCCCTGTGGCCCTGCACCCCTATCCTTGCCCATTGCTGCCTCCCAGGTGATCGCTCCTCCCCCTCCCCTACTAAATGGCGGACGCTGCGCAGAAGGCGCGCCTAAACCAAGCCCATCTGGGTCCGTCCGTGACCCGACCACGACCAGCACCCGAAACCCTGGATCTCGAGCCAGTCACTGCTACAGCTCAGCCACCCTCCATGCACTCAACCACGGAAAACTCAGAGACTGACAACAGGCCTCGCCAAACACAACCCATGGCCTGTTCTCCTGCCTCCACTGTCGCCAGACCTTAACCACCACCCCAGCCTCTAACACATCCAACACCAGCGTCGCAACCAGAGAACTCTACACTTGGATCTCGAACTGCGCATACAAGCTCCCCCGCTACGCAAGTCCGACAAACAGCCCCAGGAAAGCCGCCTGGTTCACCACGGATCTCCAAGAAGCAAGACGCACCGGCAGATGCCTGGGTAAGAACTGGAGAAACACCAAGACACCCGAAATCTACACCACCTACGAGGACGCAATGACGGACTACCACAACCAAATCCTCAACAACTCCATCAACTACAAGCAACTTTTCAAGGTCATTCATTAATTCACCAACCCACGCACCAAAGCCGCAGACATCACCCCGTCCCAAGACCTTTGCGATAAGCGCGGAACCTACTTCCACCTCAAGATCAAAAAACTCTACAACAACTTTGCCGACCATCCAGCAGACACCACAGCCGGCCCTCGCACCCCTGACACACCAGCCAGCCCACCATCTCCACCTGGACGCCGGTCACAGCCGGATACACCGCCTCGACCATGAAAGGCATCCACTTGGGGGCCCCCACCAACCCCTGCCATCCTCACATCTACCACAGCACCAAGATCGCCCTACTCGCCGCCACAGACGGCATCCGCACCCTCCTGGACCAAGGCCACTCCGCATCCCTCATCCTACTCAACCTTTCAGCGGCCTTCAACACCGTCTCCCACCCCAAACTAGTTGCAAGACTACACAGTGCCAGCATACAAGGAACAGCCCTAGACTTGATCCGATCATTCCTCACCGGAAGAAGCCAAAGAATCAGACTGCCACCCTACCTCTCCGATCCCACGTAAATCACCTGCGGAGTCCCACAGGGGTCATCTCTGAGCCCGACCCTCTTCAACATCTACATGGCCCTCCTCACTGCCATCGTCTGACAACATGGCCTCCACACCGTATCCTATGCTGATGACACCCAGCTCATCCTCTCCCTCACCAAAGACCCCACCACCGCCAGACTAAACTTCCAGAAAGGAATGCATGACGTCGAAGTCTGGATGACCAACAGCTGCCTATACCTCAACTCCGAGAAGACAGTTGCCCTCGTCCTTGGAACCACCCCTTCAGCATGGGACAACAACTGGTGTCCACCACCCTCGGAAGCCCACCTACCCCCTCGGACCACGCCAAAAACCTCGGCATCGTACTCGACTCATCCCTCACCGTGATCCGACAGGTCTACGCGTCACCTCCAGCTTCTTCAACACCCTCCACATCCTCCAGGAGACCTTCACATGGAGCCCCCCAGAGTCAAGGAAGATAGTCACCCATTCACTCATCACCAGCACACTGGACTAATGAAACGTACTCTACGCCGGCATTTACAAGTCCCTACTCCGCAAATTCCAGAGATTACAGAACACCGCCGCCAGACTCGTCCTCGGCATCCCCCTGTACGAACATATCAGCCAACACCTACGTAGACTCCACTGGCTCCCCCTGGAGAAAAGAGTCACCTTCAAAATCCTCACTCACGCCTCCAAAGGTCTACGCAACAATGGACCCAAATACCTCAACGACAGAATCAACTTCCACAAACCCAAAAGAGACATCCGATCTTCCAAACCCGCACTGGCTGAAACCTCGTGCATCCACAGAGCCAGAGCAGGCGGAAGATCCTTCTCCCACACTGCATCCAAGACCTGGAACGAGCTGCCGGCAGATATCAGACGCGCCCCCTCCCTGAACACCTTCAGGAAGACCCTCAAGACCTGGATCTTCAGCTAACATCTCTGCCCCCCCTCAGCGTCTTGATACCCTCTGCCGCCACTGGGGGTGTCATCTACGTGTGTTAGGCATGAGCAACTTACCCCTGGCCCTCCTGCGCTGAGTATCCCACCTTCTCCTTACCTGGTCATTGACACCGTGGCGCAATCCACTGCACTCTCTCCAAATCTGTGACTCACCCAGCAGGAACCTCAGTCAGGTGTGATTTCACTTGGCTGGGTACAGCAGTTGCCGCCTAGTACGCTGGTGGACCTCCCGATGAAGTTAATGCAGCTGTGCTCCCTTAGCCGTGAAGGCGCAGTGCTCACGCCACACAAGTTCGCTGTAGCACAGGGGCCTCAGCCTCCACAGCGTATGGCCAGCCCAACATCATCCGCCCTGTGATACAGGGAGACGGCATACACCGTTGGTAATCCCCTCCGTGCACACCGGTGTAGTGTGGATCGTAGTATGCGATGCGGACCTCACAACGTTGGTGCGCAGGAGCGTCTCTGCCATTAACAGCTCCAAGGGTCACAAGGTGGTATTCTCACACAGGTCAGCAACGTGTCTCCATGCGACCTGCCAGACTTCACCACCAGGTACGGGCGATCGCCGCACATCAATGTCTCCCGCCACAGCTCATCGACTACACAGCTCTTCCACATCCCACTCCAGGCTCCAGACGCAGGGCCAGCGGGGCATCCAGGTTCCAGATGCAGGTCTAGCGAGGCATCCAGGCACCAGACGCAGGTCCAGCGGGGCAAGATTACCATTAAGTCCAGAAAGGGTATATTTCTCCTTATGACTTTGCATCCACTCCGATCTAGGTTGTGTGTAACAGGAGCTCCTCCCGAGGTCAGTGTGTCCCGAGCAAAGATAACAATGACCTCTTATTTCAAGGTCCCAAGTATCTCTCTCAACCAGAACCTCCACGATCTTCTTTGCCACGAGCCCCAGATTTACCTTGCAATATGCACTATCGCTGGACTAAACGTTTGACATTGCAAGTGCTTGTTTACTGGTTACAGTCCCTCTTCTTCTGAATGTATTTAACATTTGTTTTTTAAACCAAAGTGATTCTTTGTAACTAGGGAACTCTGCTGCACTGCAGTCCGTCTTGTTGGGATTGCAAGTATCACATGAGTCTCATACCTTGGCGTTCCTCTGCCCCATCTGCTTCAATGGAACTTCACATATGGATAATTTACTGTAACCCTCTGTGTTAACCCAAAGAAGCTCTGCAGGTCACATTTAAATGATAACACCAGACCGGAAGAGCACCTCTTAATATATTTCTATGTAGTGTAAGTATTTAACTGTGGTTTGCTGGCTCTGTGTCTTCATTTTTTGACTTTGTCACTTCAATATTTCAGAATCCTGTTATCATGGCCACATAATCCAATGGGGTCAGTGACGTAGCAAGAATGTCTCCAATAATTCATAGACGGAAAATAGCCCCCTCTGTTCCCAAGTCAGCAATAAAATCAGTCACCAATTGGGCACACTGCAGCACCCCACCTTTCACTGCCTTTACTGTGACGTCAACGAGACTCGTTATAGCTCTTTCAGTCTCATCATTTAAGGACGGAAGCATTTTCAATATTATATACAACACATCTATAGTTATAGCCTATTTATCTTACGCAACTAACAACCATTGACAAAGCCAATAGTCTTGGCTTGTTGTGGGTGTATTGTTACTTGTATTATACATCTGTATGCAATGACAGAGGCAGCAAAATACCAGTCCGGCGGCACACTATGCTATGCTAAGAACAGTTTTTTAGCTATTGTGTTTTGAAACCACGCCCTTAATTTCAACTGCCACGTCCCTTTGAGAGACCCTCCCCCACCCCCATAAGTGTTTTCATCCCCCTAAAGCCCTGCTTAGCGCACAGCCCTGCAGTGAGCCGCTCTGAGGGCAGTGCATCTGAAGCATGCATCATAGCGCTGACAGCAGGCAGGCCTGTCCAGGGCCGCCCTCGCCTGCCAGTCTCCTGACTCATCCACCCAGCTATCCGTCTTGTTGGTCTGCATCTCAGCCGTCCATCCATCTATCCAGTCGGTCTGCCTGTCTCCTGGTTCACCACCCAGCTATCCATCCTGTTCTGCATTTCAGCCGTCCGTTCATCCATCCATCTATCCAGGTCATCTCTTACCCCTGGCCTTGCCTTCCAACTATCCACCAAGTTGGTCAACCTGCCTTTCTCTCTGCTTTTCTATCAATCCACCCACCCTGTCGCTTTCCCTGTCTCTAGGACCCTCTGTTCACCCACCCATTCATCCACCTTTCCACCCATTATTCACCCTATCGATCTCTTTGTTTCTTTCAGTCCGTCCATCATTTTCCCTCTCTACCTTATTGATCCATTCATCCATCTGTGCTCCCGTCCACTCACTATCCACCCAGCCAACGTCCATCTGAGCGTCCCTCCATCCACCATTCAACCATGCATTCATACACCAACCTAGCCAGCTAACAAATCCATCATGCTTATGTCCATCCATCCATCCATCCAGTCAGTTCTCTCTGCCAGTCGACCACGTTGCTACTCGTTTCATGCTCCTATGTGTCGTCCTGTCTTCTTCTTGCTTGCTCTCTCTCACTCTTTCTTTGGATCCCGTCACAATCTATCTATTCTGTCTATTTACGGTCTACCTGACTGTCTCTCCCTCTGCCTGTCCCTGTATCCTTTCAATCCTTGTCTCTCCAGCTCTCTCTCTCTCTGGGGCATTGCTCTATATTGATGTATCTCTTCATTTCTCCATGAACAAGTTGTTGAAGATGAATCCTGCTGGCCAGGGTTCTAATCCCAGCTTCAACACTTGACGTAAAGTCTTGTGATTCTAGACAAACTACTTTAAACCCGCATGCCTCCAATGAAACATTACATTTCCGCGAAAAGCAGCAGAGTTTGCCCATATTATGTCTGGGTTCCACTGAGGCCACACCCAGCACCGCTCTGTGCAGAGACCCTCATGCTCTCTGTAAAGCGCCCTGATGCCCCTCGGAGCTTGGCTCACGCTATATTGAATACCTACAAATATATATGAATACATGCATCACCTGCCTGTCAGCCCATCTGTCTGCATCACCTACCTGTCAGCACCTCTGTCTGCCAGTCTCACTCTCTGGGGCATATTATCACAGACTTATTGCCGGGAGGGTAGAAGGGACTTTTCTGCCGCTAATGGCTTTATCGCTAGATTCCGGCCGCTATCGCTGGATTCCCAATCGCAATTGCTAAGAAGTTAGCAGGAGTTTTCTACGCCGTTCCCTGACACTATCGCCTGTCACAGACGTGTTGATAAGACGTCGATAACAAGGCGATAATTATCAGGGAAAGAAGGCGATAAAAAAACTCCTGCTAAATGGCGCTGGCGATAGTTATCGCCAGGACTTGATAATATGCCCCCGCGTGTGGTGTGGATTGCTTTTGGATCCAGACAGTGTGTGCGCGGCTGAGAAGGCTCACGTTCTTCCTCTACAGTGTCTGATGGCATCTTCCCAACACTGTCCCATCACTTGAAAGTGAAACCACCACTTATTTTTGATACCAGCTCCTGGTAAAATCTCACTGCTTGATCCTGGACACCTAGAACTATCTCCTCATTTTGTCCCGTCCCCTGGCGTAGCACTTTCCCCAGAATATTCCACGAGGCTTATTTACTATTCTAACTCCAGTCTTGGAATGTTTTGGGAAAAAGTAAAAATGTCCCAAGTATTTTAAAAAAGGGTTGAAAAGCAGTCATTTTTCCACTGTGTAAAGTGCTCCCCTGAAAGCTCAAGGCAAAAACCTTGGAATATTGTATAGTCCATTCATCTGATCCGGAATCCCAGGAGGCTGTGCGCCTGTGCGCTGTTTAGGTATGATCTTAATACAGGGTTCACTTCTTAGAGCACCCGTAGACATTAAATGAACTGTTCTTAAATTGAAACGCTGCAGTGCACTATTGGGAGTTATTTTACCAGACAGGCTGTCAAAAAATGCAGACGGCGATGGTGACCCTCTGTGTCCCCTCTCTATGGTTATCACACACTGAGAGAGAAAATCAAGCTGCGCGTTCTCCTCTCAAAGAACCTCCCAAATGAAGGTATCGCTGCTAATTGCTTCAGAGTGCTGCAGCCAAGTGAGACTGAGCAGCAGAGGCCCTCTGAAGTGTCAGAGAAATACCTACATACAGACTGTGGGGAAAAAGAATTGGGCACCTTGAACAGAGAAGAATGGGAGCCTGGGGGGCAGCCGAGCACCGCGGGGTCTGCCGCCCGGGCAGGTTGGGAGGGGGGAGAGGGGGGCGTGGCCGAACGGCCATTTTGTAAGTAATTGGGCTACATTTGAGGGATAGCCCAAATGTAGCCCAAATCCAGGGGTAGTAGCCCAAGGGTTATATAAGCAAAACGCGCGATATCCCAGCCACCATTTTAGGCTTGGTGACCTGGTGGCTGGGTGCGCTAGTTTAAAAAGTTTTTGGCGGTTTTTGTGTAGAGGTAGAGTAGGTTTGGAAGTACCTGGAGTCATGTCTGTAGGGGACTTCCGTGTCTTGGAGGCTATCCGTCTGTTGAGCGAGGCTGGGAGGATGGACCTGCTGGTCCAAGACGCCAATTGGACGAGGCGCCCGGCGAGGCGCGCGTCCGCGGAGGTGGCGGCCGCCGTCGCGGCTTGTTCGCCACCCGGGAGTCCGTTGAGAGGAGTGGTGAGTGTCCGAGGCGGCGCGGATGTCAGGAGGGCCGCCTCTGGGTCTGCGGCGGTAGCGGAGGGGGGTGCGAAGGGGTTGGAGGCGGGGAGGGGGCGGGGTCGAGCGGCGCGGCGGGGGAAGGCCCCGGACGCTTTTCAGGCAAGGCCCAGGTCGTACGCGGGCCGCTCCTCGAGCCGGGGAGCGGCCGTTGCTATGGTAACGGCGGGAGCGCGGGGACGCTCGGCGGAGGGCCGGGCAGGACAGAAGTTAGGATCGCGGAGCGTGCGGGGGCGGGAAGAGAGAGACGACGTCGAGGAGGAGGAGGGGATTGGGGAAGGGCCCGGGGAGAGAGCACTGTTGGAGGGGATATCTGGGGCCGGCACAGCGCGGAGGCGCGCGGCCCCGTGGTTGCAGGCGACAGGGTTGGGGAGGGGAGAGGTACGGGGGCGGGGGGGGGCGGGCGGCTCGGGCCTGGATAGGGCAGGCTTTGATAGGCAGGTTAGACAGAAGGTGGGGAGCCAGGAAAAGGAGGGGAGCGCGGCCTTCATTGGGGTGGCGATCGCGTCGGGCCACGAGGCGGACGAGGGGGAGCCGGGGAGGGGCGGGGGGGGGGGTGAAGGGAGTGCATGGGAAAGGAGAACAGGGGCCAGGGGTTTGGCGGGGCGCGGTGACGAAGGGTGGGGGCAGGTAGAGGGGGCCGTAGGGGGGGAAGCAGCAGGGGGTGCATCCCCAGTGTTATTTGAGTCGGAGGGCAGTGAAAGGGACTGGGGCGGCCTGGATATCTTTGAGTCCTGGGCAGAGGGGCTGGGGGGGGCGTCGGGGGTAGGGGTCGGGGGTCTCGGATCGGGGGAGACGGAAGGAAGGGGGGAGAGGAGTGTAGGGGGTGGCACGGACGGAGGGGGACCGAGCTGGCTAGGTGCAGGGTGGAGCAGGCAGGGGGAGTGGAGCGACGGGGAGGACGACGAAGTGGCGGACATGTGCGCGGTGGGTAAGGCGTGGGTCGCGGAGGCGTCGGGGGCTGGCAAGCGGGGATGGGATGGCAGGAGGAAAGTAGGTAGGCCCAGCACACCAGACCATTCATTTGCATTGCAGGTAGCGGAGCGACAGCGGGATCAGCGCGGGGTACCGGACTTGGCAGGGCTGGGAGCGGCCTGGCGACGCCAAGGAGAAGGGAGGGTGGAGCCTCGGGCGGCGTGCCCAGTACCTGCGAGGGATCCCGACGCGGCTGGCACAAGTAGGCCTGCGGCGGGCTCGCCAGCCCCAACACCTACGGGGTCACAGCGCCCCGGGGGACAGCGCCGGAGGAACGCAGAAGAGGAAGTTGTGCTTGTATCGCGGAGGCAGGTGGCACGACCAGCGGGCAGCGCTGGGGGTGCGGGGCAAGAGGAGTTGGACTATGAGGAGGAGAGTATGGAGGAAGGAGAGTTGCGTGAGGTGGGAGACGGTAGGGACGGGGGGCCGAGTAATGTTGTGGCCAGTTTCTTACAGGTGTCATGACGCCAGGCGCAGCCCACGGGTCGGACATCAAGGTGGGAAAGCAGCTCGGCTCCCAGGACTGGACGTCGGGAAGAGTGACGGACGGAGACATTGGCGCCAGGTAATGCACATTTGCTCGGGCGGCCAAGGATGGTGTCGAGAGGGGTGGGGGGGGGCGGGGGTGGAAGGAGGGGTAGGGGAAAGATTGCGCAAAGGTACGTATGTGGTTGATGTGGCTGTGGGCACGGACGGCGTAGGGCAGGGCGACAGCGGGCAGACCAAGAAGGAGGGGACAAGCGAGAAGGGGACAGGGGACGCAAAGGCAGAGGAGACAAAACTGGAAAGTAAGGAATTGAAGATAAAGCGGTTACCATATATGGGAGTGACCAAGCCCTTGGGGGCGCACTTGATGTTGGCAACGAAGGAACGGATCTGGAAAGGGGAGTATGTGGAGATACTCAAACTCCTGCACAGAGAGGTCAGGGCGAAAGAGGGTTCTAAGGAAGAGGAATTTGAGCTCGCAAAAAGGCCTAAGGTGCCGCTGACAATAGAAAACTGGACAGCGGCTTTTCTGATATATGCCAGCGTATATTGCGAGAAGTTTCCGGAGAGGTCAGTGGCCATGTTTAAATACATGGACGTCATTAGGAAGGCACAGATTACGGGGGGTGGATATGCCTGGGCTCAGTATGATGAGGAATTCCGGGCGCGCATGGCATGGGATGCGGAGGCAAAATGGGGAGAGTTGGATACGGATTTGTGGCAGCATACCATGGGCCTGGCTGGGTCGGGGAAGTCTATATTTACGGCCAGCGGGCTGCCGCTGGTGTATCAGCCCTTTCGAGGGGGTCCCACCCGCGGGGGGGTGGGGGGAGCCGGCAGAGGGACGACGGGAGACAAAGGGGCTTGCTGGGACTTTAACAAAGGCCTATGCACAAGGGAGTACTGTAAGTTTCGGCACGAATGCTCGGGATGCGGTAAACGACATCCGCTGGTCAAGTGTTGGGGGAAGCCAGGTCCGGGACACGGCAGTCAGCAATGGCAGTCGGGAGCCCCTAAGGCTGGAGCCCAGCAGCAATCGCAGCAAGGGGGGGGAGGGAGGGGGGCGAGGGGGTCTGGGGCCAAAGGCTCGTACTCCGGTTAGATTAGAGCAGTTGGTAGGGGCGCTGGGGGACTATCCGGACAGGGCGGCGGCGGAGAAGCTGCGATTGGGGTTTCAAGAGGGTTTCAGGCTGGGGTACGAAGGGCCAAGGGTCCGTAGATGGGCAGACAATTTGCGATCAGCGAGGGAGCATCCGCATGTGGTCCAGGCGAAACTAGATAAGGAGGTTCAGGAGGGCCGCATGGCGGGACCCTTTCGCGAGTGGCCTTTGCCCAGTTTGATTGTGTCACCCGTTGGCGTGGTACCTAAAAAAGAGAAGGGGCAGTTTCGCCTTATTCAGCATCTGTCATGGCCAGAAGGGGAGTCGGTCAATGACTTCATTGCGGACAGCGCGGCCACTGTGTCCTACTCATCTGTTGACGTGGCCATGGCACTGGTGGTGTCCGCGGGCGCAGCAGCACAGATGGCAAAGTGCGACATCAAATCAGCTTTCCGGTTGCTGCCAGTGCATCCAGATGACTGGGATCTGCTGGGGATACAATTCGGCGGTCACTGGTATGTGGACAAGGCATTGCCGATGGGCTGCTCCATGTCTTGCGCACTTTTTGAATGTTTCAGCACGTTCCTACAATGGTTGTTTACGGAACGAACGGGTCACCAAGGCGTGACACACTACTTGGATGACTTCTTTTTTGTCGGCACCTCAGACTCCGCGGACTGCCAGCAGGGTCTGGACAGCTTCCAAGAGATCATGGGGGACATGGGCGTGCCGCTGGCCCCGGAGAAAACGCAGGGCCCCAGTACGGCACTGGCTTTCCTCGGTATTGAATTGGATTCGGTCCAAATGGAGGCGCGCCTCCCGGACGAAAAGAAGCGGAACATGTTGAGCTTGCTGACCAGTGTGTTAGCACGACAGAAGGTGACGGTCAGGGACATACAGGTGTTGCTGGGACATCTCAATTTTGCTTGTAGGGTGGTCAGAGTAGGACGGACTTTCTGTAGGCGACTGGGGCGCGCATTGGAGGGGCAGAGGCCTCCACATCATCATGTGCGGCTGTCGGCAGGTGTGAGAGAGGACTTGCGAATGTGGCAGTTTTTCCTGCACCAGTTTAATGGGGTGCCTTTGATGAGGGAAGTGGACATGGTATGGGACGTACAGATTTTCTCGGACGCAGCGGGGAGCAAGGGATTTGGTCTGTATTGGCAGGGGAGATGGTGTGCGGAGCCCGAGGAATGGTTGGAGGGAGTTTTTGGAATTCTTTCCCTTAGTGGTGGCAGTTACACTTTGGGGGGTTCTGTTGGCCCACAAAAAGGTCACGTTCAGGATCGACAACATGGCAGTGGTCCAGGTGGTGAACAGGCAGTCCGCGCGGGATGCGCAGGTGCTTAAGCTGTTGCGGGTTTTTGTGCTGGGGTGCTTGAGGCATGACATTGCGTTTCGCGCGGTGCATGTGCCAGGAGTGGACAATGACATTGCGGATGCCTTGTCTCGTTCACAGTGGGGGAGATTCCGTGGGCTCGCCAAGGACGCGGACGTGAACCCGACCAGGATGCCGAACCAACTCTGGGAAGTAGGCAATACAGGATGCTACAATTGGTTCTAGGTTCATTAGCGCGGTCAACGAAACTGGCATACAGGGCGGCGTGGGAAGAGTTTGTCCGCTCAGGGGCGAGATGGCGGGCTTCAGAGGCGGAGAGATGGGAGGATGTAGTGCAATTTATTCTGGATTTAGTGGAGAGAGGTCTGACGAGGGTGACGATAGTGGGCAAGTTGGCGGGGGTTGCGTTCATCGGAAAACTGTTGTGGGGTTATGCGCCATCCGCGGGGGAGCTGGGGGCGCAGATTTTGGAGGGCTGGGCGCGGGAATGCGGAAGGGTGGCCAGGGTGCGGAGGCCACTGTCCTGGGAGCTCTTAGGTAGGGTGCTGGGGGTGTTGCCTGTGGTGTGTTGGGACGGTGGGGAGGCCTTGATGTTCGCCACACTTATGTCTTGGATGTTCTTTGGGGCGTTTCGGGTGTCGGAGCTGCTGGGGTCAAAAGGGGAACGGGGTTTGGCCTGGGATGAGGCATCCTTTTGGGAACAGGTAGTGAGCATTTGGCTGCGAAAGGCGAAGACTGACCAGAAGAGTCGGGGGAAGTGGGTTACGTTGAGGAAAGGGCGATCCCCGGGGGTGTGTCCTTTCAGCTGGGGTCGGCGGTGGAAGGCGTGCTCTGGGGGACTGGGGGGACTGGTTTTCTCCCATCAGCAGGGGCGAGGCGTTAAGGCTTCACAATTGCTGGCAGTACTGAGGAAAGCACTTAGGAATCTGGGGGTCGAGGACAAGGGTTTTGGCACGCACTCCTTTCGCATTGGGGCAGCGTCAGAGGCGCATGCGAGGGGGTGGGACAGGGAAGAAATCATGAGGTTGGGAAGGTGGTCTTCGAATTGCTACCGGCGTTATGTGCGCAGCGGGCCGGGGGGTGGGGTGACACAATAAAAAAAAAAAAAAAAAGGATAGCAGAAGGGGGACTTCGCTAAGGGCAGTGGAGCGTTTCAAGGGGTGCGGCTCGGTTTTTCATTCTTGTTTTTCTTTTCAGGTTCGGTCATGGGACCCCTGGCTCGAGAAATGTCTATATGGATTGTGGGGCACTCGTTCGTGAGGAGGGCCCAATTGCAGGCGCAGGAGAGCTATTTTGGGGAACAGTTGGGTTTCAATAAAGATGTGTTCTCTGTGGGGTGGAGGGGTAGGGGGGGGATGCGCTGGAAGGAATTGGTGCCGGTGTTGAACGGGATTTTACGGGTAGGTCGGTGCCCAGATGTATTGGTTCTCCATTTGGGGGAGAACGACATGGTGAAGGAGACAGGTTTGGCACTTATGCGGGCAATGAAGAAGGACCTGGCGTTGATTAAGGAGAGATGGGCGGGTTGCTCTATTGTATGGACGGAGTTTGTCCCCCGGAGGAGTTGGAGGGGGGCGGTGAACCCAGGTGCGGTGGATAAGGCGCGGCGTAAACTTAATACGGAGATGGTGAGGTTTTGTCGGCATTTGGGGATTGGCAGAGTGGCACATGGGGACATTCGCTACGACGCGCGGGAGATGTTCAGGGATGATGGGGTGCACCTGTCCAGGATGGGTATGGACCTGTACCTTTTGGAGTTGAGGGAAGTGTTGGCGCGTCTGCTGGGAGTCTACAGAGGTTAGGTCATGCGGGGTCGCGGCGCGTGGGGGGGGGGCAGAAAAAGGGGAGGAAGAGGCGCAGTCGCCGACACTTCCCCCCTTTTCCTGGGTGGCGGGGTGGTTGACAGTTGGCCGGGATTGGCTAGAGTTTGTTGTTAGAGGTTTGGTAATGTGGGTCCAGGGACAGGTAAAGGGTAGACAGGTTGGATAAGTTTAGATTAGAGGTTGGATAGTTACAGTTGCATTAAAGGCAGGTAGGGGTTACGGTCAGGGGAGTTTGGGAGTTGGGAAAGGCTACATGGTGTAGGATTGGGTTATATGTTGGTTAGGAATGTTATGTTGTATTTTGGGGGGATGGGGGAAATGATGTGGGGATCGTAGGGGTGGGGGGAAAACACAAGGGGTCAGGAGGTTATTGTATAGCGAGGCGTTAGTTTTGTAAGGCAGTGGCCAAGGAGTTAAATTGTGATATGCACCTGTTTCAATAAAGCGGCCTTTTTCACACACAATAAAGTGTTTGGTGTCCGCTTGCCCCCCTCTCCCCCCTTAATCTCCCAAAGACTCGGTTTCGAAGAAAGACTCGGTTTCCGCGGAAGATCTTGAAACATTTATAAATAATGAACACAACTTTGGTACAAAACTCAGTTCCCGATTCACAAAGGTAAGGGGTGTCCTATCTTTTTATGTTAAAGGTTCTCCACCCCGACCGTGCAGTCTCTGCAGTTGTAAAATTACTATTAGTAAAATTAAACTTGCAGATTGTGAAAACCAAAAACATTGTAAACTTACACAAAAGTATAAATTACCTTTGTGAATTAGTTCCTTGAAGTACTGTGTTGGCAGTTCAAGGCCGCTTATCACAAAAATAATGTCATCCTTTTCAATAAAGCAAACACGCAGAAAGAGAAAGGAAAGTTATGTTTCTTGCTGTTTCAGCCTCACCTTTTGAACCAGCATAGTAAAATTTGAAAAATCTTTTTGAATACATGAATATTAATACAAACACGTTAAATGGCTGTTGGAAAGTGGGTATTAGTAGTGGTGAATATGCATCTACCACTAGCAATAAGCCCACTAACACAGTCTAGGGCTTAGAATAGGTCTCAGTAAATCATTCCCATGCTCAACCCTTAGCTTGGCTGCAAGCAGGCAGGCTTAACTTAAGAGGCAGGTATGTAAAGCATTTAAAAACACGAATTCAGGAAATATTTAAGACACAACACACTTTTATAAATCTAACACCAATTTATAGAAATAAGAATATTTTTATCTTTAAAATGACACCAAAATGACAAAAATCCAATGTGGGGAACCGGAGACATGAATTTTTAATGATTTAGCACTGTATAGCACTTAAAAACCTATAGCGTATCTTCTGGCCACTGTGGTCTCACCGACCCCACGTTTCAAGGCTACATGGGAAGCGGTGGTGAATAGGCCGATTGAGGAGCGGGAATGGGAGGCGCTGTGGTCCGACATCACGAAACACAACCACTCCATAGAACTAAGGGAAGCGCATATGAAAGTGATGGTAGATTGGTACCTATACCCTGCTAAACTGAGGCGCATCTTCCCGGGCACCTCTGACCGCTGCTGGAGAGGGTGCGGGTTACTGGGGGACTTTCAGCACATCTGGTGGACCTGTCCGACTATCCGCCCTTTTTGGGAAGAGATACTGGCGCAAATCAAGACTATGTTGGGCTATCCGATCCCCACCTCTATTGAGACCGCGCTGTTGGGCCTTCGAGACCCCTCCCTGCGCTACCAGACCAGAGCAGATAAGGCCATTATGTGGCTTTGCTTGGGGGCGGCGAAAGTGGCTATCGCCGCCAACTGGAAGAAACAGGTGGCTCCCACGGCCTCGATGTGGCATTCCCGCCTTTGGAGGCTTCTAAGTCTAGAGAGAATGGCGGATATCTTTAGAGACGACTATGCTGCATTCGAACTCAACTGGGGACCGCTGGTGACATTCCTCTCTCGGGGTCTGTCGGCGGCTGTTTGCCCGCCCCAGGTTAGGGGGTTGCGGCTGTTCCAATTGTAGCCTACTGAAGTCGCCACTTGGGGGTCCCCCTGGTAGTCCATTTCGGGGTCACGGTGCTGCCTGGATGAGGCATTGCCCGGCCCCCCGCCCTTGATGGATATGCCTCCGGCCCTGGATCTCCGTATTCCCTCCTTGAGCATCTCCTCTTCTTCTCTCTCTATTGCTCTCGCTTTCCTCTCTGTTCTTTCTCTCTTTTTCCCAATGGGGAGCGGGGGGTGGGAGTGGGGGGGGGTTTGTGGGTAGTTGGGTTTTCTATAAAACAAGTTTGATGTTCCATGGCACAGAGACTGCGGCTTGAATGGACTCTTATTCTCTACATGGACTGCGGGCACCGGACTATTGGCCTATAGGTTTTGCCCATGGGGGACCTCCAGGGCACAGTTTTAGGGCTTGCTTCGCCTCATATTTCGGACTACTGTACACCTACTTTAGCATATATTATTATTGGTGAAGCTTGCCTCTTCTACGTCCGGGTTTGGGTCTATACCTGTCTCTCGCCTATTCCTCGCTTGCCGGTCCATTCTGTGGTATTACAAATGTCATGACCTGTACTTTCTTTTCTGTTGCTAATAAATACAATTTTGACAAAAAAGAAAAAAACCTATAGCGCCACCTTCGGACATCTGGTTGTGCTTGACAGGGACAAAGTCAAAGTTTCAGGCCGACTGCGTTGGAGCCCTGCTCGGATACTCCTCGCGGTAGGCCTCGATCGAGATTTTACCTTCGGACCTAGAAAAGTTTCTGGAGCTTTTTCTGCCAGGGTCCCTCGATGCTCTTCACCAGTCTGTGTTCAGTGACGATTCACCGTCTTGCTTTCCACAGAGCTACCGGTCAAACTCTGGGAGTCGGACCTCCGGAGCTGTTCAGTGGAAAGAACCAGCAGGCCAGGCCGGCTTGGGGTTGAAGGTGGGCGGCTTGGCTCTCGCGGTTTGAGTCGGTCCCCTGATGAAGCTTTTTTCTAAAGTTGCTCCAAACTTCTGGAACTTCTTCCTGAAGTTCCTCTTGAGGGTCCCAAAGAGTCCAGAACACAATCCAAGGGTCTGGAATTTCTAAGATGGTCCTTGAAAAGTTGGGACCAGAATTCCCACAATGCACCTGGACAAAACCCTTGCAAATCCACTGGACACACTCAGGCAGGGGATACTTGGTGGTGATGATCCAGGTGAGCTCTGTTAGCCTGTGGCTTGCAGGGAGTCCACTCTATATTCCTCTTGAAGCAAGGTACAGCCAAAGGGCTGAGGTCCAGACAATGCAGCAGGCACAGTCAGTCAGACTGCAGGGCCTGCTGGTGCAAATCAAGTTTCCAGCTTGGTAAACCTTCTTCTCTTAATTTCAAGCAGCAGCTCTGATATGCTCTTCACCTCTCACATATTTATTCAGTGTTCTCTGGGGTCAAGCAGGAGAACACTCCTGCCAATGAGGTGCAGGGCAACACCCCAGACCACGACCATTTCCTCCAAAGTGTGGCATAATCTTCTCCCAGGAAGCACTATTCCTCCACAATTCAGTATGGCTGAAATCCCAGCAGAGGAGAAAGAACTAGTTAACCAACCTCCAGTATGGCTAATTCCCATGGCTCTCCTCCCCCTACCATGTGCCAATTTCTGCTTTAAGCCTGCCATCTTACTGGGTCAGAGGGGCTGAGGGTATAAGGACCTAGCCTTCTCTGCCTGTCATATTCCCCTTTGAAGCTCTATGGTTTACAACCCCTCCCCCCTGCATTCCTATGTAGCAGAGCTCTCTCCAAGAGATAGCCTCTCCCTGGGTGAGCCACTTATCACTACATCAAAGATGCCTGGCTAATCCTATTAACGAGGGCCGGACTGGGAACCGAAACCGGCCCTGGCAAACTGCTCGGCCAGCCCCAGGGGGCAGCTGAGTTGTTTGCCAGGGCTGGTTTCGGATGATTTTGTTACAGGGGGTTGATATTGCCAGCCCCCGGTAACTAAAACGACCCCCTCAGGGGCCCAAAACCGGCCCCCACCCTGGTGGCCCACCGTGGAAATGCCCGGTACCCGCTACATAAATCAAAAAGAACCTGAATGAACAGGTAAAAGAGCCTAACCTGAGGGTGTCGGAAAAAACAATCGGATTCCGCTGATCACCCAGAAAGAAAGGGGCAAAACTTTGCCTTTCTTGAGTCCCCTCACTCACCAGGGTTTCCCCTTGGTGACATGCTTCATCATTGGGGTCCTCTCAGTCCTCTACGGGCTGAGGCGTGCTGCGACTTGCGATATTACGTAGGAGCACTTAAAACAAGTTTATGTGTAGTGCAAGTGTGGTGAAGTGGAGTGGGATAAAGTGTTTTAAAATAATCAACTAGTGGGCCAAATATATTTTATTCTTGCTCCTAGCTAATTGGTTAAAAAAGGGGTAATATGCTAAAGGCCCTAACTATAATGGGTAGGTGTGCCTAGCATATGGTCAACTAGTTTCGAGCTTCCCCTAGCTCTTCCTCAGGACCACACCGGGACCAGCCCAGTGTGAGAAACCACTCCTAGTAGACCTAAATAAGGTGAAGAAAGTGAGACGCTGCAACTAATAAGCATGCGTTAAACTGAATACATACGTAAGTATACGTCAGGAGATATCTGTTGAATAAAGAAACACAAATATTAAGGGATCCAAGGCAGTCAATATGCATAAAAATAGAATCAATCAATAGTGGTCACACTATACACCAGTGTAGGGTACACTAAGTTTTCTAATGTGCCGCTATGTGGATGTTCAAAACAGCGTTAATTAAATCTTCCATGCAGGCGCTGTGCTACAAGGTGAGTGAAAAAGTAAATAAATGTCAATACTGCTCACAAAACAAACAACAAACATGCGTCTGACATAACACATGACACATACAAGACTAACAAATATGCACGACATTACATACATGTTTAGAAGCAAGTAATAAGCCTCATGGTCAACGGAGGGGGTGTGGAGATCTCGTACACCTAGAGAGAAATATACGGGTTTGTTAATGGGCTTGGTTGTCTCTAAAAAATGGGCTCCGTACCTTGTGGTGAGCCTATCGATTGGGAGGAGGACGGAGTAAAAATTAGACTCGGGAGGCAAGATCTCTGTGATCGCGGAGAGCGTGCTCGGCTTCCCTCGGGGCTGGTAACTTACTTGTACGTGGAAAACCGCACTCTGGAAACACCTACTAGAGCCCAGCCTCTCGGACCGCATACTACTTGGTCACGGGCGGGCTGTGTAATTTCAATGGCATTTCCGCATAGAAAAAGAGAACGGACTATGCAGTGCAGGTACTTACTATGGTGGACATGTTGGAACGGGAGAGGATCAGAGTGCTCAAATCCTCAAGGCTCACTGAGCGAGATCGCCGATGATAAAGAAAGTATTAACGAAAAATCGTGACCTAATGGTGGAGCGATAGTAAGGTCTACCATTAATTATGGGCTCACATAGTGATATTGTGGTTGAGATCAAGGTGTTATCAGGATAGGGATTTTACAGCAATAAAACGTCTATTGGATATTTGATCCCAAGAGATAACTCGTGTTATGGCTGGTGAAAAAATAATAAATTGGTATGCCCCTCGCTTATCATTCACCAGAGTTGAAAGAAGGAATGATGTTTAGGAATGCCTTTGCCACGAGTGTAAAGGGATCATTATCAATAAAGTTGCTTGGTTCAAGATTTAGAAAGATATATATATTTTTGGGAAAAATATATTATGAGGGTGGTAAAGTTTTCTCATTAAGGCCTGATTTCAGATGAATTGTCCCCATGGTATGTCGTCATTAAGACCATTGATGTCAGACCGCAACTTAAAAACCCAACGTTGCTCTTTCTCATGTAGTATCCTCTCAATATTGGGGTGGTTGTCCACATGTTCAATAATGACCCAACTGAAGTCATTAGGTGTGTGATGGTGTTCAAGAAAATGTGTGGTCATTTTTGTATTGTTTCTTTTGCACCTGAAATTACTTCGGTGTTCTATCATTCTGGTGTTCACCTTTCTAGTGGTCATGCCCACATAGTGGAGATTGCATACACAAGTGATAAGATATATCACGCCTGTCGTGTTGCAATTTGTGAATGATCTGAGATTCCATGTTGTACCATTGTTGCAAGCAACGGTTTTGGTCGTAGTGGTTAAATGGCACACGCTGCAGTTGCCACATGGGTGGTGACCTTCCGGTAGTGGGTGGAGTAGACGTATTGGGCCAGTGGTTCTCGCTGGGTTGGGTCTAGTGTGCACCAAGTAGTTCCTCAAGTTTTTTGCTTTTTTGACTGAAAATGGGTTTTTGTAAGTCCAGTCCTCCACTGTTTAGAATGCGCCAGTGTTTTTTTATTATTTTTGTTACTTGGTCTGAGGCGATGTTGAATGTGGTAATACAGATATGTCTTTTGCGGTTCTCTTCTGTGTCCTTGGGTTTATGTTCAAGGAGGGCCTCCCTGTTGTTGTTGGAAGCTCTTTTTTGTGCCTTCGACACTAGATGTTGTGGGTATTGTCGTTGGACTAGTTTCTGTGAGAGGTCTTTGGCCTGGATCTTGTAATCCTGCCGTGTGGTGCAATTGCGTCTCAAGCGCAAGAATTGTCCAAATGGGAGATTATTTTTTAGACTTCGCGGATGGAAACTGTCATATGTTAGAAGGCAGTTTCTTGCCGTAGGTTTGAAATGTGTGGAGGTGATCAAGCCACCTTCCTGTGCTGTTATATTTAGGTCAAGGAAGACCAACTTGGACCTACTCATAGTGTAGGTAAATTTTAGAAAAGGGTCTTGTTGGTTAAGCCAGATTAGGAACAATTCAAAACCTGCTTCGTTACCTTCCCAGATGAGGAAAACGTCGTCAATGTATCTTTTCCATAGTTTGATATGGTCAATGTACGGATTGTTTTCATGGAGGATCTTGTGTTTCTCAAGATGGTGTACATAGAGCCCTGCTACGCTCGGCGCGAAGGTACTCCCCATGCTGGTACCGTGCGTTTGTTTATACAATGAGTTATTGAATTGGAAAAAGTTTTCAGTTAGAGCCAGACGACAGCATTCAAGAACCACATGTCTGGGTGTATGGTATTCCCAGTTGTTAAGAAAGAGTACTTCCTTCAGGATGTCTAGTGTGTCCTTGTGTGGTAAACTAGTATACAGGCTCTCCACATCCAGACTGATAAGTATCCTTGTTGTGGGATCAAATTCCAGATCTTGCAGTAGACATAGGACAGCTTTTGTGTCCTGTAGGTATGTCTCTGTAGCTTGGACCAAAGGTCGCAGGAAGGCATCTGCAAAATTGGACAGCGGTTCCAAGATTGAACCTATCCCTGATACTATAGGTCTGCCGGGGGGCGTCACCATAGATTTATGTATTTTAGGGATGGTGTAGAAATAAGGAATTACTGGTTTCTTATTTTCCAAAAAATCTGCTTCCTTCTTGCTTATCCAATCGTTGATCAATGATTCCTCAATCAGATTTGCGATTTCTATCTGTAGGTGCTCCGTTGGGTCATTTTGGATTGATAGATAGTTCCTTGTATCGGCCAGTAGTCGGAAGCATTCAGTCTGGTAGTCAGGAGTATTTTGCTCCGTGTGTGGCTCCTCTCTGTTTCCAGGGGTTGGGCCCCTCCGAGCATGCCATCAACGAGCAGCAATCAAGCCTAGTAGTCAACCTATCCAATCACACTATAAGGGTGTTTCACAACACAAGTAAAATTGAGCAGGAGGCGATCCATCAGCTTTCAAATGAAAAAAATCTTACCATCAAACCTGCTGATAAAGGAGGAGCAATAGTCTTACAAAATACTCCTGACTACCAGACTGAATGCCTCCGACTACTGGCCGATACAAGGAACTATCTATCAATCCAAAATGACCCAACGGAGTGCCTACGGATAGAAATCGCAAATCTGATTGAGGAATCATTGATCAACGATTGGATAAGCAAGAAGGAAGCAGATTTTTTGGAAAATAAGAAACCAGTAATTCCTTATTTCTACACCATCCCTAAAATACATAAATCTATGGTGACGCCCCCCGGCAGACCTATAGTATCAGGGATAGGTTCAATCTTGGAACCGCTGTCCAAATTTGCAGATGCCTTCCTGCGACCTTTGGTCCAAGCTACAGAGACATACCTACAGGACACAAAAGCTGTCCTATGTCTACTGCAAGATCTGGAATTTGATCCCACAACAAGGATACTTATCAGTCTGGATGTGGAGAGCCTGTATACTAGTTTACCACACAAGGACACACTAGACATCCTGGAGAAAGTACTCTTTCTTAACAACTGGGAATACCATACACCCAGACATGTGGTTCTTGAATGCTGTCGTCTGGCTCTAACTGAAAACTTTTTCCAATTCAATAACTCATTGTATAAACAAACGCACGGTACAAGCATGGGGAGTACCTTCGCGCCGAGCGTAGCAGGGCTCTATGTACACCATCTTGAGAAAAACAAGATCCTCCATGAAAACAATCCGTACATTGACCATATCAAACTATGGAAAAGATACATTGACGACGTTTTCCTCATCTGGGAAGGTAACGAAGCAGGTTTTGAATTGTTCCTAATCTGGCTTAACCAACAAGACCCTTTTCTAAAATTTACCTACACTATGAGTAGGTCCAAGTTGGTCTTCCTTGACCTAAATATAACAGCACAGGAAGGTGGCTTGATCACCTCCACACATTTCAAACCTACGGCAAGAAACTGCCTTCTATCATATGACAGTTTCCATCCGCGAAGTCTAAAAAATAATCTCCCATTTGGACAATTCTTGCGCTTGAGACGCAATTGCACCACACGGCAGGATTACAAGATCCAGGCCAAAGACCTCTCACAGAAACTTGTCCAACGAAAATACCCACAACATCTAGTGTCGAAGGCACAAAAAAGAGCTTCCAACAACTACAGGGAGGCCCTCCTTGAACATAAACCCAAGGACACAGAAGAGAACCGCAAAAGACATATCTGTATTACCACATTCAACATCGCCTCAGACCAAGTAACAAAAATAATAAAAAAACACTGGCGCATTCTAAACAGTGGAGGACTGGACTTACAAAAACCCATGTTCAGTCACAAAAAAGCAAAAAACTTGAGGAACTACTTGGTGCACACTAGACCCAACCCAGCGAGAACCACTGGCCCAATACGTCTACTCCACCCACTACCGGAAGGTCACCACCCATGTGGCAACTGCAGCGTGTGCCATTTAACCACTACGACCAAAACCGTTGCTTGCAACAATGGTACAACATGGAATCTCAGATCATTCACAAATTGCAACACGACAGGCGTGATATATCTTATCACTTGTGTATGCAATCTCCACTATGTGGGCATGACCACTAGAAAGGTGAACACCAGAATGATAGAACACCGAAGTAATTTCAGGTGCAAAAGAAACAATACAAAAATGACCACACATTTTCTTGAACACCATCACACACCTAATGACTTCAGTTGGGTCATTATTGAACATGTGGACAACCACCCCAATATTGAGAGGATACTACATGAGAAAGAGCAACGTTGGGTTTTTAAGTTGCGGTCTGACATCAATGGTCTTAATGACGACATACCATGGGGACAATTCATCTGAAATCAGGCCTTAATGAGAAAACTTTACCACCCTCATAATATATTTTTCCCAAAAATATATATATCTTTCTAAATCTTGAACCAAGCAACTTTATTGATAATGATCCCTTTACACTCGTGGCAAAGGCATTCCTAAACATCATTCCTTCTTTCAACTCTGGTGAATGATAAGCGAGGGGCATACCAATTTATTATTTTTTCACCAGCCATAACACGAGTTATCTCTTGGGATCAAATATCCAATAGACGTTTTATTGCTGTAAAATCCCTATCCTGATAACACCTTGACCTCAACCACAATATCACTATGTGAGCCCATAATTAATGGTAGACCTTACTATCGCTCCACCATTAGGTCACGATTTTTCGTTAATACTTTCTTTATCATCGGCGATCTCGCTCAGTGAGCCTTGAGGATTTGAGCACTCTGATCCTCTCCCGTTCCAACATGGCCACCATAGTAAGTACCTGCACTGCATAGTCCGTTCTCTTTTTCTATGCGGAAATGCCATTGAAATTACACAGCCCGCCCGTGACCAAGTAGTATGCGGTCCGAGAGGCTGGGCTCTAGTAGGTGTTTCCAGAGTGCGGTTTTCCACGTACAAGTAAGTTACCAGCCCCGAGGGAAGCCGAGCACGCTCTCCGCGATCACGGAGATCTTGCCTCCCGAGTCTCATTTTTACTCCGTCCTCCTCCCAATCGATAGGCTCATCACAAGGTACGGAGCCCATTTTTTAGAGACAATCAAGCCCATTAACAAACCCGTATATTTCTCTCTAGGTGTACGAGATCTCCACACCCCCTCCGTTGACCATGAGGCTTATTACTTGCTTCTAAACATGTATGTAATGTCGTGCATATTTGTTAGTCTTGTATGTGTCATGTGTTATGTCAGACACATGTTTGTTGTTTGTTTTGTGAGCAGTATTGACATTTATTTACTTTTTCACTCACCTTGTAGCACAGCGCCTGCATGGAAGATTTAATTAACGCTGTTTTGAACATCCACATAGCGGCACATTAGAAAACTTAGTGTACCCTACACTGGTGTATAGTGTGACCACTATTGATTGATTCTATTTTTATGCATATTGACTGCCTTGGATCCCTTAATATTTGTGTTTCTTTATTCAACAGATATCTCCTGACGTATACTTACGTATGTATTCAGTTTAACGCATGCTTATTAGTTGCAGCGTCTCACTTTCTTCACCTTATTTAGGTCTACTAGGAGTGGTTTCTCACACTGGGCTGGTCCCGGTGTGGTCCTGAGGAAGAGCTAGGGGAAGCTCGAAACTAGTTGACCATATGCTAGGCACACATACCCATTATAGTTAGGGCCTTTAGCATATTACCCCTTTTTTAACCAATTAGCTAGGAGCAAGAATAAAATATATTTGGCCCACTAGTTGATTATTTTAAAACACTTTATCCCACTCCACTTCACCACACTTGCACTACACATAAACTTGTTTTAAGTGCTCCTACGTAATATCGCAAGTCGCAGCACGCCTCAGCCCGTAGAGGACTGAGAGGACCCCAATGATGAAGCATGTCACCAAGGGGAAACCCTGGTGAGTGAGGGGACTCAAGAAAGGCAAAGTATTGCCCCTTTCTTTCTGGGTGATCAGCGGAATCCGATTGTTTTTTCCGACACCCTCAGGTTAGGCTCTTTTACCTGTTCATTCAGGTTCTTTTTGATTTATGTACTAGATGGAGGGTGAACCTAACCTTTAGAAACCTCTTCTTCCCCCCTTTTTTGTTAACCGGTACCCGCTACAGCCAGTCTGGCCCTGCTATTAACTCTGACCAATCAGGGAAGAGGATAGGAAGGTTGAATTTTGGCTTACAGACAAGAAAGTGTTATAACTTCTTTTCTGTTTTCATTTTGTATAAATTTAACAATAGCATTTATAAAAAAAACAATTTAGTTTTATATTGCGCAAACTAGACCCGAGACATCAGGTATCAGAGCGCTTTACATCAGCACCAGTTTTGTTACAGATGGACACATTAATTTTTGTTAGGCATGGGAAGAGATTTGTCCAGAATCACAGGATGATGAGCGTCGTTGCCGAGACTCAAACTCGGTTCCCCAGCTTTGAGGTCGACCGCTCTAGCCGTAAGTCTACATCCTCACATCTTGTCCTACATCCTTGTTGAATTTATCAATACCATTCTCCTAAGTCATTGAATGATATTTGCTTTGATTCCCAGCATTAGTTATGCAGTCATAAATTATTGCAATTTTAACCTATGTGGCTGGGGATCTACCATGGGGAAAATGAAATGTGCAATTTCTCCAATACCAGGTCATATAAAACATGTTTAATAAGGACCCTGCTTATAGCTACACGAACCCCCTCCCCGGGGCACCTAGGGGAGACCAGAATGAGTTGCAAATTAAATACAGAGGTTACACCGTATGCCATGATTTACATTTAACTTTATTCGGAGGAGAATTGAAACCAGTGGGTGCACATTTTTTGATTTGAAGCACAGAATAGAAATGGCATCTAAATGGGAATATAGCAAGTTCATGAACGTGCACCTTACTAATCCAATTTGGCGGGGATGGTTGTTGGGTCGAAGACCGGACTTCAATACACAGGTGTAGCCAATCATGGGCGATATTTAAATGGCGATTTCCCAACCGCGTTCTTTTCGTTCGGTTGAAACCTGTGGTGCTCCAGTTTGATGGGAGCTACCGTGCCCAATTGTAAGTACTAGACGGAAAGATATTGTACATTGGATGGATGTGGGTTACAGCTGTACTAATTATAAGGGGATACTTAGCGGCATTCAGACTTGCAGCATTTGGATTTAACACCAGACAGCAACTGGCTACAACTTAGGTTTGAACATGGGACTAAATATGTTTATCGCGTGGTTTAGCTATATTAAAACGTGGCCGTTTTATCATATGTGGTATCGGCATATATGTCTAACCCGTGGTCTATCTTCATTAAATATGGAGTCGTTTCATTACGCCGGGCATTTGAGTTTCACCTCCATGACAGCTCTACGAGAACGTTTAGTGCTTCACAACCGACATATATCATTTGTTACGGAGGAAGGAATTTGAAAGGGGTTATAAAGCGCTGACTTTAATATAATGGAGGAATAGAAAAAGAATAATTTTATAAAATATCTGTCCTAAAATAACATTTATAGAAAAATGTAAAATGCCAAATAGAAGCTCCTGTATAGTGGATAGATTACTTAACCCCCCACACATAGACAATGATGGAGAATAATAAACTTGGTTATAAAAGAATGTGTTATATTTATTATTTTTTAGAATCGGAAGGACTCTGTCCGATAAAACACTGATGCCCGAGGAAATACGCACACCCTATTATAATATATGGGAAACCATTTGATGTGGGGGCCACTACGGTGTTTCACAGCTGGGAACAATGAGGACAGTAGCCCCTAAAAAAGCTATGGATGACTTCATTTTCATGAGTGGGAACAGAGAAATGGTATAAAAGAGATAGTTACATATAGAACAGCAAGGTATTGGCACATTTCTGCCCTTAAAGGGCAAGAAGAGTCAGAAGTGTACCTCACTGTATGACGGAGCCTGGGAGTTTGCACACTTAAATATGTGATGTGAGTGTTCATAAATTAACTTTCTTGCTGTTTGAAATAGAAAGACTTACCAAATGCATGGTGAAAGCATGGCTTTCCTCCCTTGCTCTATCATAGATAAAATAAGGTAACTGTACTATATAATTATATGTGGTCAAGTACAAGTTAAGATGAAAATCAATGAGAAATATGAAATCAATTTTTGCACAGTGAAGCAAATGTGAGAGAATAATGAATAGGGTACAGCCATACTGGCGTTCCGAGTGGTCACTTGAGGCCACTTCACAATATATAACATTGAGTGGGTGGAAAGGATTTTCATGGGGATTGTTCTTTTGCTTTTCACAATGTAAATGTTTGATCACTTTGACCAGTTTGTATGAAATTTTAAAGTGGCGCTATTTTATGCATGTTTTCGTAGCCCTTATGAAGTCCGTAAGGATGAAACGCGTTGGCTACGGGGGAATGCGCAAGCGCGGGATCCAAGATGGCCACCTCCCGGGAGCTCTAACGCGTTTTTCGCCCGTTTTTTGATTATTTACGATGATTCCTGTCAGAAAATCGTCTTTAAGGAGGTTGCTGCTTTTATGAAGTTCCTACCCGTGTGGTGAAGCGAAATCCTGCGATTTTGGGCATCGGAAGTGGGTTTTTTCACCGCCTGGTCCCTGCACCCAGCTCAGCACTCAGGTACAGCAGGGCTTCTCTGTCAAGGGGGCGGAGTGTTCTTTCAAGAGAGGGCCTGGCTGTGGGCCTAGCCACTCCCACAGCCCATTTTAGCTGCTGCACCAGTTATTTTTAAGATATCTCCACAGCCTTCACTTTATTTGATAATAATTTGCTTCTGCTCTTTTAAATCTAATTCTTTATTTAAAAAAATGGATAATAAAGCTTCCATTAATACTAAAAGGAGACAGCAAGTTCGCCTCCTCCTGTTAAATCAAAAGCAGTTGAGTCAGCTGAACCTTCATTATCCTTAATATTAGAAGAAATTCAGGCACTTCGTGTAAATACAGATACCATTGCATCAGAAGTCAAAAACGTACGCAAAGAAATGGCCAGTTTGTCAAAATACAAGATAATAAAGCAAAAATCGACACCTTCACTCCACTTGTGACAAAAATTTCACCTATGTGCTCTTTACTGTTGGACTTGGAAAATCGCAGCAGGCAATACAATCTTCGCATATTTAATTTACCAGAGGATGTCGAGGGAGCTAACTGTAGATTATATTTGGAAAATCTGATTCATGGCCTTTTGCAACTCAAATTTCCAGAAAAGTTTGAAATTGATAAGGCTCATATCTGAACCCTCATCACACCAAACCGCGACAAATAATCTTTAAAGTCCTCCGCCACCATCATTTGGTTTTAATTAGAAAAGCAGCACGAGAAATACCTTCACTGATGGTAAATGGGAATAAAATATTCATTCATCAAGATTTTGCAAAAGAAACTGTCTTAATTCACAAGGAATTCACGGCTCTTCGCCCTCTACTACGAAGTCTTGGCTACAAATACGGACTTTTTGATCCATCGACGATGCGCATTTGGAAGGATAATTTCTCAAAATCTTTTCAACGTCCTGAAGATTTGAAAAATGTTATTGATCAACAGTCTCAACACTCAATGGATACTAATGACTCTGCTGCTTGATTTCTACCAGTTATGCCTTTTCTGACATGCTACTGATAATTTCTTATATTGGGCTCCAGCGGTTTCGGTCATGCTTGTAGAACGTGTGTGCGTTTCACGTTTCACAATTATTTGTTCTGTTTGTTGTTTTTTCCATGTTTTTTCTTTTCTTCTTCCCTTTTGCTCGTTCTGGGGCTACCTTTTTCTCATTCTTTTTTTCTTTTTCTTCTTTTACCTTCCTCTTCTTGTTCTCTTTTCTCTTATTTTCTACTATGGCTAGTTCTCATATTCTTAAAGTTGTGTCATTAAATGTTAAAGGTTTGCGCCATCCAGTTAAACGTATAAAAATGTTGGACTATTTAGGAAGTTACAAAGCTGACATTTGTTTTATTCAAGAGACTCATATAGATGACAACATTTTAGATTATATGAAAAAGAAATGGGTGGACAAGATTGTCTCTTCTCCTGCTAATGGTAAGAAAAATGGTGTGGCTATTCTTTTTGCAAAAAAATTACACTGTCAAATTTTGAGTAAAAATTTGGATGCAGAGGGTAGATATATATTCGTTAAAATTAAAGTTCATGATTCATTCTCATTTTTACTAAATGTTTATGGTCCTACTACAGATGATCCTGTTTTTTGGACTACTCTCACAACAGAGGTTGTAAAGTTTGGAAATGTTCCTTTAATTGTTGGAGGTGATTTTAATGTTACTTCTGACCGTTTATTAGATAGATTATCTCTTACTAAATTTCACCCTTCTAAAGTGTATTTTGCTTTCAAATCATTTATTCAAACCACTAAATTAGTAGATATTTGGAGATTATATTTTCCCACAGAAAAAAGTTTAACTTTTTTTCCAATCCTCATAATTCCCATTCTAGAATTGATTGCTTATTAGTTTCCAGGCAATTAATTAATTCAGTAACTACTCCTCAAATTGGTAACATTGATGTTTCAGACCATGCTATGGTTTCTTTGGTTTTGAATTTAGAGTCAACTTTTATTAAACAATCTAGATGGCGAATGAATACTGGTATAGTGTTAAATGAATATAACAAACCAAAACTTTTAGCCGCCATTAAAGATTACTTTCTATTTAACCCAGAAGATTCTACTTCTATGATTAATAAATGGGGTGCATTTAAAGCTTGCATTAGGCGTGTAACGATCTCTAATATGGCATACGATAATAAAACCTTTAATGCAAATATTAAAAACCTACAAAAACAAATTGCAAAAACTGAACGACTTTTTATTACCTCCAACGATCCTCAATATAAATTTAAACTACAAAAACTACGGTGTGAATTTAACTCTCTCCTTAGTAAACGAGCTGGCATTCAAATTTCTAATGCTAAAGCCAAATTTAGTTTTAATGCCAACAGATCTGGAAGACTTATAGCTATTTATTTACGCAGAAAAAAGGATAAAAGTCAAATCAATTGCATTCATGGTCCTCAGGATAAAATTGCTTTATCTCACAATGAAATCGTTAATGAATTTTTGAATTTCTATTCTAAATTGTATAGTAAATCAGATTTTCAAGATGCTTCCTTAATTGATTCCTTTTTAGCTTCCTGTGGGTTACCCAAGATATCACAGCCTGATTAAATTGGACTTGATGCACCCATTACTAAAGATGACATTTTATCAGCCATAAAATCTCTTTAAAAAAATAAATCTCCCGGTCCTGATGGGATTCCAGCGGAATTCTACAAAGAATTTCAATCACAACTTTTACCTTTTTTATATCAACTTTTTACATTTTTTGGGTCTACAGGGTCTACCTCTGGTTCTTTTACTGAAGCTTTAATTATTGTACTGCCTAAGCCAGACAAAGATCCCACTCTTGTATCTAATTATCGTCCTATATCCTTAATTAATCAAGATTGTAAATTATATGCAAAGATACTTGCTACAAGATTAAGCCCTATTTTAGATTCTATTATACACCCTGACCAATCTGGTTTTATGAAGAATAGATAATCTGCGAATAATACTAGAACTGTGTTACACATTATTGAACAAAGTTCTACTTTAACGTTACCCTCAGGTATTTTAGCCTTAGATGCTGAAAAAGCTTTTGATAAAGTCCATTGGCAATTTTTATTCCATACGTTATCATCATTTACTTTTGGAGAGTCTTTTATACGCATGATTTCAGCTTTATATTATGCACCTACTGCCCGTTTGTATATCAATGGCCAAGTTTCAAATCAATTTTCACTTTTTAGAGGTACAAGACAAGGTTGTCCCCTTTTTCCACTTTTATTTTTAATTGGCATTGAACCTTTTCTTACTTCAATAAGAAAATGCGATGATATTAAAGGAATTAATATTAGGGATGTTCCTGTTAAAACACTTGCATATGCAGATGATGTGCTTTTATTTATTAGTGACCCTGTATCCTCTTTCCCCTCTTTAATGAATATTATAGCAAAATATTCTACAGTTTCTGGATACACTTTAAATACCAACAAAACTGAATTTTTCCCCTTAAATATCTTTTGCACTCCTGATATGATTCCCACGAATGGAATAATTTGGCAAAAGAGTAAAGTAAAATATCTTGGTATTTTATTTTCTTCTTCCATAAAATCAACAATTTCTTTAAATTGTGATTTCATATTAAATTATATTACAGATAAAACGTCTAAATGGTCGTCATTGCATCTCTCATGGTGTGGCAGAATGGATTCTATCAAAATGACTATAGCTCCTAAAATATTTAATACCCTTGCCATGATTCCTACTCAATTTCCATTAAAGTTTTATAAGGATGTTGATAAATCTCTATCTAAATTTCTATGGAATAACAAATCACCTTGTATTAGTTACAAAAAATTAAAAGTTCCCAAACATAATGCTTGATTTAATATCTCTGACTTTTTCTTTATCATAAAGCCTTTATTTTAAAACAAAGTTCAATTTGGTTTAATCATTCCTTTTTAAATAATCCACCTGCTTGGCTATCTATTGAGAAATCAATAGTACATCCACTCCCATTACCCTCTCTGATAACCATGTCTAATAATGCAACATTTTTTCATAAATCAGTGATTATTAAATCCACTAAAATGATATTTAACGATTTAGACTCAATCTTTCTTTTTCCCATGAATAATACTGAAGACTTATCACTTTGGTATAGTAATGTCATTAATTTGAATATAAATGTTACTTTCTGGTTTTCATGGATCAAGGCGGGTGTTTTCTATCTTAAAGATGTTTATTCCAATAATGCATTAATTTCTTTTGAAATATTACAAACAAGATTTGGTTGATCTCAATCTGAATTTATTAAATATCAATATTTGTGCAATTCAATTTTAGATTCTTTCCCCAGTGCAATTCCCTCTAATGTTGCGGCTGACTTATCAACTTACATTCAAACAGTTTCCACTTCTTCTCATGGTGTTTCTATTCTTTATAAAAAGTTTTCAAATACTTTAGGTAATAATATAGATATGATTTAAACTTTTTGGAACAGTGAGCTTTCACTTTCTTTATCCACTAACACATGGAAAGATATCTGGCTTAATAGTATATCTGGTTGGCTACCAGTTTCACTCTACCAAACTAATTCTTATATTTTACTTAATCGGTTATGGACTCCATTACGTTTATTCCAAGCTAAACTTCTTCCCTCTGCAGAATGTTGGCATTGCAAAATACAACCAGGTACGCTACAACATATGCTTTTTGACTGTCCTTTAGTGTTTAAATTCTGGTCTGAAGTTTGGGATATTATAAAAAAGATTAAAAAATGTTGACGTTTCCTACCATATGTTAATATGCAAATCTGCTACTTTATCACAAAACTTAAATGTTTTAGAAGTTAAACTTTTCAATTTCCTAATTTCAGCGGCTTTGAAATCCATCACTTATTGCTGGAAAGATATTTGTTTGTTATCTGTTAATGCGTGGTGGTCCTGGGTAATTTTTACTAGAAGAGGTGCTCAGTTATCCCTGAATGGGATTCTTCACAATTCTATCTCTTATCAATCTTATTGATTACCTGTTGATGTATATTTATCCTCTAAGTGATGTATTGTTGATTTAGCTTTTGATTTAATTATTTCTCGATTAATCTCTCCATATGATATAGTAGCTCTATTGATATTTACTGCACTAGTTTTATAATTGTCCCTTTCTTTCCTTCCCTCTTTTATGTTTCATATGAATATGTTACTTCTTTTTACCTATTGTATTTTCATAATGGCGTTGATCATTTTATGACTTGTGATTAGGTATTTTCGCTATATAGTATTGTTTTCTGTATTGTCTTTGTTTATTGTCTATTTACAAAACTCAATAAAATATTTTGAACAGGAAACGCGTTGGCTACATGCGACAGGATATTTTTAAGGAACTCTCAAAGAAGGAATTGATGAAGAAGGAGTGTTGTTGATATTTGAATAAGCAATCTCTTATTTAATTATTGCGGACGAATGTGTAAGGTTGTGCTGAGTCAACAGTGTATAGATATTATTTCAGTGTTGCTGTTGATCTACCAGTTGAGGTGTCCCTTTATTTACATGACTCATGAAAGTGGCCGCATCTCCTTGCCTCCCCTTTAGGTGGGGGCTTCAAAATATGCCCACATATTCAAGCACAGTTTACTACCCTGACTCCAGCCTTCATATTTTGCAAAAGGGTATTTTCAATACCCTCCCATAGTCTCAACAAGGAGTAGAATAATAATAAGAGCATGTGAGTGCATATGAGTGTAATGTGTTCACAGTCTCTGTAGAGCTGGTAGGGCATTGAAAGCCAAGTAGCTTCTATGAATGAAACACCGGTGAATCTAAACATGTTCTCTCTGATTGCTTGCTCTGTCTAATTAGTGAGTTTTTCTTCTGGTACGGGAAGTAATTAAATGGTTGTGACACGAATGGAAGGTGCGTACGGAGACTGAGAAAACAAGGGAAATGGAGAATCAAGTTCGGTTATAGAAGCCCCTCTAGGGCTCTCATTGGAATTTGCTAGATTTTGGTGGGGGGATCTGGCCAGTATCAGAGATTCCAGCCCCCACCCATAGTAGTCACACACCAAAATCCTGCAGTAACTTTTGTCCCAACAATAGGGAACAACCAACAGGGTCCATTTGGCTGTTTGTTCCCTCCCGATTCCGGGGACAGATCCCCCGACGTTTTCTGACTTCTCATCAGTCCTGGGATGTCTACGACATTGTGAGTGTAGCATCGTTCGGTGAATGGACAAAATATAGGCTAAAAATATTATGATACAAAAATATTGCGTCAAGAATATTGGGATGTCAAAAATATCTTGAACAGGAATATCCTAGGTATTGCAAGACCACTTTTCACCCTGTCTCTCCACCTCTCGAAGTTTGGAGAGCTCAAGCAGTAGCAGCTGCTACCTATGGCATAGAACTTTGGGGGCATAGTAGTAAAATAGGTGTGCTGGGTACACCTGAATACAATTTTTGAGGACTGCCCTTAAACTACCCCAGAGTACTCCCTTGATCTTCAGGCAAGACCTTGGTATCCGCCCCATAACTTCTCTGGCGCAACTGAAACCCCTACTTTACAGGCTACGCCTTTGGCCTGTTCCCGAGCTGTCACACTACAGGGCGGGATTGAGCGACATCCTGGGTAGACTAAGCTATATTAAGCAGACCTACTCATTGGGGATGCAAGAGCTCTGGGTGGACACTTCCGCCATCACATCTTACTTAATTAAAAAATGTAAGTCTCTTTATTGGGAACATACATGAGGAGATGAAGCTGAGCAATCAGCCAAATTCAGGGTACCTTAGCGACTGAGGGTCAAGTCCTATATGGACCAGCCCACCACCACCACCAAAGCACTTTATATAAGGTTTAGATTGGGCACTCTCCGCTTCGCTTCATTTACCTCTAAATGTTAATGCGGTTCAGGGGGAGTATCCTCATACACACTCATACTCGAAGCAACGCAAACACTGGATTGTTCCCCTTCTACATTCGATAGGAGTCTGTCAGTATAGGCTTGCCCTGAGAGTCTGTAGAGTTGACATCTCCCCCACCATTGTGTTTTCGATCGCACAGTTTTTAGAGAGTGTTTGGCTGATCTGGCATAAAGTTACCTCATACTAATTTCCAGGGCTGAGGTACATTTTTTGTCACACAACTATGTCGAATTGAACCATTCCTCTTGCATGTAGTGTTTTAATTGTAGTATATGTTCTCATTTTATCTGTGATTTAAAAAAATGTGGAATCTTCCCTTTTATAGTTTTTTATAATTATTTTTATTATGGTTTTGAAAATGATGGTATTTGTCCTGCTGTCTCCTTTGTTTGTTATCAACTATGCTCTTAGTGGGCTCATGTACTGTATTTTTCTTTCTGATCCGTGACTTTTATGGTCTATGACCGAAATAAAGCTTAAACTGACATGGGGTAGGATATTGTTTTAAGCATTAGCTTTAATATTGTAATAAGAAAAAATCGATTTAGAAAATATCATTGTATTTAATATTGTTTGTAAGTGTTATTTTGTATGTAAATTATTGCAGTGAGTTCGATCATATATATATTTTTTATATATCTTTTTTGATTTTCTTAAGAACATTCGTACCGCCATACACAGTGGGAGCATACATCATATCGCGGCTGTACTTATGAATGAAGCTGTGAAAACAGTAAGAAAAATGTGTACATGATACTTCCATGTAACACAGAGTTGCAATACACTTTGGATTAATTGAGCGACTAATGTGGGAATGCATGCACTGCGATACAAATCAAGAAACATTTCAAACAACAAGCAAGGAAAGGGAGGAGACCATAATCCTTAAAGTTCAACGTGTAACACTAATGAGCAGGGCGTTACGTACCAATGTTATGCATGCACACGGTGCCCACGTAGTGTACCAGCACTGGGGCATTGGCGGATCGTGTTTATGTCTGAGCATTTTCGAGGACACTTGGCCGCACACAGCAAGCCTCACACCGGCCTCACACCAGCTCGTACCTGGGGCACCTGGAATCCTGCAGCAACACTGCTCGTCGCTTTGCCGCTTTGCCAACTACATCCCCCAGCCTGCCTAGCGGCGCCGGTGCACTTCCGGACGCCGTCGCGCCCGGAGGCGCTTAAATCAGCGAGGCTCCCTCGGTGGAGCGGGGGAGCATTTTCGAGGACACTTGGCCGCACACAGCAAGCCTCACACCGGCCTCACACCAGCTCGTACCTGGGGCACCTGGAATCCTGCAGCAACACTGCTCGTCGCTTTGCCGCTTTGCCAACTACATCCCCCAGCCTGCCTAGCGGCGCCGGTACACTTCCGGACGCCGTCGCGCCCGGAGGCGCTTAAATCAGCGAGGCTCCCTTGGTGGAGCGGGGGAGCATTTTCGAGGACACTTGGCCGCACACAGCAAGCCTCACACCGGCCTCACACCAGCTCGTACCTGGGGCACCTGGAATCCTGCAGCAACACTGCTCGTCGCTTTGCCGCTTTGCCAACTACATCCCCCAGCCTGCCTGGCGGCGCCGGTGCACTTCCGGACGCCGTCGCGCTCGGAGGCGCTTAAATCAGCGAGGCTCCCTCCGCGTCGCGGGACGCGCGCGGGCGGCGCCGGGAGAAGCCCGGGACAAGGGCGGGACCGTCTGAGGCCGTACGAGGTTGGACTAGGTTGGGTTGGGCCAGGGACCCTGCCTGAAAATTTACTTTCATTATTCTTGGACATATGAGCAGCTTGGTCTAATTAGGGTAATTATAACATCTATTTGAATCTTGTGTTTCAAGTGTATTGATTACCTCAGCCACCTTATTTACCTTACTCATGCCTGGAAAAAAACAAACCCCAGCTAATAATACTATAGATAATTATCTTATCCAAGTTGTGGCTAAAATTAACAGCGACAGGAGGTCCTCATTGGGATTAGATTCATCCAACCAATTCCCTATGGCTGATAAAGAGTATGGGGATTCCTCGGCTTTACATAATAGTAGTATATCTTGTGTGGCTCATGACCCTCTTTACGATACAAACCCCATTTTGCCTAGTGGCGTAGTTGTTCTTACTGAAGCCAATAGTGATAGCGAAGGGGTGTCAGTGACATCCACTAATATTGAGTCCCCTTTTTCTACTACCCCTGTTCCAGCTCCGAGGGTTACTAGGGGTAAAAGCAAGGTTATCCCAAAACGAGGGGGTCTAAGATCTGGCAGAAATAAAATTGCAACCCCTTCGAGGAAAATATCTGAGGACGAGGAGGAGGAGGTTGATCTGTTCAGTGAAGCTCACGTAACCCTTTCTAACGCTCAATTTACTAAACTATGGAGCATGATGGACACAAAAATTAAAGGTATAGTAAAACCCCTGGTTAGTAAAATTGATAAATTAACCGCTGAGGTTAATAGACTAGGTGGTTTACTAGAGAAAACTCTGGTGAAGACGGGAAATATTACTGAAGTTGCTGTATCTAGGGTAGAGCCAGTAATGAGTAAAACATCACTTGTTGAGAATAGTGGATCTGACTCTAATCCTGTACCACTGTCTAATGTACCTAGTGGTGCCCTTGTAGATATACCCCCTGTCTCTGCCACTAATAATTCTAACATGGGGAAAGGGTCTTTCGAGCTTGTAGTTGAAGCCTCTCCATTAGTTCTTGTCCTTGCAAATGTCCCCCCTTTGGCTTCTGGGGAGGTCGAATCTGCCCCTTCTTTATTAAATAAATCTTTATCGTGGCTTACAAACAACATGGTAATATCCCCTTGGGGGAAGCAACAATTATCTGTAGAACTTGTTAATGCCAGAAGGGTTGAGTGGATTGGTAACAGCGTTAAGAGGTTCAGAGGGGATTGTGTTGTTCTTAACTTCACTGACCCCGAGGTTTTATCAAACATCTTGCCTAACATCTTGCCTCCACAGCGAAGGTCAACTTCAATTGTACCATTGACCCTGGACTTTTTTTATCCTCGGAAAGGAAGAGGTCCGAATCCTAGTATTCTAAGAACTAAATGGAATGTTGTGACCAATAGGAGTAGTAATGATGCTGGATTTCGCGAATGGGGTCTATGTGTGGAAAATAGATTTTCTGCCCTGTCAAACCTGGATGCTTGTGATTGACAACCATTTCACCATTCATCTGAGTCACGCTCTACTGATGAGCTAGGTCAACGAGTAGGTACTCGTCCTGAGATTGTTAATATGGAGGCCATAGCTGGTTTAATTATTGAAAATGTAAAATACAACGGTATAAACGATACTGTGACGAATGGGCTTGTCTCTAGCCCCAAACCTGTAATGGCACATGATATTGGGAACTTATTATCCTGGAATGTGGCAGGGCTATGTTCCAAGCTGGATTGTGGTGATTGGTTTAGGTTTGTTAGCAAGTTTGACGTTTGTATTTTTCAGGAAACATGGGCCTGTGACCCCGTTTTTGCTTTGGGGTACCTAAATTTTTACGTACCAGCTTCTAAGGGCCCTAAAGGGCGTCCGATGGAGGGCCTTACTATATGGGTCAAACAATCTCTAAAGGTTGTTGTAAAAAGTGTGGAGATTGGTCAAAAAGATATTCAGCTCCTTAGACTTACGAGTAATTTATCCTTATCCATCGATATTTATAATATTTATGCCAGAGGTGGAAATGTAGGAAAATCTGAGGTTCTTCTTACCCTGTATAATCTCCTTGAGACACATTCTAGTAGGAAAAACATAATAATTGCAGGGGATTTAAACCGTACGTTTGAACCTCTAGATCCAGGCGAAGCCTTTTAAGGTGCAGAGGAAGACAAACAATGGGACATCCCCTTACTAGATACTATCCCAGTAACTCGTTGGACAGAGGATATTCTGGGTTTGAATGCAATGTGCCTTGAACAAGGGTTAAGAGCTTTGAATGGAAGGACAAAGTCAGATAGAGTACCAGCTATGACCTTTAACAATGGGAGAAGCAAAAGTCGTATCGACTATATTATTTGTAGCCTTTCCCTTTGGTCAACTGTTAGTGATATGGTTGTAACAGAAATGTTAGAGAGTGACCATAATCCGCTATGTGTTACTCACAAATGGTGGTCGTCTGAATCCAATGCTTCTATTCCTCTGGATGATCCCCTACCCCCGCTTATTGTACCAACAAATGATATGCGTAGGTTAAGATGGACAAGTGTTAGGACGGACCAGCAAGCTATAGAAAATATAGGAGTTGCGACCGATAAGGCTATTATGGCCCTAGAATGTGAAGCAGGGATCACTACAGGTCAAGTCAATACTATTGAAGTACATGAGTCTCTTTTCCAAGAAATTAAAAGCTACTTTCTGAAACCAGTAAATTCTAAGATGACACGTTTTCATAGAGCAGCTAAATGGTATAACCATGCTTGCAAGGTGGCACGAATTTCTTTGGGAGTTGCAATTAAGAGCAAAAACCTGGGGGCCATCCGCTCTGCCAGAAAGTTTTACAAAATTTGTATTGCCAAGGCGAAAAAAGATTGGGACGAAGCCCATTGGGACAAGTTGAAGTGTGCTAGTGACCGAAAAGATTCTAGATTATTTTGGCATATTGTCAAATGGGGGCAAGAAAGGTCTGAAGAGGCTTGCAATAACAACGTCCCGCAGGACGCCTGGATAAACCTTTTTAGTGATCAGTATGCTATCAGGGATCAGATTGTAAATAATACCTGCCCTATTTATACAACTTCTGAGGACAATGTCTTCACGAAGGGTGAAATTCTGTTGGCCCTTAGAACCATACATAGTGGACGTGCTCCTGACATTGATGGGGTCCCAGCGGACGTTTTCTTAAATGACACTGGAAGGTGGTGTAAATATATTCACTTGTTAATAAACCACATTGCTAAGGGTGCAGCTATCCCGGTATCATGGCGGGGTGCTGTTATTATCCCTGTGTACAAAAAGGGTGATCGTTCCCAGCCTTGTAACTACCGCCCAATTAGCCTAATTGATACAGTGCAAAAAATTGTTGGGCGAGTGATTGTTAACCGATTGCTCGATTGGGCGGAAGAATTTAATATTCTATCTCCCTTTCAGGCTGGGTTTCGCAGGGCCACTAGTACTGTGGACCAAGTTTTTCGGTTCCAGCTGATCCAGTGGAGGACTGTGGTGCTAGGTGGGGGCAGTCTTTATGCGGCTTTTGTCGATTTGCGGGCTGCCTTCGACCTGGTACCAAGGGCGAAACTGTGGGAAGTACTTGTGGCCTTAGGGGTCCCAGGAGTCTTGTTGACTCTGATCATGAGATTACATGAAGGCACCTATGCTAAAATCCAATGGGGTGGATACGGTAAAGATACAGCCGAATTTCCTGTTGAGCATGGGGTTCGGCAAGGGTGCTCAATGGCACCAACTTTGTTCACCCTTTTTATTAATGGCATTGTCCCCCGCATTCAATCACAGGCAGTGGATGCTCCCTCTCTTGCAGGTGTAAAAGTTCCGATTTTAATGTTCGCCGATGACACGTTAATTTTATCCAAATCTCCAAGTGGACTGCAAAAAGCATTGGACATTTTCGATAAGTTTTGTGGGGATCACGGACTGGAGGTGAATGCGTCTAAAACAAAACTCATGGTTTTTAATCCGTATCGAAATTTTAAACCTAACATTACCATGAGTGGACGCACTCTTGAGGTTGTATCATCATTCACATACCTGGGGATCCTTATTTCTAATGATGATAGGTGGAACCAGCATTTAAATATTGCAATTCTAAGGCATAAGCAATTAGCTGGAACCATCATAAAGGAGCATAGGAAATCATTGACTAAACCGATCAAACCACCCCTGATTATATATGAGGCAAAAGCAATTGGGTCAGCATTATATGGGGCTGAGTTATGGGGGCATGAAAATCTACAGGAGTTACAAACCTCAGAGAACAATTTTTTTAGGAAACTAACGGGTACTCCACAGAGTAGTCCGTTATCGCCTTTGAGATACGAGCTTGGCAGGAAAGAAATCTCGAAAATGGGCAAACTACGACCAATTTTATATTGGCGTAGGTTATGGACCACACCTGAGCTCTCTCATTATGCGGCCGGGTTCACTGACGTTATTAAAGCAGATTGCTTTAATAGAATTAGATGGTTCAAATCATTAAAACTTGCACTATCTGAACTAGGTCTAAATGCATTATGGTCCGACCCAGCTGGGGCATCATTTCCCAATAAGACAACCCTAAAAAATATTTTTGGGGAAAATGTTGCTAACAAGAGTTTGCTCAGCATCAACTGTGGGTCCATGACTGCTAGTTTTCTTGAGGTTAAATTGTACCCCATGTATGAACTGTATTGGGATTATATATCCAAACCTTTGGATAGGAAACTGTTTTTTCAACTAAGGGCGGGCTCTCTTCCTCTTCGTAACCTAACATCTAAGTGGAGGGAAGGAGGCCCTGCTACATGCCCAGCTTGTGGGGAAGGTAATGAAACACTTGGACATTTTTTGTTCTCCTGTAAACCATACTCTACTCCAAGGCGTGTTTGGTTGGCACCTATGTGTAGGAACCTGGGTACTAAAAGTAGTATGGTGGCTTTGCGCATTGTTAGATCGACTACTTTAACTTGGATTATAATTGCCACCGCTAAGTATTTGGGGTGGGCTTGGATAATAAGGCAGAGATTGCTAGTTCGGTGACTACTCTCTGCCTAGACGCTCAGAGACTGCTAGAGTACTGTCTATTCTCTGTTTAGTGTAATTTATCGTGTCATCTGGAAAAGAAATTTTAAATGATTCTTTTTTAGTATAAAGATTTTATAAATTATACTTAATTGTATCATCAACATCAATGAACTTTACACCTCTGAAATGAAATTCTAAATGGTTCTTTTTTTAGTATAAAGATTTTATAAACTGTACTTAATTGCATTATCAACACCAATGAATTTTACTCTTGTGATTATGTATATTTCTTTCGTGAAAATAATTTGTATCTTTTTTAGAAATGTGCGCATGTCAATATGACATCTCAGATTTAATTGTTTTTTATTATATGTTTGTATGTTTGCTTTTATGAGTAATACTCGAATAAAGCACTTTTTGACTTGTTTATGTCTGAGGTGTGGGGGGGTCATGGGTAGTGGATTCAAAGGGCCCGATTCACAGAACTAACTTAAGACAAAATCCTAAACTTACTACTTTTGGTATTCACAGAAGTTAGGATTTTGTCTTAAGTTTGTCTTAAGACAAACTTAAGACAGACTTAAGACAGACTTAAGTTAGGATTTTGTCTTAAGTTTGTCTTAAGACAAACTTAAGACAGACTTAAGACAGACTTAAGACAGATTTAAGACAAACTTAAGACAGACTTAAGACAGACTTAAGTTAGGATTTTGTCTTAAGTTTGTCTTAAATCTGTTTTAAGTCTGTCTTAAGTCTGTCTTAAGACAGACTTAAGACAAAATCCTAACTTCTGTGAATACCAAAAGTAGTAAGTTTAGGATTTTGTCTTAAGTTAGTTCTGTGAATCGGCCCCAAAATGAGTAATATTACAGGGTGACAAGACGAATCCCAGTGAGGTATAGAATCTGCCCCTTCCCCCTTTAATGGTGACAAGCTGCTAATCTGATGTTCGAGTAGGAGTGCCTGTCAGTCTAACCTCGATTTCACTGAGGTATGTTTTCCAATCAGGAGGGTTGAGTGTGATCGGGTATCCCGACACGTGGCCCTGGGCAATCTCAAGTTCGACTATGAGGGCCCTGCGTAGGTCAGCGAGCCACAGCTGAGTTGGTGGAGCTAAGTGGGATTTCCAGCACATTGCAATCATCTGTTTGGCTACCACCAGGGCCAAATCCAATAATTTACTGAGGTTTTTACATTTTGCCGCTCGGACGGTAAAACCAAACAAAAGGTGTGAGCCATCCGGCTTGACAGTGCTGCCAGTTAGCGTATCGGCCACTGCCGTCCAGTAAGGGGGCAGCCGCAGGCACGACCACACCATGTGCACGAAGGTGGCCTCCATGTCCAGGCAGCAAGGGAAACTATCCGAGGAGGATGGGTACATCCGTGCATGTCTATGGGGATGAGATAGGTATCATGGAGATAATTAAGTTGAGTATATTTAAGTCTGGTGTTCACTGAGATCAAATCTGGGATACCCAGACATTGCACCCATTGACTGTTGGTTAATGTGATGGAGAGTGCTCCCTCTCAATAAGCCCTGAGCGCCATAAGAGGGACCACGTTGTCCTGTCGCAGTGAATTATATTGCATGGTTATGGCGTGTCGGCCAGTGCCGTTTACAGGTAGGTTCTGCACGAGCCTAGATGTCACAGGTTCGTCATGTGTCCTGCCTCATATCTTGTGGAGATATTGCATGAGGGATGCGTACAGGAGGAATCGCCTGTCAAGCTCTCGAATGCACATAGAACCGAGTTTTAGAACAAGTCGCCCCAGGAGGTGATGCCCGCACTGGTCCACTCTATCGCCTCCAGTCGAGAGGCCAGTTCTGTGCAACAAGGCAACACCCAGAGTGATAGTTCAGCGGCATACAGATGGGGAGGGAGAGGGGCGTTTCCTATTCAAATAAAGAGACCAACAAGAACGGGCCATGGACATTAAGATGTTTACCGGCCTCTTTGGGATCGTAAGCTCCGAGCCCCACAACCATTTCAATATGGCAAAGAAGATACAGAGTTTTTGACTTAGCCCTTTAATTTTTTTATGGTCTTCTCGGAGGTGGCCCTCCTCGTAGCACAGGGAACCCAGCTTCGGTCCCAGGATGGACTTAATTCCAGAACAGCCGAGAGAAGCTCGTCAAAACGGTGGGAAAGATCCGAAAGTGTGGCTGCAAGAGTCTTGTCCATGGGGGCGTCAACCATTGGGCGCTCCTCCGGCTTCTGTGCCCCATCAATTGGTGCCTGCACTCTGTCCGGATTGGTCTTAACCATCTTGGGAAGAGCGGTGAAGTCAGGTGCTGCGGCAATGAAGCAGCAGTCGGAAAGTTTGACGGTGGGTAGGTCACCACTGGAGCAGCGTGCCTTGAGTTGGGAAGAGAGTGAGTGTAACCTTAGGCCTACAACCCAAGGTGGAATTGCAGCACACATTGCATAGCTCCAAAGCACCCTCGCAGTATCTGTCATTAAAAGAAACTTCAGAGTGAGTCATCCAGTTGGGTGATGGCAGGAGCAGAGGGTAAAAATGAAAGAGCCGATCAGCCTTTTGCAGCTATCATCACTGAGTGATGGTGCCCCCGTACGAGTTGGCCCATGCAGGGCATGCCAGATCAGACAGCAGTACAGGAGGCTCAGGGGCCGGTCTCTTTACAAGCCTTTGAAATATACTGTGACATCGATACACTGTAGGGCCTACCACCAACAGCATGTAGAACACAGTGAAGGAGACCCAGTTCAATGTCCATGCCAGGCCAGCATTACTGCCCACAGCATTGTGCGCTCGAAGTCAGCGCTGCCCTGCAGGTCTCCCGCAGAATGCCCGCACCGTGCCACTGCACCAGCAGGTTGATCAAGAGAGGTGAGGGGGAAGTGGGGTGATCCCCCTGGTAATTCAAGGCTTGTCCTGGCAGGCTGCAGCGCCCGGTGGCTCTTACAGGCACGCTGGGGCACCTTCTATGCACAGGGATCAGTAGGGGGATCAAGCGATGACAGGATTCTTTGCGGGCCGGACTCGGAGCTCAGCAAAGCATGTTGTCTCATTTGCCATCTTGACCAATCCCTCCAGGTTGATAGTATATGTTTAATAATTTTTTGGGGTGTTTTTAGGAAGATTATTAATTATGAAATTGTTGAAATTAGTACTCTTAGTTGCTTTTATGTCTAAAAATGATGGATTTATTTTTGTAGCAGTGGGATTTTGGGATTTTAGGGGATAAAGGTGGGGGGCATTTTTTAAATGTGGATTATTTAATTTAAATTTAATGTTCATTATTTTAATGATATGCAAATTAGTATAGTAAAAATTGAAAACTTCTTTTGTTACATAATTTTAATAAATAATAGTGTATATTAATTTTGAATATATATTAATTTTATTAAATTAAAATAATACTTTGTGACACTCTCTGCGTTGTCCCCACACTTTCAACCCCTCTTTCGTTTACTAACCTCTTACCTTCATGAACGTTGATTCATCAGAATGACGGGGTAGCAAAAGTGACATCACATGCCAAGTTACCTCTGCATGAGGTCAAAGAAAGTGACATCACATGTACTTTGACCTGATGATATCACAGGAAGTGACATCACCTGCCCTTTGACCCACCCCGATGATGTCACAGGTAGTGGCATAACATGAACTTTGACCTGGAGACATCACAGGAAGTGACATCACCTGCCCTTTGGCGACATTGTATGACCTTTGACTTGCTGCTATCACAGGAAGTAAAGCATCTAACTTTTGGTTACTTACATTCTACACAGGGGCTGGAAAATCTCTACAGATACAAAAGAAGTACCCTATACACAGAAATACTTCAAATCCTATTGAAAATGCAGTTGCATACATTGTTTCAGGCAATATCTTCAAATATACAATTAGGATAATGTAGTATTGATTGAGAAACTATCAAATAGTGTACAACAATAGAGAATAGACTAGTTAAGTTGAAGTCTGCCATTATCAATATCAAATAACATAAAATAGGAAGGTTGATGGGCCTATTATGTTTAAAAGAAGTTCACTTTATCATTTGTTGTAGAAACTAAGTAATTAAATCTAAGTCTTTGAACTTAGATAACAGTGCTATTTAATGCAGGTCAAATCCTCCCAGCAACTTTCCATTCCATGACATCGTATACATACTTCTAAACCTGTGGAGCCATTGGACCTTTGCAGGTTTATTATTAATTTATTGTACAGTAAGCATGCACGTCACTGGTACAGTACTTGTGTTGATCATAATATCATATAGAGTGTTACGAAAATGTGGGCAGATTTTACTCACATGGACGAAGATACTGGCTGTCATGTTGATACTGCATTACTGATATGAAGAGATGCTGCTGCTTTTCTTCGTTGGAAAGAAGAAGGCGTTGGCTGAGCGAATAGAAAGAGGCCACCAGTTCACATGTCCCCATCTAGAATTGTATCTGCTGGTATGAGCAGCAGCTGGTTCTAGTGATGATTGGGGCATCCTCCTAGGTAGAGACTGACTTGAGGGTAAGTGAATGCTCAGTTAATGTGAAATCCAGAATAGACTGACAGTGCCACAGAAACGGTATACAGATCTCCGAATAGGATATGATACTGGCTGGTACAAAGAATGTACTGATAACTGCCAGTCTTGAGGAGAGAACAAATAGGTGGACAGCAAGTGCTTGGATGCAGGAAATCAAGGTGGATAACAGTGCTTTGTAATACTGGTTCCATATTTCCACACATGACCAGCTGATGCGATGAGGCTGAATATCCACTGTGACAGAAGGAAATGAAACGGACAGCAAGTTGGTGCTTTGCCAATAGTGCTTAGAAGCATTGTGGCTGCTCTCTTCTTGCCCCTGCATAGGTTACTGACTTCTGCGATCACTGGCAGATATCTTCAGGTGGCATAGGCCTCAGGGGACATAGAGACTGATTGAGGAGTAACTGTTGTTTGCCTGGCAAAGTGTGAGTCTGCTTCTCTGAATGAGGGAAAGGACCAGCTCGTTTTTTGAGAGGATACCTCCGGTGGCGCATGTAGCAAATCTGTTGATGGCTTCATTCAAATTTAGCTGCTTAACCTCATTAGGTTCACAAGTCATTATCATTAAATCACTGAGGGGCAGATTTACAATGAAAGTGACTCACTGTATTCCGCAAGCCATTTGGCTGCGCCGCACTGAGTCACTTTCAAAGCACAGGGATGCGACATATTTACAACAATATGTTGCATCTGTGTGCTTCCCCCTGTGCTGGCGCACAAACTACAGCCATGCACTGACCCAGGTCACCCTTGCACCATGGTGCAAGGATGCCTGCTTTGTGGGGAGATTGTTTTTGTGCAGGAAGGGGTACCTTCCTGCACAAAACAATCACTTCAGGCATTTTCCTCTTTCAATGCGTGCTGTAGGATGCAGCATGCATTGAAAGAGGAAAAAACGAGGAGAAATGAAAACATTTCTCCTTGTTGCGCCTCCCTACACCTCCCCTGGGGAGGCGTACCACTCACACGCATTTCCAGATTCACGATTTCTCATAAATCTGGAAATGTGTCTAGTTCCATGGGTGTTGCAGGGGACCACCCACAGCAACACCCATGGAACGGCCCTTTCACGCAAAGTGCTGTGTGTAAAGGGGCCATATTTGCAAGGACAGGAAAAGCCACGCGGGTGGCTTTTCCTGTCATTGTAAATATGGAGCAGTAAGATACGCCACCAGAATGTCACAAAAAGTGTTGTAGTGTTGGCGCAAGGGGCTTTTAAATCTGCCCCTGTGTCTCGTCTCCACATTTATTGTGCAAAAAATGTTTTACCCTTTTCATACAGGAGAAGAATCTCTCATTTGTAGCAGTAGTAGTAGATAATGTAAGACCGAGATGTAAAAGATACAAAACCTGAGGATATGCTCCTGGTAGATACAGGAGAGACTGCCTGACAGAATAAATACCTGGTACATTTCTTGTCTGAACGATACGATTTTGCAGCTTCCAGTTCGGATTGTAGAAGACTTCGGTCTACTGCAGCCTCTGCATATTTGCCAAGAGCTAGTGCAGAGGAAAAGTCCAAAAAATGTGCAGCTGTTGGATTGAACATTTTGACAGCAGATATAAGGCCCATGCTGTCTGTAAATCGAGCATCAAACTCATTTACAAATCTATCCAAAGTAGAGAAATGAACTTCCTGTTTTAAGTGCTCAGACAGTGGAGTTTGACTTTCTGAAACATCAAAATGGTTGGATCTTTTCCCAACAGAGGTACTGAGAAAATAACATGTCAGTTAGTTTCTCAAAGGTGGAGCCCTTGGATTGGATTTTTCCTGAATTTCAATTCCAGACTGCTCTGCTAAGTCCTTAGCCTGACTTAACAATTCGATCCACTGACTGTCTTGACAGAGTTTCACTAAATCACTTCTTGTTGACTTAATTAGATCACATGCTCTTGGCAAGTCAAGGTCTTTGCTCTGTAGTACTTTTGATAGACTGTGAAACTTTCAGAGAATAAAATCCATACACTGCAATGTAAGTAAGAACCCAAAGTTTTCAATGTTCTTAACTCCTTCGCTGCTAGGCCTTCCCCCCATCCTCCCCCCTTTTTTTCCAACATCATGAGGATTCTAAAGGTACCCAGGGTTTGTGGGTTCCCCTGGAGGGGACACAGAAATTAGCCAAAATACAGCTACATTTTGGTTTTTTGGGGAACAAAGGGCTGCAAATGAAAGCATCTGTTTTTTCCCCTGCAAATGGTATCAAAAAAGGGTTTGTGGGGCTGAATTCACCATTTCCCCAGCTTTTAGGGAATGACAGACTTTTGTCAGAAAACCAAAAATTTTTACCCAATTTTGGCATTTTACCGGGATATAGCCTATTTTTGCTATTTTTTATGCTTTCAACCTTCTTCCAGTTAATGGTAGAATTGGGTATGAAAGCAATAATGCATCCTGGAAAGCTATACATTTTAGTAAAGTAGGCACATTTTTGAATTCAGCAAGGGGTCATTTGTGTAGATCCTTCAAGGTGTCTTTATGGAAACTAACAGTTAAATATAGGCAAAATTGAAAATTAGTTAAAAAACAGCCATTTGTGTCAACGTTTTCACCTGTAACTTCTTCTAATAATGACAACTGTTTGAAAGCAATATAGCGTTACATCCACTGGACCTTTCTGGTTGTGGGGATATATAGGACTTGTAGGTTCACCAAGAACCCGACGAACCCAGAGCCAATAACTGAGCAGCGTCTTGCAATAGTTTTTATTATGTACCGGGTATATAGCAATTATTCTGCGAAAATGTATACATGGAAAAATCGGTATGAAAGACACCTATGTATTTCTGAAATGGGAACAAAATATAGAGTTTAGAAACGGTAGATATTTGCACATTTCGAAATTGGGAGTACCCATACTAGCATGAGAATTATAGGTCATTTTTCAAAATGACTTCTTTTTTACACATTGTCTTTCATTTGGAAGGCAGAAATGAATCGAAAGTCAATAGGTAATAACAGTTGCTATACAATTCTGTGTTACCCTAAGTCTCCCGATACAAAATGGTACCTCACTTGTGTGGGTAGGCCTAGTGCCCACAACAGGAAACGGCTCAAAACGCAACGTGGACACACCACATTTTCACAATGAAAAATGACCCTTTTTTTGCAAAGTGCCTAGGTGTAGTTTTCGAACCCTGGCTCTGCCGGCACCTAGGGAAACCTAGAAAACCGATATATTTTTTAAAAACTAGACACCCAGGGGAATCAAGGATGGGGTGACTTTACCAGCTCTCACCAGGTTCTGTTACCCAGAATCCCTTGCAAACCTAACGATTTGTCCCAAAAAACACATTCCTCATATTTCTGTGGTGGAAAGTTCTGGAATCTGCGTGGATCCACACAATTCCACCCACCCCGCGTTCCCCAAAGTCTCCTGAGAAAAATGGTACCTCACCTGTGTGGTTAGGCCTAGTGCCCGTGACAGGACACGGCCCAAAATGCAACATGGACACACCACATTTTCACAGTGAAAAATGAACCTTTTTTTGCAAAGTGCCTAGCTGTACCTTTTTAACCCTAGGGAAACCTAGCAAACCTATACATTTGTGGAAACTAGACACTCAGGGGAATCCAGGATATGTTGACTTGACTGGCTCTCACCAGGTTCTGTAACCCAGAATCCCCTGCAAACCTAAAAGTTTTTAAAAAAAAAAACATTTTCCTCATATTTCTGTGGTGGAAAGTTCTGGAATCTGCGTGGATCCACAAAATTCCACCCACCCCACGTTCCCCAAAGCCTTCTGAGAAAAATGGTACCTTACTTGTGTGGTCAGGCCTAGTGCCCACGACAGGAAACAGCCCAAAACGCAACGTGGACACACCACATTTTCACAGCCAAAAATGACCCTTTTTTTACAAAGTGCCTAGCTGTCGTTTTTTAACCCTAGCTCTGCCGGCACCTCAGGAAACCTAGCAAACCTACACATTTTTGAAAACTAGACACCCAGGGGAAACTAGGATGGGGTGACTTGACTGGCTCTCACCAGGTTCTGTTACCCCGAATCCCTGGAAAACCTAAAACATTTTTTAAAAACCCACCTTTTCCTCACATCTCTGTGGTGGAAAGTTTTGGAATCTGCGTGGATCCACAAAATTCTACCCACCCTGCGTTCCCCAAAGTCTTCAGAGAAAAACGGTACCTCACTTGTATGGGTAGGCTCAGTGCCCGCGACAGGAAACGGCCCAAAATGCAACGTGGACACACCACATTTTCACAGTGAAAAATGACCCTTTTTTTGCAAAGTGCCTAGCTGTAGTTTTTTAACCCTAGCTCTGCCGACACCTACGGAAAACTAGCAAACCTATACATTTGTGAAAACTAGACACCCAGGGGAATCCAGGATGGGGTGACTTGACTGGCTCGCACCAGGTTCTGTTACCCAGAATCCCTTGCAAACCTAAAAAATTGTCCAAACAAAACACATTTTCCTCACATTTCTGTGGTGGAAAGTTCTGGAATCTGTGTGGATCCACAAAATTCCACCCACCCCGCGTTCCTCAAAGTATTTCAAGAAGCATTGTACCTTACTTGCGTGGGTGTACCCGTGACAGGCAAAACCTGGATTTGCAAGAGGGGTCCCATGAGTTTTTGGCCCAGGGTTCGGCAGCCATCTAGGGAAACCTACCAAACCCACACATTTATGGAAACTAGACACCCGGGGGAGTCTAGCGAGGTATGGCTTGCGTGAGTCCCCAACATTCTCCTACCCAGAATCCCCTGCAAACCTCAAATTCCGCTAAAAAAAATCACTTTTTTCTCAAATTTCTGTGTGGGAAAGTTCTGGAATCTGCGTGTATCCACAAATTTCCACAAATTTCCTCCCACCCAGCAATTCCCCAGGTCTCCCGATAAAAATTGTACCTCACTCGCTCGGGTGGGTCGAAGACCCGCTACAGGCAAGGGCCCAAAACCTAATGAGGCGACATCAAAATTACCTATCACAAACCAACCTGGTTTTGCAAGGGGGGGTGCCATGAGTTTTTGGCCTGGGGCTCGGCGGCAATCTAGGGAAACCTACCAAACTCACACATTTCTGGAACCTAGACACCCGGGGGAGTCCAGCGAGGTATGGCTTGCGTGGGTCTCCCAACATTCTCCTACCCAGAATCCCCTGCAAAAATCAAATTTTGCTGAAAAAAACACTTTTTTCTCATATTTCTGTGTGGGACAGTTCTGGAATCTGCGTGGATCCACAAATTTCTTCCCACCCAGCATTTCCCCAGGTCTCCCGATCAAAATGGTACCTCACTCGCGTGGGTGGGTCTAGGACCCGTGACAGGCAAGAGCCCAAAACCTATTGAGGCGACATCAAAATTACCTATCACAAACCAACCTGGTTTTGCAAGGGGGGTCCCATGAGATTTTGGTCCAGGGCTCGGCGGCCATCTAGGGAAACCTACCAAAGCAACACATTTTTGGAAACTAGACACCTGGCGGAGTCCAGCGAGGTATGGCTTGCGTGGGTCCCCCAACATTCTCCTACCCAGAATCCCCTGCAAACCTCAAATTTCGCTGAACAAATCACTTTTTTCTCAAATTTCTGTGGGCCCAGCACATTAAAACACTCACACCAGCAGACAGCGCCATTCAAGGGCCCATCACTTTCACACGCCCACATTCCTGACACAGCAACCACACCAGCTCACGGATTGCGTGGAGTGGCGATTGGCTAACAGTGTGTGTAGTGACCAGCAACAAGTCACTACTCACACACCGCCAGCTAAGCGCCCATCCACGCACACCGCCAGCCAAGCGTCAGTCCACACACACCGCCAGCCAAGCACCAGTCCATGCACACCACCAGTCAAGCGCCAGTCCAGGCACACTGCAAGCCAAGCGCCAGTCCACGCACACCGCCAGCCAAGCGCCAGTTCATGCACAACGCCAACCAAGCACCAGTCCACGCACACCACCAGCCAAGCGCCAGTCCACGCACACCGCCAGCCAAGCGCCAGTCCACGCACACCACCAGTCAAGTGCCAGCCTTCACACACCACCATCACATTTAGGATTTTTTTATACATAAAAGAAAACACAAACAAATTGCAAATAGATACAAATCTACTAACACAAAATCTGAAACTAAATACATTGCACAAATGCCAACCTTGAAACTGAACAAAAAATATAAAACAATAGAGACCAGTTAGTTCACTTTACCACTCATGGATGCTCTCAAAAATTATTTTGCGTGTGGTACATTCTAAAACAAGCAGGTACACACACAGCAGGGTTAGAAGGACACTCAGGGAAGTATATACAAGTCTCCTTCCGCGTACCTCTTCGCCCACAAACTCTACATCTCCTACTGAGAAAGTGTTTGGAGGGTGTGGGAGGAATGTGATCAGGAAAGTGGCGATCTTTCAATCTAGCCACATCCCCCACAACTCCAACTCTAGGAACACTTGCCTGTTTCACTACAACAAGGCTGCCTATTACAGACTCCTGAAATTTACCAAAGTCATCTTTGACTCAAGACAAGACTCCTTGAATACAACAAAAGCATTAAAGTGGAAAAGATGGATAGCCAACTTCTTATACCAAATGTAAGCCTTACGAAGAGCAGTGTAAGGATCCAACCTCTGATCTACTCTATCAACACCACCCTGTTGAAGATTGCATTAATCTCTTAGCATAAGCTGAAAGCCATTTTGTACTTGGCAGCCATTTTAGTTAGCTATGTGCTGGACATTTGCTGTTTCCCTCTCCCAGAGTCTTGCACATGCGCAGATGTGCTTAGCTAGTAGAGTGCACCTGTTCCTAGTATAGAACTGTCAGGCTGTTCTAACTGATGTCAGCAACTTATTACTCCTCCTACTTGTTGACTGTGTAGTTTCTGTATGACCATCTATGTGCATAACTCTTCTCATGTGTACTTGTACCGCCTTTTTCAGCCCCTGTGTGGGTATAAAAGGACCATGCTTCTTCTGTTCAGTGTGCTACTTCACTCAACACCGAAGGGTGCTGTGTGAATGTAGTTCCACCTCATGAGGTTTATTAAAGTTTGTATTTTCTATTCCAGTTTCTGTGCCAACTTCTTCCTATTGGTCTGAGGACTCTGTGCAGAGAAGGGCGAACCCCTTGCACTGGTAGGCCTAGCTGAGGTCACCATAAACAAATTGGCGCCCAACTACTGGGGCTCATCGGTGACTCGGATGCCCAAAGGATTGGTCGCGACGAAGGATTGAAATCTCGCTCTGGACGCGATCGCTGCCCGATGAGACCCGAGTCTTGGCAACCACGGCGTTTTTCCTTTCTTTCTGATCTGACCATCCAGGTGGTGCCGGTCCTCGACTGAGATCTCGTCTGTTGATTCGCCGTGCAGTGACCATTTGGTCGATTTTAGAACTTGGCAGTTGGAACCTGGACAGCAAGTGATTGGTAAGTGTCCTTCTGTAGCGCTTGCTGTTAGTTTTGATGCCTGGGGTTGGTAAGGTAGTTTAGTAAAACTTACTGTGGCTTTTGGATTTTGGAATTGGTGTTGGCCAACTTGGTTTGTTATGAGATTTATATATGGATTGCAATTTATATAGGCAGGTAATGAGGAGAATTTTCTCTATCTGAATTGATTTGAACGGCACATCGTACTAAAGGTACCTTAAGTGCTACTTCGATTATAATACTGCATATTCTGCACTATTTTTGGCATGCCTGTTTTTAGCACACTTCATAGGATGTGTTGCTTTTGTAGTGGTACCAATTTGAGACTAGATGAAGCACAACCGGCCCCTCGGAGGGGACGCCTAATGGGGATATGCATATTAAGTATGGTCTTTCTTCTATAATGTACAGCGCATTATGGAATAAATACACTCGTAAGGATCCTGAGTTGCGTTGGCCTATGTATGGGTCATTTGATTTACGAAAGATAGAGTATGTGGAACAATGTATGGTTAAGCGAAAGACTAGGCAAGAGATGTTTGATTGTGTACGAATGTGGGAGAAAGAAGTGCGTGAACGAATGAAGCGTGAGCAAGCCTTGATTGAAAAAGAACAGCGAAAGAACATTTATGTGAAAGCATTAGAGCTGAAGAACAAAGCAGTTAATTGTAAGCAAGTGCGTGATGGTCTTTTTGTTTTCCCCCAGGTGAATTTATGAATGTGTTGCTTTCTTGGATGTACCATTTTAAACTTGTATATAATTAGAAAAGTATTTCTTCTTTGGTGACTAGTACCCCGAGGAACTAAATATGTACATAGAAAGGATCCTGGTCTGTGCACTTAGTAACATTCATAAGTGGTGATATGCAGAGCGTTTTTTTTCTTGGGGTTCTGCCAGCCAAATCTAGTGAATATGACTTACAACTAGTATTTACAAATGGTTTGGTTTAAGTACAGTCTGTGGGCTGTCTTTTGTTTCTGTCTTAAGTGTTGATCTGTGGTTTAAATGTGTGTTTAAATGTCTGTGGTTTGTCATTAGTGGTACTTGTGTGAGTAAGTAGCGATTGCGCTCTTGGTGCAAGAATGGCTAGCCTTAAGTGCCCTGTATTATGTGTATGACACCGTTTTGAAAATGTCTGGAATGAGCTCAATGGTTTTTTTTTGTCATCATTCTGTTATGCCAAATATCATTAAAATAAAATAAATTTTAAAAGAATCCAGCAATGAATTATATAATATATGCTAAATAGCTGCACGCTATCATTAAATTGACAGAGTAAGACACTATACATGTGTGCAAATTGCCACAATGTTAAAGATAAAATTAGAATCCACATTTAATAGGAATAAAAAAGCTTCAAAAAACGAAATTATGTATTTTGCAATAGATAAAATTAAAGATACAAAATGTCACAGCATTTATCCTTCTGTATTAGGTATTAAAAGGCATTCACATTATCTGAGTGAGTTGGTTGTTGCAGACCTGAATACATATTACAGAACGACAGATTTGTGCTGGCTGGAAAGGCTGACTTGAAAGGCGTGTGAATTCGACGCCTTTACGTGTCAAGCAGCTGTGTCAGCACGTGGGTATTTCTGACTCCGGCCACAGAAAACAGCTGAAGTCAAACACGGTGTAAAATCCTGCATTTCAGACTGCTGTTTTAAAAGTTAGAAATATAGTTTCATTATTTTTGATAAACAGAGGACAGATTGACAGTAGGGATTTATTTTCTTAATGCCTTTTTAAATAAGGATAAGAGTGGTTTTTGATGTTAAATAATAATGACTGTCCTTCATTTAAAAGTGGCGCAGACTTTCAAGTTCGGTTTCTGTTCTTAGGGCTGTGAATGAATGTGTTTAAATATGATAGGTAAAGGATGCAGCTTGCTTTTCATATGTGGACTCATCAAAATGATTGGATTTATTAAAAAAGAAAGAAAAAAATATTTTGATTATATAAAAAATGTTATTAAAAATAGGTGCATTAAATTCGTTTTTTAATATTTATAATGCCTAATAATGATGCTGTGACCTCCTAGCATCCAAATTGAATTTCAGCCATGCCATACAGAAATAGGGGGTCACTTACATGTGAAATGTCACTTTACCCAGGCGTACAAAACTCATTTTTATAAGGGTATACATTATACATTTCTGATGCCACATCTCTGGGATATGTAGGGGACATTCTGGGGATGACTATTATGCAAAAACATTGTAGGATATTCATTTTAAGTGCCCCAAACATCAAAGTCGAAATTGAGTAAAATTCACTATTTAAATGAGGTTATTCCAATCAGAGCAGCTTTTGAACTGCCTCAGGCTACAGTAAATGCACATATGTAAGCATAGAATGAATAGCTGACATCTATACTGCTAGACAAGCACTCGCCACACTGCTTACAAATATAAATATGTACAAAAAATCTGGCAGAAGTTATTAAGCTTACCACTGAATTGCTGGTAGACAGGAATGGAGTGGGTTTTGCTGTTGAGCTCTCAGTCTCCATGGTCACTTTGAATTGGTAAAAGTAAAACTGCATGAAAACCTTGCACTCAAGATGGAACAGCTGCGAATAGGTTAAAGGTCGAAGTTCTACATTTAGAAGCAGGGCTCAGCGCAACATTTGCTTTGACATTTAGACATTTGAAAGACGAAATGGCAGGGCAGGGACAGAAAGAGGTTTTGCTTGCTTTTTTTGCAAAAGCAAGTTTTTGTTCACTCATATGAACAGATTGAATAATAATGGTATATGTCAGCTCTTATGAAGACAATGGCTCTGCCATATATGTAGCACTAATGCTTTTAGGGCTGAATTAAGGAAGCAATGGGATTTAGTTTGAATTCATGTGCCCTCGTGTCACACTTGTACATTTGCTAAAGGAATATGTTCTTTAGCTAGCTCAATGTGCTATTTAGCTCCTCAGAGTTTGTTTATGCCCAGTTGCTACAAATTGGGGTTGATAGTGTTGACAGAATGAAACCTGTTACAGGTTTCCTACTGTCAAAAGTGGGGGAAGGAGGCTAGCTCCTCTACAAATCAAGGGTAGGCAAAAGGGGAACTAGCTGTGGGTAGCTTTTGTTCTAAAATTCTCAGGTGAAAACACCACTATTGTTTGTTATTCTCATGCTACATTCAGTTTTGCAAGGGCATTGCTAGTTTTTATTAGCTAGTCTGTGTAAATAAACTGACAGTTCTTACTAGAGCTGATGTTGCATAGTTTGGATTGTGAAAAATAGAATGCAGAGAAGATGCCCATGTGATCCTTAGCAAACATTTTTGAGGAAAATATTGTTTTATAGGAGTCTGTTTGTCACAAGATGTTCTGCTGGAGAAAATGTACCCATTATGTTGAAGTTTTTTAGTTCTTTATGTAATAGGAATCCCTGTTAAATTAGCAGTTTTAGATTTTCCTGTTGCTCCTATAACATGAGAGCATGGTCCTAAGCATACAATGTAGGTGCTTTTATTAAGAGAAATCATTTTAGAAGTGTCTGCAGTCCTGTACAAGTAATGCAAAGTCTATGAGTAAAAGTGTAGAACATTTCCTTTTTTCTTGAGGGTCTTTAGATGATTAAGATAGAAATATACAGATGTAAGGATTTGGAGTATGTCTGTATTGTTTTTCTCTTTTCCTCAGAATTTAGTAAATGAACACAGACCTCCTTGGCTGCTTGGGATTGGGTGAAGTATTACTCTTGTCAGTTCACCAAAGAGTTCCTTTTATACTTGCCAATAGGTCCAGGCGTTGTTTCTTTTACTCTCACATAGATGAAAGTGGTTCTTGGGTGCCTTGCTAATATATGGGGCGTCCCTAGACTATGAAGTATTCTGAGACTATCCTCTCTGTTGATAGATTATTTCTGTGCCTTGTCTAAAGACCTTTTGTTCTGTCCACCAATAGATATTTGCTGCCTTACAACCATTGCCAGACGGGCGCGGACATCAGATCCAGCTTGGAGAGTCAGCACCAGTCCAGCTTGACGTCAAAGTGAAGGTAACCAGCACAGGCATTGCTGGCAACCAGGACCTCAGTGAAGGTAGAAAGCCGGAAGCACTGGGATGTGAAGTGTGTACCCCTGCCACTGTCTTGGGCGAAAGACAGGTTCACAAATCAGAAAGGAGAAATCGTGGATCAAGTTTTTGATGCCCAGCCGAGAGTCACAGACCGACCAGGAAGGCGAGAAAGTTTTTGCTTGAGGTAACCCCCTTTGAAACAAGGGTTGCTTCAGAGATCCTAGCATCAGGCCTCTGAATCCTGGTCCCAAAGTGGCTGTAAAGTTTTCACCTTTGTTGGTCAAGAGATACCTGGGCACACTGAATGCAATCTATGGCCCCAACGAAAGAGCAGTGTGCCAGCAGAGCAATACAGGAGTTATGGAAGGACTTGAGTTCAGGGTGCAGGTGCTGTGTCTCTGGTGCCTGTTAGATTCAAATTAAGAAAACTGGTGCACTGCTTGAGACACTGGACAGGATCGCTGAGAGCATTTGCCCTGGTGGGTGATTGCCCTATCCTGAAAGAAGAAACTTTTCCCTTGAAACTGGGCCGTGATTCCTGAGTTGCGAGTTGTGCAGCTCCACCGTGGGAACAACAAGAGCCTGCCTGTGAAGCTCAAACGGACACAGGGAGAAGACTCCCCTCTGGTTGGTTGTACAGCGGCTTTAATTTCCCAAGGACTTCTTTTTCTTTTTTGTTGAAAATGTACCCCATTGGTCGTCCCATTTTTGAGGAGGAGCAGCCCTTTGCAGCTCTTCGTCCTAATTCTCATGGTCCTGTGTGGTCCTCCTGGTCCTCTGGATCCAGGATCATTTTTGTAATAATATGTCTGACTGCTTTCATAATTGTATTAGGAATAATGTTTATTCTGCGAGAGAAAAGTTCATCTGAGCAATTGACAAATGTTACTTTACCCTTTTCTTGATTGATATTCTAGCCCTCATAAAGGAAACACTGGAAAAGTCTAGTGAAAATGTTTTTATTAGATATGTGCTGTTGGCTATTTTGAAGTTGAAATTGATGGTCACTGAAATGCATAGGAGCCTTGAAAATGTTTTTACTGGATGGCTCTAGGATTTGCTTAGGACTAGAACGCTAATAGTTCTGTTTCTGATAATAGTAATTACTCTCTCCTGCTATCTGTATGACCCAATGCTCTGTTCCCTTTGTACTCCTGCTTATACCTTATACGTACATACCAGCTTAACAATATTTAGAATGAGAAATGCCCACCAAGCAATGAATTAGGATATTGATAAATGTATGAAAAAAAAATTAATATGCATATTTCCTACTGGATTATGGGAATGTCTTTAGCTCATGCTAAAAGGACCATCTCTTGAAGATTGCATTAATCTCTTAGCATGAGCTGAAAGCCATTTTGTACTTGGCAGCCATTTTAGTTAGCTATGTGCTGGACATTTGCTGTTTCCCTCTCCCAGAGTCTTGCACATGCACAGATGTGCTTAGCTAGTAGAGTGCACCTGTTCCTAGTATAGAACTGTCAGGCTGTTCTAACTGATGTCAGCAACTTATTACTCCTCCTACTTGTTGACTGTGGAGTTTCTGTATGACCATCTATGTGCATAACTCTTCTCATGTGTACTTGTACCACCTTTTCAGCCCCTGTGTGGGTATAAAAGGATCATGCTGTTCAGTGTGCTACTTCACTCAACACCGAAGGGTGCTGTGTGAATGTAGTTCCACCTCATGAGGTTTATTAAACTTTGTATTTTCTATTCCAGTTTCTGTGCCAACTTCTTCCTATTGGTCTGAGGACTCTGTGCAGAGAAGGGCGAACCCCTTGCACTGGTAGGCCTAGCTGAGGTCACCATCAACAACCCATGTGCCTATTATAGTCTAAAATGCACACAGGTTTGCGCACTTAGGCATCCTGACTCCAAACAGTCACAGGTGAAGTGCTTTCATCATGGATGGTAGTCAGCATGTGGACATCTCTCCTGTCTGAAAACTTCACAGCTACAGGTTCCTCGCAACGCAACGCAACGCACTGCACTGTCCCCGCACAAGCTTTTGACAAACAAGTTCTTTTGGGAAACCTTTACAGTTAGAGAGGATTGTGCCACAAGCAACAGTGTCTACTTTGGCCAATTCCCTGAACAACCGCACACCTGTGTAGAAGTTATCTACATATAAATGTTGGCCTTTGTTAAAAAGTCCTCTACCAAGTTCCCACACAATTTTCTCAGTCACTCCAAAAGTGGACGGACAACCAGGGGGGTTAATCCTGGATTCCTTACCGGTGTACACCCTGAAATTAGAGACATATCCAGTCCTATTGTCACACAGCATATACAGCTTAATTCCATACCATTTCCTCTTACTTGGAATGTATTGCCTAAAAACCAAGCGGCCCTTGAACAAGACCAAAGACTTATCCACTGCTATTTCTTTCCCTGGAGCATAGATCTCAGAAAAACGATCAACAAAGTGATCAATTTTAAAAAGACGGTCACAATTAGGGTGATCTTGAGGCAACGCTAAACCATTTTTGTCAAAATGCAGCATACAAAGCAGAAGCAAATACCTATCACGACTCACGACTGCCGGAAATATAGCCGTTGCCATCAAGGGACTAGTTGACCGATATGAAGACACTGATGGCTTCCTTAGCAAGCCCATCAAAAAAGTTAAACCCAAGAACTTCTTCATCTCTTCCAGATTTGTGGGAGTTCACCGGGTAGCTCTAGAGTGGGGCCTAAGGCTGGCACTGTTGGCCCTCAAAAACTGTTCGTTATACAAATTAGTCTGCTCAACAATCTCTGCCAAAAACACATCGTCCATAAACAACTGAAAAAAATGTATGGGAAAGAAAATTCTGTATTCACTCTACACCCTGGAACACCAGTAAAGTCTGGCAATGCCGGCTTTACCATGCCTGGGGCAACCCAGAGGTCATCACTTCCAGATGGAAGCCATGCAGCCCTAGGCTGCAGCCCAGATGCCTCTTGTTGCACTATTGGCACATCAATGTCCTCCTCTAAAACAGGCACTTCATCTGCACTGAGAGTGGCTTCATCATTCGATGATTCCATGTGGAGAGAAAACTCACTGCCTGAATCTTCCACTCCCTCCTCTGCCTTAGATGCAGAGTCAGTATCTGAACCATGGTCAGAGGAAGACTCAAAAAGCATACCAACAACCTGCTGAACAGTAATCCTGCGGCTAGCCATTATCCTTACTAAGAAAGGAGACTGCACAAACAAGTCAACAACAACCAACACTGTGCAAAATAAGTAAGTAAAAAAGAGGTGTGCCTTTATCACAAGGATCTATATACTCAAAAACTATACGATTCACTTGCAAGAGACAGCTACACTGACCAGCACCTACTCAGCAGAGAGACAGCAAAAACCAACGATATCCCACTAGAAAGAACAAGCATTTGCAATGCAATAGGTCTCGCATTTATACGAGTTTGAGCTATTGGCATTGTAAATGACAGTGCCTTTTATTTATGTTTTAAAAAAACCAAACTTAAATAAAAAGCATTGTCATTTACAATGGCAATAGCTCGAACTCGTATAAATGCGAAACTTATTGCATTGTAAATGCTTGTCTGACTGTTTGTGGGCGAGTGGGCAGGGTTTTACTGTGGATTCCCCGAATCTTACAACCAACATTGCCTGCACGATGCCTTCTCCCATGCCTTGTAAAGCACATACTTTGTTTACATTTCTTTATTGCCATTTTGGTCAAAAAGCAACACCGGTTGTAAAAAAAAAAAAAAAAAATTGGCCCACAGCTCACTTACAAAACAAGAGCGATTGTCAAGGCGGGCACTCGGGCAATGGGCGTGTATCGGAGATGCAGTCCTAAGTTGCCTTTTGGCCAGAGTGGTGGCCGATTTAGGCTGTCTCAGATGCCGCCACTGGCCCAGTGGGGGGCTGGGCGGCCTTTCCCAGGCAGATGGGTTTCTATTGGGGGGGCGAAGAGGGGGGGGGAGAGGGGTAATTCCTGCGCTCTCACTGAGCTCGCCCATTAACGTATGCAGATTGAACAGTGGGCCTCAGCAGAAGTGGCCCCACTTCCAATCAGGTGTGGTTCATCACTGAACTAATCCGTGCACAAAGAGTTGTGGCAACATATCCATAAAAAAAAGAGACGAGGAGCAGATGTGTGAGCGCAGCTGGGGTCGGGGTAGTGAGCAGAGGTGAACTGGCCTTTTGCAAAAGTGAAAGTATTGTCCACGAGGTGGGGCTCGTAGACAATACCTCATATTTTGAGGAAAATGGATTGTCTAAATATGGATTCTACATGTAAAAATGCGATGTTTGAGTGCAGAACGTTTGTCGTTGATAGTTGCGCTCACTGTAGAGTGTTTAGGGCAGAAAGCATTCTTTTCAATGTAAGACATTGAAGGAAGAATATATATAAATATTAGTGGCACTATAGTGAAACTGTTAGGATTGACGGGTGAATGAATTATTTGCTTTCTAAAATTAGCTTCATGGGGTCTGTTTTAGAGAGCGTTCCATATGTTGGCATAATAACACACACCGCATGCTGCATATTTTCTGGTTTAAACCAGTGCAGAGATTAAAAGTCTGGGAAATTGTTTAATGGGTCATGGACAGAGTAAACAGTTTGTGACAACTTGAGACAGACAGTGTCAACAAAAGGGCAGTAAAGAACACACAAGTGTGCCCAGGCAAAGGAAGATAAAGCTGCGTGCATCACTGCCCTGAAGGGTTGGCCTGATTTATGCCCCGCGGACGGACGAGAGACCATCTCTTCATATTGCTTTGATTTGCCACCGGGCCTGTTCCACGCTTGATGTGGAGATGAGCAGTGCCTCGGAAATCCGCAGGAGGGAGAGCCACACGGGCCGGCCAGGGGGTGTAATTGATTCTGGAGCCGGAGACAACAGAGCGCAATTTGTTTTGAGCCTGTGTGGCAAATCAACGCCTTCTGCAGGGTGAGACGGGGAGGCGGGGTGACTTTCTGCCGGGTGGGGCGGGAATGGAGGGGCGACATTGGTACTTGATGCGGACACCAAAAGCTGCAGGAAGCACCGTATTGCTTCTGAAATATACTGCCGTAGGGTGGGGATATGTTCTGGGAGAGGGGCAGCGCCTGTGAACGTGGATGGCAATCCTGAGTGTGAAAGAGCAACAGTCATGGGTGTCCTGGGGGTGGCCGCAGACGGCTTCTCCTTGGGCCCGTACCTGCTGCAGAGCTGACGCGCTGACTCTGGGAAGTTTGCAGCTGCACAATTAAAATGCATTACATTTTCGAAGAATAAAAGTATGAAAAGAAATTCATTATCGTCAGTGATTTGTAGCTGGTGGAGTGTATTGATGTTGCACTGGTAACACTAGATAGAAATTAGAATTCTGTAAATGCAGTAATCGGAGGACGATGTTCCTTAAAAAATGTAAGTGACATTTGGTTCAACAGGGATAACATTAAAGAGCCGGTACGCACTGTAACTTGATTAAACACTGTTATATGGCGAACGCGTATTCTAGTGCAATCACATCTCGGGACTAGAATGGCACAACAAATATTCGTAGCTGGACACTTGAACATTTGTAGAAGCGTATAAGTATGTTAAGGTGCAGTAAGACGTACATTAAAAAAGGAAGAAACATTAAAAGAAATGTTTTATAGTAGGCAAAGTACAGTGTGTGTGTAATAGTGCGCTTACAGCCTGAGGCATGTTCAAATTTACAACAATTAGGCTGTGCGCCGAGTGGGAGAAGAGGAGCTGTGGGAGGGAGAAGGGGGTGCGAGGAAAACAAGAGTAGCAGGAGGCAACAGAAGTCGACCGAGGAGAGAAGATGTGCAAAATATAAGGTAATAACAAAAGACCCTTTCTCGGATGTTTTGTGAGTGCCGTCTCCTGTGCGGGCTGTGTTCTGTGAGTGCTGGCATCGGGTGAAACCTTCAGGCTGCAGCTGTGAGGCGAGGCATGCAGAATGCCCAACAGCGTTTGTTGAGCGGTGCCAATTAAAACAAGCGCGTACTGAAGTTGACGAGGAGGGAGTGGGAGGGGGGAGTGGGGGCGGGCACAGTGCAAATGGTGTGCACTTTGATGTCTTCAGTGGCCGCGCGGCTCACTGAGGACATCAAAGGGGCCGCAAAGTGATCAGGCAGTGCTTTTCAGGCTGCCAAATGGTGCGCGCGGCCGGCGCACATGCACTTTATTTGGAGGCCTGAAAAGCACTGTTTGCACTTCCAAAACTCGCTTACTATAAGTCTCGCCAGAGCAGCGCTAAAGCGCTGTCTCAGGCGAGACCTAAAAAACAAAACCAATTACTCACAAGATAACAAAATACACATCGAGCACAGATGCAAAAAGTTTTTGACACTCAAAAAATAGAAGCCAAACATACTGCTATTATTACACCATTTGCAAAAAAAACATTCATGCAGAGAAATGAGACTCATTTACATTGTACAAAGAAAAAGTCTCTTACCAAACACATACAACTACACAAACAGCAGAACCACCAGTAACGAAACCGCAACCTGGAACAGACTAAAGAGCAAAAGCCTTGAACAAGAACAAAAAGGGAGAAGTAAAGCATTACAATTGCAATTCACAAGAAATAAAACAATTAACATTATAACACGCTATGTCACTACCCAAATGGTCAATCTGCCAGATGGGCCTTCAAATAGGGCTGAGACAAATGGGAGGTGATCTTGCCCAAGGGATCGAGTGAGGTTGTCTGCCAGGCCGATCTGTCCCCCAGGTGGGGCAGAACAAAGCAGACAGAAATGTGCCCCCCTTGCAAAATAAATAAATCCCTGGTGCCTAGTAGGGTTTTCTGACTCCCCTTACCGCCTAGGGCAGAAAGGCCAAAAAAAGAGGCAAATCTGTCACCAGGAGGGGCAGAAAAAACATTAAGCACATTTTACCCCCTTGGAAGCAACCATATTGCTTCCTTTACACACAAAACAAAATTCCTGGTGCCTAGTGGGGTTTTCTGCCCCCCCCGGGGACAGAAAGGCCAAAATAACAGGCCGTTTTGCCCCCAGGGGGGCAGAATACCCATATAAAAACAAATACTCCCCCGGAAGCGACCCTTGCCCAAGGGGTCACTTCCATTTTAATTTTAAAATTAGTCCCTGGTGTCTAGTGGGGTTTTCTGCCCAAAAACATGCCGATCTGCCCCCAGGGGGGCCAGAATACACATATAAAAAAGAAATGCCCCCCTCCGGAAGCAACCCTTGTCTTAAAAATAATGTGCCCCCTGAGGAAGCGACCTTTGCCCAAGGGGTCGCGTCCTTTAAATAAATAAAGAACTCCCTGGTGTCTAGTGGGGTACTCTGGGCAGAAAGGCAAAATAAACCGGCCGATCAGCCTCCAGGGGGGGACAGAATACACATAAAAAAAAAATAGGGCCCCTGGAATCGACCCTTCCCCAAGAGGTCGCTTCCATTTTATATTTAAAATATCCCTGGCTCTAGAGGGCTTTTCTGCACCCCCTGGGGCCAGAAACGCCAAAAACATCGGGTGATCTGTCCCCAGGGGGGGCAGAAAAGTCATTAAATTAATTGGCCTCCTAAGGAAGCGACCCTTGCCCAAGGGGTCGCTTCGTTTAAATAAAAAACACATCCCTGGTGTCTAGTGGGGGCCTTCCTGCTGCAGGATCACGACGCTGTGCGCGATCATGCAGCAGGAATGCCCTGCATTGAGACATCAGGGGAAAGGAAACACTCTTTCCTCTCCCCCGATGCCTCAATGTACAACAAATCCCCCCCCCCCCCCACCTCACTGGAGCAGCAAACACTCACTTTGCTGCCTGGACGCCTGGAAGCAAATGGCTTCCAGCTTGGCCGGGGCTTCCTGATGACGTCAGCGTGCGCTATACGCTCTGATGTCATGGAATTGCCCGGAGGGTTTCGGTGGTGACAGCAGAAACTCTTCCGCTGCCATCCCCCTCTGTGGTGGCTAGATTGGCTGCCCAGTGCGGGAGCGCCAGCGCTTCCCCCATGGGTGGGTGCCATGACGGAGCGGTTCCGTCATGAGCACACGCCGACTGTGGCTCATGAGGGAACCGCTCCGTCATGAGCACTCAAAGGGTTAAGAATTCCTTTGGCTTCTAATATAGCCTCCTTGTCACATTGTTGTGATTCTATTACACAATGATTACAGACTCAAATCGCATCTGTGCTTTTCTAACACAGGAGTACCAGTAAATCCCCCTGAGAGTCTTTCTAGCTCCATTACATTCAGATTACTCTCTTTCTGAGCTTTCTCACAGAGCTCATTCCTTGGTGAACTTTGTGAAAGAAAAGTACAAACTACTTGCAAAGTTGAAAATTAATGTTTTCCTGGTTGTATGCTAGTTACTGTTTGCACTAACGCAAGGTTTAGTCTATGGGCATGGCAGTGTATATAAATTGCTTGTGATGCAATCTCTCTTATTTTTGGACACCAATAAAACAGCCACTCATAACAGATGTTCCATCATAGCACTGTGCACCACATTTCTTCCAGTCAAGTCCAGCTTTCTGTGACATTGCTTCAACAATGTCTGTAGCAACGCTCCAGGCATCTACCTTCTCCATATGGTAACACCCTTGTGCATCCTCTGCTCTTTCTGTGAGACATCTTTGGTTTCATCAACTAGCACCACAAAATATTTTGTCACTTTTTTGACAATACCCTCACAGACAAGTGCTATCACCACAGATATTATATCATTTTGGTAATTAGGAGAGGTATAGTGCCCATACCTCCTGGACATTTTTGCTTTTAACCTCTCATCTTTATAAGAAATCATCTCTAACAATTCAATTAAATTTCCCCTATTGTAAGAATCCTCAGTTTCATCTAGAATTCAAGCCCTTGATGACCCAATAAACATACTACCTTAAGCAGCTGCTCTACATGTTATCTATTTGCCTCAATTTCCTGCTCCGCACCTCTCACTACCGTGGAAGAAAAACTAACTGCTGACGGTTTGTAGGCCGCTGTAATCTTTTGAAGTTGGTCCAAGCAATAACTGATGGTTTATGGTTCTCTGACTATGAATGTTTGGACAAAAAACAAGGGAGCTTTACCCACTTACTGAAGCCAAAATCAACGAATGCAACATTGCCATGTTCACGTCCTCCTCCTCCCACGGAACGAAAGGCCTGCACGGAAAACAACAAACAGCATCTGTAAGGACTGAATACTCTACCCAAGGATAGGTTTTGTAATCTCCATTAAATCTATGGCATGCAGTTAAGCGGACTGTTTGATGCTTTGGTTGCTCTAGGTCGCTATAATGATTTAGTGACCAGTTGTCTGCCAAGAATTAACTTACTCTTTTGATAGCCTATCTCTGTGTTTTCCTCCTTTCTATCCCACACCTTACCTGCTCTATCTCTTCTTCTCCAGGATCTCTTCTACCCTTTCTCTGCCTACCCTCACTCGTTAAGGTTTTTCCTAGTTCTCCCTCTTTGACTCCTCCTCCAGTACTACTGCAGGACATGTGCAGAGAGCCTGAAGGGGCAACATAAAGCTGGATCCAGCAAAGAGGTGAAATTATGAAATGGCCTACCACACCTGAGCTCCAGCGAGGCTGCTCAGGATCCCTACCCATGTCTATCATGTGCTGGCAGGGCAGGGGATGGGTCAGATGAATGATGCTGCCGACCTCATACAGTGAGGAATGGGGTGAAAATGGCTCTTCACATCTTTTTGTTTTAATTGAATACTCCTTTGAAACCTGGTGGAAGGGCGAATGTTTCTCCTGAAACATGCCGATGGGTGGTGTATCTTGCACAGACTTTAACATGCGGAATGTTTTGGTGTGTTTAATATTAAATGTTTTGAAAATAAAAAATACATGTTTAAGCTAAACCAATTCTGATTATCATCCCTCACAGGCATCGCCTCTAAATGCATGTGTGCATTCAAGGGAAGCGCAGCAAGTTAACATACGTTAAAAAATAAATATTCAGAAGAGGTTTTATTTCCTTTGGTCTCCTGGATAGTATATACATGATTGACTTGTAAATGTACGTGTAATGCATGTGGTGTTTGAGGCTTGGCCACCTTTAGTGCTGGTGGTGCACAGTGCGACAATCTTTGTTGGCCCCTCTCTAACATGCATTTAATTTTTTTATAGCGCAACTCATACCAGTAGTGTAGGGTGTCAAAGCACTTTACGTTGCACACGACCAATGAATCATGCATGCGTAAATCAGTCTATAGGCTCTTCAAAGCTGGGTTTCAGCGATGCTGGTGCTTCTGATACCACTCTCTTTGCCGGCCTCAATCTGTACACATTATTGTGTCCATTGGTGGCCCAAGCCAGCCCCCTAAGCGGATGGGCCGGCCCAGCAGGGGGCATATAAGGACACTGCCAGCCTCACCTAACATATGATGAGATTACAAGATTTCGTCTGTTCTTACTACAAGCTTTCAGAAAGCATGCTTATGCTTATGCCCTCTACTGTTATATTGTGTGATTTCCTCACTACCAATGTTGTAAAGCGCTCTGTTATCGTCGGGTCTGGCCAGCGCTATATAAAACACTAACATAAATAAATAAATGCCCCACATTGCCAATGGTGACACCAGACAATACAGGTCAGCTCACTCCAAAACCTTTAAAAATGGGCACATCACTGGATAAAAAAAAAGAGGCCACAACTGGGCCTCAGGCACTGGCCCTTCGCCCATTGCCTGAATTTCCAGTTTGCTAATCTGACCCTGGTTGTAAGGGACAACCGTTAATGGGGTAGTTTCTTACTTTTACTCAACACTGTTCATCCGACATGTGATGTTGGCCATAGTGAGGGAAACTACCGCCGGAGGAGAGGGAAGAAAGGTAGGGGCCGGGCGAGGCAGAATAAATTATTATGCCAGGCTTCGAGGACCACTGGCTGTTTGTTGCTTTTGGATTCTACCTGGGTCTGGGCTTGGCTTGGCTGTTGGCCTGGGCGGGGGCCGCCTGCACCGTGCACATGCATTGCACAGTCTCCGACAGAGAGCACCACCACTAGGTCTCCCGAAGGAGGAGCGGATGTGGTGTGTGACAAGGTTAGGGAGGGTGGGTGGAGAGCACAGGACAGGACAAAGTGACATGATTGGTGTGATATCATACAAGGGTCGTCATTGGTAGCGCTTTCACGGCCCTGTGAGCAAACACACCACTGGGGTGGTCATGTGGTGCGCAAACACACCACTAGAGGGTAGTCATGTGGTGTTCATTTCTTTTCCAAAATAACTATTGAGGCCATGTGAGCACTGTCTGGCTGGCCCTGGGAGGATGGAAACAAGAGCGAGAAGTAAGTGATGATCATATTGGCCAAGGGGTTGCAAGCAAGGTGGCAGGGGTCAAAACGGCTGGCCTGGGGGTTGCAGTTGCAAAAACTGTAGAAAACTCTACATGCCCAACCGGCAGAGCAACACCCCAAGGATATGTCCCCGTCGGCCACAAGGGAAAAATACCTGGACCTAGAGTGGACAGGCTACTATCCACATCCCTCACGCATGATCTCCTTTGAAATGACCAAGAATCAGGCGAGAGCACCCCCAAAGGGGCCACGATGACCACAGCGTGCAAGTGGTGCCACGGAACCCCAGAAGAATCAAACAGAATATCCGCACCAGAGGGCAAAAAGGCTGCAAACATTCAAATTCTAGAGAATGACCCATATTGTTATGGAAGAAGCCACAGGATCGACTTTTACCACCTACAAATATATCATAAGCATAAAAGAATAGTTCCATGACAGCCCACACAGAATACCTATCCACAAAACCAAGCCCAGATCAACACGAGCGTGCAGCACATTCAGCCATTCGGAAATCAGTCCGGAAACACACTGCCACGACACGGACCATATGGTTGGCAAACCACACTGCAACTGCAACAGACAGCCCAGCAGGGACCGGGTTCACAGTCACAGCAAGGAGGGGTGACTGCTTTGGGTGGCAATGCCCAAGCACAATCACAGAGTACAAACACGCAGTAAGTCCGAAACCATTCCCCAAAGAGACCTATCCCCTTCACACTGATCCAAGTTACATTTCTTTACCTGCACTAGCAGGCAACATTAGGGCTGCTTTATAATGTCAACCAGGAGTTCACTCTAGAGTTCGCCATCAAGGTGCCCACACGGACCTGGGCCTCCCTCTGCTGTTGATCCCCAGGGCGGGGTTGGTGGACCATGCCCCCGGGGGGGGGGGGGGGAGACAGTCTGATGAGGCAGCAGGGTGGCCCCAATGTGTGCATAAAAGCAGTCACCCAGGTCCCTTCGGCCAAGAAACTAGGGTGTGCCTCAGATCAAAGGACCCCATTCTTCAACATTTTTCAGGCTTCCAATAAATGAGGCCCCTTTTTTGGTTCCAAAACAAGACGATGCTCCAGCACCAAAAGCTAGGTTTCCTGTGCACTTGGGGTGTTGAGATGACCCATAGAAGTCTATAGTCCATGCACAATTTTGGCACCAAGCCATCACAGAAATTCACACGGGCAATCAGCCGACTCACAGCAAAACAAGCCCCAGCAGTGCACTTTACTCCCACGTCAGCAGGACATTCTGCCTCCTCCTCTGCCCTAATGCTTCCAAACACAACCTAAGTTTGCTCATGGGCTCAGGCCCCTCCAAAGCAGCGGGAGTAGCTTGCCTCTGGGTAAAAAGCCCCTGATTCCCGCTGAGGGTGGCAGACCCAAAAGTATCCTAGATCCAACGCGAGGAAAACAACGGGAGGGAAAGGGTTTCCATAGATGACCATTAAAGCCTCCCGCACAAGGTGCATCTATAGGCTCACCTCCGCACCCAACTTGTCGAATAGGATACTGAGGGTCTCATGAAACATTGTCCAAGGAAGCAACAGGCCCGACCCCAGTCATGGCCACATCCAAATCACGGCGGCCACATAACAGCTTCTCAGCGACCACATGACACTATTCCATAGAAAGAAATACATCGGGTCCATTAGCTTTACCTACATCGGCCTGAGCACACAAATCCCAATGGCACCCCAGACTCTTGGCGAAAACACAGCAAACAAACATGCTTCCAGCCATTCCCCTATAGAACCGTAATGGGGACCCCAAAAGATCCACCAGACCACCTCCGATATGCTGTGTTAGAAGCAATATTGCCCTAATCACAGGTAACGCCCAACGGGACCAGCACAAACCAGCTCTAAAGTAACCCAAAATCCCCAAACCTTCCAGAAGGAGGGCTTAACCCAACCCCATTAGAGTGAATCTCATTACACACCACGTGCAGAGACCCAAGAGATGTGTCAAAGAATACATCAACCTAAAAATTAAACATTCACCTTCTCTTGCAGTTGTACGTTGCCCATGCAGGTCAGAAGGACACCCCTACACCTGTTAAACAACCCACCTTTTAACGGAGCAGTCGAAGAGGAAAATTACTTACCCCACCATAGCAAAGAGTGGGGGGGGAACCAAAGTATAAATAGCACTAAGCCAGCTTAAACGTATCATTCCCTCAAAATTGCTAGCACCTCCTTCCAGTACCCCACTAGAAAATATCGCTCACAGTGGAGCCATAGAGTGCATCGGTAAAAGGCAAATGCACAAATTTTCAGAAAAACTGCCTAACAATGTGTTTTCAAAGCTAACCTACAACCCACAGCTCTCATCCTATAGGTCTGCGACTGAGCCACACATGCATCAACTCTGTCGAAGTCTGCCACCTCTTCGTTCAAAGCTTCCAAAAGGACTTCAACAAGGCCAACCACTCAAGAACACAGACTACAAATTGACTTTACAACCTTTTTTATAAAAAGACTCTTTTTGCACCCCACCAAGACACCCCTATGCACCCAGACAACAGACATCTTCCCTGAAGATCATCTCACTGCGTACCAATGTTTTTTAAGTTCTGTATTTATGTATTCTTGTACATGCTCTGTTTAGCCCATGTGCTCTCGCGCCCCTCTGATTCCAGCAATGTGCTTAGTTTCATGAAATCTACTTTGAAATTCTTACAACGACAGCGCAGGGACCTCTCTGACCTCATTTACACCTATGCTGAACAACGCTAGCATTCCTCACGCACTACAAAGAGCAATCCTACACAACACCTGGTTTCAACATATGACCGCTGTGGGTGAGGTAATTTAGTTTCGACTCCATTTTGTATTCCGTCGCCATTTTGTGTTGCCCTCACTCAGGCAGCTCGGCCAACGAAGTGTTTCTGCCCTTTGTACTGCTACGTGTCAAATAACCTCCCTTCCTTGTTGTGAAGCCAATTCCAGGAACTAGCCAGACTGACTAATCCTTGTCTAGACTGACTAATCCTTGTCCCAACTATCTGTTGGCCATCGGTATTTTTTCTCTGCATTATCTTATTTTGCAAGTCGTCCTTTGAAGCACCCAAACACGTCCTGCCATTACTGATTGACCTATAGGTGCTGTCATTGATTGACTTATGGGGTTGGGCAACAACACGACTCAAGGGGGATGTTCTGGTTACATGGTGCCTTGTTTTGAAGGTTTTCCTATTGGCTAATATTTGGTGCATGGGGAGTGTTTTTCTTTGGGTGTATAAGGTTATAAAAGACTGTGAGCCACGGAGTAAAGTGGCAGTCTCCTGAGAACCTACTACTGATGTACTTCTAGGATAACTGTGCGTAGCTGCAGCTAATAAATTTGGTTTTCTACGCTAACAGAGTATTCCGTGTCTCTGTACAACAAGGCAGGTGAACTCGGAGATTTCAGGCGTGCCCTGTGGCGCCTGGCCCTTAAAGGCCCGGTTCTTCAATTGGTGCCCTCTGTGAGGTGGCTTCAGAGGTAGCGGTCGAGCCCGAGGGTCGTGAGGAGCCCCGCAAGGAAATTCCAGAGGAAGCGTACCACGTGATCGACCCCTGCATGTCGCAAGTGGACCGAAGGTCTTTGCAGCGCGGCTTCTCCTTTCCAACGGCTGCTTGTGACTGCTGCCCTGACTGCCGCCCTGCCTTGGCCCCCCTTTGGTGATGACTGGTATTGCGAGACGTTAGACGGACCAATGTTGGCGTGAGAGAACATTTGGTTAAGTAATAGTGGGTAGCTCCCACTTCTTTGTTTTTGATTTTTTGATTCAGCTCTTGCAAAAGCCGAAGCCGAGGGGTGAGTACATTTGTGCTGTGTTGGTTGATTAACCCCTTGATGTTTGTAAAGAGGCCAGTGAAATAACGATGCCTGATTTCAGTAAGTTTAGAAGGTGGTGTTGTTGTTTTTGTAATAGGGATTCCCGACTGGAGGACTCTTGTCCAATTCCTCCGGCTGGAACTCCCACCTATGAGCTCTATTCTAAACATGGTGTGGGCCCCATCACCTTTAATGAAGTGTGGGTCCGCTATACGAGAAAAGATGGCGTTTTGCAGTGGCCAAAAAATGGTAGTTTTGAGCCTGATATATTAGATAATTTGGAAGCTACATTGTTTAAAAGAAAAGCCCGGCCGGCTATGTTTGACTCTTTTCGCCTTTGGCGCAAGGAAGCCAAACAGAAAGAAATAAAACAAGCAAAAAGAGATAGGAAGGAAAAGGGCATGACTGTTATACAGGCTGCCCAGCAGTTTAAAGATGATGAGAATGATTATACAATTGAGGTTTTAGATAGACAACATCGTATGGCAGTAGATAAGTGTTATCCGGTGTTGCCCACTTCCCCTCCACACAAGGATGTTGACCCCGAAAAGGATCCTTTAATGTCCCACCTGTTGAAATTACCCCCGCCCTATGCACAGGGTGCCAATGCACCACTACTATTGTCACCCCCTCTTCTGCCCCCTCTTCTGCCCCGCCTAATACCTTGTCCCCTGTCCTTATGTCGAATTCCCCCTCAGTTCGTAAGCGGCTGGTTGACACTGTTTCTGGCCTTTTGTCCCCTTTCTTTGGGTCATTAAACATGACTCCTGTTCTTCCTCGTAGGCAGACCCGTAGTCAGCTCCCAGGTCCCCAAGAACGTGATGCGTTAGACCTCCTCGCCCGTAAGTGGATCATGAATGACCCCCAGTATGGTATACAAGATATCATGGACACTTTTCAGCAGTGGGATGCGCCCACACAAAGGTATGTTTTTGATACCATGTGTGTCATTCTTGGTCAAGAGTGGGAGGATATGGGTTTAGGATCAGCCCCCCAGGGTCTGCTAGATGTTCAGGCTGACTTTAACAAAGGGATAATTGTGGGTGCTGAGGTTGAGGATGCTGTAAGGACACTTGTCACCTTTAGAACAATGTTCACTTACCGGTCTCTGCCTGAACTAGGTCCTTCTGTTAAAAGGAAACTAAAACACTATCCTATGAGAGAAGTTCCTCCGGTGTGGAGAGAAGCGGTTGCAGCCCAGGGCGCTAATCCTGGTATACCCGCTCACTTTCAACGTGTATGGGTACATGTTCCTTGGAAAAGATCTGAGGTTCTGACCCTTAAACAATGCTTACCAGACCCCCGTAAAAATCCTGCTGGTTATTACAAAGAACGGTCCCAGACTGTTGATGCATGCATTATGAATTTAGCCGATATAGACATGCTGATGGGAAATGTGGTCCCACAACCATTGTGGGCTAGAATTCGGAAAGAGGACCATGCCCAAGAATTGGGGGGTGATTGGGCTGCTATACTTGCCGCAGATAGACTCCAAGTGGGTGGTGCTAAACCTGATGCCTTAATTGCAGACCTTCCCGCTAGGATTATTACCTTGATGAAAATCATGATGCCCGCTCTGCGAGTTAATTGGGACAAGTTAGCTGCCTGTAAGCAAAAGAAAGATGAAAGCATTTCCGACTTTTTTACTCGACTTGAGGAGACGTTTCTTGATCACAGTGGTCAGGATATGAGCACGGAAGGTGGCCAACGATTATTTGTAGATACATTTGTGTTTAATTTGCTCCCTGAACTTTCCAATAAACTGAAGGATTCTGAAAGTGCGTGGGCCGTTTCCTCTTCTGCACAGATATTGGCTACTGCTCAGTATTATGAAAATAGGGATAAAGAGGAAAAGGACAAACTTGATAAAAAGACTAAGGAATTAAAAACGAAAGCTTTTGCAACAGGCTTATCCCCCTCGCCCTGCTCAGCGTCAGTTCCAGCCGCTTCCCCAATTCCAGAAGCTGTTGCAGAAACCTGAGCCCTTTGTTCCCCGGCCCCCACTGGGTCCAAATCAATGCACTTATTGTAAGGAGGAAGGTCACTTCAAAAGCAGTTGCCCGGTTTTGTTGCAGCGTGCTGGTGGCATGCCAGGGCCGTGAGGCCGAGGTGGCTACCAGTCAACACCCAGGGGCAGGGGGCGAGGCACATCATCTCAAGACCAGCGTTCCTTTTCCCCTCAAAACTCCATGAATTATTTTGATTAGCATAATGCTAAGTCTGCCCATTATTACAATGATGATTATTATACCGAGGATGAGAGTCAGGGTTTTCATACTAGCTAGGACAGCCATAGACAGAGTGAGGGAGTCATATCAGTTCCAGTGGACCAAAATGGGCCTTCTGTTAAAGTCGTTGCACTAGGTGTTTCAGAGCCATTTCTATTGGACACTGCTGCAGCGAAGAGTTCTATCATCCACTCTAAACTCCCTGGGGCACCTTTGTCTGGCTTAACAAATGTTTCTGTAGGATTTTCTGGCGCCCCAGTTCATAACCCAGTTTCTTGTCCTCTGCCCATCTCAATAGGTCCTTATGATTTGGAGGCTCCGCTTATTTTGACAACTGGTTGTGGTGAAAATTTGTTAGGTTTGGACTTGTTAAAAAGACTGTACGCGACATTGCTATGTTCCCCTTCTGGTGTACACCTCACTTTAGGTAAGAAATTGATTTCCCCGGCGTATTTGTCTAAAGACCAACTCCCCCCTGAATTGCGCTCCCTTCCTGCAACCCTCTGGGCTACAGGTCCCAATGATGTTGGTCTTCTGCGGATTCCACCCTACATCGTCACCCTCAAATCCAATGTTAAGTTACCCCGCATTCCACAGTACAAGATTTCCAGTGATGGTGAAAAAGCTCTATTGGCTATTACTTATGATTTGGTTCAGAAAGGCGTTATTGAAGAGACAAGGTGAAATGTATGCAATAGTCCTGTTTTACCTGTTCTTAAACGCACTTACTCTTCCCAGCCACCCGTTTATCGTTTTGAGATTGACCTCCGGGAGGTCAACAAGATTGTTGTACCCCATTTCCTGTCGTCCCAGATATCACTGCCCTATTGACAATGATACCTGCGTCGGCTGCTTGGTTTTCTGTTATCGACCTTAAGAATGCTTTCTTCAGCATTCCTATTGCTGAGGAAAGTAGGGATATTTTTTGCTTCTCTTTCGGAGGCCGAAGTTTCCGGTTCAAGCTTGCTCCTAAAGGCTATTGCGAGAGTCCCTCCATTTACAGTCAAGCTTTGAAAACGCAGCTTGATGCTTTCTCTTTGCACCCAGGTGCCACCTTTATTCAATACGTAGATGACCTGTTGGTTGCTGCTGATTCTGAGGACACTTGTAAACAGGTTACTATTTCACTGTTACATCACTTGTCTGACCTTCATCACAAGGTTTCACTCTCTAAATTGCAATATTGTCGCCAAGAGGTTACCTATCTAGGTCATCTCTTGTCAAACGAGGGACGGCGATTGACCCCTGAACGTATCCAAGCAATTGCTCAAATGTCTGTACCATGTACACAAAGGGAGGTGCGTGCCTTTTTGGGCATTACCTCTTATTGTAGACAGTGGATTCCAAATGTTTCTTTGCTAGCGAAACCTCTGTTGGCACTGACTCTCAAAGATACACTCCAAACTCTCCCTTGGACTGCGGAATGTCAGAAAAGTTTTACTGATTTACGTACTTCCTTGTGCTCTGCTCCTGTGTTAGGTACTCCTGATAACAGTAAGCCTTTCACACTCTACGTTCATGAGAGAGAAGGTTGCGCATTGTCAGTTTTAACGCAACCATTTGGAGACAAGCAGCGCCCATGTGCCTATTTTTCGGCCACACTAGACCCAGTGGCCAAGGCGTTACCCAGTTGTCTGAAAGCCACAGCAGCAGCAACAGTTTCCATTCGCCAGTCGGCTGGATTGGTACTGGATAATACTCTTATTGTCATGGTGCAGTAGATACTCTCCTAAATAGAACAAAGACTCAGTCCCTACGAGGTTGTGTTTGGATGCCCAGCAAATGTCTGGGGAGTCCCAAGGCCAAAGAAGTATTCCGAGATAGAGCATACAATATTGATTGATTATTTGCATGACCTCACCACTAAATTGCGTGTCCTTCATCAACAGGTACAAGACGCTTTGCCTCAGGCTTCTACTGATCCTGGTCATACCATACAACCCGGCGATTGGGTGTGTGTGAAGAATTTTCAAGGATCGAATAACTTGGAACCTCGCTGGAAAGAGCCTCATCAAGTATTATTGACAACACGCACAGCTGTGAAGGTGGTCGGAAAGAAAAATTGGATCCACGGTGTGCATTGTAAGAAGGTACCCTTACCTTTGCCTTATGACCAGTGGGTCCGTGAAGGTATTGGCGATTTTGAAGGTGAAAGGGTCCCCCGATTCGTACCTTTTAGCAATGCACACCTAGATTGGACTCGATCTGAGAACGAGAATGATGACGTTCTGCAGGACGCTGTACCTCCACATCTCAGGTTGAACATGACTAATCCGGAGACACATTTTCAGGACCAGACTGTGCCGAATAAAACGAGATACAATTTGAGGCCTAGAGTGGCTAGAGACAATTGAGAATTTTTCTTTTGATTACGCTTTTCAGTGATACTGACCATCCAATTAGGTTGCAGGGTCGTGGTAAGAGTCTTAGTTTGTGACCTGAGTAGTGGCAATAGGCCTGCAGGACTTGCAGTGTCATAGGACGGCTGATAATCACAGCTGAGTGAAGAAGGAAGACTGCCACGAGCAACATTTAGAGGATGGATTCTATTATATTAAGGAGAAATGATAAGAAGGATAAAATGAAGAAGAAATATTGCAAATTATTGTATAATAGATGTGGTATAACGTTGTGTATTTTAATCTTTTTATGTATTATATTAGCTTGTGTGGGTTGAATTACTTATATTCTGCAGCAGACACCTACACCTACCTCCCATCCCGTGTCTTTTCACACCACTGCCTCCCCGCACCAGTTACATACACTACCAGAACATGAGCAAAGTAGGAGAATGGAATATTTCAATAATTCATTCATTCAATTGTTGCACCAGCATCAATTGGTAGTCAATACTACAGATTGTTGGGTTTGTGGACTCTTGCCCCATACTACGGATAAAGGGATGCCATATTTAGTTTTCCCTTTTTCCCTGGAGGGGTCTGCTTGGGCTTATGTGTCTATGTTCTCTAATGCTTACGAGAACCAACCCCGGCACCCTGTTGGTCCATATGGGGGTGGGGTTGACGTTAGTCATGACCCTCTGGTAAAGGGAATATTGGCTATGACCAAATATTACAGTAAAATTAATAAGTTCCCCGCCGACGAACGACGGGCATACATTGGCTGGAACGTGACCCGTTATGTTACTAGCCTTACAGATAGGGCCAGACAAAAGAGATCCCCGCCCATATGGACTGTACCCCACCGAGGCCACCTGTGTCTCCAAGGAAATGGTCAGAATGCTAAGGCCCAATTGGGAACGAGCTCTTGTGCACATACATATACCTATGCATCTAAGACTTCTCCACCGTTAGTGTCATCTCAGGGAACGTATTTTGTTTGCCATGACAGGGCCTATACATGGTTACCAACTAATTTCTCAGGATCATGTTACGTGGCTTTTCTCCTTCCTCCGACATATACCGCCCCTTCGGGACATCACAGAAATAGATACAGTAGGGGCGTCATTAATTCAGAAGATACAGCAGGACAAGAGGGAGGCGACTTTTTCAAAGGATTCCTCCCATTTTGGGGACCTATGGCCAATAGCAGAAACATAAGGCACCTCACTCGAGTTGTTGAGGCAACGATAGATGAAACTGTAGGGGCACTGAGTAACCTCACAGCCGAGCTTCGGGCGGACCGCCTTGTGACATTACAGAACAGGATGGTTTTAGATATCATTCTTGCGGACCGTGGTGGAGTATGTAAATTGATTGGATACAGCTGTTGCATTTACATACCTGGCAACGCCCCTACAGTATACCAGGCCATCTCTAAATTGCATCTGATCGCTGAGTCCATTCACCAGGACGAAGGAGATTGGTCTTTGACAGAATGGTTTTGGGGATTACTGTCCACATGGGGATGGGAAGTATCGACTTTCATTGGAATGATTTTGGCCATTATCTTCTCGTGTTGCCTCTGTCTACAATGTGGTCCTGCTATCTGCGGCCTTTGTGCCACCATGTGTGTTCCAAGGCCTGTCTCACAGAAAGCAGAAAATATGAAAATGATGTTACAGCAACAGCTTGACGACCTCATGGCTATTGACATTGACTCAGATTAACATGAGTCTATGTGTTTTGCCTGCGTAATGGCAAAAGGAGGGTCTGAGGTAATTTAGTTTCGACTCCATTTTGTATTCCGTCTCCATTTTGTGTTGCCCTCACTCAGGCAGCTCGGCGAACGAAGTGTTTCTGCTCTTTGTACTGCTACGTGTCAAATAACCCCCCTTCCTTGTTGTGAAGCCAATTCCAGGAACTAGCCAGACTGACTAATCCTGGTCTAGACTGACTAATCCTTGTCCCAACTATCTGTTGGCCATCGGTATTCTTTCTCTGCATTATCTTATTTTGCAAGTCGTCCTTTGAAGCACACAAACACGTCCTGCCATTATTGATTGACCTATAGGTGCTGTCATTGATTGACTTATGGGGTTGGGCAAGAACACGACTCAAGGGGGATGTTCTGGTTACATGGTGCCTTGTTTTGAATGTTTTCCTATTGGCTAATATTTGGTGCATGGGGAGAGTTTTTCTTTGGGTGTATAAGGTTATAAAAGACTGTGAGCCACGGAGTAAAGTGGCAGTCTCCTGAGAACCTACCACTGATGTACTTCTAGGATAACTGTGCGTAGCTGCAGCTAATAAATTTGGTTTTCTACGCTAACAGAGTATTCTGTGTCTCTGTACAACAAGGCAGGTGAACTCGGAGATTTCAGGCGTGCCCTGCGCCGCCCGGCCCTTAAAGGCCCGGTTCCTTATGGGCACTCAAACATCGAACAGGTCATGTCACATATGTTCACTGATACCCAAGGCCGTAAGCACTGCAGGAACTTGTGTTAGCCCCTGAATACTCTTCACTGCTCCAACCAGGATTCAATTTAGTGGCTGTCTGGTTACAGAAACAGGCCTCTGCAGTGCATTAACTAATAGAGGTTTCATCAAGCAGGATAGTGAATTTCCCACTGATTAACTTGACTTGCTTTTATTTTTTGTTTAAGCTGTGCATTATTTTATTTGTAGCTACCTGAAGATGAAAGACTGAAAAAAGGTACAAAATATTTTTTTTTTTTAGCAATGCTTTACACTTGCCTCCATGCTTACTCGCCTCGCCCCCTTAGTGCACAGCACCACAGTTCCCTTACTTTTTTTTTTATTCATTTCGACCGCTGCTAACACAACAATCAGGTCTGAGGGAATTGGCCCCAGTAAAACACGTTTGGCCAAAGGCGCACGGTCCCAAAATACCACAAAGATAAATGCCATATAAAGTTAGGAACACTCATTCAATCAGGACACAGCATACACACCATACGTAGTGATCATGCGCTCTCCACCCCGAACATCTGGACACATACACAGTGGCCCCCACTAGCTCTTTCTGAGGTCGAGAGCCACCTGTGTCCCCCTTGTCGGATGGCTGCACTTGTTTTTTATGACTAGGCCGAGAATGCCAGATCGGTTTATTGTACCTCACAGACAGTATAAATGATCGGCCAAAGCTTCCGTACAAGGAGCGACTTTCTCCAGACACTCCTCTGTCGCTACTCTCCAGGGTGCTATGTCTAATTAAGCCAACTTGTTCCAAGCGCCTCTTGTCTTTTCATTTTTTAAGGTAAACAATATGTACCTTATATGTTGCAGTGTTCATAATAAACAATGTGCACCTTACATGTTGCAGTGCTCAGCGTAGTTTAAATGTTTTTCTTAGGGTTTAAGTTTGAAATCTTGTTTATGCAGTTTGGAACCAACGCCGCCTGCTCTGAAAGCCATTTGCGACATAGCAGGCGGCAGAAATTCTCTTTTGACAACAGGCGGCGGGGGCTTTGCGGGTAAAGGCGCAATAACAAAGAAACAAGATTCACAAATAAGCAGGGACAGATTGATATCACAGCAGTTATGTAAAGCAAAGCCGGCCGCGGATCTCGGGGGATTTCTCCCGCCCGTCCTCGTGCAGATGGCGGAGTGGAGTTTGTATCAGGGCTCGGGCATTAGAAGGAGCCCTGGGATTTTCTATTCATCCCGCCGCCGATGATATTCCGGTGCAGAGAGCGTGGGGACAGCCAGGTACGCCGCAAACTTCTGCATTAACATTCAAGCAGGTCTCTGCGCGCCCCGGCGGAGATAATCTTGCGGCTCTGTGAGGGGGACGGGCGGGCTGAGCGAGCGCCCGGCCGCAGCAGCCCACGCGCTGCCCGCTCCTGGCCGGCAGGGGGCGCGCGCGATGGCGCGAGACCAGCAGTTCTGCCCGGACCCCTCTGGAGCGGCTCGCGCAGGCCGAGCGAGAGGCGCGCGCAGAGAAGGCTAGACGCGCAGGGAGGGAGAGGCACGCGCGCACCCGTGACAGGCACGTGCGGCATGGCCTATCACATTAGTGCTCGATATCTGACCAGGACGGGAGGTGGCCGGCGACTCGCAGCTCGCCGCCCCCCACTTCGGGGTGTTGTGATAGTCTTAGACCGGTATTAGCTCTGCTGTGTGGAGGCGCCGCCGGTGCATCAAAGGGCGTTATTAGTTCTAGCCAGAGGTGGGAAGTGGATTATTCTTCCGATGCCCCGCAGCCCCGCTGCCATGGCTACCGCTCTCCTTCGGCCCTCTGCTTATTCTCAGTCCACTTTACCGTCTTTCTTTTTTTTTCCTTCAGCAGACCCCTGTCTTACTTTCTTCTCTCTGTCCAGCTCCATCCTTCATCTTCTCATCACTTTCTCCTACCTTCAATCTTTCTACCTTCGGACCTTACTTTGCTTTCTTTTGGTTTCTTTAATCTATTTCCTCTTACCTTTTTCCTACTTCCCCTTCCTCCATTATTTCTCACTTTTTCCATTCTTTTCCTTTCTTTATTGCTTTCTTCATCTTTCCTGTTTTCTACCCATTCCTCCACCAATCCCTTTTTGTTCTCTCTCATCGTTCCTCATTTCCTCCTTCCTTCCCTCTCCCTTTTCCTTCCCTCTCTGTTGCATACTGCTGTGACGCTCCATTTTTCATCCTCCTTTGCCTACCTTTCCTGCTGCCTTTTTTCTCTCTCTAATCCAATGTTCATTTTCTTCGCTCCCAAAACGGGAATGGAAGTAGATCCTGAGGAACCAGAAACATTGTGACGGGCGCAAGTGCTTATTGCAATATTTACTATGGCCTGAGTGTGTTATCGAATATCTATCACAGGAATGTGCTCATCGGTAGGGGTTTCACCGATACTGCTTTGACACCAGTGGATGTCAAAGCAGTAGGAATGCAGCGAAATTCAATGTTCTCTGATTACCACTGAAGTTTCCTTCACTAATATTTTTTTATTTATATTCAGTTTTAACTGAAACCCTGTCGACAGCCATTCACTCATGAAACAACAGCGTTGCATCATCCTAACTTGAGACTCCATGGTAGAGACAGTGATCTGGTCTCCAGTGTTGCAAGTGCAGGGCGGTCCTTGATGCTGACACCTAGAGCCGCCAGACTTCCACGTGAGTGCTCTTTCAGGGCACAACACACAGAAAATGGGAGTCAATTTCACCCCACACTTCCAAGTTCCAAAAAAAAACCTACAAAATGGCAGCGCCACACAGTTTTTCAAGTTTTCTTGGTTTAGAACTTCATTTTGCAGAACAGTATTATGTGCATTTTTAGTCATTTGTGACTGTCTATGTATTGCTTTCATCTTTTCTGTCCACGAGGCAAACCAGAAGATGAGCTGTTGTGATCCTTTTCGGGATTCAAATGAATGTCTTGGTTTCATGGGCGGCCAGCAGCCCTCTCTCACACAGATTACAGCGGATCCCTTCTTGCTGGTCGGTTCCCATCCTGCCTGGGGACTGTGTAGGCTGGCGGGCTTCAAAAGGGGTGCTGAATCCAGGCATATTCTAATGGGTCATTTGCAGCCACTGTTGCACTTCTGCTTTTGACTGCTACAGTTGATATTTCTGCACTCCTGTTGCAGAGACCATTGATGCAAATTTTGCAAATTTCAAAGCTTTATTCGACAGCAAGTCATAAAAGCATGTAAACATCCTAACCCATACTATAAATACTACTAGATAAAAATCATTATTGTTAAAAACTCATTAAACCACAATGCTGTCGATTACAAAGTTAAAACTATCAACAACAATAAATTAAAACATTTCAGATATAAGCATGATTCTTAAAATTTATAATTATACATTAATCGGTGTCAGAGGTTCATTGATAGGTTCTGAAGGCTTTAAAGTGCGAAAGCGTATAATCCAGGCCCACCCTAAACATTTTGCGACAGCAATTGCCATACAAGGTGTACAGTCTGATTCGAGTATTCTTAAGGCCTCTTTACAACTACGTGTCCCCATATTTGTGCATACTGGTTTTAACCACTTACGTCGGGGGCTAGTGTACAGAGGACATACGAACAGCAGATGACAAATATCCTCAATCAGATCTTTACAACAGTGACACTTGTTGTCCTGGATAGGTGACCATTTAGAGGTGAACTCTTTTACAGGGAGAGTCCCAATTCTAAACTGAAAATACAATTTTCTATCGGAGACCCTTTCTATAATATCCCAATAGGCTTCACAAGATGGTAAGGGTTTAATATCGAGGAAGCGATCAGTTAACTTAGCGTTTGGACCAGAACTGTTAGCAGACATTAAAGTCAAATCCCAGTACATTTTTTTGATGGTTAACTCTGGTGGGAAGCTTGAGCCATTTGGGACATCCCATAGGTAGTCTAGTTCCAGCTTTAGTAACAGGCTCCTGATTTCCTTTAGCCATAGGATGGAATGGAAGCGGTCTACCCTGATGATGTCCTTCAGGGCGGTAGCATAATGGGCTAATTCGGGGGTTGACATGATCCGTCTCCAATAAAGTAGGGGACGTAGCCGTGCTATGTCCTCTATTTTTTTCCTGCCCAAGTCATATGCGAGCGGGACGGTTGGTGTACTTTGGGGAACCCCTGCTAAGCAGCGTAAGAACTTGTTCTCTGCCAATCTTAATTGTTGCAAGTTAGTGAAACCCCACAGTTCCGAGCCATACAAAGAGGCACTTATGACTTTCATGTTGTAAATTTCTAAGGCAGGAGTAATAGGCTTGGTTAAGGAAAGTTTATGCTTAGAAGCAATTGCGCCCGCCAACTGATGGAATTTTAAATCAGCCATATCAATATGACTTTTCCAGCTCATATTGCTCTGGAGAGATATTCCTAGGTACGTAGATGCCTCAACCTGTTCTAGTGGGATACCGTTAAACTTAATTGCACCTTTGAAAGTTTTCCGTGGATTCAGGGACATGAATTTAGTTTTGGAAGTGTTTATCTCGAGTCCACGTGCTTCGCAGAAATCTCCAAATGCGTTTATTGCCTTCTGCAACCCACTCGGTGTCCTGGAAACTATCAGCGTGTCGTCCGCAAACATGAGGACTGGCACGCGAGCCCCTGCTAATACCGGAGCGTCCGTGGGGGAACTGCTAAGATGGTCTACTATGCCGTTGATGAATATTGAAAACAGCGTGGGTGCCAGAACACACCCCTGTCGGACACCACGCTCGACAGGAAATGAGTCGGTCACCTCACCCTGGGCCCCCCACCTAATTCTTGCGCAGTTGTTCTTGTGCAGGCGGACGAGTAACGTTAACAGTTCCGGCGCCATCCCTGCTTCAGCAAGAACCCTCCAAAGTTTGGAACGAGGGACTAGGTCAAAGGCTGATTTCAGGTCTATAAAGACCGCGTAAAGAGTCCCATTGGTCAAAGTCACGTTCCTCCAATAAAGTGCAAGAAAATAAAAAACCTGGTCAACTGAGCTAGTGCAGGGTCGAAAACCAGCTTGGTACTGGGACAAAATGTAATTTTCTTCTACCCAAGATTGCAGTTTATTTTGCACTAAGCGACCTATAAGTTTTTGGGCTGAGTCTATTAGACTGATAGGTCTATAGTTGCTAGGTAGTGATTTGTCACCTTTTTTATAAACCGGAATTATTTCCGCACCTTTCCATGAGGTAGGAATGGGCGCACCCATAGCCACAGAATTAGCCAACCATTGAAAATACTGACACCAAGATAATCTGTCACTTAAAAACACGTCAGCTGGTATACCATCCATACCTGGGGCTCTCCCCCCAGTCTCACAGTCTAGTGCCAAATTGACGTCTTTGATTGTAAATATCTGCTTTTGGTAAAAGATGGTGGGGGGAAGTGTATACTCTCCTTCAGATGGACTACAGGCGTATTGTGGTCTAAAAAATATCTACCCATTGGTGTTTGGCAACATTGTTTTGTGGCGGTTGGGCAATCCCTCCTCTATCCCATTTAACTATGGCCCAAAATTGTTTCTGATCTTTAGCTACACAGGCATGTTTCAGATCGCGCCACTGTTCCTCGTCCCACTGTTTCTTGGCCACTTTCTGTGTGTACCTATAAGTCTCTCTGGCCTTTCTTACACCCAGAATATTTCCGGATCTAAGTTCGGCGCTGAGGTTCTGGCGGGCTGCTTTGCAAGCTTTGTTGTACCATCCTGGCTCAGGTGTTTTTATTTTCTTAATCTTGTCAGCTTTTATGGATTTCATAAAGAACCCTTGAAGTTTCTTAAAAAAGTGGGTATGAGCCTCAAACATAATTTGGGGGAAATTTTGGTTGGCAGATTGAGCGTGTAGATTGGCCACTTCGTCAATCACCGCTTTTTTAAGGTCCTCCAACTTCTCCAGGTTCTCGATAAATCTACCCCATTTAACGTGGCGCATATTATTCGATGCTACAATATCCAAGGTGGTTATCCCCCTCCTAAGTTTGGTTCTCTAAACCCATTAAATGCTTTGAGTTCCATGCAGAGAGGGTTATGATCACTTTCAACTGTGGATATTATGGTCATATCGATCAGCCTGTGCCATTCTCTAATATCCACCAGGATGTAATCTATTCGGCTAGAAAACCTACCATTGTCAAATGATTTTACACCCTGGCGATCAGACGGAGTACGCCCATTAACTGCTCTGAGCCCTCTCTCTATGCATAAAGCTTTGAGTTGGATGGCTACTGCTGACCATCTTTTAACAACGGGAAGTTCCAGCTGAGGGACACCCCATTTACTATCCTCCTCAGCAGCAAGAAACTGGTCCTCAGGTCCAAGTGGCTCAAAAGTGGTATTGACATCACCTCCCACAATGATGGACAACTGGGTTGGGAGTGCTGTGAGCTGGAGGTCGAGAGCTGTAATTACATCAGATGTATGTCCCCGGCCATCCCTCTAGCATAAATCTTAAAAATTGCTACTCTTTGACCGGATGCCCATGTGATGTTCACAGATAAGATGTCATTAGATAGAGAGCTCTGTTGCTTAATTTTGCAACATAGTGATTGGCGGATCCAAATTATCAAACCCCCTGGTGGTCGACCTTTAGCTTTTTTAATAGCAGGTGATTGGAAGTTTAGGAACCCCAAACGATATACTGGAACCAATGACCAGGATTCCTGAAAGAGGATGATATCAAACTGGTCAACAAAGCTACACCATTCAGGGGATGTTAGCCTGTTACCAATTCCAGCAAGGTTCCAAGAAAGAAAAGACAACCCTGCCTCAGTAGTTGGAAAGCAAGGAGGGTTTTGAGTTGTTGAAAAACTTTGGGTCTCACCCTCCATCTCAATCATATGTTCAGTATTGGTACGTGGGCTACCTAGTGGCTCTATTATTAGAGTCTTAGATACTAAACTGGCACGTTTATCTATAGGGCTGGGACATATCAATTGGGCTAAATCGATGTTCTCAGACAGACTCTCTGGGTTGTTAGATGCTCCCCTCTTTTCAAGTTGGGGAGTAGAAACAACATTTGCTAGGTTTGATCTCTGCGCTACAAGAGCGCACAATCTATCAGGTTTATCTTGGATCTTTTCCTCCAATCTATCACCCCTCTCAAGTCAGTCGCATTCATTCAGGTCAGACAAGACCCCAAACCTATTTTCCAGGCTGATACCCCAATTGCTGTTTGGATTGCTCTTGCCCCTATTAGAAATGGGATACCACTTAGATCTTGATCTCAGTTTCTTTTCCCTTGCAATAGAAATATTCCAGAGTTAGTGGAATTATAGCAGTATACCTACGTTGTGGGGGAAAAATATTGGCCAAGACGTTGGGGAGTACACTTGCATTTGAGAAGTTAAGAACTATACAATCACCCACAAATTTTTGGGGATTATCCCCTAGCCATGCTACTCTTCTTGCCATAATGATTTCCCCCGCTAGTTGTTGTTCACCCCAGGGAGACATCTTCATATTTTTTGACAACCAATACAATGATTTATTAATCAAGGAAGAAGTAGATTCCACATTGCCAGGCAGCAGGGTAGATACATTAGCTAAAACTAATACAAGTGGGGAAGCCTCAGCGATACATTGAAAAGTCTCATTCTCTTGGAATGGAATAGCAAGTCTTGGTGGTGGAATATCATTAACTACATTCTGGCCGTCCTTATCAACTAAGGAGTCAGTAGGGGGAGGGATAGCAGTCACTTTTCCTTCTGGCCCAGCCCCACACCTAGGGTGCTCTACATTTGGAGCAAGTCTACTTGACACCAGGGTTGATATACTACCCACCTCACCCACTGACTTGTTTAGAAGAACACTCAGTCTTGATACCTCTGCCGTAAGCTGGTCGATTTTGGTCACCAGTGGTTTAATAATGCCCTTAATCTTTGCGTCAACCATGCTAGCAATTTTTATAAATAGCTTATCCTCATACTCTTTATCATTGTGTAACCCCTTTACCTCTTTCTTGTCTAAGTTTTTAGATGCAGGGGTTGTCTTTTTTCTTCCTGCACATAACCCGCCACTTTTGCCCTGGGTTTTTCTACATGCTCTGACAGCTCTGGTCGCGGGTAAGGGGACGGGAGACAGGGGTTTCTGTACTTCAATAACTGGAACTACTTCATCTTCAATATTAGATTGTAAATTAATAGTGGAAGATGCACTTAGTTCGAAGATGTAATTAGCTAGAGCCTCTACATCGCCAACGACACTACCAGTGACCTGTGATGGGGATTCCAGAGATAGATCTAACATAGGACCCATCATAGGGGGAGAAAGAGGACAACTTAATCCTAATGATGCCCTTCTATCACTGTTAATTTTACTTACGACCTGCACAAGATAATTTTCCATGGTGTTAGGCACAGAGGGAACCTTTTGCTAGGACATATCTCACGAAATCGAGTAATTAGGACCGCACTATACTCAACACCGTTTGAGCCCACCCATCAGTACCAAATAAAGTTTCAACTGATACAATAGCTCCCTTGTATGTGATGGTAATGTAACGCTATGTAAAACATGCGAGTAGAACTTGTGGCCCAACAGAACCTTTGTGTCCGTATCCTTAGCAATATCGTATCAGGCCGCAAATGTAAGGGGGGTAGCCCGTCCCGTCCTCGTTCGTCCTCAGACGGCCTGCCCTTTGCCCGGGCTTCACCCGCGTGCGGTCCCGCGACGCGGGAGTTGTGTTCAAATTTCATGCGCCTCTGTGTCCGCCCCCGAAGCAAGGGAGCCTGGGTAATGGAGTTTCCTCCGCTCAGCGGCCGCGTCGTGACAGCAAGCGGCGGCGGGAAGAAAAGTAGGCAAGGCGTCCACACAAGGGAGCAGGTAAGTTCAATAAGTCCCCCAAAGTGACCACAGTGTCAGGTCAGCGTTACTCTCCTCTGTCTCTGCCTCTCCTGTACTGCTCTGTCACCGATTTTGCCTCCTGCTCCTGCTCCCGGTGCCTGTTGCTGCCAGCTGCTGCCCCCACTGCTGGCTAGCTCCGCAGCTCACGTGCCCTTGCCCTTGCTCTTCTGAGCTGTTTCAAGGGGCCTCTCTCTGCTCTCCTGACCACCCTGGACCCGCTCACCACTAGTGGGAGTGCCTCAGGATCCGCTCCAGTCTGCCAATCGACGCGGCGGCTCTCACGGCTGGAAGGGGGCTGACGGGTGGACGGGACGGGAGCGAGCGAGCAAAAACAATGACCACAGCAGTCCCGCTCAAGTCCCGCTCGAGCTCAAGCTCCGGTCCAGTCTGGCCACCCAAATTCCGTGCGTTGCGCTATCCCCAGTTCCAGCTCCCCGAACGGATTCCTCCTCCTCCTCTAGCGACTCCCCGCTCTGCTCTTCCGTCTTGAGAATATCTTGCCTGCTTCTCTCATCTCTCCTCGCTAAACTCTGGTCCGCCGCACAATCCTGTTGGGTGTCGAGCAACAGATCCAGATGTTCTAGAGTTCCCTACTGGATGCAGCTCAGGAGGGAAGAATCAACAAAACAGTACAGTACAGTACTGAACAAAGCGCTAACTTCTCATAATGGCGCTTTTCCAGAAGGGGTGCAAAGAAAACAAAGAGAGAAGCCAAACTCGTGCTTGCGCACTAACACACCAGATCCTAAAGCCACATCTCGATGGAGGCCAAGATCGCAAATGACTTCAGGTTTCTTGTAAGGATCTTTCCGAGCTCCACTCGACAAATCCCCAAGCACCATTTTGACCCACAAATCATACTGAAAAGCAGACTATCTACTGCCCCTGTTTATAAGGCGGGATCTGAATTAGAAATGGTAGGACGCGACCACAAGAGTGATTAATTGGACTCCACAAGAAAACAAAGACACATCCTTATATCTTCATTATTCTTTAAAGACAGTCTTGTATGGTGGTGTTCCTCTCCTAATCCAATGCAAAAAGAACAGATGATGGACGGTATGCTGGATTATTAAAAAATGTACCCCCAGTCACAGATCATTGTTAAATTGTTAAATTAATCATTTTTTACACACCACGTTGTTCCAGTTTAGACACAGCAATATGCATACCAGTATTGAACCCTGTGCCCCTTGGGAACAGTCTAGCCCGAACTGCCAAGCCATGTCTTCCCTGGACCGGAAACAAGCATCCTGGGACTAGTTTCAGTGTAACCCTTCCCACATAGAGCATCAAATGCAAAGGAACAGATGATGACCCGAATGCTGAATTAATCAAACAGTCACAGATCTGGGTTAAATTCATCGTTTTTATGCACGCCACACCGTTCCAGTTTAGACACTGCCAAACCAGTCTCAGAATGCTTGTTTCTGGTCCAGGGAGGACCTGGCTTGGCAGTTGAGGCTGGACTGTTCCCATAAGGAACGGGGTCAAGACTGATTTGCATATGGCTGGGTCTAAACTCTGGTGGCATGGTGAGCAAAAGAATGATGATGGATTTAACCCAGATCTCTTGACTGGGATTTATTCAGCATTCTGAACATCATTTGTTTGTGTATCACTTCTTCTATTTCAGACACAGACCTAACAAGCCTCTTTGATATTAGGTCCCATGGTAATTACTCAGAGGGCAAAACTGAGGTGAATGATTAGTGCCTGTAACTGATAGAATGTGCCTTCCTGAAGTCATGAAATGCTACAGAGAGGCTTTGACGTCCTGAAATTTTGACTATGTCAGTCTGTTTCCTCCTGCTCCTGATAGCTTAGTTTAGACGCCAGGCTTCCTGTCTTTAGAGGAACAAGAAGGGCTTCCTGTGTCGTGATAAGCTTGATGGACCACTACCGGTTACATGCACTACTGTGACCCGACTGAGCCCAGGAAGACGTCCTCCATGTTGTCCAAGATATCTGCACTTGAGATGAAATAGCTTCAAGTCAGGCACTTGTGGACATAATACTGCCTCTCAAACTTGAAACCTAATGGCCCGAAATCACATGAATGTTCAGGGAGCAGCTTAGAGGCTGTTTTGATGGCAGATATAAACATTGCAGAGACTTGAACTAGTGCTTGCAATTTTCCAATTCCTTGATCAAATGAGGTGTAATATACAGCGCATTAGGCTGTGTAAAGGATGTAACATAATGTTTTGCATCTAACTTAATATTCCTCTCTTCTGTTTAGGGACTCACTGGAACGAAGAGCAGACTAAAAGGTTCATTAACAGTGTGGCGGGCCGGCTGTCGGCCCACCAGGCCGGCTGCGGCTCTGGCCTCTGTCCTCCCAGCAGATGACCTCCGACCCCATGCACCCGTCTCCCTTATCTGGTGGGGATGTCTCTGCCTTCAGTGAACCCACCTGTGCAGCGATTGAACTGAATGCATTGATAAATGCTGAGCGGGGACCGTAGGGCATATTTACAAGCCCCTATCGCCACCGGAGTGTCACTTTCTTTACGCTCCAGTGGCATGGTTCCATTTTCCATATTTTAAAGGTGGCGCTAAGCCACTGAGTGTGGCTGAACACCACCTTGTAAATATGCCTCTTTCCGCCGCCGTCCTCTGCGGCGAAGGGGTGTGCAGTGGGTGTTGCTGTGGTCATTCCACCACAACACCCATTGCTTATTCACACTGCCCTAGATTGTCAAGGCTGAGGCAGCACCAAAAATGAATGCCATGGAACACCAGGCGCTAGAATGGCGATATGAGGAGAAATTAACCTCGTTTTTTGTTCTTTCCATGTGTGCTGCCTTCTGCAGCACACATAGAAAGAGCAAAGCATCATTTCTGATTGTTAATGTGCAGGAAGGTGTCCTTTCCTGCTCATAAACAATCGTCCCTGCAGCGCAGGCACCCTTGCAACATGGCAGCAGGTGCCTGCGCTGGCGCTAGGTAGCTTTTTTTGCACCAGCGCTAGGGGAAACACAGGGATGCGCTGTATTCTTGTGAATACAGTGCATCCCTGCGTTTTACAAATGTGGGAGTGCGGCGTTGCCAAAATTGAAGCAGCTCCCTACTCTGACATTTTTATCACAACTGTGCCCCCATGTTTTTTGTGACTGCTTAGCGTTTTTTTTACTGCAAGTGGGAGCTCAAAAACTCCTGAAATGTCCCTAACATGCAGGGACATTTCTCCCTGCATGTTCATGCTGTTGCTTTTCCCTGCATGGTGGACCTAGGCAGCAAAAATGAGTAACAGAACTCATGCCTCAATTGGGAGGAGGAAAGGGAGGAATACTTCAAAGCAGGGGAACCACCAGTTTGTTGGAATAGAACTGACGCCATAAATTGGAAGTGCTTCCGCTCCACAGAACGTGTGGTTCCGCTGCCTCATTTGGAGTTGGGGGAACTGCAGTGCTTAAAAACTTTTGAATGATTGCTTCTGGTTCACCCTCCCCGAAGTAAAAGAGTAAATACTTCCTTTCCTGGTTGAAAAAGTAGATCTCAGTGTAATATAGAATTTTAGCTCAATCTGGAAAGCTAAAGTATAGGACTTTGGTATCTTTTGAGATGAAATATTTAATAACGGAGCGTGGTAAGGTGTGCAAGGGTGAGAGAGGGCTTTTGTAAAACCCTAAACCATCCATTTACTGTGCAAGCTCTTTGCCCATCATATGCTTTTTTCTGCATTTGAAGTGGAGTTGATGGATGGACTCACTTAATGTACACATTTAGTTCCATCTTGCTTCCTTAACACAAGTCAACTTACTGACTTGCCCACATGCACTTTTCTTGTCTTCTTTATAAAGGTTGGCCTTTATTTGTCTGAAGTTTTCATCATATGGTCATTTAGAGATAGCTGTACGGTCAAGCTGAACACACAAATTCAGTGTTAAACAAGCAAAGAGGCTGTTCACTCTGATCTCTTACAAACACAAAAGAGTAGACAACCAAACTCTGAACCAGTTTGTTATTTGTTTATTAACAGGTCCTTTCTTGCCTGACTTCAACCACTTAAATACCTTTGGTATCTTTGGCGCCTGCATTAATTATAGAAAATGTATTACTCTCCTGTCCCCTCCAGATTGCCTTCTTCGTCGCCATCAGCAAATGACAAGTTACAAAACATGATTAGGCCAATACAAAGAGTCACAACCAAAATGAGTAGATCAAGTACCCACTACCCTCTTGAACTGGAACTTGCTGTATCAGAAGCTGGAGTAATTGGGGTGGGCTTGCGTTGTGAGAATGTGTGGACTTGCACGGGCATCCAGAAGTGTCAAAAGGCCTGTGGTACACTAAGTGCTGCAGCCTGACTCAATGACATGATGTGGGAGTCACAGATATCTGTGTTACCCACTCTTACATTATGAGATTAACTGGGGAAATTATTTTGGGTCTGAGCAGGAACATGAGGAGACTTGTCTGAATGAATGAACAGCGAGGGATCATAGAGTAGAAAATTGGAGTGAATGCTACTGATTTTGTTGGAAGTTTGGAGAGGGAAAACGTTCTGAAGGAATTGTTGTCTGTCTTAGACCTCCTTGAGAAAAATTAGCTTTATTCTTAAATCCAGACTTCCCCCTCTGCATAACATCCCTATTGAAATTTGACCGGGCCAGCCTGTCTGATCCCTGACCTCTGTAGACCTGTGCATAGTACCCTGATCTTGTCGACAATACACTAGGTACCCATCCACAGCAGAGTAATCTACAGGGCCATGGTCGTCATCCACACAGCGATCTATCTGAGGGCCCATGATTTCTTGGCCACCAACATTAAGTAGTACCCTCCAGGGTGACCGTTCTATTTGGTCCAGCATGCCCAGAACAGGCAGTGGTGGGAGGAGTCTTAAGTCCATGAGGTTCTTGGAAATAAAAGTAGGACTTATGGTAGTACAGGCCTGTGGTGGGCAAGGCAACCTCATGACGTGGTTGACTGGGACGTGAGGGACCTAATACGGGGTAATGAAGTTTACAGGTAATTAATGATTTCCTTTGCTTACAACTGATGCGATAAAGGAACATTACGGCATTCCCATGGAAGCCACAGGTGGTGTCTCACCAGCCTGCTCAAAATTGTGAGCTGGTCAAAGAATGCCCTGGGTAGGCAATCCACTCGCAGCACCATATGCACACTTACTCCAAATTTTTTGGCATCAACTGTCTGTGACCATCCACTGTGAAAGGTTTAACATCCACTGAGAAAGGTTCATAAATAGTCACAAATATATTTTTTTGTCGGTGTTCATCACACTTCTACTGCCACACCCTTGGGCCCACCTGGGCACACTAGGGTGACCAGCCTACTCCATGTCATCACAGACAATATTTCCAGGTCTGAGCTTTCACCTATAAATCATTGCTGTTAAACCTGTTAGCCATAGGGCCGTCTTCCCCCAAATCTTTTGCCTTACGCCTCCATATTTTTCTGCTCTCTTTTTTGTTGGCCGTAGGACTCTGTGCACGTTACCACTACTAACTAGTGCTAAAGTGCTTGTGCTGTCTACACAAAACATGGTACAATTGGCCCGACACCCAAATGGCAATTTTTTTGTACGTATAAGTCCCTAGTAAAGGGGTACTACATGTGCTCAGAACCTACAAATTAAATACTTCTAGTGGACCTGCAGCACTGATGGTGCAACCTACTCAAGTAGCCCTTTAAACATGTCTCAGCCTGCCATTGGAGCCTGTGTGGGCTTGTTTTAAACTGCCATTTCGACCTGGCAAAATAAACCTTTTTGCAGGCGCAAACCTTTTTTTTAAATCCATACAAGGCACCCCTAGGGTAATCCCTAAACAACCCACAGGGCAGGGTGCAATGTATTTAAAAAGTGAGACATATACTTTTGAAGTTTACATGTCCTGATACTAAAAAACTCTTAAATCTGGTTTTCACTACTTCAAGGCCTCCCTCTCCTATAGGATAACATTGGAGTTACCTTATTACATTTAAGAAGCTGTAACTTCCAAATGGGATCAAATAAACAGTTATGTTTGGTGTCTTTGGAATTGTAATGAAAAATCCCCTTTTAAGGTAAAGTCAGATTTCAAATTGAAATTTTGAAAATTAGCATTTTCCTTACTTAGTCATTTAATTCCTGCAGCCTGTCTCTTGGTCACATGGGTGGGTGTAGTTGGCAGTTGGTCTTTGTGTATTCCTCCTTGACAGCCACATACAAGAGATAGCTTAAGTGTCCCTGGATGGACCAACACTGGCAGGATGGGAGGGCAGAGCTGGGCACAGCCCTACTTACACTTGAATAGGCTGTGTCCTGCATTCACATAAAGGATTGCATACCCCCTGTAGTTAGCCTGGAGCCAGGACAGGGGAGGCAGGAAACCTGTGCACCTCTAGAAGCTTCTCCCATTTCAAAGGAGACACCAGGTATAAATATTGGACCTTAGACACCAAGTCTTCCGTACACTTCTGGACCTATGAAAGACTCTGCCCGGAAGAAGTACTGCTGTGTTAAAAAGACTGTCACTCTGCTGGACTGCTGCACTGAGGGCAGGCTTCCAACAACCGTGAACCCAGCTCTGGGACTCTGACGTCTAAGGGTCCTCTCCTCCCAAGTGGTGCCAGTCCGGTCCTGGACCCTTGGAAGTGGGCTTGAAGGTGCTCTGCCAAACCCAGCTTTGGTCCACATTGGAACCGACGCAAAATGGCGTGAAGCCCTGCAAAGACTCACTGCACAGTTGACTGCCTCATCTGAATCGACGCCAAGCAACGCAAAGCCTACCTGCACAGCTGCCAGCTTCATCTGAACCATCCCAAAGCCCCGCCAAGATACGCTGCACAGCTCACTTGAACCGACACAAAGCCCCGCAAACCCTTGCTGCATAGCTTCATCTGAATCTATGCCGAACTACGCAAAGTTTCGCAAAGTAATGTCGCACGGACTGCGCACTAATATTTAGAGTACTTTGTTCAGTGGGGCTAAGTTGGTCCCTGTAGCATGCCCGTGCTCCATTGCGGTTGGCTTGAACTTGTGACCTTGTCCCGGTCTAGCGCAACCAGATAACCATAGTTGGCACTTTGTGCTTTTTGGCGCAATTTTAATTTAAATCTTTAAAATTGCATATCTCTGGTTCTACTGATTGTATTTTTGTTGCACAAATACTTTACGCATTGCTTCTAAGTTAAGCCTGACTGCTCTGTGCCAAGCTACCAGAGGGTTGAGCACAGGTTAATTTAGGGTATACTTGTGACTTCTCCTTGACAAGGATTGTGGTTTTTGCATGAGTAGTGTTACACCCCCTCAAGCAGTAACCCAATTTCTTACACATGATATCAAGTGTGTCACTCTAAATAGTTCTATGGAATCAGACAAAGACTACAGCACCCACAGTGCACTGGGTCAACACACAAAAGCTCAGGAATGGAAACTGTGTTTCTAATGACATGGAGTGAGGTGGTCCCCCTAGGTCCAATCAGGTTCATACTCTTATGCCTAAACTTGCAATTGCTGAAAGCACACCATTGCCCCTATCCGCAAAGATTGGTGTATGAGAAAGTGTGTATCATTGCGGATTTCCCACAGTTGTAAGTTCCACCTAAGACTGTAAATGGGCGAAGAGGCACCCTTTTGCATTGATTTAGAATGTGCCATTTGTGCAAACAGATGGCACCTTCACCTCTATTAAATGGAGGTGGTTTAGTAATAGCTGGGGTAGAAATGTATATGAAATAAACTTCCTTTTAGCTAAAAAAAAAACATAGGAGTTCCTTTCCTCTCAGATGAGTACATCTAACTTTTCCAGTCAGAAAGCAGAGCATAGACAAGGGCATAGAAATACCAGCCAGCAGGGGGCGCGGTGTGAGGAGGCTAGCTGCATCTACAACTGCGCGTAGGCCACGGCATTACTGTAAACACCACTACTGGAACTTTGTTCTTGGCTTCAAAATGTCTGCTGTTCTCTCAGGCACTCTAACGGACCAGTACCTGTCTTTTAAATGTGGTTTTCACTTTGAAGATTTTATGGACTTTGTGAATACCCCATTGTCTAGGCCCCTTTATATCAAATTTAGACTGGGGATTTTACCAACTGCTTCTTTTATTTCCTCTTGCAGGAGTAATGCTAACGCCTCCAACCTTTGCCCCATGGGTTGTCGGTCAGTTGAGGAGGACGAGCAACCACAGATGTTCTGTAGTGCACACAGTAAACAGCGTACCCGCTGGATTATAACCCCTTTTATGTGATCTTAAGCGATTTTTGATCTCAGCACATGAGCAGTTGCTAGACTATAGGGTTTGAAAAAAGGCCCTGTTTAGTTTCCTCTTAGTTGGAAGCAGAAATGTCCTTTTAATTAACTGAAATGTTTACAATTTATTATGTTTTTAAACCTATGCTGCTGTATGTACTTTTATGTTTTTTTTAACCGAAATAATGATAAATGATGATGAAATAAACTTTCTTTTAGCTACAAAAACAAAGGAACTCCTTTCCTCTCAGGTGAAGACATCTAACTCTTTGCCAGCCAGAAAGCAGAGCACAGACAAGGTCATAGCAGTAACAGCGGCGTCTCCCGCCAGCCAGCAGGGGGCGCGGTGTGCGGAGGCTTTCTGCATCCACAATTGCTTGCAGGCCACTGAATTACTGTAATTACACCGCCTAAGCTCTTTGAACAACACCTGTGCTTGCCGAGATGGCAGGTAAAGTGGAATACAGAAGCAGCAGGGATTACAAACAGAGGGAAAGCAGGCATCAGGCGCTGCTGGGCAGGTCTCTCAAGAACAGCAGGGCCCTGGGCTGTGTCGAGCCATGTGGTTCAACAGTCCCCACCTGTTGGCAACTGTGATGAGAGGGGGAGTGTCATGGGGGTGGCAGTGCCACAGTGCTTCCAGGCCATGACAGAACACCCAACCAATCACCTGGAGCTCAGCAGGAAGGCGCAGCCGGGCTTATTAAATACAAAATAACATGTCCAGACTTCTAAAATACAAAAACATAATGTCAGGGTTCTAAAATACAAAATAACATGTCTTGGGAACAGTCACTCGTTTTATATCTTTGAGAGCTTTTCCACATTTGACGTTGACACAAGAAATAATGACATTTAAAGACATATAGCCCAGTAACGCACAGTCGGAAGCGGGGTTGAGAGCAGCAAAACTAATTTTTCGGAATCACAGAAAATAAATCCCAAAATTTGGAGCACCCGTGTCTACGAGTACTGAATGGTAGGGTGCCCCCATATGTACCAGCTCAGGCATCCCATCACTCAGTAAATTCCCAGGCAGTGATAGACTACACCTTAGTATGCCACTATACCATGAGGCCACATTCTACGGGCTGGGCAATAGGTTTAAAAGTGACCACCACCCGCAAATGATGAGTTTCAACTTAAAAATGTCATTGCACGAACTAACGGCACCAGTAATAGGCCACGCTATGATGTCCAACTAAAAAAGAACTACAGTGGACGGTAACTAGTATTGAGGATGTCGAGCTTCAAGCGAAAGAGCTATGGGAAAGTCTATATGATGCAAACCAAAATCTGGGTCATTGGGATCAATTCTCAACTCTGTTAATACAGGAATATGCCGGTCGCCAATCAGTCACAGCAATGATACCACCCACGTTTACACTTTTACAAGGAAGAATTCAGTCAAACTTATAACTGCAAAAAAGAAGCTGAATCGCGCGTTAAGAGTACTAAGAAACAACCCGAACGCAAGAGACCGGAGCGAGGTCTTATCAAAGCTAAGGTCCTTTTACAATAAAGAGGTATGGCTCCAAACAAAAACAGAATTAGACCGGTACTGGTGCAACATCCTCTATGCCTCCAAACGCCAAGACTTAGTTAATCATTCTACCAGCGGGGAATCCCTCGGCCTGGCATCAAACATCTCAGAAGAAACTTGGAGCAGACATCTAGGAGCCATGTACAGGGGCACAGTGTCCACAACTGGATCTTTAAAATCAGTCCATGGTAATCCACACTAGAGCGGTGGAAAAAATCATCAGCAGTACCTGCAGGGCTGGGGCCCCAGGACCAAATGGCATCCCCCAAGCACTTAAAAACAGAAGCCGCAATACTGGGCGGAGAACTTGGCCAATGTATTCAATTACATTCTTTCTAGCCAAGTAATTCTTAATAATTGGAGCATCAATATTGGCCCCTATTCATAAAGCCGGCCTACCTGCAGATCCTGCCAATTATCGGTTGACAGCCCTTATGGACTGTGAGGCCAAATTCTTTGCCAAATGCCTGCTGCCCGAGCTTATGGCTTGGGTTGAAACTAAAAATCTGTTGCCCAGAAATCAGACCAGGGTTTATCAAAGGCCTAGGTACATCCGTCAACACTCAGATGTTGGCCCTTATAACAGAACAAGCAAGACAGCGTTCAATTAATCTACATCTGTGCTTTGTTGATTTTTGTTCAGCTTTCGATACAGTGCAGAGAAACATTCCATGGGGTAAATTATTAAATTGGGGTATTTCATCTACTTTAAATTAAATTACTGTATACAGATACATGGACTAGAGTCAGGGCCGGACTGACTACCGGGCGTTTTGGAATGCTGCTGGGCTGGGGGCTGATTTAGTTGATGGGGACCTGCGTGTACTGAACGAAATTCGTTTTGCTTTAGTTATTTCGAAGTACACGCAGGTCTCCATGAACGAAATCAGCCCACACACCGCAGTGAAATCAGCCCCCTGCTGGGCAGAATTCCAAAACGCCCGGTAGCCAGTCCGGCCCTGACTAGAGTTAGGTTGGGTCAAGGCGCAACAGTTTCGAAAACAAAATTCCAACAATGAAAGGCCTAAAACAAGGCTGCTTCTTGGCTCCACTCTTGTTCAACTTGTACCTCGCCGATATTACCCCTGGTCTGAACAGAATCAATTCACATTCCTCGTCGGTGGCTGGCTTTAACGTTTCTCATCTGCTGTACGCTGACGATATTCTCTTACTTATTTACATCAAGGTGGGGCTCCAGAGGCTTATTAGCGAAACCACCCAGTATGCCTCGATTCATGGGTTAAAAGTTAATTTAAGTAAAACAAAAACCACGCTAGTGACACAGGGTTTAGTAATATGACCAAAACTTCATATAGAAGGCCTAAGTTTAGAGTTAGTACAAGAGTACAAATATTTGGGGATTATATTTGATGTGAGAGGCTCATTCAAGACTCACTGTGTGGTGATGCAAAGAAGGAACAACGCATTAACTGTAGCGTTTTCCGCACTTCGGAAAAACCCTTAGAGGGTTGGCCCTTAAACTACTATTACAAATCATGGCAGCCAAACACGCCCCATGTCTGATTTACGACCCTGAGAGGGAAAGCCGATAAAGTAATAGACAAGCTCACGATAGGGGCCTATCATCACTTATTTAATCTCCCAAAACAGGACTCGCCTGCACACATTCGATTAGAGTTTGGCCTTAGAAGACAAAATACAAACAGTTTCGGGGCATTTTTGAAATTCTGTTATAAACTAAAAAAAGACAACAACTCTACTCTGATGACAACCGTATGGCCGGCTATAGCGACCCCAGAAATACGTAGCCCATGAATATTTTAATCTGGACATGACTACATTTAATAGAGTGATTAACGGGACCAGTAAAAAAGTGTCATCATTGGTGGATAGAGAGGCCCTAGCGAAAAGATCCCACGCTTGGATGGTAATTGCATCATATGGCCATCTAAAACCCCAGAATTATCCGGCGGGTTTGAATGGTCTAAAAGCAAAGCTAAAACTTTCCAATTTCGTGGCAATTCTCCAGTTTGGAAAAGGAGGGGCATGTCGCCTCTGTAATTATTACAGAGAAGACGTCTGTCACATAGCTTGTAGTTATCCAGCTTTATTGGGAGAACGCAGAAGCCTGCCAAAAGAGGGTTTTAACGAATATGCAATTCGCACATGGCTTGTTGGGAGAAGATTTATCATTTACTGGTAAATTTTTAAAGTTCATTGAGGTAGCGGAGGGTAAACTAGCTAAATGCGTATAATACCGATTTACGATGTCTATTACGCTATTTACCCATGCTCAAACTGAGAGGAACGAGACGCACCAATAGTAAGGGTTTTTTGTCATATAAATGCTCAAGTGGTTGGATTTATGAGGAAAAATTTTTGGGATTTTTTAAGTTTTCTAATGTAAAGAATTATAATGATATATATAAAAATATCACACAGCACTTTAAAATCCTTAAATAAGAAAGTGGGCCAAACAGATAAAGGCCAGGTAAATAACAGAATAATCACTTCTCCTTTTGAAACTTTGAACCAGTTTAAAGTGCATTTTATGACTTTGTTACTAGGTGATTTTAAGCTTGGAATATGAAATGTGGTATATTTCAAGTTTATTATTAACGGAATATAAAATTATTATTTAGTTACTTACTTTCGTACCATGGATAACCAGGCTGATGATATGCAAAAATCATAGATTTTTGTTTTTATAATTAGTTTGGTTAATGATTGCATGTACTCATTAGGTGTGGTTAATCCATGACTAGTATTTCGAATTAGGATAAAAGAGGATCCCTGTCAGGCACGTTGCACTTTGTTGATTGTTTTGCACAAATTGAATTGTGGATTAATCCACAATGGTGTAAATAGGACATCTAAGGCGCAATGGGCCTATTAAGTGCAATAAGAGTTTATGAAAATTTACAACTGTAGATCGGTGGTGTTAAAAATCAGTTTCTACCTTGCCGCTTTGAATACATTACGAAGGTTTTAACTATATTTTAAGACGGTTCTTTTAAAATTATATTTAGTTATGATGTGCCATACGGAACCGTAAGAGTGTCATATTGTAAGTTTTACTTAACTGAACAATAAAGTATCATTTCCATTACAAAAAAAATTTAAATCCCAAAATACGAAGCTGTTAGAGCTCCTGTGCTTTAGTCTGGTATTGTTTGGGTTTTGCTTGTTATTTTATGATTGTTTACTATTTTATTCTTCTACTTTGGAAGGATGTGTGAGACCTCCTAGAACATTTTCCAGTGCTTAATAAAGGAGGGTTGCCCAGGGACAGGTCTTCTATGATTTACCTCGAGTTGCAGCACAGTAAAGATGTGGAATTCACAAGCCATAACTTTCTCACCACTGCGTGTTCCCCGCGCCGTCGTGCTAATGTTTAAAAGTTGTGTTGATGCTGCTGGACCACAGCGGTGCAGAGGAGGAAGGCTGAAGCAGCCAGATGCTTCCGGGAGGGATATGAGGTGATGGACCCCGTCTGAGGGAGAGGTCTCCAGAGAGCGCTGAGAAGGTCCTGCACAGATCCAAAGGTCACGTTGACGTCACACACTTTCAAGAACCCGTCCCTATGTAGAGATGTCCATGACTCTTCTATTTCAATGGCCTTGAGCTTGACAGCAGCAGGAGCACAAGGCGACTGGTGAGACATCTCTTCCACAAACAGTGCCTCCTCGCGAATGCTCTTGTGTCCTGTGTGAGCACTCGGCTACAGTGTGCCATGAGCAGCACCATCACCGTCCACCCCAATCTAATCCCAGTCACCACGACCTCCGCCAACCAAGTACCGGACTATGTAGCGCGTGTAAGCAGAACCTCTAGCGGAGCGCCCTGTGCATCCGCAAGAGGGGCTGCTCTGTGCTGTCCCTTCCACGTGACCACCTGAGGCTAATTTAACTCTTCTCATTTGGAAATGGATAATCCACATGGTGCAGCACGCGACTTGTCCTCTGACACATAGTCCGCCAAGATCCTCTGTTGTTCTATCTTTTAACCACCACAGGGGCTTTCATAGCATGGCAAGAGCGATGCCGCAAGGCATGCTCAGCCACGGAGACGCGCTACAAAGTGGTCCTTTACTACATGCATGGGACACTACCCTTAACGCAGCGATGCATTCTCTTCTGAACCTCTTGTTTGAGGTCCCTCCCAGGTGAAAGTGTTTGCAAATTTACGTCTGGCTACAGAAATTTCAGGTCGGTATTTGGACAAAATATTGGAAACACAAATATCGTGACAAAAGTATCGAGGACAAGAATATCACGTAGGTCATTTTCTATGGATAAGTAAAGTTTTACTATATATAACTCCACATATTTGAACCTTGACGATATGTATATCTTCAAGGTGCGTAGATCTGGGATCAAGAATAATACTTACCTCTTTGCACTTTACCTTCTCTATATTATTGTCCTCAATATTTTCGGCACGATATTCTGTGCACACGATATTTGTGTTTCCGACATTCTGTCACTGATCCGCCAGGTCACCAGACACAGTAGACCAGAAAAGAATCTGATGACATCAAACATGGAAAAGGCAAAAGATAGGGAAATGGAAAATACAGACAATGTTAAAAACATTTCCTGGGCAAGATAGCTCTGCTGTGCTACACCAGCCATACAAAGTTTGACTCCTAAGCGACATTTTGTACTTAGTGTCCCGTCCTCTCACCTTTGTTCTTTTTCTCCCTTGATTTATAGTCATCCAGTGAGTTTGGTACTTACTTTATCCTGCTAAATAGTATCTCCCTTCCTCAATACCAGAGCTGCAATGTTTTCAACCTCTGCTTCGGATCTTGGGCAGGATACCAGGTCTCTCTGGGGGCTACTCACAGTTTGCCCGCATGCCGCACTGTGTAAGTCATATGCCAAAATACTGGTGAGACGTCAGGTATATTACGTTATAGGGCATCCCCTGGTTATTGCGGTCTTTTCTTGAAGGTGAGGAAGGAGCTGTGCCTTAGTTATTGGCCAAGAGGCTGTCCCACAGTCTTTGTTCCTCCCAATCCATCCCAGGTCTTCCCATCAACCACCTGCAGGAGTGAACCTGTCTCCCCTCTCCCTTTCCTCCACACACAGGTCTCCTGCATATGGCTGGACCTGAGTCCTAAGGTGAGCCGCACTGTATGGGGGGAGCAGGGCTTGAGTATGAGATCCTCAGCTTGCATGTACTCAGGTCATTACAATTACAAAAGGTCCCTCCTTCTGTTCTTCCGACTCCCTTTCTCCCCCCCCCCACCCTTTTTCACTTCTTCCTTTTCTTCTTCCTCTCTTCCACTAATCCCTCTCATAGGCCCTGCCGGACATACTTGGTATTTCCTTCCCCTCCCCCCCACCCTCACTGCCTCACACCATTCCTACATCCTACCCCCTCTTCTGCACCCCCCTTTCTTTTCCACGCTCATCTCTCTTCTCTTGACTTGTTGTTGCCTATCACAATTTGTGTAATTCAGACCATGTAAATTGAGCTGTTTCTATTGTGTTAATTGGTTTTGAATGCTACCTCATTGCATTTTGCTATATTGTAAGTCCTACTCATTAAACCCATGTGAAGCGCTCTGTTACCCTTGGGTCCAGCCAGCGCTATATAAAACCTTTTAAATAAATGTGACAGACCGGCCAAATAATGGCAAATCCCCAGCAGGCCTTGGTAGAAGCAAGAATGAAAAAAATAAGATGACTCAAAGTCGCCTTCTATAAAGACACACCGCTATTCGCCAATCACCCTCGCGCAATCATGTCTTCTACTCTGCTGTCATAATAACATGTTAATGGAGTAGATACTATGAATATATTCATGTAAGCGTGATTATCATCTTTACAAGAACAGAACATTACGAGTACGAATGTGCATTTAATTTATTCACACATGTTCCCTTTTTTAATAACTAGTGCCACATGTCATTCACAGAAGGGGAATCCAGGCCATGAAGGGGGAAGACAGAACATGATATTTACCACTGCCCTGGGGTGTTAGCCAATAAAGGGGCTTGTAGTGTGGACCAGCTGAACATCTCACATCCTCCTCCTCGTATCTGCAGATCAGCAGGTTAATATCTTGCTCCTGACATTGATTTCTGAAAGGGAAAGTTATGTTTTTTTTCAAAATAACTTCACTTGCTAAAAGAAAATGATGTAAACGATTAGACATTGGATAAGGAGTCAACTCGTGAATCTTGTACTGTTTTTAGATTCATAAAGGTCTGTAAAGCCTCTCACATGTGGTACCACAATTGAAAAGGGAAGTGTGAGAGGCTGCAATCACTATATGGTGCTTTTTGCAATATATCCTATAACCAGAGCCACTGTAATTATGCAGCAGTGGAGAGGTAAAGTATGCTCTGATTTACCCTGTGCATAGGGATGAGAAAGATCCTCCTGTTCCATGCAGTCTGGACCAAAGATACGTCCAAGGTCGCACAGCTGCGCGCATCTGTGTTCGATGATGAGAACGAGGGGGTTTAAGGAAGTCCCTTTATGGAACTGATGCTTTCTCTGTTCTGATTTCCACCTATGTTTATATTTTGTTCGGATCCTCAACCATATTAATATTTTTCTGTTGGAAGGTGGGTTATAGGGAGTGGGTATGTTGGCACCTAACACCAGTAACAAGACCACCAACACAGTACTGGATCCTAAATAGGGTTTCTATACATTAGTCCCTTGCTCAACCCTTGGTAGCTGACACCGAGCAATTAGGCTTAACTTAGGAGGCAGGCATGTAAAACATTTAAAAACACCAATACAGTTAATAAGTAGGACACAACACACAATTAAAATTCACAAACCAATTCATAAACTTAGGAAATATTTTTCATCTTTAAAATGACACCAAACACGACCAAAATTCAATGTAGGCAACTGGAGATATGAATTTTGAAAGAATAAAAACTTTCTAGTGCTTAGAAACCAATAGCATCACGTCTGGACATCTGGTCGTGCTCGACCAGGATTCAGTCAAAGTTTGAGGCTGACCGTGATAGAACCCTGCTTGGACAACCCACGCGGTAGGCTTTGGCTAACATAAACCTTCAGACTTTTCTGTTCCGGGTCCTCGCTGCTCTCCACTGGATTCTGTGAGGGTTCACCAGCTTGACTTTCAGGGAGATCCCAGTCAATCTCTCCAAGTCGGACCTCCAGAGCTCTTCAACAGGACGAACCTGAAATCCGGGCCTGGTCACAGTTGAAGATGGCCAGGTTGACACTCACTCGCAATCGGGTCAGTCACCTCACGGAGCTTTTTCCCAAAAATTTCCCAAACTTCTGGAGGTCCTTCCAGAAGGTCTCCTGGTGGGTTCCAAGTGTCCAAAACACACATCCAAGGGTCTGGAATCTTCTAGATGGTCCTTGGCAGGACTGGACTTTACTTCCCACAATGCACTTGGCCAACCACTTAAAACTCCACTGGACGCACTCAAGTAGGGAGACTCTGGCTGGAGAAGGGATGGTTAAGCTCTGTTAACCTGTAGCTGCAGGGAGCCCACTCCTTACTCCTTCTTAAAGCAAGACACAGTCCTAAGAGCTTAGGTCCCAGTTAGTGCAGCAGGTGCTATCTTCAAGAGGCAGGCCCTTGGGTGCAGATCACGATTCCAGCAGGACAATCCTCCTTGTTGTAGTTTCAGGCAGCAGAACTGAGAGGCTCTGCACCTCTCACATACTTAGCCAGTGTTCTCTGGTGACAAGCAGGGGAGCACCCCTGTCCAAACCATGGCAACTTCTTCCAAAAGTGTGGCATAGCCTGGCATTCCTGTGCCTCACGGAGCTCTCTCCATCAGATAGCCTCTGCCCAGTCAGGCCACTCATCACCTAATCAGCCCCTCTGGGCTCATCAATCAGGGAAGAGTGCGAGAGGCTGGACTTTGGCTCACAGAAAATAAAGTCTTATAACTTCTTTTCTGTACAAGGTATGATAAATTCAACAATTCCAAGTTGCTGGATTTATCAATACCATTCTATTCAGTCTTTGAATGATACTTTTACACTCTCTTGGCAAAACGTACGTGTCCATAACATATTGCCATGTTAGCCCATGAGGCCAACTATCTCCAAGGGGAGAAAATGAAATGTGCAATTTCTTCCTCACCAGGGTTTATAACAGGTGCGGCCCGTGCAGGTAGGAGCAGTGGGGGGGGGGGGGTATGGGGGAAATTCGACAGATGACAACGAGGGGAAAATTCATTATTTATTTAATTTTCCCTCTGCATCGTCTGTCGAATCCACCCACCCTGCCCCGCCCCATTGGTTTTACCTGCACAGGGTGCTCCTGGTTTATAAAACCACTTTTATAAAACCTCTGCTCATAATTACAGGACCCCCCACCCTTGGAATACCTAGGGAAACCTAGGGGTTCCTAATATACACAAAATATTTTGGTTATTATTTCACAATGCCCACATCACCAAAGTCAGATTTGTATTGAATTTCCTACACTGGGGGAAAATAAAATGGCCAGCTTTCACTCACCAGGGTTCATAAAACCTCTTTTATGGGGACCCTGCTGATAGTTACATGACCCCCACACCCCCCACTCCTGGAACACCTATGGGAGGCCTTGGGGGTACCCACAATGAAATAAATAAGGTAGAATATCACTTTTAATGTGCCCATGCCACCAAAGTCGAGTTTGCAGTGAATGTTTACTTTTGTAAGCAGTGCTGCAACACAGGACTGCTTTTAAAATGACCTCAGGCTCTCAGCAGTGAACACATGCAAATGCACAAAGGCTGCTGGCCTCTAAACTGCCATGCCCTATTATATACTAGGGACCTATAGGTACTTTTCATCCTCTGGCCCTATTATCTACTAGAGACTAATAGTGTAGATAATACCAATTATAAGTGTACCTCAATGTATGTCTTTGTGTTTAACATAGCACTGGCCCTGGGCCTGACTAGCAGAGCCCAGGACACAGTCAGTCAGCTACCACCAGTTCCATTCAGCACCAGAAAATGGGGGTGAATGGGCCAGAAAGGGTGACTTTCTAACATTTGCATAACTGACAAGTGATTTACTAAATGCATAAAGCCTGCAACTGTGCCTAATTTTGCTAATACACATACTGGTTTGGAAACCATCCTCTCTGTCATTCTTGTGGATCCAAATGAGTTTGAAATTTGACTTGTTGTACAGATGTTATACACTTTCAGCCGATATCAAAAGGGCCATACAAAAAGGTGACTGGATCTGCTGGATGACTATACCAGAGCCTGCAGGTCTAGAAAGTTGCTCTCTATCAGAAATACAGAGTCAAGCAAAGAGGCACCTTTGGGTGAGGGATGAGGTACAGGAAGCAGGAGAAACACCATCTCTTATTTCTGCACAAAATACAACCCGTTCTCCGTGATGTAGACTTGGGAACTATCATGCAAGCCCAGGAGTTGTCTTACCTAGAATGTGGCAACACCATACATGTTGAACCCCCGCTGCCACTGCGTCCATGCTGCACCACACCGGAAGGGATCCTATGGGTTGCTGTACAGCTCACCACATGTGAACACAGCAGTCCCTACTTGATATACTTGCACAGTGGGCCCCACTTGGCCTGGGCCATTGTCAAGATGTGTAGCATAACCTACAGCGCAGTCACAACCAGCTTACCAGCTGCCTGGCCTAAGACTAATACACGCTTCTTGCAGTCAACACAACACAAGCAGCCATGACAAAGCCAGGCTCCAATTCAAACAATGTAAGGTGAGAAAGAGCTGGAGGCAAGCCTTATCATCACATGCACACAGGATATGGAACAATGTCTGTCTGCACAACACCCTCACATATCATTGCAGCTCTTCAAAGATCTGAACGCCCTTCTTCCCAAGGAGTGAACTCGTCGATTTATCATTCTTGGAGAAGCACATCCCAGCTCTTGCCTTTAGACACAACATATGAGAAAGCTTCTTCTGACACTCTATGGCTGCCCAATGTACATGATCAGGAATCAGTCTTCAACACCCCTTGCACACAACTGAGTTGTGTTCTCCCCACTTCTCTATTTATTTATTCAATACAAAACACATTATACCAAAGGATGTTAGAGCCCTTTACATTGAGTAAGAGTGTAAACATTAGTACGTCACACAGGTTTCATGAAGCATATAGTTCATATCTATACATTCATTCATTATTTATTGACATTGGTTAGTTATAAAGAGCTTGCAAATTGCCAGTGAAAGAGAAGACCCCAATGAAATAAAATGGGGGAATAGGGGAAAGAAGTGGGAATTCAAGAGGTGACAGTGGACTTAAGATGTGGGGTACCTTCATCTGGGTCAACAGTGGGTGATTTGTCAATTGGGCTTTGAGAGAGTAAAGCAGGGGGTCCTGTCGTGTCCCCATAGTTACAATATTCCACATTTTGGGAGTGTAGACTTCTTGGTGCATCTTTTGGTTTTTAGATGGAAGTTACCAGTTATGATCAGAGTTCTCTGGTAGAGTTGACCTCTTCACTCTGTAGTGTGATGTGCTTAGTGTCAGACCTTAAAAGGATCCAGGCTCCTTTGCTCCCTAGACAGGCCTGCTCTTTACAGGAACCAGTAAATACACATGCAAAGCTCTGCTTTCTTATGTGGGTCAAACAGCTACCCTGAGGGGAGAGCAAGCAATTTATTTAATTATATAATAAACTAGTGGCTACTTTGCAAACCATGAAACTGAAGAAATGGATTCTAATGAGCTTTACCACTTGTCCAACGCCTATTTGATGTAGGACAAACAATTATTGTCACTGTGCCTGGCATTGTTAGTGTATGTGATATAATTGTGTAAAAACCAGCCATACAATGTGGAGTACTCTTCAAATGATATGTCCCACTGCTCCTCCATTCCTCCTGCCATATCCTTTTTCCGTTCTTGCTCCCAACAGGGACTCCATTCCTCTTCTGTATCCAACGTATGATGTTGGCGATGCTCCTTCTACAATTTTAATCATCTCTGTAAAGCGCTGTGTTGCTTCTGTCGGCTAGCTCCAGTAGACGAGGTCCACACTAAGATATTACCAAAAATGCCATGGATGAAGAGCTGATGTATGCGCTATGAGTGTTTTTTTTTAAAAACATTGTTTTATTAGTTTTACAAATAGTACAACATAAGAGGGACAGCTGTCCATATCCATAATAAATGTGTATTACAAAGGACAGTAGCAGAAAACACAAAAGCATTGTCCATAGTAAATATATCGACACATTTCCAATAGAAATAGGAAGGGAGTCAGACATCCGATCAATACATAATGACAATAAAATAGGAGAAACACAAATTACATATCGTGAACATCTGAGAAAGGAAACAGTCTGAGCATAAACAAGAGTGCCCTGTATATTGTCGCAGCAGTCCTAATACTAACAAAATAATAAATAAGAAGAGAACCAACTCCCCCCTCCCCCCGTTCGCTGGTTTGTAAATACCTAGAAATAATCCAATCTCCTGTGGGACCACCTCTGGTATGTTAAAAGATTGTGGTACATAGTGGTGCATAAAGACATATATTGACAACTTTGGTGGGCAAAAAGTGCGATAGATTTGCATTACCATGAATAAATAACAGACATTTACCAATTAGAGATAATCAAATCATTCAGGGGGATACAGGAGTTGTGGAGTGAGTCCGAACTAGTGGTGACACTGGGGGTGTAAAGGAATCAATAGCTTTGAAAATTTCCAACATGTGATCCTATTCCAAAGAGATGGGAGTCGTACGCAGTCCCCGGAATTCCTCCTGTTGGATTATAGCACTTTCAGCCATGCCCCATCGAATCAATTCTGTGTGCCAGTATAGTGGCGTAGGGCGAGAGGCAGACTTCCACTTCATTGTAATCGCTCGCTTAGCAATGAGTATGGCCAAGTCCGCGAGCTTGAGTTGTACCTTCTGTTTTTTGGGGCGTCCATGGAGGCCCAAGAGGCAAGCTTCTGGTGACAACCAGTCAGACGTGTTAGTGACTTGTCGTATGGCATAAGGAACAGCATGCCAATAGAAGCGAAGTCGAGGGCTGGCCCATAGCATGTGAACAAGGTCTGCATCTGCCTCCTGGCATCTAGGACAGGAGAGTTGGGCATCTGGATATATACTGTTAAGACGATGTGGTGTGAGGTAGGCTCTATGTAAGATCATGGATTGAATGTATTTAAAACAAGCATTTTGGGATACTTTCTTAGGGAATTCCAGTATCAAGGCCAATTCTTTGTCTGCAAATTTCTTATTTAGGTCTAAGGACCACCGGGTTCGGAGTAAAAGTAAGGGTGTGCTGGGGTGACTCCTGATACCCCTATACAACCAACGGATAAGATAAGGTGTAACTCGTGGACTAAATCATGCGTAGGAGGTTCAGGCCCTTCAGGAGCCCAGTGTTGCTTGATATAGCGGACTAATGCAGCATGTAGAAGAAATAAAGTCGGAGGAACTCCCTGGGCACGCAAGAAATTGTCATGATCAGCCAGAGTGTCTTCTATAAATAGCGCACCCACCGTCGAGACCCCCTCATTTAGCCATAAGGATAACATTTTATTAGTAAGTATACCTGTAGCGGTGGTGATTCCAAGTAATCGGATATTAGCGGAATATGGAACAACCTTCTTGGTGTATCTGAGTGTTTGTTTCCAATATAAGAGGGCCGTTTTAAGCAAGGGAGGGAGCGTATGTGGAATCCTACCAGTCGGTAATATCAAGATATGCAAAGTGCCCCGGTGTAAAAGTCGAGGGGTGTATTTTATTTCCTGTAAAAGACGCCCCGCTAACCAATATGACAACCATTGCAGTTGGCTATATAAGCAATAGGCCTTAAAATCAGGCGCTCCTAAACCACCCTACTCTGGCCGCAGTTGTAGTTTTGCCAGTCCTATTCGTCTGCGCCCATTGCCCCAGATCAGTAACGTATTTAAAGTTTTAAAAATGGAAGCTGGAATCACGACAGGTATGTTAACAAAAAAATATACTAGCCGAGGAAGCATCTCCATCACCAAAGTGCGATTCGTCCCATCACTGACAGTGGTAAGGAAATCCAAAAGCTAAACTGTTTCCGGAGGGAAGCTATCGCTTTCAGTATACTGCCATCAATTAGGTCTTGTGGTGTTCTATATATTTGGATACCTAAGTATTTAAACGTATCAGGTACTGTCTGTAACGTTAAGTCACCAAATAAGACAGGATCCGGGCTCTCCCTGTATCGCATAAAAAAAGCGTAAGATTTGGTAGCATTAATTGCCAGGCCAGAGATTAATGCAAATCGTTGCGCTATGAGTGTTCAGCGACTTTATTTCAAGGGATATGGAACTGAGCTATAGTATTGACGAGGCACACATAGAACAGACTACTGTATTGACAATTCTGTCTTACACCAGGGCTATGGTAAGAATGCCTGATGTCCCTACTTACCATAGCCAAGCCATTATAGAAGAAGCCAGGTTGCTCCCCATTGGGTACCCAAGTTAGGAAAGTGAGTGAATGGTTGGGGCAGCTTAGAAATGTTTAAAACAGGTACTGGGGCTGGTAAACTGTACATTACCAGGCAAAGCCACATTCCAGTTGTAACTAGCCACTTGATCCAATGCCAATTTCTTTTTTTCATCGTATTACCTCCTGCGTTGCCACCCAGTGTCGGTCCACTTATCATGGCCTCTCTTTCCTATGAGATTACTCTCACTAAATGAAAGGAGTGTGTAACCAAACCTATTTTAAAGCAAGCAATGACAAAGCCAAAAGTTCTCAGATTTGTGCTGCTAATGCAGACCTATTGGTTTCACCACTGCTTTAGGTGGATGCTGGTCAGAAACAGCAAAAAGATAAAAGAAATAAAAGAGTCACAATGATGTTTACCCGTATATGCACCATGAAACACGAGGTACTGCGTCATGATGCTACGGCAGCGCAACGTGACGATATGTACACATGCATGCATCATTAGACAGGCACACGCATATGGCATTACCTGGCCGCCATTTTGTTTTATTTACTGCTCCAAGATGGCGGATGCCAATCTTGGCATTACAAAAAAATATAATATATATATTGAAATGTTTACATAAACGAGCATTCAGAAAGGAGCTGCACAGCAGTAAATTGTAGCTGCTTAGCCCTCCTAAAAATATTTTAAAAAACACTTTGTTAAAGGACACAAACACCATCACAGGGGGGAGTGGACACCAATGTAGAAGTGAGTGGGAAAGTGGTCAACACACAAAGGGAGTAAAAACATGTGGGGAGCTGACAGGGAAGGAACGTAGGAGGTTGTGGCAGAGAAAGAGGCGAAAAAATATAAAAAAGCAACAAAAAAAAGCCAAGCAGCGAGGGGTGGGGAAAGCAGCAGATGAGCTGGGCAGAGGGAAGAAGGGGCAACACAGATCCCGCTGGGGACGGTATATGGGAGATTAGGAAAATAGTTACATAAATGAAGGCAGTGGAAGGACATAAGTCATGCAATCACAGCACATAAAGAAGTGCTCCAGAGGCAGAACAAATAAACAAAAAGGACATCCAATCACGAACACAGGACTGACCTAAAGGCCACATTATGTGTATATTTCAATATATTAGTGACTATGGCCCACAAGCATCAAAGGAAAAAACGATCGCGAACAGGAAGATTCGCAGAATCTGCCCCTTTGCGACCGGTATTTCTGCATTTGGGATGCATCTTCCCAAATGCAAAAATCGCAAGTTGCGATTGCATTTAAGGGATCGCAAATTGCGATTCATTAAATACAATGCAAGATGCCATTTAAAATAGCGATTTCTCAATTATGGTCCGCTATTTACCGAAAAATAATGCCAGGTGGTAAATAACGAAAACTTCGAAAAATGCCCTTGAAGCATGTGTGTGTGCACATATCAATTTCAGGGGGGCAACAGTGTGTCCTTTTGTCACCCTTGAAATTGCATGCGCAATTTGCGAGTACCTATTGTGTACTCGCAAATTGCCCATGGAATTTCCATTCATTCCTATGGGCCTGTAGGCCCATAGGAATGAATGGGAAGCCATTCCTAAATTGCGACTCGCAATTTGCTAGTCGAAATTAGGGAATGTTTGGGAATCGCTATTTTTTAAGCGATTCCTACATGCATAGGCTTTTGCGATTTCTTAATTGCGATTCCTTAATAATCGCAATTAAGGAATCGCAAAAGCCTACATTGATGCATGTGCCCAAGTAGGTCTTTGACAATAGACAGCTGAAGCTGTCTATAGGCGACACCTAAGAAGATGCACATGACCTGATCCTTGCTGTGAATCACTGAACTATCATACGACTTACAACTATAACCAAACTCCTTGAGCCTTGCATTAGCAAAATGATTGGTTATTTGTTTGAAAACGTTCGAATCTTGGATGAAGATTGGTCAATTTTCCACTATAGTTTCAGTACAGTAACTGGATTGGTTCAGAAGGTGAATGCTGCCAGTACATTGTGTTGTTATCTTGTCACGTTGGCTGTGCGCTCAAACACAGATGTTAATTGTAAGGCATGTCTGAGAAACCGCTGCTTAATTAAACATGGAGATTTGAGTGTATTTTTCTTGTACTGCAAAGTCACAAGATCTGGCAAGCAATCTTGTTGGAGTATACGGGGTATGAAAGGAAAGGCTGTAAAATGTGATTTGTTTTCTAACACAATAAAATTGAAATACCTGCCATAAACTGTACAAATATTTCAAAATATATCCGCAGTTAGGAAAACAAATGTATAATGCTGAAGTGTGATGTAAACAAAGATCTTAAGAGGATCAAAGCAAATTAAGACCTTTTATTTGGTGATGTGAATGATACATTTTAGATGAAACTCGTTTTCCACACATTCTCGTTTGTGCGTTATATAGTTTTACCAATACACCTGTCTGCCTGTGCAGATTTAAAAGAAAGGGGTGGTCTGTCAATGAGAGTGCCGATCACAGCAGGCTTTTGTTATACATTTGTAAAGTGTGCACCAGCACCATACATCACCCCTATCACTCTCTGGCTGAGTGGGAGGGACTCATTTGCTTCATGTGTTCTTTGTGCATCACTTGGATTTTTCACAATACTTCTAACTTCAGTGCGGTGACACTGGTGACAGCACCAGCACTCAGCTGACCACGCCAATGGCCAGATATTAGATATTGTCGCGGCATTTGACGCTGTCAGCCAGTGCCTTCCGCTGGGTCTACCCTGAAAACTCAGCCCGGGTGGAACCGGTTCGCATCTTGTCTTTCTGGGCACTAGCAAAGAGTGAGCCTTCGATGGTTACTTCTTATGTCTCCTTTACATCTTGCGGAGGGCAAAGGGTTCTGCACTCAACATCTACACACTCCCTTTAGCCACTTATCTCCTCTCATGGGGTCCAGTTTTATTCATATGCAGATGACACTCAATTCGTTTTCCAAGATGACATCCGATTTGGGCAAAGTATGGTTGGACATCAGGCAGTGGATGGAAGATGCTGGCTGAAGCCAAATGCTGAAAAGTAATTGGTGGAAGGATGGCCCTTTGGCACCATACTCTTTGGTCAAAGGAACTGGGTGCCTGCTCCCCCCCATCTCACTGTTAAAGGTTTGGGAGTCAGAATTGAATCTCACTTTCAGATGAACAGTGTCTCAGCTCTTGTCCCTTCCTGCATATTCCACCTGCTCAAACTTAGCAGGATCCTTCTGTTTCTTACTCCAAAATGGCAGACACTCGGATGTTCCATTGGTTGTAGGGTCACCTGTGACTACTGCGATGCTGCCTACCTGGGCATCAACAGAGCTCTTCTGCGTAGACTTCAAAGGATACCCAATGAACCGGTTGGGCTGATCACCTCCACTTCCGGGTCTGAGAGTCAGCACTTCCCTTCATGTCTGTGCTCGAGCTGTCCACACAAGCGACACTGTCCTTTGAAATACTACATTATCAACGGGGAAGCGCTGACCTTTCTCAGATCAGCAATTATGAGTCATACCCGGCCACCCCCTTCTCTCCACCGGTGCCCGTCTTACGCGCGCCCCAGACTTGGAGGACGTGTTTTTTCTATCTTAGCTCTTTCCCTGTAGTGCTTAGAGGTGAGCGAGCCACTGAACGCTCGAGCCAGGCTCGAGCCTGAAACCCGACTCTGGCTCAGCTCGAGGTCTTGTTGGAACCTCGAGCCCATCATGAGCCGGGCTTTCGTGTGGCTTCTGCCTATCACCCACCCTTCCCAGGATATAGCGTTACGGCCAGAGCTGCGGACTTTGGAAACCACGTTCAAGTCTTGGTGTCGGCTCCAGACTGAGTGTGTCAGGGCAAATCACTTCATCTGCCCACATACAATGAATGTGACCTTGTGTAATGTGACTGGTGCTCATGCAAAGTGCTCTGATACCGCCTGGTCAGGTTTGCGCTATCTGAAACATGCACAGAGTGTAAAAACAAAGCCTTGACACAAGCAAAAACAAACGGGATGCCCATTTATTGGCTGATTTGTACAAGGTGAAACCAGAAAGCCTGGAAAAATTGCGGCTTCCCCCCTTAAATGTTCTGATTATAGACAAATATTTGATTTCACCAAAACACATTTTTTCCTTATCGCATAGGAAAGCACTTTCAAATATGCGAGTTCAGAGTATCAGTTTGAACGATTGCATTTGATTTATTTGACGATAACGTCGCTGTATAATAATCTGGGCCATGCGCAGAGCGTACAGGAGAGCTGTCACGCCTCAGATCATGTTTTTAAACTTTCACTTTTCATAAGTACTTCCCAGTGCAGTGCTATGATGTGACGTATTCATGAGAAGCTTCCACTTCTTCAAGGTGAAGAGTCGTTATCATATTTTCACCTGATGTTAGTTGTATGATTTCCGTAGCAAACATTTTGAGGGTTGACCCGTGCGCGGGCTCTAAGAGCCGAGTCGGACCCTTGGCTCGGCTCTGGCTCGTCTCTCCCTTTTAATTTGTGGGCTCGCCCAGCTCCAGTAGAACTCTCTGCCCCCTGGAGCGCCGGCAGACCTCTCTGCACCGTCCCTTCAGAATAAAATGCAATTGATGACTTTCAATCGTTAAGTAGCTGATGCACGACTCACGCCTTTTGTTGCCGGTCTCTTCCTAGCGCCAAGAAACCCAAGCGCTGCTCCAGACCCTCTTCAACATACCAACCACGCTCGGCAGCAGTTGTGAGCTGCCTCCGCAGAAAAGGCCATCACCCCCGTATAGGGCCGTTGTATTAAAAAGCCTCGGACAGCTCCCCCCCACACCCACACCTTATCGACCCCCTTAATGAAGCAGGAGCGCTTGATTGAAACCCAAAGTGACAGCCCATAGAGACATTACGCAGTTCCTCTCTGACTCCCTCTCTGCTGCTCCTGAACGCCTCCGCGGACGAGGCTTTAATTAGGTAGTTTGCTGTCGGACTGACAGGGACCTCTCAGCAGGGCCGGCTGGCTGGCGGGGATGCCGCTCTCCGTGCAATGTTTACATCCGGGGACTTGGGGAGGGGTGCGCGCCTTTCCTGGGCCCATCTTGTTCTTTTTAAAATGTGCAATCAAGTGATGTGCTTTTCGCTGCGAATGAATGCAGCGGCGTTTTTGTGGCTTTTTGCATCTCTAGACTCAAGAAACGGCTGCAACAACAGTGTATCTACTGACCCGGGGAGGACCGTGGAAAGACATTGCTTCTGATTCTATAGAAACAAAACATGGTAAAAATAAAGTCCAGTCAAGAGACCCCTGTGACGTCAAGTTGTGGGTAGGTCTCGTGCTAGAAGACAACTGGAATCGAGCGTTGTCTCTCTCCCTCCTTCAGCGAGCACCCTGGCATGTCACGGCTGGGGCTAGCCACCCCCTCTTCTAGGCGCCTTTTACCAGAAGATATCATTCGAAGCTCTTGTATTCACCACTTAATAGGACTACAGTTCGAGTGCAGACCAGAGGGGACGGGACCTTCTTTCATACACACTTACGCCGTAGATGAGGATACCTAGATCCTGATGAAATTACTATATCCATTTGGACGGTATCGGGCATGAACCATGGCGACCCCCTGCACACCTGACGCATCCTTCAGAACTGAAGCCCGTATAATCCCCCCTCTCCAGACTATGGGCCCGATTCACAGAACTAATTTAAGACAAAATCCTAAACTTACTACCATTTTCATATTCGCAGAAGGCACTTACTCATTTTGGTATTCACAGAAGGCACTTACTCACTTCGGTATTCACAGAAGTTAGGACTCCTAAATGCCTTCTGTGAATACCGAAAGTCTTCAAATTAGGATTTTTCTCAGTTTAGGAGTCCTAAAGTTAGGACTCCTAACTTTACTACTATTAAACTGAGAAAAATCCTAATTTTAAGACTTTCGGTATTCACAGAAGGCATTTAGGAGTCCTAAAGTTAGGAGTCCTAACTTTACTACTACTAAATTGAGAAAAATCCTAACTTTAAGACTTTCGGTATTCACAGAAGGCATTTTGGAGTCCTAAAGTTAGGAGTCCTAACTTTACTACTACTAAACTAAGAAAAATCCTAATTTTAAGACTTTCGGTATTCACAGAAGGCATTTAGGAGTCCTAAAGTTAGGGCTCCTAACTTCTGTGAATACCGAAATGAGTAAATGCCTTCTGTGAATACCAAAATGAGTAAGTGCCTTCTGTGAATACCAAAATGGTAGTAAGTTTAGGATTTTGTCTTAAGTTAGTTCTGTGAATCGGGCCCTAGGACTTTGCAGTCAGTGTTTAGGTCTCGCCTGACCCAGCGCATGCGCTGGTCTGGCGAGACATTGAGAGGGCTCCAAAAAGTGCTACCAGGCCAGACTAGAGCCACAGTGCATGTGCGCGGGCGCGCGCGACGCGCTCTACCGCCATTACTTTCACTTTTGCGGCCGCGTGGCCTCTTTGATATTTGATCGTGATCGCGATCACTTTCGCGGCCGCATGGCTGCTTTACATAGCCAATAGGTCTCGCTTTTGGGACCTTATAAGTATTTAGTTATGCAACTGTTGCATGGCTAAACACTTATAAGGTCCCAAAGGCGAGACCTATTGGCTATGCCAATGCTTGTTTTACTCTTGACACAGAAATCCAGTGAATAAACTACGTTTGGAGAATCCTGCGGCTATTTTTAAACCGCACTCACACTATCCCACCTCTACTCACTACACACGTCGGCAACCAGAGAAGACCTCAGGCAAAGAGCCCCCTGGCGGGGCCTGACGGGCTTTGCAGCGCCGGCCCAACGAGGAGATGCCCCATGATGAAGCATGACACCCTTCGGGTTGTGTGAGGGTTCTTGCTCCTTATTGGAGCGCTTCCTTTCCAACCATGTACACTCTTTATAAGCACTTGGTTCTAACAACCATACCATCCTTGCCTGCCCACCCGTCTCCTTTTCCTCCCAATCCTACATAGGAACAGCAAACCCTTTTCTTTCATTACTACTGATTGTAAACCTTGAGAAAGCGCAGAGCATACTTACGTTTGGAGCGAAACACGTGTCAGGTGATTGTTGCAGAATCTTCTTCAACTTTGGAAAACAATATGCACAGACAAAATTGCACACGGCTCTAATGATGTAGGAATAAAAAGAATAATACAATACAGAAGGCTAAGTAATATTTACTGTTGCAAGCAGAGATCCTTCTTCCTGAAATGCCCATCTGTGCATTCATCATTAAACCTGGGCAGAGGACCCCACTAGGCGTAAGGAAGCACTCCAGGATGCCCCTCATAGAAGGGGGTTGCAACAAGAAAACATCACCTAACACCTGCGTAACCTCCACTGGCTCCCCATTCGGAAGGGAGTCACCTTCAAGATACTCACCCAGGCCTACAAATCCCTCCACAACACCGGACCCCAATACTTCAACGAAGGAATCTCCTTCCACACACCCAAAAGAAACCTCCAATCTGCCGACCTCGTCCTCGCTGATACCCCTCACATCCGGCAAACCAGAACAGGACGAAGAATCTTCTCCTACATCACGACCAAGACCTGGAACGAGTTCCCGATCAACATCAGACGCTTCCCCTCTCTGAACATCTTCAGGAAGACACTCAAGATTTGGCTCTTTGACTGAATGAAGGTCTAAATCTGAAACAAGACCATGATTTAAGAGTCAGGTCAAAAAAGGGGCTGCAAGTTTTTAAATGAGGATTGTGAACCAACTCAACATACTGATGTTTTTTATCTTAATTATTTTAATGATCTCAGAATTTTTAAAATGTCCAGTTCAAGTATTTTAGTTCTACTTCTACCCAGAATAATGTAAAGGAGCACGAAGTGATGGTTTTATTTTTTATGTATGGTAATATGAAATATGTAATGTTCGTGACATTCTTATATGTAATGATCATGTTATTGGTCGAATAAACTTACTACTACTACATCTCTGTTCCTCTTTTCTAGGCTCTCACATTCTTCAGTTTCCATGCATTTGGTCACATCATGTGTAAAAAAAGAAGTAAAGGTGCCAGTAATGCTGAGTACCTAGCATGCGCAGTGTGTTCAAAATTAAAAGCAGATAAAAACATCCCAGATATTTTAGTACAAGAGAGCTGATTCCAGTCCTCAAACTCACTAGCCTGCAGTTTGCACCATGGATCTGTAAATAAATATACAAGTGGTACCCACAAGACTATCTTCTAGTTTTATCAGTCATATTTTCTCAAGAGTTTTAGTTGTGAGCATGAACCATCGTAATGTCATAATGAGACCACGCTGTGACGTCTATAATGAGACCTCACTGTGTCGTCTGTAGTGAGATCTCAGTGTAACGTCTGTAATGAGACCTCACTGTGACGTCTGTAATGAGACATCACTGTGACACCAATTAGCACTCCAACTTGTCGGTGCCATCTTCAGGTTGGTTCTACCATCGGATATGGGGGTGTATGAAAAATTGATTTCCAAGCGTAGTTGTGGTGTAGGCATTAGATGCTTGGTAAGGTTGTAGAAGGGGGGCTATGTCATGTTTCATGTCCCTATCAGAGGAGCGGTTGGATTCTGCGGTAGCTGGTTGTGCTGCGCTGTTCCTCACCAGGGGGCTATTACTTTGGCACATAAATATACCGTGTTTACTTATTCTTCACTGGCACAATCGCTTCTTTACAGTAGTATTACTTTTTAGAGCTGACTTCCGAGTAAAATCATATGAAAATCTTAAATGTATATGCTAAATTCAGGAAGGTTTTTTAACAGTTATTGTACTGTGAAGCAAGAATACCATCTTGCTTCAGAAAGTTTATAGAGTCCTTTGAAAAAATAAATTCTGAAATTCTCCAAGATTGTACTCTCAGTGAAGATCACTAGACTGAAACTTTTAATCTTTATCTATAGTCTTTGTTGAGTTTTTTCAAAGCATAAAATGCAAAATTCAACACAGTATGTTGACCACATAATTTTCTTGAATAATAACAAACAATCAAATATAAGGGTGTAGTTGTAGTATTGTGGTTAGTTACTATGTCATGTTTTGGAATTGTATGAGTTGTGAGAATTAAGAATCAGAACAATACAACAGTTCTTTGTACTTGTTTCATTGGATTGGAATGTTGGTATCATTTTCTGCTTGTCACACGGCGTGCTTTGTGATTGCTGAGGGGTTGTCTAAATAAAGAAGATACCTACAGTTCCTATACTTCTTGCATCATTACTTCAAGAATTTGGCAACGGGACGGGATCTTCTGACAACCCCACGAACCCACTTCTACGTGATATATATATATTTTTTGCCAAATTACACTTTGAGGCTTATTTCACAGTGGGACTTCTAATTGTCTTCTGGAAAATCTTCATTTCTCAACCAAATCGCCTGCAACCGTTTGAGGAATTTTTACTTGCTTTGCCCTAAAATCCCTTTTTCTTGAATATTTCCAAAGTTCTTGGAGGGATTTTCCATCATTGAAGATACGAGCGTTTGGGTGAGGTATTTTTTTTTAATCTTCCCTTCGTTCCAACGTTTCGAGAAGATTACCTACATACTTTTACAGAAAACTGCATTTTACAGAGTCTACATTAGAGCTTGCGGCATCAAAAATATGAACGGTAAGGTAAGGCATTTTTTATTTTTCTAACTTACCTTCCGTTCCAACATTTTTTGTCATCCACGAGCCATCTCTGCTGTGTGCTCTCGTGCAATTCTTCTACGCACGTTGAGCACCCGGACGCACATACTTCGTCTTCCCTGGAGGATTCTTCTATGACGCTTCTTCCGCGTCAGTATCACAGAGCAGCAAGGTTTAGTGCACGTTTGTGCCGAAAGCCATCCCGCACGACGAAAATACATATTGGAGATTGCAATTTCCTCTTCATTATTTGCAGTGTTCAACTACTTTATCTGCGTTGTGCCAACCAGGTTTATTTTTTTCTTCTCTCACTTCATAATTACTCAGTCTTTCCTCCACTGGTCATCAACTCTTTCCAGCATTTAAAAATATAACCGGCTCACTACTTTAAAAAAAATATTTCCTCAAACCTTGACTCAAGTTTATTACTTACGTTTTCTACAGCCGTAAGTACTTTTATTGTTTCTGTTACTGTTACCAACTGTTTCTACTATTACTATCATTTCGATAGCACATTCAAGCACGCGTTTTACCACACCTTTAAGTACTTTCCTGTGCAAAAAAAATTAAAAATATAGGAGATTTCTTGTTGTGAACATGCCTACAGTAGAAGAACCACCTAGAACCTCTTCTGCTTTCAATCTCAATTCTCCCAAAGAATCCTTATCGGACTCTGGTGAACATAAAGTACAATGGCTGGAATGGAAAGAATATTTCTTAAATTATATTGCTAATTTACAGGATTGCAGCGGCGTTTTTTCTCCTGAGAGAAAGAATTTTAATGTACTGCCTTGGTCCAGAAGGTTTAGGAGTTTACAATCAACTCCAAAAATGCGACATACCCGGCGATCTTGATGTTTTTAAAATTGCTTTATTAGACTTGGACGAGCATTTTGCACCCACAGTGTGTGAGGTAGTTATGAGACATGCGTTCTTTTAGCGTAAGCAAGTGAAACACAAATCCATCGATGATTATGTTTCTGCGCTCAAGAAGTTAGCCATCACCTGCAATTTTTGCACTTTACATGATAATCTCATTCGAGACCAAGTCATAATGTACACTAAGAACAAGTCAATTCAAGACAGACTTTGGGTTGATGGTGATTCTAGTCTTAAAGATATTTTAACCATTGTTAAAATAGCGGAACTTTCAGAACGTTGTGCAAAAGTGTCACTAGGAAGTACTAAGGTTGAAGGTAGTGAATCAGTGAATACGATTTCTGATGGTAGAAAGAAATTTGTTCCCAATACTTCCCATGTTAGTAAAAGAAACTTTAAGAAACCTGAACGTAGCACAAATTACAAAAATCCTAGTTTTGCTTGCTACAGGTGCAGAAGCCCATCTCATTCGGCAAACTTTGAAACGTGCCCAGCTGGATTTATTAAGTGCTCTGAATGTGGTCTAGTTGGACACTTTGCCAAAGCCTATATGCGCAAAGGTAAAAAGATGAGTAACGGTAAGGTCTCATGTATAAAAGATAGTGAGGATGAACAATCTGCCTCTGTTGACAGTGATGATGATCATGACACTATAGTCAGAACAAAAAAAGAAAGTACTTAATATTTCCAGTCAATCTAACAGTGAACCTGTTTGCTGTGTTTCTTTTGGTGGGGTTTCCTTACAGGTTGCTGCTGATTCAGGTTCCCCGCACACAATTGTTGCTGAAAATATTTGGATTAAGCATTTTTGTAATGTAAATGGTGATTATTTAGCATCTTCTGACATATCTCCGGAAAGTTACACTGGTGAAAGGATTGATATCATTGGTTTCAGAGAAATCATTTTTAGAATTAAAGGTAGACACACTGTGCAAATTGTATGTAGCTAAGGATGGACCATCCGTTTTAGGGTGGAAGGATCAAAAGAAACTTAAAAGTATACTTGATCTGAATAGCTCTGTACAAGTTCTTGTTGGATGTGATGCTGAAGATACTAAAAAATGGGTTCTACATGAATTTCCAGAAGTGTTTAACGGTACTATAGGCAAATTGAAAGGTTTTTCCCATATGATTAGATTAAAACACAATGCTTCGCCCAAAATTCAGAAGACACGTAATATGCCCTTCATTGTCAGGGATGAAGTCAAGGCAGAATTACAAAAATTACTGGATGCGCGAATCATTGAGCCATCAGTCAAACTCCCCCACCTTCTAATGAAGATGAATTACGCTCATTTTTAGGCTATGCAGAATTTTATTTGAAGTTCGTTGAAAATGTTTCTGAACGCACTCATGAAATGCGTTCTTTGTTAAAAAACAAAAACAAATTGATTGGTCGTTAGATTGTCAATGTGCCTTTGATGATATTAAGCGTGCCATCAGCAAAGCTCTGAAACTACAAGCCTTTAATCCACCTGCTTCCACTTTTGTCACCACCGATGCTAGTGGCAAGGGTTTAGGCAGTGTTCTTTCCCAAAAAGATGAGAGAGGCTCAGAGATCGTTATTGCTTTTGCATCCAGGACACTGTCTCCCACTGAACAGAAATACTCTGTTATAGAAAGGGAAACACTGGCCTGTGTTTGGGCCTTGAAGCACTTCCGCAAATTTTTATGGGGCAGGAGATTTACAGTACGCACTGACCATAAACCATTTACAAAATGATTTACCTCAGATGGATTGTCCAGAGCATCAGCTAGAATCGCCAGGCTATCCATGTGTCTTCAAGCTTTTATCTATGATGTGCAATATGTCCCAGGGAAGAAAAATTTAACTCCAGATTTTCTTAGCAGGTTGTCTTTACCTCTCAGAGAAATTGATTCTAATCCCTGGAATGACTTTTGTGTTGCTAGTATTTTCTCCACTAATGACACTAAAGGGTTACATGAATCAGAATGGGAAAACGCTGAGGAGCTTGATGATACCCTCAAATCTGTCAGAATCAAAATACAACAGTGTTGGTGTCCTGTCAAACCCGAGCTGCTTGGTCAAATGACAGTTTTTTGGGAGGTTAGAAACAAATTGGGTATTGATGAAATGTTCATTGTTAGAGGAGACAAAATTGTTCCACCTATCTCTTTAAGAAACAAGATAATTTCCCTTTTCCATGAAGGCCATAGTGGCATTACTCGCACTAAGAAAAATGTAAAATCTCTATATTGGTGGCCTAAAGTTGACTTAGAAACTGAAAAATGTGTAAGATCTTGTAATGATTGTGAATGTGCTGATAAATCACAAAAAACCCTCAACCCTCCTTTAAGCTCTTTAGGTTGTCCCTCTCTTCCATGGGATGATTTAACTTTAGATATTATGGGTCCCATTGTGTGGAGTGATGGTTCAACCAAATATATTTTTGTACTGGTTGATCTTTTTACTAAATGGTTTGAACTCCAAGTGGTTGATAAAGCAAACACCACATCTGTCATTGACTTCTTCAGAAGGGTTTCCCAAAAAACATTCTCACTGACAATGGTGTGCAATTTAAGTCGGTTGAGATGAAACAATTTTTGGATATTGCTGGCATTCCACACACATTTTCTGCACTTTACCACCCCAGGGCCAATGGTGCCGTTGAGAGGGTCAACCGAGTCATTAAGGGTGTTCTGAAGTTGGCCATTCACGGTAAGAAAAATTTGGAACATGAATTTATGAAAATGCTTTGGAGTTACAGAGTCACTAGTCATGATTCTATTGGTGAGACCCTCTTTGGGGTCATGAGAGGTCGCATTCCACATTCTAAAGTCAATCCAGGATGGATGGACAGGAGCAAACAAGTTATGTGGGATGCTGAGAAAAAGAAAAATTATATTCTAGCGTCTAAACGCACAAATAAGGAGTATTTTGACAAAAAGCATGGTATCAGGGATGTCCATTTGTCTATTGGACAATGGGTTTGTGTAAAATCTAACAAGATGGTGACTAAGGGTCTAAGCAGGTTTGGTCCTCTGGTTCAAATTGCGAAACTTATGAAAAACACTGTCAAGCTATCTGATGGTGATGACGTCATATGAGTCATTTATCTTTAGTCAAAAATGATTTCACTCCTAGTGATCCTAAAGAATTTGTGTCTTCCTGCAACTATTGGTGGATCAATTTTCACCATGAGTGTTCTTCTAAAGCTATGTCTGATTTTTGTGTTCAGATTGAGGATGGTCCCTCTGTTGTAGAACTTCCACCTGCTGTGGTTCCCACTGAGGGCCTTCCTCAAGCTGAAATCTCCTCTGAACTTTGTCTAGACAATGTTCCACAACATTCCCATGAAATAAAGGTTAATACCTTTGGTAGAAACATTGTTAGACCAAAACGTTTTGGTGATTATGTTTGTGAATCTTATTCTTTTGTTTTTTTTTGTTTTTATTGAAAGAAGGAGGATGTGTAGTATTGTGGTTAGTTACTATGTCATGTTTTGGAATTGTATGATTCGTGAGAATTAAGAATCAGAACAATAAAATAGTTCTTTGTATTTATTTCATCGGATTGGAATGTTGGTATCATTTTCTGCTTGTCACTCGGCGTACTTTGTGATTGCTGAGGGGTTGTCTAAATAAAGAAGATACCTACAGTTTCTATACTTCTTGCATCATTACTTCAAAGGATTTGTCTAACTCCCCCCAACCTCTTCTTGCTCCAAAATCGCTCCCACCCACTGACCGATTATTTCAATGGTGTCTTCAATCATCTTGCATTCAAATCATGACCAGAAGCAGCGTATAACCACTTCAATCCTCACTCCGTTGTGGGCTTTTCCATAGGGCTGCAGCATTCGTCCAGGCTGTCCCAACAAAGCCAATTCAGTCCTTGATTGACTGAAACTAGTTAGATCTGCAAAGTCGCCTGAGGTCGGTCTATGACCGGATCAGGCAATGATCATAAAAAGTGCATAAACACCATTGAAGGGGATGATCAATCCATCCACCTCTGAGTAACTTCATGGGGCGAAGCCTTGACAATGGATGATGACACTCAAAAATTGACGTCCATCTCGGATCCGGCGCCAGGGTAGGTCAAGATACCAGCATTCATTGAACGTGGGGCATACACTAGTGTTCTTTCGACCGCCGGACTCCACTGCAGGCCTCTTTAGACAGCAACTGCGGGTACCTACCTGAATACGTGGTATGTAGGTTTTCACTTATCACGCCGTGTAGATAGTTTCTTAGGTCCTGATGAAGTGCTTTGATACTCCTGACGTTGAAGCATGAAACATGTTGACCACTAGAGAGTAGAGCATACACAGCTAGAAACCAAACATCTAGTTCACTGCCACTCTTCCTGTTTTAGCCAGGCAGTTTACCTTCCTGAATAAAATTATTATTAGGACAAACTGACCTGTTTTAATTCACTCACTTAACATCTACACACACTAGGCCTCTTACCCCCACTACACCCAACGGCAGGAACAGAAGATCCCCGCCAAAGAGTCCCGCACTGGGTGCCCGTCAGGTATTGCAGCGCTGACCTGATGAGGGGCAGGCTCATATGATGAAGCATGACACCTAGCTTGCTAGGTGTGAGAGCCCTAGTTCCGACAAGGGAGATCCCTCTCTCCCCCCCTTGTTTCTACTCCAGGCAGGACAACCATCAATCGGTGCTACTCCTACCTGCATCTTTACGTTCATTCACTCTGATTCTGAGGAACTCCATACCCTGCTTGCTCGCTCAAAAATTGACATCTGAAAAAGGCTCAAATTCAAAAACTCCAAACAAATTTGTTCAGGTGTGGATGAAAATTGCTTCTCCTCAGATGTCGACGACAGCATGTACAGTGTTCAGGAGATCCAAACTACTTTGAAGCTACAAAGGACTTTGGGGCATATTATCAAGGACAGCGTTAAAAATTATTGCCGGTTTAGCGGCAGAAAACTGCTGCTAAAGCGGCGATAATGGGCTTGATAATATGCCCTTGAGAATTCCAATAGAAGGCCATGTTCCGGTGTGAACTGGTGGTTCTGCAGCATCTTACATGAAACCATTGTTTGAGGTGGCACCATTCATAATGTGTCGATTCTGCCTTATATGTAATGGAGGCACTCTGTGGTGCAGCACAATTAGCCCCTACCCGCTGGTGCAGTGTACATGGTCACTTTCAACTTCAGAATGTTGTTGTCCACATGGAAAAAACTATTTTGAACCAATACTAACCGCTGCTCAAGTTACCTGTCACTGATCCTTCCAGGGATGCCTTCTACTCACAATCATGAGTGTCTCATTATCCCAAGAGTTTCAAAACATTTATGAAAAATTCCTGCTTCTCAGCTGTCACAGTCAGCGCCCCACATGCATTAAACATGGACAGGAACATTTGCTGGTTCTTTGTGCATTGGGGTCATGCCTGGGATAGCGTGCTGCTAACTCTCTGAATATACTTCTGATCATTGCATAATTGTTGTCCAATAGCTCTCTTGCTGACACGCTTTACACAGGCAACAAGTTTGGGTGCAATGCTCTCTTATGACACGCTCAACTGTCCAAATGCCCCACTCACCTGTATAGCCCCGTTGCTTAGCAACCAGTTATATGGTTGTATGTGTGTCCCCAAGCGGACAACCTCTTCAGGAACAGACACAACAGAAACGTTATGTGCTTGTGCTTTCTCGCACATCTTTCACCTGAACACATCTTATGGAGAAGCGTAAAGGAGTGATTGGTTGGAATATATGGTTCTAGGGGGGGTCTTCCTTATTTGGAAGTGTTGCCCTCACACACCCATGTGGGTGTCATGCTTCATCAATTTAGGGTTTGGGAACACATCTTTTGTTCTGGAAGAAACACTAAGGATCCAGTACTGGACCAACAGAGCGTGAAACATGTTGACCTGAATAGTGAAACCTCGACAGTTCACTATATCACACTCATCAAGTAGTGGCACGTGTTAACCTTGTGCACACTTCTCTTTCTGAGTTTTTAACCTTACTGAAGGATCTCTGAATAAAATCTCATTTAATTTCTCATCACAGCTGATACAAGAAGAGATCTCCGACAAAGAGCCCTCTCGTGGGGCCTGTGGGGCATTGCAGTGCCGGTCCCACAAGGGGCAAAAAGCCCAATGATGAAGCATGACCCCCACATGGGTGTGTGAGATTAACACTTCCAAATAAGGACGACCCCCCCAGACCAGTATATTCCAACCAATCACTCCTTTATGCTTTCCCATAACCTTCTCTTTACCATCTTCACTGAGGAACAAATACCCACATTGATTATACATGTTAATTATAGTGAGGAGCACGGGTAATGGACCTTTAACTGGCTCCTAGTCCCCGTCTTTGTGATTTATGATTATCTGCAAGGCAGCATTTAGCCACGTTAAGTGACTTAACTCCACCTTGTAAATAAGGCAAAGGGGTTATTGCCACCAGAACATCAAACAAAGTGAAGTTCTGGTGGCGATAACCTCTTTTGAAAATATGCCCTTCAGTGTGTTCACTGCTGCCCTTAACTTCACACTTCTGCTTTCTTGCTGGTTTCGTTAGTTTGGGTTCTCAGAAACTAAATCAGTATCCACTGCTCTCCCTCTCTCTGGCACAGCTGTATGACACCATCTCAAGGTCGATAATGTTGACATACAAAAATATGACTATTAGACCTGGCATCCTTGGCGTGGTTTTCCCTGACTTTTTTGCCTCTACCCCCTATGTTTTTGATGCTGTGCTGGATTTCGCTTTTGCTGGCTTAGATGCTTTGGGCACTTTGCCACTACTGATCAGTGTCAAAGTGCAAGTGCTCCCTGTATAAATTGATATTGTTATTGGTTCTCCCTGATTGGCATATTTGTTTACCAGTAGGTCCCTAGTAAAGTGCACTAACTGTGCCAGGGCTGGTAAATCAAATGCTGCTAGTGCAATGTCACCCTGACAAGTGCCCCCACTTGCCAGGTCCTACCCTTCCCTTTCGGTGCACATTGGACACCCCTATAGCAGGCCCAAGGTACCCCCCTGGGCAGGGTGCAGTGTATGGGAAAGGGAGGACATGACTAGTGTGTGTACTATGTCCTGATAGTGAAATACTGTCAATTTCGTTTTTTCACTATTGAAAGCCATCTTGTCCATAGGACAGAATGTGGAATGCTTTGTAACATTTTACAAGCATATCTTCCCATAGGAGTAAGATTGAAAATTGGAGTGTGGTATCCCTGAACTCAGAATTTGATAACAAATCTTTTAGTAAGGGTGTTTTTTAAATTCTGTGTTTGAAAATAGCACTTTTAGGTGGATGTTTTCCTATTCAACCTTCCTGTGTGCCTCTGCCTGGTTGTGGATTGACTGTCTGGCTTTGGAGTGACAGGGGCTGGGGTGGCTCCAGGAGTCTAGGTGAGTCAGCCCTGGGCTGAATAGGCCGATCTGCATTTGGATTGTTGGGAGGAGTAGCCCCTGTACCTGACTAGGGCTGTGCCTGCCTTCCACAAAGGACTGGCTCCACCTCCTGCGGTGTGTCTGAAGACCCTGGCCCACACTCACAAAGGAAGAAGTTGTGCACTGGCAGAGTGCACCCAGAACTGGTTTGGACTGGGTTCAGGGCCCCTTACACCTAGATAACAAAGATATTTGGGGTATAAATATTAGAGCTGAATCCCCTGTACTTTAGATCATCCTGGAATTAAGAAGAAACCTTTGCCAAGGAGAAGAGCACGAGAAGCTGAGAAGAAGGACTGCCCTTGCTGTGTGTTCTGGGGCTGACCTGCAGTTGCTATTCTGCCAAGGAAAAGAGGAGGACTTTGCTGTGTGCTGTGTCCTCTACCTAAAGGAAATCTCCAAGGGCCTGAGGAGAGCTGGCCTCCTGTTGAGGAAACTCAGGGACATCAAAGTTTCCAGTACCTTTTTAGTTCGTTGTCCTTTCAACCTAAGCTGTGGTGTGTATGTGCCGTTGCACAGCCTTCATGAACTGAGCCTGGTGAGGAGTCTGCAGCGTCGGTGGAAGAAAGCGCTAAGGGTCTGCCATCTGTCCCTAATATCTGGCCTTGTTTCCTTTGTAGTGCGTCTGGAAGCCGCAACATTCTGTCCCTGACAGGGAGAGCCGTTCCGACCCCTCTGTTCGATCGCTACTCATGGCCTGAGCCTGTGGAAGGAGCCGCGCTGCAGCAAGATCAGCCGCAAGACGTTGCCTGGCAACGAAGTACTCCTCGACGTGAGGAAGCCGGCGCTCGTTGCTCCCTGCCCAGCAGGTTGACCACAGCAGGAGAGTGAGAAGTGCTCTCCCTTGAGCCCAAGTCCTGTACTACCTGGGGGCCGTCCGAGGTCCTGGTAACTATGCAGTAAAGGCCGGAGGTGCTGGAGAGAGAGAGCAACCCATAGGTTACGCTCGGACTGAAGTCCTGAGCCGCCGCGTGTGTCGCTGCCTAGGGCGGGCTGCGGGACTGCAGGGAACTGTTCCAATACCGGGGGGCTTTTTTCACTCCTTTTTTTGTGCTCAGAGAGAAGCCTGGCTGACAAGGGAGTCGGCATTACTGTGGTGGAAGCGGTATGCAAATAACCATAACTTGCTACCATTTAAGGACTGTTTTGCCATAGTGCTCTTGCGCACAGAGGAATACAGAATCTTCAAGTTTGTTTTCAATAATTAACCCTCCAAAGAACATTCCAAAGAACATTTCAAAGAATAGCTTTAACTATGTGTGCTGGATTTTTGTCGTTTTGGTCTTGCCAGATTTAGATAAACATACTTAAGTTTTCTAAACCTTTGTGGTGTCCATTTGTGGTGTTATCACTGTGTTACTGTGAGTGTTGGTACAAATACTTTACACATTGCCTTGAAGATAAGCCTGTCTGCTCGTGCCAAGTTACCAAGGGGGTGAGCAGGAGTTATCTAGAGTGTGTTTCCCCCTTACCCTGACTAGAAGCAAGGGTCCCTATTTGGCCAAAGCGGAGGAGCCGCCACTGATTAAATGTGCTGCACGAGTGGTTGTATCAAAGATAGCTATTATGTTGAGGACATACATTTTCATATTGCTTTCTAATTGTATTAACAATCGCTAATTTGTGTTTATACCTGCTAATGCACACTAAAGCCTAAGTGTTATTGCGCCTAAACACATATTTTAAATGTATTGCCAGTTTGTTATCCCGTGTTACTCAACTGTTGTAGTAAGCATAGTCTTCTTCTGTAAAAGGCACAAAGAAGTGAGAACTGCAAATATAGTCAGCAGCCTTTTTACCCTTGCTGATTGCATCTATCTTCAAGGTTTTCTTGTATTCTTCCCATGAGAAGAGTCTGGCATCTGCTCCTTAGTGTCTATCTGTATTTTCAGTTCTACCATGTGTTCTTTCTTCAATTCAATTGCTGTCTATAAATGTATGTTATATGCCCTTTTGTTTTTGCAGTGTTTTATATAGCGCAAACTTGACCCGGTATCGGGTATCAGAGCGCTTTACCAAGCACCAGTTGCGTTACATGAGGACACTTTCATTTTTGTTAGGCAGTGGGAGATTAAGTGATTTGCCCAGAATCACAGGATGTTCAGCATCATTACCGAGACTCGAACCCGGTTCCCCAGATTCGAGGTTGACCGCCCTAGCTGTTAGGCCAACTCCTCTCCCTTGCATCTGAATGACTGGCATGTGCTATTAGACAAGAGTATGACAAGAGAAGCCTGCAGTACAGCTCCCGGAACTTATCATCTTTATATGCTGACAATATCACTCTCTATTTGGAAAACCCAGCCCAAAACCTCAGCCCAGTCATAAGGGAATTTTCTAGGCGCTGACCAAGATATTCATAAACTGAATAAATCCATTATATTCTCCTTGACTCGGGGATGTCTGCAGGCTTGACTTCCTTCTGCCATAGGCTCAGACCTCATTCAAATATTTAGAAATAGGGATAAATTTGGGATAAAATGACTGTCATGGATGAAAACTATGGATCAGTACCAAGCTTATTTGAGGATCAAACTAAGAGATGGATCTCTCTTGCTATTCCCCTCATGGGAACAATCATCTTAATGAAAATGGTTGTCGTACATAAATTATTATACATATTCTGTAACGTTACACTAATAAGCACATTTTTCAAAACGTTCAGATTACACATGATTACATTGGCATGGACATTTAGGCAGCCCAGAATTAACTGTGCAAGCCTAACATTACCATATGAATGGTATTTGGACAAAATATCAAGTTGTAGATATCGGGAGACAGAAAAAGCATAAAAAAATACGGTGATACAAAAATATTGTGTTTCAGAAATTTTGCTGTCAAGAATACAATTTTTGCAGGTAAGTAATATTGTTGTTAAGAATATCATTGTTATTATTGTTTTCAATGATATAGTTGGCAAAAATATTTTTTTGGAATTTTCTTAATGTGTTTTAGTTCATATATTAATTTTATGTATTATTGTTTGCATAATTGTTAATAATATAGTGTCAGCGGGTTGCTAGGTGTGTAGGGGTATAGGGTGGGAAGTTAAGTAAGTAATAATTAATAAACAGTTAATTATTATTAATTATTTAAATGATTACAAATTATGGAAATTGCGTAATAATTAATTTTTAGTTATATTTTAGGTGTGGGCTGCTGGGTTTGTAGGGGCATAGAGTGGTAAGTTCATTAAGTAATAAATAATTAACAAATAATTATTAATTGACTCTTCATTATTTAATTGATTATTTATTTATTATGTAATATTTATTATGTCAATTGTGTAATAATTATATTATTTACTTATATTTTAGGTGTAGGCTGCTGGTTTTGTAGGGGTATAAGGTGGGAAGATAACTAAGATATAAATAATTAAAAATCAATTATTAATTTGATATTAATTATGTACATTGTGTAATACCTTTATATTTTTGCATTATACTTAAATATTTTAGTTATATTTTAAGTGTGGGCTGCTAGCTCTGTAGGGGTATAGTGTATGAAGTTGATTAAATAATAAATGAATAACAATTTATTTTAATTGAAAATTAATTATTACATTGTTTAATAATAATGTGAAGTGTTTAATTGTTTTTATTTTCTTACCTACTTGCGGTCACCGGTAGGGAGTTATAGTTATGTCTGCTTTTCCATAGATGGAGTGTTTTTTGGTTTGCTAATAACTTTGGCCCAGTTTGATGCATCTCCACGAAACTTTAAAAAAAAAAAACTTCATCTACCTCTGCTCCTTCCTGGAAGGTTTCGGGATGATCCGTCAAGTCCAGGCCGAGACAAAAGGGGGTTCCCAACGTAAAATCTCTATGCATTTTCCATGGACTTCTTTAAGACAGGCTATAGCAAAAACTGCTGAACGGAAGTAGACCAAATTCAGCAACAAGTAGATCTTGGCCCACAGATGGAGCTTTTTGCAATTTGGTATAAATCCATTCAGTGGTTTTTAAAATATATCAAGGGTAAAAAATAATTGCATATTTTGGCAGTTGGACTTGCGAGAGTCTGGCAGGCATAGCGTGAGAGCACAAAATCAGAAATTTAGCCCTGTGATAGGTTGAGAGGCTCCCATGAGTCTCGCAAGAAAGAGCGCTCTGATTGGCTGGTTGTAGGAATGTTAGAAATCAGATGGCCGCCATCAATGTTTACTGCGAAAAAGTGGAGGTGTTTTAATGAAATAAAAAATCCATATAAGGGGGCAGCAGAAAGGCATGCTGTCCCCATAGATTTAGAGAACAGGTGTCTAAGGGATAACTACTCTGATACCTATTTACTCAAAAATTACGATCTCGTAAGACTCTAGTGAGTTCGTTTGGGAGGAAGTAAAAAAAAAGGCCAAGGCTCTACCAGTCGCGGTCAGCATGACTCGCGGGTGGGTTCGCTCGGGCGTTCGCGGGGGGGGATGAGGTTAAATAATATTTTTTTAAACTTACCTTCCCGGGTCCTGCAACGTCACGGCACCAGGCCGGGTCCCGTTTTCCTGCTCTCCTGCTGAACAGGAAGTAGGCAGCCTTCCTCCCCTCCCCTAAGCCAATCACAAGGCTTCAAAGGCAGCATTGTGATTGGTGGGAAAAGCACCAAGCCGGGCGCCTATGAGGGGACCATTTTCCCCATGTAGGCTGCCTGCAGCCTACATGGAGAAAAATGAGAGTGCACATGACTGGTTTGGTCGGCCCCAGAGGGCCGCTCAAACAGTCAGGGCCCGCAACATTGGGCAAGCCACTTCTCCTCAAGTCGCCCACCTGCCCGCCCCAACCTGGCATCCCCTTCTGCTTTCTCGCAGTGCGAGAAGCAGAAACATGAAATGGAAGTTTTCCAGGTTTTTAACCCTAGGCTTTGGTGTAGGTAGTCGTTCAAGCAAAACAGGCCAACAAGCAGAGGACAGGATCTTAGGTTTCTTGCCTAAGATGATGACCTCTGTTTCCCCTGTGTTTAATTTCAGGAAATTGAGGTCCATCCCCTGAGTGACCGCCGACAAACAGGTCCTCAGTGAGACAGCAGTGCTGACTGCTTTCTGTGACAATAATCGGCGTACGATATGATATCAAAGCTGTGACGCTCTATCATATCAGCGAGAGGGTGCATATATAGATTGAATAATGTAGGGCATGATGAAGGGCCATGAGGCAGCCCCTGCTGCAGCGGAAAAACCTGAGATTGAAAAGATTTCTGTAGCACTTGAAAGGTATGTTGCTGAAGAAAGGAGGGAAACCACCGCAAGGTCTTGTAACAGACACCGCAGCACCACAACCGCTCAAGTGGGAGGTTGTGGGATAGACTGTCGGAAGCTGCACTCAGGTCCAATGTCAGTAGAGCAGCAGTGTCACCTCTAACAAGAATTTTAGGAATGGAGTCATAGGCAAGCAACATGGCCGACTGCGACCTGTGCAGAAGCTCCTTTTCTTCAATAAATATCGATGCTGCTGGTTGACATATTTTATTGCAACCTTTGAAGAGAAAGGGAGGAGCAAAATCGGCCTCAAGTTCTCAGGGTTAGTTGGATGTAGTAAAGGTTTTTTAGGGAGAGGGACTACCAAAGTATGTTTCCAGCGAAACAGAATGTGGTCCGCCATGAAGAAGATATTCAGTAATTCACGGAGCACATGTAGTACCTCTTTCACTCCTCGCTCCAGCATGGCAGGAGAAGCCGGGTCGAGTGGGGAGTCAGATTTAATAAACACCATAGGAGAGACAGTTCATCAAGTTCAATGGGTTTGAATTGTAGCGGCCTCGTGCTGACGCCTGAAGTATCGAACCACAGATTGAGACAGGCAGCATTCCTAGAAGCCTTTGAGAAGGAGGAGTAGATGGAAGCTACTTTATCAAAAAAGAACTGAGCAAGAGCATTACAGCCTTCCTCTGATGGCAGGGTAGAGGCTGAGACTCAGTCCAACGAGGATAAAGACTTAACAATCAAAAAGATTTCAAGGGATGAATTCTTAGTGGCCGCAATTTTATTGGCATAACATTTGCAACAAACATATCTGATGCAACTATGATATGCCTTAAGAGCTTAGCTTAGTTTAGTTTAGTGAGAGAAAGAGATAACACCAAGTATTGAACATAGTGTTGAAAATGAAATGTTCAATTAGTGTGTAGTTGTAAGTAAAAGTGGCAGTGTTTCTGAAATTACAACACAAAGATTCTGCAATCTGTTAATACAAGGCCTTATGTTTTATGAGCCTCACTGTACACATATTTGATCCCTAAGAGATGTTTGAGCGTAGATATGGTCTAAACTGTCCATTCAAAATTGGGTAACCAACCTTACAACTTCTATTCCTCTCATCCAAATCCTACGGTGGCCAATGCAAATCTTAACAGCTGGCTAGAATCCTCTCTGGACTCTGTTTTGCCTAAGAAAGAACTTTCCCATCGAGTTGGCCCCAATAAAAAAGCATGGTACTCCCAGGAACTTAGACTGCTTAAGCAATCTTGCAAACGTTTGGAAAAGAAATGGAGGAAGGATATTTCGGAGGCTGGTAAGAACAAGTATAAAGAGTCACTTAAGCTGTATAAGAATGCAATAAAGAGCGCTCAAGCCTCCTATTATCATGGAAAAATTGCCTCTGCATCCAACTCCCCCAGGGAAATCTTTAAAATTATGAAAATCCCTGCTTACCCTTCCCACTCCTCTCATCGACCCTAGGGACGCTCAAAAGCATTGTAAGGAAATAGCTGATTTTTTCTCAGCAAAAATTGATAACATCTACTCCACACTTCAGCAAATCACTGCAGTGACTTGTACGCCACCGCCTATTTGTCAGGCTATGCTGGAGGAATTTACCCCGCTGACTCTGTTGGATTTGCAGAGGCTTTTGCGGGAGCTTAAATCTGGGTCCCCAGCCGACCCTGCTCCACCATCCATTCTTAACTTGGCCTGGGAGACTGTTTCCCCAGTCATTTTGCATGTAGTCAACTCCTCCCTTAGAACTGGGCAGGTGCCGCTGCTCTGGAAACAGGCTAGAGTTAAAGCCCTTCTTAAAAAACCAAATTTAGATCCTGACGACTGGGCTAACTACCGTCCGATCTCCTTGCTGCCGGGGATCAGTAAATTAGCCGAAAAACATGCCAATTCTATATTGGCAGGTTTTCTTGAGGAGAATAATTGCCTCCACTTTTCTCAGACAGGCTTTAGGCGTCATCAGGGCACGGAGACTGCCCTGCTCGCGGTGGTCGAAGAGGCAAGAAAGATTTTGGACAATGGAGGCTGCGCTGCGATCATCAGATCTCAGCGCAGCCTTCGATATGGTTAATCATCAAATCATGGTCCAAAGACTTAGGGAGATAGGAGTAGCAGGAACTGCCCTTATGTGGTTGCAGTCCTTTCTGGCTGATCGTTCATTTGCGTTTTTTGAAGATGACGCTCTCTCTATTCAGACTCCTCTGCGCTGTGGAGTCCCCCAGGGCTCCTCTCTTAGCCACACCATGTTTAATATCTACATGAGGCCCCTTGCGGAGGTGGTGGCCCCCTGGGGAATCCACACTGTTATGTACGCTGATGACACCCAGTTGGTGGTCTCGCTCAGTTATCAAGATAGAGTGAGACCAACCTTGACTGCCTGTCTTGAGAAGGTTTCTGAGTGGATGAAGTTGTCTTTTCTCAAATTGAATGGGGCCAAGACAGAAATTATGATCTTAGGCCATGCGTCCCCTGTAAATTTAGATGCGATGTGGCCCAGCTGTCTTGCCCCTTCTCCAGCCCCCAAGACAAAGATTAAAAGTTTGGGGATATGGTTTGACTGTAATCTAAATTTTGCAGTACAGGCACGCAAAGTGGCGGCCAGTTGTTATGGCCTCCTTAGGATGCTGAGGAAGATTCTTCCCCTTCTCCGTTCGAGGCTAGGCGGGTGCTGGTCCAAGCTCTGGTTCTTTCACGGCTGGACTACGCGAACGCAGTTTATCTGGGAGCGCCTTTAGGAACCACAAAGATTCTTCAGACTGTTCAGAACTGTGCAGCTCGCCTCTTAATGAACATCCCGAAACGCAGCTCGGCTAGGTTAGCCATTAGACAGCTGCATTGGCTCCCAGTTCTGGAGAGAATTAGGTTTAAGGCTATGTGTATTATTCACAAGTCGCTCGGGGGTACTGGCCCTCCGATAATTCAGCCCATGGTGCAGTTACACTGGACTAACAGAACTCTTAGATCCAGTGACAAGCGACTTCTTGTGGTTCCTTTGATTAAACGATCAAGGACGGGAGGGCGTCGGTTCCCTTACAATGCGGCAATGTTATGGAACCGGCTTCCACACCATATTCGTCTTGAGCAGGATTATCTTGGATTTAGGAAGCAGTTGAAGACTTTTCTCTTCCCGTAAGTAGTGGTGAGTGATAAGATGTCATAGTAAGCGCTGGGATGCCCTCGGGTAGCCATGCGCTATATAAGTCTGTATTCATATCATTCATATCATATTACTATTTCTAGAGTAAAACCCTGTGCTCACTGTTAGGAAAGGTGTGTGTAAGAAGAATGTGTTACTTTATAAACTGGTATGGAACCAAGTTTTATGGCTTTTTGTAATTTCATTGTGAAAGGAACTGGTTGAGGGCGTGGAGTTCTTCAAGAGAAAGGAATATGAAGATATTGGAACAGTACATATAACTATGTCATAGTAGGGGAAAAATGTGAAAACAACTTTAGAAAATATAGTGATGTATCACTGTTATAAAATATTGATCAGTATGTAACTTCACATTTTTTGGTTTTATTTTCTTTTTGTAGATGGATAATGGAAAATAGAAGTTTTGAATCACACAAATATCACGCCACAAAATATATGAAGAAGATAAAAAAATGTTCACTTTGGAAGAAAAATAGAAGTTACTGTGTGGAAAGCCGGGAAAAAAATTAATTGCAGAACTGATGTTGTTGTTACTTCCTACGGCGACATTTATGCCCTTGATTTAGCTTGCTCTGTGTAGCTTGTTTTTGATGACAAAATGATGTGCTTACTTAAACAGCAAAGAAGAACTTTATTTAGAAAAAGGAGTGTTGTTATTTGCTTGAGCAGGTGTAGAATTTGGCAAGCTAAGGTGGCTGAAACAAAGGAAAACAATATCTATATACATCAGAATCCAGTTGGCAAATGAAACTAGAGGGTAGGAGGTGTTGGTGCCGGAGTGAGGAATTTTTCTATAGATTAGTTAGGTTTGTTGTTTTGTTTGTTTTGCAGTTGTTGTTGTTGTAGTTTGTTAATGTAGATGTTGTAGTTTGCAATGTTGTTAAATTGTTTTTTCGTAGTAAAAAGTTTAAAGTTACAACTGATTTCTTTCCTAAATAGCTTTTAAAGATTTTAGAATTATTAGTCTTGCAATGTTGATTTAAAGTGGCAGTTCCATCTTCATGAACTATAACTGTGTTGATTGATGTATATGTAAGTATAAGGTACTATAGAGAGATTAGAGCTTCATACCTCTGTAATATAAAGATTTTTATACAAGAGAGAGGTTTTGGCATGAAGGTAAACGCATCCTCACAGTATACTACGCACACTATCAGCTGGTGGGGATGGCAGTTCTAAGGCACATCTTAGAATATATGCTTGTCCCTCTGGAGAGACGATTCAGCGCAGAGGTCTGTCTCTGTGCACACTTTACTACACATGCCTGTCCCCATAACGAGGTGTCTAAGAGGGAGGTGTGTCCTTTCATTGAAATATGCACAGTTTGTCCAAGACACAGTTTTCAACAGAGAGGATACTCCATTGTATACTCTACTAATGACATTCATTATCATAAAGAGAGGTATGAGCGGGCAGAGCAGTCTCTACCCACAGCCTATTTTGCACATGTGTTACCTTGTCAGCGTGTTTTGCTCCCCCACTGCACAGCTTCACCAGGTAGCTATCTGTTTTCTGCACACCAGATTTACTGTTCGAGGCACTCCTCCACTCGTAGGCTCCCCCCTGCGCCTCATCCCCGGTGACCAAGTGAAGAGCCTGTCTCTACTCTCCTGTTTCCTCCTTTCTCTGGTTTCTGTTCTGCTGTTTCTGTTCTGTTTTATTTATTGCCTTTTTCTGTCTTTTATTTTCTGGTCGGCACCACCCCATTCCAGCGCCAATTCCCACCTCCCAGCTGACCAGTCCTCCTGCCTCCCCAACACTACTTAATGGCAGTCGCTGTGCGGTGAAAGAGTGACCGCACTAACCCAGACCTAGACCCAGTGTGATCTCAGCCGCGTGTGGCCTAGCATCTGGAGGGCGGGGCTGCTGATCTTGCATCCATGGATTTGGGACAGTAGGGGTGAATTGGAGGGTGGCAGGATTCATGGAGCTAAGGGGTCTGCAGTGGGTTATCCATTGACCTACTGGGTATCAGTTGAACCACATTATAGTGTTGTGTGCGTATGTGAGCCAGAGTGTCCTGCATGGACCAAGCTGTTACCTGTGGCACTGTGTAGTGGTGCCGAGTGAGTTTGTGCATGTAAAGTGACAGTCTGTGAACTGCCTGTGATTCACGACAGTGGTCGGCATTGTTTTTTATACGTTGACTTCTTGTTCAACGAACTCTACATTTAACATTGTATTTAACATTACATTTAAAATTGTGGCCCCAGCCCACAGTGCTGCTAACGTGCTATAATTCCTTGTATGTACATATTTCAGATGCCATTGTGAATCAGCGTGCACCCTATAGCTGAGTGATATTGAATTAGGAGGGTCGTGGAGGTGGGCCTGGGGCTGACAACATTTTGCTCTGCATAAGGGTTCTGTATGGGGTTTAGATTAGAAATTGTCCCATGTGTGCATACTATCGATATCTTATCAACACTATTGGGCCTACTACTGCTAGTAATATTGCCAAGTGTGATTTATGCCCAGAAATACATGATATTCATGTTGTATTGATTAATGTGTATGTTTATTATAAACAACATTTATCTATCTCCTGCGTGAAGTCTCTCTTTTGTGTCGTGCAGTGTATTTACCATGTTTGTGTGATGTGCCTTTGCTTTACACATTGCCTCTGCGTTAAGCTTGACTGTTCAGTGCCAAGCTACCCAAGTGTTGTACAGTGTGTGTAACCACCTGCCCCAAGTGTTGTACAGTGTGTGTAACCACCTGCCCTTGACTGGAACAATGGGTTCTGCCTGGCTGTGGCATTCCTTCAGTCTACCAGAAAACACCGGCTTCCAACACTGGTCATGAGGCCTTTCTGACCTGGTAGGTGATTCATTACATTTCACATTTCTCAGACCTCACCACCACTGCTTCACAGCGGTATTTTAATGTCCATCACTGGTGTGGTTGGGCTTCATCCTTTCAACTGCAAACCTGTATTACAACTAGGGGTGTTATCCTCAGATCGTTACATTCTGCTGAATACTGTCATGGCCAGATGTGGCTGTGCAAGTTATCAGGTGAAGATGCCTCTTTTTGTACCTTTTTAGTCATGAACATCTCATGAGCGTCTTTGTCTGGTGATTCAAAGTTTCTTGAAGGGGTGGGACTGAGGCTCACATTGTTACACTGACCTGCTTCAGACAGAGCTGCAGGTGGAATCTTAGCTCTGACATCTCTGCACAGAGAGGTACTATCGACTAGCTTCCACTAATCAGTAGGAACTGCGCATTTGTGGACGGCATAAACTTAGGATGGTGCCAGACTGATTCCATGCACCCCCGCAGGATATGTTGTCCCTTGGACCAGCTAGCTCACAGTGCCACTGTTAGCCCCCCTAAACCTAGTCAGGACGTGACCAGTTCTGGCAACTACTGAACATGACAACCCTGTTCCATCAGGAATTGTGGTGAAAGACCAAGAACTTTTCGCTCAGTCACTCATGCGCTCTTTCGCTCAGAGAAATATACAAAGAATACATGAAGGCATGTTTTCCAATGTTTATTGAACTGTATTGATGTGTGCTACAATGATTAATAAACAGAAGCAGAAAAAAGTTATAATGAGTGTCAAAACAGGTATAGGCATCAACATCCAGTATTATGATGACCTAAATTAGTCCTTCGATATAAACCTTAACCTAAGTGTCTAGGGTGTGAGTGTATGGTCTGCCAAAAAAAAAAAAACTTCTGGATGATCTATCCGCTTTACCTGGTGGGTAAGAATGTAGGACCCCATCTTGGTCATGAACTGGACACCCCTCACGGAGATGTCCGTCAGCTGCTAGGCGAACGCTTCAGCATGCAGGGACCCCTCGAAGTCAGCAGAAGCGTCTCTTCTGATTATATTTGGGAACAAAAGGATATACATAGAAAAGGGCATACTTGCCTTGGGCCGTGATTGTGATCCGGCTGCCTATTGTTTGTATTCCACAGATATCTGTGTCGCCATATGGACGTCATAACAAACACATTTGTATCACGCACGTGAAGGCCTTGCACATAATGGCAAGGCAGTGTGATAGTGTTCTCACGAAATTCTTTTCTGTCAGCAAGGTCGGTGTTTCATAGGAACTAACCAAAGTGTCACAAATGCAAATGTGTGTCAAAAGTCGATGTGACAAAGGGAAGGCAACTTTAGGAAAGAGCGGTGTACATGTAAATTGTCACTATTTCCTACCAGGCCTAACTTGGACACATAACACCCACTCCTTGTACATAACTCATTTAAAAAACTAGCCACTAATCCCACCTCTAAAATACATCTGCATCCAAAAGTGTATATGATATTAGGGTGAAAAAACCACCTTAAAAATCAGGTCATTCATGCTATTTGGATGCCCAAAGCATAAAGAAAGCCAATAGCCGTTAAAAATATGAAAGCAATAAAAGGCGAGTCAATTTAAAAGAAATGTAGCCATTAAAAACAGGCCAAATAAATGTTCCCACCACAAGGAGAGCCAGATGTTTACATGTTCCGAGTGGTAGACAAAACATTGCTGTTCCCAGCATCTGCAGATGATGTTCCAGAGGCACACCGCAGAGCAAATTGATAGAGCAAATATGTTCCCATCTGCCCCCTACAGCGGCCGCCAAGGGAGCAAACACAGCCAATCAATGATCCGGTAAAACAAAGCCTAGATCCAAACTACTAGGTGCAGAATTAACCCAGGGAAGCTCATTTAACGTGGCCAGGAGCAGAAGTATCCACAGAGAACAGCTTCACAGATGCGCCTTCAGCGGGTCACCAGTACGTATATGTCCGCAGAGTCAAGCAATTGCGACCCCAAGCAAAAGTCCAGGGCACACTCATAAGTGCACAAGAGACAGTGGAACACAGGCTATATGCAATGAAGCCATACAGGCTGGAAAGACAGGAACCAGTGCTCATCCAGTTCTCAAAGAAACAGTGCGCCTAAGAAATGTACCATGTGTTCACGGCACAACAGGATGTGAGGCAGTACCAGCTCATTTGATCTTGAATTGAGACATTCATTGTGGAGCAAAAATATTAAAAGCAATATTACTGCAACTAGGAGCAGGAACAGCGGAAGACTCCCAAAGATGCTTCCGAGGATGGAGTGGATGAATGATGGAATAACTACAAACTCCAGCTGGAAGGTGCTAATCAACCCAGAGCAAATGCTCCTGAAAAACCCTGCAATTTCAATTGTACTAGACATGTTAAAAATACGATGGATTAGCTCCCCAAAATGTAATGGGACGCTAGTTCGGAGAAACGCCTGTATCTCTGGAGAGGAACGCGCCACCTGAAGATCAAGCATCTCCTTGGCTGAAGTTAAGGCCACATCTTTTTGAAACAATAAGGCCACAGCGTATCTTCCCTAACTACACGAACAGGTGGAAACAGGACTTGTGTGCAACATGTTACAATGGAAGATACGGTCACCACATAGGCGACCCCCTGGCTTCATCCCACAACAACCCTGACTGTTCAACATCAGGTAATTCCCATTTGAGAGTAATCTGAAAGTTGAACATCTCACGGCCGCCAATGACCCTTCCCAGTAGCAAGACAGGTTCACCACAGATGCATTGCATGCACCGTGCAACAAAACCTCCATGCATACTAGGGACCCACTTAAAGTATTCAAGCATTCTGATCCGCTGAGAAAGATTTTAGTATCCTTATTCCGGAACCAGAATGTGAAAGGAAGCTTCCATTGTTAATGTATGAACCCTTCACCAAACTCTTCAAATCGGCCCACTTGGTGGTGTTGTAGACAGAACTGAAAGTGAAAAGTCAAGATTGGTAGTGTAATGTACCCATCTCAGCAACAGTAAAAGGTAGTTTTTCAATTCTTTTAATGTCTAACATTGTGTGTTTTGCATCTTTCCATGTCTGTCGTGTCCAGCTTAACAATATAATTGACCTACGTTTGGACTGCCCATGTTGTAATGCTGACAAGCCTTGCTGATGCACATCTATTGTAGATGAGACAATGTTACCTAAAGAATAAATTCTAGATGATAGAGTAGTCATATCATTATCCACTACTGCAAGAGCCTGTTATTAGTTGGCCCTGTCAAACTCACGCAGCCTTTCAGCAGCTTCTTGTTGAAATATTTTCCATATTCCAAGTGCTGCTTTACATGAGATAGTGCTGAGGTTTTTAGCCCATCAAGGCACAATTTCCCAACACTGTAAGTAGTTACCAACCCTAAATGTTCGCTTTGCACATAATGTATGTCAAGTCTTGATGTTACCCAGGAATCCTGACACTTGTTTGTGTCTGGTGGACACACTAACCATCCCTTCCAAGGATATCTGAGGAATTATGTCTAGTCTTATGAAACAAAGTGTCAATAGTGTTTTTATCATACAGTGTTAACCGCTGACAGTTGTAAAATCATGTAAGAGTGGGAACTCTCGGTGTGTTCAAATCTTTCATCTTGGCTAAGCCAAGACACGTTGTCTGTTGCACAGTTTTGTTCAGGAAAATCCTCTGAATAAAGCCTCAGTTCCCTGAAACGGCCAATCTTTAGTCTCCCTGATAGATTCTACATCTACCGTATTCCTCCAAAAGTCAAAACCTTGTACAGAGAGTTGGGACAGAAATAACGCAGAGTAAATTAGCTTAGTACCAGTGAACATATTTTTCTTTGCAGGTGACGGTGAAAGCCTATGATAAAATGAGGCTGGATCAGTTGTGTAATCACCGGACAAATAGTCAAACTTTTGTGCAAATGCTTTTTAAACTAACCCGTGGTGGTGTAGTGCAATGTTCCCATTGTGTAAAGTTAAATATTTCACGAGGTGTACTAGCCTTGTGTAGAAAATGAGGACCATAATGTTAAAACAGAACATCTCATCAAAATTAGGTGGACCATCAAAAAACGAATCAAAAGAAAATACAGTTGCTTGTTCTCTATCTTTGAACATGTCATATACAGTATCAATGTACCAAGGATCAGAAATAGTACTGGGGGGTGATAATATAATTCAAAGAAATATTAAATAAATGTGGAATTTGCAAGAGTTCAGTGGAACCAAACACATCAAACGATGCCTTGTCAGAGCAAAGTATCCTTTAGGAGTGGGACAAACACAGCCACAAAACCAATCCAAAGGACTAGGAAAGTTATGCAATTTTAATGCAAAGGTGTAATCTTGGAGAAACAAAGTATTTTCTTTTCAGCCAACGATAGAAAACAAGGACCTTCAGGCAGGGGCGGTGGGGCGGTGCAACCTCCAGTGCATCGGTGGAGAAGTCATCTAAGTCGATGAAGTATCCGGATGCCGTCCGGCCTATCTTGGGTAGCTCAGCAGGCTGTTTCGAATTAGACGGACACTCGATCTGTGATACATTGACATAGACCTTGTTCCTCTGAGGATTCTGAATTGAAATCTATGTACTTGTAGACTTCACAGTTGTTGTTGTTTTTGAAACAGGTAGAAGGCATACTATATTGTTGTTCATTGTTGTCTCTTGTTGAAGAAAGTAGGATTAATTTGTAATTAAAGCTTCCATCTGAACCTCTTGTATGGCAGAGAGAGGAGACTGGTAGCTGCCAGGAGTCTAAGCAGTTTTCTGTTGAGAATCGACCATATAACGTGGTTTGATTGTATCAATAGAGGCAAACCTTTTGTATCGGCACCCGGCAATGAGTGGGAGAAGTACAGTTTGTGTATCTTCAATAGCCAGGACAGGCACAAGTGCTCTGTGAGATGGTCTGAACTCCACTATCTTATCTCAGACCAGCTCCCCGATCTTTGGGATCCAGCAAGTTCTTGCTGGAACAACCTTCACTTCTTCCGTGGCGTTGCATTTTACTTGGACGTTGCTTTGTTCATCCCGGAAATCCTTCAATTCCTGTAAAAAGGCAAAAGTTCAATGATGTCAAACGGTGTTTCTTTTCCCACTGTGCTGGCATTATCGAGATCTGGGACCCACATCTTAACCCCAAACAGGATCTCATAAGGAGTCTGACCACCCAGGGTCTTTTTTGGCATATTGTTCAAAGCCCTCTGGACCTCATATAGGTGATGGACCCAACTGCGACCAGAGCCTAATACCCTTGCTGTTAAAGTCTGCTTTAAGTCCCGGTTTTTCCTCTCCACTACCGCATTTACCTCAGGATGATATGGAGACCAGAAATGCAACATCACACCCAACCTTCCCATGGCCTCTTTGTAAGCCTGAGAGCAAAACGCCAGACCCTGATCAGAATGTTGTGTACCAACTGCGTATTTCCCGATAAAGACTTGCAGATCCTTTATAACAGTTTGGGCGTCAACCAATCGCTGTGGCCATGCCCACTGCCACCGAGATGTACTTGTAAGCTCATTCAGATGATAGGGGGCCGCAGTGGTCCAAATACACACAAGCCAGAGGCTTGTTGGAAATCAAAAGAGATGTCTGGGGGGGACGCGCCACGGTGGAATCCTTCATCAGCTGACAGATGTCACATCGCAAGACAAAGTCCTTAGTCTGTTTGTAAATATCTGACCATCATTAGGGTTGCTGCAATAGAGAAAGTGCAGCAGCCACCCCTGCATGTGCAGAAGCCAGACCCTCATGTGCAGCCAATATTAGCCCGAATCTGCGATCACTATTTGGTATTACTCTGTCCCCCCACCAGTGGTTGCCGCTCCATTGGGGTGTTGGAGTGCCGCTCCACTGCTTTCTCGCAGTGTGAGAAGCAGAAAATAAAATGGTATTGAAAATACCATTTCATTTTCTGCTTCTCGCGCTGGGTATGTCTGTTTGGGGGCGGGAAGCGCTCCTGGCAGGAACATATGCCTGGTTGGGGGCGGGCTTGTGGGCGGGTTGAGGAGTAGTAGCTTGCACCACTCTGAGTGCCGTGAGTGCTTGGTCGGCCCTGGGGCCAACCAACCCAGTCATGCGCACTCTACATTTTCTCTATGTAGGCTGCATGCAGCCTACATAGAGAAAATGACCTCCTTACCAGTGCCCGACTGGGTGCCGTCCAGGACTCCTCGCCAATCCCAACACTGCCATTGCAGATTTGTGATTGGCTTACAGGTGGGGAGGGAGCGGCAGCATACCAGGCAGTTCCTGTTCAGAACACGGGAGTGGCGGGACCTCGGCCCAGGAGCAGAGATGAGCAGCGGTGAGGTAAGTTTTATTTTTATTTTAAACCCCCCCCCCCCCGCTCGTCCCCCACCTGTGCACGTATTGCGAGCCGTGGCTGAGTACATTTCTCTAAAGTAATAAGCATATGGACCAGAATATATGAAAATCTTGTAAATTCTATTTTAATTTGGCTAAATCCTTAAAAGGCAAGCAAGGGTATCATTGGGTCTATTTAAAATAGGCGGATTGTGAATGCACGGGGCGAAGAGAACGTGCGAGTCCCTGGGGCAGGTTTTCAAGCACCTGCAAAGGAGGGTAGTTGTATAGATTCAGAATCTTCAGTGCATAACCCTAATGTTTGTTTATATCATTTAGCTTACGTTAAAAGAGGCGCTGCAGTGTTTTGGTCTGTAGCTGTAGAGATCAAGTTGACCTTGCGTCCACATTTTAAATCTGTTTTGTTTAAGCAATGACGTCTATCAAGTGATCGGTTTTTAAAATGCAAGCCTCGCGGGTCAAGGGACTCTAAGTCACTGCCCAGAAACAGGACAGAAGACGCCGCTGCCTGCCTGCTGAAAATATTTAAAAGATCTATACTGTTTTATGCTAAAAGAAAGTTTTGAAAAAACCTCTTTTGACCCTAGCGAACATGATAGAAAAGTTTTCATAGGCTTTCTGAGATGCATTTACTTGTGACTTGTCAACTGCAAAGATTCATTCTTGCGAACAAGGTCTATGACTGGTACCAAAATGTGCCTCATTTCGTGTTTCACAAATATTGATATCACTATGACTGTATTTTGCCACAGGCACGCTTTTATCTTTTTTTTTATGAATCACAGGAAAATTTGCTGTGGTGCACTTTTCATATTTTGCACTCGCAGTGATCTTTCTGTGTGAAACCGGCCAGAGTTTTGCTCTCAAAAGCTACTAAACGAGCCTGTTTTGGATGCGACTTCATAAAGATTTTCTTCTGAATGCTTTCATTATTATTTCTTACGTGAACGGCCTCATGTAGCAAAAATAACTTTTTGTTATAAATTGATTCAATGGTTACCAGTGGAGGGTGATGTATTAAATGAAAAATTAAATGCGATAACCTGCACTCCTTAAAGTTTTGAGTAACTTTAACAATGTATTTGAATAGATATAGTAATTAAGAACAAAGATTTCTAAAGGTGCTGCCCTTGTATTACCTGATTAACCCCCATCAGGCTTAAATATTGCAACAAAATTTCAAACAAAAACTGTTTGAGTGCAAGGGCGCACTGTTCGCAAGCCCAATAAGGTGCACAATTTATACAATCTCTATACAAAATTTCGAAAAGGAAATCTAGAATCAATAATCAATAATCCATACATCCTAGAAAAAACAATGAATCAATAAATTCAATCGATAAGTTCACATTAGTTGGTTGTCGTTGAAGAGAACCCAATAGGTCTTGGAAGCAATGTGAAACAGATATGATTAATCAAGAAAATAACTCCAAAGAACAAAGTATATCAGTCCAACAACTGAAGTCTTCTTTATTTTCTTGTGTGATTTTTCAATGAAAATTTTTTTTTTTCAACAGCATCACGGTTTCCCAATGCATTTCGGCATAAGAACCTTTGTCAGGGGAATACTGCAAAAACATATATAAGAAATATAACAAATCTAACAGTCTATAGATATCTATATAAGCACATGAATTACTGGTATATTCTTGAAACTAATTGGTAACAGAAAAAAGAAAATGGTATCAGACCCAAACTCCAGATTTCTTCCTCAAGAAGTTTATACATTTTTCAATCAATGAATTTCAAAGGTAATAGCATAAATACTTAAGAACCATGCAGAATGGGTTAATGTCACCAAGTCAAAGATGTGGAAATACCCTGTGTGTGAAGCGTGTGAAAAATATGCTAACAACATCACAGCAAATCGTGAAACCACACTCTGTGCTCAACACAAGTGTCCTTACGAAATATCCAACGAATTTCACCTTTCAAAAAAGAAAAGCAAAGGAAAAGGAAACGCATACTAACTAGTCTCCCCTAAATCGAGCAGGAGGACTCACCTCCATAAATTCCAGAGATACAACTGTGGGGCTACTGCGTGTGTGTGCCAAAGATATCAACTCTGCACAAGGAGGAAAAAACAGAACAGACGAAGCACATGGGTGTAACCAATATAGTATTGAAGTGAAAAAAGGATCTGACAAAACCCAACAAACCATTGTGTTTGAACTACTCACAGCATAAAATGTTTCACGTAGACCACTAGTTTCCCATTGTGGTATGAATTTCTCAATGTCAAAGGTATCTCTGTGGAAAGTGATTACGATTAATAATGACGCCTCAGTTACGAGTGACGCAGAGCTCAGGGGGTTATAATTACAATTGCACCCAACTTCTGTTGGTTTACCTCCGGTGTCAATACACATGTGCGAAAGTTCTACTCCCCAGTCGTCAACGCCAGGCCGCTGCAGTTTCTTCAAGTGAACGTCTGCGTGTACGTCAAAATCGGATGTGTCCTAGATATAGAAAACGGACTACCCTAACCGGGTGGAGAGTGGAAACAAACAAGGAGACTGATAGGTCTCAGCAGCTAGTGCACATGGGATCAAAACTAATAAAAAATAAAAAAGAGAAAAGAAAAAAGAAAAAGGGAAAAAATACCCATATTTAAGACTCATGGTCTAAATCTCGAGTGTACAAGAAGTGATGTAGGAATATACGTGACACAAATAGAAGAGAGTGAAAGTAACTGTCCAATGCAAATTGAAACATGAGCCCAGTTCTATAAAGAAAAATGACACGTACCCCTCTAACCCCCCTACTTTAGAATGCAACCCTGTTAGTGTAACCCAAGGGTAATGATAACATTGAGAAAAATGTTCTGCATGTTTTTTAAGAGTTGATGCTTCCTTTGTCTCAAACAATAATGAATAGTAAATGAAAACAAAAACTAACATGCAAACAATTATGAATTGGTGATCTCAATAACAGAAAAGAGTGTGTTCACAAAAAGTAAATGAGTTCTATCTTATCATTCAAACCACAAGGACTCAAAGTTTTAAGGAATCGTATCCAAAATGTTTCTCTTTGTGCCAGAAGTCTATGAGGATCGACATGTGGCAGTACCGACACCTGCTCTAATATAGTAAAGCGTAGTTGTGGTATGGTGTGTTTTTTTTCACTCCAATGAAATGCAAGGCAAGAGTTCATATTGTCAGTACGAATTAAGCTTTTATGCTCAGTCATTCTTGTTTTAATTTTCCTAGTGGTTCTTCCCACATATACTAGTCCACATGGACATTTAATGGCATAAATAACCATGCTAGTGTTACAATCCGATGTGTGTTTGAGCTGGATTAATTTCCCTGTGTGTGGGTGCGTAAATTTATCACCAACAATCACATTACCACAGTGACCACAGTTGCGACATGTTTGCATACCTAGTTTAACAGTATTGGAACTAGGTTGGACTTTCTTGCCCAGAATTTCTTTAATATTCTTTGATCTAGAAAATGCAAAGATAGGTGTACCATGAAAGACTTCCTTAAAATCGTGTTCTTGCTCTATAATTTCCCACCGTTTTAGGATACACCTTTTGATCGCAGTAGCAGCTGTGGAGTATTTTAAAATGCAAACCTCTCTTTATATGCAGGTTTCATAGATTTTTTTTAGGAGCTGTGATCTGTCAATGCTACAAGCTTTTTGTTTGGCCAATTCTAGAACTTCACTAGGATAACCTCTGTCTGAGTATTGTTGTGACAATACCTCAATGCCTAACTTGCCCTGTATATCATCTGAACTGATTCTGCGGACCCTGATGAATTGTGATAATGGTAAGTGATTTTTGAGAGCCAATGAGTGAAAGCTATTGTAGTGTAGAGCATTATTCCTGTCTGTGGATTTTCTAAACACTCGTGTTGTCAAGCTGTTGCCTTTTTTCTCAATCAGAATATCTAAATAGTTGATAGCTGTTGAGTTAATGCAGTATGTGAATTTGATTTGTGGATGACAATTGTTCAATGTGGTGATAACACTTTCTAATGCCTGCTGTGTTCCTTTCCATAATATCAAGATATCATCTATGTACCGAAGGTACAGAAGCAAATGATCTGTCCATAAATTATTGCTCATGATGTGTGTGTCCTCAAATTTGGCCATAAAGATATTCGCATACGTAGGAGCTCCAGTAAAACCCATAGAGGTACCTGTTTTTTGCAGGTAAAATTGCTGTTTCCATGTGAAATAGCTATGGTAAAGACTGAATTGCAATAATTCAAGAAAAAAAGATATTAAGTGATTCTTCATAGTCATGTTTTAACAGCATTAAAAATCTCTTTTGACCCTAGCGAACATGATAGAAAAGTTTTCATAGGCTTTCTGAGATGCATTTACTTGTGACTTGTCAACTGCAAAGATTCATTCTTGCGAACAATGACTGGTACCAAAATGTGCCTCATTTCGTGTTGCACAAATATTGATATCACTATGACTGTATTTTGCCACAGGCACGCTTTTATCTTTTTTTTATGAATCACAGGAACATTTGCTGTGGTGTACTTTTCATATTTTGCACTCGCAGTGATCTTTCTGTGTGAAACCGGCCAGAGTATTGCTCTCAAAAGCAACTAAACGAGCCTGTTTTGGCTGCGACTTCATAAAGATTTTCTTCTGAATGCTTTCGTTATTATTTCTTATGTGAACGGCCTCACGCAGCAACAATAACTTTTTGTTATAAATTAATTAAATGGTTACCAGTGGAGGGTCGACCAGCTCCTGACAGATGTTTTGTCTGAAATTTCCTGGCTACCTGACACAAACATATCTAACATTGGAGAATGCCAGATTCCACTTTTGTGCAGCAAGTAGTTTAGTGTTCTTCTCTCAACACGCGCCTGATCCTTGCACCAGCACGCATGGTTTCACACGACCCCACTAGCACAGTCTCCCTTTGCAATCTGCACAGTAGTTATATTTTCATAAAGCCGAAAGTTAAGCAAATAAACAGATGCTGTAAGGCATAGGCCTACATTATAAATGTGCAAGACCAAAAAATAAATAGTCTGTCAGCGATTGAGCTTCTCATTATCCACAAAATGCACTCACGAAACATTTACTTGCATCACCCCAGTGCTACTAACCCACCTCCAGCCTACCTTTCCCAGGCACACAGCACTAACTCACCTATCCCATTTGCCCACCCCATGCTGACTGTCTTACTCAACCACCTGCAGCTCACAGTCGCATTCATCTCATTCTTCCAACAGCATGTCAGTTTTCACTCCCACCTAAATCTGGTCTATCCAGCTGTACATCTGCTATCCATTCATCTCTGTAGCCTGCCCACTGCCACAAACCCAACACTTTCACTCACAGTCCACCTGTTCTGTCCATCCAACCAAGAAGCAGCACACCACTTGTCTTTCTCAAATGTACATCACTGCTCGTTTAGGGGCTTTTTTTTTTTTTACATATTTTCAATATTGGAACTTCCTTTGAGGATGAGTTTCATGTTCAATTTCCCATGTGAGCAGAATATGCATTAGATTTAGTTATGTGACACTGTAAATCAAATCAAATCAAAAGAGACTTTATTGTTTTTTGAGACAATCATAAAAGTGCATATAAACCATAAAATATTATAAACAGTACATAATTATGTTAAAATTTCGTCATGCAAACAATCGTATATGACACTGTATGTTCTTTAGTCCAGGGATCCCCATGAGGAAATATGCTCCCTCACCAACAATATATTTTCTCTGCTTTCACAGCAGCCATCACGTCTTTTCTGTCCCAGAAAACCTTTAGTCTGAAGCAAAAATGGTAATTTGGAAAGTCATCATAATGGTGGTGTTCATGCAATTTCCAACCCAACAGGTGGTGACTGCCATTTATTATGAGCTCTCCACACACCAGTTGAGACCAAGCATGCTCAGGAAATTTGGTGTGATTATATGGGTATGGAGAGAGGGTTGCATTCCTGATTTTGTTGGCAGTGTTTGATATGCTGTATACATTGATATTGATGGTGTTCACCTGTCTCAAATGCAGCAATGAAATGGCTATATAGGATTTGTACATTACATAAGACAGTGCTCCCCCCTTTTAATTCTTTGTACATCGACCCCTTTGTTAGGAAATTAACAGAAAACAACCAGATTTTAGCTATACACAGTAAGGGGGGAGCACTAAGATCTCGGCATATGCCGATGATCTAGCTATTATGACCACTAATCCACTTTGTGCGCTAGTTGAAATCGAAAAAGAGGCAGAGAATTTTGGGCATATCTCGGGATATCGACTCAACTCTAACAAAACCCTTGTTGTTGTCGGTAAGAGACTTCAGATCAATGACCCCCGGGTCGTTCAGAAGGCAACATATCCTGGGGTCGAAATAATGGCAGATGTGTCTAAGATTGTTGAAACTAATTTGGGTCCATTGCTTCCAAAATTCAAAACAGATTTTAATCGCATAGACAATCTCAAGCTAAGCCTGGTAGGGAGGCGTAATGTCATTAAGATGGTGTTTTTGCCTAAATGTTTATATGTTTTCAGGGCGATGCCATTGGCTATTAAAAATACTTGGTTAAAAAATATGAATCAGTTGTTCACAAAATTTCTTTGGGCCAATCGTCACCCTTGGAGGGCGCTAAAATTCCTGACACTACCTAGGGACAGAGGCGGATGGGTGGTCCCTAATTTATAGCTATATCACTGGGCTGCTATATTATTTAAAATTGGAAGTCTAATCTGGGTTGAACTTGATCAGGTACTAGAGGCGGCTCCCGCATCAATTTATGATTTATATTTGGGGTCAGAGGCTAGGGGCTGTCTCGTACAATATACTGATTTTAATTACTACAAAAGGGTGAAGTTCAAGACGTTGATGTGGGCTTTTAAAATCTGGGCTTCAATTCGAAAAAAGCTTGGTTTGGGCCGCATTTATGCTTACATCTCATTGTATGGTAATGAATCGCTCCCTTGTATTTTTAATAATGGGTATATGAAAATGTGGCACGACAAAGGTGTCAGGATGGTTGGTGATATTATGGACGCGGCAGGGGTGATTTCTTTTGGCAAGATTAAAGAAACTTTTGGGATTGATAACAGGCAGTTTTTTAAATATCTCCAGATTAGAGATTTCTTAGCGAGGAAATTGGGAGGCAGCAGCGGCTTCACCAGGGTGACACTGGTGGAGATGTTACTTAGAGGGGTAGGTACACTGGGCGGGAGCTATAAAAAACTGACTGAGACGATGACTGATGATCTACCCAAACATTGTGATCGTTGGCAGGAGCGGCTACAAGTTGAACGGGGGGAAGTAGAAGATTCCCTTAATATGGCCCAAACCTCATGCATAGCTGTCAACCTCCAATTGCAATGCTTTAAGACTTGGTTTCATCTTTATATAACTCCGGAGAAGATTTCTAAATGGGAGGAGGGGCGGGAACATCATGCCCACGCTGCAGCTATCCTGCAGCAGACATTGTACGCATGCTTGCTTCCTGCCCCGATTTGGGTATAATTAAAAGGGAGGTTGGTACTATTCTTGAATCCCATCTGGAACAGCAAATAGAGATGACACCAGAGATGGCACCACATCTGATTGTACTAGGAGTGAGCAGCTCTCACTTACCAGCTCAGGTCCAGGCCTTTCTTTTTGTAGCTATGACAGTATTCAGACTCTGTTTAACTACTCATTGGCTCGATCCTGTTTCACCTACGGGTCAGCAATGGCTGGGAAAATTCTTGGCAGTGTTTAGGTTTGAGACTGCAGTATATGCTACAAGGGGGCAGAGAGCAAGAGCCAAGGGGATGGATATTTGGGCCCCACTGACTAGATGGTCTGAAGACAGCGAACATATCGGGAATAGGCGCTAAAGTATACGTATATATGATTCAATGTTTATGGCCCAAAGTGCCCTAATGTTTTATGTTTATAATAATTGCAAGATGTTGTAGCTACATTTAGGACATTGTTTTCTGTTTGTTTTTTCGGTGTCTGTCATACCAGTAAGCGCGTCTCTTGCTCTCTTTTTTTTTCTTTCTTTTGTTTTTGTTTTTTCTTTCAAGGACCAGCCAGGGTGGGGTGGGTGGGAGAATCTCAGGGGGTGGGAGTGGGTGGGATATTTATCGTTATGCTTGTGTATGTTCTTTTATGCTGTATCTGCTGGACTTTCAAATCTAATAAAGAATGTAAAAAAAAAAAAAGATTTTAAAAACATAAGACAGTAAATAGCTGCAGTTTCTCTGTCTGTACTGATCCCTTAAGATTAAGTCTGTAACCCGTGTCTACCTTTGCTTTACTTATTTTATGGATTGGTGTGTCCTCATGATTACAAATTTGCTTGAAAATGCACCATTTGTCCACTCTTTTTTCAAAATGTTCTCCCCCCTGAATCCCCTGTACGTTGTACGGGCTCGCTCGCTATGTCCGCTCGCCGGAGTGCAGTACCACAATTGTTTTATGCCCCACCCTTTTCAAATGTCATCAGCCCCCACTGCCCCCCACTCCTGGAATCTGAGCATACGGTGTGTTTTGTGTATCTAGCTTGTAGGAGTACCTGAGTGGAAAGCCTTTTGGCAGGTGTATGTCATTGCGCGCAGCATTGGCGACCACCATGATTTCTCAGTCTATTCTCGTACTTGAACGAGATATCGCAGCAACCAATGTAGTGCGAACTGTTTTCTTTATGGCTTCATCAGCCAATGATTTCCCTGCAACATGTACGCCAACACATTGATGACTCAGTGTATGAATGATATGAGCCCGTGGCAAGCATTCTTTCGGCTTTGCCACCTGTTCTTAATGCAACTTTTGCTTCACTGTGCAGTCTTTTGAGTCCCTAAATCCATTCTGCTCCAATAATGAACATATTCATTATATGACTGCACACAATAATACAAATCACACAGTATCAGTGTGGGGAATCCATCATACATATTCTGCAACCTAGGGACTGCACGTAGGTTTTTTCAGGGTGGAAAGTTCCATTGTACATACAGCTTTTCACGACTACACATGAATATTGCTCTTTGGTCCCTACAGCAGGCTGAGCAAAACCATCAGTGTAAATTATATAGTCATAGCATTCTAGAGGCATTATTTCATTAGGCAGAAGATATTCTTGCTCGTACTGGAGAAATGCTTGTGTCAGTAATGCAGCGTCAAATCTGTAGTCTACATCTGTTGCAGTGAGGGAGTTTGCCCGTTGAATCCTTGATGTAGAGGCGTAGCACTCGGAACACTTTCTCTGGTAACCGCCTCTAAAGTTGGTACTGGACACCTCACAACAATGATTTGTTTCCCTTGAGCTAGGGCAAGCTCTCTCACTACAGCAGTCTAAACTGCTGTCAGTATCTTTTCAGTCGGTGCAAAACACATTTCAGCATTTGTATAGCGATGCGATTTATATGCAATCTGTAATGTTTGACCTTCATTGAACGTGACATATGTATACCCTGATGGATGCACAATTACATGGATCACCAAGTTTGTAGTGTTTACACTTGTGTGTAAGTATTTGGAAGCAATCATGTCTGCTTGAACGGAATTTAAAATTTCTGTATGGTCTTGTGTCCAATGTGTGGCTGAAAGGTCTATACGAATAAGGTTGTAGAATGGTTTTACCCATTCTGCGTAATCAGGAAGGTATGTTCTGCGAAAATGTTGATATCCTAATATGGATAGTAATCTTTTCAGAGTAATTGGAAGTAGGAGTAACGCATATTTATCTAAAAAATGCATCGCCAGGCTCTTGCCCTCACTTGACAGAAGTATCCCAGAAACAAGACACTGAGGTGGGTAATTTTTGATTTTTTTAATTTGAATCTGTAGCCCAGGTGTGCAAAGCCCAAGGCTATATGGTCCACTCTGGTCAAGTGCTCCATCAGGTCATCGTCTGATAAGTATATGTCATCGACATATGACAATGCCTGATTATCAATATTCTCATGAAATTCTGTGACTCTGGCTGAAAACAGCCCGGGGCTATTCTCATACCCCTCTGGTAAACAATGGAATTGTTTCTGTGAACCTAGCGCAGTGAAGGTTGTCAAATATCTGTTACCAGGTGCTATATTTTGGCAGAAAAATCCATTCAAGATGCCTAGTGATGTTTTGTACTTCTTTCTCATGATGTTTTTCATTAGTGCAGCACTGTGTGCATTTTGTACTGCAGAGGATTATTCATTGAAGAGGTGCAACTTTCAATCACACCTTGATATTCAAGTTGATTTAGGATTTCCCTTACTTGTTATTTTGCTTCATTTTTCATTGGGTATTGTCTTTGAGGATGTGGGGTTGTCCTCAATGGCATATCAGGATAAGGTGAACCATCATCCCAACCCACATAGTTGCGGTATAATGCAGGAGCTAGTGGTAAAGCGGAGAAGGCTGGTAAAATCACTGTTTCCCCCTTTGGGCACTCCATGACGAAGCCAGGTGGTCAATAATTTTAGCCAGCTAAATGTCATAACCTTGAGTGAGTTCCTCCCAAAAGAGGACATTAATAAAGCTGGGCACGCCCCTTTCCAATCTTAGATGGACTTCTTCTAAACGATGTGGAACGCTTACCCTAGTATCCGCTATTTCCACTGTGATATACTCACTCAGCTCTACTCCCACTAGACAATCCATCAGGTTATGGCGAACTATTGTGACTTCTGCCGCACCGTCCAGAATTGTCAATGCCCACTACCTGTTCAGCAGCAGCGTCCTCAAAATCTGGGGCATGTCTGACCTTTACTCCGGCAACCTTCTTCTTTTTAAATTGAGGCTTGTCTTCCTGTTTATGTATGTATTCAGATGAGCATTGTGAGTACTTCCTTGGTTTCAAGTGCTCTTCTGATCTCCGCTCTGCCTGTCCTCTTCTCTCTGAAAGGCTATCAGATGTATCATAAAAGGTACGAGAGGAGCGTGTTTCAGTATCCTGCTACCTATCAGGTGGTTTAACATTATCACGGTTACGTAAATTGTAATGTTTTTTGGTAGATTCCTGTGTAGGAGACCCACACGGAGATTTTGTTTTTTCTTTATTTTTCTTATTGTCCTTCTTCTTCTTCATTGAAGAGTCGGGTGCTTGCTTAGAGTTAACAGAGTTATCCTTTTAAGAATTACTCTTCAATTGTGGTTTTCCTGCTCTGACGCCCAAATTATCTCAGCATAGATTTCTTCGATAATTTTAGGTAATTCGTGTTCCTACTGGGCAGGAGTCAAATCCCTTAAGCTGTTGCGTATAGCTAACGCTGCTGCTTCCCCATTAATATTACTCAATACTGTGGCAAAATTGCCAAATTTCATCCATAAGTCCAGGGCAGGTGCTGCCCTGTTCTCATTTTGTACCTGTTTTAAAACCTCATGTAAAATTACCAAAGAAGGTATATGCTGGTATATGCTGCAGCAAATACTGTACCCCAAATGGCACAATCTTCTACCGGGGGAGCCATTTCCATTAGCAAGCAATTTGTTAGTATCCTGTGTTTTTCCTGCGGGACAATATGGGAAACACTGCTCCAAGCTGGTTTGTTTTCTGTGCAATCCAAAATACAATTTCTTTCCTTTTGGTGGGAATTTTCCCCATCACAGCGTTTAATGTTTGAGGGCTAATGCCTGGTGTAGCTAATTGGGCTGCTACCGCTTGAACAGTCCGCAGAGGAGCGAGTGTTAATGTGCGCATCACGAATTGTGTAAAATGTCTGTATATTATTTCTAGATTATTATATAATCCCTGCACCTGGCCTGCGGTCAAACAATTAACACTAGGATGTGGTGTGTAAATGGCCATTTCACCCCCTCATGGTTGAGTAAGCCCAGTCTCATGTCTTGTATACCATGGGGGAGGGTGCCTTTAAACCAATTAGTATGTTCTTGGTATGTAAGAGGGATTTCTATTTCCTCTGAAGGAGTGTATTCCTCTGGTTTTTCGCTTACTTTAAATTTGCGAAAAACCTGTGTAGCATCATCTGGAGCAGGGAATTTAACACTAGAGTAAAACACCTCTGTTCCAAAAGCCTTGTGTGCCTCTACCACGAAGGTAACATCTCCACCTCCTAGCGTGAGGCCATGTTAAAGCAGTTTTTAAGTGATTGCATGTCTGCAGATCTCAGAAATATTCTGTGCTACGTTGTGTAAGAAATGTACTACAGAGATTGATTAGCACAGTGGGAACAACATCCTTTCAAGCTTGAATTTACCAACAGCCAATACATAGGATATACCTACTCAGCTGAGGAGGATCTTCCCTACCACCACGGATGTCTCTGGTTTAAAAGGTGTGTAGAGATCTCTGAGGGAGCACGATTGAACTATTCAGCTGATCCATACAAAATAAGAAACCAACCAACGCTTGTGGTGCTAAATTAAGTTGTGTAGTTTCCACTAATCAGTAGGAGCTGCGCGTTTGCGGACGACATAAACAGTATGGTGCCCACAGGATATGTTGTCCCTTGACCCCGCTAGCTCACAGTGCCACCGTTAGCCCCCCTAAACCTAGACAGGGAGCAACCAGTTCTGGCAACAACTGAACATGACAACCATGTTCCCTCAGGAACTGTGGTGACAGACCTAGAACTTTTTGCTCAGCCACTCGTGCTCTCTTTCACTCAGAGAAATGCAATGTATAGACAAAGGGATGTTTTCCACTATTTATTGAACCATAATGTTTCATGTATAGAAAATGTGTGCTGAAATGATTAATCGACAGAAGCAGACAGATGTTGTAATGAGTGTCAAAACGGTGAATAAAAGAAAGAGTTCCACCATCTTGTTGGGACACCTGATATAGGAATACATATATAGTATTATAACAACCTAACATACTCCTACAATGCACACCCGAACCTACGTGTCTAGGGTGTGAGTGCATGTCTGCCGAGTAACCCCCTTCTGGATGATCTCACCCCTTTACCTGGTGGGTAAGAATATAGGACCCTGCCTTCATCACGAACTGGACACCCCTTACAGAGATGTCTGTCAGCTGCTAGGCGAAAGCTTCAGCATGCAGGGACCCCTCGAAGTCAGCTGAAGCGTCTCCTCTGATTGTATTTGGATACAAAAGGATATACATAGAAAAGGGAATCCTTGCCTCAGGCCGTGATTGTGATTGGGCTGCCTACTGTATTCCACAGATAGCTGCGTGGCCATATGGACATAATAACAAACACATTTGTATCACGCACGTGAAGGCCTTGCACATAATGCCATAGCAGTGTGATAGTATTCCCCCTAAGTTCTTTTGTGTCAGCAAGGACAGTGTTTCGTAGAAACGAACCCAAGTGTCGCAAATGTGTGTTAAGAGTAGATGTGAGAAAATGAAGACAACTTTAGGAAAGAACTGTGTACATGTAAATTGGCACTATTTCCTACCAGGCCTAACTTAGGCACCTGTCAGTACAAGGTCAAGATTGATGATAAGCTTGGGAAATGAAGCAGTCTAGGGAGAGAAGACAGGGCCCTGTTTACATTCTGTTGTTTCCTTTCCTTCCCCTCCTCCAGCAGCAATAAGAAGGCTGAGGCTGCTGAGGGGCTACTGGTGGGACAAAGGGCCAAATCTGTGATGTCACTAGCAGTCGAAAGGTTTGTAGATTCGCTCATGCTATCCCTGCATTTTGTGCATTAATGTCCAAGGGGCCTTCATGGACTCAGCACCTTCCTTGAATGTCACTGCTAATAGCTGTGATACTAACACTTCACACATTATACTGCATGTCACAAACTCTTGAATGCGACCAGCCTTCTGAGTTGGTGTTCGGAACAGAGCAACATCTGCTTCCAACTTTGATTTATTAGACTGCGGAACTGAGATTTCAATTATTGAAAGCTATGTTTACTGATTGCTTTTATTGCTCCTGTGTGGATGCCTCTGCTGCTGCAGACTGCTGGTACACAAAGATGTTCTTGGAAAAGAGAGGCCTGCGGCCTAGGGGACCTGCTGCTAAAAGCAAAGGAACTTCAAGTCTTTATGATAAATAAATTAAAAGCAAATGGATGTGGGGTTATGTCTGAAGCATAGAAGGCAAACAACTCTTACAGGTCCACATGTACGACCGTTTTAGTGGTCTCAAACTGAGAATCAGGCCGCTTGAGAACAATAAAACACATTTAAGCATGTACCAACCTTATTTTCCGAGTCTGTTACCTATTACCAACTCGCAACATAGGGTTTGCGAGTCAGTATTTGGAAGGGGCGTGCCAAGGGTGTCCCTTCTTAATAGTGAGTCGCAGGGGAATGTACGATTGTTTTGCGACCGGAATGTGGTTGAAAAACAATCGCAGTTTGCCGCCTACTTCAAGTACGTGGTTAGCCAGTCGCAAATGGGGAGGGATCCTCAGGGGACTCCTTCCCCTTTGTGATTGGCAGCAAAAACATTTTTGAAGAGCAGGAAGTGGTCCTCTAAGGAAAACAGGCTTCATTTAAAAAAAGAAAAGTTTCTTTTATTTAAAGCAAACACAGACATGGTGGTCTGCTGTCCCCAGCAGGCCACCATCCATGTGATTTTAGCGATTCCCAATGGGTCGCAAATTGCAACCTACCTCAAGAATATTGATGAGGTTGGTCAATTGTAACCCCATCACAAAATGTGTCTGAGACATATTAGTGCATTGCATTTCGCAACTTTTTAATTGTGAGTTGCAAAAAGTCGCTATTAGGAAGTCGCAAAATGCTTTGATTGTACAGGTGGTCATAAATCTCTAAGAAATTAGTCTTGGAACTCAAAATTACTTTATGCAGACAAGGTAATTAACTAACGTATTTTTAGAAAAGTATTGGTCTCTGGCTGCTGTACATGGGAGTCGAGCTCCGGCCATGACAATTCTTTAGGTCTAGTATAGTCTTGCACGTGCTTTCAAGCAGTGGGTATATGTCAGTAAGGGAGTCCTACACATCCTACACATGACTCCTGACATGACTGTCGTTTTGTGCAAAAGGTTGCTCCATTTGCAAGCAAGCTTAGCCCACAGTACATCAACCTTCGGCTTAGTTGTACACACACAGGCACAAAAATGCTAAGGCCCTGCCCCAGCTCAAACATCATGCAAAGCAACGCAAAATGGAGCATGGTATTTACTTCCCACTGCAATAGGCATTTTTCTCGAGAAAGGTGTCCCTTTTGACAGTGCAATAAGCACTTTGCACTGTGTTGTGTCATAGAATACACTAAGGCCTTGATAGGGAGTCTTGTGGTAAATATCACCAAACTTGCACGTAGGGTAAATGCCGATACCACAGGGTTCAGTAAATAACAAGTGTTAAATAACATTGAATACGAGTTTTTACCGTGCACTGCGGAATCATTATTAAGCACGTGTGAAATGCCGAATGTGCGCATGTGGTAAATACCAGGACCCTGATTATGAGTATAGGAGCTATTTCGTTCACCTGATAAATAAGGCTATCATGGGGTATGTTATTCATCGCGTCTGATAAAAAGCACCTATTACAAGTTTGTGGGGAATAGCATGTTAATTTTGGTGTTTAATGCATCAAAATCTGCATGCTATGGTAAATAACGTACATATTACACATGTTAATATTTGGCTGATTTGACCTGCCAACATTTTATAAAGCTTAAGGTGTTTAACGCATCCGAAAATTATTGGAATCCGTAATGGTGAAAACATGTTTTGTTTGGGGCTCATTCGAGGCCGTGTATCCTCTGGATCTCAAGCTGACTCCACAGAACCCCAGCCCGGGTCATAGAAACAAACGAAAGACTATCTCTGGCAAGACCTGGGCTCCCAAATCTGGTCCTGGGGGATGGCTGCCACCAGCGCCCCTCAAGAAACAAGATAAGACGCAGCTGTTGCCAGCGTTCCTTGAGGAGCTCCGTGGAAACTGCACTCAAGTTGCTGCGAAGTCAGGACCACCAGGATGGCGCTCGCCCCTCGAAGGAAGGAGAAATGCCACCGAGAAGATGGATTCCTTCAGCACCAAGAACCTGGCTATGCAGGCACAGAAGAAACTCCTCAGCAAGATGGCCTCAAAGTCTATGGCAAGTGTCTTTATCGATGACACAAGCAGCGAGATCTTGGATGAGCTGTACCGTGTCACCAAAGAGTACACCCGCAACCGTAAAGAAGCACAAAAAATCATCAAGAACCTCATTAAGGTCATTATGAAGCTTGCAGTGCTCTACAGAAACGGGCAGTTCAACGGTGACGAGCATCTGGTCATACAGCGCTTCCGCAAGAAGGTCCACACCTTGGCTATGACAGCGGTCAGCTTCTACCAAATAGACTTCACCTTCGACCGAAGGGTCATGTCCAACATTCTGAACGAGTGCCGAGACGTGCTGTATCAGGCTGTCAACAGACACCTGACAGCCAAGTCTCACTCCAGAATTAATCATGTCTTCAACCACTTTGCAGACTATGAATTCTTGTCGGCACTGTATGGGCCATCAGAACCCTATCGAACCCACCTCAAGAAGATCTGTGAAGGAATCAACAAAATGCTGGATGAGGGAAACATCTGATAGACCACTGAGAGAATGTTTGTGTCTTTGCCTACTCTCCGTCCTTACTGGCCAAACTCTTTCCTTACCGGTGCTAAACATTCTCCTCATCCTCTTCTAAGGACTACCAGGTATGTGGAATAACATCATATGATTCTCGTCTACTGTTAATCGGAACTTCAGATATTCTGGCTAAACAGAGTCTAGAGACTGAAAGCAAAGGATGAATGTAAGAAGATCGACTTCTTGGTTTTATACTGTCAATCATTTGTTTGCTACAATCTCAAGGAAAACCTGTGCACCTTTATGAAAGAAAAAAGACCAAACTTAAACAGACTAAGAAGCACTTTTGTTTAACTTGAGACCAAACTGAACCTTTGGCATGGCGAAATTCCAGATGGTGGCGTTTCAGAAGTAGCTCTTACTACAACCCTCTTGGTGTCCAGCAACAGCTCTTCTTAGCACTTGTCGTGATCAGGGTTTATGTTCCAGTTGCCAAGCGATGTACATTACTTTAGGAAGAATATTTTTACTGAGACTTCTGCAGCTAAGTAGCAGTCGGCTGTCCGTAAAGTGGATACAACAGAGCCATCTTTCAGATGTCGATAACCAAGGTATGACTAGTTGAGAATGAAACAGGAGGGTGAGGATCAAGCCCTGTGAAGAGGGACACATCCATCTGGCAGAACAGAAAATCGCAAGTCAAAAGATGGGACTCCCTATAATGCTTGTACAACTATTTCTCCCAAGTATGAACAACCACTTTGATATGAGTTTACAAAAATATGTCCTGTGCTGAAGAACTACCTTACTTAATGTTCCACTTCCATGTGTAAAGTTGCTCCTCTAAGCCACGTGATAGGGTTGAACATATGAAATCACATGTAGTCGGAGCAATGACGACCCTGTGCTCACCTACCTTAAAGATCCTGAACTCTTTGGGTTTCTCACATTTGGATAATGCGTTTACGTGGGGCATGACAACAAACTTTCATTCTTTACAGAACACTTGTACATGCCCCAAGAAACTTTATTCCAGCGGCCTTGTATGACACAATGGGTTTTCCGTTTTATTTTCAATAGGACAAACATTTAAGAAGCAGTTAACCAAATGTGCACTTTCATAAACCTCAAGTCCAACGTGTGTTTTCTTGGTCACTGTTCTGATGATCACTGTTGTTGGGATTTATATGTGTCTTCTTGTTGGCTGCCATTTTATATTTCAAGGATGCTGAGTTACTTGTACTCAAAGGCATGTCTGCACTGCTGAGCTAGTTGACATACAACGTTTTCACTTAAGTCTTTATATGATCAAGTAATTAAAGAGTGAACTATTGGACTCATGTTTATGGGTTGCAGCCTTACTCTATCAATTAAGGTTCTTATCCTGTGTTTCTGCACAATTTGAGGTCATTGATGGGTGGCCTAGCTTCCAGTTTCATGGTTTGTTGCACCAGAACATGGATCTGTCATAGCATAACAGTGTTGCATCCATTTCGGTGGACCGTAGAATGGAAGCGTGAGCTGCTGCAATCAACCTGTGAGAACTTTCCCTGTCCCTGGCTGTTAATGTATTTCTGACCCTGTGTGCAGGTGTGTGTGAAATGGTATTATATCAAACAGAGCATTTACTGTGTTTTTTGCATTACTGTGTCAGGACTTGCATTCAACTATTGTTTTACAGCTTTTCTTTCATTCCCTACACGTTCATGAATTTATAACACCTGCTTTTGACTGGTGGCATTTTGAGGTGGTATTTTCCAATGGTATTTAATGACCTCTTATACTTGTAATTGGGTGCTGTCTGCCATCTACATTTTTTTTCACATGTGGTAAATGGCACATATGCTCTATAGCACATGGACTACAGACGTGCAGTATTTGGCACGTGCTAAATAATACTTGCGTATTTAAACGCATGATCATAGAATTCGTTAATGTCATGCACTATTTACCCCTGCATGCAGTAATCATCACTACGCCTTACTGACAATCAGGACTTAAAACTGAAACATTGAAGAGCTCCGTGTACACAAACAGTAGAGACAGGACAGCTTGAAAAGCCTCTAGCTTCATTGGCTGGTGGTAGCTTCACATGCCTACCTGGACCCGAAAGAGGCTGGTGCAGGACACAGTACAGCTGAAAGAGGGCTTGAAAAGGAGATATCCTAGGGCGCCACACATGCAGGCTTAAATCATGACGTAACACATGATAGCATAATAAAAAGCATCTACCTAACTAGGGAAAAGTTTGAAATCGGCCAGGCACAAATATTTATTCTGGTGGCTGTTTTGTAAAAACCTCTCAGAGAACATTTTTAAGTCCTACATTTGTAAATACCAACATACAGGCGGTACAATGAGCAACAGCCATTCGATTTATACCTTCCACGGTTACCATTTTGTAGTACAGGCAGAATGTTTTGGTAACTACAGGGCATATCATCAAGCCCCGGAGATAAAATTATCGCCGCTTTAGCGTCCGTTATCGTGTGAATCCTTGAAGTATCGCCCTTTCCCCCAACGCCCATCTTTGCATCTCTAATGAGATGCAAAGTGGGCGTTCCTGCCCAGACATAACTGGAGAAATGTCGCTAAGCGACATTTCTCCAATTATCAATGGGCACGCTAGCCTGCAGAGCGACAAGCAAAGTAGCGATAACCTCTGTTATCGCTACTTTCCTTACGCCTGCTTCAAGACTGACTTAGCCATGATATCCTATGTAAGGTGGATATCATGGCTAAGTATGCCTTGCCCTATCAGCAAGCTTTTGCCAAACCTTGTGCGATTATCGCTGTATTTCCAGCGATAATCCCACAATTGGCAGCTTGCGCTCTGAATTTTATCGCTTTGGAGATAAGCTTTGCTGATAGCACGCTATCTCCGCGATAAAATTCAAAGTTGGCTGGCGATAATTAACCTCGCGCTAAGAACGCTGAGTGATAATTATCGCATGGCCTTGATGATATGCCCCTACATTCTTGGCATTCTCTGCTTTTAGTTCTAATGTTGTCACAGAAGAAGTTGCGCTCTAAGAATCTATTGATTCAAGTGGGGATCTGTTGACGGGGGCAGTTACTGATGGACTGAATGCTGTATGGACCTGTCCACCGTGGAGCCGCTACAAATAAACCTCTGAACCTACCTTGGCTCCGGCGTCTTCACTACACATTTGCTGTTGATTGTTCAGTTACTTTAGAAGTTTTAATCATTTTATTTTAAAATGTATTTCTAATATCCCTGTAGCAGGAAAAAGAATGAACTACAGAGATACAAAAATAAATAAATATAAAAAAACATAAAAGCGGGATAAATGCAAATGATAGAACTAAAGTCGAGTCAGACCGTTTAACGGATGCCCTGTCATTACACCCCTCTTAGTTTCCGCACCTTATTTTCTGTTCCTGTTGGCGCTTTTAGTGCGAGTCCTGTACATCGTTGCCATTGGAGACAGAATGTCAGCTCAGCAAGACACGATATTGGACATGCATTATGCCGCCATGATTATTTGCTGGTGTCTGCAGACTAATGGAGAGATGCTCTTTGAATATATTTTGGGGGGATTGTGCAACCAGCATTCAACTGAACACCTGCAGCTGATTGAATCTTGTCCGTATCCTCACCAATGTATTACATTCCTATATTTTTGGAACTAGGTAGTAGTTTCAATTAAGAAGCTTTGAAAGGGATGTATGACCTGGGATCCATACATTCTAGAAGACAGACAGGTATGCCCCTCCCCGAGCCCTCCCATTAAGGCAATCACAACGACCAAGGAACAGAAAACATTTAGGGGCAGATTTACAAGCCCCTTGCGCCTCTTTTACGCCACCGTTGTGTCACTTTTGTGACGCAGCGGCGGCGCAAAGCCAGCGCCATGGTGCGGGGTACTTACAACGTGACGCATCTGGGAGATGCGTCACGATGTAAAGCCCTGCGCCACATGTAGGCGTTCCGGCACGGGGGGGGGGCGTTCTGGCGCAGGAACGCCTCCTAAAAGTGGCTGAGTGAAATCTACAAGATTTCACTTACCCATTTTTAAGGCCCATGCTGCGTCAAAACCCTGCGCCTGCTTGAAGCAGGCGTAAGGATTGACGCAGCATTTTAAAGATAGGGCACCCCCGAGTCTTGCTAGAGCTGCGTCGCACCTTTACGGCAGCAGATGCGTGACGCATCTGTGCCGTTTTTGCCCCATGGTGCGCCGCATTGTAAATGCGGCGCATCCATGGTGGCGGAGCCGTGACGCACAATAACTGGCGCATCCCTGCTGATATGCAGGGAAGCGCCAGTTATTGTAAATCTGCCCCTCAGAGCAAAATGCCTTTCTAAGCAAAGTCTAAATTTTGATTAACAATTTGCCAGATGGGTTACTCCATCATAAACGAGTACTATGCTTTATATCCTATGGAACTTGTAATAAGGCGGACAGGATATCCGTCGTGTTTATCGAGAGAGTAAGCCGTCCTCCAGACTCTAAGTCAGGCCGTTAGACTACAGAGCACGTCGGGCCCTTCCTTCCACTGCTCCTCATTCCTAATCCGTATAAGGATTGCGGTTTGCTCTGTCCCTCGTGGGGTGGAGCTAACAGCTATTTGCATATAGCTGCCTTCTGTTTGCAATGACATAAGTGAACTAAAAATAATTGGATGGAGAGCGGCCCAGAGTAATCACCAGCGACTGAGTTTAATCGAAGCTTTCCACACAACACGTTTTCATGCTGTCTCTTAGGTTCTTTCACACCGTGGGCCTCTTTTACAAGATTTTGATGCAGGGCAGCGCAGTTAGTCACTTTGCTGCGCTGCCCCGTTTCTAAAGAAAAGGGCAGGAATGCGCTGTATCTATGAGATACGAGGCATCACCGTCCTCTTTCACTGCTCTGGCACACAAATAGCTGCTTTGTGCCAACACAGGCACCCTTGTACCATGGTGCAAGGGTGTCCACGTTGTTGGAACAATTGTTTTTGTGCAGGAGGAGACACCTTCCTGCATAATATCAATCAATGGAGGTGTTTTCCTATTTCTATGTGTGCTGCAGAATGAAAAAAGGAAAAGAAATACCATTCTTTATCTTTGTTAACCACCCATGGGGAGGTGCACGGTTTGACGCATTCCTAGATTTACGCTTGGTTTTAATCTGGGAATGTGCCAAAGTCCATGTGCGTTGCATGGGAACACCCACCGCAACGCCCATGACATGCCTCCCTGGCACAGTGTGAGGCAATGCAGTGGCTTGCGCTGCGTAGCCTTACACCATATCTACGAGGCCATGAAAAGCCTTGCAGGGTAGCTTTTCGGCCTTGTAGATATGATTAAGAGGCCTACTCCACCGGAGTGTCATTAAACACGGCGCTCCAATGGCGCAGGCCTCTTGTAAATGAGGCCCTAACTGTCTAAGCTCTCACTGGTACATAACCACTTGGTAGCACTGGTTGACCGTAGAGGAGCAGATTTTTGGTCACTCATCTGCAAAGGAACTGGATGACATTATCTCTTTTAAAATCGCTCGTCCATTGGTGGTTTTCATGAATTTTGCAGTGTTTTGGTGGCTTTAACTCCTTCCATGCTCGTCATAAATCACAGTTGAGTTGTGCTCATGACGAGCTCGTCATAACGGCCGCGGCCCGCCCACGCACGATAAATTCCATGCCTGTGCGGCAGAATTAATCAGTGGGCGGGGTCGTGACGAGCTCAGCTCGTCATGAGCACAGCTCCTTGTGAGTCATGACGAGCTGAGCTCGTCACGAGCACAGCAGCGCCGCAGACCCCTCTCCCCCCCCCCCCCGCACCGTGGGGGAATTAACCCCGCAGGGAAGGGGTTAATTGTGTGGTTCCCACCGTATACAAATACATTTGCAGAAAAGCACATGGAAGGACTTTCATATCCAGGTCCACTGGAAATATGTAGTGCTGCGACCATGATGTTTTCTACATAGGCATCTCACCACCTAATCTCCCTCATCTGCTGTATCATTTCCCGATTTCAACAACAAAAACATTTTCTAGTTCTCAGTTTCTCAGTTGGACCAAGGGTTACTAAAGATACTTGGAGCTAAGCAGAGACAGACACTTTAAAAATGAACTGCTCCCCTTCAGTTGCTGAGTGCTGTATTCAGATATTAAACTGGTACAAATGCGGTGACACTTTTTTCCCAATCACTATAAAAGTGAGTTAAATTACAACAAATAGCCAAATTATACTGTCACAGAACATGCTGCATTATGCTGCATAATTTTTCTTTTCTTTCTCTGTAATTTTGAGAAACCTGTTTGCTACACAATTCCAGTGACCCAGGAACTATCCACTGTTGTGCGGGGAGGGGGCAGTGGGGTGGAAGGGCTTTGCCAGCAAGCAGGAACACAGGGAAGAAATACAGGACCGCCTGCAGACGCCACTAGCGTGACTAAACTTGAGGGAGGAGGTGGGGGGCATGCAAACTACATGGAGGGTCCCCCTCCCCCTCCGAACTCAGTCAGGAGCTCTCAGGTCAGGGTACTGTGCTGAGCCCCCCCCCCCCCCCCCCTCCACACCACAAGGGCCGCCAGGGCCCATGTTACGCCACTGCGGAGACGCCGCTCACCTCTCAGATGCAGTTCCACGGTCAGGAGGCAAAGATGGCCTGCGGTCAATTATTCTCTTATTCCTTGGTAATCAATTTCAGAGAGCACTTAATCAAACCGCCCGTGTAATCTATTCTCAATTAAAGCGCAGCCGTAAATAACACGCGCATAGAGCAGGGGAGGGATGAGCAATCGCGCGCTGTCTGGGAGACATTAGGCCGGCCCACGTACCAGGGCAACGCTATTTGCATCTTGGCCGCAGTCGTAATTCACTCCTAAGGACTTACAGTGCAACAAAGTAACAAACAAGGCCGGGCTTGTCTCCATTGGCCCAAGAAAAGGCGGGGTGTTGATTGAGGAGCGGCTGAATATTGATCTCATGTGGTTTATCACACTGTCGAATTGCATTATTGCTCAGGAAAAATGTAAGAGGAAAAATCAAAAACAACACCTCTTGATTTACTGCCCATCTGAGCAGGCGCTTCAAGGCTGACGGTGAAACTAGACGTTCCCACCAGGAACAACCCCCCCCCCCCCCCCTCCCACCTCGATTTGTAAGGGCTGCATGAATTCCTGGTGAAGTACTAATGTTGGTATGTGGGGAGCTTTTATGTGAAAATCAGCACCATTCTGAAGATTTTTCTCCCTGTGTGTCATTTATGGTATGTTACTTGTGTGGAAAAGTTACGCAAGGACCCTACTCACCTACAAAAGGCTCATGAGATACCAGTGTGATGCGGTTTTGAGAGCACACGCAAGAAAAACATCATAAACATAGGATATTTGCATACAAAGTGCTTCTGAGTTTCCTTCGAGACATAGGTTTAGAGCACAAGAAAACGAAAACAAAGCAAGGAATGAACCTAAATACAAAAGGATGACAAGTCACTGCTACCGACCAACATTCGTGGCAGAATACTGCTCAAGCGAACAGGTATGGGAAACGGAGGACAGTCTACAGGCTTTATGCATTGATTTTCGTCATTTCGTGTAATCCAAAGGCATTAGAGGCTTCACAAAAGAGCAAAAGGAAGAATATGGATGGAAACCGCCCTGAAACAACCGGTAAGCACCGAGAAAGCATCCAGAGCCAACATCTGTATCAGGGCGGGTTTAAGTCAATAGAGGAGACACAAAGCACCGATCCACGCTTCATCGAAGTGTCTCTCAAACAAGAGGATTTTGAAATCCTTTTTAAATGCGGTCAGAGTAGATGCTGTGGGAAGAGCTTGAGGGAGGGCAGGAGTTCCAGCATCCTTGTTTCACTGCCGGAGGATGCCTGTTTCTTGGATTGAATGTCGGGGGTTCAAGCAGGAGGGAGTATTTCTTGATCCCCATTGAGCGCCGGAGACTTTCAGTTTTCCACCAAAGAGGAGGGTGCAGATATGTGTAGGGCTTTATGAGTGGTGCTTGCAGTCCTAAATTGGACTCTTGCTTCAGTTATGTTAAGGTATATTATATATATATATTTTTTGCAGTTTTATGTAGCGCAAACTTGACCTGAAGGTATCGGAGCGGTCTGTGGATTAACCGTGTGTGATGTAGGCATCACATTGAGTTTGCAGACCTACTTCCAAGCACATTGGCCCCAGACAGATCCAGACCCACGCATGCCAGCAGGGACCTGCTATCTCCCCACTTTCATCAAAGGTTGATTGGCTGATATTACTGTGCAAGGGGCACTAACCTGATGAACCTGTCATTGACCTGCCGTCAGTGAACAGGTCAGCGTAAACAGAGGTTCGTGCATTAGAGGTAGTGGACAAAGGTCAGTCACAGGGCAGAAGAACTGAACCCCAGTTCTATTGGCCTGAGGAGGTAGACCCCATATCCACGCCATTCCTACTGGCTATTTAACCGGCAATCAACGTACTGCTATCATCCTCCTCTCGACTTCGGAAGTTCAAAGATGTACCCCAACTTTACCACCAACAGAGACTGCGGAAATTCATTAGTAAAAATCTCCAAAAGCGTGGCCCAGACGTCACCCCAGTATCCTTGAAGAGGGGGACAGCGGCATGCCAGTTGTGTACTATACTCAATGCATGCAGCAGCCTATGGCTGTGATGAATGGAAGCAGAGGATGTCTGGGCGCATCAGTGCTGCAAGCGTTCACCCGTGAGCGCATCCCGGTGTCTGTCTCCTAAAGTGTCACTGTCGAGCCAAGGTTATCTGCTGTAGAGGACTGGTCATCCTGAAGAGTTAAGAGACCCATCTCCTAACACCCTGAGGTGCAACAACCTCCATTGGTTCATTGGAGTAGAAAAGGCCAAAGGTTTGCACCATATATTGTTGTCTAAAGACTATTGTCCCCACCCTCCTTCAGCTGCTCGAGGGCCTTCACTCTGTGCTCATGACCCAGCTGGACAGATGGGCTTGTCAGAAGCTGGAGTAATTTGGACCACAGCCGAGTAAGTTCAGCTGATTCCCCACACTCACTAGGACGACCCAACTGAATCAATCTGTTCCCGAGAAGAGAACCACTGGGCTGAAAATCTGTAGCATCCCTTCGCTACAAGGCCTCTCTCTTCCGCGGTGTGCGATGAGTAAGGTAATGGATAAGCCAATAAAATGCAAAATGGGACTGAGCAGCATGAAGGTACTTTTAAAAGCATTTTTAAGTTTGGAAGCGAAAAACACCGCTTTCATAGGGCAAGGTTAACATATCCCATCATAAGCCCGGCTGGGCACTCCCTCTGAGAAGATTGGCAAAGAACGTCCAAGTCTTTGAGATCGAATTATTATCAAAAAATAAGTATTTACTTAATGCTAACTTTTTAATTAGGGCAACTCTATCAGCTATTGATAAAGGTACATATATCCATCTGTTAACCTGTGTTGACAGCCTCTCAATCACAGGACCATGGTTATCGGAAATCACCACTTTACGAGATTTGTGAATCTTAAGAAATAGTTTTTTGATGCAGTCGGTGCACCAGATTAGCAGGAATTCCATATCTATGGGCGAGTTAGCGACAGGGAATGGGAACACCCCATTTTTTTTTATCCCAATTTATTTGAATCTCAGACTAGGAACCAAATTCATCAATTTCATATAAGGTAAGGAAAATGTGTTGCTTGCTTTTAACAACATTTCAGAGTGTCATCTGCATACATAAAGAGAAGTATGCATTTATTAGAAAAAGTAGCCCCCTTTGTGTGTGGCATTGACACAGATGACAAACTGACAGCTCTATCACAATAGCAAAGAGGCATTAAGGGAAATCCAGAGCTCCACCAGCTCAGACTTTCTCTGGCGGATTAGAGCAAACAGAGTACATAGGTTGGGTTCTATCACGAAATACAGATGTAAAAATATAGGTGACAAAAATATCACCCAAAAATATTGAGGACACAAATATCGACCTTACATACTTGTGAAGTGAAAGATATTGACAACAAAAATACAGAAGACCACAATATTGTCAAGTAATGGGTAAGTATGTTGAATTGGATCCAAGTTTTTATGTTATGTTATGTTAATTTAATTTATGTAATGTAATGTAATGAGGTGCTTATATAGCGCTCAATCACCTGACGGGTATCCTGGCGCTTAAAAAGGAGAGTCCCCACCAGAAGTTAATAGGGGCAGCCGAGGTGTGACACAGGAAGGGAGGAAAAGAGAGATAATATCAGAGGGAAAAATTACTCCAGCCTAGGGAATAAAAACATTTTCAACTTTTTCCTGAAATCCATAAGACTTTGGACCTGACGTAGATCCAAAGGGAGAGTGTTCCATAGCCGAGAAGCAACGGCAGAGAAGGATCTGCCACCTGTTATGGACTGCCTGAGCCTGACTACATTCATCAGAAATGCAGAAACAGAACGAAGATTTCTAGTTGGGAGAATACCAGCTGAATTTTCTTAGCAGGTTCTTAGGGCCCATTGCATGAGCTGCCCTAAAGACAGTGCATAGAGCTTTGAATTGAATTCGCTGGTGGATCGGCAGCCAATGCAAATCTCGCAAGGCTAATGTGGTTGAGGTCCCTCGCTGCCTATTTAAAGCGAGTTTCGCTGCAGTGGCCTGTATTCTATACAGCTTCCCGATAAGGGTGTTAGGCGCACCCAGATATACAGAGTTGCAATAATCAAGTCTGCTGAAAATTACGCATCTCACAACCTGCGTTCTAGCAGAGTTAGGCAAGAAAGGGAGGATCTTTCTCAGCACTCGGATTAGCGAGAAGCAAGTGCCAACCGTTTTGTTAACCTGAGAATTCAGTTGGAGATCCTGATCCACCATTACCCCCAGATTGCGTACTGTGCTAGAAGGGGTAATAGGTGCGCCAGTAGGGGACAGCTGAAAGATGGGTAAAACAGGCTGATCAGATCTTCTGGAACAACACAGGACCACTTCCGTTTTAGAGCTGTTAAATTGTAACCAGTTCTTCTTAAGCCACTTCGTGGTGCTAGTCATACACTCGTGAAATCTTTCCAAGGAAATGGAATCATTCCCTTCCAAGGAAAACACGAGCTGGGTATCATCCGCGTAATTCACCACCTCCACTCCAAAAGATCTAATAAGCGGAATGAGAGGCTGCAAATAGATGTTAAAGAGCACAGGACTAATCCCTGAGCCCTGCGGGACCCCCTGTCGTAAGGAAGACTTGTTAGCGGAGAACGGCTGAAGGCACACTGTCTGTGTCCTATCTGTCAGATAAGAACAAAGCCAGTCAAGGTCACACCCTGGTCTTTAAGTCTCTCCAACACGCATAACACGCATGAATCACACCGGATCATAGACAGGTGATCAGACTAATTAGGCCATAAACAACAATGTTTCCAGTAGTTTTCTAAATTTGAAATGATCCGTACATTGAGGTATATGGAGTGGGAGCTCATTCTAAAACAGGGGGCTAAGTATGAAAAGGATCTGCCTCCTGATCGAGATTTCCTGATCCGCGGGACTGTGAACAAGGCTTTATCCCTAGATCTTAGAGATCTGTCTAGATGGTATTGGACGTGCTTTGAGGATAGATAGCTTAGGCCTTTTCCGTGTTAAAAATTATTCTTTTATGGATTGGCAACCAATGGAGCGAATGCAGAAGAGCAGAGGCTGCCCGAGCTGAAAGATTATTGATGAAGCTTGCTGCTGCGTTTTGAACGACTTGCAGTTTGTTTAAGACTATAAGACTATCTCATTTATGGAAGCCAATAAGGCATTGCAATAATCCAGGCGGATCACAGCTTGGACCGGTGTCTTCCTAACTGAATGTGGGAGGAGGGGAAAAATTCTCCGTAGCTGACGCAGCATATGGAAACAGGTGCCAGTGGTGGTGCCAACCTGTTCTTTCACAGTGAGTGATTGATCAAGATAAACACCCTTATTCTTTATAACCAGTTTGGGAGTTAGAGATAGGCTAGTTCAGAGGGCCACCAGTCGGGTGTCCAAAGCTGTTGAGCCTTGCCAAACAGCATGATTTCAGTTTTGTTGACATTCAGCTGGAGGCAGTTAGATGTCATCCACGTCTCAATGGCTATCATACCTGCTGAGAAGCAAGCTTTTGCATTATTCAGATCTTGATCGAGAGTGAAGATTAGCTGCGTATCATCAGCATATGACAGTGGTTCAAAATCAGACTTTTTAACAAGCTTTGCAAAGTAGACCACATAGATGTTAAAAAGTGTAGAGCTAAGACAAGATCCCCGTGGCACCCCCCCCCCCGCCTATCAAGGTTTAAAGTATGTGATTTATACGAACCCAGTTTAATATTCTGGATTTGGTTGGTTAGAAAATCCTCAAACCATGTAGTGCCTTGCCATGGATTCCTGACTCCTGCAGTCTCTGTAGCAATCTGTATTGTATCATGTTTTTGTTTATGTTGTTCTTGACAAATAGCAGGAATTCTGTGTTGAGTGAATGAGAAATTAGATTATTGGTTGACTGGGCTGTGAGCCCTGGTCAAGCAACAACAACAATCGTGGTCAGGTTGAGCCACAAGCCAACCCTAAATTAACCTGCGCTCAAACCTCTGGTAGTTTGGCACAGAGCAGTCAGACTTAACTTGGAGGCAATGTGTAAAGTATTTTTGCAACACTTCAAACAGTAAGAAAATTAAAACATCACACAAAATAGATTCCATACCAAGACCAAAATGACAAATATCCAATCCGTAGCACCGATGTTAGGATTTGTTAAAATAGCACCAAAAAGGCAAAGCGCCAACTTGGGAAATCTGGTCATGGTGCACTGGGTTAAAGTCACATAGTTTGAGGCTGATATCTGTGATGGAGCGCAGGTCGGCTGCAGTCACTGGGTTAGGCTTGCTGAAGTTCACCTTCTCGAATTTGTGCCAAGATTACAGTTTGCATTAGAGGGGACCGCGAGGAACAGGGAGAGTTGTCAGAGGGCAGCAAATCAGCAGGGCAGCAATTCCTTTAGAGCAGCGGTCCAGTGGAGTGACAGTCCTGTCAGCAGCACAGTAGTCCTTATTCCTGGCAGAGTATCCGCAGGTCCAGAAGTGTACTGAAGAGATGGCGTCTGAGGTCCAGTATTTATATCCAGCTGTACTTATCTGGTACTCCCTGAGACAATCGAGCTATTTCAAGGTCCATCACCTCCTGAAACAGAATGCATATAGAATATGGTCCCTCAATGTACATGGCTTTCATTTTATTTTACTTTAACCATATTGACAATTGGAGATAAATATGCTGGCAGAGCAAATGCATTCATGGGATCTAGCCACCCAATATACTTCCCACAAGCACCGTATGTCCTTTTTTTAAAGATGGCTGATGCCTGGAAATGCTGCTACAGAACGTGGATTGCTGACTCTCTTTTTATCTTTTATGTAATTGTAGTTTAACCATTTTACACCATTGTTTTTTAATTGTGCTTTTATGGCCATTTGTGCCGAAATAAAGTTTTATGAATTAATTATATCCAGCTGTGCCTTTGAAGTGAGGAGAAGCTTCTAGAGGCATCCAGGCTCCAGGCTGGCTACAGGGGTTATGCAGGCCTTTGTGTAGGGGCAGGACACATCCTATTTAGGTGTAAGTGGAGCTGGACCCAACTTCTCCCTCCCTCCCTCCTGCCACTGAGGGCACATTGAGTCCCTCCTAAGCTCCCCCTTGTGTGTGGTGTCAAGAAGGAATACACAAAGTCCACCTGTCAACTATACCCAGTCATGTGGCACCAAATGGCTAAGGCAAGAAAATGTCAACTTGCCTTTGGAAAATCCAGGAAATGTTAATGCTGTTAAGCAACTCAGTAACAGATATGGCAGAAAACTCAATATAGGGATGGGACAGTTCAAATTCTACTCAAGAGAAGATGAGAGTATTGAGGAGTAAGTGTCGGCTTCAAGAGCCTTAGGACCATCTTGTGAATTTGAAACAATAACCTAAGGCCAGGTTTTGAGAGATCAGGTCATGAAAAAAGTTCAGGAGAGATTTTGAGTAGGATATGAATTTACGCTCAATGCATGTGTGAGCAATTCCAAGAGCATTGAGCAATTGGAGAAGTTTGTGCAAGAAATCATAGGAGCAGCAGGAAAAGGGGTGGGGATTGGAAAGTTTCAGAGTCTGGTGCAGGAATTAATGTTATTAAGAATGTCAAAGGGAAAAAGATGTGTCTTACAGAAAAGAATTGTCAACTCGTTGTTATAGGTGTGGTAGTAGTTTTCATCTTGGTAATTTTAAGGGGTGTGCTGCAATTGGGAAGTCATGTAATCGCTGCAGGAAGAAATTACATTTTGGAATTATTATTATTATTATTAATTTTAATTTATAAGGCGCAACAGCTACCCAAAAAGGGTTTCCCGGCGCCAACCAGAATGAGCAACAGATAGCAGCTTAACGATTATTGATTAAAAAGCCACGTTTTTAAGGGTTTGCGGAACTGGACATACACAGTTTCATTACAAATCGATATGGGGAGGGAGTCCCATAAGGAGGGACCAAGACAGGCGAATGATCGACCGCCCATCCGAGATAGTCTAACTCTGGGCTCAGAAAATCTCCCTTGAGTGGATGAGCGAAGGCAATGGGAAGGCACATAGGGATAAACCAAGGACTGCAGATACTGGAGGGCCACACCTGTTTTGATTTTGCACACATAGCTCAGGGCTTTGAACTTAATTCGGTTCTCCACCCTGAGCCAGTGACGATCACGCAGGTGGCCGGAAACAGAGACAGCTCTAGGAACCTGGCATAACAATCTTGCAGCAGAGTTATTAACCATCTGCAGCATAAGAGTCACCTCTTTATTAGTCGCCAGATAAAGAGTGTTGCCGTAGTCCAGTCTCGAGGTGACAAGCGCCTGGACTACAGTTCTCTGGGTATGCTCCGGCAACATCCAAATAATCTTTTTTAGCCATTTCAAGATGGTAAAACATGTAGCAGCCACCTTAAAAGCTTTATGTTGCAAAGTTAATGAATCATTGATGAAGAAGCCCAAGTTACGAACTTGGCGGGAGGGCTGAGGAAGAGCACCCATTTCACTAGGCCACTGCTGGGTGCTCCAAAGATCTTTATTTTTCCCCAAAACCAAGACCTCGGTCATCTCTCCATTGAGCTTGAGACAATTTGCCTGCATCCACGAAGCAATTTTACCCAAGCCCAGCTGGAGGAGGGAAGTCCCAGCCGCCCTCTCCACTGAAAGACAGAAGATAATCTGGATGTCGTCCGCGTAAGAGAACAGCCCAGCTTCCTCTGCAACATCAGCCAAAGGTCTGACGTATAGATTAAATAATAGAGGGCTGAGAATGGAGCCTTGAGGTACCATATAGGGTGAAGAATTGTTATCGGAACTGGCTTTTGGAGAAAAGACTTGGAAGGTCCGATTAGCAAGAAAAGAAATGAGCCAATTGAGAGCTGAACCACAAATACCCAATGATCTTAAGGTTTTCACTAATACAGTGTGTGACACTGTGTCGAAAGCTGCACTTAAGTCAAGCAGTATAAGAGCCACCGTATTTCCAGAATCTAGGTGGCGACGCAGTCTTTCCGTGACTCCAAGGAGTGTTGTTTCTGTTGAAAAGCCAGCTCTAAAGCCCGATTGAGATGGGTGAAGAAACGTTTGCGACTCTACAAATTGGGACAGCTGTAAGTTAATATGCCTCTCCAAAATCTTTGAAAAAGTCAGTAGAAAAGAAATAGGCCGGTAATTGGAGGGCAAATCAGGGTCCAGCGTTAGCCTTCCTCAGAAGGGGGAGCACCATAGCATGTTTCCACTCTGGTGGAACTATTGCTTCCTGTAGGGAGGCATTCAGGAGTTTCATGATTTCCATCAATGATGGCGGCTCGAGCTGCTGGAGCACAGAGATAGGGAGAGGGTCCCTGGGAGATCCTGATTTAACACTGTCTAAAAGACGTTTAAAAGAGTCCATATCTAGTAGAGGCCGTTTATACAGTTTGTTAGTGGGTTCAGAGAGCACCCTGTCTTGATCAAGAAAGATATTGTCAGTTAAAAACAGTGTGGATGCTGGTTGGGGGAATTGACAGATTGTGATTGGAAGGAATTATTAGACTGCAACCTTTCTATTTCAGAGTATATTTTCTCTACTTTCTGGAGAAAGAATTTAGCCAAATCTTCCCATTGCCGATTATTTAACGAAGGGGGCCTAGATTGAGTTTCTGAGCCAGACAGCTCCTTGACCATTTTAAATAATGTTTTGGAACAGTTCAGAGCACTGAAAATGGTTTCAGATGCGTATTTCGCACGAGCAGACTTGCAAGGATTATGGTATTCTTTTTTGGCCCTCTTATAAGTAAATTTGGATTCGGGTGCATAGTTCCTCCTCCAGCATCTTTCCAGCACCTTACATTTGGTTTTCTCCATTTTTTATTTCTCAGTGAACCAGGGCGCCGGAGGACGGTGGTTGTTTACCTTTTTTAAGGAAGGAGGGAGACAGGTGTCGATGGCGTTTAGAAGCCACTTTTGTACGGTACCCGAAAGATTACCCAACATTTGTTTAGAGATGGGAGTATTTAAAGACAAGATCTTATTTAAAGCTACCATATCTAATTTTCTCCAGTTTCTTTTTGGTTTCCTAAAGGTAGGACTAACAGAAAAAGAGCTTGCTAAGGACTCCAAACGAAAGCCAATAGCAAAGTGATCCGACCAGCATAAAGGAAGAGCTGGAGAACAATGGATGTTGGATAAGCTGGAAAAAAATAGGATCCAATAAGTGGCCCGCCACATGAGTGGGGACAGAATTATGAAATTCAGTGTTCATTGCTGCCAAATCAGAGATAAAAGTAGCACTGATATTACATGTGGGATCTTCCAAGTGCAAATTAAGGTCACCCAGAATAGAAAAATGTGCAGTATTCATAAGAAAAGGAGTTACCAAACCAGGGAAGGACAAGGCCCATGGACCAGACGGCCCAGGAGGGCGATACACTAGTATCCCAGAGAAGGTAAATTTAGGAGTTAGATCCAGATTAAATAAAGCTTTAGAAACCAAACCTTGAGGGTGGAGGCTGATCAAATCCGCAAACAACAAATGAATACTGTGTCTTATTAAATAGTGCACGAAACCAGGGAGTACTCCCCTCTATACTCCCCCCAAAAAATAGGAACAAGTCCTACAACAACATTCAATGCAAAGAGTTTCAGCACTATGTACATTTATATTAGCATGACATATCGTTATTTAACAATAGTGGCGCGTGAAGAAGCCGTCTAACTCAAGATATCTTAGAAAAAATGTTTCTTCTTTATTTTTCACAAGTAGATGTTCTTTACATTCCACATAACGTATCCTCATAGCCAACGCGTTTCGTCTACAACGAGACTTCTTCAGATTAAATAAAGCTGCCTCACAGTTCCTAGACGGTAAATCTTCAAATTTACACAGGTAGTCTTTTTAAAAAATTATAGCAATACCCCCACCTGTTTTAAAGACCCTATCTTCCCTGACTAGGAGAAAACAGCGACTAGTAGGTAGGAGCGTGAGCAATTTTTTAAAAACAGTCTGAGCAAAGGAATCTTATGCAATTTACATGCAGTTCAATAGCCGTACTTAGGTACAACACTCAAGAGCACTAACTCGATCCAAGTAATTAAAAGATTTGATGCGTGTGAATTTTAAAAAGGATTAGTGCGTATGACAATAGCGCAACCTCAACGCCCAGGTGGAGCTGGGGTGATTTCTAAAGAGATGTGGGAAAATCACATGGAAGGTGATGTTGGAATAAAGTTGGTTTGTGATTACAATTCCAAAGATTGGCTTGAAGAGTGGAAGTTGAGTGGAGAGGTGACTGTGTTTTTCAAAGTGAGGGATGAGTTGATGTATGATGGTGTCTGTCTGTTTTGAGGAGGTAAGGTTGAGCCACCTGTGGGATTATGGAAGGATGTTTTTTGCTAAAGGACATGAAGGACACTTTGCGATGTCAGCTCCTAAGAGGCGTATTTGTGAGTTTTAGTGGTGGCTTGGTATTGACAGGGTGGTGGATGCATTGATGAGTAGTTGTAATCTCTGTTCCAACAGTGACAAAACAGCAAAACCATGTGTTACTGAATTATTCTCCTTTCAGTTTGCTTCAGGTCATGGAGGAGGTTAGGTATAGATATTCTAGGTCTATTCTGTACTGTTCCAAAGAAAGAAGCTTTTGCCATTGTGTTAATCAATTATTTTTCCAAATGGTCTGAAGTTAGGATGATCGAAAAGGTTATATCTGAGATTGTAATTGAATTTTTGAAAGATGTCATTTGTCAGAAGGGTTACCAGAAGAGATGATCTCAGAGAACAGACCTCGTTTTGATTGTAAGAAGTTTGAGGTGTATTTACTGAGGTGGTGTAAAAAATATAAGAGGACTGCCAACTATTATTCCCAATCTAATGGCCAGGTTGAGAGGTTTAATGGGGTTGTTGGAGAATCCATTCAGTTGGGCAGAACGGGTAGTTTACCTTGGAGGAAAGTGTTGCAGGCCACCTTACTGTCGCATTGTACTATGCCTATTTCTGTTAGGGGGTGTTGCCTGTTTGAATTGCTCCCTATCCCTTTAAAAATGCTCACATGGCATATCAGGAACAAATCTGCTCCTTGGTACACCCCTCATCTCCTGATACTGAAAAAGGCATGTAAAAAGGCTGAAAGGAAATGGAGAAGAGACTATGGGTAATCCAGCAAAACATAAAATAGAGAAGTCACGAGGACCTACCACTCTGAAATGAAAAAAAGGCCCAAGAAGCATAATACGAGACAAGGATCAACCTTGCCTCCAATGCCCGTGCAAAATGTTCCAGATTGTAAAAATACTGATGTAACCCACATCTTTTAGCTACACCCCTGATCTCTCTGCGGCACTTTGAAATGACCTCACAATATTTTTCTTAAAAAAGATTACTGATATCTATCTCACATTTTCCTGAGCCTAGCAAGGACCTTAGTCCCATTTCAACTAATAACAATCTAACGGTGGAGAAAAGTGTCCTAATGGACTTTCCCAAATTTACCCCTGATAGTTTCAAACTTACATTTAACAGAGTGAAATCATGGTCTCCGCTTGATCCAGTGCCTCTGCACATTCTGTCTAAAGTAGCTGAACTCACCTTCCCAGTGATGCTGAAAAATGGTCAACCTATCCTTAGCAACAGGAATAGTGCCCTATCATGGAAACATGTGATGGTCAAGGAACTGCTGAAAAAAAAAACCTGGATCCTCTCTGCCCAGGCAATTACAGACAGGAAACATCCGGAACAGCGAGGCCAGGTCCATGAGTTCCGGAAGGCTGCAAGCGGAACCACGTTTGCCCGAACAGTGACTTTGCCTTAACTACGCACATGCGTGATTAAGGCAAAAGAGGTCTAGTGTTCAAAATGGGCGGGGAAAGAGGAGTGTCAGGAAGCAGACATGGACAGGTAAGTGGAGCTGGGGCTGGGGCTGGGGGGGTTTGTGAGGTGGTGGGGGTTTGGGGTAGTTTTATGGTGGGGGTTCAGGGTAGTTGTATGGAGTGGTGGGAATTTGGGGTCGTTTTAAAGGGATTCTGTGTAGTTTTATGGGGTGGTGTGGGTTCGGGGTAGTTTTAATGGATGGTGGGGGTTCAGGGTAGTTATAAGAGGTGGTGGGGGTTTGGGGTAGTTTTAATGGATGGGGGTTCAGGGTAGTTTTCAGAGGTGGTGGATGTTTGGGGTAGTTTTAAGGGGTAGTGGGTGCTCATGGTAGTTTTCAGGGGTGGGGGTTTGGGGTGGGGTTTCACGGTAGTTTTTAGGGGTGGGGTGGGGTGGTTCGGGATAGTTTTCAGGGGGAATACGGGGGATTTTTTAGAGGTTGTTTTTAGGGCTCAAGGAGGGGTATGGTGTAGTTTTTATAGCTTAAGTGAGGGTGGTTCGTTTTTAGGGGGAGAGGGCAGGGGATGGTAACCTTAGCTACGCATACCCCTTTACCATGCATGCCTTTACCACAAAAATTTGTGGTAAAGTCATGCGTGGTAAAGCAATGCATGGTTAGGACACGTTCATTATACAGACCCTGTTGTTAAGGTATGCGGGGTTGACAAACTCGTTGTTCCATCACACAACCATTACAGACCCATTTCCTTACTACCTGGTCTGAGCAAAGTGGTAGAGAAAATATGTAAACAAACATCTCTCGGGTTTTCTTGAAACAAACATTATCCTGCACCCCTTGCAGACTAGCTCCCACCCTAACCATGGCATGGAGACCGCCCTTCTGTCTGTAGTAGAGGAGCCAAAAATAATGCTTGACAGAGGAGGTACGGCCGTCACTGTCTGTCCTCCTCGATATCAATGCAGCATTTGGCACAGTGGACAATGACATCCTCATTAATAGAACTTACAGTGCCGGTGTCATGGATCATGCAGTAAAATGGCTCACCTCCTTCTTGAAAGATAGGAAAGTCTTTGATAGATCCTGTTCTTAGAAAATCTTTTCCTTGAGGTGCAGAGTCCTGCAGGATGCGTTCCCAGAGCCTGGCGCTTTTCAACTTATTTATGCATCCATTAGCAGACATAGTACAGTGATTTGGGATATCCCTTATGTCATATGCAGATGACACCCAACTGATGTTCTCTCTAACTCAGGGAGATGACTCCCATTCTCCCACATAGCACCTTGTCTGGAGAAAGTAGCTACTTGGGTGGCAGACTCCTGCCTTAGACTAAATATGGATAAAACAGAGCTCATGATGCTGGGTAAAACCCTCTATACCCACCTCAACTTTGGTTGGCCTGATTGCTTAGGTGCTCCCCTACCCCCAACGCAGTTATTAAAAGCCTTACGTATGGTTGAACAAATCATTAGGCATGCAGGTTCAGGCCACAAAACTTTCTGCATGCTGTGACGGCATTCTTAGAATGCGCCATAAAATATTGCACCTCCCCCCAACACTCCAGAAGGCTTGTAGTCCAGGCACTTATCCTTTCTCGCCTGGACTATGGGAATTCTCTCTATCTGGGAGCCCAACTCAATATTGGTCATCAAAAACCTCAAGTGGTGCAGAACGCATCAACTCAAGTTATGCTGCACATTCATAATTCTGGCAGGCCCTAGCCACTTTGCACTGGATACCGGCAAAAGGGTAAAATTCAAAGCCCATTGTATAGCTCACAGAGCTCTTTGGTGGACTCTGTGCCGCATTGCCTACAGGTCGTGATGCCCTTTACAAATGTGAATAGAATACAACACAATAAAATACAATACAATACAATACTTTATTGTGCAGAAAACCAGCAGTACAAACATGGGCCTACAACCACCAGGGCCGGCCGCTTGTATATGCATGCCAATTACGTGATGTCACAAAGCAGCGACTGATCCCCAGAGGCGCAGCAGGATTACAAAAGTTATTCTCGGCAACTCAGAAGTTAGGCAGGATACAAATATTTTAAATTTTAAAAGAAAAGAACGAACAAAGAAACAAGAAAACAAAACTCAAGGCGAGAAACAGTCTAGACGGTGTCAAGCGCCGATGGGGGGACCCCACCATACCAGGTAAAGAATCAGGAGGTCAATAGAGATGACCCGGGGGGGGAGGCAGCGGGAAAGTCAGAACAATCGGCATAAAGAGTACAGTATTCCGGGAACCTCAGGATCAGGGGGACAGAGAAATGTCAGAAGTATCTTCAAAAGGGGGCGTACAAATGTTACCTCGGTAGGCGTTCCACTGACCCCAAATTCTACCCCACGCCCCGGGCTTGCCCCGAACCAGATATACCGTCTTCTCTCTGAACATGCACCGGTCCATGTTCTCCTTCCACACTGACACGGTGGGAGGCCGTCGGGAACCCCAAAGCTGCGCGATATCCCTCTTTGCAATCATGTTCCCAAGTGCCGCCCACCGGGCCTGGGCAACGTTGTAATCAGTCGGCTCCCATACATTCAGCAAACATCGACGAGCCTCAGGCAACAGAGCGACCCCAGTGACACATTCCATTACCGCATGCACACGGCGCCAATAAGCCGCAACCTTGCGACACTCCCAAAGGATATGAAGGAAGGTGGCACTCATTCCACATCCGCGCTTACACAGCCCATCCGAAGAAAAACCCATCACAACCAAACGAGGACCCGTCACATAAACACGGTGAAGAATTTTAAGCTGGACAAGAAGGAGACGGGCAGGAATGGCGACCTCTTTCGGTGAGGACAGTGCAGACTGCCAGTCCTCGTCATCCAACTCGAACCCGTCTCCGGTCCAGGCCTCCCGAAGATGCACAAGGAGGTCCGCCCGATTGTTGATTAATTTCTTATAAATCAAAGAAATCGTACTATCGGGCAGATGACCATCAAGTATACGGTCTTCGAGGGGTGAAGCTGCGGGGACCGTGGTACCGACCTTGAAGACCAACAGCAAAGCGTGGCGAACCTGTGCGTACCTGAAGAACTCCCTCTCACTCAACTCATACTCCCTCTGAAGCACCGCAAAGGATTTGACCGCACCTTTCTCAAAACCTTTCGTTGTCCAGAGGCATCCCAATCCATCCGACGCAAACAAGGGGGTCGCTCGTGTCAGGCGATCATTCCAACGCATGGCCACATTGGCATCCTTCCACACACGTACTGCAATCTTAGTGGATCCCGTTAGGTTCCTCCCCGCCGTCTGAGAGTAGAGCGCTCTGTTGAAGTTGCCACCAGGCAACTGATATTTATCCATCTCGAAAGCCGGATTCGGACCGGGTGCATACGTAGCATGGTTGATATCGGACAGCTGGGAGGCCCAATAGTACCTCCTGATGTCCGGGAGCGCAATGCCCCGTCATACCAGGGGAGAGTCAGTTTTGCAAGAGCGATACGAGCGCGACCGTCCCAAATAAGTCTCCTCTGTAAACCCTCCACCTCCTGGAAGTAGGCTGCCGGAATAATATCAAAGGAGTTCTGGAGTGCGTAGAGAAATCGGGGCAGAGACATCATTTTCAAAAGCGCCGCTCGAACGAGTGGCGACAACGGCAACCTACGCCACCGAGCCACATCCAACTTCAATCGCCAGAGAGGAGGAAGGAGATTATGCTCATGGCGGACCGCGGGCCCAACGATACGTAGACCCCCAAGTACTTGAAACCAGATTGCGAAATTTGAATGGGAAACCTATTCGGCAAGGGGGGAAGGCCACAGGAAATAACATACACACAAGATTTAGACCAATTAATGATCAGCCCGGAGTTTTTACCGAAAGAAGTGAGGACGTCAAAGAGGACATTAAGGGATTCACGCGGGGAGGTGAGGTACAAAAGAATATCGTCGGCGTACAACAAGACTCGGTCCTCAAAGCTAGGGGCCCACTGAATGCCCTTTATCGACGGTTCCCATCGGAGCCAGGCTGCGAGCGGTTCTAGAGCAAGAGCAAAGAGCAGGGGGGACAACGGACACCCCTGCCTAGTACCCCTCCCGAGAGCGAAGGGCTGGGACACCCTCCCATTGACAACAACCTGAGCTAGCGGATCCGTATATAAAAGTCTCACCCAACTAATAAATCCCGCCCCGAAACCGAACTTCGCCAGTGTGGCCCAGAGGTATGGCCATTCTATCGTATCAAAGGCCATCGTGGCGTCCAAGGAAGCCAAGATGGCCGGCTCGGAAAGAAACTCCGCCCTGGCGAGAACGCCATGCAAACGCCGCAGGTTGAGAGCAGTGTTCCGGTGCGGAATGAAACCAGATTGATCCGGATGAATCAGGTCACAGATAACAGCGAGTAAGCGATTAGCGAGGACCTTGGCGAGAATCTTCGGTTCAGCATTCCATAGGGAAATGGGCCTGTATGAGGCACAACGATCACGAGGCTTGCCCTCCTTAGGAATCACAACTTTGGTGGCCAGACGCTGGTCACTAGGGAGGGAACCAAGCTCACGCAACTCCAAAAACATATCACGGAGAAACGGTGCGACTTTATCCGGGCGCAATTTGTGCAATTCAATGGGCAATCCATTGGGGCCCATAGCCTTACCAGTACGAAGGGAACGAATCGCGGTAGCAATCTCGTCGGCTGACAACGATGCCTCCATGCACTCTCGATCCTCTTCAGACAGGCAAGGCAGCGCAATGTCCCTCAACAAGAAACGAGAGTCATCCTCATCTCTATCGGACACCGGGGAGTAGACCACACGAAAATAGTCAGCAAAACACTCCACAATCTCGCCAGGGTCAGTAACACGCACACCTTCGGAATTCTGAAGCACAGGGACCACACGGTTCACTCTCTCCTTCTTATCAAGCCACGCAATCAGTTTACCCGCCTTATCCCCAACATCATACGGTCTACCTTGCTGTTCCCTGTACAGTGTCTTGGCGGCATCAGAGACAAGGGATTTGTATTCAAACTGTTTCAAGCTAAGGGCATGGAGCCTATCCTGGGTGACACCTGAGTCTAGTTCAGCCTCCAACTCCAGTATTTCGGCCTCCAGCCTCACGACCTCCCCATTCCTAGCTTTCTTGGTCTCAGCTATTAAAGAGAGGGCCTGTCCACGAATAACAGTTCTGAAGGCTTCCCACAGGGACACTGAGGACAAGACAGACCCCTCGTTCTCCAGGAAGTAGTGGTCGAGCGACTTAATGAGGCTGTCGCGAGTCTTGGGGTTGCGCAGATGCCAAGGGTTAATAGGGGCGATCCGCCCCGCGGCTTGCGCCCCCGTGTCGAAAAGCAGCCACACAGGGGAGTGATCTGAAATGCCCCGGGCCAAGTGTCGAACCTCCCCAACATGGGTGGACTGGGCCGCGGGCATGAGGAAGTAATCAAGCCTTGAGAGACTCCCATGAGCCCCGGAGTGGAAGGTGTATTGACATTGCACCGGATGCATTAACCTCCAGCAATCCACCAGACCAAAGGTGTCCAAAAACCCACCAAGCCATGATTGGGAAACGGGAAGGGCCCTGGGGGGGTGACGATCCAGATCGCCGGATAGCACAGAGTTAAGGTCCCCACTCATGAGGAGTAGACTATCGGGGAGTTCCAGCAACATCCGACCAACATCAGAGAAAGTGGAGGTCTGGAGGCCTGGGGGAACATATATCGTGACTAAGGAAAGGGTCTTACCCTACCACCTACCAGTTAGGGCGGCATAACGCCCTCTATCGTCAAGGATGACATTATCAATCTCTAGTGGGAGGGAAGACCGGACAAGAATACCAACCCCTCTGGAACCAGTGGTGAACCCGGAGTGTGCAACCAATCGGTATCCCCACCTATTCATAGCATGACACACATTGCCGACCAAATGCGTCTCCTGCAGGAGTACAACATCAGGAGTCAAACGACGCAAATATTGCAGTACAACACCCCGTTTGATACGATCCCCCAATCCATTGATGTTCCAAGATATCAACCTCAACCCACTATCCCCCATCCCCACAAAAGTAGCAGGAGTCTCCCCACAAAGAGCAGGACACCTGAAGCAAAGAAAGAACCAATATGCCGCCTTGAGAAAAGAAAACACGAACACAAACACCCCAACCAAAACCCGTTACAACTCCCCCCTCCCTGCACCCCTGCAGACTATAAAAACACCCCAAGATGCAGTGTGCCTGTCGCCCTAACAATCCCATTCTACAAAAAGACCCCGGAGGAGGAGAGAGGCCCTTCGCCACCCGCCACCCAGACGCGAACTACTATAAGACAAAATATACAAAAAAGGTACAACCCAACTGAGCAATGTCCGATTGTCAAGGTTAGGGACCGAAAGGTCACTTCTCTTGAGGCTCACCACCCTCGGCACCGCCAGGGTGCCCCGTTCGATCGCCCCGACCAGGCAGGGAATCCAACCAGTCACTTACATTGTCCGGTCGTTCGAAAAAGAAGGTCCGTTCCTCATGTTCCACTCGAAGCCTGGTAAGGAAAAGCATAGCATACTTCAAGCCCAGGTCCCGGAGACGTCGCTTAACCCCCTGAAAGCCCATCCTCTGTCTCTGAACAAGTTGTGAGAAGTCCGAGAAAAAATTGATAGAGGAGTTTTCAAATTTCACCGGGCCGTGCACCCTCGAAGCCTGCAAAATCGCATCACGGTCCCTGAAATGGAAAAGTTTAGCGATGATAGGCCTCGGGGGAGCGCCAGGCTTGGGTTTACCGCCCGGGACACGATGTGCACGCTCCACAGCGAAAAACTTGCTGAGTCCAGAAGGGGCAAGATGGGTAAGGATTAGATCTTCGACCAGGAGGTCAACAGAACGAGTCTCGGGATTCTCCGGAACACCTATGACGCGGATGTTGTTGCGTCTTGCCCTGTTCTCAAAATCCTCCAGCCGATGGGACATCAAGTTGTTGGCCGATTTCAGAGCGCCAAGGTCTGTTCGAAGTTCCGACACATCGGCCGTGAGGCTGGAGGTCTTCAAATCCAACGACTTCACCTTCTCGTTAGTTTTAGACAGGTCGTCCCTGATTAGAGTGACATCGATGGCGACCGTGTCAATTTTACGAGCCAGGGCCTCATACTGTTGGCCGATGGTCTCCTTCATGCCGGTGATGGCGCCCATAATGTCCTGCAGGGACAAGTCAACAGGGGCAGATGGGTCTGCTCTGGCGTCCTCCGTGGTACTGCTGGAGAGCCCGGGGGATCCTTTGGCTTGTGTATAGCGGTCCATAACATTTGTCTGGAACTGTCCCCCACGAAGAGACGTCTTGGTCTTCCGCTTCTCGGGTTCATCCCTGCCCGTCATGGTGGAAGATGCACCCCGGAGGGGCCCGCAAGACCTAGTGAAAATGGCCGCCGGCAGGTCGGGCACCGACCGGCCAAGAAGCTGGCTCGTGGGGTCCGGAGAGAGTCGCGACTTGACCCAGTACGCTGTAATGAGGAGGCAGCGATGACACCAGAAGGAGGCTGGATTGGTCCCCGGCTGAGCGAGACAGACCCTCAATCAGACCATGCCAGAAACCGAAAGCGAAACCGAAAGTGGGGATACGGCCACTGATGAGGTCCCAATGCCGTTGTTGTTCAACTACATCCCGGCTCCACAGATCACCAAGTCCCCGGCACGGCCTCAAGGTGGGCCTCAAAAGTTCAAAGTGCTGTAATTTTGGTCGCCCAAGTCCAATTTAAATTCTGGAAAGAGTTATGGACTCAGTCTAGGTTCACCTTCGAAAGCCCGTCCAAGAAATCAGGATATCATCAGGATAAATTGCGAGGAGTGGCGAGGGTCCGGGGAGCCCTGTGCTCACGCGATCATAAAACCACGAACCTCCCCTCTAACATCTGGCCTGCCTGCATGGGTGAACCCCCCACCCCCAAGAAGGAGGTCAAGAGTCTCGGAGTGTGGCTGGAGACCGACCTTACCTTCAGGACACAGGCAAGAAAGACGGCCGGCATATGCTACGGTCTACTTAAATCTTGCAGGAAGGTACTCCCGCTACTACCTTTCCAGCCGCGTCTCATGCTGATCCAGGGCCTAATTTTATCCAGGCTGGACTACAGCAATGCCATTTACCTGGGCTCTCCAGAATCCACTCTTCAGACTCTACAAAAAGCTCAAAACGCCGCAGCCCGACTCCTAACGAACACCCCGGCTAGATCATCTGCCAAACCCGCACTTAGGAAGCTGCACTGGCTCCCTATTAGGGAAAGGGTCACTTTCAAGGCCCTTTGTCTCGCCCACAAGGTACTACACAACACCGGCCCTCCCATACTAAACAACTGGATCACCCCCTATAGACCCACCAGAGCGCTTCGCTCGGAGCACGGAAACCTCATTACGATCCCCAAGGTGAAAAAGGCCCGCATAGGTGGCCGCCGTTTCTCGGTCAACACAGGAAACAAATGGAATGCACTCCCTCTGAGCCTCAGAGCAGAACCCAACCTCCTTCGGTTCAGAAAATCCCTCAAAACCCTACTCTTCCCCTAAGCTGTCACTTCTCCTGACCAAACCCCCTTTGCGAGTAAAAAGGTTCAGCGCTGGGATACCCACCGGGTGACTACGCGCTCTATAAAACCATAAAATAAATAAAATAAATAATTCTTGGATGCGCGCTAAGCTCCTCCTCGAAGATTTGGAATTTGAGAAGAATTTCAGTTTGCAGAAGTCCAGGGTATGCTGACCTGAGTGGGGTTGACCCCAAGGGTGCCAGAAGAGATATGTTTTTTTCTTGATGTGTCTGTGTGTGAGTGAGCACATGAATCTGATATTATTGATGACCATGAGTGTGCTCTGAGAAGTGGAAATAAATCGGGATGTGTGAAAAATGGGTTCAGAAGGAGTTCACAAATTAGACAGTCACCTGCAAAATATTTGTATTTTGGAATATGTAAGCTTATATAGTTTTTGTTATTGTATTAATTAATTATTGGTATTTCATGTCTTTTTTGTTCTATTGCTAACTTGTAAATAGGATTACTTAGTGTAAGTTTTTATCATGTTTTTATTTATTGTTATTTTCTTTTGTTTATTATTTGCTGTTCTCTAACAGGAAGATGTGTGTTGTGTTCTTCTGTACGTAAAAGGTGGGGCTTGGAATGCAGGAGGAACTGCGACTGAGAATGTTAGAAGCATTTGAGGGAAGACAGTTGGCGTACATCGGAGCTTGTTGCGTCAGCGATGGTCGTTGCGTCTGCTCCTTTTAATGTATGAAATAAACACTGAGGGGCATATTTACAAGATGCTAGCGCTGCGTCATTTTGTTTTTAAAACAGTGGCAGCTCAATCATTGCTTCAAACTGCTACATATCTACCAACAGACACAGTGGACCCAATACATCGTTTGAAGAGCCCTGCGTCATATTATACCTGCACCAGGTATAATGTATGCAGGGTAGGCATTCTCACATTAAAGGCCATGTAGAAATGACTCAGTGAAATTTACAACTTTTCACTGCATCGATCTATGAGTTGAGTCAAATTCGCTACGCCTCCTCATACCAGGCTTAAGGATTGACGCAGGGCTTTTAACATGGCACTCGCCTCTGTGTTGTGACGCATTGCTGGAGTTCCGTCAGTCTTACGACCTACTCCAGCAATGAGTAACATTAGCGCCAAAAAATGCATCAGAATTTGTAGTAACGTAACTTCTTTTCTTCCTGCTTTATTGGAAACATAATTATCCCTTGTATTTCTTTCTTCTTTTTACCTTCTTTTGACATTTCCCTCTTCCCTTCCCTTGGGTCACTGCTTCCCACCCCCCGCATTACATTGTCTTGGAAGAGGGTTATTACAGAATATCCTTGCGCCATGGAGCACTGTATTTGAATACAGCGCATCAATGGTGCCGTTAAGCATCTGCAGCAGGCGCAAGAAATCTGACACATCGATAAGTCAGTTCTTGTAAATATGCCCCTGAGTTCGGAGTTAACCCCTTGCATGCTTATGACGAGCCCAGCTCATCATGAGGCACAGGGGAGCTGTGCTCATGACGAGCTGGGCTCGTCATAACGGCTGCGCTCCGCCCACGCGCAATTGATTCCCCGCCTGTGCAGGAGAATCAATCAGTGGGCGGGGTCGTGACGAGCTCAGCTCGTCATGAGCCCAGCTCCACTGTGCCTCATGATGAGCTGGGCTCGTCACGAGCACCGCGGCGCCTCGCGCCCCCCCCGCGCCGTGGGGGAATTACCCCCATGGCGAATGGGTTAAATCGCTGACAGGTAATTGCTCACGATTCCGGATTGGAGGGTCGCGCACCCACACTTTTTTCACCATCAAATTTTTGCCTAGCAATACCTGGCGAAACCTGCGTGAATATTGTGGAGAATTTCTGTGCGGTATTATTGAATCAACATTAGCTCCATGGAAAAACCCAAGGGGGCATTAATGGGTTTTCCCTGGGGCAACCTTACAGCCTGGCAATTCCAAGTCTCCTGAAACGAGGCCTTTAATGCTCTACGTCGAAGCTGCCTCTGTGGAATAAAGCACTTTGACGCCTCATCAGGGGAAGTAAGCGCTATGTAAATACAATTACAGTACAATACAATACAATGTCCTTGAGTTGTGTTGGAGAAAGTTGGAATTACAGCAACTCGGCGCAGAGCTTTTTTTTTTTATTATATCACAATATTTCTGCGGGGATGGGTCTTTAGGTAAACAACGTCACAGTGTTCCGGGTTCTCATAGGGCATCAATGGGAGACAGCAACTGTGAGGAGTGGAGAGTCACCCGTGCTCTTCAGCCTTTAATATATAAAGTCACATTTTTATGTAAAACCGATTGAGCCTTTTACACGAAATGGTTAAATCATGAATTTAGAGCCTGTATATTGCTTTTAATAGGAACAACGCAAGAATGTCCTGCGGATTTAATAAAGTGAAAACAGAATTATCATCATTTTTCTTCTCCTTCTCTTCTCTGGTTGCGTTTTGGGGTGATTAAGAAAAAACAATTTCGGTAATTAAATCTTAACAAGAAATGTTATTAAAATCATGATGTTCCAGCTCCGGCAATAATTCTCTGCTACCCTGGAACGGTAAACACACCAGTACAGCAATCTGGAGGCTAATCAATGTGTCATTTTGATCAAATTTGACCTGAAAACGGTTTTTTTTTCTTTCGCAAGTTGGAAAATTCCTGCAGACAAATGATTTCGCAGTAAGCCTGGCATTCTGTTAGATGAGAGCAGGAATAGTATATTTTAACTGCAATAACTTTGTGCATTAGCTGGAAATGTGACGTGCATCTGCAGCCATTTTGCTGGCGCGTGTAAAGCAACAGCAGCGCCCCTTGTGGTCTTAGAGCCACCACCCAGACCCTTCTTCTTTTGCATCTGGATGGCAGCATTGCCCGGTTGGTTGGCTTACCCAGGGCCAGCTGATGGCGCCCAGTGCGACAACCTTTCTTGGCGCCCCCCCATGACTTCCTCTGCGGATTCTCCCACTACCACCCAACAAAAGTACCCTGATCTCTCCTTAGCCCCTCTCTCATATACATTTCATTTGTTTTTAAGCGCTGGTAAAAGCTGCCTTTACTAATTCACTCAGCTATCCACAGAAAAATACAGATCTGTTCTTTGCAGCAGGCATATTAAGGCTCTCCACTAGTTTATGGCAGGTGCGGCTCGTGCAGGTGAGAGCAGTGGGGCCGGGTTGCGGGGGTATTCAACAGAATAAACAATTAATTTTCCCTCGTTGTCGTCTGTCGAAATCCCCCCCACACTCTTACCTGCATGGGCCGCTGCTGCCTTATGGTGAGTCCAAACTGCCACTACATTAAACTCTGACCTCTCTCTAGCAGGAACAACAATCATAAGAGGTAACTTGACATATTTTTTCCTGCCTGAAAGCTGGACGCACAGGTAACTCTGATGCAGGTGCTTTTAAATCGTAAGTTATTACTAAACACAACACTCCCCTGAGGTCACAGCCCCACTCAAGGTCAGCGCCCAGGGCAACCGCACAGGTCACACCGCCCTAATGCCGGCCCCGGGCTTACCTGCCAGCATTGTGTCTCTTGACATCATTTTTTGGACACTTCTGCTTATTTGATGTCTGGCACTAACACATTTGATCATATTGCCACACTGCAATTTAATTTGACCTGGTTGCCCTTCCACTTTAGGACTGAGTTCAAACCTTGCTGCCCAATCTTCAAGCCCTCTGCTTCCTGGCTTATGAGTTCAAGATCTAAGGAGTCTCGCAAGAGGTTAGGAGTTATTTTGCCATTAAAACATTTCCAGACTTAGGCGTGTTGCCTTTTCTAAACAGAACTCAGACAAGACAGAGGTCTTCATCCTTGGCTACACCCCCTCAGCCTGGGACGACTCCTGGTGGCCACCTGCACTGGGAGCAGCACCTACATCCACCGACCATGCACGCAACCTGGGGTTTATCCTCGATTCAACACTCTCCATGACTAAGCAAGTCAACGCCGTCTCGTCCTCCTGCTTCAACACCCTCCACATGCTCCACAAGATCTACAGGTGGATCCCCACCGAAACAAGAAGAACGGTCACCCAGGCCCTCGTCAGCAGGAGGCTGGACTACGGAAACGCCCTCTACGCAGGAGCATCGGCCAAACTCCTGAAATGACTGCAATGCATATAGAACTTCTCTGCTTGCCTGATCCTCGACATCCCGCGCCACAGCCACATCACACCACACCTGAGAGACCTGCACTGGTTTCCCGTCAACAAGAGGATCACCTTCAAGCTCCTCACCCACGCACACAAGGCGCTCCACAACAACGGACCGGCATACCTAAACAGACGACTGACCTTCTGCACCCCGAACCGACAGCTCCGCTCCGCTGACCTCGCCCTCGCCACTGTCCCCCGCAACCGAAGAGCGACCACCGGCGGCAGATCGTTCTCCCACCTCGCCGCCAAGACCTGGAACACCCTCCCCATCCTCCTACGGCAGACCCAGGACCTACTAACCTTCAGGAGGCTTCTCAAGACCTGGCTATTCGAGCAGTAGCAGCACCCCTCCCCCCCAGCGCCTTGAGACCCTTACGGGTGAGTAGCGCGCTTTACAAATGAATTGATTGATTGACTTTCTCAGCGGCTACTGTTTGACTAGATATTCACTGTTTCCTCAACCTTAGTGGCTGATTTAGAGATTGGTGATTCAGGAAAAAGCGCTGGATGTCATATCCACCCTATTTAGAGCGTTTCAACACAAATTCATTTTAGATTGGGTGGACGGAACATCCACCCCTTTTGGTGGCTGTCCTGTGTTTTCTGTTTCATTTCAGCCCCTCTAGTTTATAAGTATTCTTAAATGTATCCCCAGTAGTAACTTATTTCTTTGTGTATGCATTGAAGCAATATACTCACCTGAAACCCTTTATACTGTAGTACAAGGACATATGCGCTTCTTAATCGATTTAAGATTCTCTACAACACTCTTTCCCTCTTTCCTAAATCCCTGTGCTGTCTACATGCACAGATACTGCTCTGGTGGTCATGACTGACATCATGGAGAGACCCTCAAAGAAACACCTCATTCCTGTATTGTTTAAAAAAAACATGAGGACAAGGCAACTGCAGACAAGGAAACTGGTTTTGAGACTTGCTCTGTTAACAGGGATCAAAAGCAATGGATAGTGAGACAAATGCAATGAGGAGCTAGCCACTTTGGCGAGAACACATCTGAAGAATATCATAGCAAAATTCAGCTAACAAGCAATAAAAGCAATTAAGCTACACTAACAACTGAATAGATGTAGGCTCAGGTGTGAGCATTAATTGCAGAAACTCATTAAAAATGATGTGCTGGATCCACTGGGGCAAACCGCATCATTAGGCATCTGAGCGGCGCCGGGGTAATGTGCTGTATCGCTTCCTCGCTCACCTCTGCACTTGTAGTTTATGATGCTACCAGCCCTCTTAATGCAGGTTCCAGTCGTGTTCTGCATGGGCGAGCACGGCTAATTGTATGTTTTATTGCCATCGACTAATTAAGCGGTGCCATTTGTTTATCGTTAGGTGGGCGCCATATGCAGTCCTAGTGGGTTGTGTATTAGGAGGCCATTTTCCAGTTCACACACTCTATTTATAGATGAAATGCAGATCTCTTTTTTATGTGTACATTATTGGACTACAGACCTGCTGGCCACTTTCACTGCTGCTCGGCAGTATCAGCCAGCAGAAGGGAATATGTTCTACCTCACTACTAACACTTGCATACATGCATGCTACTGGTGCATGTCTAATGTTAGGCTGCAATTGATTCCTCCCTTTTAAAGCAGTGTTTGCAATGGCTCTCAGTATATATAAAGGGGCTTATTTACAAGCCCCTTGCGCCACCCATACGTCACTTTTCCCATGTTAAAATTGACGCAAAAGTGGTGCAAGAGGCTTGTAAATAAGCCCCAACATTTTTATATGGGCACAGCATTGTAATAACTTTCCTAGAGCTGTGATGCGCAAGAAACTTTTAAAGGTATTGCGGGTAGAAGAATGCTGCTCTATGCAGCCAACCTATATTACTTGTTTGAAGCCGAAGTCCCGCTGCACATTGTCTACTTTCATAATCACGAGCTCAATTTAAGGCTCTGTGCACTGTTTTCAAAGCATTGAGGGGCAGTGGCCCAGAGTTTTTGAGTCGGTGCTTCGATTGGTATGTGCCTGGGAGAGCGTTGCGCTCTTCCGAAGGCAGACTAGTTGCGGTGCCCCGAATAAAAAAGGACAATTGGGGAGGAAATAGTTTTTCCTACTGTGCAGCGAAAGCCTGTAACAGCCTGCCGGCGCATATCAGGGATGCCAAGGAGCTCCTCTCTTTTAGAAAGGGGCTGAAGACTTGGCTATTTAGGGAATAGACTCCTCGTGCTCCAGGGAGTCAGTGTGCAGCGCCAGGAAACCCTTGGGTATAAATGCGCTTTATAAGCTCCTAATAATAATAATAATAATAATAATAATGGCCAGTTGCCCTTTTCAGGTCTGGCTATAGAGAGCTTCAGCTGTCTGAATGCTTCAGGTCTCCACTTCTGCAAGAAAAATACTCAAAGAAGTACAGACAAAGAGTGGGCAGAAGATCAGTCTTCCTCAAGCATTGGTCTCCATGTAGTTTTTAGGTCTCACCTACGCAGCGCGCAAGCGCTGCATAGGAGGGGACCTCTTGCAATCGATCACCACTTTTGCCTAAGCGCGTGCATGTTTTGCATTGCTTTGTATTGCTACTCATGCACGTTTGGCGTTTCCCTTGCGGGAGCGAGCAGCAGCACCATCTGTTAGCAATTATTGCTCTGCAACTGCTCGCTTCTGTAAGGTAAACGCCAAACGTGCATGAGTGGCAAAACAGCCCAATGTAAAACATGCACGCATTTAAGCCAAAGTAAATGCTGTGCATGTCTGGTCCCTGTTACCATGCAGAGACTGCTTGTTTCTTTTCGTTGTGAGCCACTCTCACTACAGGCACGACGTGTTTTTTTTATTAACGGAGCATTGGGCTTTAATGCGCGTTAACTTTTTTTTTATTAACGGAGCATTGCGCTTTAATGCACCTTAAATTTTAAATGCAGTACTGGGCTGTACAGAGCTCTCATTGCTGTGCGTGCCGAACATGAACGGATATTTGTTTGTTGTGTAGTGTGCAGTACTGGGTTATACAGAGCCCTCATTGTTGTGCGTGCGCTACATGAACGGATATAATAGGCTCTTGCTCTACAAGGTCTGCTGGCTGTTTGTTTAGCAAATTCATACAGCGCAAACTGAACTTAAGAGTTGTAGAGGCCTTTACAAGACACCCAGTTACATTACATGAGCCACTCTCACTGCAGGCACAACGTGTTTTTTTTTTATTAACGAAGCATTGCGCTTTAATGCATTTTAAATTTTAAATGCAGTACTGGGCTGTACAGAGCGATCATCATGCGTGATTAATCAATTAATCTCACCATGGTCCCCCTGTTTACTAAAAACGGGGTGCTAAGGAACATTCACATGCGCTATAAGAAGGGACCACCCCGTTAAATCTGCTTCGCGTTCTATCTACTTGCCGTTTTTCGTTTCTAATATTCGGCCTCTTTCTGCTCTCCCATGTGCCCCCTTCGAGTTCCTCCTCTCCTTCCGCCAGCACCCTCCTACCTAATAGTCGTTCACCACCACCACCACGTCCACCACCATCACCACCACGTCCACCACCACCAAATCCACCACCACCACCAAGTCCTCCACCATGTCCACCACGTCCACCACCACCACGTCCACCACCATGTCCACCACCACCACCACAGCCACCATGTCCACCACCACCAGTCCACCACCACGCCCACCACGTCCACCACCACCACGTCCACCACCACCAAGTCCACCACCACCACATCCACCACCACCACCATCACATCCACCACTACCACCACGTCCACCACCACGTCCACCACCACCACGTCCACTGCCAACACCACCACCACGGTCACCACCACCACGTCCACCACCACCATCACCACGTCCACCACCACATTCACCACCACCACCACATCCACCACCACATCCCCCACCACCATGTCCACCACCATGTCCACCACCACGTCCACCACCTCCAGCACCACCACCATGTCCACCACATCCACAATGTCCACCACCACCACACCCACCACCTCCACGTCCACCGTCACCACCACGTCCACCACCACCATGTCCATGTTCACCACCACCACATAAACCACCAACACCACCATGTCCACCACCACCACCACATCCACCACCATGTCCACCACCACCATGTCTACTACCATGTCCACCACCACCACGTCCACCAACACCACATCCACGACCACATCCACCGCTACGTCCACCATCACCACACCCACCACCAGGTCCACCACCACATCCACCACCACCACATCCACCACCACCACATGCACTACCACCACGTCCACCACCACCACGTGCTCCACCACCACATCCTCCACCACGTCCATCACCACCCCATCCACCACCACCACCATGTCCACCACAACCACATCCACCACACCCACCACCACGTCCACCATCACCATGTCCACCATCATGTCCACCACCACGTCCACCACCACGTCCACCACCACCATGTCCACCACCACGTCCACCACCACCACCATGTCCACCATCACCACATCTATCACCACCACATCCACCACCACCACATCCACCACCACCACATCTACCACCACCACCACGTCCACCACCACCACATCCACCACCACCACCATCACGTCCACCACCACCACATCCACTACCACCACATCCACCACCAACACATCCACCACCACCACCACCACGTCCCCCACCACCACGTCAACCACCATCACCACACCCACCACCACCACGTCCACCACCACCACCACGTCCACCACCACCATGTCCATGTTCACCAGCACCAGCACCACATCCACCACCAACACATCCACCACCACCACAATGTCCACCACATCCACCACCACGCCCACCATCACCATGTCTACCACCACGTTCACCACGTCCACCACCACCACATCCACGCCCACAACCACCACCACCACGTCCACCACCACATTCACTACCACATCCACCACCACCGTGTCCACCACCACGTCCACCACCACGTCCACCACCTCCAGCAGCACACCCACCATGTCCACCACCACCACATCCACAATGTCCACCAGCACACCCACCACCACCACGTCCACCACCACCACGTCCACCACCACCATGTCCATGTTCACCACCACCACATCCACCACCAACACATCCACCACCACCACCATGTCCACCACCACCACCACATCCACCACCATGTCCACCACCACCATGTCTACCACCATGTCCACCACCACCACGTCCACCACCACCACATCCATGACCACATCCACCGCTATATCCACCACCACCACGTCCACCACCACCACATCCTCCACCACGTCCATCACCACCCCATCCACCACCACCACCACATCCACCACAACCACATCCACCACATCCACCACCACGTCCACCACCACCACGTCCACCACCACATCAACTACCACCACCACATCCACCACCACGTCCACCATGTCCACCACCACCATGTCCACCACCACGTCCACCACCATGTCCACCACCACCACGTCCACCACCACCACATCCACCACCACCACATCCACAAGCACCACATCCACTACCACCAACATGTCCACTACCACCACATCCACCACCACCACCACTACGTCCACCACCACATCACCACCACCACGTCCACCATAACCACATCCACTACCACCATGTCCACCACCAACACATCCACCACCATGTCCACCACCACATCCACCACCACCACCACATCCAACACCACCACCATGTCCACAACCACCACCACATCAACCTCCACCACCACATCCACCACCACATCCAGCACCACCACCACATCTACGACCACGTCCACCACCATGTCCACCACCACCACCACATCCACCACCCCCACCATGTCCACCACCACCACCACGTCCACGTCCACCACCACCACATGCACCACCACCACCACGTCCATCACCACCACATCCACACCCACCACCACGTCCACCACCACCACCACATCCACCACCACATCCACCACCACCACGTCCACTGCCAGCACCAAAACCACAGCCACCAACACCACATCCACCACCACCACCATGTCCACCACCACCACATCCACCACCACCACCACATCCACCACCACATCACCACCACGTCCACCACCACCACATCCACCACCAACACGTCCAGCAGCACCACGTCCACCACATCCACCACCACCACGTCCCCCACCACCACCACGTCCACCACCACCACCATGTCCACCACCACCACCACGACCACCCCACCACCATCTCCACCACCATCACATCCACCACATCCACCACCACCACCACGTCCACCACCACCACATCCACCACCACTACGTCCACCACCACATCACCACCACCACGTCCACTACCACCACATCCACTACCACCACGTCCACCACCACATCCACCACCACATCCACCACCACCACCATGTCCACAACCACCACCACATCAACCACCACCACCACCACATCCAACACCACGTCCAGCACAACCACCACGTCCATGACCACATCCACCACCATGTCCACCACCACCACCACACCCACCACCACCACGTCCACCAACACCACGTCCACGTCCACCACCACCATGTGCACCACCACCACCATGTCCATCACCACCACATCCACACCCACCACCACGTCCACCACCGCCACCACATCCACCACCACCACCACATCCACTGCCAGCACCACCACCACAGCCACCAACACCACATCCACCACCATCATGTCCACCACCACCATGTCCACCACATCCACCACCACCACCACGTCCACCACCACATCACCACCACCACGACCACCACCACCACATCCACCACCAACACGTCCACCACATCCACCACCACCACATCCACTACCACATCCACCACCACCACGTCCACCACCACCACGTCCACCACCACCACCACATCCACCACCACGTCCACCACCACTACCATGTCCACAACCACCACCACATCCACCACCATGTCCACCATGTCCACCACCACCACCATGTCCACTACCACATCCACCACCACCACATCCTCCACCACGTCCACCACCACCACGTCCACCACCACCATGTCCACCACCACCTAGTCCACCACCACCACCACCACATCCACCACCACATCCACGACCACCACCACCACATCCACCACCACAACCACCCGTGACAGGTAAAGTGTCACTGGAGGGCAGGGGTAATAGGAGTGTCAACCCACCGGCTGTACATGGGACATTTAAGGATGCATTGGGTGCAAGAAGACGGGAATAGGGGCTAGAAGTATTACACCAGACCCAAGATACATTTTGAAGAGGTGCAATGTCACAGGGGCTCCTGTAAAAGCACTCGCAGCATCTCTACCTCACAGTGGCATACCTGCACGAGCCACTCACTCAAAACAAGCATTGGCATAGCCAATAGGTCTTGCCTTTGGGACCTTATAAGTGTTTAGCCATGCAACACTTGATGTTGTTGCACCAAGGATATTGTGCTGGATAACTAAACACTTATAAAGTCCCAAAGGCGAGACCTATTGGTTATGCCAATGCTTGTTGTTGTTTGCCATTGCTTAGATACCTGTCTATCAAGGCATTTCATACATACTTGCATTGTCCCATAGTTAGGTCACGCCTAGACAGAGCTTGTGCTGTCAGGATGATCTGTTGTATGTATTTTGTGGGCTTCGACTCCTCCCATTGCTTGTGATTTGTTTAGTCGGCTGTCTTGTAAAAATCCTTGCTTGCTAGTGGGTAATTTGCCTTCCTGGTCCCTCATTTTGCCAAGTTGTTCACTCCCATAGAGTATAGCCCTAGGATTTGTCCGCTTCTGCTTTTTCTATAATACTTTCTGTTCTGGGACTTTAAAAAAACCCAATTCTGATCAGCTCTCTACGCATGATTGTGTTTTGACTGGCTGGCTACGTACATAATTTGCTTTCCTTTATCTTGTTCCAACAAGTATACAGAACAGAATCGTGGTTCACGTTACACCATTATTCACCTGGTCACAAGCAGACAACAACAATTAGACCCACTAATGAAACGCAAAAAGCTGAAACAGCACGCTGCTCAAAGTACTGCTTTTTGTCGGTCAGTAGTTTAATCGGCTACCTCTCACCCCTCCTGTTGCACTGCGCTTCCCCCCTCAAACTTCCTAAGGGTGTCACTAGGAGCCTGGTGACTGGTGAATGTCTCCTGTGCAGCACCGGCAGTCCATTGCTCGCAAGGTCCCTCTGCGGACCCCCTCGCTGGTCTTGTTTATCGTATATTTGTGGGATTTTAATAGGCTGCATACAGGTATTGGGAGTGTTTATATGTCTGCTCATGCAGGACGTGTCTATGACTTCCAATATTCTGGATGTATTAATAGCGCTTTCATACTCAGTGTGTTTATAGTTCTTTTTACAAACTGGATTTATTCATTTCTCGCCTGCCTCTGGCAGCTCCTCTGTCGGCTGGAAGTTGGCTGCCCACGATCACACGTCACGTCTCGGAGTGCCAGTGTCGTTGTTTGATCACCTTGCCAGCTGCAGGCCATGGTTACCCTCCTGTATCCTCTTGTTGTGAATGAAGTACCCTCTCTTTCCAAAAGCTGGAGTGGAGAGAGGGCAAGGTCACTGGCTTCAGGAGGGTCTGGATGGGTTTAGGGTGTAGGAGCAGTGGGGTCTGTTTTTGAAATCTGTTGTTGGGAGTAGACACCTGGGGCACCTTTACAGACCAGACTCAAGCTGTGCAGACTCTGGCTGCCCAGCAGCCTCTGAGAGTGGTGCCTGCTAAGAACATATCCTTGCAGAACACTAATAAATCTATACAGCAGATGGTGCAATGCACGTGTTACTGCAGACAGAGAGGGGTGTAATCCACACTACACACTGAGAACAGCAGGCTTAGGAGAATGAATCTTGAATGAAAACGTGAGTAACGAGCAGAAGAGCCACCCTCTGCCCTCCAAAGCCACCGCCCTACAAAACAACAGGTTTTAGCGACATTGCACCGTCGTGTTTTTTTTTTTTTTTTTTTGAAAAACCTTTATTACAATTTCAAAGAGATACAAGTATGGGCCTACAACCAACAGGCCGGCCGCTAATACGCAGTGTAAGCCTAGGAGCTTAACGTTCACATCGAAGAATCATCGCAGTCGGCCGCAGCCGCAGTCCATAAACAAGCAAGAAAGGTTTCATATTTTTGAGAAACGAAAAACATCAAACACACAAGGCAGAGGAAGTTAATGACAGTAACATGTGCTCCCCGTATCGAAGGAGTAAACCAACCCGGGTAGACAGAGGGGGGGGGGGCAAGGCAGAAGAAACAAATCCGCATGTCGCAGGAGCATACAGGAATGCGCGGGCTAGGGAGACAGAGCGCATCCATCTCACGCGTCTGGGGCGGGGCGCAAATACCTCCACGATAGGAGTTCCAGGGACCCCACACCTTAATCCACTTCCCAGGCTTGCCTCTCGCCACATATACCGTTTTCTCTCTGAACATACACCAGTCCATGTGTTCCTTCAACGCGGAGACCGTTGGTGGCCTCTGGGAGCCCCACAATTGTGCAATGTCACGCTTCCCTACCATATATCCCAGAGTCACCCATTGCGTCTGCGTCACATTGTAATCAGTCGGCTCCCAGACATTCAACAAACATCTTCGTGCCTCCGGCAACAAGGCAACATGCGTGACTTCTTCTAACACCGCATGCACTCTGCACCAAAACCGAGTCACCTCCGGACACTCCCACAGGATATGGAGGAAAGTCCCCAGTAGCCCACAGCCTCGCTTACACAGACCATCCACCGAATACCCCATACGCATCAAACCAGGCCCCGTGACGTACACTCTGTGGAGTATCTTAAGCTGGACGAACCGCAATCGGGCCGGGATAGCCACCTCTTTCGGGGAGGCCACCGCTGACACCCAATCCTCGTCGTCCAGTTCCAAACCGTCGGCAATCTATGTCTCCCGCAATGAGGCCAGCAAACCCATGCGATCATTAATAAGCTTCTTATAAATCAGCGAGATGGTGCTATCCGGCACATAGCCGTCCAATACTCTGTCTTCCAACGGGGAATGCTCCGGAATAGCCGCCACGTCCGAAAACACGGAACACAAGGCATGATGGACCTGAGCATACCGAAAGTATTCCCTATCATTCAACTGATATTCAGTCTTCAGCATGTCGAACGTCTTAAATTTCCCTTTCGTCCAGAGATCCCCTACCGTGCTGATACCAATCGTATCCCACTTCTCAAAGCCTTTCGTAGTATACAGATAACCCAAACGCTGGGAAGCGTACAATGGCGTAGCCCGAGTCAAGCGATCCCTCCACCCCATCGCCGCATTTGCTGCATGCCACACCTGCACTGCGACCCGCGTCGGGCCTGTCAACCGCGCATCAAGGGACCCTGAGTATAGTGCTCGATTATAGTCCCCGCCTGGCAGTAACAATTTGTCCATCTCAAAAGCCGGGTTCAAAGCAGGCCCATACATCCCGTGATTGACGGCAGCCAACTGGGAGGCCTAGTAATATCGATTAATGTCAGGGAGAGCGACCCCCCCATCATACCATGGTAGGGTTAGTTTGGCAAGAGCAATCCGCGGCCGCCCATCCCAAAACAATCGACGCTGGAGACACTCCACCTCCCGAAAATAGCGGGCCGGCACTACGTCCATAGTGTTCTGCAGGGCGTACAAAAAACGTGGCAGCGACATCATTTTGAACAATGCTGCCCGGCCGAGCGGTGAGAGCGGCAGCCGCCGCCAACCCGCCACATCCGCCCGTAGGCGCTGAAGAGGGGGGAGAAGATTCCGTTCATACCGGGCCACCGGGTCCAGGGTTATAAAAATTCCCAAATACGTAAACCCCGACTGCGCAATCTGGATAGGGCACCCCCGCGGAAGGGGGGGGGGCTCCCCGGAAAGAACGTATACACAAGACTTAGCCCAGTTGATGACCAATCCGGAATTGCGACCGAAGGAGCTCAACACATCCACTAATACAATGAGCGATTTGCGCGGAGATGCAAGATACAAGAGGATATCGTCCGCATATAGGGAGACACGATCCTCGTATTCCGGCGTCCATCTAAGGCCACGCATTGAGGGGTGCCACCGCAACCACTCCGCAAGGGGCTCCAAACAAAGCGCAAAGAGAAGAGGCGACAGCGGACATCCCTGTCGGGTGCCCCTACCCAGAACAAAGGGAGCCGACACCCGTCCGTTGACCACCACCTGTGCCAGTGGGTTGTGATAAAGCAATTTCACCCAACCGATAAACCCCGGGCCAAACCCAAACTTCGCCAATGCTGCCCAGATGTACGGCCATTCCAAGGTGTCAAACGCCATGGTAGCATCCAGGGACGCCAAGATGGCCGGCTCACGAATGAATGGCGCGCGAGCAAGGACGCCATGCAGTCGCCGCAGGTTCAAAGCGGTATTGCGATGGGGTATAAAACCGGATTGATCCTGATGAATCAAGTCGCCCACCACCCGGATCAGACGATTGGCCAGCACCTTGGTGAGAATTTTGGGCTCCGCGTTTAACAAAGAGATAGGCCTGTAAGAAGTACACCGATCCCGCGGCTTCCCCTCCTTATGGATAACGACAATAGTAGCAAGACGTTGATCAGAAGGGAGGGAGCCCGCCGCCTGAGCCTCAAGGAACATGTCCCGGAGATACGGCGCAATCGCATCTGGGCGCAGCTTATATAATTCGATGGGAAGTCCGTTAGGACCCATGGCCTTACCAGAGGCAATAGAGCGAATGGCCAAAGCAATCTCATCTGGCGACATCCATCAATAATTTATCCTCATCAGATAGGGAAGGCAGAGTAATGTCTCGAAGCAGCAGTCGAGAGTCTTCCTCCGATCGCTCTGAGACCGGAGAGTAGACCCCGCGAAAATACTCCGCAAAGCAATCAACAATATCACCGGGGTCCGTCACACGCACGCCATCCACCCTCTCATCCTCCGGTACCACTCGACTCGCTCTCTCGTTCTTATCCAACCAGGCAATCAACTTCCCGGCCTTATCACCCATATCGTACAAACGCCCCTGTTGCTCCCTGCTCATACTCCTAGCAGATTCAGTAACCAGCGCCTTGTAGTCGGCCTGCTTAAGCTCCAGCACATGCAATCTGTCATCCGTAACACCTTGCTCCAAATCACTCTCCAACTCGGTGATCTCATTTTCTAGCGAACAACCTCCTGCGCCTCGCATTTTTTGGTATGGGAAATAAGAGATAGGGCCTGGCCCCGGAGCACCGTCTTAAAGGCCTCCCAAAGGGAGATGGCGGAGGACACCGACCCCACGTTATCATTAAAGTAGTGTTCCAGAGACTTAATCAGGTCTGCACGAATCGTGGGCTTTCGTAGGTACCAGGGGTTGATCGGCGCCACCCTCCCCTCCGCCCCCAGGGCGATATCTAGGTGTAACAAAAGGGGGGAGTGATCAGATATACCGCGTGCCAAATGTCGCACCTCCCCGATCATCCCCGCTTGGGCCGCAGGCACTAGCATATAGTCAAGCCTCGAAAGACTACAGTGGGCCCCGGAGTGGAAGGTATATTGCGCCTGTCCAGGGTGTTTCAACCGCCAGCAATCTATCAGTCCCAGGGTATCCAGAAAGCCCCCCAGCCAGTTCTGGGCCCGAGGGAGGTCCCTAGGTGTCGATCCTCAACTCCGGAAACCACAGCGTTAAAGTCCCCCCCCAGGACCAACACCCCCCCCCCCCCGGGAGCCCAAGCAGCAGGCGCCCCAAATCAGCAAAGGTGGCCGTCTGAAGGCCTGGCGGCACGTAAACCGTGACCAGCGAAATCAATCTACCCTCCCACCTCCCCACCAGCGCAGTGTAGCGCCCTCTGTCGTCGTGGAGCACCTCATCCACCACCAACGGGAGAGAGGTCCTGACTAAAATGCCCACTCCCCTCGAGCCAGAGGTGAAACCAGAATGGGCCAGAAGGCGATATCCCCGTCTGTTCATGGCATGGAAAGAGTTCCCGATGAGGTGCGTTTCCTGCAAGAACACAATATCAGGCGAAATACGTTTCAAGAACTGCAGGACTACCCCCCGCTTTATCCTGTCCCCCAGCCCATTCACATTCCAGGAAAGAAGTCTCAGCCCCCTACCCCCCATCCCTCCCAGCACAAACCATCTCCCTCCCGGGGAGCACAATCATAATAGCACAGCAGAAAATATTACCTCGCCTTGTGAAACCAACAAACAAACCCCAGCCCCACCCCATCAACCCCAACGAAACTCCCCCCTCCCTGCACCCCTGCGTGAGCCCGAACAGCCCCCCCAACATGCAGTGTGCCTGTCACCCCAATATGAAATTCACTACTAAAAGGACAAGAAAAACCCCAGAGGGAGGAAAGGGCCCCAGCAAGCCCCCCGCAACCTCCAAATACCACAGGGCAAAGCCTTACAAACTGGAGTCCAGTGCAGCCACAGGTGCAAAACGTTGCCAGTACAGTCCATCGCCAGGATCACAGTTCCATTCCTACTCCGTCAAACCCTCTCCGCTCTCCGCCATCCGACCCTCCCGATCCCGACTCTTGGGCAGGGCATCCAGCCACTCTCCCGCCGCCTCCGGCCGGTCGAAGAAGTGTGAGCGACCATCTAACTCGACCCGCAGCCTAGCCGGGAATAGCATCGCATACTTGAACTCCATGTCTCTCAAGCGCCGTTTGATGGCCGAGAATCCCATCCGTTGCTTTTGAACCGCTTGCGTAAAGTCTGGGTAAAAGCTAACATTGGAGTTCTCGAATTTTAATGGCCCAGTCACCCTCGACGCCTGCAGGATAGCGTCTCTATCCCGAAAATTAAAAAGTCGGGCAATGATAGGCCGCGGGGGGGGGCACCCACCTTAGGCGCACCCCCTGGAATCCTGTGGGCCCGTTCCACAGCGAAGAACTTGCTCAGCCCTTTGGGTGCTAGATGAGTCACCACTAGATCCTCCACAAAAAGATCCACAGCAGACTCCTCCGACCGTTCGGGCACGCCGATAATGCGGACGTTGTTCCGCCTGGCCCTGCTTTCGGAATCCTCAAGGCGACGATCAGTCAGGTCACTGGCGAGCTGCAAAGCGGCCACATCTACCGTTAGGCTCGACGCCGCTTGAGTCAATGAGTCGACCCGGTCATTGGTTTTCGACAAATCCGCTCTCACCAAGGTGACATCAATCAGCACCGAGTCCAATTTATTAGCCAGAGTATCCAACTGCTGGTTCACAGTCACCTTCATCTCCTCAATGGCCCCCATGACATCCAGTAGAGTCAATTCGGATGATGCGCCCGATCCCTCCTTGGGCGGCTCAGGCGATTTACGTGATCCACTAGGGGATCCCTTTGGCTGCGCATAGCGGTCCATATTGTTGGCCTGGGAATAGGCTCCCCTCCGGGTAGATTTGGGTTTCAGTTTGTCGCCGTCCACTCTCGTTGTCATCGTCGGCGACAAGCAAGGTCAGCACCCTCCAGCACCCGAAGGAAGGACAGGAGATCCGGGCCACTAACTGAAATAGGCCCGTTTACAGTTCAAGACTAGGCTTTGCACTCCGTCCTCGGCGCAGCTCTCCCAATGTCCCAACATCAGTTTCCGCAGCTCAACTCGAAACCGAAAGTGAAAGCACGGGGTCCGGGGCAGGCCCAGCCTGGCATGCCGCTGTTGTTCACTTCGCGGCCGGGCACCTCACCAACCCGAGTTCGGAACCAAGGCCGGAGAAGGCCGCAAACTTCAGATCGCCAAAAAAACGGTTCCCGGAGTCCAATTTCGATTTGGAAAACGAGTGGCACCTTGGCGCAAGATCATAAACAGAAGCCCATCGAAAAAATCAGGATTATGACAGGATAGACGTGGGAGGTTGCTGAGGCCCTCGGGAGCCACAAGCCTACACGGCCATCTTGGTTGCGCGCTAGCACCGTCGTGTTTTTTAATGTGTTCGTTGTCTCCCTCTCGCAGTTCCACTTTCATCACTCCTACCTGATTTTTTTTTTGTATTTAATAAACTTGGTCTAACTCTGTTCTCAACACACAATGTGGTGGGGAAATTCCTAACCTTTGGCACTGTTGTTGCTGTGACCTCCTCCAATTTCAGCGGAAGTATGTTCACCACCTCATGGAGTACCTATAATATGCTGAAGGGCTAGGAGCCTCTCTGCCAGTCGGTTGTTACTGTGGGCCTTCTCCAAACACGGTGTACACTTTCCATGTGTCTTCTCCTACAGCCTGTTGTTCTTAGTGTGTATAGTACGCACTTTAAGGCATGCTGATTCCCTGCCAGCTAAACACTTAATTACAAGTGATACCTTTATTCCAAAGATTGTTGGCCGGGGTACTATGCCTTGTGAGGTGGACAGCTGAGAGGATTGGGAAAACAGTGTGGGTGATACAATCTGTGTTGGTGGGGCACGCACGTGTACTTGACTAAGCTCAGCAATTTGTTGTCCGTAGTTATGTGGTGTCTCGCAATTGAATACCACTCAACTGTATCAAAATCATAGGGCTATACATAATTCAAGTCGGTATTTATGTATTTTGCAAATAGATGAGGTGTATGTATGTCTGTGGTTGTCCACTAGAACAACAGCTGTGTCACCTGTATTCGATGTGTGGCTGGAGGAGGTGGCAAATCGTGTTTGTGTGTATCCCAATATGGTTGTTGTTGGTTGAGGTGACTGTGTGCAATTGTTCAAACATATGTGTGTATGCGCTAGTGTGCTGGTGTGGTTGTTCTTTGGACCAAAGATGTCGGGTTGTTATAATGTGTGTACTCCTCCCTTTCATTTGCCCATACTCCCTGCATCTATTAAAGTAGAAGTGGAGGTCGCTCCTTCTCCCACATCGCAGCAAGTGCCTGGATACCCTAGCGAGTGATTAGCCACGCTTTATAAATCTTATTGATTGATACTTGTGTGTGCGTGTGATTGATCGTGGTCTCTGTGTGTTTTTTGGTATGCTTTTGTCCAATAGTATCACTCTACAGGACTAGATAATATATACTTTTTCAGTTAGATGACCAGGTGGTACTAGGAGGTGGGTTTCTAATTATATAGAGACTGGGGGATGCTGGGGATGGTCTCATCTTTGCTTCCATGTATGTGGGGCTTAACACAGCATGGTCACTGAATGGTTGTTCATAGAAATGTGATTAGTCAAAATTAAAAACCAGTATGCTATGTCAAAATTGTATGACTGTGACTTTTTAAAGCCCATTTACAGATGCAGAAGTATATGATGTCTGCTGGCTGCAAGTGGTAGCAACAGTTAGCTAAAATGGCATTCTTTTCAATTTTTCCAGGAGCCATCAGGGGACTAACTCAAGGTTTGGGCTGTTGCGGGCAAGTGTTCAGCATACACACGACCTGACGAGGGGAGAGCGCAGTCACCTTTGTCTAAATGCTGAGTGGGATGTATGTCGTTACAACGCACACTTTTACAACGCATGCACTTACAACGCATTTTTTACAACGCAAATTCCACTACAACGCATTCCATTACAACGCAGGACACTACAACGCATTTTTAAAAACTACCTTTACAACGCATTCCATTACAAAGCATACTACCTTTACAACGCATACCATTACAACGCATAATATTACATTGGATTTAAGGTAAGTATTGGATAGTATAGGGGTAAAAATTACTATTCTTACTCCAGGGGGTGCAACAGTAGGGTAAGTGTTGGATAGTATAGGGGTAAAAATTACTATTCTAACTCCAGGGGGTGAAACAGTAGGGTAAGTGTTGGATAGTATAGGGGTAAAAATTACTATTCTAACTCCAGGGGGTGCAACAGTAGGGTAAGTGTTGGATAGTATAGGGGTAAAAATTACTATTCTAACTCCAGGGGGTGCAACAGTAGGGTAAGTGTTGGATAGTATAGGGGTAAAAATTACTATTCTAAGTCCAGGGGGTGCAACAGTAGGGCAAGTGTTGGATAGTATAGGGGTAAAAATAACTATTCTAACTCCAGGGGGTGCAACAGTAGGGCAAGTGTTGGATAGTATTGGGGTAAAAATTACTATTCTAACTCCAGGGGGTGCAACAGTAGGGTAAGTGTTGGATAGTATAGGGGTAAAAATTACTATTCTAACTCCAGGGGGTGCAACAGTAGGGCAAGTGTTGGATAGTATAGGGGTAAAAATTACTATTCTAACTCCAGGGGGTGCAACAGTAGGGCAAGTGTTGGATAGTATAGGGGTAAAAATTACTATTCTAACTCCAGGGGGTGAAACAGTAGGGCAAGTGTTGGATAGTATAGGGGTAATAATTACTATTCTAACTCCAGGGGGTGCAACAGTAGGGTAAGTGTTGGATAGTGTAGGGGTTATAATGTAATATTATGCGTTGTAATGGTATGCGTTGTAAAGGTAGTATGCGTTGTAATGGAATGCGTTGTAAAGGTAGTTTTTAAAAATGCGTTGTAGTGTCCTGCGTTGTAATGGAATGCGTTGTAGTGGATGTTGCGTTGTAAGTGTAGTGCGTTGTAAAAGTTGCGTTGAAAAGGTTGTATACCGCTGAGTGACATGTGGTGCTGTTTATGCAATATGCAAAATGTTTGCACAATATGTTCATTATTATGTAACCTGACCAAGTAGATCTGTTCATACTTTAAAGTCTTTTTGTCTCTCCCATAGGGTGATATGGCTAACCACTCCACCCCCTCAACTAATTCTCACTCAAAAACTATAGGTGTCTGGTCAAAAGATGACCATAAGAAACAAAGGTGCACTGCTCCTCAAAAGATTGCATTTTTTGCCCCTGATAGGCACTCGCTCCCACAACTCATTTGTCCCCTGTTAAAAACACCTGCATACGAATGAAATAAAATTATGCACTAGACAAGAGTAATATGCTGCCTGAAAAAAAGGTGATACAACATCCTGGAAAAAGCTAACACTCATAGGGAATGCAAGATTAAGTGAAGCTGGCGAAATATAAGCAGCAACGACATGGATTACCTTAATGTTTTCAATACCCATTGTTCAGAACTAAATAAATGTTTTTGCATGGAAAGTTAAAGACATAAATACAGTGCCCGAAAGGGACACATTACAATATGCGATTTAAATACTGCGGGGTCTGAGAAACGGAGGGACCTGGCCCATTTAAAGCCCTGCACACTACTATTGCACCTGTCTTGTTTATTTTGTATTCCCTCACTCCAGAGTCTTTACCCAAGTCCTGCATATAGTTGTTAAGCTGTGTCGTGTAGTTCCTATAAATATATATAGTATCTGTGCGTTTAGACAACATAAACTGTGAGACTGGTGTCCAGACTGATTCCAGACACCCCCACCGGGTATGTTTGCCTGCATACCAGCTAGCTCACAGTGCCACTGTAAACTCCTCTTACCAAGGAGAGAATAGTTTCTGGCTACTATCGAACATGACAACCCTGACCCCTCAGGGATCATGGAAACAGTACAGTACTTTTCACTCAGTCACTTGTGCTCACTTTGTATCAGTGAGATACAAAGAATAAACGATGGGGACGTTTTCAATAAGCATTTTTTGAACCAGCGTCATTCCAGAGTAAAATACGTGTGCTGCAAAAACCATAAGACAGAAACAGATGTGCACGGTTATAAGCACCAACAGAGTAAATAGATGGTAGAATTCTATTATAGTGCTAAAACAATGGATATATGCAGGCATATAAATACATGACAGTAGTAATGCGTACTCCTACGATGCTAACCCCTGTACCTAAATGTACCTAGCAAGTATGTAAGTGTATAGCCAAGAATTCCCCTAGGATACAGCCAACCCCATTACCTGATGGGAGAGAACAAAGGACCCCATCCTGGTCTCAACATGGACACCCCGGGAGGGATGTCAGACACTGCGTGCCGCAGTGTCTGCGTACAGAAACCTCAGCGTCTCGTGTCAGCGTGTCTGCATGGAAGTCTTTCTTCTCTGCCTGCCCCAGCAAAGATATGGTGCTTATATACTCAAATGGTACCCTCAGGGGCTCTACCTTGCTGTGTCATGTCGGCCAAGGATGACGATAGTGCTGAACCTTATACACAGTTATTATGCAGAAGATAGTAATCCTTCTGTGATTCTGAGAATCCTCATGCATAATAAATTAGGCTAGTTTTTTGAGAAAAGCACACAATATTTATGCAGCACCTAACTGGGTAAAAGGTCAGCACCAAAAATCGTTATGTAGTACAATGGCAGGGTAAACGTAGGTGAAAGGTTAGGATATTGGGGTACATTGCGAATCATAACAGCTGTAGGTCTCCTGCATCAATGCAGTGCACCTTTGTTTTTTATGGTCATCTTTTGACCAGACACCTATAGTTTTTGAGTGAGAATTGGTTGAGGGGGTACAGTGGTTAGCCGTATCACCCTATGGGAGACACAAAAAGACTTTAACTATTGTGTTATCCATGAATGTGCCAACTGGCACATGACTGATGCATACTGTGGAGAGGATGTGGTGTAGTGGCCAGAGCTGCCGACTCGGGATTTGGCAATCCGGGTTCGAGTCTCGGCATAGGCTCAACATCCTGTGATTATGGGCAAATCACTTAATCTCCCGAGTGCCTATGGACAGCGCATGGATACCCTCACGGTTGATAAGCAGTGCTATATAAATCCACAAATCTAAATTTCTACTTTTGTGTACCACCATTTTCCATTTGCCTCTACTTTATTTTGTAACATCAAATGAGCCCCTGTTGCACAGCGCTCTCTAACCCACATGGTTTTATTTGATGCTATTGCAAAAACTATTAACTAAAAATACAATGAGATCAGGGTGCATGAGTACGTACGTCGAGGAGCCCACATCCATTTACTAAAGCTCTTCCCCTGGAAACCACAAGCAGCATGGATGTCACATTTCCTCTTCCCCTCTGTGATGGTGGATTGTTCCTTTTTATCTTTCAGATGCAGCTAAGAGCATGCATCTGAGACCCTCCCAGCACCTTGAGTCCTCACTGCATTAGCACTGACTTTCAAACCTCACAGAGACAGAACCAGCTTTGGATCTTTTCTTCTGTTCCCCAGAATGGGAATATCCCTGTAACGTGTCCTACTGGTCGTGTTCGGGGGCGGATAATCCTTGGAGCTCAACAATGTGTATGTTCTGCAGCAACCGGCAGGGCGAGTCGTGAGAAACACATGCACACTGGTTAATGGACACGGAAGACAGGCACGTCAAGGCCCCTCGTCCTTTGTGTTCCAAGCTTCTACATATGCTCATTCGACATCACAATTACTGCGTCTAGAAACCAACGGTTAAAGTGTTCTACCTGCTTTTTGGGAAGAACCTGGTTTTGGTGAACTAAGGGCCACATGTACCACCATTTCATTTTGTGAGTCTCTAATTGCGATTGATTGCGGCTCACAATTAGAGACTCACAAAATGAAATGTACTAATGTGACTCAGACAACATTAGCAATTCCCAAAGGGGTCGAAATGGACCTGCCTCATCAATATTCATTGGGAATGGACAATAACACAGGGATGGTGGCCTGCTGGGATCAGCAGACAACTATGTCTGTGCTTGCTTTTAAATAAAGCTACTTTTTTTTAATGCAGGCAGCTTTCCTTAAAGGAAAATGGGATGCATTTAAAAAAGAAAAATGAAACATTGCTGTTTCATTTTATAAGAGCATGCAGTGGTCAGTGGGATCACAACCTGCTCTTAAAAAACGTTTTTGCTGCCTGTCACAAAGGGGAAGGGGCCCTGTGAGAAGTTGGCCTGGTATATGCTGTTCACTAGTTCTAGTGACCACCTTGTACCATGCCAAGCAACCCTTATGGTGTGGTTGTAAGTCAACCTTTTCGGACTAGCTGCCCTAGTGGTAGCGTAGGCTAAGCAGTCTTTGAGGCTAAACTCGTGATGCGTGTTAAGCAAGCTGTTTTACCAATAGTAACCCCCTTTTATACCAATGAAAGGACACCACACAGATATATATTCAAAATATATATGTATTTATTTCTCAAAGTAACCCCTAGTCTCTTTATGAGCACAGGAGCACAAATCGTCAAACAAGATTATCACAGAATACACAGAAGTTGCACTTTATATGGATAGGCCCTGGTGGCCACTCGAACCATATACTAAAATAGTGGTATAAGTACCACGAACAGAAAAGGGAAAAGGCCTAGGGCCTCTAGAATCGCTGGGCCTACAAGGAGCTAACTTCAGTTAGTGACCAGGAGGTCCACGGGTCGCGTGTGCAGAGCAAATAGTCACACGCGTGCTCCCATAGGTTTCAATGGGTGCGTAAAAAGTACAAAGTTACTGCAAGAGGAATCTTCCGGATGACCTAGGAACTCAAGATTCGGAACACAGGCACTAGAGATGTAATACTACACTTGGACACAGGAGTGCCAGCTTTACCTCACCCACAGGAAGCGGGTGCATAGGCCTCGAAGTGCGTCGGGTTTCTTCTATCTGTTCCGTGGGGCCTGAAGACAAAAGTGCTGCAGGCGGTCGGTCGGGAAGAGATGCAGTGGATCCAAGGGTGGATCGGAGATGTTGAAGACCTGTAAGCAGAGGGGACAGTGTTCACAGTCACTAGCCAGTGACCAGCGTGGCACCAGGTGGGTACCAGGCGATGTCGGGTGCAAACAGGAAGAAAGGTGTAGCTTGTCTCTGCAGCCACGTGGTCCTTGAAGGTCGACGACATCCAGGAGTCGAGTCACGAGCTGTCCCACGCAGGCTCTCGCTGTCGGCGGTGTCGGCCACTTGATCGAAGCAAACAAGCCTTGGCAAAAGCAATTGTTGTAGGCAAGGAGATAAGCTGATGGCTCTGACCAACAAGGTCAGAGGAACTGCTCCTTTGGAGGGGAGCAAGGGCCAGTCTGGAGCAACCAGACCAGCGGTGTTTGTCGTAGATTTCGTCGCCAAGATGGCCACTAGCCAGCGGGCCAGTAACCGGTTAGGCGCGTCGAGTTGCAAAATGCAGAAGGGCCCCACGCAGATCGTGGAGATGCTGGAGGGCTCACCTTTGGTGCAGATGCTGCTCGAGGGTTGGGCTTCTCAGATCCCAAAGCACAACTTGGAGGGAGCCTCGGTTGTTGCACTTGTCAGCTTGTCGTAGTCGTTCCAAGATGGCTGGCTCCACGTGTCTTGGTGCCTCCACGGGTCTCCTCTTTTCAGGGACTGTGGATCGGGCGGTGAGAGGTCTGGAGGTCCAGGTCTTGTCAGTCTCTGGGCTCGGGCTCCGGCGGGAGGCGGCGGCAAAGCAGACGTTGATTCGCTGGATGGTGCTTGCGTTAGCAAGGTGGTCACTCCCTGACCACAGGGGAGATTGGCTTCAGTCCTCTGTGCGGCAGAGCGTCGAAGTTCCCGTCTTCTTCTTAGTTTTAAGTTGATTCCAGGATGTCTGAAGTCTTAGGACACAGCTCCTACCTTTAAGCGGATTCTAGGGGCCGGACTACCTGCTAGGTCCCTCCCTAAGGGTGGGACCAGGAAGGGGGGTGGTTACACCCCCAATCCTTTGTCCAGCTCGCCCCAGGCCCGGGACTGGTGTGCCCCAGGACCGGTTTGAACTGGCATATGCCCCGAGGCTCCTTGTGAGCCACAGGCATGTCTGGTTTCTTTCAAGCCCTACCTGACCAATACACAAAATCCTGTCTGGGGTGGTGCACGCACCTCCCCTGGCAGGAAACCCTTTGTCCACACCTCCCAAGCTGGAAGGACTCCCAGCAGCAGGAGGTTTATAAGGAACAAGGAGACCCTAGGAGTCAAAAGGGACCAAGGGTGTAAACATTATTATAAAGGAACAGTGGTCCCATTCAATTCGAGTAAATTAAAGTGCCACAATTAGTTCAATGAAAAATTGGGTTTTTTATGTTTGAAGACAATGCAAAAATTACTAAGAGATTACAGTAATTAGTGAGAAAAAGTAAAACAGTGAGTGAGTTGGTGGCAGGGTAATAGGAAATCAGCCGATTTCCGGTACCCAGGCAAGTGATTTAAAAGGTGACTTTTTGGTGCTCAAAGATAATTGTAAACAAAAAGTCAGTAAAACATTTCATACTCCGACATTTCAATTTGGTAATACACTGGAGTTTAGAAATGAATGTCGACGACGTTTCGATCCCTTAACGATTAGTGGGATCTCTTCAGGACAAGGAATTGATAATTAATTGCCTGGGAATTAGCCTAGTGGGGAGGGGGAGAAAAAATAACAAAATGCAAAGTTAGGAAGAGAGCATAGGAAGAGTAAAGGGAGGCGAGAATAGCTTGAGGGTTATATGCGAGAAGGGAGGGATGTTGAGGGGGTGGTGCAGAATTTAGATTAAAAGGGTGGTCGGAACTTACAGTGAGAGGAAGACCCAATCAATAAGTAACTGTTGCGCAGCCGCGCCAAGACCAATACTAGACAGTGTAAGTGTTGTAGTCCGGAATGAAGTATAGGCGAGAATTGGAGCCTGTGGAGGAGAGGGAGAGTCAATGCTGGGGAGGAGTGTAGGAGCGCAGGGTGCAAGTGGAGGAAGGTTGGGCAAGGGCTTACCAGAGATATGGTAGGACACTAATTAGATGAAGCGCCCCGTCAGAAACCGTCTCAGACCAAGGCTCGACGGATGTCGCAATTCCGTGTGGGCGGAAAAGTGAGCCTGCAGGGGAATAGGAGGGTTAGGAGGAGGTGAGGAAGTAACTGAATGTGTGAGTAAGGGGAGAAGGACGGGCTACGGCTTACCAGGCGAGCGGTGAAGAATAGGGAGAGGTATTTGGTACAATAGTGGCGAGTCAGGTCTGAGTTGCAAACCGATTGGAAGTCCGAAGCAGTTTGTTATAACTGAATTATTTTAACACTATACTAACTTATCCCCCCTTTCTTCCCCTCTCTACTGTTTCTCGCCCCTCATCCTGAGGCGCTACTTTCCTTACTATTTCTTCCCTATCTGTGTCCACTTGCACCCTGCGCTCCTACACTCCTCCCCAGCATTGACTCTCCCTCTCCTCCACAGGCTCCAATTCTCGCCTATACTTCATTCCGGACTACAACACTTAAACTGTCTAGTATTGGTCTTGGCGCGGCTGCGCAACAGTTACTTATTGATTGGGTCTTCCTCTCACTGTAAGTTCCGACCACCCTTTTAATCTAAATTCTGCACCACCCCCTCAACATCCCTCCCTTCTCGCATATAACCCTCAAGCTATTCTCGCCTCCCTTTACTCTTCCTATGCTCTCTTCCTAACTTTGCATTTTGTTATTTTTTCTCCCCCTCCCCACTAGGCTAATTCCCAGGCAATTAATTATCAATTCCTTGTCCTGAAGAGATCCCACTACTCGTTAAGGGATCGAAACGTCGTCGACATTCATTTCTAAACTCCAGTGTATTACCAAATTGAAATGTCGGAGTATGAAATGTTTTACTGACTTTTTGTTTACAATTATCTTTGAGCACCAAAAAGTCACCTTTTAAATCACTTGCCTGGGTACCGGAAATCGGCTGATTTCCTATTACCCTGCCACCAACTCACTCACTGTTTTACTTTTTCTCACTAATTACTGTAATCTCTTAGTTATTTTTGCATTGTCTTCAAACATAAAAAACCCAATTTTTCATTGAACTAATTGTGGCACTTTAATTTACTCGAATTGAATGGGACCACTGTTCCTTTATAATAATCCCAGCAGCAGGAGGGCAGACTTGTGTCTGTGGTGGCAGCATCCATTTTGTGGAGCTGAGGCTATGTCTGATTTTACCCGGGTTTCAGGTACTGTACATGTCGTGTCCCTCTAGAAGGGTGGAATGCTAACCCCGTCACCAGAATTGGCGAGGGGTTAGTATTCCAATTCGTATGACACCTTACTCGACATGTTTTGATAAAGCCAAACCAAAGTTAGCATTTAACCGCGAGGTTCATAATGCACTTAAGAGTATATGGTATGACGATATCTGGAAACAGTAGAAGGAAGTTGTTCCGACCACTGCAGACAGGCTCAGCTCATGCCAGAGCACCATCTCACATGGAACCAAGCACTCTGCCTTCAGGATTGTTAAGGCCTGCCATAGGAGTGACTTATAGGTTACCAGGTGTCCCATTTGAGGTTAGGTATAGGTATACTACACCTAAGTAAGAGGTGGTTACACCAACTTACCCCAGCTGAGTGATCAGCCAGTTGTGTCAGATTTGTTAGGCCAAGCCTGGGGTGGCATAATACATGCTTCAGCCCCGGGCAGGCCTTGGGTACACCAATGCCCTGGGTACCTAGTGTACACTGGTACAGGGGCTGACAGGGTGATCCACTTCCAATTGGTTATGCACCTAGGGTGCATAGTGTTAATTTAGTAGAGAGAACAGCAGGCTGGGGGTCTGATTGGCAGGCCCACAGCCTCAGTATGTCAAAAACCAGTGAAGCAAAAAGCAAAAATTTGGGGTGACCATAGGATAGCAGACCCTACTCTCCTACAGGCCCCTTCCCATTTGCAACAGGCTTGCCAACTACTTGCACTAGGCCATAAACTGCGATTGTTTTACAAATGCATCCCGGTCACAAAACAACTGTACATCTCCCTGCAACTCGCTTTTAGGAAGGGACACCCTTGCCACGCCCCTACCTAATAGCGACTCACAAACCCTATTTTGCGAGTCGGTGATAGGTTCATGACTCACAAAATAAGGTTCGTACATAATAAAATAATTTTACTGATGGCAAATGGCCCGATGGGCTGTTTGCGACTGGTAAAATACATCGTACTTATGGGCCTAAACAGTTGTAGCGCACATATCATATTCAGCAAAACGCCAGAGTGGCAATGAAGCCTAAAATAGTTTTAAAAAATATTTTATTTAATGGTCTTTCAGAATTTTATACTGGTCCTTAACTCTTTTCAAGTCACTCAGGCTTTCCACACCAAACTGTTTAGTGCGCCCAGCGTTTCGTGATGTGCTGAGATTTTGCACTAACGTGATGACACTGCAGCTGCTTTCTGTATTGTTTTATGGCACGAGATAAGTGTTCCTTTTATGCTGCCATATTTCTTTTGGAAAAGGGAAGTATGGGTACTTTGAGGATGCAATGTTGCGTCACAAAAGTTTCATTACTTAGCCAGTAGGTCATGTTTCAACACGGTGGAATGTGACAATAAATGTTTCCTGAGGCAAGCATTTATTCCTGAATCCCACTGCATGACCCAGTGTGTAGTAATTGTGTAGCTCTGCAATCCCTGGTGGCACAACACCCAGGATAATGTGTTGCATGGCTAAACACTTATAAGGACCCAACGGTGAAACCTATTGGCTCTGCCAATACTTGTTTATACCTGCTTTGGGGATGCAGCCCGGGCGTGCTCTTTGATTTTTAGGTCTCGCCTGACCCAGTGCATGCGCTGGTCTGGCGAGACTTATTGTGAGGGCTACAAAAAGTGCTACCAGGCCAGCCTAGACCTACAGTGCATGTGCGCGGGCGCGCGCGCCGCGATTTACCGCAATTACTTTTACTTTCACTTTCACTTTGACGTTTGATCGTGATCGCAATCACTTTCGATTTCGGGGCCGCACGGCTGCTTTGCATAGCCAGTAGGTCTCGCTTTTGGGACCTTATAAGTATTTAGTTATGCAACTGTTGCATGGCTAAACACTTATAAGGTCCCAAAGGCGAGACCTATTGGCTATGCCAATGCTTGTTTTTCTTTGCTGACAAAACAAAACTTTATTTGCAGTTCTTAGGTGTTTTCATTGACGAAGGGCTTGCTGTTCGGGTGCATCGGCCTATTGACTAATCTCCCTTGCATGTTAATGTCTTGTACTTTGCTCCATTGATAACATGTGGCTACATTTGCAGCTATTTGATCACAAAGTAAAGGCGTTGTTGCAATCAGGCTTTTTTAAAGATGCCACATCAATACTAGCCCTTTGTCAAAAGTATCAACAATGCAATATTTTACTGTGTATGTCTTTTAATGTTCACGAGTTACAATGCAAGCACCATCTTCGTTCACTCTTTTCTCTCTTAGAGAGTGCTGCTTAATTCTACTTAAGCACAGTGGCGGCTGGCATCTATGGGAAAGGGGGTCATGAGCAAACACAATTTAACATTAAAATATTTATCCGCTCGTCCTCTGCTCCAGACCTCTTCTTCTGACTGCAGTGCCGGCACCAGCAACCTCCCTTGCCCAATCCTGGCGCTGCTCACATGCTTCAAGAGCAGCTCCTTGGTTGGTGGGAGCGGCTTCTCTTGGCGCTCCGCAGCGCACTAGAGGCTTGCACTTGTTCTCAACCCATCTGTCTTAAGCCAGCGGGGTTAAGAGGTTTAAGGTGCGCATGTCTGGCTGGCCGTCGCAAGACGGCAGGCCAAACGGAGTGCACAGGCAGCCCTCTGCCCACCACTTCCCCTGCTGCCACTCAGCTGGCCTGCACCTTCCTGACACTCGGTTCAGGATGGGATGATGAAAAATAAAATTGTAATGAATTACCATTTTGTTTTTCGTCTCTGGGGCTTTGGGGGGCATTTAAGTGGGGCGACGCTCCTCCGCTCAGACGGAGGAGCCGCCCCTGTCCGTTTAGCACAGGGGTCCTAGTACCAGCCTCCATATTATTAAAGTTATTGGTGCTTTGTTATGGGATATTGTTTTTAGGACCGCTGAAAGTAGCACAAAACAAAGCCTTTGTGACCTGCACTCCCCCCTACGTGGCTGACAAGTGCGCCCTTCTCTCTGTCTCTTGGCACATTCACAACAAGGCACCATCCGACTGGAGGCAAAGAAGGCAACAGGCCTTCTCCATCTCTCCATCTTTGCACCCAGAATCTGGAACAGCATCCCCGTATTCACCAGGACCCCCAAATTCAGCTCCAATTTAGGAAAGAGCTGAAGATGCAAATGTTTAAAGAAAACTACATCATGGTGCAGTATCAGTCCAGCTCTGCTGCCAGAACCTAGCTGTGCCTTCATTCATCTGTGTGCTGTATCTTTGCCTTTCTTTGACCCTTCTCAGTACTCGCTGTCTTTTGACTCAGTTTGTGTTACACAAACACAACATACAGACAGATATACGAGCAAAAATGACATGTCGTTGCTGGGGAAAATAATAGGAGCAAACTTCAAGACTTTCAGGAACAGGAAAAAGAAACTAGCTGGAACATAGGAAACATCTAAAGTGTTATAGGCCACTGCCAAGTGGTATAACAGGTGTTAAAGGCCTTCTTTCTAGAGTTATATGTCCGAGATACAACCCGATTACTGGTACGAGTGGAATTGGTGATCTTTAACAAATGCCAAAGGGGATAAGCTTTAGGACGTTCAGCATGTGGAGACAGTAACACAAATATAGCATGTTACATCACATGCTATTACAGCACATTTCTTTACAACGCGGTCGTTATAACGACGGCATTGTTAGAACGCGATACCTTTACAACACAAGTCATTAGATCGACCTGCTGGGGGCGCGCTGGACTTAGGAATAGTATAATTTACTATTCCAACTCCAGGCTGCGCAACAGTAGGGAAGGTGTTGGAATTGTAAATTATACTATTCCTTAAGTTAGCGCGTCCCCTAAAGCAAGTCGATCTAATGACTTCCGTTGTAAAGTCATCGTGTTCTAACAACGCGGTCGTTGTTACAACCTCGTTGTAAAGGAAATGCAATGTAATGACTGCGTTGTAAACGCTGTCTCCCCAGTAACATATATAGTTTACAAACATTGTGCTTAGTGGCAGCTGCAGCCGTTGCAGTTAAGACCGGTGGGGCGGGGGTGAGGTAGGGTGGGGAGGAGTTGACAGGCGATGACCAGGAAAAATAAAATTAAAAAAAAGAAAAACACTTATCTTGTGCTCGCCAACACCCCCTCACTGATCTTACCTGCACCGGCTGCGGCTGCCTAGTGGATTTCTAAACTCTCTGCTAAATAACCAGAGAATGTGCCAGAGACACCTGGTACATGATACACTGTGAACTTACAAACAACATGCAAATAAGGCAATATTGGGCTCAAAGTGAAATGGCCATGTGTAAAAGTTTGCATTGGCATTTTGGTCACACTCACAATGCTTTAATATGTAAAGGAATACTCCCACTTCATGCTTCTTTCATCCACCACCAGACACTCCCTGTCTCTTTATCTCACAATTGCAGGTCATTTTTTTCCCTACTTTTTCCTTTTGACATTTTTCCATCGTTCTCTTCCTTTGTTTTTTCTCTCTTCGTCTGGTTTAAAGTCTGATAATGAAAAAAATCCTGCTTGCAAAACAAGAATACCGGTGGACCCCACCTGCAACCACCGGCTGAGATTACACACTCATCTATCCATCCATGCATCCTCTCTCGCATTGATATAGAAAGGAGGAAATGAGCTGCGGAGAGAGGTGTCTGGCCTGGAGCACTTTATGAGTCTTTGGAATAAGTACTAGAAGAGAAAAGCAGTTTGCAGCACACCATCAATCTCACCATGGCACTGCCGCAGAGCCTTTTAATGTTACCAGAGGGAACTGATGATCAAAGACACAAGCTAATGGCACTGTGCACTTTTAGGAGCCAAGCGTGCGGGTTGAGATTTACAAACGTTGGACTCTGCATCCTCTGAGCAGTGAGCCGAGGATCCCTGTGCGGAAAATGCCGGAAGATGCTCAATGCCGTCATGGGAGTAGGATGATGATCCAGACGGCCATGTTGAGGTAGAGCGGGATGCATGTGAGGGCAGGAGGATAGGGATGGGAAGAATGGAAGAAGATAAGACAATTATTGCATGAACATGGATCAATTCTGAAGAGTGAAATCAGAAGGAAAAGTATTCATTTTATGGTTTATTAGGGATTATGGCGCAGGTGGAGTCTAAATAGACAGTCTTTAATAGATGATGAAGGGTACAAAGGTTGCTGTGGTCCTGATTTCTGTAGGCAGGGAGTTACAGAATATGGAGGCAGCTCCTGAGAATGATTGCTGAGAGGATCGGCGTAAAAGAATTTATAGAAGGAGGTTGTCTTTCCTTCTGATTTCCTAGTGCCTCCTGAGATCTTGTTAGACTGGTCAAATAAGGTGGGGCTTTTGAGTGGATTGCTTTGAAGGTTAGACAGCTAGCATAAACTTGATTTTGGACTAATTGGAAAGCCAGTGCAGTGCAATAAGGATTGGGAACATGCGGTTGAACTTCCTTGAAGAGGGTAACAAAGAAAAATTTCTTCGCACTTGCAACGGAAAGTTTCAATTCTATTAAGGACACGGAGCCGAGGATTGTGCTCAAACTTAGAAATCTTTTATTCATCTCCAGCAGGCTTAAAAAATTAGAGAAAAAAACACCTTTCCCATAAACCCTATGGAAAGGGACTACAACAGTTCAACCAATCTGAGTCTCTATCTGTCCTCATAGTCCGCCACTCCTCCTGGTACTTCCTCTTCCTTTCCTGCTCCAGCAGGCAGATAAGCGCTCTCGATCTTTATTTCATTACGAACTGTCTGGTGATTGTATTTGTCAGTATTGCTTGTTCTTTTCCACTAGTGTTTGCTGAGGCCGCAGGACCAGACCTCAGCGCTCCTGTAGCGGCTCGTTAGAACCTTCAGGTTCATTAAACCCAGGGTTGCGCTAGGGCGGTATGCGAGCCGACCATTAGAGGGTGCATTCCTTTGTGGTGACGCTCTATGCATCTCGTTGCTCCGCGGCTGGTGCGTGCATCATCAACACTGGAAGCGCCATGATTGCCACGGAGCCTTATGCCTTAGGAATTCTCTGACTGGGACGCCTGGAAGCAGTATATGCCTGTGTGGTTTGTAACCTTTGTCCAGCAACAGGCACAATGCTCGCCATCGTGCGGTTCTGTATTGCTCTGTCTGGCTGTCAATTTCATAGCATGAACTTGCTCAGTGCTGCTGCTGCCGGGGGATCCGTCCCAGGCGTGGTTGTTGTACCTTTTTGTATTACTGGGTGTTGTGGCCCAAAACTCTGAAAATTGCAGGTTTCTTAGCGTTCCCAAAATTGTAAATGGTGCCACTCCACTGCCATATTACCACACCTCAGGTGTATGCAAAATATTTACTGCAACTGTGCGTTGCACTCAGAATTTCCCAGCATTACAGTGTCTGTCATGGATGTATGACGTTACAACGCATACATTTACATCGCGGTACATTACATGGCGGTTTTAACAACGGAAGTCGTTACAATGACTTGCGTTGGAGGGCGCTGGACTTAGGAGTAGTATAATTTACTATTCCAACTCCAGTCTACGTACAGTAGGGAAGGTGTTGGATAGTAAATTATACTATTCCTTGTCCTAGATCGCCATCTAGCGCAAGTCGTTGTAACGACTTGCGTTGTAAAAACCGCGATGTAATGGCATCGCGATGTAATCCCCGCATTGTAAACAATGTTTCCCGTCTGTCATCAGCACTTTCAGTGATCGAGGAGAGAAAGCAATCTGGAGTGGTCAACTGTGTCAAAAGCTGCAGTAAGATAAAAAAAAACACTAGGAGGCAAGATTCCGTGGATGTCGTCCAGACTGTTTAGTGATGCTGTTTCAGTTCCATGACACACTCTGGGTCCAGACTGGTGTGTTTTCAGTAGGTTTTTGTTATTAATGAATTTAGAAAGAGACACATTTTTCAATAGTCCTTCCTAACAAAGGGAAGTTTGGGGATTGGCTGATAATCTTCTGCAAGGTTTGGATCAAGCGTGGGTTTTTTGGAGTAAGAGAGAGATCTGGTCAAATTTGAGAGACTTAGGAAAGCAACCTTGAGTGCGGGAAGCATGACTGATTTTACACCACTCTTCAGATAAAGGTCCAAATTTGCTTTGATGATGGTAGCAGGGATGAGATCATTGATGTAAGGAGTGGCGTTGAATTGGTTGTGATTACTGTAGGACAGTCTTTGGGTGAGGCACCTAAATGGAGCAATAGGATTTTGTAGGAAAAAAGGTAAAGAATGCCTTGCTTTCATATATTTCCCACATTTTATGCATGGAGGTATTTATATTTCCAAAAAGGAAAATGATTTCTAAATTTTACGCATGGAATTTTTGTGACTCAAACTGCTGTCCTTTTTTAACATACACTTGGTGCTCTCAGTACCTCTTTTGCCCCCAGGATTATGGAGGGTTTTGTCATACATGTTTGACAAGCTCTCGGGCCACTGCTACTTGCACCCATAAACAGTACCCATTGTCTAATATTTTCACCCTTCAGAGCCATCCATCTCTTGTTTTGCGCCTGGTGTAGTGCTTGCACATAATGCTTCTGTTTCAAGGTGCTCATTAATGTAAGGGGCTATTATGTCTAATGTAACTACCTATCAGGGTCTAAGGGCCTCATTACTGTGTCGGACGGAAAGCCTCCTCCCGACAGTCTGAATTTCCGTGATCGCGCCGGAACCCTTCCGACCAACTCAGTTGGTTTACACTCCGACAGACCGATTATGATGTTTGCGGTCTGAACGTAAACCAGTTGCTCATTCCGAATTGGTTCCGATTGGATCACGGTCTATCGTGTCGGTTGGAACCGCATCGAACACCCCTATGGACGGTGTTTCCGACCTCTGTATTACGATGTCGGTTTTCAACAGCCTTTCCGACTTGGCCTGCCTGACATGGAAAGGCTGTCAGAAAGTGAATTTAAGGGCCCCTGGCAGGGCCCCCTTCATCCTGCGGCCTCAGGTTGGGGGCCGAGGGGGTACCTAAGGGACCCCCCTCTAAAACCCTGCACTGTGTGGCAGGCACGATGGGGTGCCCACAACAGGGTGCGGCGCTCTCCGCACACACCTCATTTTACCATAGGAGTCTCTGTTGCAGCCGATTATCGGGCGAACACAAGCTCCCATAGGGAACAATGGGGCTTTGACCAAATAGGACGGGACATATTCTTGAACAAATGTCCAACGATGACAACAGACCACCCAGAAGGGGGATATGCTACAGCCATTGGAGTGCAAAGGTTTTGGGAGATTAAAAAAAAACTTTGCCCAGAATAATAGAAGAAAATTATGGAACTTGGTTGCGAAAAAGGAAGATGTGCCCCAATTTAATGATCCCAATGTAAAGGATGAAGAGTAGGGATACTCAGAAACATATATGTGTACCACTCACATGGTAGACGTTTCATACGCTATTTATTCTTGACCCCCAAGGATTTTATAGCTCTTCTTACGCTGTCCCATGTTACCGTTTTATTATGATGTTTTGTTAATAAGGTTGAAATATGTAGAATGTACTGAATAATGATGGGTACGACCAGAAAAGTGCTAATAAAAGAATGACATGTTTGTTTTAATTTAAAATATATATTTTTAAAATTAAAACATTTTTAAGCATAGTACATATTTATTATTATTCAATTTTAAAATAATTTAAAGCCCTATTTTGAATTTAAAAATGAATGTAACAATATTTTTATTAACATTGAACTATATTATTTTAATTAATTCATACATCACTTTTAATAAATACTAAGGACATAATGCAAAAATATCTTTTTTTTCTTTGGGTAGGAATTTAATTTTTCTTTTATACTTCAGAAAAATAATTTTAATTTAATTTCATATATTTCCATTAAATAAATATTTATTTTAAAAGTAAGTTAATAGTGCTGTAGCATTTATCATTGTTTTCTAAATTTAAGATGAAAATATAACATGAATTTATGTTAATATTTAATATAAAAAGAATGTTAATATTTATTTTAATTATTTTTGTGCATAGTTTGCAAAGCAACTCCTGTAGTTAGTTCACAGAGTCATACAAACTATAAACTATCATAGTTCATTGGTACACATAAACCTTGAGATAAATTGTCATAGGATTTACAGCATATAAAATTCAGGCCCGGGTTCACTAAAGTTTACCGTGCGTGCTCATGTGGTGCAGAGGGGTGCTAAGTGATACAGAGTACCACAGGGCATAGCGTCCATCAAATTTTATTTACAAATGGGTTTTTGCACAAAATGCTACCGTGAGCACAGTGCTAAACAGCATCACATCATATAGCATCAACCCCCTGATAATCTAGCAAACTGGCCAAATACCTCTAGGATTTTATGCACATACAGATCAATTAATGTTACCCAACTTAGGGGTCCATTAGGATGTCGGGCGGTGGCACCACTGTGGTGCCGGCGGTGTGGAAAAATGCGTATTTCCGCCCGCGAGCAGCGGTCCTCACCCCATATTAATATGGCCAAACATAGCCCATTTCCCGACCGCCGCGGGGCGACGCGCACTGCCATCAAAGTGCGCCCGCCACTGCGTGGTGGGAGCCAAAGAAGACTCTCCGCTGTGGGGAATGACGTCCGCCCCGCTCCACAAATTAGGAGGACCCAAACAAGCAGACGCACAGCAGCGGAGAAACCGCCCAACCAGAGACGGCGAAAGCATGACAGCGGCCCGCGAAACCAGAGTCCCGGTCCACTTCACCCGGTCACGACCACCATGGACCCGCCCTACACCCCTTTATGGTGCTGTACCTGCTACATCACCAAGGACTCATCGACCGCCGCGGACGCCGCCACAGGTACGCAATAACACAACAGAAAACACATGGGCTAACACAGGGTCCAATTCCACATCAGACACCCTGGTGGGGACAGGGACACATCCACAAGGGCACCCACACATCACCCACCTGCCACCAAGTCACCCCTCTGCATCCTGGACACACATCTCCCGCGACCATGCAGCAATGTCCCGGTCACGTCACCGCAGCGGTGAACACAAGGAAATACATGCACACAATGCAGAAGGCAGGGCCATTGCCAGGCATGGGCAGGGCACAAAGACCACAGGGCCACACCCCCTCCCACCACACACAAGCACACCCCATGAAGGCACATGCCATGTGCCCCTCCTGTGCACCCCATGCACAACAGCAAGCCAGGTCAATACACATCATGCACCACACAACAAACAACCAGGGAGACAGACACTGCAGGAGTGGCTGCACATGAACACACAATACAGTAGCACAGGGCCAGGGAAACACACACACAACCACACTCAGGAAACTAAAATGAGGACAAGCACCAAATGAATACATACAAGGAACAAACACCCAAACGGACACACAGCCTGCATAGTCACACATACATACCACAGACTGACACACAGACACATACACATCCCACATGCCAACAACAATGGAGCACAACAAATAGGTAAACCAAAGTGGGATGCACACGAATGGAAGGCCAAGGAGACACACAACAAGCATGTGTACATCACATGCAAGACTAGGAACAGAACAACACCCTCACACCATCAAAGCACACATGTCTGGGACAGGCAGTGAGGACAAACCACAGACATCACAATGCAACAACACAGGGAGACAGCAAGGCAAACCATGTAGAGGCACAAGGATGAAAGGAAGGCCCTGAAGTCAAACTTTGAACAGCCACACATCTATACATCTACCTCACTGGAGTACACCAGCAGCATACAACACCAGTGCCAAACACACTGAAGGCTGGCAATACTTGCCAGTCAACACACACACACAAACAATAACACACCCTGGGGGTAGCCGCAAACATCACACACACACAGGGATGCCACAACAAATGTCTGCACAAAAACAACATACAAACACATGACCCAACAGAAACACACACAGAACAACAACAACAACAGACATGCCCTGTGCAGCTAAACTGGGGAAAGCGGTACAAAAGGGGGTGGTGATGGACAGAGCATCAGAACCAATCAAACACTCACACCCAGTCAACAGATCTGGGTTTGATCCATCACCGTTCTTTAGCCCACTCTGCCACCCCAGTTCAGACATGGCCATATGCAAATCAGTCTGACCCTGTGCCTCATGGGAACAGTCCAGACCGAACTGCCAAGCCATGCCTTCCCTGGACCGGAAGCAAGCTTCCTAAGACCGGTTTCTGGCATTTCAGCCGTCTTCAGCCAGGCTTGCTTGAATCCAGTGGCAAAGTGAGCAAGGGACTCACGTCTGAGCATACCCTGCCAAATTATGGCGAACAAAGCGGTACAAAAGGGGGGGGACATGCCAGAAACCGGTCCTAGGAAGCTTGTTTCTGGTCCAGGGAAGACATGGCTTGGCAGTTCGGGCTGGACTGTTCCCATGAGGCACAGGTTCAGACTGATTTGCATATAGCCATGTCTGAACTGGGGTGGCAGAGTGGGCTAAAGAACGGTGATGGATTAAACCCAGATCAGTTGACTGGGGGTGAGTGCTTGCAACTCTCAACACTCCGTCCATCATTTCCTTTGGTTTTTGCTAAACTGGGGAAAGGCAACGGGAGCACAGACACAACAGGAGGACACAACATCATCACTCAGGAACAATGAACAGATAATATACCACAACACACACAAGAAGTGCACCATCACCGAAAAACACAGCCACATCAAACAAACAACAGATGCACAGGCACAAAAATCACACAGCAAACAGCAGGACATCAGGGGATGCACACCAGGCAATGACAAGACAAAAGACACACACAGCACTGCATGCACAACAAGCAGTGTGTGCACACCAGGCATACCAGCCACACACAGACATCAGTGACAGAACAGCAACCCACACAACACCATACAGCACAGCACAAAGACAACAGCACACCCAGGAAGTGAAGCAATAACACAGACAACACGCATATATCCAACATGTTAGACGGACCGGGAGGGTCGGCCGAGGTCAGGGGGAGAGGTCTCCGGGGAGAGCCGTCTCCAGCGATCGTACAGACAAGTAACTTCCCCCCCACAGACAGATACCACACAAGGATAAGATTTAGCGTTCTTTATATGCACTTCTTAAGGTACGATGAAATAGTACAAGGAGGTCTGGACTCAGGGGTCCCCTCGATTTAGGTCTCTTAGGATAGGGAAGGGTAGCGGGACAGTCTGTTTACCTGTCAGGTAGTTCGGATGAGATGATGATTAGCTCACAATCCTCGAGCTTGGTGGTTTAGCTGGTACGGGCCGCGGCAGCGCCAGCAGGTCCCGGTCAAGATGGTCGGTACACGGTCCGCGGCAGCGCCAGCAGGTCCCGGAAAGATGGTCGATGTACGGTCCGCGGCAGCGCCAGCAGGTCCCGGTGAGGATGGTCGTTACAACGGGCCGCGGCAGCGCCAGCAGGTCCCGACGAGGATGGATGTTGCAGAAGGCCGCGGCAGCGCCAGCAGGCAGGACGATAGTTCGCAAGATAGGGCTACGGCAGCGACAGTAGTCCGTCAAGGCTGAGTTCTCTCGGTGTCTCTCGACTCCAGGATACAACTGCCTTCCTGCTCCGGAGCTGCCCCAGTTATAGGGCAGGCGCCCTTTGATGTCCGGGCCCTCGCACTTGGAGGTCGGAGGGTCCGGGATGAAGGTGTCCAGACACCCAGCAGGGGGTGGAGCCAGCGCCGGGGGGAGCTGGAGGCGATCGGCACCTGGCGGGGGAAAGAGCTCTTGACGCTTCGTTCTCCCATTGACCTGCCAAGTGGTCCGCTCACCTCCTGGGTGGATGGTGGTGCCGGGATGTCGGGGCCGGCCAGGCCCGGGGTTAGGGTCGGGGGGAGGCCACGCGGCCGCGTGGTGCAGGGCCCAAGATGGCGGCTTGACCCGGCCGGGGAAGCCGGTGGGGCTGGGGCCCGTGTTGTATGGAGGTCCGAGGGCAGAAGATCCGTCGGGAGACGGGGTGCAGGTGCTTTTCGTGGGTCACGCCTGGCGGGCCGGAGCTTGGGCCCTGTCGTGCGGGGAGGGAGCAAGCCCTTCGTGTGGCCTGTCCAACATGCGTCCCCCCCAGCTGAAGGCGGGGAGAGTCACCCATCTTCTTGGGGACTCTCCTCGTCGAGGCGGAAAAAGCGTGACAGGCCATCCGCGTTGGCGTGGTCTTGGCCCGGTCGGTGCTCCACGGTGAAGTCCATTCCCTGCAGGGAAATGGACCAGCGCAATAGTTTTGGGTTCTCCCCCTGCATCTGCATCAGCCACTGCAGGGGTCGATGGTCGGTTTGTACCCGGAAGTGGGTACCGAAGAGATAGGGCCGGAGCTTTTTGAGGGCCCACACCACTGCGAAGGCCTCCCTCTCGATGGTGCTCCAGCGCTGTTCTCGGGCCAGGAGACGTCGACTGATGAAGGCCATCGGCTGGTCATGACCTTCGGGGTTTAATTGAGAAAGAACGGCCCCGATGCCGTGGTCGGAGGCGTCTGTCTGTACCACGAATTCCCGACTGTAATCGGGGGCCTGGAGCACAGGGGCGGTGCACAGGGCGGCCTTCAGCTTCTCGAAGGCCGCTTGACAATCGGGGGTCCAGTTAATCCGCTTTGGTTGGTTCTTGGACGTGAGACCCGTGAGGGGCCCCACGATGCTGCCGTAGTCCTTCACGAACCGCCGGTAGTAGCCGGTGAGCCCCAAGAAGGCTCGGACCTCGGTTTGGGTGACGGGGGGCTGCCAGGACTGGATGGCAGCAATCTTAAGTTGCAGCGGGGCCACCAGCCCGCTTCCCACTTGGTGCCCAAGGTAGGTCACGGACCCTTGGCCAATTTGGCATTTGCCGGCCTTAATTGTGAGGCCGGCCCGCTGGAGGGCCTGTAGGACCTCTTGGAGGTGGAGGAGGTGGTCGGACCAGTGGCGGCTGTATACAGCGATATCGTCCAGGTAGGCAGCGCTGAACTCTTCGAGCCCCGCCAAGACCTGGTTCACAAGGCGTTGAAACGTGGCGGGGGCATTCTTCATGCCGAAGGGCATGACCTTGAATTGGTAGTGGCCATCGGGGGTAGAGAAGGCTGACCGTTCCTGAGCCCGGGGCGTGAGACCGATCTGCCAGTAGCCCGCTGTTAGGTCGAAGATACTGAGGTAGCGGGCGGCCCCCAGCCGGTCGATCAGTTCGTCCGCTCGGGGGATCGGATGAGCGTCGGTCCGGGTGACAGCGTTCAAGCCCCGGTAGTCGACGCAGAATCTTAGTTCAGGTGTGGTGCCGGGGGCAGCGGCTTTGGGAACCAATACAACCGGGCTGGCCCAGGGACTGTCCGAGGGCTCGATGACCCCGATCGTGAGCATTTTGGCCACTTCCTCCTGTATGCAGGCCCGTACCCGATCTGGTACGCGGTAGGCCCGGTGTCGGATAGGGGGACTGCCCCCGGTGTCCACGTCGTGCAAACACCAAGGGGTGACCCCGGGGGTGAGGGAGAACAGTGTAGCGAACCGCAGCAGGAGGTTCCGGCAGCCCTGGCGTTGCTCCGAAGTGAGGGCGTCAGAGAGCCGGACCCCGTCCACGGAGCCGTCATTCTCCTGAGTCTTCAGGAGATCCGGGAGGGGTTCGGAGTCTTCCTCTGCCCCACTGTCCGTAGCCATCAGGAGGCTGAGTTCTGAGCGCACAAAGTGTGGTTTGAGTCTGTTGGTGTGGAGGACCCGAAGGGGGTTCCGGGAGGTCCCCATGTCGATGAGGTAAGTGACGGGGCTTTTGCGCTCGACCACTTTGAAGGGCCCCGTCCACTTATCTTGCAAGGCACAAGGTTCGGTGGGGGACATCACCCACACTTGTTGACCAGGCTCGAACTCAACGGAGGAGGCATTGTGATCATACCATCTCTTCATGTCCTCCTGGCTGGCCTCGAGGTTCGCCTTGGCCATCTCCCTGAAGCGCCGGGTCTGATTGCGTAGGGCCAGGAGGTATTGGAAGACGTCTGGAGGGGTCTTTAGGGGGGCCATCTGCCAACCTTCCTTGACTAGGCTGAGGGGCCCTCGCACAGGGTGCCCGTACAGGAGTTCGAAAGGGCTAAAGCCGAGGGACTTCTGGGGGACTTCTCGGTAGGCGAAGAGGAGGCACGGGAGTAGTACATCCCACTGGCGACGGAGGGGCTCTTCCAATCCCCCAATCATCCCCTTGAGAGTGCGGTTAAAACGCTCCACTAGTCCGTTCCCTTGGGGGTGATAGGGGGTCGTGAATCTGTAGGTGACCCCGCATTGTTGCCAGAGGGACTTCATGTATTTGGAGATAAAGTTCGTGCCTCGGTCGCTGACGACTTCTCGGGGGAAGCCCACCCGGGAGAAGATCCCCATTAGGGCCCGGCCAACCACCGGAGCTGTCACGGTCCGTAGGGGCACCGCCTCGGGGTAGCGGGTGGCATGGTCCACCAGTACCAGGATGAACCTGTGTCCTTGTGCCGTGCGGGGGTCCAGAGGCCCCACAATGTCTATCCCTACCCTTTCGAACGGGGTGGTGACCACAGGGAAGGGTTGCAGAGGGGCTTTCAGCTTCCGACCACTCTTCCCGCTGGCTTGGCATGTGGGGCAAGACCGGCAGTGGTTCAGGACGTCGTTCCTCATTTTCGGCCAGAAAAAGTGGGTCACTAGGCGACTGTAAGTTTTGTCCTGGCCCAGGTGTCCAGCCAGGGGGACATCGTGGGCCAGGTTGAGCAGGAAGTCTCTGAAGCGGAGAGGTACCACCAGTACTCGACCGGCCCCTAGCTCGGCGATTCTTTGTTCGCTGTATAGCAGGTCGTTATCCAAGTAGACCCAGTGAGTTCCGGTGGAGTCCCCTGCGTTCTGGGCGCTGGCTTGTTGGCGGAGTCCCTCGAGGGAGGGGCAGGTCTTTTGTTCCTGGCGGAACTGTTCTTGGGTGGGCCCCCCTTCTTGACGCCACTGAGCCAGGCCGGGAAAGTCCTGGGGTTGCGCGTCCCCTTCGGTCGTTGGGTCTGGGGGGCTGGCCTCGTCGTTGTCTTCTACTGGGGCGACCGGGGGCGGAGGTGCTGGCCATTCCGGTTCTTCTGATCGGGGGACGGCACGGGCGGCCATGGACCGGGTGGTTATGCAGGCCCAGTCCGGGAGGCCCAGCATCCCCAGGTGCTCTCTTCTCTCGACGGTGGCCCACGGGGAACTCTCGAGGTCATTCCCCAGGAGGCAGTCCACGGGGGCATCGTCCCGGACCGTCACCTTCAACAGGCCGGAGACCCCTCCCCATTCGAATGGGACGCAGGCCATTTGGCACAGACTTTCAGAGTTGTCTGCTGAGCGGACGGGGCAGAGAATGTTCGGCAGGATCTGCTCGGGCTTCACCAGGTGACAGCGGACGGCCGTCACACTGGCGCCTGTGTCACGCAAGGCCTCGGCCCGCTGTCCATTAATGGTCACCCACTGACCGTATTTCCTGGTGTTAGCGGGTAGGGGAGCCCGCGGGACCATGTCTCTTCCCCCTAGGCACGCCAGGACCATGGCGGCCGGTTCCCACTCTTGCTGGGCCGGCTCATACTCTTCCTGTTCCTCCGATAATCGCTCTTCCCCCAGGGCGGCGGCAGCTACCTGGCGGGGCTTGGGTGTTTGGTTCTGCGGGCAGCTCGGGTCATTGGCGTAGTGGCCGACTCGCTGGCATCGGTGGCACGTGACGTTGGCTCGGAACCCAGGACGCATCGGGGGGTTGCCCCGGCCGGCCGGAGGCGGGGTGCTGGCCACGGGTGTTGCCGGCAAGGCGTCTCTCCCTCGCCCCTGGCCTCCTCCTCCTCGAGGACGGTGCTGGCCTTGGTTGCTTCGGTTCTGCTCGTGCGGCCCTCTCCGGCCCACTCGGGTGCTTTCCCATCGGTCAGCTTCGGCGGCGAGCTGCCGGGGGTCAGTCAGCTTACTGTCGAGGAGGTGCTGCCTGAGCTCGACGAAACAGTTGTTCGACAGGTGCTCCCATACCATAAGGTTAAAGAGTTGTTCGTAGGTTGTGACATGGCTCCCCTTGATCCAACCCTCGAAGGCACGGCTGAAATAGTTAACGTACTCCACCCAAGTTGTGCCCGGGATCCGGGTGCAATCTCTGAACCTCTGGCGGTACATCTCGGGTGTGAGGCCGTAGCGGGTGAGGAGGGCAGCCTTCATGTGGTCGTAGGACGACATTTGGTGATCTGGGAGCTGTAGCAGGGCATCGCGACCTTCGTTGACGAACCTCCCCCATAGTCCGGCTCCCCAATCACTCCGGTCGATCCGGTGGGAGGTCATGGCGATCTCGTAGGCTTTAAACCACTGTTGTATGTCGTCTTCTCGGACATACTCGCGGACAACATCCTTGGGGATGTGGACTTTTTTCTCGGTTGGCCCCGGGGTGTGCGGTCGCTCAGGCACCCCCAGTTCTTTATTCTGTTTCCGAAGTTCTATTTCCGCCAGTTGGCGCTCGTGTTCGAGTGTTATTCTTTTTTCCTCAAGCTCTCTCTGTCTCTGCTTTTCTTCTCGTTCTTCTCAGAGCCGCAGATGCTCTAGATTTAGTTTCTGCTCGGCTAACTTGAGTTCACCGTCCATCTTGAGCCGTGCCATTTCTAATTCGTGTAGTCTGGTTCTTTCTCTTTCCTGGATCTCCTCCTGCGAGAGGCCCGTTCCCCGCTCCTCGGGAGCCGTGGCGTTCCCCTCTGGTGTGACACTGTTTTGGTCGGAGAGCCCGGCGATCCCAGTTTCTGTCCACGACTCAAGGGCGTGCTTCAAATCATCTTTAGTACTCAGGCCGGTGGTAGCAATGCCTAGTTCCATGCAGAATTGTTTCAGTTCGCGGTGGCTGTATTCTTCTAACTTATCCATTTGGAATTTTTCAGTGGAACCGCTATCTTTGGCTGACATCGTAGTTTTGTCGTGGGGTGAGCTACTCTCTGTACGGTTACGCGTTGATTCGGATCGCGCCGCTGGCCACCAATGTTAGACGGACCGGGAGGGTCGGCCGAGGTCAGGGGGAGAGGTCTCCGGGGAGAGCCGTCTCCAGCGATCGTACAAGTAACTTCCCCCCCACAGACAGATACCACACAAGGATAAGATTTAGCGTTCTTTATATGCACTTCTTAAGGTACGATGAAATAGTACAAGGAGGTCTGGACTCAGGGGTCCCCTCGATTTAGGTCTCTTAGGATAGGGAAGGGTAGCGGGACAGTCTGCTTACCAGTCAGGTAGTTTGGATGAGATGATGATTAGCTCACAATCCTCGAGCTTGGTGGTTTAGCTGGTACGGGCCGCGGCAGCGCCAGCAGGTCCCGGTCAAGATGGTCGGTACACGGTCCGCGGCAGCGCCAGCAGGTCCCGGAAAGATGGTCGATGTACGGTCCGCGGCAGCGCCAGCAGGTCCCGGTGAGGATGGTCGTTACAACGGGCCGCGGCAGCGCCAGCAGGTCCCGACGAGGATGGATGTTGCAGAAGGCCGCGGCAGCGCCAGCAGGCAGGACGATAGTTCGCAAGATAGGGCTACGGCAGCGACAGTAGTCCGTCAAGGCTGAGTTCTCTCGGTGTCTCTCGACTCCAGGATACAACTGCCTTCCTGCTCCGGAGCTGCCCCAGTTATAGGGAAGGCGCCCTTTGATGTCCGGGCCCTCGTACTTGGAGGTCGGAGGGTCCGGGATGAAGGTGTCCAGACACCCAGCAGGGGGTGGAGCCAGCGCCGGGGGGAGCTGGAGGCGATCGGCACCTGGCGGGGGAAAGAGCTCTTGACGCTTCGTTCTCCCATTGACCTGCCAAGTGGTCCGCTCACCTCCTGGGTGGATGGTGGTGCCGGGATGTCGGGGCCGGCCAGGCCCGGGGTTAGGGTCGGGGGGAGGCCACGCGGCCGCGTGGTGCAGGGCCCAAGATGGCGGCTTGACCCGGCCGGGGAAGCCGGTGGGGCTGGGGCCCGTGTTGTATGGAGGTCCGAGGGCAGAAGATCCGTCGGGAGACGGGGTGCAGGTGCTTTTCGTGGGTCACGCCTGGCGGGCCGGAGCTTGGGCCCTGTCGTGCGGGGAGGGAGCAAGCCCTTCGTGTGGCCTGTCCAACACAACACAACACCAACAGCTGCACAAGTTTGGGACACAAAGGTGGAAACAACTTGACCAGAGGACTGGGCAGCACACACAGTTGGACTGCATAGGAGCAACCATGACTGACAAACAGCACCAGCACATCACATACAACCCATTGGGGAAATGCCCTGAGTGACACATTGCCCCTGGGCAAAGAACTGCACCACAAAGCACAGTGGCACAAATGAAGTGATTGGGAGGCACACGCACATGGAAAGCAAGGGGACAGCTGACACCAAAGTGAAGTGTACTGCATGCCAATAGGGGACATGGCAGGAGTGTACCATACACAAAGAGAGGGAGTGCAGACCCACACCAACACACTGCACAGTGCACTACATACAACTCACACATGTGCATACAACCACATCCACAGGGCTGAACAATCAAAACAACAGGCATACAACTCCTGGGTGACACATGTGTGTAGTTCACATTGCAGGGGCATGCACACATCAACACTCCCCACAAACTCACCCTCTTCACACCACACACCACCTGACCATCCAAGAGCACACATGGAAAGTAAGCTATGGGACTAGGATGACTGGCCATCACAAGATGACCACACACATACACCACTGAGCACACATAAAGGAAGAACACACATACATGATGACCCTGGACAGCCTGCCTGCAAAACTGTGTGCAGAAACCCACTCTGTGCCGGCAGTGCCCCCCAACCTGACGTGTACAATATAGCCAACATGAACTAATCAAGTAAATGACAACTGCTGCACATTGTAAAATTACACCATTGCCCCCATAAGTATCTGGTGCAGGAGGAACTGAAGACCCTGCCACCCTAGAAAACTGATTCGTAAGTGAGCCCAAACATTGACCATGCTGAAGTAGCACGCAGAGCATGTGGCACAGTAAACCATATACACAGAGCAAGAGAACTTTATTCAGTAAGGACACTGACAAAATAGACAACAGGAGCAACTTTCTTTACTCACATATTGCACAGATAGGCACCATGACAAGAGAAGATCAAGGGACAAAATGCAGAGCATGTCCATGAGAAGCTGTACAGGCAGGGGGCACACAGCAGTGAACGACAAGGCCAGTGGGCAGGACAAAGTGCAGACTGAGTCCATGAGAAGCTGCACAGGCAGGGGGCACACAGCAGTGAACGACAAGGCCAGTGGGCAGGACAAAGTGCAGACTGAGTCCATGAGAAGCTGCACAGGCAGGGGGCACACAGCAGTGAACGACAAGGCCAGTGGGCAGGACAAAGTGCAGACTGAGTCCATGAGAAGCTGCACAGGCAGGGGGCAAAATACAAGGTCAGTGGCAGTCCATGGTGCAGACTGAGTCCATGAGAAGCTGCACAGGCAGGGGGCAAAACACAAGGCCAGTGGCCAGTCCAAGGTGCAGACTGAGTCCATGAGAAGCTGCACAGGCAGGAGGCAAAACACAAGGCCAGTGGCCAGTCCAAGGTGCAGACTGAGTCCATGAGAAGCTGCACAGGCAGGAGCCATACAACAGTGAACGACAAGGCCAGTGGGCAGGACAAAGTGCAGACTGAGTTCATGAGAAGCTGCACAGGGAATGTGTGCGACTGTACCTTTCCATGGTCAGCAACACAGTCAGGGGGTAACAATGTGCAGTACAGGCCCACCTGTGTGAGAGAAAGGTGTGTGAGGGTAACTAACACTCAGACTTGGCTGTCAGGCGGACTTGGAGCTGGCTGTGTCTTGGGGGACTGTCGGGGCACCTGCACGGAGAGAGAGCGGAACAGCTGAGGTAGAGCTATCAGTGGCTTGGCAATCCGGAGGGCTCCTTGGACCAGGTGGTATAGTGGCACATGGAGGTGGAGTCATGCAGACAGGAGACACGGTGTGGCTTGGAGATTGTGGAGGGGTGCCTTTTCACTTCTTGGGGATTCTAAATGGCTTGCCTGACTGTGGATCAATGGGAAGTGGTGTGGGCACAACAGGCACACTCACCACCAAAGCTGCATCAGGTGCAGGCACTGGCACCCCCTCTGGTGATGTGCTGGACCCAGCGGAACGCTTTGCCTGGTTTCGCCTCTGCCCCCCCTTCCCCTGTTTACTAGGTGTTACCCCTACAGTGCACTCCGGCCCCTGCTTCACTGGGCTTGGAATGGGAGTCGAGGTGGTGGGTGAATCTGCCTTAGAGCCCTTCCTAGGTGTACACTTGGCATGCACCACCTCCTTGGTGGGCACAGACACTGTATGCTTCTCTTTGCGCGATGCTTTAGGGGCAGGAGAGCCCTTGGATGGGGATGCCTCTGAGGCATGTGTGCCTGAGGCCTGCTGCTTTGCTTTTTGTCCACTAGTGTCGCCTGACGGGCTTTTCTCCCTGTGCTCTGGGGTGGCTTTGGTCTTCTGTGGGGATGGTGTCTGCGGCCGGGACCGCTTAGGTTGCTACTGCTCTGTGCTCCGTGTGCTGTATCGTGACTTTGATGTATGTGGACCGTGGTCACTATCGTCAGACGTGGCTACTGCCAGGGGGGTGGACAAAGGGACCGGAGCTGGACTGTGAGTATGTGCCTGTTGAAGGGCAGATGTCACTGTCGATGACAAAGCCTGGTCTGTCCGGTGCAGCCCACCCACGTCAGAATGTATGCCCTCCATGAAGCAACCATCTGGGCCAATTTTTTGTCGTGGTCAATGAAGGCATTGAGGAGAGCTGTCTGGCCTACACACAGCTGGTGCGAAAGGTCAACAGACTCAGCACTGATGGCAGCAGGGGGGACAGGGGCAGCGGTGCCAGGGGTGAAGGACACTCTTCCCCTCTTACTGAGGCAGACACAGGCAGCACCAGAGGAAGTGTTTGGGAGGGTGGGCACTGGCCGCTGTGTGGTGGAAGACGATGCAGAGTCCCCGTTCCCTGTGCCCTCCAACATGGATTCATCCCCGCTGGCATCAGATGATGTGGTGCTTTGCGTCTCAGGCTGGGATTCCTCCAGCAGACTCCTGTCCCCCTCTGATGCGCTGGTGACATCTGTGTCACTGGGCTCCTGTGCAGCTGTTGTGCTTGTTTCACCCCCACTGGTGTCTGTCTCCTGTCCCTCCGTGACCACAGGAGATGCTGCATGAGAGAGAGAGATGTAGGGTCAGGTCAGTGACAGCAACAGAACAAACATATGCAAGCAATGCATTACAAAAGATGACCACATCTACATGTTGCACACCATCCTGTGCAATCACATCGTGCCAACTCACTATATAGACTCAAGCAGTGCGTGGTAACTGGACACTCCGGCATGAGTGGGCCATGTGATGACCACACAACACAACACCCTGCTTGTAGCTCTGTTTAACCAGACACACAACTAGCTTTGAGCACGCCTAGGGACATAATGGGGGCACACTACTTGTTGCCAATGACAGATCTGGATGGAACAGGAGGGGACAACACAGACCCAGACTACAACATGACAGTCCACAATGGACATTAGCCCATGCCACCCACCATGTTGTACTGTGGGGACAATAGAATGGTGCACATTGCTGTCAGATGTGTAGGCCTCCCCAATCTGGGTGCATGCAATGGACGCATTGATGAAGGCATAGTCAGAATGGGCACACTGCCGTTCCCTCCCATGGGATTCCCAAGACTACCCCAGTGCAGAAGAAACCTGAAGAGCACAACTCAGAATGTAACGTGAATGCACAGCATCCAACTCACCGTTGTCAGTACAGCTAGGGCAAATGCATGCCACCGGCACCCAGCCCAGCAGCAAACTTACATGCCACAGCATCACACTACCAATATCACATAGGCCAGCGCTGGCACAGTCTCTGTACACATGCAGCCACTCTCAGCCAAAGTCACCCTCCCCAAATGCTCACCCCTGGCTTGCTGTTGACGCTCCTTCAAACGTGCATCCAGCTCAGGCTGTGTCACCGCCAAGATGCGGCCCATTAGTGGTGTCATGCTGCGCTCTGCCAAACGCCCAGTGCGAGGAAGCAGCCCCAAGGTCATCTCCACCATGTTCTTTGCCAGACGGCTGATGTCGTCCCACCTCTTGTGGCAGTGGGTGCGCCGTTGGTTTGAGACCCCCAGAGCTCGAACCTTCGCTGAAATGGCCCTCTACACGGCCTTACGCTGGTGTACCTTGAGCTGCAGGCATGGGAGACAAGAGGGGGAAATGATCAAGGACACAGTGTTATGCATCAACATCTATCAGTATAGCAGCAAGATACAAACTCATCACATATCCAACGATATGTCTATCAGAGACTAGAGTACATCTCACATGGTACATCTGCATGAGAAAAGCTGATGTGAATGCATGCAGGTGTGAGGGGGAACACAGTCCCTGCACATCTCACACACATGCAGGATGCCAGCACTGGAACCCCTATGTAGCCTGCCCACATCTCCAGTCCATTGTTGGGTTGAGTAACACATACATCACATATCAACCTGTGTGTGGGGGGTGACCTACTGTGTCCAGGACTGCGCAGCCCCAATGTCCCTGCCCTGTGAATAGATAACTGTGTCATGGATGTCAAATTGAGGGACATGATCTCACAACTACAACATGCCGTTCACAAGGGCGGTTGTGTGCAATCTACAGTGCTGAGATGGCCCATAGCTGGAGTGCAATGTGAAAAGACTGATGTCATACTTTGTAAGTGAAGTGATATGTCCTTGTCTTTGTAGATGGGAACTGTGCTTCCCAGCTGGGCTCGCACTGAGATGGACTACAGGGACACACACAGCCATCCAGCCAAGCAATCACTGTCCTGACTACAGCACGAACAACCTTCTGTGTCACTGTATGGCTGACAACACAACACAGGTCACTCATGCATGCATGTGGAGGCAGGGAAACCTGTGGCATTGGGTACACACACCCTCCCCCTGGAGACAGCATGTAATGCAGTGCATGACACTACCCCACACTCCCAGGCACATACTGCATCAGTCCAACTACATGTGTTGCCCCCCTGCCCTCTTCCCTGTTGACGAGTTACCACGACATTTGGGGCACCATATAGCCTTGGTTATTGTGTGAGACCTGGTCCACCAGGACCTCCAGCTCCTCGCTCGTGAAGGGGCTGTCACGGATCTTCTCTGTCCTTGCCATCACTGTGGACATGAGACAACAGCGGCGGAATAGGGTGGTGAGGGGTCTCAGGCAGCAGTCCTTGGAGGCAGCAGCAGGTGAGGGGTCTCAGGCAGCAGTCCCTGGAGGCAGCAGCAGGTGAGGGGTCTCAGGCAGCAGTCCCTGGAGGCAGCAGCAGGTGAGGGGTCTCAGGCAGGAGTCCCTGGAGGCAGCAGCAGGTGAGGGGTGTCTGGCAGCAGGCTCTGGGAGCAGTGGAAATGTGAGGCTCAATTCCACACATATATAGCCCCCTGGGGTCTTTTCAAAGGTGCCAAGCTGCAGCAATTGGTGGTCCAGGTCTGCCTCTTACAAATGCATCCAATGACCGCCCCCGCGGTGGCGGAGCACGCCTACTGCGATTTTCAACTTGGATCATGCCACCGCTATCGAGCTTCCCATTGGCTCTAGGGCAAGCTCCATGGCGGTGACACACCGCAGGGGCACGGTGTGCACTAGCGCGATGGTGCATCTTTCAAATGCATCCAATGACCGCCTCCGCGGTGGAGGAGCACGCCTACCGCGATTTTCTAAATTGCATCATGCCACCGCTATCGAGCTTCCCATTGGCTCTAGGGCAAGCTCCATGGCGGTGACACACCGCCGGGGCCAGGCGGTAGCTACCACGATATGGGTGGGGGAGCATGCCAACTGCCATCTCCCCATGTCTCCATGGCTGTCACTACCGCACATGTGTGAATGGGGGTGTTCGTAATACACCGCCGGAGCCAGGCAGTAGCTACCGCGATATGGGTGGCGGAGCATGCCAAACGCCATCTCCCCATGTCTCCATGCCTATCACTTCCGCACATGTGTGAATGGGGGTGCTGGTGACACACCACTGGGGCCAAGCGGTAGCTACCGCGATATGGGTGGCGGAGCATTCCAACCACCATCTCCCCATGTCTCCATGTCTATCACTACCGCACATGTGTGAATGGGGTTGCTGGTGACACACCACCGGGGCCAGGCGGTAGCTACCGCAATATGGGTGGCAGAGCATGCCAACCGCCATCTTCCCATGTCTCCATGGCTATCACTACTGCACATGTGTGAATGGAGGTGCTGGTGATACACCGCCAGGGCCAGGCGGTAGCTACCGCGATATGGGTGGCGGAGCATGCCAAACGCCATCTCCCCATGTCTCCATGCCTATCACTACCGCACATGTGTGAATGGGGGTGCTGGTGACACACCGCCGGGGCCAGGCGGTAGCTACCGCGATATGGGTGGCAGAGCATGCCAACCGCCATCTCCCCATGTCTCCATGCCTGTCACAACCGCACATGTGTGAATGGGGGTGCTTGTGACACACCGCCGGGGCCAGGCGGTAGCTACCGCGATGTGGGTGGTGGAGTATGCCAAATGCCATCTCCCCATGTCTCCATGGCTATCACTACCGCTCATGGGTGAATGGGGGTGTGGGTGACACCGCCGGGGCCAGGAGGTAGCTACCGCGATATGGGTGCTATACAATCGCAATGGCCATCTGGCAAACATCAACAGTGCACAGTGCCCACATGGTCAATGGCACAACATTGTACACACGATGCCAATGTTCCATTTACTCCACTGATGGCTACACATGCCATGTTTGTGTGTGTGATTTCGTAGATTGGCCTGTACTCACTCACAAGTCACTTATGGATGGTTGGGTGGGCAGGACAGTGTTGTTCTGGACTCTACAATGTGTACACATGTTAATGTGTTGAGGTGCAGTGACAATCACAGCAATGCTCGTCTTAATGAATGATGATCCATTTTGCATTGCCTCTCATGTCTGCTCATGCACACATTTGTCATTCCTGCGCCGACGGTGGTCATTGTGTGGTGGATGTGTGCCAGGTTGTAATGACGCATTAAGGTGTGACAGGTACAGCAGCCAGGTATGGCCATCTCCCTATGTGCATTCACATTGACCAAGGTGGTGTTTGAGGTACTTGTCTTGTGTAAGTTGACAGGTGTGCCCTTTGTGTAGCTGAAAGTGTCCCTACATGTAAGCTGGTTTGTAACTCAATATTGATGGCAGTCATTGTTGTCATTGTGTTATCCAGAACGTGATATGCTGTGCACCTCTCATGATATATTGCATTGACGTGTCCACTATCATCTCAAATTGGAGGAGGCTAAATTTGGTTCGTCACTTGACAGTGCTGGAGGACATGGAGGATGTTGCGATCATCCGGAAATGCCGTCTGGATAGAGCCACCCTGAAAACCCTTTGTGATCAGTTGGGGACCCACCTGCAGCCTCGCCGGACAGCTTTCACCTCTACTTATGAGGTGATGGCGGCCCTGCATTTTTTTGCCACTGGATCGTTCCAAGAGACAGTGGCCAGCGCAGGTGGGATGTCACAACCGATGTTCAGCATGGTGCTGCGTGATGTACTTTCCGCCATGATGATATACAAGGGCAGATACTTCCATTTCCCTAGGGGTGCTGAATTGCCAGCTGTGAAGGGAGACTTCTATCCCCTTGGACACATCCCCAATGTTGTTGGTGCCATTGATTGCACCCATGTCGGGCTTCTGCCACCACAGGCAAGTGAGCACATTTTCAGGAATCGCAAGAATTACCACTCCATAAATGTGCAGGTGGTGTCCCTGGCAGATATGATAATCTACCATGTGTGTGCCAAGTTCCCAGGCTCGGCCCATGACTCCTACATCCTGCAGAACAGCATTGTGCCCCAGTTGATGGCTAATCTGCTTCCTGAGCGTGCATGGATTGTGGGTGAGTATGCCTAGTCGTATTGCGTGCTGTGTGTGTGAGCTGCTTCCCTCAGCCTCAGCGACATTGCAATGTCTATTTTTGTTTGTCATACCTAGGTGACTCCATATCCCAACCGTCTCTGGTTGCTGAGCCCACTGAGGAATCCCAGGACCCCCGCTGACATCCGCTAAAATGAGGCCCATGGGAGGACACGTCCTGTGGTGGAGCGTACTTTTGGTCTGCTCAAGTCACGTTTTTGCTGCCTGGACAAGACCGGAGGTGCACTGGCATACTCGCCCAGGAAGGTGTGTCAGATTGTAGTGGCATGCTGCATGCTCCACAACCTAGCCATTCGCAAGGCGATTCCCCTGCTCCTGGATGATGATGAGGACCCAAGGCCCCCACCTGCAAACCAACCCGTGTCCAGTGATGAGGACAGTGGAGAGGAGGAAGGTGTTGACCTGCGTCAACAGCTCATCACACGGTACTTCACTTGAAGATGGGTGACAATGTGCAACATACCCATTGTATGCTGATATTGCTGTTGTCGTGAAGGGGCATGTGAGAATTGTAACAGCAGCCAGTTGTAGACCCAGCGGTGTTTGGCAATGTTTCCGGGACAGGTCATTTGGGAACATGTACAGGACGTGTATGTTGACACTTGTTGCCCATTGTGACGTGTGCATGTTGGGTTATCCTGATGGTAGGGATTGTGTGATGTCTGTGATGCCACACCCAGACCATTGAAAGTAGTTTGTTGTGTTTCCCTAGGTGCCTTCAACTTCTCCTTGCCTACATGCAGCCCATGCTGCTGGTACATTGTGATCATGTTGAAGGCTGTACATCCTGCAATAAAGACGGAGCAGACACAACAACATGTGTGTAAGGATATTTTATTTGCAATGGTGAGATGCGAGGGGGGTGTACATTTCCCATGGGGGAGGTGGAGCAGTGAATTGACAGTTGTGGTAGATGAGATAAATCGAGTAGTCACCACAGTGATGTGGTGACCCAGTCCAACAGACAGTTGCCATTACCAAGGTAGTGTGGGTAGGACAGTCCAAAAAGTCAATGCAGGGGTGGAGAGGGTTGCCATCATGGCTGGCTCCGTGAATGGCGTCTGGCAGGTGCTTTGCCTCCAGATACTCCCAGGGTCTTCTTAGGACGGCCCCTTCGTCGTTTGGCGGGGGGCCCTGCTGCAGGGCCAGTGGGATCTGAGGACTCACCCCTCTCTGTGGGTGCAGAGGAGGATGGTGAACTGTCATCCTGCAGCCCACCAGAGGGAGGTGGAGGTGTTGTTTGTGGCGCATGCCTGTCCCTCAGTACCACCACTTGCTGGCCCAAGAGGTCCACGATTTATCCCATGCGGGTGTTGATGGATCTCGTCAGTAGGATGAGCTTGTGCAACAGTTCATCCGACCGGCCGTTCGTCCCTGGGCCTGTTCGTATGTGCCCAGGACTCTGGTGATGTGTTCCAGGGATTGGGTCCCAGCCTCCTGGTGTCCGTGGGTGACCCTGCCCCTCCCACCTGCCCTGCTGCCACGGACATGTTGCTTCACCACTGCGGGCACCCGCATCCTCTCCCTGCCCTCCTCCGTCGGTGGTGTGTGCTGGTCATCCTCTGGGACAGGGAGGGTATTGCGGGCAGCACTGGTGGTGGCGGTGGTGGTTTTGGCGGTGGCCGCACAGGCCGTGACAGCAGGGGTCTGCTGTGGAGTTGTTGGTGCCGCAGATGTGGTGGGGGGGACGATGGGGTCCCGGAACCTGTTGCTCCCTGGCACACCAGATGGGCCGGCTTCGAGCTCATCGTTCATGGAATCCTGGGAGTCAACTTCCGAGAGTCCATGTACCGGGGGCGGGGGGGAGACTGGCTCTGCAGGTTGCTGGTGTTGTCCTCTGCAGTGAGTTCTTGGTCACATGTGGGTCAAATGGTAAATGGTCATTGTAGTGCACCCGACAAGCTTTGTGTTAGCTGTGTGTCATTCACTTTTTGTACACTGCACAATTGACTGATCATCACATTGTTTACTATGTGCACTACTGTGCATCCTGACATGATGCAGTGGTACATGCATTACTTGTCCATGGTATGAGGTGTCAAGGCATACCATGCGACCCGTGCACAAACAATGATTACAGGGACTTGTTGCCATCTATGGCCTGGCACAACATGTTTTTAATTGAGGACTCATTGTTGATTTGTCTGACCTGGCAGGCGTCACATCTGGCTATGGACCGGCCATTGTCATCTCCTGAATACCTTGTCCTGTCATGTGCGTATCTTGATTTGTACCACCATACATGCTTTCGTATTTTTAGAATGGTCCTTGTTGCACTTGCCCCATGGCGATGCACATGTAACTAGGTGCTGTGCATGATTGTGCCCTGACTTTCTTCTACTTGTGCATTGGTGTGTCACACTTTGGTAGCTGTGACAGTTTCCTTAGTTTTTCCTGTGTGCACACTGTGCTTGGCAATGAGGTAGGTATGCCTCTTTGTGCAATGAGAGGGCTGGTGTTGTCATATGGCACCATTTAATTTGTGAAACATAGGTGGGTGCACGTACTGGCTACTTACCTGTAATGTGCCCACATTTGGGTTTGTTATGTCACATGTGTGTGTGCGTGGTGGCGGCTTACATCCTGCCCAGTGGGGTCACAGGCCAGAATCATATGTCTACCTACCTGTAAGTTTATTTTGTGTACTGCAGTGGCTTCCAACTGCTTCTGGGTGGGGTGGGGGGAGGGCTCCATCCTGCTGAGGTGGGAGGCAGGGGGCATGGTGGGAGTGGTAGTGCAGGCCTCCCACCCACAAACACCCTAATTGTGAAGATGGCTACCTACCTGTTAGCTTGATGAAGGTGATGTAATGGCTTCCAGCTGCTTCTGGGTGGGGTGGGGAGAGGGCTCCATCCTGCTGAGTTGGGGGCCAGGGTGCATAGTGGGAGTAGTAGTACCAGCATCCCACACCCAGACACCCTCACTGTGAAGATGGTTACCTACCTGTTAGTTTGATGAGGGTGATGTAATGGCTTCCAACTGCTTCTGGGTGGGGTGGGGGAGGGCTCCATCCTGCTGATGTGGGGGCCAGGGAGCATGGTGGGAGTAGTGGTACAGGCCTCCCACACCCAGACACCGTCACTGTGAAGATGGCTATCTACCTGTTAGTTTGATGAGGGTGATGTAATGGCTTAAAACTGCTTCTGGGTGGGGTGGGGGAGGGCTCCATCCTGCTGAGGTGGGGGCCAGGGAGCATGGTGGGAGTGGTAGTGCAGGCCTCCCACCCACAAACACCCTCATTGTGCAGATGGCTACCTACCAGTTAGTTTGATGAGGGTGATGTAATGGCTTCCATCTGCTTCTGGGTGGGGTGGGGGGAGGGCTCCATTCTACTGAGGGTGGGGGCCAGGGTGCATGGTGGGAGTGGTGGTACAGGACTCCCACCACCAAGCACCCTCATTGTGAAGATGGCTACCTACCTGTAAGTTTGTTTGGTGTACTGCAATGGCTTCCAACTGCTTCTGGGTGGGGTGGGGGGAGGGCTCCATCCTGCTGAGGTGGGGGCAGGGGGCATGGTGGTAGTGATAGTGCATGCCTCCCACCCCCAAACACCCTCATTGTGAAGATAGCTACCTACCTGTAAGTTTGTTTTGTGTACTGCAATAGCTTCCAACTGCCTCTGGGTGGGGTGGGGGGAGTGCTCCTTCCTGCTGAGATGGAGGGCGGGGGCATGGTGGGAGTGGTAGTGTAGGCCTCTGTTGGACTTGGCCCTTTTTCCCTCATTTGTTTCGTTTTTGTAATGTTAAGGTGCAGGTGCTTACTTCGCCCAAGATGGCTGCCACAGACCCCTGCTACTGCAGGGTGGTCGTTTTTCATAGTAGCACCCTAGCTGCCAGGAGCTGGCTGGGACCCACAACAATGTTGCGACACCAGCCCGCCTTTTTGTCCCATAGTTAGAGTGGGGAAGCTCCTGGAAGATGATGGAACCTTCTAGAAGGGAGGTGGGGTTTTACTTTTGCCGCCTTGGCTAGAGGTCACCTGACCTAGGGCTACTTAAGAGTGGGAGGGAAACTTTTGTAGTGAGTTGGCTATTGGGGTGAAGCAGAGCTGGAAGAATCCACCAGGAGTGTAGGCGGTAGGGCCTAGCCAGGGACTTATGCCTCTGAGAGTGACAGGATTTAGGTACTGCCTCTTAAGTGAGTGAGGTGCCCTGTGAATCCCACTGATCTTGCCCAGTAGTAGGAGGACCCAGAGACTCTCTGCCAACCTGACTAAGAAGGACCTAGTCGCCCTCTCCATTCCTACCCCCTGTAACAGAACCCCTTAAGGGCGCCAGATACATCTGCGCCAAAAGACTTCATCTGTCAACTGAGAACTGAAACCTAACTTTAAGAACTGAGACTGCATGACAAGAGCGAGCTGTAAGCCTTGAATGCCAGAGCTGAGACTGCGTGTCCAAGCTACCCTATTGAACAAAATACTAAGCCGATTGCCAAGTCACCGGGGATCGACCAGGTACTAGCGCTGTGACCCCCGCGCTCCCTGCCCTGGTCTGGGACCCCCGGCAGCGTGCTCCGCTGAGCACTTTACCCCCATCCTTAATTTGAGCCCCCCCCTGCAACGACGAAGCCAGCGCGCTCACCGCCGCGGCCTGGAGGCCTGGAGGAGTGCCCTGCTGTGTCGCGAGGCCCAGGTGAAGTCCGGGGCCCCGTCGCTGCCGTCGCAGCCGTGTGAGGAGGTGCGCAAGGTCGGGGCCGAGTTCCCCCAACGTCGTGAGGACGGACGCCTGCTGACGCCGAGACGGAGGTAAGCCCGGAGGCCGAGATCCCCCCTGGTGCGCCCCCTGCTGGTCTGGAAACCACACTGCACTTGGCCCGGGTTGTCCCCTCCGTGGGAGTCCCCTTCCCTGCCTGCGCGACGGAGAGACCCCGCCGAGGGATCCTGTCCGTGTCCCCCCTTCTGTAATACTGAGCGCGGTGCTCTGTGAACTGCACCGGAGCCTAGGGACCCGCTCCTCAAGTCCGGTCACCCTCCCCACTGGAAGCCGCCCAAAGAACTGACTGACATTACCCTTGGGTGGCGCTTCACGCCACCGACCCTGCTTCCCCAGCCGGAGAGACCAGGACTGCGAGTAGCGCACTGTGTTATATGCTCTGCTCGAAAGTAAATTACATGCCAAGGAATGCGAGTAGCGCACTGTGTTATATGCTCTGCTCGAAAGCAAATTACATGCCAAGGAATGCGAGTAGCGCACTGTGTTATATGCTCTGCTCGAAAGTAAATTACATGCCAAGGAATGCGAGTAGCGCACTGTGTCATATGCTCTGCTCGAAAGTAAATTACATGCCAAGGAATGCGAGTAGCGCACTGTGTTATATGCTCTGCTCGAAAGTAAATTACATGCCAAGGAATGCGAGTAGCGCACTGTGTTATATGCTCTGCTCGAAAGTAATTACATGCCCAGGAACGCGAGTAGCGCACTGTGTTATATGCCCTGCTCGAAAGTAATTACATGCCCAGGAACGCGAGTAGCGCACTGTGTTATATGCTCTGCTCGAAGGTAATGATATGCAACTGATTACGAGTAACGTGTTGTGATAACTGTTCTACGCAAACGTTTCCACATGCAACTGATTGCGCGTAGCGCTGTGTTTTATATGCCTTGCTTCACAGTACTAGGGGCCAGTGGTCACGAGGAGCGCTCAGTTCGACAGGCGCCATGTTGATGAACCCAATGTTCCCCCTTACAAGTATTACGCTGTGTTAGACGGCCTGTTCAGGGACAGACGTTACATAAGCGCTCACCGCGCTAGAATCTCCTGCATTTAACCAGCGGGCGTGGGTACATGAACGAGGTTAGGCCCTGCATAGATATCACCCAGAGTGTCGCATGTACTGAACGATGGTATTATGATTCATGTATCATCTTGTTATTTCCTGAACTGCAACTGACCAGCTATACTTGGATAAACTTGAAGTATTTGCGTAATTTAAACGGTGTGGCGTCCCTTATTGTGTGTGACTCTAGTCCATGAGAAGCGTGTGGTGTATGGTTGCTTAACACATAGCCCTCTGGTTGCCCGACCGGCTCGCGCCACGTTACCGCCCTTAGGGCCTGGTGACCCCAGGTTCCTACTGCCTCCCACCCCCAAACACCATCATTGTGAAGATGGCTACCTACCTGTAAGTTTGTTTAGTGTACTAAAATGGCTTCCAACTACTTCTGGGTGGGGGAGTGCTCTATCCTGCTCAGGTGTGGGACAGAGGGAATGGTGGGAGTAGTAGTGCAAGACTCCCACCCACAAACACCCTCTCAGGGAAGATGTCTATCTACCTGTAAGTTTGATGAGGGTAATGTAATGGCTGACACATGCTTCTGGGTGGGGTGGGTGGAGGGCTCCATTTTACTGATGCTGTGGGACAAGGGGGCCTGGTGGGCGTTGTAGTACTGTCTGCACACATGCCCCCATGGTAATGTTGGTAGCTACGTTTGAGGTGAATGGGAGTGGGTGAATGTTGGATCTGTGAGCCATGTATTTGTGAGTGTGTGGTGCAGATGAATGGAATCTGTCCTAGGTGGTGTAGCTATGTAGTTGTGCAAGACAGTACATAGCAGAGTGGTGGTAGTCATTTGTTTGTACTTACCAGCCTCCACTCCCCCGGCTACTCCTCTGAGAGTTTCTGGATGCAGTATGGCAAGCACCTTCTCCTCCCATGATGTGAATGGCTTTTGTGGAATGGGAGGGCCACCGCCAGTCCTCTGAGCCAGCTCACGGTTCTTGCTCCTCCTCTCCTTGACCACCCTCTTCAGATCATGCCACCGCTTCATGATCTCCTTTTTTGATCTTGGGGTGGTCCCTACTGCATTGACCCTTTGGACTATCCTTGCCCACATTTGTGTCCTAGTGGCTAATGGTGTCTGTTGGAGCAGGCTACCAAAAAGCTGGGGTTCCACTCTGACTATCTCATCTACCATGACTGTCAACTCACTCTGTGAATTTGGGCATTTTCTGTGTGGCCATGGTGTGTGGTGTGCAAAGTGGTTGTGGGTGCAGGGGTGTGAGTGGTGGGTGTGGTTGTGATGTGTATGGTGAGTGTTGTGCAGGGGGGTTAGTTGTGCAGGTGTGGAAGGGGTGGTGGTGCTGTGTGTGGTGTGGCTAGTGATGTGTCCTTTGCCTCTCCTGTCAGCTGGGGTGTGTGTCCCTTCTCTCCTGGAGTATTGCAAAGGATTGTGGTCAGGGGTGGGCTAATTTTATACTCAGCTATGTGGGTGTGTCCAATTGGGGTATTGCTGTCAGGTGTGTTGTCCTGGGATTTGTATGTTTCTTTTTGCCATGTGGTTGTGTCATTGGGGTGTGTTTTGTGTATTTGGAGGGCATGGCTAGTTTTCTGTGTACACTTTTTGGCCTTCTTATGTGTTTTTTGCTTTGTCTGCCATATTTTTTACGATTGTCCGCAGCGGCGGCTGTGCCTCAGCTCTTCCGCTGGCTCTCCCATTCATCCCATTGTGTGACCGTGCGGTCGGAGACAGCGGTACGTACCGCGGGACCGTCGGGGATATCCTAATTTCCTGTGCGGTGTCTCCGCTATACTTGCGGCGGGTTGGTGTTTTTCCGCCGCGACTCCAACCGCCGCGGACGGATTCTGGCCATCTCTGCCCTCTACGGGTGGTTTTTCTTGGCCCCGTTCCACCGCAGTCGGTGTTTTTTGGTGGATGATCCTAATTTGGCCGCAGGTTTTCCCACGGTGCCGGCGGGAGGTTGTTTTCCGCTTTCATGGCGGTTAGGGTGGTTTTCCAGCCGCCATCCTAATAGGCCCCATAGTGCGCACTTTATTTGTCTTATACTAGCACCAAATGAAAGCATAAGTAAACAATGGACACAACATGTGATTTGGAGCCTGATTCACAAAGAGACGTACGTTTAGTAAAGTTACGAGTGCGAAACCTCTGCACGCAGATTGGAATCCCCGCACTAGGATCAGAGTCCCCGCACTTGGGTAGAATTTCCTCACTACAGTTCTCAGTGTGGCGATTCTGCCCACGTGGGGAGATTCCGTCCTGAGTGTGCAGACTCTGCACTCGTAACTTTACTACACGTAAGTCCCTTTGTATACTGGAAGGTGTGTCTCGAGTACAAAAAACATGCAAGACCCAGTTTAATCGCTTAGCTCCACGATACAGTGCTAAACCATGAATAGCATAATGCTAACAAGGTATTTCTAGCACAATGGTGGCCGAAGACCTCACTGGTGCACAATGCATATAACATACACCGGTGAACAATTTTTTGCCATTTGAGCAATACACAGCTGCAGATTTCTGCAAAGCATTTAGCGAATCTAGGTAAATCTGGCATGGAGGGTGTTTACAAGTTTCCACACATTGCATCTTAAAAATGCAGGCTTAAAATTCTAAAACGACTGTAGAAGGGCAGATAAGGATTCCTATGGAAAGAATTCAATATTTGTCTGTGTATTTACTTAATTTATTGCACACAAACAATGGCAGAGAAAGTCTAGCTTATGGCACCTAAATACAGCTTAGTTCATCTTCTTCATTCAAAGCCGGGGCACCTCCAATGACAGTGAAGAGTAAAATAATAACTGTAAAATGTGTTTATGCTTCCAATTTCAGTATTAATTAATTGAAATACATTTGCTTGCATTTTATTATGTCTAGATGATATGCATACCTTTTCTTTACAGAATTTGTGCTCCAGCTGTTTGTCTGAGACAGCTTTGTATACCAGTCTCCACTGAGCCAATCCGTGCTCAATATTGGTTGGCTTTCATGTTATTCTTAGGTGTCTATTTGTTGCTTTCCTCCCTTTCTGTGTTTAACCTGTGCACACCACATAGCAAGGAACATAGGCATATGAATAGGGATTGTTACAAAACGGTTAGATACCGGAGGGTCAAAGGGAACAGTTTTAAGACCGCACAGGATTATATCCCCAGATAAAGTATTATAAACACTAAGAACCCTGAGGTCTAAAATTACAAAAAAGGGGAAAGAAGAAAGGTGAAAAGGTGGTGTTTGAATGAGAAACAAAAGCCCAATTCACCTAGTGAAAGGGCAATCCCTTTAAGGACGTAATCCCTCACTCACCCTGGGTGACATGCTTCATCATATGGGATTCTCCTCCCAGAGAAAAATCCTAGTTTCTCTGGGGGCTACAACCCCCTCTATGAGAGGGAGGAGCTCAGGGATGTTTAGGTTTTGCACTAAAGGATAGACTAAATCCACATATGAAGAGCTAGGTGTGAGTGAGGGGTGCAGTGCTAATGAAATGATAGTGCAGTGAGAGTGTGTTAAAACTAGTCACGGGACGGCAAGGAAGATTCTCTTGACACCACCGTACCGATGCTAGATTAAAAATGTGAGCACCACTAGTTCAATATAACCAATGGTGCAATGCAAAAGACAACGGTAGACATGTTTCAGCCAAGGCGCCTTAATAGGCTCGGCTTTCATCAGGACCTTGATAGCTACTGCAAGAAGGAAAGAATTGTGTGAGAACTACACAACAAAGGATACCGTGAACACCCCAGAGTTGCTTGTCGGGTGTACGTCACCTTTGTAATTCAAACATCACCTAGACAAAAGAGAATCAGTGTAAGAAAAAGTTGGTTCCAAATGCTAAGTAATGAAAATATAAGAATGTAATAACTTTTAGCATTGGCCACTCACCCGTAAAAACTGGGTGGGAAAATGACCTCCACCTGGCAACCGCTCAGGAAGGAACACCGCTCTGAAAGAAGATGTAAGACTACTGAGGAATGGGGTACTTACATCTCATGAGCGAATGTGATAAACATGTGAACTAAACATCTTAAAGCGAGGGAAACTGACAGAATCACTGAATGCACAAAGTGCTAGTTAATACAAAAAACAGGTTCACCAACATGTTCTTATTGTGAAAAAACCAAAACAAGACCACCACATGTCATGTAAGACTAAGTATGGTGAGTCTGTATGTTTAAACAAAGAGCGAAAGAGCTCAAAGTAACTGTGCCTCGTTTACATCAAAATCGTAACGAGTGGCTAGACATACCTATAATAGATTGTAAAACTACCGCCTTTGAAAAATCATAATATGAACTAAAAAGGAAAGAAAAAGGGCGGTGTGCACACAGCATCAGAGCTTATCGAGACGCCTACCTCTCCGTCGGGGAACCGGGCCGGAATGAGCCTGCAGCCGGAGGTCCCGCGGGACTGGACAGTGTCTCGTAAAGAAAGATTGTGTCATCAGGATTGGGCCAATAGGAGGACACGTTTAAAAAACACTGAATGGGGAGAACCAATCAATGGTGCTCTGCCGCCCGTGTGCAGGTTGCCACGGTAACGGGTATGCAGCCGACGATTGAGTTTAAGCTGTCAAAAAATGTAGGAATGCGCGCCACGGGTAATTAAGTGAATGAATGACAGCGCTCATTGCCATTGTGTGAGAGTTGAGCTATGGAGTGAGGGAAGCGAAATGCGTGTCATTCACTCTGTAAAAAATAGTATTCCCAAATCGCAGAATCAACGTGAGCTCATGCTATTGAGCTGAAGCTTCGTTTTTAAATCCAACACGGAGGAGCACTAGTTAATACGACACTAGCTCCAGGAGGAGAGTCGCTCCGTGAAATAATGCCCACATCGAGAAATAAATGTAAGCTCATGCTATTAGGCTTGGGCAACAATTCATTTAAATACAACACGGAGGAAACCTAGTTAGAACAGCACTAGCTCCGCAGGGAAAATTTTTGCAAAATATAAACTTAAAGGTGGGTGGAAAGGAAAAGAAAACAAAGCGTGCTCTGATGCCATGAACTATGAATGTCTAGGGAAAGCAAGACAGCAATAGACTGTCGAGGGAGAATAGAAAAAGTCAATGTTGACTGGCAGTCTAAGTATGTAAGACATAGGGGCAAATGTTAGGTGGCCCAACAAGAAAGCCGCAGAAAGCGAAAAGCAGCAACGAAACATGAAGTATACCCTATAGGTTATTCCCATATGCAGAGTGTGAAAGAAGTATGGGACCAAAGAGTAGACTTGTGATGCGAAATTCATAGGGACAACCATGGAATATCGTCATTTAGTCCTTGAACGTGCGTGTTAAGTTTGTACACCCACCTTTGCTCACGTTTAAACAGAAAGGAAGAACAATCTGTCAGATGGGGAGGTATGAAAGGTTTGTCAAGGACTATCCAGTGCAGGTCATTGGGAACATGATTGACCGCTAGAAAGTGGTTGGTAAGTTTAGTAGAGGAACGACCACACCGTATTGTACATTTGTGTTCCAATATACGGGTTTTTATCCGACGGGTGGTCATTCCAACATATCTTAACCCACACGGACAAGTTATAAGGTAGATCAAATTTGAGCTGTTGCAGTTACTGTGGCTTCTAAGAGTCCACGGTCTGCCTGTGCCAATGTCGATCTCTTTAGTCACAGAAGTGTGGCTGCATGCCGCACAAGACCCACATGGGTAGTGGCCCACAACCGGTGGAAGACCCCACAGAGTGTGTTGAGTGCCTGTTTGATTAGTGCGTGGGCGGGTATGGACCAATTGATCCCTGATGTTACTGCTGCGTTTAAACGCAAAAAGAGGTCTAGGCAACCCCACATCACCTATGTTCAGAATTTTCCAATTTGACAAGATGATTTTTTTGATTTGATTGGAGAATTGACAATAGGTGTGTACACAGGTTAGCCTGCTGTCAGATGTATTGGGGACCTTAGGTTCTAAAAGAGTATCCCGATTATTATTCGCAGCACGTTTGGACGCTCTGCGGATCAAATGTTTAGGATAATGTCTGGCCAGTAGTTGTTTGGATAGATTGCTCGCATGTTCCTTATACTTATCATTTGAGGAGCAATTACTTTTGAGGCGCAGAAACTGGCCAAAAGGCAGATTATCCCGCAATGCCCGTGGGTGAAAGCTGTCATATTTCAAAAGGGCATTCACCGCCATGGGTTTCCTGTATAGTTCCGTGCTCAAGCCACCATCAAAAGGGGTTATCAATATGTCAAGAAAGGGTAGCTGAGTCTTAGAGTACTCACAGGTAAATTTCAAAAAGGGATCACAATTGTTGAGCCAATTTTTGAAAGCTAATAATGAGGATGGTGGTCCATGCCATAGTACGAACACGTCGTCTATTTACCTCTTCCATGTCCTTATTTGTTCTTTGTATGGATTGTTGGTACTAAACACATGCTGTTCCTCAAAGACATGAACATACAGATTCGCCAGGCTGGGAGCAAAAATGCTCCCCATTGAAGTGCCTGACACCTGCAGGAACAGCTGTTCCTCAAATTGAAAAAAGTTCTCTTTCATGGCTAGCTTCGCACACGACATAATGAATGAAACTGGAGTGATGGAGTCTGGTGGATTGGCCAACAGGAGAGATTCGATGACATCCAAAGTCTCATCCTGGGGAATGCATGTATAAAGTGACTCAACATCAAATGAGACTAAGGATTCTGTTTCACAGTCAAAGGATAAGTCTTTGAGTAGGATCAAAATGTCCTTGGTGTCCTTGAGGTACGTGGGCATTTTGGCCACGAAAGGACGTAAGAAATGGTCTGCGAATGCCGACAATGGTTCCAACAAGGACCCTAGTCCTGAGATGATTGGGCGACCAGGAGGGGGACTCACATTCTTATGTACCTTAGGCAGAATATAAAAATAAGGTACGATAGGCGAGGTATTAACCAAATATTGGGCTTCATTGGAGGTGATCCAACCATTGGTGCTGGCTTCATTCACTAGGACCTGAATGGTCTGTAGTAAACGTTTAGTGGGATCTTGAGCGAGAGGTTGATAGAAGTTGGTATTGCCCAACTGTCTCAAGCATTCGGTGCGATAAGCGGTGCTGTCCATGATGACTGTGGCACCACCCTTATCTGCCGGCTTGATCATGATAGTGTCGTCAGAGGTGAGAGAACGTAAGGCTAGTCGCTCTGACTTGGTAAGGTTTTGATACTGGCGGCTATCTGAGGCACAGGTGGAAGACACCTGTGAGGTCACCTCTTTCTCAAACGTGAGTACCTGTGGAGGGACTTGACTGGGCAAGGGATTAAATGTCGATTTTTTGCGCAAGCCCGTGTTCAAGTCTTGGTCATCAGGAGAGGTACTGAGATCTGTACGAAAAAAGAAATTCAAGCGGATCTTTCTGAAGAACAGAGCAAGTTCTTGGTTGATGGAAAACAAATCACCTTTGAAAGAAGGGACAAATCCTAATCCTTTATTCAAGAGGGACATTTCGTCCTGTGTGAGAACTCTACTGGATAGATTAATGGCATCGAGCTCGAGAGAGACTCCAGTGGTCCCGAGCACGAGCACAACTTAGTCATTAATCTATCCAGTAGAGTTCTCACACAGGACGAAATGTCCCTCTTGAATAAAGGATTAGGATTTGTCCCTTCTTTCAAAGGTGATTTGTTTTCCATCAACCAAGAACTTGCTCTGTTCTTCAGAAAGATCCGCTTGAATTTCTTTTTTCGTACAGATCTCAGTACCTCTCCTGATGACCAAGACTTGAACACGGGCTTGCGCAAAAAATCGACATTTAATCCCTTGCCCAGTCAAGTCCCTCCACAGGTACTCACGTTTGAGAAAGCGGTGACCTCACAGGTGTCTTCCACCTGTGCCTCAGATAGCCGCCAGTATCAAAACCTTACCAAGTCAGAGCGACTAGCCTTACGTTCTCTCACCTCTGACGACACTATCATGATCAAGCCGGCAGATAAGGGTGGTGCCACAGTCATCATGGACACCACCGCTTATCGCACCGAATGCTTGAGACAGTTGGGCAATACCAACTTCTATCAACCTCTCGCTCAAGATCCCACTAAACGTTTACTACAGACCATTCAGGTCCTAGTGAATGAAGCCAGCACCAATGGTTGGATCACCTCCAATGAAGCCCAATATTTGGTTAATACCTCGCCTGTCGTACCTTATTTTTATATTCTGCCTAAGGTACATAAGAATGTGAGTCCCCCTCCTGGTCGCCCAATCATCTCAGGACTAGGGTCCTTGTTGGAACCATTGTCGGCATTCGCAGACCATTTCTTACGTCCTTTCGTGGCCAAAATGCCCACGTACCTCAAGGACACCAAGGACATTTTGATCCTACTTAAAGACTTATCCTTTGACTGTGAAACAGAATTCTTAGTCTCATTTGATGTTGAGTCACTTTATACATGCATTCCCCAGGATGAGACTTTGGATGTCATCGAATCTCTCCTGTTGGCCAATCCACCAGACTCCATCACTCCAGTTTCATTCATTATGTCGTGTGCGAAGCTAGCCATGAAAGAGAACTTTTTTCAATTTGAGGAACAGCTGTTCCTGCAGGTGTCAGGCACTTCAATGGGGAGCATTTTTGCTCCCAGCCTGGCGAATCTGTATGTTCATGTCTTTGAGGAACAGCATGTGTTTAGTACCAACAATCCATACAAAGATCAAAAAAGGACATGGAAGAGGTAAATAGACGACGTGTTCGTACTATGGCATGGACCACCATCCTCATTATTGGCTTTCAAAAATTGGCTCAACAATTGTGATCCCTTTTTGAAATTTACCTGTGAGTACTCTAAGACTCAGCTACCCTTTCTTGACATATTGATAACCCCTTTTGATGGTGGCTTGAGCACGGAACTATACAGGAAACCCATGGCGGTGAATGCCCTTTTGAAATATGACAGCTTTCACCCACGGGCATTGCGGGATAATCTGCCTTTTGGCCAGTTTCTGCGCCTCAAAAGGAATTGCTCCTCAAATGATAAGTATAAGGAACATGCGAGCAATCTATCCAAACAACTACTGGCCAGACATTATCCTAAACATTTGATCCGCAGAGCGTCCAAACGTGCTGCGAATAATAATCGGGATACTCTTTTAGAACCTAAGGTCCCCAATACATCTGACAGCAGGCTAACCTGTGTACACACCTATTGTCAATTCTCCAATCAAATCAAAAAAATCATCTTGTCAAATTGGAAAATTCTGAACATAGGTGATGTGGGGTTGCATAGACCTCTTTTTGCGTTTAAACGCAGCAGTAACATCAGGGATCAATTGGTCCATACCCGCCCACGCACTAATCAAACAGGCACTCAACACACTCTGTGGGGACTTCCACCGGTTGTGGGCCACTACCCATGTGGGTCTTGTGCGGCATGCAGCCACACTTCTGTGACTAAAGAGATCGACATTGGCACAGGCAGACCGTGGACTCTTAGAAGCCACAGTAACTGCAACAGCTCAAATTTGATCTACCTTATAACTTGTCCGTGTGGGTTAAGATATGTTGGAATGACCACCCGTCGGATAAAAACCCGTATATTGGAACACAAAAGTACAACACGGTGTGGTCGTTCCTCTACTAAACTTACCAACCACTTTCTAGCGGTCAATCATGTTCCCAATGACCTGCACTGGACAGTCCTTGACAAACCTTTCATACCTCCCCATCTGACAGATTGCTCTTCCTTTCTGTTTAAACGTGAGCAAAGGTGGGTGTACAAACTTAACACGCACGTTCAAGGACTAAATGACGATATTCCATGGTTGTCCCTATGAATTTCGCATCACAAGTCTACTCTTTGGTCCCATACTTCTTTCACACTCTGCATATGGGAATAACCTATAGGGTATATTTCATGTTTCGTTGCTGCTTTTTGCTTTCTGCGGCTTTCTTGCTGGGCCACCTAACATTTGCCCCTATGTCTTACATATTTAGACTGCCAGTCAACATTGACTTTTTCTATTCTCCCTCGACAGTCTATTGCTGTCTTGCTTTCCCTAGACATTCATAGTTCATGGCATCAGAGCACGCTTTGTTTTCTTTTCCTTTCCACCCACCTTTAAGTTTATATTTTGCAAAAATTTTCCCTGCGGAGCTAGTGCTGTTCTAACTAGGTTTCCTCCGTGTTGTATTTAAATGAATTGTTGCCCAAGCCTAATAGCATGAGCTTACATTTATTTCTCGATGTGGGCATTATTTCACGGAGCGACTCTCCTCCTGGAGCTAGTGTCGTATTAACTAGTGCTCCTCCGTGTTGGATTTAAAAACGAAGCTTCAGCTCAATAGCATGAGCTCACGTTGATTCTGCGATTTGGGAATACTATTTTTTACAGAGTGAATGACACGCATTTCGCTTCCCTCACTCCATAGCTCAACTCTCACACAATGGCAATGAGCGCTGTCATTCATTCACTTAATTACCCGTGGCGCGCATTCCTACATTTTTTGACAGCTTAAACTCAATCGTCGGCTGCATACCCGTTACCGTGGCAACCTGCACACGGGCGGCAGAGCACCATTGATTGGTTCTCCCCATTCAGTGTTTTTTAAACGTGTCCTCCTATTGGCCCAATCCTGATGACACAATCTTTCTTTACGAGACACTGTCCAGTCCCGCGGGACCTCCGGCTGCAGGCTCATTCCGGCCCGGTTCCCCGACGGAGAGGTAGGCGTCTCGATAAGCTCTGATGCTGTGTGCACACCGCCCTTTTTCTTTCCTTTTTAGTTCATATTATGATTTTTCAAAGGCGGTAGTTTTACAATCTATTATAGGTATGTCTGGCCACTCGTTACGATTTTGATGTAAACGAGGCACAGTTACTTTGAGCTCTTTCGCTCTTTGTTTAAACATACAGACTCACCATACTTAGTCTTACATGACATGTGGTGGTCTTGTTTTGGTTTTTTCACAATAAGAACATGTTGGTGAACCTGTTTTTTGTATTAACTAGCACTTTGTGCATTCAGTGATTCTGTCAGTTTCCCTCGCTTTAAGATGTTTAGTTCACATGTTTATCACATTCGCTCATGAGATGTAAGTACCCCATTCCTCAGTAGTCTTACATCTTCTTTCAGAGCGGTGTTCCTTCCTGAGCGGTTGCCAGGTGGAGGTCATTTTCCCACCCAGTTTTTACGGGTGAGTGGCCAATGCTAAAAGTTATTACATTCTTATATTTTCATTACTTAGCATTTGGAACCAACTTTTTCTTACACTGATTCTCTTTTGTCTAGGTGATGTTTGAATTACAAAGGTGACGTACACCCGACAAGCAACTCTGGGGTGTTCACGGTATCCTTTGTTGTGTAGTTCTCACACAATTCTTTCCTTCTTGCAGTAGCTATCAAGGTCCTGATGAAAGCCGAGCCTATTTAGGCGCCTTGGCTGAAACATGTCGACCGTTGTCTTTTGCATTGCACCATTGGTTATATTGAACTAGTGGTGCTCACATTTTTAATCTAGCATCGGTACGGTGGTGTCAAGAGAATCTTCCTTGCCGTCCCGTGACTAGTTTTAACACACTCTCACTGCACTATCATTTCATTAGCACTGCACCCCTCACTCACACCTAGCTCTTCATATGTGGATTTAGTCTATCCTTTAGTGCAAAACCTAAACATCCCTGAGCTCCTCCCTCTCATAGAGGGGGTTGTAGCCCCCAGAGAAACTAGGATTTTTCTCTGGGAGGAGAATCCCATATGATGAAGCATGTCACCCAGGGTGAGTGAGGGATTACGTCCTTAAAGGGATTGCCCTTTCACTAGGTGAATTGGGCTTTTGTTTCTCATTCAAACACCACCTTTTCACCTTTCTTCTTTCCCCTTTTTTGTAATTTTAGACCTCAGGGTTCTTAGTGTTTATAATATGAATAGGGATGCCATCATTTTTTGTTCCCCACTGTTTTGTAAAGTTCCTAATTTTTGGACTGTGTGATGTTTGCAAATATTATAGCTAGGGCCACTGTAATTATGCTATTTTGTGGCCGCTGTGATTTTCGCATAGTTGTAGATCTGCCGCATTTGCCACTTAATTCATCATCTGCAGCATAATTGCAGATTTCAACAAAAAAAATGTGTTTCTAGCTCAAATGATTCAAAAGTTAGAAAAAACGCAGTGACACGTGTTGCCGCATAGTGGAAGGATCTTTGCAAAGGTTGACCGTTCACCTTTCTGGAGCTTATTGCTATATTTGGGTGTTAAACTGGTGCTAATGATGTAAAACTAATGCCCAGGCAGTGTTAACAAGTGTAGCAAGCAATGGTAACTACATTAGGTTTCGCCTATTTGTGATTAATAATAAACTGTTCTATGTTGTAAGTTGTGGCTTGCTGACTAGCTGTACAATGTTAGTTACAGAAAGTCTGTTAAAGTGTTATGACTTGTTGATGTACAAAAAGGCAATAGGTTGTGCTGTTACTAGTGGTTTAGTGCGGGTAAGTAATATCAACATTTTGAAAAATGAAATGTAAGAGGGAATTAATAGAATGAATTCATGTAATAGCAATATTATATGTTTAGAGCACCTCTGTCAACATTTGAGCCCGGTGCAATGCACCTGCTTCACCATTTAAATCATGCCCCTGGTGCCTGCAAGATAATTGCATTTGTGACTGCCTGTTTAGTAGTAAAATATAGCAGTATTTGGTGTTTAGAGGAGTTATGACAACTTTTGGCCCCGGTGCCACTGCACCTTCCGCACCATTTACATCATGAACCTATTGCCTGTAAGGTAACTGCACTTGTTACTGCCTGTTTAGTAGTAAAATATCACAAGATTTGGTGTTTAGAAGGGTTCCTAGAGCTCTGGCCCGGTGACACTGCACCTGCTGCACCATTGAAATCATTGCCGTAGTGCCTGCAAGGTAACTGCACTTGAGCCTGCTTATTTAGTAGTTAAATATAGCAATATTTGGTGTTTAGAAGAGTTCTGACAACTTTTGGTCCCGGTGCCATTGCACCTGCAGCACTATTGAAATCCTGGCCCTAGGGCCCGCTGGAAAACTACACTTGTTACTGCCTGTTTAGTAGTAAAACATAGCAATATTTGGTATTTAGTGGAGTTATGACAACTTTTAGCTCCAGTGCCACTGCACCTGCTGCACCATTAAAATCAAGTCACTTTCAATTGCAAGGTAACTGCAATTGTGACTGCTTGTTTAGTAGTAAAATATAGCAATATTAGGTGTTTAGAGGAGCTCCTAGAGCTCTGGCCCGCTGTCACTGCACCTGCTGCACCATTCAAATCATGCCCCTAGTGCTTGCAAGATAACTGCACTTGTGACTGCCTGTTTAGTAGTAAAATATAGCAAATTTGGTGTTTAGTGGAGTTATGACAACTTTAACTCTGTCGGCACTGCACCTGCTGAACCACTAAAATCAAGTCACTTTCAATTGCAAGGTAACTTCAATTGTGACTGCCTGTTTAGTGGTAAAATATAGCAATATTAGGTGTTTATAGGGGTGCACAGAGCTTTTGGTCCTGGTGCTACTGCACGTGCTGCATCATTAAAATCATGAACTTATTGCCTGCTAGATAAATGCACTTGTGACTGGCTTGTTTAGTAGTAACATTTAGCAATAATCTGGGTTTACTGGGGTCCCTACAGTTTTTGGCCCCAGAGCAACTGAATCTGCTGCACCATCAATCAATCAATCAATCAATCAGGGGTTTTGTAGTGAGCACTACTCACCCGCGATAGTCTCAAGGCGCTGGGTGGGGGGGGGGGGGGGGGGTAAGGGAGAGGGGAGTGAGTAGCTCCGTTACGGTCTTTCGAAAAGCCAGGTCCTTAGGCCTGTCTGAATTGGCGCAGTGTCGGGCTTCGTCGGAGGTGAAGGGGGAGTTTGTTCCAGGTCTTGGCTGCGAGGTAGGAGAAGGATCTTCCACCAGCTCTGGTCCTGTAGCAACGAGGGACGGTGGCTAGGGAGAGGTTGGCTGAGAGGAGGTTTCTCTTGGGGGTGTGGAAGGAGATTCTGTTGTTGAGGTATTGGGGCCCAGTGTTGTGGAGGGATTTGTAGGAGTGTGTGAGCAGCTTGAAGGTTATTCTTTTTTCGACGGTGAGCCAGTGGAGGTCGCAGCGGTGTTGGGTGATGTGGTCGTGTCGTGGGATATCACGATAAGTCTGGCTGTGGCGTTCTGGACGGTCTGGAGTTTGTGGAGGAGGTTTTTGTTGATTCCGGCGTAGAGGGAGTTGCCGTAGTCCAATCTGCTGGTGATGAGAGTGTGGGTGACGGGTTTCCTAGAGTCAGGGGGAATCCACTTGAATGTCTTGCGAAGTATGCAGAGGGTGTTGAAGCATGTGGATGCCTGAGTCGTGGTGTCTGGTGGCTAGTGTGCGGTGGGAGACGATGTTGAAGGCTGCTGATAGGTCCAGAAGGATGAGGGCTGCCATGTGGCGTTGGTCGAGGAGGGCGCAGAAGTCGTCGGTGGTGGCGAGAAGATTGGACGTGTTGGTGCTGTGGTTGCTGCGGAATCCGGACTGAGAGGTGTCTAGGATGCTGTGCCCTTCTATGGAGCATGCTAGCTGGATTTTAACAGCCTTTTCAATGACTTTGGTGGCAAAAGGATGCAGTGAGATGGGCCTAAAATTCTTGAGGTCCGACGGGTCTGAGGAGGGCTTCTTAGGAGGGGGTTGACTTCGGCATGCTTCAAGTTGTCAGGGAATGTGGCTGTGTCGAAGGAACAATTGATAGTTTGGCCTAGCGTGCCACTGCACCATTGAAATCATGACCCTAGTGCCTGAAAGATAACTGCACTTGTGAATGCCTGTTTAGTTGTGAAATATAGCAATGATCAGTGTTTAGTGGGGTATCTGGAGATTTTGGTCCCGGTGCCTCTGCACCTGCTCCACTATTGAACTCATGACCCTAGCGCTTGCTAGATAACAGTACTTATGACTGCCTATTTATTAGTAAAATAAAATGATTGCAGGTGTTAAGTGGAGTGCCTAGAGATTTGGGTCCTGGTGTCACTGCACCTGCTGCACCATTGAAATCATGACCCTGTTGCCTGCTAGATAAATGCACTTGAGACTGCCTGTTTAGTTTTACATTTTAGCAATAATCTTGGTTTACTGGGGTCTCTAGAGCTTTTGGCCCCTGTGCTACTGCACCTGCTGTACCATTCAAATCAAGTCCCTTTTAACTGCAAGGTAACTGCAATGGTGACTGCTGTTTAGTAGTAAAATATAGCACTGCTCTTGTATGTTAACTTTTTTTTTAATTTGCAATGTTTTATACAGCATATATAATTTGATCATAATGACCAAATAGATTAATTTGAAAAAATCTATCTGATAATGCGTACAAAGTGCAAAGAAAGGTACTGAGGCATGAATAGGAAATGCCACAAACGTTCTAAAGCTAAAGCATCTGCTTTACACAACTAAGTAATAAAAAGCAAGCATTCCAGCATACTGTTAGAAACAGTCTGCCTTTTCCATGGGAAGAGATCTTATCTTGACAGAAGACATTATCTTGACAGTGAATGGGGCTTCAACAGTGTGAACAGCATTAGTAGATGTATTTTAAATGCATGCAGCCAAGGGAAGTTAAGGAAAAAAAAAGTTCCACACAATAGAGAATGAACACAGTAATTTGTAAAAAGGGAACTGATAAGAGCCCCCTTTTCAGATATATTAAATATAAGATATTTCACAAGCACAGCCAAGCACTGTGCAGGTGAAACCTAAATATGACTAAATCATGAGGTTAGGCTATCACAAAATGTCCTGCATAATGCTGCATACTTTTCCTTTTCTTGCAGCATAATTTACTCAACGCTTCCACTTAATTGAACCTCTCCTGCTGCATAATTCCAGTGGCCCTGATTATAGCTTTACCCCTGCCTGCACATATGCAAAGTTTCTTTCTGCATTGTGAGATCATTTTCGCTCTAACCAAATCAAGGCAAACTTGAAACTGTACAATTTTTCTTATCTAGTTTATGTTTTGCTGGAGGTTTCTATGTACAATGGCATTACAAAGGAAAGGATGCCTAACTGTTTTCTGCAAAGTATATCTTACACAGGACCATGTAGTTAGTGCTAAATAAGGACATTCTCAACATAACCATTTGCAAAAGTCAAGACTTTCAGTCTGAGGAGTATTTGATTCCAGATCCTCAATGCAAAGAGGGACTCTGACATTATTGACTTTATAGTGCCCATATGGTCATAGTTCATGTTTCATAAGTTTATAGGACATGATGGGACAGATTTACTAAGAATTCACGCAACACAACACAACACAAGGAAAGTCGCTGCACTGCGTTGTATGAATGGCACAGAGGCATTTTGTTGTGGAATTCACATAGCGCTTAATATAGCAAAATTATTTTCTGGCAATAAAGATTGTTTCTTAACTATTGTTTAGAAAAATATCCCTCCATTGGGTATAGATTTCATTTTATGAACTCCAATTGGGCGACATTTCTGTACATGACATTTGAGGGAATATTTTTGCCAGAAGGTATTTAGGCGAAGATACTGTTGTACCGTGCACTCCTGGTGGGCTCATGAAGTCTTGGGGTCTTTGTGCCTCTTGTCAGCAAGTGCTGATTTGGGTACAAGGGGGCATATCAACAAGCAGGCGATAAAAAATTATCGCCGCTTTTGTGGCTATTTTCGCCCGAAAAGCGGCGATAATTTTATCGCCTAATCAGCAAGGCCACGCTAACGCGTGAAACCTTGCTTTAGCGTCAGGATTCCTAACGCCTAACTTTGCATCTCTAATGAGATGCAAAGTGGGCGTTCCTGACCTGGCATGACAGGAGAAATGTCGCTAAGCGACATTTCTCCTATCATCAAGCCTAACGTTATGAAGCATAGCGTCAGGAAAAGTAGCGATAACCCCTGTTATCGCTACTTTCCTTACGCCTGCTTCAGGACTGACTTAGCCATGATATCCTATGGAAGGTGGATATCATGGCTAAGTTTGTGAGTCCCTATCAACTAGCTAACGTGAGATTATCGCTGGGTTTCCAGCGATAATCTCACGTTAGGCAGTTAGCGCTAGGATTTTTATCGCTGATGAGATAAGCGTTGCTAATAGCATGCTATCTCAGCGATAAAAATCGGCGCTAGCCGGCGATAATTATCCGAGCGCTAAGTGCGCTCAGCGATAATTATCGCCGGTTGTTGTTGATATGCCCCAAGGTTCTTCAGGTGTTGGGCAGGAGGTTCTGCAATTGTCTCCTGAGGGATGTTATGCTGATAAAATAGATCATCTTCCCTTCTATCCCTGAAGGCCACCTCCCTTGTTGGTAAGCCGCGGAGATGCCTCAGTACCCTTTGATTAAGGCCTTATAAAACACCTGTGCTTGGAATAGGAAAACAAATGGCTGTTTTTTTCTTATTTTTTGCACTTTTAGGGGCATATTTACTAGGGCATTGTGCCACCAGAGCGTCACTTTTTCTGACATTTCTGTGGCGCAATGCTGTGCTCCATATTTACCAGGCGGCGCTAAGCCACTTTGCGTGGCTTAACAGCGCCTTGTAAATATGGGCCGCCTCGCTGCAGTTTTCTGTGTGAAAGGGGCGTGCAGTGGGTGTTGCTGTGGGCGTTCCCCCCTCAACACCCATTGAGGTTTGACACTGCTCCAGATTTACAAGGATCTGTAAATCTGAGGCAGCGCCAAAAAGTAATTCCTTTGAAAAGGAGGCGTTAGAGTGGCGCAACGAGGAGAAATACTTTTATTTCTCCTCGTTTTTTGCTCTTTCTATGGGTGCTGCATTCTGCAGCACACATAGGAGCGAAACCTCATTAGGAACACCTCCCTGCACAAACACAATCAACCCCGCAACGCAAGCACCCTTGCACCATGGTGCAAGGGTATCTGCGCTGACGTTACGCTGCTTGTTTAGTGCCGGCGCTAGAGAAAACACAGCGGTGAGCCGTATTCTTGTCAAGACGGCGCATCCCTGCGATTCTTTAAATGACGCAGTGTGGCGCTGCAAAATTGCTTGCCGAGCTGCACGATTTAGTTGTAAATACGCCCCTTAGTTTGGGTGCTTTTTATGTTTTGGGTGGTATTCCTTTCAATGGAAATCACACATTTGTGTGTTCAGCTGTGTCCTCCAGAGCAGGTTTGTCTCTTGTGGATGGATGTTTTGACCTTCACTTTTTCATGATATGCCAAAATGTCAATTCGACTAAAACAAACGGAGCTGATTCAATACCAAAATGTCGTACGTTCCAAAATTTCTGCCTTCAAAATGTGAAGCTCAAACATTTAAACTAATAACCATTCGTTGCTCAGTGCACAAACCCACAACGTATGGCAGGGATAGGTGCAACATTTGTGAAAACGACACTGTTCTGCAAATTGGATTTTGTTCTATCTCGTGTGAAAACTGAAAGTGAGGCCATACCGTGCTTTGAAAAGGCGCGCGAGATATGTACAAGTGGCCTAGCTGAGCAGGAAATGGCTCAAGCGAACCATTTTCTGCATGGACTTAGTGAATGTATATCAATTTTTGTGAGTTTTAAAGTCTAAGGCACATGTCTTGAGGAGGAGAATGAGGAGGGCGTAGGCCGAACCTCTGAAGTGAAGTGTGTGTCCTGCTACACATTTTCTGGCCGACCACAAAATAACCAATGATATGAATACGAAATTTTGCATCTGCAAAATGTGTGGAATTTTGCATGTTTCACATGAAATGTGCACATTTTGTGGGTGTAATAAATATTTTGCACACCACCTTCAACTTCAACTGACAGCCTTCCCTTCCTTATTTTCTTCCACAAGGTTATAGATTACCAGCCTGAGATGGCACCTTATCGAAGACCATTTCAATCAACAGACCTTTTATGAGGGTGATGATTCCTGCTTTTTGTATAGTAAAGCGTGCATCATGGCGTATCGGTGCTTGAAAATCTCATAGGTGGACTCGTGTCTGCGACTGTGGATTTACCCAATGGAGGGGCTTATTTATGAGAGCCCTACGTCACGTTTGCACCACGTACAGTGGTACATGCATGATGCAGAGTTCAGAATCCGATTTATGAAGCCACGGAAAGCCATCGCGCGCGGCCTCACAAATCTTGAGTACTCTGCGCCCAGGAGGCGTTCCATGGGTGTTGCGTGGGGTTTTCTATGCAACATCCATCGATTATGATGCTGCTCCAGATTTACAAAACCATGTAAGCCTGGGGAAGCGTCAAATCCATACGCCTCCCGAGGTTAGATGTAATGAGGAGAAATATGTTTATTTCTCCTAATATTTTCCTCTTTCCATAGAAAGAAGAAAAAACCTCTACGCAGTGTTTTTGTTCAGAAAGGTCTCCCTTCCTGCACAAAAACAATCCTGCATGCAACGAAGGCAGCCTTGCACTATGGTGCAACAGTGCCTACGTTGGTGCTAGGCTGCTGAAACGGCACCAGCGCAGGGAGAAAGTACAGGAATGCACTGTATTGCATACATATGGTGCATGCACTTCACTTTCACTTGGGCATAGGGCAGCAAGGTGCCTTTCTGCACTGCCCAATGCCAAAATTCCATAAATGAGGCCTGGAGTGTCTTCAGGGAGGAGTGGGGTGAGGACGTTTGACTTATGGGTACAATAGGGGGTGAATCAGTTTAGTGTCAGCATCCTGCCCTGAGCTTCAGTCTTCAGCATGGCTGCGGTACAGAGATAACCAGGGTGTGATGTACTGCTTGCAGTCTATCAACGTTGCACCCCTTGGCCACCCGCCTTCGCCGGCCCTTGTCCCGGCTAGTTGACGGGTGTGATCACAACAATCAACTTCTCGCACTTGTCGCCCCGTCTCTCCTGGAAGCTCCGCTGTGCAGTGTCATTCCAGAGATAATGCAGCAATCTCACGTCCGCGACTGCGACAAGTGGAGATTCTTCCTGGATGGCCCTCCGCGCCCCCGCCTGCTGCCTTCTACATTAGGTGGATGAGGTGTGAAAGCAATTCTATAGAACCAGACCTCCACCTGGCACAGCCTGCTCGCTCGCTCGCCAAAGCCTACCTCTTATGCTTTGTGATTTAAATCTATCCATTTTTATTTTTGAGTTTTAGGCTCATCTCATTAGAATGGGGGTGTGGGCCAAATGTCTGAAGTGAAGTGTGAGTTATCCAATTGTTGTCACAGGAATGATCCGTGTTGTGACTCGCTAGTCTTCCTCTCTAAATGTAATTATTCTTACGAATTCTCGTCAGCCTCAATGGTATGGTGCAAAAAGAACAATTGATGTATGATGAGCACAAAATACAGGAAAGGATTTGCTTAAATGCGAGAGGGAACGTCTGAATTTCTCCTGAAAATCTAGAAATTGCCGTGCGCCCCCCAGCCCCCTACCATGGTATGTGTTTCTTTAGTGGAAGAGCCTAGCGCGAGGGAGCGAGTGACTCAGACAAGTGAAGATGGCGTCGGAGATTTTGAATGGCTGTTGGGATAGTGGAGTATCGGGAAAGAGGGATCAAAGGTCACAGGAGAACAAGAATCAACAACGTCAACAGCTATAGCTTTTCCATAATCCATGCACACAGCACATAACATACAGCCACACTTGGCGGACATAGACATGTACATATCAATACAGAGCAATATTACAGTCAGTCACTCATGAACCCAGATCAACAGGCACACAGGAACCTGCGAGCACAGACATACATGCAAGTACTTAAGCACACAGATAAACAGGGTCACAGATATGTATGAACACAGAAAGTGGCATGCAGGTACATGGAACACAGAGTAACTGACACAGAGATGAGAGAGCGCTTTCAGCACTCTATTTTGTATGGGTGCATTATAGTCATGGTTGTCATGCACCTACGCACATTTATATCGTTTGCTGAGTTTTATGATTAAGAACATGTATCCAGTAGACTCATTTACACATCCAATGTAGTGCAAGGTTATAATATGATCATGTATGTATCGTCATGCCTGCATATACAAAAAGCAGCACAGCTTATAGCCATATAATGTAATGGTTTCTTGTTTAAGTAGCCCGATTTCCTAGGCCCAAGACTGTGCCTGTTTTTGCACCTCCTTGGCTTCTTGAGAAATAAATAATGAAATGTATGTTGTTTTCAAGAAATAGCAGTGTTCTCATCCTACTGCAGGTATTGGAATGACAACTTGTTATTTTCAAATTGGAGAAGATACAAGGGATGCTTTGAAGACAGTTAGAAGCAAGAAGGGAGGATGTCTTTTGTGTCTGGCTGATCTGGGAACCAAGGTCAACTTGTTGAACAAAGGAATATTAATTAAAAGAGCGTGAACCTCTCCACATAGAAAAAGTTGCAATGGAAAATTTTACCAGGATGAAGCAAAGGATCGAATTCTATATTGTATGATGTGCAGGGACAGAGACCCCACACTTCTGCTAGCTATTGGAGAGAAAAGAGCATCTTAGAACTCGTCCTGGCCTTAAGCATTTTAACCCATTTGACGTGAGTACTTCTCAGGAAGTCAACACGTGCTGACACCTTTGGGAATAGATGGAAGGGTATTAGATAGCATCTCCTATTAGTCTATAGAGTCAGATTTGTTTATATTCCTAATGAGAAGAGATTTGGACTCTGCTTCTATTCTGAGTTGTATCCTGATCCTTGAATTCACCATTGTATTCTTGTTATGCCAAATTACTTATATTTGTAGAATCTGCTCTGTATTGATTTTTCTATATCTATACATGCTAATCTTACGATGTGTATACATCTTATTATTCTTGGCCTTATAATAAATTGACAAACTTAAAGACGGAGTCTGTGATATTTTCAGGTATGATATTGCTATCCAGTTATGAAGTGTTTTTCCCCCCTACTACTTTTAGTAGGTAAATAAAAGAACCGAGCGCTAATTGTAGGAGGAAGACAAGAGTGCAATTTAGCGTAATCAAATGGTAGCAGAGGATGCTTTACCTCTAAATGGTGAGGGGAAAAGAGAATTATAGGGAGAGTAGGAAGGATCAAGGTATGGATGCAGCAGATGGAACATTGACGAAGTGTGGCGGAAACTGGCGGACGTTGACGGTGCAGCGGAGCTAAAAGGGCGGTGGAGTATGAAAGGTCTTGCGAGGAGTGTTAGATTGCGGTGTGTTTTATTTGTGTGATGTTTTGCGGAGTTGGGATGCATGTTGAGTGAATGTGGTTAGTGGTACTGGTTCGAATACGTGCGGTTCAGGTAATTTGGTGAACGGGCTCAAGAGAAGTCCAAGATCCCGGGGTAGTATTGTAATGTAATTGTCTGAGAAACTATGGGAGTCATGAAGCGTTATCGACTGTTCACTTGTGTCAGGGAACTTTGTGTGAGTGCAGGAGTAAAACTGTGTGTGAGAGTTCTATCGCTCTCTTAGCGGATAGACAATTACTTGCTGTTGTAACTGTAAGTTATTGTGACTGTGGTAGGACCGGTCACTTGGTTAATAACTTTGGGTTATACAGTTACTTGTAGAAGCGAACGTGTGAGCGAGTGTACGAAGTGCAATTGTAAAGGCGGATGAGCCGCTGCAAGGAGTGAGCAGGGACATCAGTGCGCGCCGCGCTGGGATTGGTCAGTTGGTGTGACGCCACGCTGGGATTGGTTGCTCTGTGGTTGTAGTCGCATATTGGAGTGTGAGTTGCAAATCGATCGATTTTCATGATGCGTTGCTTTCGGGTGTTGAGAGATTTGTGCAGAGGTGACAGAGGGGAGGTGACTCGGGTCAGAGAGGAAGCTCCGCCGGAGGATACCCCTGCACATTATATGGCAACTAATGTGGGATTGCATACGATCATTTGGTTTCAGAATTGGCATAAAATTACAGAGAAGGAAGGGGAATTGGCTTTCCCTCGTTATGGGTCATTTCGTATGGAGGTTTTGTACCAGCTGAGGGGGGTGATGGCTGCCCTTACACCTCCACCTCGACCCACGCAATTTGAGGCACAAGATGCTTGGATGAGAGCCGCGTTAGCAAAGAAACAAGAGACATCACAGGGATGAATGAGGAGAGCAATGAAGGCATATCAAGATGCCAGATGGGATGCGCAGTTGAAATGATGGAGAGTAGACACTATAGAAGGAGAGCGTTTGTGTCCCTTTCGATTGTTAGCAGGCGAGTCAGAGGGAAGGAGTACGAAAGATGAGGATAGTGATACAGACAATAGTTTTCTGGACAGGCTTTTAGCTGAACGACCTCTACCTTGTGACTCTAAGTCAGAGACAGAGAGGTCACAACCACTAGAGGAGACAGTAGGAGCAGGGCAGGTGGGATTAGAAGAACAGCCAACAGGAGTCAGGAGAGAAATAGCCATGGTACAGATTCCAGGAGGGTCTGGGGGATGAGATACCCCAATTATGAACCGGCCCAACCTGCTGGGAATATGTAGTTACCAGATACTCTGTCAGTGCCAGTTACCATTGGACCAGTAGTCCCCAAATATACTCCCGAAGAGAGACAAAATGACAGTCAACAGTACACATGTGATAGGGAAGAGACAATATCTGGGGGAAGCCTTACCCAAACGGGAGCAGCTCTAGGACAGGTACCCGTGGCTTATAGTACTCCATTGCCTGCTTCTGCAGATCGATCACGAATGGACAGTGGGTCAGAAAGGAGACCAACAGGAATCTTAGCGAATTCTAGGTCAGACCTCCGAATGTGGGTTCAACCAGTGAGAGAGTCAATGTTGCCAAGAGAAGAAATGACTACGGCAGAACCATCCCGAGTAATGTTTGGGCCACAGGTTGTGTGTGCAGGTAATCATTGGAGGAGTAGGAGCTGGGATAGAGAAGATCGTTCAGCAGCGAAGAGGGAAGAAGGAGCAATACCAAGGAGAACATAGAGTTGTGACAGAGAAGATATAGAAAGGGAAAGAAACCAGAAAGTGTTGTAGAGTGAAATAAAAGCGCCAGTGTTGGATGTAGTTCGGTTGAAGGTGGAAATAGATGAAGTGGTTGAAGGGAATTTGCCTTTGGAAAGAATTGAGACATATGACCCAAATGAATTGTTATTTGTAGCCAAAAACATTACAAGAAAGGCAAAGCGGGCTTATGATGCCCTATGGCAGTTAGCACGAAGATATGATGTTGATTTGACAAAGACCAAGATGATGCAGGGTTCTTGCAGACTAAATTAAACAGGCAAGGAGTTGGAGGAAAAGCGAACCGTTGGGTTAAAAGCGCAGATTAGAGAACTGGTACTAGGCATGCGAGCTTGGAAAGCATTAGAGAGATGGGTAGAGAGATGGGCCAAAAAGAAATGTGCTAGGACCGGAATAGGTACCTCCTCACCTCAGGGGGGAGGGATGGAAGCCACTGGTAATTTTCCTTTAAGAGAAGTGCAGAATGGAGGGTATGTACATGTGCCATGGAGCAGGGTTGATTTGGCTGCTTTTACAAATGATTTTCCTCGGCTGAGGGAGAAACCTGCCGAATGGTACAAGCAAATAGACCGATCTGTCTAGATCTCGAAGGTGTTGTGGATCGATTTGAACACTTTGTTTGAAATAGTGGCCCCGGCAGATTTGTGGGTGGCATGCTAAATTGCTATTAAGTGGTCAACAGCAGAGCCACCTAGAGATTCTGTAACGCATGGTCCTTGACCTGATGTCATGAGGAAATATGAGCAAGTAATTACCTGGTTGCAGTCTAAGGTAGCTCCGCAGATTGTTCATTGGCTTAAAATCGATCGTACAACTCAAGAGCCTAAGGAATCAGTGCATGATTACTACGAACAATTGTTATTGGCGTCCAAACAGCATAGTGGATTGGATACTATTGATCAAAAGGACAGTTTGTCTCCAAGTTTATGTTAGGTTTGAAATCTGAAATCAGTTTGATGATACACCACCACCTGATATGTTGGCAGAATAAGTCAGTGGATTAAATACTGCGGTATGTCAAATATTGTAGTGATCAAGTAGAATCAGCACAAAAGAAGTTGCAAAACAAGGTGATGTTGGCTCAATTGAGAAGTGCAGACTACATGCAGGGATTTGGAGGAGGAATAGGTCGAGGAAGTGGCCAAGGTATGGGTCAACAAATGGCAACCCAACCAGGTCAGGGACGAGGAAGAGGCACAGAGATGAGTACAAGTGAGTGGGTGGCACAACAGAAGAAGGTGACTGCCTGTCATTATTGTCACAAGATGGGGCATTGGAAGCGCGAGTGTCGTTTGAATCGTTCTAATCAGACTCAATACGAGGGAGAGGGACACATGTGCAAGACTCTACAGACAGTGACTAGACCGAGGTCCATGTATGGAGGTTGTGAGCCACAAGTACAGGTGCCACAGCCTTCCAGAATACCCACGTATAATCAGACCTATCAGAAGATGCCGTATTTTGAAATACGAGACAGATATGATCAATCTCAGGGCCCTCTAGAGTACCAGATGGGGGTGCAGGAAGAATGCCCTCTCGATACAATAGTAGAGGTAGATCAGAGTGGGCCATTCGTGGATGCGGATGTGAATGGTTATCCTGTCACCTTTTTATTAGATACTGGAGCTGCACGTTCCACAGTAAGGACAGATCTGGTCCCTAATTTATCACTTTCTGGACAATCGATTCAAGTAGTGGGTGTCAGTAATCAGAGAATGACCAACCCATTAACAAATGCATTACCTGTCAGAATAGGGCCGTTTAAAGATAAGCATCAGTTTGTGGTGTGCAATACAAGTCCAGTCTGTCTTTCGGGCCGTGATCTTTTGTGCAAATTAAATTGCAACATCTCATGCACTCCGAGAGGCGTAGAGCTGCAGACCTATGATGAAGATGCTGATTTCAAAATGGCTAATATGAGCATGTATGCAGAACTGTTTGTGGTTCTTACAAAAGCAGAATTGCTGCATGATTTGAGAGACTCAGTTGACCTGCAAGTGTGGAATTTCACAGGTGAGGAGATAGGGTTAATCCGAGGTGTGGAACCTGTGAAGATACAGGTGAGACCGAATGCTGAGTTTCCACGAACCCCACAATATAAACTGTCTGAGGAGACAGTGGCTGGAATAACTCCTGTTATTGAGTCAATGATTGCACAAGTCATCCTAAAAGAGATACGAGGAAGTCCCTGTAATTCACCGATTATGGGACTACAGAAGCCTAGGGGCAAGTATAGGATAGTACAAGATCTGCGCAGTATTAATTAAATTGTGATCCCTGTTGTCCTGTGGTACCGAATCCAGCTGTCATTCTCTTTCAAATACCATGTGAAGCAGAATGGTTTACTGTCATAGATTTATTCTTTTCCATACCTTTACACAAAGACAGCAGTATTTATTTGCATTTCGGATGGGTGACCATGTCTTAACATGGTGTAGAATCCCTCAAGGGTATACAGAAAGCCTCTCCATCTTTAGTCAGTGCCTGAAAAAGAATCTTGAAAGGGCTGGTGATGCCTCAGAAATCAGTCCTAGTTCAGTATATTGACGACCTTTTGGTCGCCTCAGAAAATGAAGATGCGTGCAGGATTGACACAGTGGCTTTGTTAAACCATTTAGCAGAGAATGGACATAAGGTGTCTCCCAATAAATTACAGTACTGTTTGCCGGAAGTGCAGTATTTGGGACATCGCATTGAGAAAGGAAAGCGAAGAGTGTCACCAGACCGCCTAGAGGTGATCTTGCAAATGGGAACTCCGAAAACACAGAAAGAAGTCTGCATGTTTTTGGGTATGGTCGGCTACTGTCGACAGTGGATCTCAAACTTTTCGTTACAAGCAAAGCCTCTGTTAAGGTTAACACGAAAAGACATCAGTGATCCGGTACCATGGGATGAAGAATGCTTGAGAGCCTTCCATGAGTTGAGAGAGAGCACATGTTGTGCTCCAGCTCCTTGAATGAGAAGCAGGGATGTGCATTAGCAGTCCTTGTACAGACACATGGGGGTACCCGTAGACCAGTGGCCTATTTTTCAGCTACATTAGATAGAGTAGCTTCTGCATTGCTCGGATGTCTTAAATCTGTTGCTGCAACTGGTGTCAGCATTGAAAGATGCGAAAGCATTGTGATGGGTCATCCATTAATCGTTTATGTACCACATTCGGTAAAATTATTGATAACCAGAACAAAAACACAGTATCTTACGAACAATAGGTTGACTAAGTATGAGCAAGTCATTTTGGTATCTGAAAATGTTACATTAAGACGTTGTACCACTCTGAACCCTGCTACATTGTTGCGTGCCCCCCAAGAAGACGGAGATGAAAATTGTGAAGAGCATGACTGTCTAGATGTCACTGAACTATCAACCAAACCTCGACCTGACATTGTCGAGGAACCTTTACCTGAATCTGATCTGATCCTTTTTGTTGACGGTTCATGGCTAAGAGATAATGAAGGGTACCTAAGAGCAGCATTTGCTGTATGCACCATTACCGGAGTAGTAGAAGTTGCCTGTTTGAATAGAGCATTCTCTGCTCAGGTAGAGAAAATCATTGCATTGAGACGTGCCTGTACTATTTCACATGGAGTTCGAGTGACGATCTATACGGACAGCCAATACGGATTTTGTGTAGATCATGATTTTGGTCAGCTGTGGTCTCAAAGGGGATTTCTGACATCCTCAGGGTCTCCGATCCGAAATGGTGAATATGTGCGGCAACTATTGGAGGCTTTGCAAAAGCCCAGAGTCACAGCAGTTGTGAAGTGCGCTGCTCACGGAAAGGGAGAAGATTTTGTCACAAAACAAAAAAAATTATGCTGATGAAGTAGCTCGTTTTTGTGCTATACATGCATGTGTTTTTAATGGGCAATATACAGGAGAAAGCACAGAAGAGACCGAGCTCAGCATGCTGTTAGCTGTAGCTGATACATGGGATGAGGTGAAGCGGTTACAGGATGAGGTCTCAGAGGAAGAAGTTGCTTCATGGGTCAGAGCAGGCTGTGAAAAGAGGGACGATGGCATTTGGGTGTCAACTGATAATAGAGCAGTACTCCCTAACTGTTTGTTGAGCCCAATAGCATGGCAGACTCACGTAGCAGTTCATCTGGGACGAGACACCATGGTGCGAGTGTTCAGACAGACATGGTTTAATCCACGCTTTCGTGTAATTGCTGAAGAAGTGTGTCATAGATGTGTTACGTGTCAGCAAATGAATGCATGACAAAGAACCGTGGTTACAATGAGTCACATTGGGAGATCAGGAGGTCCTTTTAACAGGATACAATTGGATTTTATTGAGATGCCAAGATGCAATAGGCTGAGATATGTTTTGGTGGTGGTGTGTATTTTTTCACGTTAGTTTGAGGCATATCCAACTCGACGATGTGATAGTCTCACTGTGGCAAAGCTGCATTTGCGAGAACTTATCCCGAGATACGGATTTCCGACTTCAGTGGAAACAGATAGAGGAACTCACTTACATAGTGAACTCATGAAACTGTTGTGTGCTGCTTTAAACATAGACCAGAGATTACATTGCAGCTGAATAATCTGGTCTGGTGGAACAGGTGAATGGCACAATCAAAATGAGAGTGGCTAAGGTTTTTTCATCGACTGCATTGAAGTGGCCAGATGCTTTGCCTCTTGTGCTAATGAGCTTGCATAACACTCCTGATAGGAGAACAGGGCTATCCACTCTTGAAATATTGCCAGGGAGAGCTATGCGATTGCTATGGTGCCAGCTACAGCATTGATTAATATCACTGATGGTATGGTGTTGGACTATTGTAGGGGACTGGCTGATATGGTTAATTTTGTGTCCCACCAGGTCGAGGCTGCGACTGCATCCACCTCGAGAGACCTGCTGCATGATCTAAACCCCGGAGACTGGGTTCTTGTAAGCAAGCACGTGCGTAAGAGCTGTTTGGATGCCCGCTGGAGAGGACCATATCAAGTTATATTGGTCACAAGTACAGCAGTGAAGTGTGGAGAGCTGCCACATTGGATTCACGCATCGCACACACGCAAAGTTCCGAATCCTGTGGAGGAATCACCCATTCCCCACGTTGCCCGAGGAACAACTAACTCTGAAGACTTACAGAGAGAACCAGAGCAGGGAGAAAGAGAACTGCCTGCGGAGGAGCAGAATGCAGAGCCTGAAATTGACGACATTGTGGAGGTACCCTCTGAACCAGACCCGAGGGAATGGCCTGGCGTAGAAGGAACAGACAAAGAGGAAGAGCAGAGAGCAGATGCCAGACAGAAAAGTGGCCAGCAAGAAAAGAAAGGCTGAATATAAGACTTGCATCTGAGAAAAATCTTGCGCCAATTCCTGAAACGTCTGAATCTGAACAAAGTGAACAAGAAGATAATCCAGATGATCTAAGAAGCTCAAGAAGAAAAAGAACACAATCTCAGAAGTATGCATCTCCTGAGTGGACATATCTGGTTGCAGATGCAGAGCCCGAGGAATTCCGGGAGACTTGGAACTGGAACAGTGAGCTACGGATGGGACACCCTCCCGATTGATATTCAGTTGTTAGTCCCGGCAGTTGAAGCCTTTGGAACCCTGACACTGCAAGTTCCGAATCCACCCAGATTGAGTGGGCTGCGAGTTTTGGTCCTTAATCAAGTTGTTTTCCCTTCTTTTCGTCGACAGCTCACTGCCTTGGAATTGGGAGAAATTTGTGCTGAAATCCTGCAAATGGTTCTCCAAATACTCGGCTCTAACCTCATTAGAGATGAAGCTTGAACTGTGATCAAAGAACTCATTAGGCCTTAGAAAGAAGATAACCTAGCCCCCAGTGAAAGAAGATTTAAAATTAGGGTCCTTTCAATAGATAGAAGAATTCAGGATTAGGGCTGACTACTTCTCTACAATAGGCTTAGTATTGATGGACTAAATCAGATAACATTTGTGTGAGAAATTAAATAAGGACATTGTGATTTGAGATTAAAAGTACAGAAAAGGAAAACAGAGACTTTCAATGTTTCTTTGGTGTGTCAAATACAACAGTGGATACATGGCTTCCGAAACAAATGCATTATTGGAACTCTCATAGCGATAGTGCTGCTTGTCATAATTACGGTGATTGTCACATCTTTGAGTGGATCTCCCAATGATGAAAAGAATGGGGAACAGCCTACCCTCACCCCACTCAGTTAAGATGTAGATATAGAAGAAGGTCCATCTAGGAAAGATAAGGAAATGATTAAGGAAACTAGCCGTAGATTGCATGTGGATTTGTCAAAGGGTGATTTCGCGCTGAATGCATATGCACATTTGTTGTATGAGTACGTAGACACAATGGAAGCAAAAGATTGCTATGTGTGCATGCAATTACCAGCTTCCGTAGAGGAAGGCATACGATATCATCACTTGCCAGTGACTTATGGCATTACATGCAATATATTATTAAGTATGTATTATAGTAAAGCCCACTTTGAATATTATTTTTCGAATTATGATGTGGTACTCTCTGAAGTTCCAGTCCTAAAATACACGAACAAATATGATTATTACAAGAATGTAGGGCGCATGTCTAAGTACTTTGTGCCTACTATCACTTTAGATATGTCCTACCCACATAGACATAATTTGATATTTAATATGTTAAATGACATTGAAAAGAAATTTGTGGATCAGATAGAAGATCGACATAGGCAAACTTTGTTTCGACCAGATCCGAAGCATAATGTACTGCCATGGACCAAAGAAGAATTAAATCACAAGGCGAAGGGAAGTTCAGGACCCATAGCTCTAGATTTTTATCAGAAAGGAAAGTTGTGCATTAGACATCCGTCCACATATTACGACAGGATATTTGTGGGTGAAAGTGATTGTGAACACGTGTTTCTGATTGAAGAGTCCATAAGAAACGCACTATTGGATAAATTGACCATGGTGCCTAATGTTTACTTTGTATGTGGAAAGAATGCTTACGTAAAACTGCCTAAGAATTGGTATGGAACATGTTACCTAGCCATAGTATTTCCCAAGATATTCCATGTAGACGATTTATGGCCTTTGGAAGGAAAAGAATCTCACAGAGGAAAACGTGGTGTAAGTGCTGGAGAAATCATTAGCGATGTGTTTGGAGCTATGATACCTAGTCTAGGTGTGGTTTTGAATTATGTAAAAATTTGAAAGCTGGCAACAATAGTGGATAAACTTTCCGTGAATACAGCACAAATCCTCTTATTAGTGGATGGTGAGATGGTCTCGATAATGGCTATGGTTCTTCAAAATCGTCTTGCTTTAGACGTCCTACAAGCAAAAGCTGGAGGAGTCTGTAAACTTTTGAGAGTCCAACAGTGCTGCACTTATATTCCTGACAATAGTCGGGATATACGGAAATATATTGCCAATATTTCAGATATTCATCAAGAATTGCGTAATTTGGCTGCTATGGGAATCTGGGATCACATTGGCAAGGGTTTCGGACAAATTGGAAGTTGGTTTGGCAGTTTGGGACAGGGAATTATGGGTTACATCTTGAAACCCATCATCATAACTGTCATTTGTATAATTGTATTATTGGGAGTCATCAAAGCATGCACATGGCAAAGGGCCAGACATCAGTAGAATATCTTGAGAAAACGAGAATAGCAAATGGAAAGACTGCAGGACAGTCATTACCAGCACCTTAAGGGGTTAGAGAGATTTAGACACGGACAGCAAGCTACACCTTCTGTTTAGGTCGGACTTTTCTACAAAGAGGAAATTCTGAAAGAATGTAATTTGGTGTTATGACACTCGTAATAAGAGGGGGGACTGATAGAGCGCTTTCAGCACTGTATTTTGTATGGGTGCATTATAGTCATGTGTTGTCATGCACCTACGCACATTAATATCATTTGCAGTGTTTTATGATTATGAACATGGATCCAGTAGACTCATTTACACATCCAATGTAGTGCAAGGTTATAATATTATCATGTATGTATCGTCATGCCTGTATATACAAAAAGCAGGACAGCTCATAGCCATATAATGTAACCGTTTCTTGTTTAAGTCGCCCGATTTCCTAGGCCCAAGGCTGTGCTTGTTTTTGCATCTCCTTGGCTTCTTGTGAAATAAATAATTAAATGCATGTTGTTTTCAAGGATGTATGACGTTACAACGCGTGTGTTTACAACGCGTGTAGTTACATCGCGGTTTTTACAACGAACGCATGTAACTACACGATGCCATTACAACGCAAGTCTTTACATCGACTTGCGCTAGATGGCGTGCAAACATTAGAAAAGTGTAATTTACTATTCCATCTCCAGTCCACTTAACAGTAGGGAAGGTGTTGGGATAGTAAACTACACTATTTTTAATGTTAGCACGCCATCTAGCGCAAGTCGATGTAAAGACTTGCGTTGTAATGGCATCGCGTGGTTACATCGCGTTCGTTGTAAAATCCGCGATGTAACTGCACGCGTTGTCAAAGATTCGTTGTAAAGGTTGTTTCCCTGTTTTCAAGAAATAGCAGTGTTCTCATCTTACTGCAGGTATCGGAATGCCAACTTGTTATTTTCAGATTGGAGAAGATACAAGGAATGCTGTGAAGACAGTTGAAAGCGAGAAGGGAGGATGTCTTTCGTGTCGGGCTGATCTGGGAACCAAGGTCAACTTGTTGAACAAAGGAATACTAATTAAAAGAGTGTGAACCTCCCCACATAGAAAAAGCTGCAATGGAAAATGTTACCAGGAAGAAGCAAAGGATCGAATTCTATATTGTATGATGTGCAGGGACAGAGACCCCAGACTTCTGCTAGCTTTCGGAGAGAAAGGAGCATCTTAGAACTCGTCCTGGCCTTAAGCATTTTAACCCATTTGACGTGAGTACTTCTCAGGAAGTCAACACGTGCTGACACCTTTGGGAATAGATGGAAGGGTATTAGATAGCATCACCTATTAGTATAGTGTAAGGACAGATTTGTTTTTATTCCTAATGAGAAGAGATTTGGACTCTGCTTCTATTCTGAGTTGTATCCTGATCCTTAAATTCACCATTGTTTTCTTGTTATGCCGAATTACTTATATTTGTTGAATCAGCTCTGTATTGATTTTTCTATATCGATACATGCTAATCTTACAATGTGTATACATCTTATTATTCTTGGCCTTATAATAAATTGACAAACTTAAAGACAAAGTCTGTGATATTTTCAGGTATGATATTGCCATCCTGTTATGAAGTGTTTTTCCCCTCTACTACTTTTAGTAGGTAAATAAAAGATCCTGAGCGCTACTTGTAGGAGGAAGACAGGGGTGCAATTTAGCGTAATCAGAGGCACGCATGCAAAGTGAAGGACAGGCAGGCACATAAGCACACAGACAAACACAATTACAGGAACCCAGTTACACAGCACAACACATGCAACCATACATGAGCCCAGATGCACACAGAGACATCACACATATTTTCACAGACAACAGACAGACCGGACAGTGTCCCAGAGTGTCCCAGGCACTCATGAACGCAGGGCCGGACTGGGAACGGTAACTGGCCCTAGCAAACTGCTCAGCCGGCCCCCTAGTGGTGCGGCCGAATTGTTTACAAGTGACGATTTCGGCCAATTTTGTTGCAGGGCGCTGGTATTGCCGGCTCCCGGTAACAAAAAGGGCTCCACAGGGGCCCAAAACTGACCCCACCCTCGCCACCCACCGGGGAAACGCCCGATGCCCGCTAAGGCCAGTCCGGCCCTGATGGATGGATAGACAGACAAAAAGGCGGATGGAAAGATGCTTGGTTGTATAGATGATGCTGGGGAAACAGGTCATATCCACTTGATACTTTGCTTTTATCCGTAGGACAACACGTTTGAGGTAGAGAAATTAGTGGCCCATCAATACCCAACCACACCGTGCCTCCTCCGGGAGGAGTTACAATGAGAGAGTTCAAGAAAGACATCAGTCCCTCTGCCCAGCTATTGTGCACTGTTCAGTTTGTGTGTCCACTTGGTCCTAGGAATCTTTGGGGTATTAGATAGCATTGTGGCCCTCCAAGGTCATGCTTCCCTCAAGCTCTCTTACATCACCAATTGTGATAATACAGTTAGGGTGCTTCCTTTTTTAGAAAAGCGTACATTGGGTGTTTGATGTTGACAGATTCCCGTATTTATGAGCTCTTGCTCCTTTGATTGCATTTTATAACAGTTTGGATGAAGAAGCAACTTTTGCAAAGTGTGACTTCTTGTAGCCTGCTCACATGTCTCGCACTTTAATTTGTCTTGTTTTCATTTGCCTACAGATCAGAGGGGCATATGTACAACAAAATGTCAGAGGGCTGAAATGTTGGCAGTGCCGCACTCCGACATTTTCAAAATTCAGGGATGCACCGTATTCACTACAATACGGCACACCGGTGTCTTCCCTAGCGCTGGCGCTAAAATGAGCTGCCTGGCGCCAACACAGGCATCCTTGCACCATAGTGCAAGGGTGTCTGCATTGCAGGGAATGATTGTTTATGTGCAGCAAGGTTTCCCTTCATGCACTGGCACTGCCTCAGATTTACACCCCCTTGTAAATCTGGGGCAGCGTCAAAAAGCGATGGGTGTTGTGGTGGAACACCAACAGCAACACCCATTGCAAGCCACTTTCACGCAGGTGCCTGAGTAAAATGGTAGCATATACAAATATGGTGCAGGGCATACCACCACCGGAGCGTCAAATAAAAGTGATGCTGCGATGGAGCTAGGGGCTTGTAGAGTGTTTCCATGTTCCAGCTCATTGTATTTGCCAGGGAGTTAGAGAAGGCCCCCAAACCACTGTAAAATAATGACGTCTTTCCAAGAGGTGATGCAACAGTATTTACACAGGTCACTACAACAAATTTCCCAACATGGGAAGAAAGATACTTTAACAACAGCACACATCAACAAAGGAGTAACTCTTAAGCTAACGGTACAACAGCCATTTGTCCTGCGTGTCGTGCTTGTCCTTTCTTGAAGCACCAATCACAATGTACAACACTGTGCGTAGAAACCACAACCTCTCTTCTTGTTGCACATGCATTTGATTTGTCCCAAATGACAATAAAACAGCATTAAAGTCCATCACAACAAACAATGGAAGAGCCATAAGGTCTTGCCTCTAACCAGTGAGTGCTGTGGTACTGACTTTTCCAATGCTTTTAATTTTATTACTTTTTCTCAAAGGCGAGGCAGCTGTTTAGTGCTTCTGGGCCCCTCACTTCCTTTTCTTTTGCACTTCTGTGCAATGTATTTTGGTATTTTTATTTTACTGTTGGATAATTGCCTTTGGGCACATGGTAACAGTAATCTAAACAAGCACTGGCATAGCCAATAGGTCTCGCCTTTGTGATCTTATAAGTGTTTAGCCTGAGCTGTTGGTTTTGCCAGTGTCTTTACGCTTTGTTGTAGAGCAGTGTGGCTGCTATGCAGAATGTTGATAAGTTATCATAAAAAGGTGTTATAAGCATTTTTGTAACCGTATATAAAACCAAGAAGACATTATGTACATGTGAACGACATTATTAAAAAAATAATTAAATGTCTTTTCGTTTTTTTCTCTTTGGAATGCTGGCAACTTCTTCTTGCCTGTCTGTACTGCTCGATTTTCCCGGCCTTTTTGTGTTAAAGGGTGACTAGTGTGACTTCAGTCTCTTACCATCCAAGTCTAAGGGTTAGAATAGTGAATGGAGCCTATTTACTAGGCACTTTGACATGATCCTGTGTTCTTCCCCATAGATCAGGGCTTGCACACATAGCCTAGGGGATAGAATCGTTAGTATTAGGGATAACCTGTCCTGTAGTGAGGGTATTTCATGGAGCCGTGCTGAATTCAGGCCTGGTAGGCCTCAAACGGGAGAGACTCCATCTTTCTTTCTGCCCCGACAGCTTGAGATGCTTCTAGGTTAAGGGTAATGTTTTAGTTATGAGGTGTTATTCGCTTGGAGAGAACCGGTTCAGGCCGGCCCTTATCGAAGGATTGTATTTTTCTTCATGCCGAAGACACTACATCAGGCTGGCCGGCTGGGAACGTGTCCTTGGTACGGGGAGGTACAAGAATTTGGTGGGCGGCAGGTTACGGGCCGGAATTTTCCATGAGGAAATGCACCTCTATATTAGTGAAAGTCTGAGGCAGATACTGGCACTTATTTCAATCCATAGGCGGCATCTAGCCGTTAGCAGTAAAGCTACTACTTATTCCAGGGAAGACAGATGACAAACTTAAGGACGGAGAAAAACCGAGGAGCAGATACTCTTCTAGCAGAATAGCCAGAGAGGAGAGAGTAGCCGATGAGGAAGAGGTCCCAGTGACTCGGAGAAGGGAGAAGGGAACAGATCCGTGACTGCGGAGGTGTTACTTCCAGGCGAGCCGAGGCACAGACGAGGAGGGAACCTAGATGACCATTGAGTGCAGGCTACACACGACTAAGGTGATGTCGACCCCTTTCTTATTAGAGTGTACAACCTAATCTTTCACTTTTCTTTGCAGGATATGTGTTATATAGTAATGTTATGTGATTGCGTATGTAATGAGTAATAAAGTACCCAGTTTGTAGTGAATCAACATGTGCTGCGTGTTCTTGTATAAGAGGGTAGCCTATCCTTCTAGTCAGCTGTGACTTGACATGAACAGATGTTAACCCTGATCAGGTAAGTGGTAACTGAATAAGGGAGAGAGGAGCCCCTCGAACCGGAGAACAGGTTGTGCTCAACTGGCAGTCCTTGTGTGATCTGATAAATAGTAAAACTGATTCCCTTGTTGTATGTTATGGTAATCATAGGGTGAAATTGTACTGAGGCTGCCGTCTGGGTAGGAAGTCCTGGGTCCGTCTGGGACCGCGAGGCTGAGGCTGCCGTCTGGGTAGGAAGTCCTGGGTCCGTCTGGGACCGCGAGGCTGAGGCTGCCGTCTGGGTAGGAAGTCCTGGGTCCGTCTGGGACCGCGAGGCTGAGGTCTGGGTAGGAAGTCCTGGGTCCGTCTGGGACCGCGAGGCTGAGGCTGCCGTCTGGGTAGGAAGTCCTGGGTCCGTCTGGGACCGCGAGGCTGAGGCTGCCGTCTGGGTAGGAAGTCCTGGGTCCGTCTGGGACCGCGAGGCTGAGGCTGCTGTCTGGGTAGGAAGTCCTGGGTCCGCCTGGGACCGCGAGGCTGAGGCTGCCGTCTGGGTAGGAAGTCCTGGGTCCGTCTGGGGCCGCGAGGCTGAGGCTGCCGTCTGGGTAGGAAGTCCTGGGTCCGTTTGGGACCGCGAGGCTGAGGCTGCCGTCTGGGTAGGAAGTCCTGGGTCCGTCTGGGATCGCGAGGCCGCCACTTGTATTATAGGAGGTCTAGATACATATATATATATATATAGTAGGAATTCCCTGTCCTTAGGTGGTATATACATGTGGTTACTTGTTGTGAATAGGCCCTAGGGAGAGGGTAACGTTCTGGCTGGGTTAGAGAGGCTCTGCTGAGCGGGTTCTATCTGATCCGAAGACCCAAGCAGAACATTTGGCGTCACGAACCGTTTTCGAAACCTGTGTGCGTCGTGTTGTCTCGTGTTTGCTTTCGGCGTGTGCGTGGTTTTGTTTGTATATTATTTGTGGTATAATTGTGTGTATAGTTTTTCTTCTTCTTTCTTTTCTTTTTCTTTCTTTTCTTCTTTCTTTTTCACGATGTTTTCTAGAAAATCTAAATCTACTTTTAAGTTGCCCGTTGATATTCCCGGATGGGATTCAACGCCTTATGAAGCCTTAGCCCGTGAGTGGGCTGATTCTACTGGTTTGAGTGAGAATTGGAATTCTTCTTTGGAGCTGGCGGAGCCGGCTAATGTGATTACTTGTTTACAGAAGGCACCCGTATCGAAGGGTGAGGAGATTCCCATTTTGGGGCGCAGAGGTTGGATTGTTCTGTCTGCGTACAGGATTCTACATGAGAGGTTGTTGAAGTTACAGATATCTCTTAAGGATGTGGAAGCGCACTTTGTTGAGATTCAGAATTCTCATACTTTGTTGCGGTGTCAAAATAAGTTGCTTGCTGACAAACTTGAGACTTACCAAACTATTGCCGAGAGGGCGGCTGTGCGCATTGCTCGTTATAAATACAAGAATCGGCGCGGTCGGGTCTCGACGCGAAAGGTGCGTCTGGTCGTGGCGAAAGCCGGACTAGATTGGAATCCTGATGAATGGGATGGTAATATCTGGAACTCGAGTGATTCTTGTTCCTCGGGTGAGGAGCTTGTCAAGCGCGAGTCCTCTCGCTCCCGCCATGATTGTAAGCCTGCTTCTCGCACCTCTGATGGTGCACCCCGTGATTGCGCTCGTTCTTCGAGTGGGGTCGATGCCTCGTACACTGATTGTCCCTCTACGAGTACTGATCGGGCTCCTTGTGATGCTCGTCCCGCGGTCTCAGTGCATCCAGTTTTTCGTCGGAAGTTGCAGCAGTCTCCCACTGCTCCGCAGGGTGTTTCTTTAGACTCTTTGGAGGATTTTACTCAACAAGAAATTAGTGATATTTTGCAGCGATTTCGGCAGCGAGCTGGTGAGACCTTGCTCACATGGATGGTGCGCCTTTATGAACTGGGCGCTGCTGGCATTATCTTGGATAATGGCGATTGTTTGAAGTTTTGTTCCTTGAGTTCGGATTCTACTGTACAGGATCATTTTCGTAACTATAATGGTGGTGGTCAAATTTCTTTACTTCAATTGGCTACTGAGGGTTGTAATCAAAAGTATCCTACTGAGTCTGATTGGCCTGTGAATGACAAACCGTGGTATACTTTGCGCGACGCTGCACAACGTCTCAAAGAGGAGGTGATGAAAACGGCAATTTTTCTGGGTACTGCTGACAGGTTGCTTGATGGTTCGTTGACATCTTCTGTGCGGAATCGTATTATTCGTTCTTCCCCTGTTGCCTATAAGCAGGTCATGATGACTTTATTGATTAATCAGACTGGTAACGTGTTATCTACGGTACTGGAATCGGTACGCCAACTCGGTGAGTTGGGTGAGTGGTTTAAACCTGAACGTCAGTCCCGGCCTGACACTCGTACTCCTGGTGACAATAAACTTACTAGACGTGATATCTTTTCTGGTCTTCTGGCCGATGGTGTGCGGAGGGAGGACATTGACGGTGAGACTACTGCTCGTTTGTGGGAGTTGTTTCGCAAACGTGGCTTGGATCGGAAGGAGGGTGCCCGGCGTGTTCGGACGACTGAGTGTGATCGTGGTGGTTCTGACGGTAGCGGTGATGACGACCGCCGTGGGCGCTCTGTTCGTCGTGATGATCGACGTTATGTGCGTGATATGTCCCCCCGTCGTGAGAGAGACAGAGAGAGAGAGGAAGAAAGAGAAAGGGGGAGAAATGATTATGTTTCCAGCAGACGTAGAGATGATAGGGATCAATCCCCTGAGTTGAGGAGGAGAGAGGATCGTCATAGTTTGGCTGATCGAAACCCGCAGTACAATGCAGAAGACACGAATCCATTTCGTACTGGGAATGGATATGAACAGGAGGTACCGATACCTAAGAAACGTGAGAGTCTTTATCCTGATTTATCCTGGTACACAGAATGCAGTAAGCATGACTAGGAAATAGGTCAAGCTCCAGTACACAGATGGGCTCACAGAGATAATAGTCCCTATGTAGATATTGATATTTATTGGAGACATCGTAATATCCAAAGGGCCCGAGCATTGGTTGATACAGGAGCGGAGGCCACTCTTATTCATGGAAAATCAAAGAAGTTTACAGGTCAGCCTTTTACAATTACCGGATTAGGTGGAAAGGAGACTCCTGCAGTTCAAACTTTACTTGAAATGCGAATAGGTAGAATCCCTCGAAAAGAATACTCTGTACTAGTGGTGCCACTCTTAGAATTCATAATTGGAATTGATATTTTGAAAGGAATGACTTTGCATTTAGATGATGGATGTTACCAATTTGGAACTACGCATTATATATCGTCTAGGCCTATACGGGTTGGTCGTTTAAGAATGCCCCCCATAAAAGTTCCTCAGGCGACAAAAGTGGTTTGTCAGAAGCAGTATCGTATTCCAGGTGGTCATGAGGAGATTAGTACCACTATTCAGGAGTTGGTGGATGCAGGTGTTATAACCCCAGTTACTTCTGCTTGGAATAATCCTGTTTGGCCTGTACGTAAGAGTGATAATTCTTGGCGCATGACTGTTGATTATCGAGAATTGAACAAACACACGCCCTCTTTGACTGTTGCAGTACAGGATGTCATTACTTTAATTGAAAGAATCCAAAAACATCGAGGTACATGGTATGCGTCCATTGATATTGCTAATGCTTTCTTTTCGATTCCGATTGCCCCTGAGTGTCAGGAACAGTTCAGTTTTACGTGGAATGGGCGTCAGATGACGTTTAGAAGTCTTCCTCAGGGCTATGTGCATAGTCCTACGATATGTCACCGGCTGGTGGCAGAGCATTTGGCTGAGGTACCGGTTCATCCACAAATTCAGATGTGTCATTATATTGATGATGTTTTGATCCAAGGCGAAACACAAGAGGAAGTTCAGACCCAATTGGACAGAGTCATTGAGTGCCTGCGTGAGAAAGGTTGGGAAATCAACCCGGATAAATTACAAGGCCCGTCCCAGGCTGTAAAATTTTTGGGTATTAATTGGCATGAAGGGCACCGTGAAGTGATCCCTCAGGTTAAACAGAAAATTCTTGATTTTGCAGTTCCGAGGAATAGGAAAGAAGCCCAAAGCTTCATTGGTTTGTTTGGTTTTTGGCGCCAGCATATTCCTCATTTGAGTCAAATATTGGCCCCTTTGTACCGTGTCACTCGTAAAAAGAATGCATTTGAATGGGATAAACCACAGCAAGATGCGTTCAACCTAGCAAAAGAGGCAATTCAGCATGCTTTGGATTTATGGCCCGTACGTGATGGTGATGTGGATTTGAATGTGTCTGTACAAGGTCTTTATGCGAATTGGAGCTTGTGGCAGAAGCAAGGCAGGAGTAGAGTACCGTTAGGTTTCTGGACCAAAAAGTTACCTGATGCTGGTGAGCGTTATACACCTTTTGAAAAACAGTTACTTGCATGTTATTGGGCTCTGGTGGATACCGAGCAATTGACTTTGGGACATGATATAGTTTTGCGACCTGAAATTCCTATCATGCAGTGGGTTATGAGTTCGCCGAAAACTCACCGAATTGGACATGCTCAAGAGGCGAGTGTGATTAAATGGAAATGGTATATACAAGACAGGGCACGTGTGGGACAAAAAGGAGTTGCATCTTTACATGAGCAGGTGGCGCGAGCGCCATCGACTGAGACTGAGAGTGAATGTTCCGTACCTTTAGTACAGGAGTCTCCTGTCAAGTGGGGTAGACCTTTTGATGATTTGTCCGCAGAGGACAGAAACCATGTTTGGTTTACGGATGGTTCAGCAAGGTTCATAGGGACGAAACGGCACTGGAAGGCGGTGTCCTATAATCCGATCACACAAAAACTGCTGAGCACAACTGGTGAAGGTAAAAGCAGTCAATTTGCTGAACTTTATGCTGTTTATCAAGTTCTGAAACAAGAGTTACCTGGCACATGTCATATTTTCACCGATTCTTGGTCTACTGCCAATGGACTGGCAGTTTGGTTACCGACTTGGCATTCCCATAATTGGAAATTGCATTCAAAAGAATTGTGGGGTAAAGAATTATGGCAGGAGATTTGGGAGATGCTCCCACAGAGTACTGTTACAATCTTCCATGTGGATGCTCACACCCCGATAGATTCTCTTGACAAATTTTTTCATAATATTGCAGATGAGAAATCTAAAATTGCTGAGGCAGTGGTGGACAGGCAAGATTCTGATGTTGCGGGATTGGCGAAATGAGCCCACCAGAAGGCAGGACATTTTGGAGAGAAGGCCACTAGCAGGTGAGCTGCTGATCGAGGAATTTATATTCCCCTAGATTTAATCAAGAATGTTATTTTACATTGTCCCGTTTGTCAGCATATCAGACAGCGCAAAGTGCCCCAAATTGTTAAAGGTCATTTACATCGCGGGAAACTGCCCGCTCAAATTTGGCAGATTGATTACATCGGTCCACTTCCCATGAGTCGGAATTGTCAATATATTTGCACTATTGTTGATACATACAGTGGCCTGTTGGTAGCCCTCCCCTGTAAGCAAGCTACCCAATTGAATACCATTAAAACATTGGAATTGATTATGATGTATTATGGTGTGCCATTCCAAATTCAATCTGATAATGCATCCCATTTTCGTGGAAGATTGGTACAGGAATTCTGTGTGGAAAACAATATTGAATGGGTATTTCATATCCCATACTATCCACAGGCCTCGGGTCTTGTGGAGAGGTTGAATGGCCTGCTGAAGGAGCAACTGCGTAAATTGACTGATGACAAGTATAAGAATTGGCGAGACTTTTTGCCCCAAGCGCTATTAATTTTGAATAACCGTCCTTTTCTAAATGCTGAATCTCCACTTATGCGTTTGTTTCCTCCGAATGTTAATGCTCAGCCTAATGAAATCAGAGAGACTGTGATGTACTGGGAAATTACTCCCGGAGCTTTGGCTCCATGTAGAGCGACCCCAGGGTCGGCAGGTTTAGACTTGCATGCCATGGATGACACCGTTATAAAAAGTAAGGATCGGGTCATCATTGCTACCGGCGTTGGTGTTCATATACCACCTGGGAATTTCGGATTAATCGCCCCTAGATCGGGGCTGGCTGTAAAAGGCATTCAGGTGCTTGGAGGAATCATTGACAGTGATTATCAGGGAGAGATTAAGGTGCTCCTGCTGAATAGCAGTGAGGTGGACTTACTGATACATCAAACTGACCGAGTGGCTCAATTACTCATAATGCCTGTTTTCAGTGGTGAGATCACAAAAGGCACTGCCCCAACGTTGCTAACTGTACGAGGCCAGAAAGGTTTTGGCTCTACAGATAACCCTGGGGCCAGGGTTTGGGTGCAGTCGCCTAAGAATCCCCCTGAACAAGCAGAGGTCATTGCCACCGGTCACGATAATACCATTTTAGTTATGAGACCAGGGAAAGATAGCTGGGAAGCGGTCCCGGCTGACAAATGTTACTTACGAGAATGAATAATGCCTGTATTTGATTCTCTTTCAGATCATTCTTTGGACTGTTGCTGCAGGATGTGTCGGCGTCGGACTATTTTTGGGTTGGTTCGACGAGAGAGGAGGGATGCCGTCAACCCGGGATGAGTTACGCACCCAAGTGTCGCGTTCCTTCGCTGCGTGGGATTCGCCATCGAACTTTTGGACCTCACTGGCGAAGAGGGTGACTGATGCCCCTCACTTCTGTTTGACACCGATGAGATCTGTACACGACATCCTAGCAACCTGCCTGGTTGCTGTCCCTGCTTCGCTTGAAACTCTGACTCATATTTTCAACATTTCAAAGGCTCGCCCCAATGTTCTTCTGGGTGATTTCGCTACCCATGTGTATTGCCCCTTGTGTACTGAAATGCCAGACCAGATACCCCCCATCCAGTCCCAAATAGTTACCTATAATATCACACAAGGAGATTTGTGTTTTTTCCTTACGTGTAATCCTAGTGCGATTTCTGAATGTCTGCGTCTAAAATTGAAAGGTGCTACTTCCTTTACCCTTCATGAGCGAACTTTGTGCTTTCAAAGGACACCGAAAACATGTACTTCTGTCCAGAACAATATGACTTGCAAGAGTCTGGTAGTTACCCCCAGTCATTATCGCACGATGTTACTACCTGCCGGATGGCTTTTCTCATGTGGTAATACTTCCTGGCCATATGTCCCCGCAAATATTTCTGGAGGCCCTTGTGCCATTACGAGACTCAGTTTACTGATGTTCTCGTCACATCCGAATGCCAATTCTCGTGTGATTCGAGATACAGTGATGTTACAGGAGGATTGTGACTCGTCTTTGCATTTATATTCCAAGTCTGAATACCTTAGCCTGGCTATTTCAATTATTGGTGTTCCTGCTTTGGCGGTTTATAATGCCAAATCTATTGGGAAAATGGCCTGCTGGATGGTGAAATCCATTAATCATACTTCTACAGTCCTGTCTGACATGCTATTAGACGCCCAGGGTGAACGCAGGGCTATCTTGCAAAATCGAGCGGCCATTGATTATCTTTTGCTTAAACATGGACACGATTGTTCTGATTTTGAGGGTCTTTGTTGTTTTAACTTGTCTGATCATACACAATCCATTCGTGCTCATATTGACAAGTTACATGACTTGACGGAAGAAGTTAGAAAACACATTGATCAGGGCTGGTTTGACTGGCTCTTTAATTGGTTGCCTGATTTACACATGTTACGTCAAATATTAGGAGGTATTCTGATTACTATCGCTGTTTTGATTTCTATCTGTTGTTTTATTCTGTGTATTCCTTCACTACTTCAATTCTGCACACTTGGTACTAGACATAGATCAGTTAGTTTTGTTTCATATTATTCTTCCACCGATGTTAGTTCTGTTTAATGAATGTATAATAGACTGAAGTCAAGGGTGAAATGTACTGCTCGATTTTCCCGGCCTTTTTGTGTTAAAGGGTGACTAGTGTGACTTCAGTCTCTTACCATCCAAGTCTAAGGGTTAGAATAGTGAATGGAGCCTATTTACTAGGCACTTTGACATGATCCTGTGTTCTTCCCCATAGATCAGGGCTTGCACACATAGCCTAGGGGATAGATTCGTTAGTATTAGGGATAACCTGTCCTGTAGTGAGGGTATTTCATGGAGCCGTGCTGAATTCAGGCCTGGTAGGCCTCAAACGGGAGAGACTCCATCTTTCTTTCTGCCCCGACAGCTTGAGATGCTTCTAGGTTAAGGGTAATGTTTTAGTTATGAGGTGTTATTCGCTTGGAGAGAACCGGTTCAGGCCGGCCCTTATCGAAGGATTGTATTTTTCTTCATGCCGAAGACACTACATCAGGCCGGCCGGCTGGGAACGTGTCCTTGGTACGGGGAGGTACAAGAATTTGGTGGGCGGCAGGTTACGGGCCGGAATTTTCCATGAGGAAATGCACCTCTATATTAGTGAAAGTCTGAGGCAGATACTGGCACTTATTTCAATCCATAGGCGGCATCTAGCCGTTAGCAGTAAAGCTACTACTTATTCCAGGGAAGACAGATGACAAACTTAAGGACGGAGAAAAACCGAGGAGCAGATACTCTTCTAGCAGAATAGCCAGAGAGGAGAGAGTAGCCGATGAGGAAGAGGTCCCAGTGACTCGGAGAAGGGAGAAGGGAACAGATCCGTGACTGCGGAGGTGTTACTTCCAGGCGAGCCGAGGCACAGACGAGGAGGGAACCTAGATGACCATTGAGTGCAGGCTACACACGACTAAGGTGATGTTGACCCCTTTCTTATTAGAGTGTACAACCTAATCTTTCACTTTTCTTTGCAGGATATGTGTTATATAGTAATGTTATGTGATTGCGTATGTAATGAGTAATAAAGTACCCAGTTTGTAGTGAATCAACATATGCTGCGTGTTCTTGTATAAGAGGGTAGCCTATCCTTCTAGTCAGCTGTGACTTGATATGAACAGATGTTAACCCTGATCAGGTAAGTGGTAACTGAATAAGGGAGAGAGGAGCCCCTCGAACCGGAGAACAGGTTGTGCTCAACTGGCAGTCCTTGTGTGATCTGATAAATAGTAAAACTGATTTCCTTGTTGTATGTTATGGTAATCATAGGGTGAAATTGTACTGAGGCTGCTCTGGGTAGGAAGTCCTGGGTCCGTCTGGGACCGCGAGGCTGAGGCTGCCGTCTGGGTAGGAAGTCCTGGGTCCGTCTGGGACCGCGAGGCTGAGGCTGCCGTCTGGGTAGGAAGTCCTGGGTCCGTCTGGGACCGCGAGGCTGAGGCTGCCGTCTGGGTAGGAAGTCCTGGGTCCGTCTGGGACCGCGAGGCTGAGGCTGCCGTCTGGGTAGGAAGTCCTGGGTCCGTCTGGGACCGCGAGGCTGAGGCTGCCGTCTGGGTAGGAAGTCCTGGGTCCGTCTGGGACCGCGAGGCTGAGGCTGCCGTCTGGGTAGGAAGTCCTGGGTCCGTCTGGGGCCGCGAGGCTGAGGCTGCCGTCTGGGTAGGAAGTCCTGGGTCCGTTTGGGACCGCGAGGCTGAGGCTGCCGTCTGGGTAGGAAGTCCTGGGTCCGTCTGGGATCGCGAGGCCGCCACTTGTATTATAGGAGGTCTAGATACATATATATATATATATATAGTAGGAATTCCCTGTCCTTAGGTGGTATATACATGTGGTTACTTGTTGTGAATAGGCCCTAGGGAGAGGGTAACGTTCTGGCTGGGTTAGAGAGGCTCTGCTGAGCGGGTTCTATCTGATCCGAAGACCCAAGCAGAACACTGTCCTAATGCTTGTTTGTTATAGCTTTCTTTTTGTTATGGGGGAGCGGGACATAAATAACGGGGGAGTGGAGGATGGAAAACAGTAATTTTTTATAACACGAGCAGCGGGCGGACACTAGGGGAGAATCAACAGATGCCAGATTCCCAGGGCAGACTGAGGTGGTGCTGAGTGATGCTGAGGTGGTGGTTCACTGGTGCAGAAGTGATACTTAGATGATGCTGAATGATACTCAGGTGGTGGTGAGTGGTGGTGAGCTGCTGCGGAGGTGATGCTGATTCATACTGAGGTGGTGCTGAGTGATGCTGTGATGGTGGTGCTGAGCTGGTGCTTAGGTCGTGTTGAGTGATGCTGAGTTGGTGCTGTGCTGAGGTGATGCTGAGCTGCTGCTGAGTCATGTACCCAGAGGCAGCTGGGGCAACACGGACTAGACTGCTGAATAGAGTGCAGATGTAGGAAAACCAGCTGGAGCTATCGTCCGTCGCATTTAACAGCGGCTTCACATGAAGACCTATGGGGTGCCACCAGGTATTGAAGAGCTATACAATTACTACACACTGGGCCATGCAGTCCGGTTCAGGAAGACGTGCTCGCCTCAGGAAGCATTTATGGACACAGTCTAAGGCTTTTTAACATACAGACAGAAATACAAGTGCCTCGATGCAAGTCAACAGCACTACAGCAGTTTGTGTGTGACTGCATCACTACAGTATGGAACAGCCTGAAAAATCAACGTTTGGGGCAAATTATCCTTAAAACAAAAAGATGACAGTTTTAACACACCTCCCGCTGTAAACTGTGCACTGAATTTACAAAAGCCTGATTGCTTGAGCAGGCATGAACCTTGCTATATGTGAGTTCAGGCTGTCTCCGAAGCACCAAACCAGTAGAGATCTGTTCATGGACGGTGACGCTTCAGTGCGTTGCACTGCAGTCTATAGGGGGACTCTGGAGACGTTCCGCACATGCTTACAGTAGAGAAGGTGCTTGCTTCCCGTTAGACTAATAACTATCTTTAGTTGTTGGCCTGCCCCTAGACAGCATTATTAAACGGGATGACGGTTTCACATACTGGCCTATTTGTTATGTCCAGAGGGCAGAGAATTCAATAATATGCAATATATGAACACAGATGTATAGGTAGGGACAGTTAGTGAGTTAGTGTCAGTCAAATAGACACAAAAGGCACTTTTCCTTCAAAAAGCCGAGCATGTTCCCATATCAAGTAATAGCTTTAACCTTTATCGCCAATATATCGTGTTCTAGCACGGGTTAGAAAAAAAGCAAAAAAAACACAAGATGCCACTCACTTAAAAAACAGTCAATGTGTTTAACAATGCTAATTGTTATGCATATATTTTGCTGGTCCCTGAGGGTGAAATGGTTACATGAGATTATGAACAGCATATAACGTGTCCAGAATAACAGCGTAAATAAAAGTGTGTTTGCTGCATGTGGTTTCTGATCCAGTAAGTATCGACTGCCTTCCTAACACAAAAACTTTTTTAAAACAAATTAAAGTTCATGAGTTTCAGCATTTAACTAAGACGTCCTGTGCAAAGCCAGTTTCCCAAACCTTGTCAGAAGCCAAAAGTTTCAATTTCAACCAAGCATCTTGTCGACGCTGTAATTTTAACATTCCTCACTTTGTTTTGTTTTACCCGTCATACATGCAAATTCCTTGCTATCCTTGTGCCTTCAAAGGAAAGTAAGCCCAGTCTCATTACTCTACTGTGCCTGCCGTTTCCAGAAAAACAGCAATGTCCATGGTGCACTGCAGACTGCATGTATAAGATATATTCCTGCATTGCGGACAGAGAAAGGAGGGGGAAACCAAAGCTCAGAGGAAGTTCCAGGGAAGAGAGGGGGGATGGAGCAGGATTGCACTTTACAAGTATGTGCTCCTTGCCCGGTAGCGCTCACATCCCACCACATGGCGACTGTGGTAAAATGTTTCGGACCCATACTCCCAGTGGCTCCATGAGTCCGGCAGACATCACCATACCCTAACCTATCCTCACCTAGCAAAGTCCCAATCATGCTGGCAGCTCCCTCATTAGTTTCCCATTACTGGTAACCAGGGCTTTAAGTGGGAAAAAAAGCTGGGGGTGCTCTAAAAGGGGCGTGATAAATTTCTTGAAAGGGTGTGGCCTATCCGAGTAGGGGCGTGGTCTAAATCAAGATAACTAGCATTGTGTGCTTAAGAAAATCATGAAGTCGCATCCAGCAAAGGATAATAAAATAAACAAAAAGGTATATTTATTAAGTATAAGCCATAAAATACCAAACACTTTAAAAAACATGTAAAAATTATTTACATTACTTAGAAATCTATTGAAGGATTTCCCAAAACCCTTGAAGATATTCAGTGTGTTTGTTTTGCTGGGGTTTCTCACAACAATTTTCTTCAGCAGACCTTCTACCTTTTGCAAGCCAACTCTTTACATCCAGCTTTGGGTCAAATGTTTCAAATGGAGGACCATTGAGTTTTATCCATAGGCAGGAAGAAATGGTCTCTACAAGAAGAGAGGCCCTTGTTGGAAAAGCAATTAAGTTCATTGCGCTGAAACCTCTCTCGCAATTCGCATTACTTGCTGGCAGGGTTTCCATGCAAACTACTAACTTTTTTTAATGCTTCAGGGGTTTTCTTTCCACCAAAAGCTTTGAAAAGTCTAAAAGCTTGGATAGTATCTCTTGCTGGCAGCTGAAACTCTGAACACAGTTTCTGGATCTCTGTTTCACCATAAAGAATGCATCTATCACCAGAAAGCAAGTTGCCTGCATCTAGCACACTGAAGCTGGCTATAAGTTCTTTCTCAGAATCCGGGGCACATCGTTTATTGATATTTACAGACTTTGGTAAAACTGATTTTGATTAAGGGCATTACTTCTACCATGGAAAAGAGGAACATTCTTGAGTTTGCCCTCGTCAACTGCTCTCTGAGTCGCAGAAGCAAACTCCCCTTGTGAGTCCTTCATTGCTCTAAATATACGTACTTGACTAACCAAAAGTCTGTGGGCATTAACAATTGTAATGTCCCTCCTCTGTAAGGAGAGTGATAAGTCTTTGAGCTCTTGAAGTGCATCACACATTACCCCCAAATCTCTGATAAAAGAAAAGGATGTAAGCTTCTTCAAGAGACCTTCATACTTACACCGGTCTCTTATGGGTCTGGATGGGTCTTTAGAAGCATTCTCAAAATGTTTGCACAAGGCAGGGAAGCAGATCCAAACAGCTTTCACAGATCTGTAACTGGATGCTACCCATCTAGTATCAAGCATTTTCCCCATCTTCTGAAGCTGTACACATAGCTCGCTGGCGGCCAGATTTAGCTCTCTCTGGTTTTTTGGTGACATGCTGTATGTGGCATACAATGAGTCCATGAAAATCTTGAAGTGATTGACCCCGGCAACCTCATCAACTGTATCTGCCACAGCAAGTTCTAGTCGGTGAGCCAAACAGTGTCATGTCAGTACAAGATTTGGAAATTCTGATTTCAGCAATGCTACTACTCCTCCTCTTTTACCAAACATTACTGCTGCTCCATCTGAACACACTGCAATAAAGATATCATGTAGCAGACTTTTTGTGAGTCCAACTTTTTTGAAGTAGCTTAGGAGAGCTGTCTTTACGCCAAGGGCATTTGTTTCTGCCAGCTCCAGAAGGCCAAAATAGATGGTCACTGGGGTACTTTCATTTCCAAAAATGCCATGGAGGTAGATGACAAACAAAAACCGGGACGTCTGGTCACCCTACCTTTGACCTTTGAGGCCCGAAAATAGAGCCCCCTAGAGACCCCTTTCGAGGCCCCCCCCCAAAAAAACTGGGGGTGCTCAGACCCCCACAAACCCCCCCACTTAAAACCCTGCTGTTAAAGTTGTAAGCAGCACCACTGGCCCATTAAGTACCACGGGCGCAGTTGCTGCTTTAACGGGCACCAGAGAGGCAGTGGAACCAGATGTCGGTGCCAATGATGCCATTTTGGAAGTAATAGATACAACAAAACGCCACTCTTGCGATAGGCTGTTAGGAGCGTGACACACTGAACTGGAAGGCTGATTGGCTCATGCCAGTCCTCCATATGAACACCACCTCAACGGTATCTTAAGAGGAAAAAGATGTCCATGTTCTATAGGTGTTTCTGGTAAAGGCTTCAATCCTGTATGTGGATCAAGGACTAAATGTTGGTTCAAAATTCACTTTAGAGACCAGAAGGGATGTAATACAAAAAAATAATCCTCACACACATCACAAAAGCGCATATTTTTTTTTACAAAAAGATGTGGTTTGTAATTCAGGGAAGGCACAGTTAAGAGTTAGACGCTTGTGGTAAATAAAATATTATTACCGGGACTGAATTTCATACTGGATCTTAAACAAAATAGCTCAGAATAATAAGAGGCAGAATCCGTGGTATAAGAGGTTTCTGAATGGGCTTTATTCAAAATGGCCGACTCGAGTGGCGGCCTTCAGGTTCCGTCACCATGAAGGTTCAGGAAGTGAAGTACGATATTTTATTGACAGGAAATTGCTTTTATAGAACATACATTACAATGAAACAAATGTAGAAGGCGTAACAATTGATAAGAGAAACGACATTGCTAATACGTAACCGAAACTAGGCGTAATTAGGAATAAAAAGAAACATGATTGGTTATGATTTCATGCATAGGTGGATCTATAAGATAATACTTGGCAGAGATGCGCGCGCAGCAGTATGACGTGTAATTGACGTGCAACTAGGGGGTGAAGGGGACTTGACATTTAGCTCTACATGTGGAGACAAAAAGTCTGGGGGGTCAAGTCAACCTAATCCCAAATCATATCTAACATCCTATGTTTAAAGAACTATGTTATCCTCAAGGAAGGACTCTCGGACAAAATCTATTCTATACTGACTGTGTGTGCGTGCACAAGCGTCTAAGTATCTATATGAGATGCAAGAGGCAGAAAACTTTCCATGGCAACTGGGCTATGAATTACTTGCATGAGGACAGAGAAGCCAAAACCCTTTGCTCGGGAGCTAAAGGAAATGTTTACCTAAATCACTAGACAGGAATGCATCGGCTGAATAGCAAAGTAGATAATTCGAAGGTGAAATACAGCTTCTTGGCAGGCAGGCGAAACTGGCCGAGGCAGGCACCGTTAGCTGCACAGGAAATAGGACAAAGTTCATGGATACAGATGCGAGCTCAAGCTAACGCTTGTCAGAGGCAGAGAGCAGGGAAAGAATTCAATGGCAGAATCGGGCCTACTTCGCCTGAACTGTAAAAATAAAGTAACTTAGCCATATAAAGTCGGTGGCCTTTCCTACTTAGGAATCGAATATCCAGCCCATTAATGGCGGATCTGACAGAGGACATGTTGACGGTGGACGCACATTTGTTTGCGTCTTCGAAACTGGAACTGGAGGGAACATACATGTGCTTGTAACATGCATATAGAACCGTTGGGGTCCAAGATAGGGGACATAACTGATCAGGAAAATCCACATTTCCACATTCCCTCCTTGTCCCCTACTTGCCCGTTAAGAAACATCAATCTTCATTAATCCATCGATTTGCTCATGGAGCATCATTTCTTCTTCTTTCTTCTTCCGTGATCTTGAGCGAAAACCTTGATGTGGAATACACGATGTGGCACACAGACCACAAATCGCTGGTCCACATTGCAGGCATAAACAGCAACTGAAGAGTATAAGAAGGCCAATACCTAGGAAGGATAGAACTCTCCATCCCCAGGCTGATATCACACTCCAAAACCACCCGGACCAAGTCCAAGTACCTGGATTCTCGTGTATCTGGCTCACAATCTTATGAAGGCGTGTTATAGCTTTATATACAGATGGCGAATTTTCTGGTATGAATACGCAGCAGCTGGATCCGATGACCCTACAAGCTCCGCCCCTATCGGCCAGGATGACGTCAAGGACAAGCCGATTTTGAAGAACAACAATTCTCATCACTGATTGTTCCTCTGTCAGATTGCCTAGGGCGGCTATAGTTTCATTCACTACAGCTTCAAGAGTCTTGGTTAGTCTACGTATCAGTTTACTATTTGAAATTGTACCTATATATGGAAAAATACCTTTATTGAAATCTACATACTTGTCCCATGCTGTCTCAGTATAATCGACAACTGGGAGATCTCTTCGCTCTCTATTGTGTACTAAATGAACATTTCGATAATAATCAGGAGGAGCTAAGAAAACAGGTGGCAAAAGGAATGCTATGTAACAGGTACCATCCCAGTCTGGTGGTAGACCCATGTATGCAGTCTGACCACATATGAAGTAGGAGTGGCGTGAAGCTCTAAATGAAGATTTTCCTTCATCACTAAATTCTACTGTAATGGTGCATTTGCTATGGCCCATATGTATGGAACCAATTTTTCTAATACATAATTCACCCTTAACTGGAAATACTGACATGGTGGGTAAAATTAGCTCAACTTCGGATTCGACATTCAGAATCATGAGATTAGGTGTAAAATTACCTAATCTATATACTTCGTTTTCTAGATCCGTTCCTGTTCTACTGGGGTGACCCTCCTTGTCAGGGTAACAGACTTTGTATAACACTATATTCAGATTTCCCCATATCCAATGATGTTGATAAACTGCTGTATCTGAATCTATAGAATTGATTAAACTGAACCATGCTCCACAGGAGCCATTATGTGTGAACGGATGTGGAAAGAAAGGCAGAACTCCTTTGTTATTCTGATATGGAGGGAGTCGGCCACACACCCAACAATTCGTAGCATTACTAGTTTGATGGGAATGATGCAACATACTAATGAAAGTGTTATTACGCAGCGCAAGTCTATAGGACAATTCATGTGGGGGTAGGTCACTAAAAGAATGTTCGTCGGTTACATTGAAAACATGTTTAGAAACGGGATAATACATATGCAACAATATGCTTGCAGTAATTATTATAAAACTCAAGAAAAACAAAATTAATAAGGTCACAATACAGTGGCTACGCAGTAATTTGCAGTAAGCGTGTCGTTTCAATATTGTTCTGGATTGGTCATGATTCAGACCCAAGGGATACATGTCGGGGACAGATTCAACCGCTTCACCTTGGAGAGGACTTAAACAATCAAATCGTTCGACAGCTTGGATCTGGATCTGAGTTTCAGTTTATAGAGTTCGGTGCTACTGGCCTCAGCCAAAGGTAGCTTTGAGTCAATGGGGGAAGACACACGGGGAGGACTGTTTATATCGGAAGGAAGTCCATGAAATTTCTTGATGTGGCTGGAATGGACCCAGCCCTTCCTGCCCTCGATCTTCACAGCTGTCCTTGTCGTCAGCAGGACCAACTTAGGAGTCTTCCACCTGGGCTCCAGCTGAGTCTTTCGGTCGAAATTCCTGACAAGGACGAAATCGCCGGGGATTACGTCATGGGGTTTCACCTCAGTGTTGTCAGGAAAAGCTGCGACTACCTGTGAACGACAAGATTGTAGTGCAGACATCAAGGAAGCCAGGTAATCTGTCAGCATATTACAGTCAACATCAGTTATTTTACGGGGTATAGGCGTCCCCCACATATTCGGTGGTCTGCCAAAGATCACCTCATAAGGGGATAGCCCTGTTCGAGAGTGTGCTACCATTCTCATGTAAAACAATGCAACTGGTAAGGCTACTATCCAGTCAACACCTTTCTCCTGACATATTTTAGACAATCTGATTTTTAAAAGTTGATTATGTCGTTCCACGAGACCTGCTGCCTCGGGGTGTCGGACACAATGAAATTTCCACTGATATCCTAGCAAGAGTGAAACATGTTTCATTAATTCGGATGAGAAAGGCTGGCCGTTATCTGAATATACAACACGTGGTAAACCATACCGTGGGAAGAATTCTCGAACTAGCTGCTTGGCAGTAGTCGGGGCAGTGTAATCTGATACTGGGTATGCTTCAGTCCACCGGGAAAGAGCACAGACAACTACGAGAACATATTTGAATCCTCGACATCGTTCCATCTGGATGTAATCCATCTGGAGGACTTCAAAAGGATGGTCAGGAGGCTGAAATCCACCCTGCTCTACGGGAACACTCTTTCCTGGGTTAAACTGACAACATATCATACAGGTACGGACTTTTTGTTTAGCTGCTGCTCGTAAATGTTTGTTGAACCAAATGTGCTGAATGCTGTCTAGCATAGCTTTCTCTCCTAAATGTGCTGGACTGTGAATTGTAGCTATAACCGCTTGGACCATGGAATCAGGAAGAAACCACACAGATTTCTCCTTCGTCATCCATCCTTGATCTGTCTGGATCCCTCCTAGTTCAGTCCACTTCTTTATTTCTTCTGCTGTGGCATGTGTCTGTATGTCAATTACGTCAAGTGCGGGATCCTTAATCGTCATACACTGTGCTGGTGTCGGAACTATTGGCTTTGTCATGTCGGATGTACGAGTCTGAGCAGTCTGTTTAGCTGTTCTGTCAGCTAAATCATTGCCTTGAGAAATGATATCAGTAACCTTCGTGTGTGCTTTGCATTTCATAATCGATATTGCAGTCGGTAAATGAATTGCGTCTAACAAAGCATGAATGAGGGACCCGTGCTGAATATGGGTTCCATGAGAAGTTAAATAACCCCTCTCTCGCCAAAGCACCCCGAAGTCATGTACGACTCCGAATGCATAACGTGAATCAGTATATATGTTGACTTTCTTGTCTGTGGCTTGAATACAGGCTTGTGTCAGAGCAATAAGCTCTGCTGCTTGGGCTGACAAAGTATCTATACAGTTTGTTTCAATAACTTCAGTGTCTGTTGTGACTGCGTACGCGGCCACTAAATTTCCTGTACTTGTTCTCATGCATGAACCATCTACATACAGCGTCAGGTCTGGATCTAACAATGGAACGTCTGTTAAGTCTTGTCTGGGTTTCGTCTTTATCTCAATAACTTCAACACAATCATGAGCTAGTGGGTCTGTTCCCATTACGGGTAAGAGTGTAGCAGGATTCAATGTATTACAACGTCTGATTTCTATGTGTGGCTGAAACAATGTCAACTCATACCCTGTAAGTCTAGCTATGGTCAAGTGTTGTGTTTGCGTCCGGTTCACAAGAACCTCTACTGCGTGCGGTACTTGTACTGTCAATGGATGCCCTAACACTATGGCATCGCTTTGTCTGATTGCTAAAGCTGTTGCTGCTACTGATTTCAGACACGCAGGCAGAGCCTGAGCTACGGGATCTAATGTACTGGAAAAATAAGCACATGGCTTGCATGATCCTGCTTGTTCCTGAGTGAGCACTGACAAGGCAGTACCTTCACGTTCTGTAACAAAGAGTGTAAAATGTTTGCTGTAACATGGTGTCGCTAAAACAGGTGCTTGACATAGAGCTTTCTTTAAGCTTTCAAAAGCTAGTGTGTGTTCCTGAGTCCAAGGGAGGACAGTCGGTGTGGCTGCCTCCTGTGTTGTCAACTGAATGAGTGGTTTTGCTAGGAATGCATATTGAGGGATCCACTGCCTACAGTATGAAGTGAGGCCTATGAAAGCCCGCACCTCCTTTTGTGTCTTGGGTATCGGCATGTTTGCAATTAACTGAATGCGATCAGGTGTAAGCTGCCTTCCCTCCTTGGACAGCGAGTGACCAAGATAAATAACTCGCTGGACACAGAATTGCAGCTTAGAAGGAGACACCTTGTGCCCCTTGTCGGCTAAAAATTGTAAAACTGTCAGTGATGCTTTCTCACATTCGGGTTCGCTTCGGGCGGTGATCAGCAGATCATCGACGTATTGAAGCAGTGCAGTGTTAACTGGCATGTGTATACTGTCAAGTTCTCGTTTCAGTGCTTGGCTATAGATGCTGGGACTTTCTGTAAATCCTTGAGGAGCACGTGTGAATTTAAAGCTTCGTCCATTCAAACTAAATCCGAACAGATATTGGCTTTCCGGATCTATTGGGACGCTGAAAAAGGCATTCTTGAGATCAATTACAGTAAAGAATGTAGCTTGAGAATCAATAGCTGTCAGTAATGATGAGATATCGGGGACCACAGGAAATTGTGGCACAATGCATTTGTTTAATTCGCGCAGATCAATAACTAATCGATATACTGGCGGAGCCATTGGATCAGTTCGTTTAAGAATCGGAATGATCGGTGAATTACATACATTAGAGTCGGTTTCCACAACCACTCCTTGGGCAACAAGCTCGTCAATGATTTTCAGTAAAGCCACTACAGCATCTTGCGGTAACTTGTATTGTCGCATTCGTGGTAATACCACTCCTGCTTTTAATGTTACTCGATATGGTGTAATGTTCATGCAACCAACGTCAGTAGGGCCTTGTGCCCATAAATGTGCGGGTAAAATCTGTAGTCGGGGATCCATGTCTCTGGATACATAATGACCTTTAAAATCACGTAAAAACAATCTTACTCCTTCCGGAGAACAACAGATAATAGCCCCTAAGGCTTTCAATGTTTTTATACCTAACAAGTTTTCTGGACATGATTTGGTAAGCAATAAATCAGTAGTTCGTGTCAAGGGACCAATCGTAAGTGGAAGTGGCTGTGATACTTCATTAACAATAGGCTTTCCTGAAAAACCAAGGGAGACATTTTGAGAGCCTGAGAGGGGTGCCCCTGGAACTTCACTACGTTTTATGGTTGTTCGACTTGCCCCTGTATCGAGTAAAAATTTTCTGTCTTGACCCAATAATTCACTATGTACATAAGGTCCTTCCTGATCTACTGGGATCTCAATAAGGGGTAAGTCAACTTCCCTCTCTAGGCTGTTTCATGTGTAACGTTGATACTCAGGATATTCGTACTGTGCGGTCTGGTACAATTGTCGTGAAGTTATTTGTGTGGCAGCAGCAGGCAACGGTGGTGCAGCTGGCACAAACTGTATGGGCTGTTGTGAGGCTGGCATAGACTGTTGCTGAGCTGGCATGGACTGTTGCTGAGCTGGCATGGACTGTCCATGCTGCATAGCTCCTTGTTCATTCTGATCCTGTCTAACTAGTCTTGGTCTTTCTTTTGCAATACCTGTGGCTATATTACGCTTCAGAACTTGACAATCGTGTACGTAATGGCCTAGTTGCTTACAGTAATTGCAGGTTCCTTTTACAGGAACTGCTGAATCTCCGGAATGTGTCACACCCTTTTTGTGACCATCCGTTGGTACTGTCTGGGAAACTAGCATTTTCATTTTAGTATCCTTCATACGTCTTTGCTCGTGTTCTTGTTCATCCCTAATTCTATTGTGATGATACTGTAACATTTGTAGCATTTGTGACGGAGTGTTACTTTGCCAGGTACTCTCGAATTTCAATATTCTATTCTTTACTGGAGGCAATGCATTTTCCACTAATTTTGTCACAAATAAATGTGGATATGAGTCACTACTTGCTTTTATACCACTGTTTATACCAAAACATTTTTCAAATCGGGCATAATAATCACTTGTGTCTTCATCATGCTTTTGTTTGCAGGCTGTGATTGCACCCCAATCTTCCTTTTTCGTAGTTAATAAACGTGGCAGTACCTGTACTAGTAAACCTGGTAATGCTTTAACTTTATCCCCGAGTCCTGAACCTGCAGTTCGGGCTTTCTCTTCTGCTTCTAATGCTGTCCAATCTATCTTTTGGTCTCCCACTTCCCACTCTTTTTCTTTCAGTTTTTCATAAATGCCAGCAGGCATTAGCACCTTTAATATCGTCATAATATCAGGATAGGTGTACTCTCCCATCAGTAACATGTCTTTAATTTCTCGGTGAAAACCCGCTGGGTCTTTGTCATGACTAGGTACTACTTTCTTCATTTCTAACAATTCGATTTTTGTTATGGGTGTGTATACAAACACACGGTGAAAATTATTGTCTTCGCCTTTTATTGGGTGCACTTCTCGTAAGGGATTCTGTCTATCCATGTAGTACGGTGTTCCTTCTTTGTTGGGGGTCGAGAAAGGATCTGGGCTTACAAAAAGAACGTACTGTTTACGTGACATTAGTATTTCTTTAATTAACTTGTTACTAGAACCTCTCCATCTATTCGCGAGTAGTTCAGTTAATATATCAGGTAAGGGACCAGGATCAGCATGTTGGCTCTTATATAATATAAGAAGTTGCTGAATCATATAGATTCCAGCTAAACGTTGTTCATCTGGACTGAGGTTTAAAAACGTATGTGCACTATCCATCCAATGAACAGCTGACCTAGCTAATTCTTGTTCGTCCATAGAATCGAGGAGGTGGTAACCCCTTCGTTCTCGAAGTATTTTATCTGCGGCTTGAAACAAACGTTCGGGAGACTTCATATTTATTATAGGCGTCGGATAGGTTCTGCTATTGTTTGGACATACAGAGTGTATTGGATCAGAAAAACATCTAGTGTTATTACAGGGCCTTCCTCTACCTACATAGGCTATGGTGTCTGGCTGTCTTACGGAATCCCCTGATTCCGACGCTTCATCTTGCTCAAACTCGTCTGTTTCCAATCTTTCTTCATGTATACGTTCTACTTCTTTCCTAATTTTTCGGCACATGGCTACTATACTTCCTTGTCTATCATGTTTTCCGTCTGATATATTCTGACTCCACTTAGTAAGAGTTTGCATTATTTCCGGGTCTACCCCCGGTCGGTCTTGATTTCTGATCACACAATTTACAAGAAAACGTAACAATTCTCCCTGTATCTCTACTTTCTGATATTCCATAGCTCTGTTAATGCATTCAGGATCTTTTCCTGTTTGGACAAAATGATATATGCTATCTAAATGCATAGCCATTCCTGGTAGCCTCCCTAAAAACGTTGCAGCTCGTCTAACACGTAATGATGCCAGGACCATTTCGTCCTCTTTACCGGGCACCGGATCATATCTACAATCTATCATAAGATCCTTAAGCATGCGGGTATTTATAAGTTTGGGCGTACGTGCATGTACTGATTCTTGGAAAGAAAATTTACTCACTCGGGGTGGCGTGAAATGAAGGCTAGTAGCACCTCCAGTAGCCCCCTCTAGGGTGTCAGACGTGAAAGGATTCATTGAACGTGCTACAGCCACTACAGGTGTGGGCACAGCTGTAGAATCGGTAGCGGGGACAGATGTGGAAGCAGATGTGCTTGCCGAAGCTTGTGTCGTGACTTGTGTCGGAGCTTGCTGTGGCACAGAGACAGATACCTGATCTTGATGTTGAACCCCCCCAGCAGACTGTCTATGTGGTGCGGGGTTAGCATAATCGGGAACTGCGTCATCTAGATATGAAGAAAGAAAAATATCTTCTGCGGTTCTGGGATGTCCTCTAGAATGTACTTTTATCGGAAACAATGGGGGTGGCAAGTCTTTTGGTATGGCCGCAGTAGCTTTAGGCAATCCTTCGGCCAGAAGGGGATACATTCCTTTTATGAGGGCATTTCTTTGTCTCTCTGTTTGTTCTGCTTGTACTCGTGTACCTTCTTCAATCAACAGATTCTCTCGAACCTTATTTGCACTTTCTTTACTTCTCTCTTCCTGTCTTAGCGCTTTTTCGGTGCGCCTATGCGATTCTTTACGCCATAACTCAACAGCGTCTTTCTGTGATTGTCTAGCCTTCCTCTTCCACAACTCTTCTTCTACTTTCATGATACATTCTGCATCCCAGGTCCCAGCGACGGGCCATCTCTGACTTTCTGGTAACTCTTTGGTGTAGTCCACCCATAGATCAAGAAATAATATGGCGTCTAAGCCATGCTTGTGATACATAAAGTGCCCTGGAGTGTCCCTAGGAGGAATAGGAACTGCCTCTTCAAGCACCCCTTTTCTAGTAGTGATCTGTCTTAACTTCGAAAAGAGCGGCATATTGACAACTAATCTGATACTTACTCTTGAACTCACTTAATACGAAAAAACACAATAATGAACAATGAACAATGAACAATCATTCATACCACAATATGCAGGACATTTGAACACATTAAACATTAAACATTAAACATTTTAAAAATGACCGACAATGATGACAGTCTGCATAACTAATCACCAAGCTGAATTCTTGACACTAACTAGATACTTCGGAATACTTGATATACTGCTAAACAGTACATATACACTGCTAAACAGTGCAGACCGGATTTGTGTACCCAAATCCGTCTTGACCGGCACAACCTATGTGCGCGTCAACACGCCTCCCCGGCGATGGTACTCACCGAGTAGCTCAAAACGAAAGGCCTCGGAGAATGGATTGGACTCGACTGGACATCGGACCCTCTGGACATCGGGACTTCGAAAACCTGGTGGGCCTCTGTATACCTCGGATCTTGCTCTCTCAGCTAGGCTCTGGTCGGGATACTTCGCGCTTCTCACCGCCTCGTCTGGGTTGATCGCAGCCTCAGTCGCCCCCGCTTGACCGGAGGGAGCTACAGGAAATCCTGCTGGTACGCGTTATGGTCCGTCCAGCTGTGGCAGGAGACCGGGCCTGCAACGCACCGCCGGCGCGTGAGATGAGAAAGTGTCCCTGTTCGGGCGCCATTATGTGGTAAATAAAATATTATTACCGGGACTGAATTTCATACTGGATCTTAAACAAAATAGCTCAGAATAATAAGAGGCAGAATCCGTGGTATAAGAGGTTTCTGAATGGGCTTTATTCAAAATGGCCGACTCGAGTGGCGGCCTTCAGGTTCCGTCACCATGAAGGTTCAGGAAGTGAAGTACGATATTTTATTGACAGGAAATTGCTTTTATAGAACATACATTACAATGAAACAAATGTAGAAGGCGTAACAATTGATAAGAGAAACGACATTGCTAATACGTAACCGAAACTAGGCGTAATTAGGAATAAAAAGAAACATGATTGGTTATGATTTCATGCATAGGTGGATCTATAAGATAATACTTGGCAGAGATGCGCGCGCAGCAGTATGACGTGTAATTGACGTGCAACTAGGGGGTGAAGGGGACTTGACATTTAGCTCTACATGTGGAGACAAAAAGTCTGGGGGGTCAAGTCAACCTAATCCCAAATCATATCTAACATCCTATGTTTAAAGAACTATGTTATCCTCAAGGAAGGACTCTCGGACAAAATCTATTCTATACTGACTGTGTGTGCGTGCACAAGCGTCTAAGTATCTATATGAGATGCAAGAGGCAGAAAACTTTCCATGGCAACTGGGCTATGAATTACTTGCATGAGGACAGAGAAGCCAAAACCCTTTGCTCGGGAGCTAAAGGAAATGTTTACCTAAATCACTAGACAGGAATGCATCGGCTGAAGAGCAAAGTAGATAATTCGAAGGTGAAATACAGCTTCTTGGCAGGCAGGCGAAACTGGCCGAGGCAGGCACCGTTAGCTGCACAGGAAATAGGACAAAGTTCATGGATACAGATGCGAGCTCAAGCTAACGCTTGTCAGAGGCAGAGAGCAGGGAAAGAATTCAATGGCAGAATCGGGCCTACTTCGCCTGAACTGTAAAAATAAAGTAACTTAGCCATATAAAGTCGGTGGCCTTTCCTACTTAGGAATCGAATATCCAGCCCATTAATGGCGGATCTGACAGAGGACATGTTGACGGTGGACGCACATTTGTTTGCGTCTTCGAAACTGGAACTGGAGGGAACATACATGTGCTTGTAACATGCATATAGAACCGTTGGGGTCCAAGATAGGGGACATAACTGATCAGGAAAATCCACATTTCCACATTCCCTCCTTGTCCCCTACTTGCCCGTTAAGAAACATCAATCTTCATTAATCCATCGATTTGCTCATGGAGCATCATTTCTTCTTCTTTCTTCTTCCGTGATCTTGAGCGAAAACCTTGATGTGGAATACACGATGTGGCACACAGACCACAAATCGCTGGTCCACATTGCAGGCATAAACAGCAACTGAAGAGTATAAGAAGGCCAATACCTAGGAAGGATAGAACTCTCCATCCCCAGGCTGATATCACACTCCAAAACCACCCGGACCAAGTCCAAGTACCTGGATTCTCGTGTATCTGGCTCACAATCTTATGAAGGCGTGTTATAGCTTTATATACAGATGGCGAATTTTCTGGTATGAATACGCAGCAGCTGGATCCGATGACCCTACAAGCTCCGCCCCTATCGGCCAGGATGACGTCAAGGACAAGCCGATTTTGAAGAACAACAATTCTCATCACTGATTGTTCCTCTGTCAGATTGCCTAGGGCGGCTATAGTTTCATTCACTACAGCTTCAAGAGTCTTGGTTAGTCTACGTATCAGTTTACTATTTGAAATTGTACCTATATATGGAAAAATACCTTTATTGAAATCTACATACTTGTCCCATGCTGTCTCAGTATAATCGACAACTGGGAGATCTCTTCGCTCTCTATTGTGTACTAAATGAACATTTCGATAATAATCAGGAGGAGCTAAGAAAACAGGTGGCAAAAGGAATGCTATGTAACAGGTACCATCCCAGTCTGGTGGTAGACCCATGTATGCAGTCTGACCACATATGAAGTAGGAGTAGCGTGAAGCTCTAAATGAAGATTTTCCTTCATCACTAAATTCTACTGTAATGGTGCATTTGCTATGGCCCATATGTATGGAACCAATTTTTCTAATACATAATTCACCCTTAACTGGAAATACTGACATGGTGGGTAAAATTAGCTCAACTTCGGATTCGACATTCAGAATCATGAGATTAGGTGTAAAATTACCTAATCTATATACTTCGTTTTCTAGATCCGTTCCTGTTCTACTGGGGTGACCCTCCTTGTCAGGGTAACAGACTTTGTATAACACTATATTCAGATTTCCCCATATCCAATGATGTTGATAAACTGCTGTATCTGAATCTATAGAATTGATTAAACTGAACCATGCTCCACAGGAGCCATTATGTGTGAACGGATGTGGAAAGAAAGGCAGAACTCCTTTGTTATTCTGATATGGAGGGAGTCGGCCACACACCCAACAATTCGTAGCATTACTAGTTTGATGGGAATGATGCAACATACTAATGAAAGTGTTATTACGCAGCGCAAGTCTATAGGACAATTCATGTGGGGGTAGGTCACTAAAAGAATGTTCGTCGGTTACATTGAAAACATGTTTAGAAACGGGATAATACATATGCAACAATATGCTTGCAGTAATTATTATAAAACTCAAGAAAAACAAAATTAATAAGGTCACAATACAGTGGCTACGCAGTAATTTGCAGTAAGCGTGTCGTTTCAATATTGTTCTGGATTGGTCATGATTCAGACCCAAGGGATACATGTCGGGGACAGATTCAACCGCTTCACCTTGGAGAGGACTTAAACAATCAAATCGTTCGACAGCTTGGATCTGGATCTGAGTTTCAGTTTATAGAGTTCGGTGCTACTGGCCTCAGCCAAAGGTAGCTTTGAGTCAATGGGGGAAGACACACGGGGAGGACTGTTTATATCGGAAGGAAGTCCATGAAATTTCTTGATGTGGCTGGAATGGACCCAGCCCTTCCTGCCCTCGATCTTCACAGCTGTCCTTGTCGTCAGCAGGACCAACTTAGGAGTCTTCCACCTGGGCTCCAGCTGAGTCTTTCGGTCGAAATTCCTGACAAGGACGAAATCGCCGGGGATTACGTCATGGGGTTTCACCTCAGTGTTGTCAGGAAAAGCTGCGACTACCTGTGAACGACAAGATTGTAGTGCAGACATCAAGGAAGCCAGGTAATCTGTCAGCATATTACAGTCAACATCAGTTATTTTACGGGGTATAGGCGTCCCCCACATATTCGGTGGTCTGCCAAAGATCACCTCATAAGGGGATAGCCCTGTTCGAGAGTGTGCTACCATTCTCATGTAAAACAATGCAACTGGTAAGGCTACTATCCAGTCAACACCTTTCTCCTGACATATTTTAGACAATCTGATTTTTAAAAGTTGATTATGTCGTTCCACGAGACCTGCTGCCTCGGGGTGTCGGACACAATGAAATTTCCACTGATATCCTAGCAAGAGTGAAACATGTTTCATTAATTCGGATGAGAAAGGCTGGCCGTTATCTGAATATACAACACGTGGTAAACCATACCGTGGGAAGAATTCTCGAACTAGCTGCTTGGCAGTAGTCGGGGCAGTGTAATCTGATACTGGGTATGCTTCAGTCCACCGGGAAAGAGCACAGACAACTACGAGAACATATTTGAATCCTCGACATCGTTCCATCTGGATGTAATCCATCTGGAGGACTTCAAAAGGATGGTCAGGAGGCTGAAATCCACCCTGCTCTACGGGAACACTCTTTCCTGGGTTAAACTGACAACATATCATACAGGTACGGACTTTTTGTTTAGCTGCTGCTCGTAAATGTTTGTTGAACCAAATGTGCTGAATGCTGTCTAGCATAGCTTTCTCTCCTAAATGTGCTGGACTGTGAATTGTAGCTATAACCGCTTGGACCATGGAATCAGGAAGAAACCACACAGATTTCTCCTTCGTCATCCATCCTTGATCTGTCTGGATCCCTCCTAGTTCAGTCCACTTCTTTATTTCTTCTGCTGTGGCATGTGTCTGTATGTCAATTACGTCAAGTGCGGGATCCTTAATCGTCATACACTGTGCTGGTGTCGGAACTATTGGCTTTGTCATGTCGGATGTACGAGTCTGAGCAGTCTGTTTAGCTGTTCTGTCAGCTAAATCATTGCCTTGAGAAATGATATCAGTAACCTTCGTGTGTGCTTTGCATTTCATAATCGATATTGCAGTCGGTAAATGAATTGCGTCTAACAAAGCATGAATGAGGGACCCGTGCTGAATATGGGTTCCATGAGAAGTTAAATAACCCCTCTCTCGCCAAAGCACCCCGAAGTCATGTACGACTCCGAATGCATAACGTGAATCAGTATATATGTTGACTTTCTTGTCTGTGGCTTGAATACAGGCTTGTGTCAGAGCAATAAGCTCTGCTGCTTGGGCTGACAAAGTATCTATACAGTTTGTTTCAATAACTTCAGTGTCTGTTGTGACTGCGTACGCGGCCACTAAATTTCCTGTACTTGTTCTCATGCATGAACCATCTACATACAGCGTCAGGTCTGGATCTAACAATGGAACGTCTGTTAAGTCTTGTCTGGGTTTCGTCTTTATCTCAATAACTTCAACACAATCATGAGCTAGTGGGTCTGTTCCCATTACGGGTAAGAGTGTAGCAGGATTCAATGTATTACAACGTCTGATTTCTATGTGTGGCTGAAACAATGTCAACTCATACCCTGTAAGTCTAGCTATGGTCAAGTGTTGTGTTTGCGTCCGGTTCACAAGAACCTCTACTACGTGCGGTACTTGTACTGTCAATGGATGCCCTAACACTATGGCATCGCTTTGTCTGATTGCTAAAGCTGTTGCTGCTACTGATTTCAGACACGCAGGCAGAGCCTGAGCTACGGGATCTAATGTACTGGAAAAATAAGCACATGGCTTGCATGATCCTGCTTGTTCCTGAGTGAGCACTGACAAGGCAGTACCTTCACGTTCTGTAACAAAGAGTGTAAAATGTTTGCTGTAACATGGTGTCGCTAAAACAGGTGCTTGACATAGAGCTTTCTTTAAGCTTTCAAAAGCTAGTGTGTGTTCCTGAGTCCAAGGGAGGACAGTCGGTGTGGCTGCCTCCTGTGTTGTCAACTGAATGAGTGGTTTTGCTAGGAATGCATATTGAGGGATCCACTGCCTACAGTATGAAGTGAGGCCTATGAAAGCCCGCACCTCCTTTTGTGTCTTGGGTATCGGCATGTTTGCAATTAACTGAATGCGATCAGGTGTAAGCTGCCTTCCCTCCTTGGACAGCGAGTGACCAAGATAAATAACTCGCTGGACACAGAATTGCAGCTTAGAAGGAGACACCTTGTGCCCCTTGTCGGCTAAAAATTGTAAAACTGTCAGTGATGCTTTCTCACATTCGGGTTCGCTTCGGGCGGTGATCAGCAGATCATCGACGTATTGAAGCAGTGCAGTGTTAACTGGCATGTGTATACTGTCAAGTTCTCGTTTCAGTGCTTGGCTATAGATGCTGGGACTTTCTGTAAATCCTTGAGGAGCGCGTGTGAATTTAAAGCTTCGTCCATTCAAACTAAATCCGAACAGATATTGGCTTTCCGGATCTATTGGGACGCTGAAAAAGGCATTCTTGAGATCAATTACAGTAAAGAATGTAGCTTGAGAATCAATAGCTGTCAGTAATGATGAGATATCGGGGACCACAGGAAATTGTGGCACAATGCATTTGTTTAATTCGCGCAGATCAATAACTAATCGATATACTGGCGGAGCCATTGGATCAGTTCGTTTAAGAATCGGAATGATCGGTGAATTACATACATTGGAGTCGGTTTCCACAACCACTCCTTGGGCAACAAGCTCGTCAATGATTTTCAGTAAAGCCACTACAGCATCTTGCGGTAACTTGTATTGTCGCATTCGTGGTAATACCACTCCTGCTTTTAATGTTACTCGATATGGTGTAATGTTCATGCAACCAACGTCAGTAGGGCCTTGTGCCCATAAATGTGCGGGTAAAATCTGTAGTCGGGGATCCATGTCTCTGGATACATAATGACCTTTAAAATCACGTAAAAACAATCTTACTCCTTCCGGAGAACAACAGATAATAGCCCCTAAGGCTTTCAATGTTTTTATACCTAACAAGTTTTCTGGACATGATTTGGTAAGCAATAAATCAGTAGTTCGTGTCAAGGGACCAATCGTAAGTGGAAGTGGCTGTGATACTTCATTAACAATAGGCTTTCCTGAAAAACCAAGGGAGATATTTTGAGAGCCTGAGAGGGGTGCCCCTGGAACTTCACTACGTTTTATGGTTGTTCGACTTGCCCCTGTATCGAGTAAAAATTTTCTGTCTTGACCCAATAATTCACTATGTACATAAGGTCCTTCCTGATCTACTGGGATCTCAATAAGGGGTAAGTCAACTTCCCTCTCTAGGCTGTTTCATGTGTAACGTTGATACTCAGGATATTCGTACTGTGCGGTCTGGTACAATTGTCGTGAAGTTATTTGTGTGGCAGCAGCAGGCAACGGTGGTGCAGCTGGCACAAACTGTATGGGCTGTTGTGAGGCTGGCATAGACTGTTGCTGAGCTGGCATGGACTGTTGCTGAGCTGGCATGGACTGTCCATGCTGCATAGCTCCTTGTTCATTCTGATCCTGTCTAACTAGTCTTGGTCTTTCTTTTGCAATACCTGTGGCTATATTACGCTTCAGAACTTGACAATCGTGTACGTAATGGCCTAGTTGCTTACAGTAATTGCAGGTTCCTTTTACAGGAACTGCTGAATCTCCGGAATGTGTCACGCCCTTTTTGTGGCCATCCGTTGGTACTGTCTGGGAAACTAGCATTTTCATTTTAGTATCCTTCATACGTCTTTGCTCGTGTTCTTGTTCATCCCTAATTCTATTGTGATGATACTGTAACATTTGTAGCATTTGTGACGGAGTGTTACTTTGCCAGGTACTCTCGAATTTCAATATTCTATTCTTTACTGGAGGCAATGCATTTTCCACTAATTTTGTCACAAATAAATGTGGATATGAGTCACTACTTGCTTTTATACCACTGTTTATACCAAAACATTTTTCAAATCGGGCATAATAATCACTTGTGTCTTCATCATGCTTTTGTTTGCAGGCTGTGATTGCACCCCAATCTTCCTTTTTCGTAGTTAATAAACGTGGCAGTACCTGTACTAGTAAACCTGGTAATGCTTTAACTTTATCCCCGAGTCCTGAACCTGCAGTTCGGGCTTTCTCTTCTGCTTCTAATGCTGTCCAATCTATCTTTTGGTCTCCCACTTCCCACTCTTTTTCTTTCAGTTTTTCATAAATGCCAGCAGGCATTAGCACCTTTAATATCGTCATAATATCAGGATAGGTGTACTCTCCCATCAGTAACATGTCTTTAATTTCTCGGTGAAAACCCGCTGGGTCTTTGTCATGACTAGGTACTACTTTCTTCATTTCTAACAATTCGATTTTTGTTATGGGTGTGTATACAAACACACGGTGAAAATTATTGTCTTCGCCTTTTATTGGGTGCACTTCTCGTAAGGGATTCTGTCTATCCATGTAGTACGGTGTTCCTTCTTTGTTGGGGGTCGAGAAAGGATCTGGGCTTACAAAAAGAACGTACTGTTTACGTGACATTAGTATTTCTTTAATTAACTTGTTACTAGAACCTCTCCATCTATTCGCGAGTAGTTCAGTTAATATATCAGGTAAGGGACCAGGATCAGCATGTTGGCTCTTATATAATATAAGAAGTTGCTGAATCATATAGATTCCAGCTAAACGTTGTTCATCTGGACTGAGGTTTAAAAACGTATGTGCACTATCCATCCAATGAACAGCTGACCTAGCTAATTCTTGTTCGTCCATAGAATCGAGGAGGTGGTAACCCCTTCGTTCTCGAAGTATTTTATCTGCGGCTTGAAACAAACGTTCGGGAGACTTCATATTTATTATAGGCGTCGGATAGGTTCTGCTATTGTTTGGACATACAGAGTGTATTGGATCAGAAAAACATCTAGTGTTATTACAGGGCCTTCCTCTACCTACATAGGCTATGGTGTCTGGCTGTCTTACGGAATCCCCTGATTCCGACGCTTCATCTTGCTCAAACTCGTCTGTTTCCAATCTTTCTTCATGTATTGTATTGTTTGAGTCCCCTCCCCAAAACTTCTAAGGTCTTACCTGATATTCAGGGGTAAAGAGCTTTCAACTACCCCATGTTGTACCAGGAGAAGCTCTGGAACAGCAGGACGCCAAACCTCTGACCCAGAAGAGCTGTAACATTAAGAAAGGTAAATGCATGAGAAATCAGGATGTGCAGCTTGGCACATGCATGTATGGGGGTCTTCTGTGTATTTCATATATTAACTATAGGATGGTATGAGGACTTCAACTCGACTGATAGAAATGTGTGAGTAGCAGATCCACTATGGAATTAAAAAAATTCTTTGGTTGCAGTGAGGTTGTTGGATATGCCTGTTTTTTCAGGCTCACACCTCAAATATGTTTCTTCTGTTGCTGAACCTGCTTTTGTTGGCATTAGCATTCTGTGCACGTTTTCTCTGCTAACCAGTGTTTAAGTACTTGTGATGTCTCCTAAAACCATGATACAATTGGCACATGCCTGGTTGATATAATTAATTTACGAGTAAGTCTGTTGTATATAGTACTACATGTACCCACGGCCTGTGAATTGAATGCTACTAGTGGGCAGCATCACTCATTGTGCCACCCACTAAAGTAACCTTTTAAAACATGTATGAAGCATGACACTGCAGCCTGTAGTGCAGCTTTAAACATTCCAACCTGGCAAAATAAACCTTTTGCCAGGCATATACCTTACGTTTTGATACTTATAAGTCACCCCTAAGGTAGGCCTTAAAGGCTCATAGGTAAGGGTACACTGTATTTAAAAAGTAGGAAACGTGGATTTAAGTTTTACATGTGTTATTATAGTTAATTTTCACTGCTGTAAGTTCTATCTCTCACATTGACCAACCCTTGATTACATTATTACAATTAATAAGTGGTAACATTGAATTGGGAGTAGATAGCGATATGCTGTTCGCTCTCAAATGAATTAAAATGTAACCCCTTCTATGCTCATGACGGAATGGTTCCGTCATGAGCATTGGTGCTCCTGTGCTCATGACGGAACCATTCCGTCATGAGGACAGGGGCACGAAATCCCTCTGCTGCAGACAGCAGAGGGATTTCCTTTTCTCCCCCAGAGCCTCAGGGCTGGGGAAGAGCTTCCCCAGCTCCCGAGGCCCCCTCCCTGGTTTCTGTGAAAGGACGATCAGCGCGCACCTCGTGCTGTCGTCATTTCACAGAAACCGAAACTAAAATGAACCTTTAGGTTCATTTCAGTTTCACTTTCTACCTGCTCAGGGGCTATCTCAGCCCCCTGAGCACGTAGAAAGACGGGAGAAGTATCATTGGAAAGGGGAGAATCTCCCCTTTCCAATGGTACCCATTGGATACCTGCTTGGGGATCGCCCCAGGAGGGCGATCCCCAAGCAGGGATCCACCCACTAGACACCAGGGAGGGGGGAGGGGGGAGAGGCCCCTTGGGCAAGGGCCTTTGCTCCCCCATATACATTTGGGCCAATATAGACTTTCTGCCCCCCCTGGGGGGCAGATGGGGCAGTAGCCCCTAATCTGTCCCCCCGGGGGGCAGAAAGCCCACTAGATACCAGGGAATCAAAAAATATATATAATTAGGGGTGGGGGCTGCCCAATATGGGCATGCCAATGCCCCCACCCCCTGGCCACAACATCTCAGAATTTCTGCCCCCCCTCGGGGGCAGAACGCCCACTAGATACCAGGGATTTAAAAAACAAATTATAATTAGGGGTGGGGGCTGCCCAAAATGGGCATGCCAATGCCCCCACCCCTCCTGCTGCAAAGATACAGTCTCTCTGCCCCCCATGGGGGGCAGATGGGGGCAGCAGCCCCCAATCTGCTCCCTCGGGGGGGCAGAAAGCCCACTAGATACCAGGGATTTTTTTTAAATTATAATTAGTGGTGGGGGCTGCCCAATGTGGGCATGCCCATGCCCCCACCCCCCTGCAAAAATGACAGCCTTTCTGCCCCCCTGGGGGGCAGTAGCCCCCAATCTGCCCCCACCTGGGGGGGCAAAATGCCCACTAGATGCCAGGGATTTTTTGGGGCAAATCGGAATTAGGTTGGGGGCTGCCCAAAATGGGCATGCCAAGGCCCCCACCCCTGCCCCACAAAAATTACAGCCTTTCTGCCCCCCTGGGGGGCTGATGGAGGCATTAGCCCCCAAACCGCCCCCCGGGGGGCAAAAGCCCAGTAGACGCCGGGGATTTTTTGGGGCAAATTTTAATTAGGGTGAGGGCATTGGCATGCCCATTTTGAGCTGTCCCCACCCTAATTAAAATTTCCCAAAAAAAATCCCCGGCGTCTATTGAGCTTTTTGCCCCCCCAGGGGGGCAGATGGGGGCATTAGCCCCAATCTGCATCCCCGGGGGGGCGAAAAGACCACTAGTCGCCAGGAATTGTTTTAGGTAAATTTGAATTAAGGTGAGGGCTGCCCAAAACAGGCATGCCCATGCCCCACGCCCTCCCCCGCAACAATTACAGCCTTCCTGCCCCCCCTGGGGAGCAGATGGGGCATTAGCCCCCAATCTGCCCCCCGGGGGCTAAAAAACCCAGTAGACGCCAGGGATTTTTTTGGGAAAATTTTAAATAGGGTGGGGGCATTGGCTTGCCCGCTTTGGGCAGCCCCCACCCTAATTAAAATTTGCCCAAAAAACTCCCTGGCGTCTAGTGGACTTTCAGCCCCCCTGAGGGGCAGATGGGGGCAAATTTGAATTAGAGTGGGGCAGCCCAAAACGGGCATGCCCATGCCCCCACCCCCTCCCCCGCATAAATTGCAGCCTTCCTGCTTCCCCAGGGGGCAGATGGGACAGTAGCCCCCATCTGCCGCCCCAGGGGGGCAAAAGCCCACTAGACGCCAGGGATTTTTTGGGGCAAATTTTCATTAGGGTGGGGGCATTGGCATGCCTGTTTTTGGCACCCCCACCCTAACTAGAATTTGCTCAAAAAAATCCCTGACGTCTAGTAGGCTTTCTGCTCCACCTGAGGGGCAGATGGGGGCATTAGCCCCCAATCTGCACCCCCGGGGGGCAAAAAGCCCATTAGACGCCAGGGATTTCTTTTAGCCAAATATGAATTAGGGTGGGGGCTGCCCAAAACAGGCATGCCAATGCCCCCACCCCCACCCCTGCAAAAATTACAGCCTTCCTGCCCCCACTGGGGGGCAGATGGGGGCATTAGCCCCCAATCTGCCCCCGGGGGCAAAAAGCCCAGTAGACGCCAGGGATTTTTTGGGCAAATTTTAATTAGGATGGCTAAAAGAAATCCCTGGCGTCTAGTGGACTTTCAGCCCCCCCTGGGGGGCAGATGGGGGCCAGAAGCCCACTAGACACCAGGGATTTTTTTGGGCAAATTTTAATTAGGTGGGGGCTGCCCAAAACGGGCATGCCAATGCCCCCACCCCCACCCACAACAATTACAGCCTTTCTGCACCCCCTGGGGGAAAGATGGGGGCAGTAGCTCCCAATCTGCCCCCCCCGGGGGCAAAAAGCCCATTAGAAGCCAACGAATACGCTGGCAAAGTGCCTAGCTGTAGTTTTTTAAACCTAGCTCTGCCCGCACTTAGGGAAACCTACCAAACCCACACATTTCTGTAGACTAGACACTCAGGGAATTCCAGGGATGTATGGCTTGCGTGGATCCCCCAACGTTTCCTTACCCAGAATCCCCTGCAAACCTCAATTTTAGCTGAAAAAATCACTTTTTTCACATGTTTTTGTGTGGCAAATTTGTGACATCACCGAGCTGACACAAATTTTCTACCACCCAGCGTTCCCCCTTATCTCCCGATAAAAATGGTGCCTCACTTGTGTGGGAGGCCCAAGTACCCGCAAAAGGCAAGGGCCCAAAACGTATTGAGCGACAGCAAAATTGCCTCTCACCAAATAACCTGGTTTTGCACGGGCGGTCGCCTGGGTTTTTGGCCCCGTGCTCGGTGGCCATCTTGGGAAACCTACCAAACCCATACATTTCTGAAAACTAGACACCCGAGAGCTTCCAGGGATGTATGGCTTGCGTGGATCCCCCAACGTTTCCTTACCCAGAATCCCCTGCAAAGCTCAATTTTAGCTGAAAAAATCACTTTTTTCACACATTTTTGTATGGGAAAGTTGTGGCATCACCGGGCTCACACAAATGTACCACCACCCAGCATTTCCCCAGGTCTCCCAGAAAAAATGGTGCCTCACTTGTGTGGGAGGCCCAAGTACCCGCGACAGGCAAGGGCCCAAAACGTTGTGAGGCGACATCAAAATTGCCTATCGCAAAACCACCTGGTTTTGCAAGGAGGGTCACCTGGGTTTTTGGCCCGGTGCTCGGCGGCCATCTAGGGAAACCTACCAAACCCATACATTTCTGAAAACTAGACACGCGGGGGCTTCCAGGGAGGTATGGCTTGCGTGGATCCCCCAACGTTTCCTTGCCCAGAATCCCCTGCAAACCTCAATTTCAGCTGAAAAAATCACTTTTTTCACATATTTTTGTGTGGGAAAGTTGTGGCATCACCGGGCTCACACAAATCTACCACCACCCAGTGTTCCCCCAGGTCTCCCGGTAAAAATGGTGCCTCACTTGTGTCGGAGGCCCAAGTCTCCTTGACAGGCAAGGGCCCAAAACGTAGTGAGGCGACATCAAAATTGCCTATAGCAAAACCACCTGGTTTTGCAAGGGGGGTCCCCTGGGTTTTTGGCCCGGTGCTCGGCGGCCATCTAGGGAAACCTACCAAACCTATACATTTCTGAAAACTAGACATGACATACATGAAATACATATACAAAACACAACACAAACTATTTTTTAGCTCAGGTTCTGCGCAGTTTAAACTGCAATATTATCGCAGTTGCCCCTGAAATTTTGACATAATATAGCAAGGGCAATAGCCAAATAGTGACCCTACTGAGCTCATAGGAAATTCTTGAAAAACAAATTTCTCTGGAACACTTAGTTACGAGCGTCAGTGGTAATATGTATGCAGAACACGTATTTGGCCACAAAGTAAGGCTGTTGATGCATTTCGAACCCTGAAAAGTTTCTTTAAGGGCTCTCCTCAGGACACAGAATGTTGAAAGAGCTGACATTTAACAAAAAACTCTATGAGTAACAACAAATAATAATCAAAACCTTCACACTTTTCTTTCTCTCATTGAGTACACACCCCAGTATACCTCTATCGGGTTTCTTCACTCAATGAATCACAGAAGGAAAGGCACTTTAAAAAACTTGAAAAGTACCACAATCTAAATTAAACAATGAGAAAAGAAACACATATCTGTGATAATCATCACAACCCTAGCGGCGTAAACAAACTCCAACCACCAATACTACTTCACTTACCTATTCACTCGACTGATTCAGAGACAAGCAGCTCCGCTCGGGCACGAAGAAGTGAAAAACCAGGAGTAATTAATCCCAATTCTTTGTCCTGCAGGATCACGTGGTAGGGCTCGTGGCTGTGAGTCTTTATAGGACTCTACCTATCTGAAGCTCTGACTTTTACACGAATCACGAATTTTACGGTACAAACTCGGGATTTACGGGCTTCTTTTTGTAGATGCAGGACTTGTAAGTTATTTAAAAAGTAGAAAACACGGTAATCTCATAAACCATTGTTTTATGCGCTGACGCACGCAGGCATGCTCCATGTATGAATGGTATTCGTACTAGCTGTCTCGTTGAGAACGGAAGATCTCACGCGTAATTCAGGACGATTTACGCATACATCTCCAAGAGCACGACAGCGTGAGAAACTTTCACCTCAACCCGGCCATCCGTGTGTGAATTAATTTATAACTTGAGTGGAACATTTGAAAAAAGTTAAAGCCATGTTGCACACTTACTCGTGTAGTTTTTGGAAGGCTCTGATTTAATCCATTGTTTGGTATCGGAATCCCAGTCGAGTGCGACTATTTTACGATTCTGGCGTGGTTAAAAGTTAGGGGCATATTATCAAGGACGGCGTTAAAAATTATCGCCGGTTTAGCGGCAGAAAACTGCCGCTAAAGCGGTGATAATGGACTTGATAATAAGCCCTTGAGAATTCCCATAGAAGCCCATGTTCTGGTGTGAACATGGGCTACTATTGGAATTCTCTGCGGCAGTTTTCTGCCGCTAAACCAGCGATAATGTTAACGCCGTCCTTGATAATATGCCCCTTAATGCGCAAATTAGATGTTACATGGCTCTCTTCTGCTTTGCAGAGAGCCTAAGCAAATTACACTGTATTCAAAGTTGGAAAAGGCTTCTGTTGATAATGTCTACCCACCAATGCTCCCAAAGCAGCAGAAATACTAGCCCCACCCTGTCAGCAGTAATACGTCTTCTGAAAACGGGAAGGATACTCTGTGCTTCAGGTAGACTGTCTGTCTGGCAGTTTCTGTTAAGGCCAGGACAGACCTAGGCCTGTTGAGGCGTCCTGCTTCTTTAGCCTGAATAATGCATGTTACATCACATGCTATTACATCGTGTTCTATTACAACGTGGTCATTACAGCTACCGGGGCCGATTCACAGAACTAACTTAAGACAAAATCCTAAACTTACTACTTTTGGTATTCACAGAAGTTAGGATTTTGTCTTAAATTTGTCTTAAGACAAACTTAAGACAGACTTAAGACAGACACTTAAGACAAACTTAAGACAGACTTAAGACAGACTTAAGACAGACTTAAGACAAACTTAAGACAGACTTAAGACAAACTTAAGACAGACTTAAGACAAACTTAAGACAAAATCCTAACTTAAGTCTGTCTTAAGTCTGTCTTAAGTCTGTCTTAAGTCTGTCTTAAGTTTGTCTAAAGTCTGTCTTAAGTCTGTTTTAAGTCTGTCTTAAGTTTGTCTTAAGACAAACTTAAGACAAAATCCTAACTTCTGTGAATACCAAAAGTAGTAAGTTTAGGATTTTGTCTTAAGTTAGTTCTGTGAATCGGGCCCTCTGCGTTGTTAGAACGCGATACTTTTACATCGCAAGTCATTAGATCGAATTGCTTTAGGGGGTGCGCTTGACTTAGGAATAGTATCATTTACAATTCCAACTCCAGCCTGCGCAACAGTATGGAAGGTGTTGGAATATATACTATTCCTTAGGTTAGAGCGCCCCCTTCAGCAAGTCGATCCAATGACTTGCGATGTAAAGGCATCGCGTTCTAACAACGCGGTTGTTGTAAGGACCGTGGTAATAGGAACGTGATGTAATGGCTGCATTGTAAACACTGTTTCTCCTTTAGCCTGCTTTGAAATAGACAGAAATAATTTTAAAAAGTGCATAAACAAAACTAAGGAATCGTGCTCTTGTGGAATCCAGTGCCTGAAAATGCTGAGGGGAAGAAACACTTACCAAGAATGGCATGAATCGAGAAGACCACCTTTATGTATCAAGGGCCTGAGGCCCTAAGAAAGGGCCACACTTATGGAACGAGAATTCGAGAGCATTAGCAGAAATCATGGGCACTCGCTGTAAAGTCTAAGTGAAGCTCCATAAAAGATAAACAATGTTTAAAAAGCAGCATGAGTTTACTGACATCTTCAAGCGCAATAATCGCAGGGTATCGGACTATCGCGACTGGATGATGGAATCAGGATCGCACCGACCTGCTCTCTCCACAGATTAAAAGCCAGAAAATATTTCAGTAACAGTAGCCCTTGAACTACTCCTACTCGTTATTTTCAACTATATATGTATGGATTGTTTCCATATTTACGATATTTTATCTCTCCCAGCTTGCTGATAGCATTTCAGCCCGCTGACGTATCATTTCATTATTCCTGACATTTTTTGTTAGGTGTTTCTTCCCCTCAGCATTTTTTAGCACTGGATTCCTTGTTTTGTTTGTGCACTTTTGAAAAAATATTTCTGTCTATTTCATGGGAACTTTATAGATGTTAAGGGTCTATGTGCTAGTATCAAATGCTCTTTGGTGGTGGTTTTTCTTACAACTAATTTGACCATCATTGGTTGCTTTATTGTGTTGTAATACAGCTTTGTTTATACACCATGTATTAGTTTTTGGTGAGACTCAGTGTACATTTTTAATTTCAGGTTCATGATCTAATGTGGCTTTCCTGATGAAAGCGCTCAGATCACGGAAAGAATCGTAGATTGTATGAAGATCCATCATTGATTTAAAGCCACCATATCGTAGTGCCTTATTTTAATGTTTATTTGTTTTTTTTGTATCTCTTTTTTCTATTTGTTTTTTCCATTTGTATTTTTAGGCTGACTACTGTCTTGCTATCTCTGTTTTTATCTAACCCACTGATAATAGTGTACAGGATTGATGGACCGTATCTATAGGGCAGATAGTGCCTGCCTGTTGTTTGATGTGTTGCATAAATAATCAACTTGTCAAATGTGTTGTTTTTTCTGTTATGTGACATTATAGAATATGTTTCTCCAAAAAGAAAAACACAACAAACTTTGGTTTTTAAGTCAGTTTGTATGAATAAAAACTTTTTTTATGATATTTGCTGGACACTGAGTTCTCTCTTAGTATGTGGTAATAATGTTTCCACACATTAGATAGATTATTAGTTGCCTAGGGATTTTTCTTGAACAATTGTATTTTCTCTGCCCTGGGAACAGATATCAGTGGAAGGGGGTCCTTATATTTGCATTCAGAGCACCTTCAATCAGCCCACTTCCAAGGGTCCAGGACTGGAGTGGCACCAGTTGGGAGAACAGGACTCACAGAGGGCAGAGTCCAGGTGCTGGGTTCAAGGTTGTTGGAAGCCTTTATGTCCCTGAGGCGTCTGATCAGGAGGCCAGCCAACTAGCCCTTGGAGTCACTCTGAGCAGCTGGGTTCAGAGATGCAGGTCTAGTCCCTCTTACCCAGACAAGAGGGCAGCAGGGCAGCAGGGCAACATATCAGGGCAACAGTACAATAGAGTGGCAGTCCTTTCATCAGGACAGCAGTCCTTCTTCCTGGCAAAGACTACAGGTCCATAAATGTACTGACAAGCTGGTGTCTGAGGTCCAATATGTATACCTGGTACCTCTAATAGGTTCCACCACTCTGAGGTGTCAGCCCCTTGCTCCCTGTCCAGTGAGAGTGCTCAGGCAGAGCCTTTGTGATGTGCAAGTGTGGTAGGTGATAGCTCCTCCCCTTTGTTAACTCAGAGTGGCCCATCTTGTCAGCACCAATGCACCCTTTGTCTCACTGAAATATACAATTACCAATTGCCAGCTACACACATTCATGTGACCCAGGATCAGGCGACAGGTACCAGATGCTTAGGACAAGAAAATGCCAACTTTCTAACCAACTATTTATGAAGAGAAGGAGTGCAACCGCTATCATTATTCTTGCTTAGCAATTTCCTTTCGTCCCAAATACGAGGTAGCACCCCAGAGGTTTAAGGAACATCGGATAAAATCATTGAGTGAATCTAAAGCATCACTGAGGAGACAGCATCACATCGTAGAACTTTGAGCAGATGATTTAAAAGTGGCATGAAGTTTGGACTGTGTAACATTCTATTGGAGAGGAAGTATTATCGACATCCAGAGGGCTGCTCAATACCTCATGAACTCTGTTTGATTTAAGTTACGATATTGTATTGATTTATGTATTATGCTATATATATGATTGTATGTATTTTCATGTATTTGATGCTGACATTTCTTTGTGTCATTATGGAGTTTTTCAGTTTCGTGGGTTCACGGTTTCCGGTAACTGTGTTAGTGCATTATGGGAGATTTAGACAGGAGCTCTTTTTCACGAGAAAGGGATTTAAAATAGGTCACAGGGTTTTGATTTAATTAGGGATTGATTGGGGAAACGTGTGCAAGCAGGCTTTAAATAAAACTATGGTGGGAGAGAGAGAAGTTAATCTTTTTTCGAATATGAAGGGAGACAAGCATACGTTAAACCGCCAGTAACGTTTTTTTAAGGTAAATGAACTCTGTTTGTTTTCTGTGGTTGCTATGAATAATAATGGGTTGTTAGATTATTTGTTTCACCTTTTGTGTTAGGGTGAGACTTTTTAGGTTTGTGAGGAAAGGGGGAGGTTAACGAGGGTTGTCAGGGAGGGGAGGTCATGGGTAAAACATATTATTTACAATTATTCAGTGTGCTTTGTTCTGGAGCAGCCGTTTAAGCAGTTCTTTCTTATTTATTACAGTAACCCTGACGAAGAACTTACAATAGTTTGAAATGCATTGGGTTTTTCCACTGTACCGGCTCAAAGGACAGTTGGCAACACATGTCTATGTTAAAGCTTGGATGAGCAGCATATGACATTTGAAAATGAGGAATAAAGCATTTACGTTCAATTTATCTGTCTCCGCAGTGTTCTATAAGCATGGAAAATATGGACTACTGAATTTGTTTTTCAAATGGGAACACTATGGATTACTTTGGTTAAGGTTAAAGTAAATAGTTTGCTTATGGAGGATGGTTTTCCTCGTTGCAGCAGTGCAGCAGTTGGTATAGTAATTAATGCACCTTTTTTTCAGTAACTTTCTAAAAGTGGCATTGTTTGAATTGTGACTAAAAATCTGACTTTACCGTTCAAGGGGGCTTTTAATTACAATTCTTTAGATACCAAATATGACCTGCCTACCTACTCCCAATTGGAAGTTACAGCAATTTTTTAATGTTATAAGGAAACTCCACTATTATCCTATGGGTGACGTAGGCCTTGCAATAGTGAAAAATTAATTTAAGAGTTTTTCACTACCAGGACATGTAAAACATAAATGTACATGTATATCTTTTTAATTACACTGCACCCTGCCCTTAAAGAAGCCTTATGTCATTGCTGTGCACCTAGAAACAGGGCGGTGTAAATTGTGCGTCTGTGCATCTCATGTGTGTTACCTTGTGAGAATGTACAAAATAAGATCTTACCTTGTGAGAATGTAAAAAATAAGATCAAGGCAAGTGCATAGATCAGGAGACCGAGAAGATGTTTAGGGAAGCTCAGGACAGTGCTCCAAGAATTGACAAGGCTCAGGACAGTACTCCAAGAATTAACAAGGCTCAGGACAGTGCTCCAAGGATTGACAAGCCTCGGGACAGTGCTCCAAGGTTTGACAAGGTTCAGGACAGTGCTCCAAGGATTGACAGGGCTCAGGACAGCGCTCCAAGGATTGACAAGGCTCAGGACAGTACTCCAAAAATTAACAAGGCTCAGGACAGTGCTCCAAGGATTGACAAGCCTCGGGACAGTGCTCCAAGGTTTGACAAGGTTCAGGACAGTGCTCCAAGGATTGACAGGGCTCAGGACAGCGCTCCAAGGATTGACAAGGCTCAGGACAGTGCTCCAAGGATTGACAAGCCTCGGGACAGTGCTCCAAGGTTTGACAGGGCTCAGGACAGCGCTCCAAGGATTGACGAGGCTCAGGACAGTGCTCCAAGGATTGACAAGCCTCGGGACAGTGCTTCAAGGTTTGACAAGGTTCAGGACAGTGCTCCAAGGATCAGGACAGTGCGCCAAGGATTGACAAGCCTCAGGACAGCGCTCCAAGGATTGACAAGGCTCAGGACAGTGCTCCAAGGATTGACAAGGCTCAGGACAGTGCTCCAGGAATGACAAGGCTCAGGACAGTGCTCCAAGGATTGACAAAGCTCAAGACAGCGCTCCAAGGATTGACAAGGCACAGGACAGTGCTCCAAGGATTGACAAAGCTCAGGACAGTGCTCCAAGGATTGACAAGGCTCAGGACAGTGCTCCAGGAATGACAAGGCTCAGGACAGTGCTCCAAGGATTGACAAAGCTCAAGACAGCGCTCCAAGGATTGACAAGGCACAGGACAGTGCTCCAAGGATTGACAAAGCTCAAGACAGTGCTCCAAGGATTGACAAAGCTCAAGACAGCGCTCCAAGGATTGACAAGGCACAGGACAGTGCTCCAAGGATTGACAAAGCTCAAGACAGTGCTCCAATTATTGTCAAGGGTCAGGACAGTGCTTCAAGATTTGAAAAGGCTCAGGACAGCGCCCAAGAACCAGAGAGGCCGACTCATGTTTAAAAAAGAGGGCAGCCTCTGCAGATGTCAAAATGGAATAAATCCCGAACGTAAGTCAACAGGGGGCAGCATGGCAAAGAGTTGGATCTGTTCATTTTCACAGGAGAACTTTGCTCCTCTTCTGGGAAAAATATTTCCACCAATATGAAATTTCTTATATTAGATAGAGTCCAAATTTAAAGACTAGAGACAGCTGTTTACTCCCCTAGCCTGAAAAATAATTGCCCCTTACAAGAGAGGGGGAAAGCAGCACATAGGTTTTATTGAATGCACTTTACCTTGTGGGTTTGTAGTAGCTCCCCACCTGTTGCAGGTGCTCCAACCCTGAAATAACCAACACCCCCTCTGTGAGATGGACTCAACACATTCTACCATGCGGGTGTAGGGATTCAGTTTGAATAAATCAAACTATGAGCCTGGAACGCGTCTTGTGAATCACTGTTGTGACTTTGCACTTGTAAATGAAAGAACTGGTCTGGTTAAGGAAAGCCTGGGTCTGGAATCACCTTTGTGAATCCCACACCTGGTGCTGGGGTCTTCTGCATACACCCTCCTAGTGCCAGTCACCTGTGCAGCTGAGACAAGTGTATCTACATCCAGCCAAGAGCTGCCTGCAGTGCTGTCTAATGAGGCGCCATGTGGCCTGCTTTGGGGCGCTTCCGCGTTCCTGCACGTGCAGTTTATTTCCTCGTTAATGTGGGCGCCTCCCCTGAAGTGAGAAGTCATTAGCAATTACACCAGCTGCTCCACTTCCCTCCAGCCCCCTCCACACTTCCGGGGCTGGGCCTAATTGGCTCACTGTGCGGCATTACTGGAGCTCCCAGGATTTCTCATGGACCTGGGTCCTCGTTAAGTGTGGCCAATGAGCTCTGAGTCTGCCCTGCCTTCATGGTAACCTCTCTATGAGACACATGTCCTCCCCACCTTTGACCTCAGTTCCGGCACCAATAAGATTCGAGATCATTGGGTAAACAGCGAGTCAGCATTTAAGATCTACCAATAACACTGAGGAACGACAAGAAGTCACAGTTCCATATCTGGTCTAAATTCGAAGTGCTGCTATAGGACGCTCTTGTCGCTGTGGTTTACGTAGATGATGTCAATCATTTCCTGGGCGTATCATGGGGAATAACCTAACTAGGAAGCAGGCAGAAGGTTTGTATTGCACACAGATCCCCCTGCTTGCAGCCTCCTTTCTTCACTCTTGTTTTTCAGGGCATTTCACCTGTAAATCCTTCCTTTTTCCAATGCAGGGCATGTGGAAGTGGTGAAATTGTCCAGAGTGTCACATCCGGTTAACGCGGATGGAAAAAGGGAATTTCGCCCATCAATATTCATCAGCTGCAACCTAATAGCCTGAAAGTAATCCAGGACTCCACGTGACACTCTCCCCCAAACTCGCCATCCTGGTTTACATTCCCATCACTGCTATCCTGCTCTCCTGTCTGAAACATCGGCTGCAAATCAAAAACTTGCTTTAGTTGTATTCAACAAAAGGTGCATATATCTTACAACAGCAACAGGCCCTTTTAGGGAGACCATTTTTAGATTGCACCCACAGACAGCTTTTAGCTGTAATTGCGGGAATTCTGCACTTACACAGAATATGCGCAGGAAAACAGGACCTCGATGTATAGGGGTTGTACCTTCCTACCACCTTAGTACCCAAAATCCCAAAACCGACTAGCTATAGTGTCTCATACGTTCTCCTACATAAACACGAAGCTACAAATGATTAGGCAAACAAGAACACAACACTACCGACTCTCTCAGGAATCGCAGTAGCAAGACATACCCTTTCGCTCACTCTCCTTACTTGTCCACAATAAGAATTGTCGGAGTCCCTGTACTAGTTCAAAATGTTTATTTTAACTATCGCGCTCTATAATGCAGTATACGAGCCACTACCAGTAGCATAAATTCAGAACAATTAGCATTGTTAGAATTCCATAGAATATAATGGGGGATGTCATCATAGACAGACAGCGGAAAAAGGACAATAAGGCCTAACCGCCCCCTCGCCCCCACCTTGGCTGCAAGAAGTTTTATTATATAAAAGAAGATCTCCGGGCTTTGTCAGCAGACCCCATACCTTAAAGCCTATATGGAAGATTTACTTCATATGTACAGCATAGCTTTTCTCCATGGAAAGGTCTCTCTCCAAGTGTGTGTTTGAACAACATGCATCCACGTGATATCAAAGCACAAGTTTCCAGCGGTGCAGCTGTGTTTAGCATGTTTTGTCTAGTTGCCAGGGACTGACGAGAGCAGAATAACAAGGGGCATTGTTCATCGACCTTGCACATCGTGTTCAGACTAAACTCCAGGAACTAGCAGAGAACGCGAAAGGCAGACAGTTCCCATGTGAAAGGCATAAACAGAGTCTTGTGAAATAAAGGCATGTAGTAACGTGCGCAAAAGCTGCATCATGGCAGCAGAGCTCAGGCTAACTTAGCAATTTCGACAATGACCCTAATGGCCGTATAACACTGTATGATGCTGAAAACCTGCTGTGTAAAATGCCAATACTGAGAGTGGGCTTTGATTCAGACCGGCTTATCACTGTTAGCTTTTCAGAAGAGGAAGTCCTAAAATTCCATGCCTAAAATGTGAAGTCATCAGATCCTTTTGGAAGACAAACACACTGCAAGGACAAGGAAAATCGAAGTCAAACTAGTATATGTGCCCAGTGGGTTCCTCCAGCCTTACATTTGAAGGCGCGGAAGGGTACAGACAACGCCGAGAGGTATCCAAGGAGAAGAACGTCAGTGGTCCAGAATTCGTCTGAGAATCCACCGCCGGAAGTGATATTTTGCAAAGACAGCTATCTACTCAAGACTTTAACCTCCTGGAATTTTGGAGGATTTCTTTAGGTTTATCCTGATTTAAAAAAGGCTCTCGAAAGGTCTCCTTCTGAGACTCTCAAGAGGCACTGAGTTGTAACGTAGTGCACTTGGACCACCAAAATGTGGTAAAAAACACAATTTAGGGAAGAATTGGACCCATCTCTATAAAGATAATTAAATGGCAATGCATTAACCATCCGCCACCCAGCCTCTTCTCCTATTACTTGTTGACTTTATGCTTGTCTTGGACCACATACAGCGCTCGCTGCCTTTTGGCTAGGGCCATACTATAGAACTAGTATGCACATACATGCACATAAGTATAAATTAGACCTCTTGTGAGAGGGAATAAACAATCTTCATGCTTATTAACAAAGTCACTGTACTCATTTGAGGAGGGTAGATCTAGTGGAGTTGAAAGGGAGGCATAATTCAAAAATGAAAGTCCTGCAAAACTGTGGTGCGCGGGGGCCCTTTTTCACAGCCCCCATTGCACCAGTGATAGTGATGTCCTTCGATACATGCACTGATGTCACAGTTTATCCAGAATTTCTGCTGCCTTTGTTAGTATTTCGTAAGGCTGAAGCCCCTTTGAAACACTGTCACCTCCCTGGCAATGGCTGCCCTGGCCTTGCGGCAGACGTGGTACCAATAACCCGTCAATGTACCTATACCGCAGTTATAGCCAAGGGGTCCCTTCAGCTAACCCCCCTCCCCCCACCCGAACACCCACCCATGACAGGACTCATTAGAAGAAGATCCGGAGCTGTAATACAGAAAGCGCTGGCGCCCATGCTGCGGCCTTAATCAAAGAGCTGGGATGGTGTGAGATGTATTTTACATCTCATATCATCCGAAGGAGAACATCACAGGCAGGGAAAATAACTAACAGCTAGCATGCAGGGGCATGAAATCAAGCGGCACATTACATCTCAGAATTAGCTCCTCCGCGGCTGTCCAGGTGAGAGCCTGCTGGGTCTATCTGATGTGTGAGCTCCAGCGTCTAGCCTGTGAATACTAAACCGAGGACCATCTCCTGCAAGCAGAGGAGCAGCAGCCTCTGGAGCAGCCCTGAGGTAGCCCAGGCCTGCAAGGTGCACTCTCACCCAGTCTAGCCTTCCTGCTCTCCTTACTGACACTGGCTGAACATCAAGGTGTTCTAGGGACCCAGGTTTGGACTAAAATGTCTCTACTACCTTATTTTTGTTTGATTGTGTTTATCAGAAGGCGACTATGTATCCCGAAGCAGCATCAGGCCCTTTAGGGAGAGCATTCTTAGGTCTCACCTTGAGTCCGCGGATTTAGCAGTGTGTTGTCGAAGACCTATTGCGCACAGTATTAATACTCATAGTGGACTTTGGGTCACTCCATTGCTTATCGCTGGTTGAGATTTTTGTCAGTCTCATTTACTTGCTTAATTTTTAATGGCTGTCTCTCCTCTTATTTTCCTCCCCTGGACAATAGCTCTTCCATATCCTTTTTGATTGGATGACTTTTATCCGTGCTCTTTTTATATTCACGCAACAACTTTTTTCTTGTTCCTCCGGCGCTTTGTGGGAGTCCATGTTGTTTCTTATGCTTGCCTGCTTTCATGGCAGACTTCTCTCACCACGCGCTCTCGCTCTAATTTCTAATTTAAAACATTTCTAAAGCGCAGCGTACACCATGCGGTTTCTTGGCGCTAGTAGGCAGAATCGGCAACTGAGGGAAAAGACAAGAGTGATAAGAATGAAGAGCTAAGCGGGGAAAGCCTAATTGAAGAGGAAGGTTTTTAAATCTTTGCGAAAGGAGAGGTACTGGGTAGCAGAACGGAGATGGTCAGGAAGGGAGTTCCAGAATGTTGGAGCCAAGGTGGAGAAGTTGGCCCCACCCCACTTTTTACGTGTGAAGCGGGGGATCTGAAGAAGGGACTTAGAGGAAGACCGGAGCTCTCTTGTGGGAACATAGGGTTTTATTAAAGAAGAGATAAAGGCGGGGGCAGTGCCCTGGCGGGCCTGGAAGACCATGCAGCCCGTCTTAAAAAGGGAGCGTTCTTTTACGGGAAGCCAGTGAAGCTCCCTGAGAAGGGGGGTGGAATGGTGATAGCGTGGGAGGCCGTAAACCAGCCGGGCCGCCTGGTTCTGGATCGACTGAAGTCTTCGCAGGCTGTAAGCTGGAATGCCATGATAGAGGGCGTTGGCATAATCCAGCTTTGATATCACCAGGGCGGCCATGATGATCTTGAGTGCCTGAAGGGAAAAGAAGCGGGAACAGAGCGGATGGTGCGGAGAGTGAGGAAACAAGAGGAGACCACGGAGCTGATTTGTGGGTGAAGGGTGAGCTGATTATTCATTTTGACACCCAGTGTTTTGACCGTGGTTGAGGGGGAAGGTGCGGGCCCAAGAGAGGGGGGCCAAAAAAGAGAGTTCCAGGGGCTGGATGAACCACCGGTGAGAACCAACTCGGTTTTATCCGGGTTCAGCTTAAGGTGGTTGTGGTTCATCCAGTCCCTGATGAATGTCATGGTAGACTGGAAATTAGAAACAGAAAGGGGAGAGGAGGACAGATCAAAGATGAGCTGGAGATCATCCGCGTAGTTGTACACGGTGACCTCCAGCTGCTGAAGCGCGAAGATAAGAGGGAAGATATAGAGATTAAAAAGCAGGGGGGAAAGAGAGGATCCCTGGGGAACGCCGCAAGTGACAGGGAGGGGAGTGGCAGAGAAGACGCCTAGCCGCACTGCCTGGGTGCGGTCCCTCAGAAAGGAGGAGAGCCAAACCAGGGCTGATCCCCCGATTCCAGCCGCCCTGATACGGGACAGTAAGATGGTATGGTCCACCGTGTCAAAGGCGGCGGACAAGTCAAGGAGGACCAGTGCCTGGTGTTTGTTATCATCCATACACTTTCTGAGGTTGTCTAGGACTGAGACCACAACCGATTCAGTCGAATGTCTGGGACGGAAACCGGCCTGGCGAGATGCCAGCCCCCCATTGGTCTCAATATGGGCGCTGAGTACCATGGTGACGTGGCGTTCCATCACCTTGCCCAAGAAGGGCAGCAAGGAGATGGGGCGATAGTTGGCCGAGATGGAAGGGTCCGCGCCAGGTTTCTTCAAAATGGGTACTATAGTAGCTGCCTTTAGCGCGGGGGGCACTACACCCTGTGCTAGGGAGCTGTTGAGGAAGGCGATGGGGGGTTCAGAACAGCAGGAGTAAATTTGCTGCAGAATACGTGCCGGGCAGACATCCGCCGGAGACCCCGACTTCACTTTGGGAAGGATCTCCAGAAATGATTCCTGAGAAAGGGGGGGAATGGAGGTGAGAGGGCATTGAGCGGTGGGAGGGGAAGGATCAACGAATGCAGGTGAAGGTGGTGGAATGTTGGCCTTGATGGTAACAATCTTATCCAGGAAGTAGGCGTTAAGTTGATCACAAAGAGGCTGGGAGGGGGGGATTTGGGGTAAGGTTCGATCTGAGAATGCCAGGTCATTCACTATGCCAAAAATTTCCCTGGGTTTATTTTCAGCGGACGTTATTTTTGCAGAGAAATGGGTGGTTTTTGCGGCGAGAATTGCTATTTTATATTTGGCCAGTGATGTGAGGAAGTGAGTTTTTGATAAAGGACAGTAATTTTTCCTCCATTGCCTCTCCGCCCGTCGGACGCTCAGTTTAAGCTCTTTCAGGTAGTCGTTAAACCATCTGTTGGAATCCTTAGGTCGACGGATGGAAATGCGACGTAAGGGAGCCACTGAATCACAGCCACCAGCCAGCCAGGTGTTTATGGCCTTGGCTTGAGAGGTAGATGATAAGCCGGAGAGGGTGGGAGTGGAGTTTCGAAGCAGGGAGGTCAGGGAGGGAAAATCCAGCTTGTTCCAGTTCCGCGCCCAGGTGTTTTTGGCATGCGGAGTTTTTGATACCGGGTTGCGGAGAATGGAGAGGGAAATGAGGGCATGGTCAGACCAGGGGCAGGGAGAGACTGCTGCCGAAGCCACTGGGAGGTTGAGGGACCAGACCTGGTCGAGTATATGCCCATGGGAGTGAGTAGGGACAGTTATATGCGGAGCAAAGTTAAGAGACAGGAGAGATTCAGTGAATTCTTTAGAGGCCGTACACTCATGTGGGTCTGAGGGCCAATAATTGAAGTCTCCCAGCACCAAGACCGAGGCGTAGTTGACCACCAAGATGGCCAACAGGTCTTGAAATGCCGGTAGGAATGAGGGCGAAGGCTGAGGAGGGCGGTACATTAAAAGGCAAATAATAGGAGGGGAGGATAGAAGAGAACGGACAACCAAAAAGTCAGCAGAGGGGATGGGGGAAAAGGGAAGTGATTGAAAGTTCAATTCCGACCGGGCGATTAAGGCGACCCCACCACCGGCCCTGCCTGCTGGGCGGTCGGCACGTAAGGCCACATAGGAGGGGGGTAGGGTGGCCAGGAGAACAGGAAGGGAGGAATCACAATACCAGGTTTCGGTCAGGAGCAGTAGGTCAGGTTTCTCTGAATCGAGTAGGACGAACAGCTCGTGGTGGTGCTTGACCGCTGACCTGGTGTTGAGTAGGAATACAGACAAAGGCGGGGTAGTGGGGTGAGGATCGGGTGGGAGGGGACATGGTGACGGGGGGTATGCAACGGAGGGTGTGGTGTCGTGGGGGAGGAAGAGGAAGAAGCGAGGCCTAATGTGGAGACGAGCCTGCGGGTGGGATCGGGAAGTGGCCAGTGGCCTTGAAGGGCGATGAGTTCTTTTGAGGAATAAGACATCATTTTGGCATAATGTCGTGCCCCTAGCCCCGTCCGGCCGCGGACGGGCGCAGACGGGCTTGCCTTGGGCGCGCCTTCGGCGCGCAAAAGTCGCGCCCGCTGCGCTCGTCCGCTGCGCTTCCTACTAAGACACATGCTTTATGCCGGTGGGTCAGGAGGTTGGAGGGGGCGTGGCCAGCCGAGGGGGCGTGTCTCGCCTCGCCCTCCGGAATGGCGGCTGAAGGCAGGAAATCGTTGCAGCGAGTAGCGCTGTTTGTGGGAAGCCAAGAGATGCTGGTAGGTGAAGATGCCAGTTAAAAACACAATATAAAAACACAATGGTTTTAAAAAGTAGTTTGCCCCTGCTCCCGGCTTTTCGCCTCAGGAGCCAATCGTAAATGCGACGCCTGGCACCGGCGCGCTCTATTTGTAGGTATGGCGGGGGGGCATGGCCAGCCGAGGGGGCGTGTCTCGCCTCGCCCTCGGGAATGGCGGCTGAAGGAAGGGAATCGTTGCAGCGAGTAGCGCTGTTTGTGGGAAGCCAAGAGATGCTGGTAGGTGAAGATGCCAGTTAAAAACACAATATAAAAACACAATAGTTTTAAAAAGTAGTTTGCCCCAGCTCCCGGCTTTCGCCTCAGGAGCCCATCGTAAATGCGATGCCTGGCACCGGCGCGCTCTATTTGTAGGTATGGCGGGGGGGCGTGGCCAGCCGAAGGGGCGTGTCTCGCCTCGCCCTCGGGAATGGCGGCTGAAGGAAGGGAATCGTTGCAGCGAGTAGCGCTGTTTGTGGGAAGCCAAGAGATGCTGGTAGGTGAAGATGCCAGTTAAAAACACAATATAAAAACACAATAGTTTTAAAAAGTAGTTTGCCCCAGCTCCCGGCTTTCGCCTCAGGAGCCCATCGTAAATGCGATGCCTGGCACCGGCGCGCTCTATTTGTAGGTATGGCGGGGGGGCGTGGCCAGCCGAGGGGGCGTGTCTCGCCTCGCCCTCGGGAATGGCGGCTGAAGGAAGGGAATCGTTGCAGCGAGTAGCGCTGTTTGTGGGAAGCCAAGAGATGCTGGTAGGTGAAGATGCCAGTTAAAAACACAATATAAAAACACAATAGTTTTAAAAAGTAGTTTGCCCCTGCTCCCGGCTTTTCGCCTCAGGAGCCAATCGTAAATGCGACGCCTGGCACCGGCGCGCTCTATTTGTAGGTATGGCGGGGGGCGTGGCCAGCCGAAGGGGCGTGTCTCGCCTCGCCCTCGGGAATGGCGGCTGAAGGAAGGGAATCATTGCAGCGAGTAGCGCTGTTTGTGGGAAGCCAAGAGATGCTGGTAGGTGAAGATGCCAGTTAAAAACACAATATAAAAACACAATAGTTTTAAAAAGTAGTTTGCCCCTGCTCCCGGCTTTTCGCCTCAGGAGCCAATCGTAAATGCTCTAGTGTTCTCCCACCACTCAACTTGTCCAGCTTGTCCATTGCTTCCCCCACCCATCACTGTACCTCTCTGCAGGACATTTAAAAAAATAACAAAATGGCTGCCATGTGAAACGTATGCACACACAAGTTTGGTGACACACATCATGATGCTGGGGCCATCATAGGGTCATGAAGCATGTGTGTGCATAGGTGGGAACAAGGGCATGCATGACCATCATTGCATTTTTTTTTGCTGATGCAAAACAGATTCGGCAGCAAGCTTTGGCAAAGCCAAAAATTGAGACCTATTGGCTTTGCCAATTTTCATTATCGTCGTACTGCCATTTCTTGACAAAATTCAAGGGATCAGGCAGTCTGTACACAACTGGACACTTTAAGTAAACTTCCCGGCAACTGCACACAAGCAACAACAAAAGAGTTGTCAAAGCAATTCTACCACAACACATCACACGGCCTAAACCACTCCTGCTGACACGTCACATCACGTTAGACAGACCATAGAAGACTTGGAAAGCGAACAGTAGGGCATCACGCGCCCGGTTCCCTACCAACACAGAATGGTGCCTCACATAATAAAACACATTAGTCAGACCTCCCACTTCACATCGTCACACAACACATAGTCACATGAAGTGTGATCACCACATAAGAGAACACATGAGTGACTGATTCACACACCCATAACAATACCCATAGGAACAACAAAACGCAAAAGCCAATCACATCCTACACACACACCTCCGGCTGGGCAATGGGCACCAGCCCATGAATTCATGCGTAAACACACACAAGGCAGACCACAAACATTCCAGGGCAAAAGCCCCGCGATCAAACCAACGTGCACCACGAAGCATCACTAAACACCACATTGAACAGACCGATCATTTATTCCATTCAATTCAATCACTTTATTTCGACATCAAGTCATACAAGTTTGCTTACAATATGCCCATGATATTGGAGTGGTACAATAACCTGTGAATCTCAATCCGAAGCCTGGTAGAATGGAATGTGCAACAGGAATGTTTCACATTCTGCCATTTCTGCATTCTCTTTGCCGATCTAACGATCCATACAATGTGTGCCCCACCCTAATAAAAGACAATACAATGAATCACAACAATATTCGGTTGTTGGCCTTGAATAAAGTGCTCAATCTTGCAATAAAATGATTTACACTTAGATACAATCAATGGTTGTTATCATTTGCCTTTTCCTCCAGTACCATCCGATAGTTCACTTTATAAAAACAAGAATAATAAATACAGCATAAAAATAATAAGACCATATTAACGAGCATCAGTGTATAGAATTCATCAGGTGCAATACAGCAATCATAAAACCGCAGTAAAAGCATCAGAACACAGAGGATACCGAATACATCTTGTGGAACCACAAATATCGCCTTCTTTAGAAGTTCGGGAAACTGAAACCTCGGAAATGTGGTTGAGGCTTCACGTAGTGTTCGCCCTCTGGACCCTGCCTCTAATGCCCCTCGTTTGGCCCAAGAGGTTTGCCATCGCACAAGCAGACAGTGGCCTGGCATCAGACTTCAGGCTCCTCGGTGCCACTCTGCAATTGTCAGTTGCCAGTAGCTTGCAGATTGGAGGACGCCAATTTTCTCTCTGCATCGCATACGATGGGGTCTCTTGATGCCATCCGCAGCCAGGACAGCTCAGAGCAACCTCTTTCCTCCAGTTCTATTTACAAGTAAAGTCATTCAGTGGCAGTGTGCCAAACCTGAACTGGATGTACAGTTTTCTATCACCGGGTGTGCGATGAAATCAAAAGATCCTTCCAGGGAATGATCTAGTTTGTGGGCCATGAAGCCTGGAGTGAGCTTCCCCCCAAGCCCCGCTACTCGTTTCCTCTTGAGTCACTCACCCCCAGTAGGCATTCTTCACATCACATTTCCAGGGGAGCAAAGTGGGATCATTGGCCTCCCAAATAGTCACCCATCCCAATGACTGTAAGCTGGTTCTTAACATCTCTCAACCAGCTGAATTTACTGGCTGTGTCCCTACGTTTTACATCCTCCATAGCACGTGCGGATGGCAAAAGTTCATGGGTCCTCTTAACACTCAGCCAAAGCAACAAAGGCCGCAATCTGGCTTTGGAGGCAAAAGAATGTCTGCCCATTTCTAGCTTGAGTGGAACAAAGGTAGCATCCCTAGGCTTCTTACAAATGTAGGCTACTTAGCTCCTCTACGTGTTCTAAGCCACATCATTCCACACCATACATCCATTGAAATGAAATCCAGTATTTGTAAAGCACACAAGTACCCGAGGTTGTCAAGGTGCAGGGGGGCGCCAGGAATATTAAGCAAGTTATTGCCCAGAGTCACATGGTGCTGGGCTAACCTGCCACCTGCACTGGGTATCGAACTGTGAACCCCGTGGTCTGGAGTAAGGCACCCTGGCTGCTGTGCTACACCTTTTCTACATCATAGAGCTCATCATTTTAGCATCACATACCTGCAAGGTTGGCCCAATCGGGCTGGTGTATGAAGGTCGGTGTTCTCTCCCTAAAACCCCAGACAAGTGTTTATGCTTCAGGACCATCGTATTAATATAGGGTTTCCATGACAAACTATCCGCTAACTTTAAGCCTAAGCAGTCATAGGCGCTGACCCTCTCGAGCTGTATGCCTCCAAGCCTTGGGTAACCCCAATAGGATTTGTGAGGGTTCAGGGCCATGAATTTGGTTTTAGTTGTATTAATTATTAAACCTTTAGTGTTGCAGAATTCTTGAAACTGGTTTATTTTTTTATTTATATAGAGTTTTATAGAGCACGAACCAGTTCCGTGAGGGTATCAGAGCGCTTTACAGGATTGACAGGTAGCATACAAAAATTAAAAAAAAACACAGATAGGAACATTTACAAGGAACAGGTGGTCTCAAGTCTCAGGGGTGGGGTGCCCAGAGGAGCCGGGTTGGAATCATTCGGGACAATCATGGAGAGGCGGTAATAAGAGGTAGAACAAAGTCGTTGAGGTGATTGTAGTGCAAGCGTCAGAAGAGGAATTTGCCCATTAGGAAGGTTTTGGCCTCTTTTTTAAAGCGTGCCAAAGACGGAAGTCTTCTAATGGCGGGCAGGAGTGAATTCCATATTCTTGAAACAGCCCCAGAGAAGGCCGGATTGTACTTTTTTTTTCTCGCAAGAGTGCTGGTTGGAGCACGAGGTCTCTGGCGTACCGAGAGTTTCTGGCTCCTCCGGATACCACGAGTTTCTGGGTGAGAAATGCAGGGGAATTAGAGTATAAGGCCTTGTGAGTGATGCAGGCCAGCCTCAGTTGGATTCTGGCCTTGAGAGGAAGCCAGTTTAGAGCTTTAAGATGTTGAGAGATGTGGTTTAGTAGTTGTTGTAACCCTCCAGGTGTTTTAGATACCAGCAGAGTATCGTCAGCAAAAAGCAGCGTAACTACTCCCCCCTCTAATGTAGGAGCGTCTGCCGATTTTGCACTGAGAAGTCGTACCACATTATTAATAAAAAATGAAAAAGGTGGTGGGGCCAATACGCAGCCCTGACGGACACCCTTATTAATGGAGATTGGATCAGTAAGCTGATCTTGCAAGCCCAAACGAACTCTAGCACTATTTCCTTTGTGCAGGCAAATAAATAAAACCACACTTTCCTCCGGCAGGCCTAAATCTCTAGGTGTTTGCCACAGATTCTCCCTTGGTACCAGGTCAAATGTCGTCTTGAGGTCTATAAAGGCTACATACAAGCTACCTTTCCCGATTAACACTGTTTTCCAGCAGAGGAGAAGAAACCGGAACACTTGGTCTATTGTCCCTATTTTCTCTCTAAACCCTGCTTGGAATGGGGACAACATTTTGTTATCATTGGCCCATTCCTGTATTTTGCCCAAAAGAGCCCTACTGAAAACCTTCTGTATTGCATCAATAAGGCTAATAGGTCTATAGTTGCTGGGAGAGACCTTGTCACTTTTTTTTAATACTAGTACAACTTCTGCTCCTCTCCAGGAATCTCGGATAGGGGCACCATCAACTATAGCATTAAATAGTATCTACATACATTGCGTCCAACCAGGGATATCCCAAAGGAAATGGTCACCTGGTATCCCATCAGGGCCCGGTGCTTTAGACAGGAGAATAATGCTGATTGTGGCAGAGATATCTTTCTCAGAAAAAAAGGTCCTGTTCGTTTCATAGTTCCTTCTAGATAGCAACATGGGTAACTTGGGCCCTTCACGATCAGAATACAAGTTGGAAAAATAGGTGTGCCAAGCGGGGAGGGAATTTGATTTTCTGGTTCAGCATGGCCTGTCTCATCGCCCGCGTCATCAGAGACCAGAAGTATTTACTGTCTCTGGATTGGCATGCATCCTTATGGGATTGCCATCTGGCTTCATCCCAGTCCCTCTTAGCTTTCCACAGTTCCAACTTGTAGGCCTTCCTGACATATCTTGTCACCTCTAGGTCTTTAGCTTAAACTGCTTGTAATAAGAACGATCTGTAATGTTTGCAAGCCTTATTGTACCATATCTGTTTCCTATTCTTAGATGACCTCAACATCTTGGCATGCTTTGCAGCTGGGAAGTGGTGGGCCTGGCCCGATTGATTGAAGAATCGGCAGTGGATACTTATTACTTCCACCATCGCTTCTTCTGCTGCCTCCAGTGCTGCAGCTTCAGCTGTGAAGGTCACCAGATCGCTCTTTATGCCCTTTAATTGCTCCTGGTCAGTGGCTAGCTTGTGCCGTTTAATACGGCGCCTATCCTTGGTGAGATAAAAAATTTTCGGTTACCAGCCCCTGAGTCTCTGACAAAACTTTTGAGGTGCCCCATAGTGGTAGCATTGATAGACAAAGAGGGTTATGGTCACTATCTAATGTTTCACCAACCACCATGCCTTTTACCATGTGCCATATCCTCAGGTCCAGCAAGATGTAATCAATATGACTTTGGCCTCCCAATCTATTAAAGGAGTTAGCCCCGGACTCGTCTGATTTAGTCCTGCCATTAGCTGACCTGAGACAGAAGTCTAGAGTCATAGCTTTAACTTGTAGCAATATTTGAGTCTACCTTATAACTGGTTTCAGGTCCGGGGGGACCATCCACTTCTTCTCTTCATCTAAAGCTTCCGGTATCTCATCCCTGTCTTGCGTTTCGAAGGTTGTATTAAAGTACCCTGCTATTATTACAGAAGGGAAAGAATTTCTCTTGCTCAATAGCTCCTCCAGTGATATAATGGTCGCTGAGGGTCGGCCCCCTCTGGTACCTCTCACATAAACATTACAGATGTCAATGATGTTAGCCATGCGTCCACTATGGCGAATTCCCATAATGTCTGGGTTATTCGCTGGTAGTTGTAGTATATTACTGCAGAGGCCTAGCTCGACCCATATTAGTAAACCACCCGCAGGATGACCCATTTGGTTTTAATTGCTGGTACTCAGAAAATAGCAAATCCTGCCTTATATACTGGAGTTATGCTCCAAGTCTCTTGGAATGAGCATACGTCAAGGTTCTCTATGAACTCATTCCAGTGCGGGAGCGATAACTTGCTCTTGACGCCAGCCACATTCCATGAGGTCATCGAGAACGATGAGGGTGCTTCCTCATTCATTTGATTGTTTTGGCTTGGCGTCGCATTGGTATTTCTACTGCTACCCACGGGAGTCGAGCCTTTTTCTGATTTATTCGAATGTGGGGTTGCTGGAATGGTGCAGTACAAGGTCCCAGCATCACCCCCTTGTTCCTGTTGCTCACAAAATAGCCAACAACTCTTGGTGGCTCTGTGGGATATGAAGTAGCCTGTAGTGACGTGGGAGAACCAATCATTACACCTTTATTTGCGCTGGGGTGGTGGCCATCAAATGTCCCACTGTGCACAGCGAGTCAATCTACCTCTCTCAGCGATGACTCAAGTGACAATCCCTTCATGTAACAAGTGGCCATCTGTAGCTGACCTGCAGATAATGGGCTATATCTAAATTGTATAGCCGAAGGTGCTGGTAAACACGTTCTGAACTCTAAATCTAATGGGTTTTCAGCCAGTCTTCCATTAACCAAAGGCAGTCATAGGAGGAATAGGGAATCTTGTGCCTTTTAACCCTGACAATATCCTCCCTGAATAGAGACCTACACCCTCTGACATGCCTTATCCAGTGAGTCACCTTATTTTTCAGGGAGTCTTCACCCTCAAAACCTGATTGTGGGGCTAGTGTTTGGACTTTGGTCATAAACACATCACAGGGGTTAGCAGTTGTTGAGGGCCAATCTGTGGGGGGGGGCAGGGAGGGGGGTTAAATGTAAATGTAAATTAGATACTTGTATAGCGCACTACTCACCCGCAAGGGTCTCAAGGCGCTTGTACGAATACCGCTGTGGAACCCATCCTGGATTTCCCTGTGAGGCGTCCACTCCTGGGCACCCCCAAGGTGGAGGCCAGGCATCCTTAGCGTTATGGGGGCCGTTGTGGAGATTAAGCAAGCTATTGCCCAGAGTTGCAGAGTGGGACTCCATGATTGGAATAGGCACCGAGGCGAGAATTATCAGGTCCGTGGAATTTTTGAGCCCAAGACCCGCCGAGGCGGGGAATTGAACCCTGGTCCCGGGCTAGACCTCTGCATCAGGGTCTGCCGCTCTAATCATTGAGCCACCCTTCTCCATACGTAAGCTAGCAGGTGGCCCAATAAACCCGGCCTTCCTTGGCCAGGTAGAGAACTCCGGCCCTGCTTCCAGCTCACCCCTGTTTGAATTAGATGGAAAGTTCTTTCCAAAGGTCCTGACTACTGTGCAATTCCCCTCCAGGGCAGCCTCATGGTTTAATGAAGAAGAAGACAGTGCAACCTGCCTATTTACCACAGATGGTTCATAATTTGTCCGGTTCACATGTTGATGAGACCAGTAGATCTGTGCCTTCGGACCCAGAGGTATCAATTTATTTAGGGCATTAGTTCTCTCATCATCCCCATAAGATCACCTATGGTGGATTTCAAAGCAGCTCTCTCTGCTTTTAATTCATTAACACAATCAAGGACGCTCGGAGCGGGGTCTGCTACGGTGGAGTTCCACGCCTCCACGTAGCACCTGAGGATCGTGCTGTAGCCCCTCCCCCCTGTAAGGCCTATGATGGCGCTCGCGAGATGTTTGCTGTTCCGTGCCGTAGCTCCGTGGATTTTTCCTCTGTCTCCGCTTACCTTCAGGTTCTGAACCGGAGCGTCCCTCGGATCCTTAGAGGCAGGAAAACGGAAAAACAGCGATGAAGCGGTGATATGATGATACGGTGATATGCTGCTGGGCGGAATTCTCTGAGGTTGTCTTCAGCGTTTGGTGTACCGAGGGAGACGTGGCTGACAGCTGTTCTTTGCAATCAGCTGCCTCTTCTGCTTAAGGAGGGAAAACTCACCGGCACTGGTACTGCTTCCACCGGGGTGGTAAGAATAGACCCCCCTTTGCTTTTGCTTTTGCTTCGGCCAAAACTTTATCATAGAGCGAGCAGCCACTGTGCTTTATCTGCCTGTATCTGCCTTTAAGCGGCTCTCTCCGCTAAAAGACCTGGAGTGGAGATTGCTTTTCTGGATTAGAGACCAGTGATAGGCGGTGATAAATGGTGAGCTGTGTGAATTCCCGGAGTTGTTGAATTTCCTGAATTTTTTTTAAGAGAGGAGAAAAAAAAAAACCTTACAAATATTTGAATTGTCCGTTATGGGGAAGCTATTAAACGCTCGTATTAAAGCTAAGCAACGCCGACAGCAGGCAAAGGCGGCAGAAGAGGCAGCGGCTAAATTAACAGATGGAGGTAACTCTAAGGAAGATGACTCGGTACATTCATCGGAGAGCTCAGAGGTCGAGGTCGAGGATGTACTGATAGGAGACGTAGCACAACTGAGTAAGGGGGACAAACCCAATGATCCACGTCCTGAAGGGCAACCTAAGACTCTTGAGCCCCCTCAAACTCCTCTACCGCCTCCGCCGTCTAAACAATTTTCTCTATTTGATAAAAAAACGTTTCTTCTTTTACCCAGTAAAGCGTCCTCTTTGAACTCGCCAGACCTGGAACTAGGTCAGATCCAGCCTACTGGTACAAATAAACTGAGTTTGGCTGTAAGCCCCCCTATAGGCTCTGCTCCATCTGCTGTTTCTATATTTGATTTAAAAAAGACAATATCTGACTTTGCGGATGCTAAAAAAGAAGAGGCTAAAAAAGAAGATTTAAGCAATACACCAACACAGTCCTCTGTAGTATCTGCTAAGGGATCAGGCGGGGTGGGGGTAGACCCCTTCGGCCCTTTGGTAGAGATGGACACAGAGACTGAGGGGGAAATGAGGATGTCCGTGAAGGATATGTTGAATCTGATCCTGGATGAAGTGAGAGAGATTAAGAGGTCGCAAAATGTCGAACTAACCGCGATTCATCAGAGACTGGACAAAATGGACAAGATCGAGGAATTAGTTTCCACTTTTCCAGCCCGCCTAGTTGAGGCGGAGGAGAGGATCTCTTCTTTAGAGGACCAAATGGTTGAAGTGAAGAAAGAGTCCAAAGATATTTCTAAAATAACAAAGGCCCTTGAGAATAAATTGGACGATTTGGAGAATTATAACAGAAGGTCCAATTTACGTATAGTCGGAGTTCCTGAAGGAATTGAGGGGTCAGACATGCTTGCATGGGTGACCACGTTTCTTCAACAGGTGGTGATACCGGAGCATAAAGATGATCTTACTATCACCAGAGCTCATCGGGTTCCTGCTCATCCATTTCCGAACTCTACTCTCCCGCGAACTATTCTGTTAAATTTTGCAGATGTCAGGGTTAAGGAGAAAATTTTGTCTAGGGCGATCCAACAAAGGCAGTTCCACGTGAATGCTACGGTGAAATGACGAATTTTTTCTGATGTGTCTGCAGCAGCGGCTAGACGTAGGAAAGAATTTGTTAAAATTCTACACTTATTTAAAGCACATGGGGCCCAAGCAATGATTGCACAACAATCGAAACTTAGAGTATTGATTAAAGGGAAATTCTATATGCTATCTGTTATGTTATGTTATGTTATGTTATATTGATTTATTATGCGCACAGCTACTCCAGCCAAGGAGCGTCCCGGCGCAAAGACAAGGAGAAACACAACACAACAGAAACGGGAAGACCTAAGATGAACAACTAAAACAAAAAAGTCTTAATGGCTCTCCGGAAAGAAAGCAGATCGTCTAACTGACGGATTTCAACTGGGAGGGTGTTCCAAATTAATGCAGCTTTCACGCTGAAGGAACGACCCCCCATCCGACTGAGTCTAAATCTAGGGACCACAGCAAGGGCCTGGCCCTGAGATCGGAGGCTACGGGTGGGGACATAGAAAGAAATAAAATTGGACAGGATTTAAGGGCCTATACCTCTTAATATTTTAAAAGCCAAGCAAAGGAACTTGAAAAGAATACGCTTCCTTACAGGGAGCCAGTGCAAGGAGCGGAGGACATTCGCCACCGGGCAAAATCTGGGTAGGCCAACAATGGCTCTGGCCGCAGCATTTTGAACCCGCTGTAGGCGGGTTAACTCGGCCTGATTAGCCCCAGCCAGAAGAGAGCTAGCGTAGTCCAGGCGAGAGATGATAGTAGCCTGGACTACAAGCTGTCTGGTTGGGGCATCAAAATATTTGAGAACTGGTCTAAGTCCTCTTAACAGACCAAAACAACAGGCTGCCGTTTTTTGGTATGTCCTATGAAGGTAAGGCCAACGTCCAACCAAACCCCAAGATTTTTCACCTCCGACACTGGGGTCGGAGTGGGGCCCAGCTCAGAAGGCCACCACTGATCGCCCCCTGATCTGACGTGGAGGAAGCACAGGAGCTGCTTCATGGAATCCAAAATGGCTAGTTTGGATATAAGATTCAGATATAAGATTCAGTACTTTAATATTTCTTGCGACAATCTGTATTATTTACAAAATGGCCTTTTCTTTGTTTTTGACATTGTGCATTGTTCATTAATTGAGGGGGGGGGCATGGTCTTGGGGCAGTCTTGGGACTGAAGGGGTGTAAATCCACGACACCTCATGTTAAGGGAAAGGTTCTTGTGGCGAGCATGGGTAAAGGGAGCTGGAGCTAGGAGGGCGCCACAGGCAGTAGAGGGGGGGTGGGTTTGGTAAAAAAGTTAAAATTGTAGTTCTTGGCAAAAGTCTTTTTTTCTCTCTTATTTCTGTTGCTTTATCTATTGTTAGAGATAAATATGTTTTTTTGTGGCGGATCTTGTGATGGACATAGATCAGGGTATAGATCGCTTAAGGAGGGTCTGGGGAAAAAAAAGAAGGGAAAAAAAAGAAGGGAGAAAAATGTGTTATTGGTTGTAAGCAATTACTTTAGTGACCATTAAATTAGGTTTGAAAATTATTTCTTTTAATGTGAACGGTCTAAATAATAATAAGAAAATGCGGGCAATAGAGACATGGATCTTGACTGAAAATCCTGCAGTTATACTTTTGCAAGAAACTCATATTCCTATCTTAAAAGCTGATAATTTCTCTATGTTCAAAGGGTGGGCCTCTTATCGGGGCTTTTCCTTTTTTTCTGAGTCACAAAGAGGAGTTGCACTCCTTCTTAATAGGAGAATGGAGGCAGAGATAATTCAAACTGAAGCGGATAGCCAGGGTCGGTGGTGCTGGGCCACATGTAAATTGAAGAATAGACCATTGCATATCACCTTTGTAAGCTTTTATGCCCCCCTGAATGACAGTTCTGCAATTTATGATGAAATGTTTCAGTCCCTACTGATGGTTGGCAGGGATATTGTGATTGAAGGGGATTTTAATATCCTTATGAAACCGAATTTAGACTCCACCACGGGTGGGAAAAAGCAGTCGAAACCTAAATCATTTCAGACAATCATGAATAATCTAAGGATTTTCGATTTTGTCAATTCTTGGCGTTCTATAAATCCTTATAAAAGGGAATATACTTGCTGGTCGGGAAGGTATAAGTCATTTTCTCGTATTGATTTTTTTCTTGTCTCTTCAAAACTTAAAAACCGGCATCATCGGTTTTTACATATTGGCTTTTCCGACCATGCGATGTTAGTTGTTGAGTTTGTGTTCGATAAAAGCAGGAACGTTCTGAAACGATGGGTCTTTAATAAATCTTATTTGTCTGATGAAATATGGGTTATTTTTCTTAAAAATGAGATTAGGGAGTATATCGAACGAAATTTGGGGACAGCCCCTATTCATGTTGTTTGGGACTCACTGAAGGCGTTTATTCGGGGGGTAGTCATAGGAAGGGACGCAAGGGAATCCGTCATTTTTAGGGACACAAAGAATCAATTGCAGCAAAAAATACAGGTTTTAGTAGATCAAAAGTACCACAATACCTCTGCTATGTTACAGAATCGATTAAATACCGCAAAACGGGAGCTGAGTGCACATTACTTTGTAAGAAGTGAGGACATTTTTTGTAGAAAAGTTAAAAAAATATATGAACATAGTAATTTCACGGGTACATTTTTGACTTGGCAGGTTAAAGAACAAGCTGCAGTTAATGTAATTCGATCTCTTAAATCTCCAATTAGTGGCGTGGATACTTCAGATCCGGGAGAGATAGGGGCAATAATGCTGTCCCATTATGAGAATATTTATACGTCACATCACATCATGGATCAGCAGAGATTAAGCGATTTTTTAGTTAAATATCGTCTCCCTTCCCTGTCTCATCTGGAACAAGAAGCAATGTCGTCATCATTTTCGAGTGATGAATTAGAGCTGGTAGTTAAAAGTCTTTCCTGTGGTAAGGCCTGTGGCCCAGATAGATTTCCGGCTGAATTTTTTGTCACGTTTTTTAGCTCTCTCGCTGAGCTTCTCCTTTTATTAGCAAATTCTATGTTGAAGGGTGGCCCAATTCCCGCGTCTTTTTACGATGGAACAGTGGTCAGTTTTTTGAAAAAAGGAAAGGAAGCTAAAGACCCAAATTCTTATAGGCCCATAACACTATTGAATTTGGATTATAAAATTATCACAAAATTGATTTCTATTCGTTTTAATTATGTCTCTGCGCAATTGATTCAAGCAGATCAGAATGGCTTTATTGCGGGCCGTCAACTCCTCACCAATACACATTATCTGATTGAGGCATTAGATTATTTTGAAATACGGAAGGTTCCGGCTTTAGTTCTCCTTTTAGATGCAGAAAAGGCTTTTGATTTGGTCGTTTGGGATACACTTTTCTTTATTTTACAACGTTTTGGTATTCCCCTTCAAATTATTACCCTAATTAAAAATTTGTATCAGGGGGCTAAAGCTCAGATTCTTGTCAATGCATCTATGGTGGGTTCGATTTTAGTGCAAAGAGGGACGAGGCAAGGCTGCCCATTATCCCCCGTCCTTTTTGCTTTTTTTATTGAGCCTCTAGCAGTTGCAATTAGAAAAAGTAAAGATATATCTCCGCCTATTGCTGGCATGGATAAGATTAAATTATACGCGGATGATATAATGTTGCTGTTGAAACCCGAGATGCATTCGCAAATACAGGTTTTTTCCGTTTTTACAGAATTTGAAGCTCTGGGGGGGTATCGAATTAATCAGAAGAAAACTGAGATTCTAATTTGTGGTAATATTAACATAAATCTTGAATTGCACCCAGATATTCAGACTTGTATTAACAACAGACCCAAAAGGTATCTGGGTGTCTATTTTTCGTCTTCAGTTCGTGATTTATATGCATTGAATTTTGAACCTTTAATTCAAAAAGTTTGTGATATGTTTTCACGATGGGATCCATTGCCTTTATCTATTCTAGGCCGGGTGGCATTAATTAAAATGTCAGTACTTCCCTTATTTAATTTTTTGTTCTCCACTATTTCTTGTTCCCTTTCAGGCTCTTTTTTTAAAAAAGTCGAGTCCTTATTTTCAGCCTTTGTCTGGGCAAAAAAGACTCCTCGAATAGCTATCAAAACCCTATATGTAGATAAGGAACAAGGAGGTCTTGGCTTGCCAAACCTAAAAGATTACTATTATGCATACTTCGCACAGTATCTCTCAAGATTTAAACTTTCAATACCCAGAGAGGCATTATTTATTAATTTTTTTTTTACTTAATTTGTAAAGAAACTAATATTTCTTCTCCACTTTCGATATTCAAATCACCTAAATTAGTTAGATATAAGGTTCTGAGTTGGTTTTTTAAAAAACGTGATGTTATGTTGAAAAGGTACTCACTCTCCCTCCTGAATTTAATAACTCCACTGAGCGATGCTGTCTCCAGATTCGGGATTAATATGGGATCAGAAACTATACATAACTGGGCCAGATCTGGGTTTATAACTTTATCGAACTTTGTGAAAGATGGTACATGGCTGACTCCTGATGAGATGGCTATCTTAATTTGTGGAAACTTTCTTCTTATGGGTTCATATGTTTTACTGTATAAGTCTCTGACTCAAATCGAATCAACGCAGAATAGTCAATTCTCACACTTAACAAATGATCTTTTCTGGTCCCCACTTTTTCAAAAACCCGGAAAATGGAGAAGAAGCTTAGCGCAAAGCAGGGAGGAGGATGTGAGTGCCAAAGCAATTAAAAAATGGCATAAGTATGAAAGGCTTAAATTGACTCATAATTCTTGGAAAACTTTAAATAAATGTAACTTTACGGTCCTGAGAGGTGCAAATTGGCGACGAATGCTTTTTTTTAGTAAGTGGCTTCTATATTATACCCCTGCAACTATTGCTACAATGTATAGTAGTGCGTCGCCTACTTGTTTTAGATGTACTCAATCGGACATGGCTAATTGGTCTCATATAATGGCCTTTTGCCCTAAAATTAAGATATTTTGGAAAGGAATGTTTTCTTTGCTTTCTCTTCATTTACATTTTACGATCACTAGTTATGAAAATTTAATTATTTTTGGATTTGATTCAGAGCTTAAATTGGGTGATTCTCTGGCGAAACTTCTGTATATAATCGTAGCAGTTGCTAGATCACTGATTCTTAAGTATTGGAAGACAGAAACAGTTCCAACTGTAGATGAGTGGTATCAAAAAATTAAGAGAGTCAGGAAAAGTGAATTTATATTTGCTCAAAGGATTGGGGCATTGCGTAAATTTACTAAAATCTGGGAATCCTATTTTGATTGAAATTACCTGATTGATTATGGTAACTCAAATTTGATGTTTGTTGTTAAGAATTTTGATTTCTATGGTTTTTTTGTATGCTCTCTGGGGATATACTGTATTGATTGTGTTGAATGGTTTGCCAAGTACTCAATAAAAAAATAAAAAAAATAAAAAAACATATGCCATACATTTACACTGATAGCAGGGGCAAGAGAACCTTTGCCAATACCAGTCAGTGGTCAATGCATGCTTTGCTCGACACCATACTTTGTCCATAGGAGAATAGTGTCAGTCAGGGCAGGGACCAGCTGAGAATGCCTACTTGTGGTGGGGTGCAAGTTCCTCACACATTGGCTAGTCGGGTTTGGTGTGGACTCCTTCAGACTATTTTAGTTTAAATGAGTAAAGCATCTGCAAATATGGTGGCCTCAGAAAGGGATGTGGGTGCCATGAAAAGTGCAGCTTCAGGATGTAGTGCAGACCGCCAAATGGAAGTCTCGGGGAAGTGGCCTTTAACCACCAACAGTGAGACCGCAGAGTCCTGAAGCCAACCAGCACCGTCACATCAAAGGGAAAATGCACCATATACTTTTCACCGTGAGGATATCTTGTCTCAACTAACTTCCTTGATGATTACTGTACAGATATTCCTCAACTCATCTGGGGCGAGATGTTCCTTATTTGCAATATTTTCTTCACTGCTCCTGTTTCCATCCTTCAGAGAGCCACTGACTCTGGAAACTGAGAATGGTTCCTGCCTCGAACTAGAACTTGGGGACATTTTTGAATGTTGACTCTGCAGGTTTTTTTGTGTGTGAATTCTGATTTCTGATGTCAAACCTTGAACATGTTTCCTTCCATTTCAGGTAAGGAATTTCAAGACAATATTTTTACTTTGGAAGTATACGTTTGCAAATGCAATCCTTCTATTAAACGTTGATTAATTTAAAAAAAAAAAAAAAAAAAAAAGGATGCTTGGAGCGGGAGCTGTGGTGTTCTTAATTTGTGTAGGCAAAGGGTTCTCAGTGCATCTTTCTCTAGTTTTAGTGGGGCTCTGCAAAGGGGCAAAACGATTGCTGCATGCAAAAGACGAATCAACAATGTCATTGGGATGTGAATCAGAGTGTGTTTCTGAGTGAATTGTCACTGCAGCTTCTAAATAGGTATTTGGCTGTTTTGTAGCTGTAGGGTCCTATACATTCTTGGGCTTCGAGAACATTCTAGGGATAGTTTGGGTTGTGCCGTAGTTTGTGGGATTAAGAGACCTATTAGAATTGAGCGAGCCCACCTCTATGCGATCCAGGACGCAATTGCTCCCTGGATGTCTAGGTAATTTCTTCGCTTTCTTGGATTTCGCTGAGCCTGAGCCACCTCCACCCTCCACCGCCTTCCTTTTAGCCAATGCGCAAGGAGGAGAGGTGCCGTAAATGGAAACCTTATCAGTCGGTCAGCCGCTGGACCGTCTTAAAATTGATGAACTTTGCTAGTCTTGGCAACCTCCCTATAGATAGTGTGTGGGTTTAGAGTACGTAAGTTTAAAATACCAGTACCTTGTAGTCCAATTAGCCAACGTTACGGGGGTGGCCCAGCCCAGCCTCTACCGGGCTCTGATGGGCACAGACAGGCCCATTCGTGGTCTAGTCTTTGCCCGGGCATGCACCCGGGCATGCCCCACTCAGCAGGGGACCAAAGTGGGTGAAATACGTGCTTCCTGGTGCCCAATTGCTGGTGTGGTGTGGCGCTGCTGCAGGTAGTGCTGTGGCTTATGGTCCGGCCCTCTCTCCTCAAAAACGGTCTCTCCCGTTCATTTATGTATTTCGGGGCATATATATGAGAGGGTTGCATCACGTTTGCACCTCACAGCGTGGTACATGCATGACACAAACCTCTAAATCAGATTTTTTTAAGACATGCAAAGCCACTTTCTGTGTCTTCCAAAATCTGGAGTAAAGCAATGCAGTTCAAATCGTTGCGTTTCTCTGTCCAGGGAAGGTCTTACTCTTACCCTGCACAAATCAAAAAAGATCTTCCTTATCATGACGCAAGGGTGCCTGTGATGGAGCCAGGGCTCGTATAAAAGAGACTTGCTCGGATGCAACCCTCTCATGTAACTCATAACACTGTATTAATAAAGTATTGTGTAAATTAACTTGCACCTCATTACATTTTTAGCAAGATGAAGCTTGCACATGTGTTTTACTAACAAGTTACCAGAGTAAAACTTAAAAAGTCTGCTAACGTGGGAAACTATACTGCGCATGCGTCAACTGCATCTACGCAGTATGGCGAGTCTTTGCTTGGAGGGAATTTTCTGCACCTGCGAAAACGCTTTTAAAATGGCTGCTTGAAAGCTCACATGCTAAGCATCTGCTTTGCTGAAACTAAAACATGCTATGTACTAAATGCTAATGCGGGGAGAGCTATTATAAGTAAATGGGGTTAGAGTAGAGATAGGTGGTATACGGTGAAATCATTTTATTTTTAATTTAATATGTTTTCTTTTGACCTCTCTACTAGTTCGCATTTGGGCCTCCGAGAGATGCTAATGGTTGTACAGCACTTGACTCCTCACACATGCGCAGTAACAACAAGCCGGGAAACCATGATGGTGTACTTGAATCTCGTCCAAGGCCACATTCGCAACATGTCCTGGGAACCTAGTGGACATCCTTAAATTTGAGCAAAAATAAAGCCACATGTATACAAAGTGTTGATAAAGATGTGAATACGGGTGGGAAATAAAGCTTGGGAAAATAAATTAATGGGCGCGAACATTGAACAAAGAACTAAAGGAAAGTATTAAACTTAGCATGGTGTGATGATCATCCCCCCTTTGCCTGTCCAATCAGAATTAGGGCTTCCAAGAAACGGAAACATTAAGGGGTGGTACATGCCATAAGAAAGGTATAATTGAGTGGTTTAGTTAGTTAGAAATAGCTTGTATTGCCGAGATGCTGAGAGACCGGGATGCTGTCCGAGAACTGAATAAATGCTGAAGAAGAATCAATTTCCAGACTTAGAATTTAACCCAATCAATTAGAAGAAGATCGCGGAAGAATCGAGGAGGCACATAATAGAAGAAGAGTGCGGAAGAATAGTGGAGGAAGATAGTGTCAGAGAGGGGTGCGACGCAGGCGTCGTATCTAGAAGAGGTAATCTATTCTGTCCTGAATCCTGTCCTGAAAACCTGTCCTGAAGTCTTTGTCACCTGATCTTTCCCAGGGGACCCTCCCAGCTCCTTGGCAAAGGGGTTGGTTTCCACACCATCCTAGGTAACTATAATTCTGCGTAGTATGTCATTGTGCTGCTCTCTCTATCTTCTCCTTTCTGAAGTACCGTCATTGTGAAATATCAATTTAATGTAGGTGACAGAGTAAAGAATTAATTTACTTTTCTTCCTTGGAGAAACGGAGTTTGCACTGTATTCTTGTTTGGCTCACATGAATTAACTAGATACAAATGTAAAACTTCTCCTGAGTCTGTGGTCATTTCAGGATGGTAAGGAATATAAATAACCCTGATGTCATTTCACGATTAACTAGTTCCAACTATATGGTCCGTTGATCAGAGGAAAGAACTTTTTGATCAGTGAAGATTAGTTCAATTTTGACAGGTAACTAATCTCATAAATATTATAAAATGGACCCCAGCGGTATTTACTAGCCAATGTGAAGGTGTGTGTTTATGGGCCCAGGTGAGTATATGGTGTTGGAGTACTTGAGGCTGGTAACCCGCTGGATCACCTGCATTGGCACTAGTCAGCTAAAAGGGCACCAGCTCAGGGAAAAATGCAGGAATGCGCCATATTGACTTAAATACGGTGCATTTCTGCCCTTTCCCTGCCACGCAGTGCAGTGCAGCAAACTCTAAAAGAAACTGCTCATCTCTACTCAGAGTGAGTGTAGATAGGTTAATGACTGTCAATTGGTTCTCACCCATTCTTCTGTTCTGGTTTGCCGCCTTGTTTTCTCATGCAACACAGTATTTTTGGCTCTGTCCCCCGTTTCTGTGGGTTTTCTTCCTTTTGCGTTGTCTCCGTCTTTTCCTTTGGGTCGTCTTTTGTGTGGCGCTTGATTCAACTGTAAACAAGCATTGGCATAGCCAATAGATCTCGCCTTTGGGACCTTATAAGTGTTTAGCCATGCACCAGTTGCATAACTAAATACTTATAAGGTCCCAAAAGCGAGACCTATTGGCTATGCAAAGCAGCCGTGTGGCCGCGAAAGTAAAAGTGATCGCGATCACGATCAAACATTAAAGCGGCTGCTAAAGTGAAAGTAATCGCGGTAAAGCGCGGCGCGTGCGCCCGCGCACATGCACTGTAGCTCCAGGCTGGCCTGGTAGCACTTTTTGGAGCCCTCGAAATACGTCTCGCTAGACCAGCGCATGCGCTGGGTCAGGTGAGACCTAAAAACGGTACTCGCAAGTGAGGTGAAAGGTAAAGTATCCTTATTAGACACACCCGGTTGTTCTTCGAGGTCTGAAGAGTAGATATCAGAGCCAGACTCTGAAGTAGCCAATTCTTTCTGCCTCAGAGCTCCAAGTTGTTTGAACTGCCTCACTGCTCCATCGGATTTCCTCACAAAGGCCAAAATAAGCCATTGGCGTAGTCTTTTTTATCCCGTAGAAACTTGTGTCCCTTTCTCAGTTTGATTTCCTCCTCATATTTATTAGGTCTCGTCTGTGTAAGGAAGTTACGAATTTCCCTCTGCTCCAGATGTTTGTCCAATAAATCTTTCACCTTTGTGATCTCATCCACTGTTTGCTCAGGTTCCATATTTGCATCTGTCGATAGGTAGCCCATCATGGTTTTACAGGTGGCTGCCATTCATTGTGACTCCCCAGACTCAAGCCGCGACAGCCATAGAAGCGAACAATTGCAACCACTCAATGATTTAATCCGGTTCACCCATTATACTCCATTTTATTCCAAGATTCTTCAATGATTTTCAAATTTACACAGAGGCAGACTGATTCCTCAAATGTCTATATAGTGAGTTCCACCCTCACGTCCGCGGAAGCCACTGCGAGTGGAGCGGCGGCTATGGTGGAGTCTATGAAAAGGTATGTAAGTTTTAATTATACAACGGGTGGCGCTGGCCGAAGGTGGCCCCAAAAACGCGCTTCTGCATTTACAAATCAAACCCTGCCGCAACACAAGACCTACTGCAACCCACTGCATGACAACACTTTGGGGGAGCATACAGTGCTCTCCAACTGTCTATGTGGCCTATGTAAAGAAGGAGTATACTGCCTTTTTCTTGTTTTCTTGGTAGGCATTACATCAAACTCCTGTTGTCAATTGATCACGCTCCTTTTGCTGCCTGTGTCTTTCGCTTCAATGTTCCCTTTAAACTGTTGGTCTTAGCTCACAGCCGCTCATTCCCTATCTGTGTGGTATGCATTGATCCAAGTCTGGCATGTGCTAAATCTCTATTCCTTCCACATTCATGTGCAGCTGTAAACTTTAAACACAGCCTTAGCATATCTGTTAGAGCTGCAGCCATGTTTCTTGCTCATGCTAACAATGCCCAAATCGCAGGCTTCTCATTCACAGCTTGGCGCCCGCGATGAGGAAGTGTTGATTAGCTCGCGCAGCCAACAAAGTTTTTATTCTTGTTACAACTGAAGTTGTCTTTCTCATGGTCTCAGCCTTAGACATCTGTGAACTCCTTTTGTTTACAAACTCTTGTGATCCTCATTGGAGCGGCGAACAATACATTTGTGCCTTGCCTTAGCTTACTGAGTTCGTCTTTATGTGGTTTTCTGGGGAACCCAGGTGGAACCCCCTTTCCACTTTCAATTAGAGTGTGCATGGATTTCTTTGAGAACCATTAGGGTTCCATCTTTGCATGTTTTCTGTGTCTGTAAGAATGCAAGCAGTGGGTATAACTCCTCTTCAGATTCTCAGACGTTCATTCACTGATGGACCTATTGACTCCACCTCTGGTGGGGCATAGTCCCTGAACGTCATCCTCAACATGCGCATAAAGACTGAATAATGAAGGGAGAGTGTTTTGATTTCAAAAAAGGCACTTTAAAAAAGAAATTGCCTGCTGGGCATTCTAAAGATATATCAATCTAAGGCAGAACAATTCTTGGACTAGTGCTTGCTGCATTGCCATTACTGAGCCTGAGCGCAGCATAAAAGTGGCAGGGCATGCATTGGTGTTCGATGTAGTTGACTTCAGACTGGAGGCTGGATGTTGATATATGGGCCCAGATTTTGTTATTCCTTATAGTAGCTTTGGACATCACAGACCCTGGAGCCCTTTAGATTGACTCCACGAGAGGGCATCCAGGATCTGGTAGGTGTTTGATCAAACCTTTTCTAACTTTGACAAATGAACCCTCGTCAATCGCAAGGCCGAGCCCTATCTCTGGATGCCAGAGGACTCTACACTCAAACCCATTTTATTCAACATGTGCATCTTTTTAGCACCAACTACGTGATTCTGTGCTTCTATATATATTAGCAATCCATGCAACACTTACATTTGTTTTTACATAGAGTACCATGGGGGAAGCCCCATCTTGAATTTTTTACATTTTATTGATACACCTACATTATTATTTTCTTTTAGTAGGTACAATCTAGCAATGATGGAATGGAATGTATCTGGAATAAATACCACTGGTTGAGATTAATTCAAGCATCCCCAGCTCACTGTGTGGTAGGACTCGCGCCGGACCATTCTCACTCGTGAGGAGCAACAGGGCCAGGGCGACCTACTGTCAGCGATCACTCCCCAGTTGTGATTCATTCCGCTAAGACTGAGATACTTTGTATGGTTCACCAACCAATACTGTTTGCCATTGTACAACAAGCCGACAACAAATACAACCAACAACAGCGAAAAACAGAGTGGTAATCGAGGTCTAACAGTCGCACACCCGTGAAATGAGAGGTGTCTCTGAGGCCGGAAGGAAGTGCCAATGACCTGGAAGAGAAGCCTATTTCCTGCCTGAGGGAGAGGTGTTTGGCCCCTTAAAATGGAGATATCTTGTGAAGTGGTGGATCTAGGTCAGCTGCTCTTCACCCAGGGAGTCAGTGCCTAAGTTGAAAAACAAAGAGTGCTGGGGCCCAACTCTCTGCTCAGAAGCCCACAGCACGCTGAATACTGTAAGGACGCAGAGTCTTCAGGTAGGCAAGTAAAACTTTGTTTAAGTCAGCGGAACAGGAACAACACCTTCTCACCGCGAGTCCCAACGACCGTAAACCCCAGCTCCAGATTCCTGCTTTTCTAAGGTTTTGTGCTTTCTCTTGGCACGCTGAGGCTCCAGACGCCCAGAGAATGTACAGAGGACCCAACAAATACTAAGGCTGCGCAGTCTTCAGTCCACCCTTTGCCTCTCCGATCCTCTCTGATCCACCACCAAACACTTCCAACCCTTTATCTCTCTCACGCAGGACCCTGCTTTCCCCTTTCCAGATGTTTTTTTCCATATTTCTCTTCCTCCTTCTTTCCCATCTGTGTATTTGTACCTCTCTAGGTCACACAAAGTGTCTGATAAGGAAATATTTGTGCCAGTCCCCAAAAAGGAGTACCTGTAGAACTGACCACCAACTACTGGTTCAAATTAAGCACAAGGCGGATGAACCTTTGATGATGAAGGATGCAAACCAATGTCTGACCCACTTGACCAGTCTGGAAGCCAAGAGCTAAAATGGGCTCACACAGGAAGACACAGACCTCCCTTCAGCCTTAACACAAGCCAAACCAGCTGGTGCCTGAACGTCTGCAGAAGCAGCAGGGTCAGCTAGAATAAATCAATAACCGTTGTGCACCTACAAAGTAAACTGACCTCTCCCAGCCCTCTCTCTGGTCTCCTGGACACTTTAATATCAATCAATTGCAAGTCCTTCTTAGGGTAGGTTAAGGGGTACCTGGTCCTCTCACCTGTATTGAAAAGAAGCAGGAAGACCCAAATATAGCAATTACTCGAGTTGGTTTAAAAGAAGGCCGTAATTGAAGCATGAGGAAGACAGATTGTTGTAACTTGGGTTTGTATGTCATGGCAGGGTATTTATGTTAGCATGATGTAATAGTGGGGGATGTTTTCTATTGGTTGATCCTATGTTCTATTTGAGAATGTTGTAATGTTTGCCTTTGAATGTGGGACAGTTGGAGCACTTCCTCTGGGCCCTTTACATGTGTGTTCATTGCTACCCTACTTTCCCAAACAAATTATTACAAGACTGAGATGCTGGAGGGATGTCATCTTTGATATATTGGTGACGGGCTAGCTAGAAAGATGAAGTGATTTATCGCCATTTCTTTGGACTCTCCTATAAGGTACTGTTTCTCTTTTTATGTAATTTTAAGGCCCCCGGGGATATTTCATAAAGGGAAAAAATTGTCCAAACCTAGTGAACCGGCGTTCAATGATTTTACCACTCCCAGCGGCTACACTAAGGGCCTCATTTATGAGAAGTGACGCCTCACTGCGTGAAAGCAGCGATGCGTCACTTCTTAGTGTGCCCTCCTTGCAACATGATGGATGCATCATATTTACAGTATGATGCATCATGTCGCAAGGAGTTACAGATACGTCAGTATTTCTGATGTTTCTATAGGTGCAAAAATGACGCATTGCTGGAGTGTGTCACAAAAGTGACGCAACTCCAGCAATGTGTCCTTTCACATGGGGCTCATAAAAAAACCCTAAGTGTGCACTTTAGATTTTTTTTTATGCCAGCGGATGCTTGTTTACACTCACGACCTAGTGAGCAAGTGCTGGATTCTCTGTTCTACATCTGTGCAAGCAGTGGAATCCCTTGTCTTTCTTGAGCACCTCACGGACCGCGAGCCCTCTTTGCTTACTCGGCGCGAGGAACGCGCACAGACATTAAGGGGATTACAGAGCCACACAGACAAATTGCATAAAAAAAGGAGATTTCCAATTTATGGAAGTGTCAACATCGATTGCCACGCTTTAACAAGGACACCAGGGAGAATTTTGTGTCAGTGACAACAGCAACTGGCACACTTTAAAAAAACAAAAAGTTTGGCAATGTTAAGAAATATTTCATGGGGCAACATGCTAGGAAGAGAAGCGTAAAAAGTTTGGTGGAGGCGCATACAGCGACCGGCACGCTTTAGATGAAACAATAGTGATTCTAATTTCTATTAGAGATCATTTGCAGTGTTTACCTGAAATTTTAAGGGCTGTGCATTTCTTCATACTTTGATTATAAATTAAGTCCATCATGGTTTCACCCCTCATGGACTCCGTGATGCCGCCCGCAGCCTCTGCACACAGGCTCCCTCGCCTGCGACTACTCCCGGTAAGGAAACCCGATACCCAAAGCCATCTCTGCATCCGTCACCCCAGGTCAATGGACAAGAAAACCCCAGGTGCCCCTACATCCCGAGCATAGCAAGATTTGAACCTCCCTGTTCATTCAACACGACTGGGCATCCAGCCAGAGCCTGCAGCCTCTTTTTGCAGTGAACGATCTCCATAGACAACCATTGGGCTCCCGACACAGTTTTGCACCCTGCCTCCGGCGTCCTCCTGGAGATTGGTCTTGTAAATTGCTGTACCATACCTGTTTGCAGAACTTGTTCTTCCTTTCATAGATAACATTGCAGAACTAAAAAACTTGCACTGTGTCCACTTTTTAAACTGCAAAGAATTTATATTTAAAAACGTACTTACCTGACCGATTTTTCTCTGATGCCTAAACACATAAAAAGATACTTGCTATTTTTATGAATTGATGTGAATCTCCTTCTTGAGTTGTGTGTTAAGCCTAAGGCTGCTCGACCAAACTACCCCCTAACAGAGCACCATAGCAAGCTCCGGTCCACTCATAGGGGAACCCTTGGACTCTATACACTGTATACCAGATTTTTGATATATCACATAAAGAGCCAGCTTTCTACAACCATCAAGTGGTCTTGGATGAACAATCACGTCATCTCACTGCTTTCGTCACGCCTAATAGAACTTTACAGTTTTACTGCATGCCATTTGGACTAGCCTCTCCAGCCTCTGTTTTTCTGAAGCTTATGTCTAAGATATTTTCAGAGATGAATCATGTGATTGTTTTTCAAGAATATATTCTAATTCATACAGATACATGTGAGACATGTGACAGAGCTGTGGAAAGTGTTTTATCTGTTTTGCAAACCAATGGAGTCACTGTTAGAGAGGACAAATGCACATTTTGTGTGAATGAGATTGAATATCTGGGTCATGTGCTGTCAGGTGAGGTTGTGAAAACCAAACCCAGTATTGTTGATGGCATTGTCAATGAACCTCACTCGGCTGACAAAGATAAGTTACGTTCATTTATTAGACTGTGAGTTTTACTCAAAATTCATTAAAGTTTTTCAGAGCATATGGAATGCTTTTGAGTATTGTTAACAAAAAAGGGAGCCGAATGTGTATGGACATCAATGTCAGAAGAGTTTTAAATTAATTAAGAGATGCATAGTGGAAGCCCCAGCACTTCAAGAATAGGTTGAAGAGTGTGAAACATTTGTACCAGTTGATGTGAACTATGGTACGGGGGCTGTGTTGTCACAGGCACATGGAGGAAAATAAATCACCATTGGTTTTGTTTCAAGGAGAATAAGGAGAATGAGAGATGTAGAGACAAAATATTCAGTAATAGAGAAAGAAATGTTGGCTTTTGTGTGGGTATGGAAAAGTTCAAACCATTCTTATGGGGAAAGATGTTTTGCTTAAGAACATACCACAGGCCCTGGTAGATATTCTTTCAGGAAATACAATTTTTTTTAAACAACCATAAGACTGGCGAGACTAGCCAAACAATGACTAGAATTTTGCTCTCCCAGTTATTCATATTGCAGGAGAAAAAACCGTGAGAGCAGATTTTTCATCAAGGATGCTAGTAATTGTAGAGTTGAGTGAGAAGGAAGTTCAGGATGAGATTGAGGAATGTACCATTGTTAGTGTGGAGAATTGTGTTATTTGTTCTTACATGGCTGCATGGCATGAAACTATCAGAGGAGAAGTTATATTGAGTCAAGTCATGAAATTGGTGACTACAGGTTGGCCGAAGGAAATGGTAGTTGAAAAGTAGGTGCAACCTTTTTGCAAGGTGGCACATAATTATCGATTGAGAATAATGTGTTGATAGGAGGAGACAAGTTGATTTCTCCTGATTGCTTCACATAAAGAATTTTGGTAACTGTCCACTCAAGTCATTTAGGAGAGACAGCCACTAAACATAGGATAAGGCATGATTTTTGGTGGCCTGGTTTGGGTTGTGAAGTAGAAGCACTCGTAAGAGGGTGTGTGCAATGTTGTACAGTGATAAACACTTCATCACGGCCACACCCCCTCCCATACCTGTGGCGGGTCCAGAAAAAATCTGGCAGGGTGTTGCTGTGATTTGTTTAGATCCATTTCATGTGTTAATCAACCATATGAAATATTTTATTGTTTTAGTGGATCATTTGTTCAGGTAGGTGGAAGTAACGGGAATATCTGAAACTAACACAAACGCAGTAATTTGCGTCTTTCAAGAAGTGTTCGATACGGAAGGAGTACCAAAAGAACTGCTAACACATAATGGTCTTCAGTTCACTTCTTCCAGTATGACTGAGTTCCTGAATAGATTGGCCATAAAACATCTACGCACACCTTTGTATTATATCCTAGAAAATGGTAAATTGGCAAGGTTTAATAGTGTTGGTGGCATGCATTCAAAGCGCTATCTGATCCAAAGTTGATTGGAAGATTGTTATCAGAGAATTGTTGTGGGCATATGGTACTACTCCACGTTCGCTGACGAGTAAGGTACTATTAGAATTAATGAGAGGTAGAAGAATGACGCCATTGTTGAGTCCATTTTAGAAAGTTAAGGCACTGGATCAGAGATGTGATGTGGAGAAGTCTTCACAAGAGGCTAAGAATGCAAGTGATAAACAAAATGTTGTGAGGTGTGAGAGAGAGATGAGGTTAAGAGGTAATAGAAATTGTGCCAAGACCAAGTTCAGTGTGGGTGACTTTGTGCACATGAAGGATCCTGTTTTCCAGGAAAAAGGTGCTTCAAAATTCAGAGATCCCATTCCTATTATTGAGGGTAGAGGTTAAGCAGTAAAGGTATCAATTGGACAATGGTAAGACATGTCTTTCTTATACAGAGTCAATGAAATGGATTTGATGAATAACATAACAGTCAAGAAAGAACAAACCAGAGGGCAAAGGTTTCATTAAACTTGATAGCAGTTTGTTGGACAATCAATAGTTAGCACTACACAGGGGTACCAGAATTAGGACAGTTCCTTTTAGGTTCAAAGATTAGCTGTCAAATTATTTTACTCTTCAATGTGGTTGTCAGCTTTTTTATTAATGGTTTTCATTGTATCACATGTATTTGTTTGTGTCTTGTTTCTGTCATTTGTTGTTGTCCTATTATTTATATTATTACGGTCATCTTTTTTCGGCATGATTCGCAGGGCGTTTCTCATTGTAATGGAGGGATATGTGTGGTGACTAAGGTTTCTATGTCATGGTTGGCTATCTATGTTAGCGTTCTGTAATAGTGGGGGGTGTTTTCCATTGGTTAACCATATGTTCTATATGATAATTTTGTAATGTTTGCCTTTGAATGTGAGAGAGTTGGAACGCTTCCTCCGGGCCCTTGACATGTGTATTCATTACTCCGCTACTTTCCTGAGTAAATTACCAAAAGACACTGGGCCCAATTCACAGAACTAACTTAAGTCAAAATCCTAAACTTACTACCATTTTGGTATTCACAGAATGCACTTACTACTTTTGGTATTCACAGAATGCACTTACTACTTTCAAAGAATGGATTTACGACTACTAACTTTATGTCCGCACTTGGGCCGGAATTCTCGCACCCGGAGCGGGAATTCCGCTTACGGGCTGGAATCTCCGCTCTCGGGCCGAAATCTCCACTTACGGGACAGAATCTCCGATTCCGGACCGTTATACATGCACTGTGGCCGTTGATCCTTTTCCTCAAGGGTAAACACCTGTCCAAGTGCCCACCATCCCCCGCCATGCATCAGATGACACACTGCAGCCAATCCCAGCCCTGCAACATGTATGAATGCAATGCAGACACACACAAACCCTTTCAACATGTCACTGAATGTGTTTGTTGCTCTGCCCCTTGCCATGTGGCAAAACTACTTGAGAAGGAGGAGGAGAGCAAAGAGGATCTTCAGACTGAGGATCAACCTATTTGGAATGTCCAGCCAAGATGTAAGGGCCAGGTACCATTTCCCTCCAGAAGTCATCTTGGATATGGTATGCGAGTGGGAGCTGGAACGTGACTCTGTGACCTGCTGCTCCCATGCAATACCAGCATATCTCAAGATCCTTTCTGCTTTCCATTTCTTTGCCACTGGGTCTTTCCAAAGGGTCTCCAGTGACCATGTGAGCATTTCCCAGGCAAGCCAGTCGCGGTGCCTGCATCAGGTACTGAGATGCATCACTGCTAGAGCCCACAACCACATACAAATGCCCCATACACTGGCCAGGAGACAAAGGGCAGCACGAGATTTCTATCTCATTGCACACTTCCCACGTGTGCTGGGTGCAATTGATTGTACCCATGTGGCCCTTCAGCCACTCCGCCGCATTGCACACATCTTCTGCAACAGACACCAATGGTATTCCATCAATGTGCAAGATGTCTGTGATGCCAGTGGGACATTCGTTGATGTGCATGCAGTGTTCCCAGGCAGTACTCATGACAGCTTCGCATTCCGCATGTCACCTCTTGCCCGGCAGATGGCTGGGGGAGAATTTGGCAACATGTGGCTACTGGGTAAGTACCAAGCACTAAAAATGAGGGATATGTGTTATTGAAATGTCTGAATGCCACCCAACATTAACCATTGTATAATAAGAATCATAAAGCTACATACATGGCCCAACAGACACTGCACATACTAAAGTATAGATCATGCCCTGTGCAAATCAAAGAGGGAAATTTAACCAACTGCCCTTTCTTCCCACCTCAGGCGACGCTGGGTATGCACTCTCCCCACATCTCCTCACCCCTTACAGGCATGCAAACACTGTACCTCAGCGTAGGTACAATAGGGCAACCATACGGACTAGAGCCATCATAGAGCGCACTTTTAATCTGTTGAAGTCGCGATTCAGATGTCTTCAGATGTCAGATGTCACAAGGGGTGTACTGCTGTACTCCCCTGAAGTTGTGTGTAAGATCATATTAGCCTGGTGTGTTTTGCACAACTTTGCTTTAACGCATTGCTTACACATACCTCTGGAACCTCAGCTAGCTCTGAATCTGGGAAACCGAGCCATTGCACATAGCCGAGGTCAGAGTATTCAAGTCCGTGATCAGCTCGTTGCCACATTTTTCACATGAGCAACCTGTAGTGTCATGGACATAATGTAGTTTGCTGTCTGTTGTCAATGATGAAGCTTGGATATACACAACTGTGTCAATAAATTCCATCATGAGACTACTTTGCAAGCCACCCTAACTGCATGTAAATCACAGCTGTTGACAGTAGTCAAAAGGTTGATTATGCCTCAGGTCATGTGCCCATGTCAGCGATCAGTGTGGTGGATGTCCCTAAAAAATCTATTCATGCAGATGAAAAACTATACATGTTCTGAGAGACCTACTGGACCTTATGAGGATGGGTCACTTAATCACAAAATGCCATAACCATTGCATTCTCAGGCCTGTGCCCTCAACAGATTTGACTCCCCCACAAATGATGGGCCCACAACGTGGGTGATGATGTCATGGGTGAATCAGGCACCATGTACAGCACTGCTCCACCCCAATGTTACGTAACACATCACACAACTCTTATAATGAGCACTCAATATGGACTACATGTACCATGATGCAAAGAAGGAGAAAATGAAACTGGGGTTGGATGTTGTGTCAGCCCCCCCGTCCGTGCAGAAATGTCATTAAATGGTCTGTTCCCCCTTTTGTTACATGTTTATGATTCTCACCTGCACTGTCATTTCAGGTTTTTCCACAACAGAACAGCAGGATGGCAGTGGATTTGATTAGTGATTGTGGATGGATCAGGATGAATACAAAATGGCTGCCAACAATTTCCTGTGATGTATTTCCTGTCTCCCACTTTCAGTATAACATTTCCTGTATGAAATAATATGTTCTGGGTCATTTTCGGAGCATACGGCCTGAAAACGTAATTTCCAATTTTGGACCGTAATGCCCGGAAGCGGACCCGCTCGGGCCTCAATCTCCGGAAACGAACCTGAACACATTATTCCATACAGGAAATGATTTACAGGAAGTAAGAGACAGGAAATATATCACAGGAAGTTGTTGACATCCATTTTGTCATCCTCTATCACAGATCAGATCCTCTGACATCCTGCTGCTTTCATCTAACTTATTTTCCCCAAAATGGCTGAGGGTTATGAGGAGAAAGCACCCACTTTCACTGAAAGGGAATTAGACATCTTAGCTGAGGGGGTGCTGTCCAAATATCCTCAGCTACATCGGGACCCAGAACACTAGCTGAGCAATGCAGCCCGGGCCAGGCTGTGGGCCAACATCGGGGAGCGCTGCAGTGCAGTGGGAGTCCACACCAGGAGTGCTAGGGCATGCCGCAAGCGCTGGGAGGACCTAAAACGCTGGTCCTCCGGAAACGAACCTGAACACATTATTCCATACAGGAAATGATTTACAGGAAGTAAGAGACAGGAAATATATCACAGGAAGTTGTTGACATCCATTTTGTAATCCTCTATCACAGATCAGATCCTCTGACATCCTGCTGCTTTCATCTAACTTATTTTCCCCAAAATGGCTGAGGGTTATGAGGAGAAAGCACCCACTTTCACTGAAAGGGAATTAGACATCTTAGCTGAGGGGGTGCTGTCCAAATATCCTCAGCTACATCGGGACCCAGAACACTAGCTGAGCAATGCAGCCCGGGCCAGGCTGTGGGCCAACATCGGGGAGCGCTGCAGTGCAGTGGGAGTCCACACCAGGAGTGCTAGGGCATGCCGCAAGCGCTGGGAGGACCTAAAACGCTGGTCCCGGCACAAGGCTGAGGAGCTGGTGGGCCTGTCTTCCCAGCTCAATGTGCATCGCCCTCGCCTCTCCGCACTGTACAGGAGGATCCTGCGAGCAGTTTGGCCGACCCTCCATGCTCTGCTGGAGGAGCATGAGCAGCAGAGATCTGGTAAGTGCATCATATGCAATCTGCGTCTGGGAGTATGATGTGAGTCAAGACAGTGCTGTACCATTGTGTGCCCCATGCTCCCATTCACCTATTCCGTGTCCATGCAGCAGTCATCAAGAATAAAAAGGCACACTGTGGCATATGGACTGTACAGGGCAGAGTGCATTTTGTGAGTTGTAGTTTCTTCATGACAACTAAGTAAGTAAATGAGCCACACGTGCATTTTTTTTTAATTTGCTCTGCCAGCACCACTACCAGTGAACCAAGTGTATCATAACTGACATGTGCATTGGATGAGCAATGGTACAGACCCTGTCCAATGGGTGCATGGCAGGCCAAAGGCTATTGGATGCTGTGACTTGCATTGCATTTGTTGAGTTTGGGTTTTAATTGAGACAGATCATCATGTGCCATGGAGGCAAGACAGACTTTGAGATCCCTACCTCACTCTGAAGTGTTTCTAAATTTGCAAAGTGTGTCCACTGACACACGTCTTACCCTCTGTGGCTTGTATGACATTTCACATGTACAGGTAGCTGTCACAATGACCCACCACTGGTCACCGGTGTACTGCACTACCTTATCGGTTACCAAAGCCAATATGTGCCACTGGATTGTCAGATTTTGTGAGGGGACATCAAAAGGCTAGACTCACAATGTAGCAAAACAAATAGCCCAGACCCTATGTGGATGTGTGACCCACATTCGGCATTTGTCTTGTCCTATACAATGCTACACAGCAGATGACATTTGTCCAGACGTAAAAGAGCTGCGACTACATATCACTGGACTCTCTCTGGACTCTCTCTGTTCTCCTTTGGTGGACTCGTTTTGGAACCTGCACATGTAGCAGTGGCAGGACACACAGATCACTAGAATGTCAAAGTTGAGGGTTGGCCAATACAGTTGTGTAAGTCACAAATATTCACGTGAGATGTCCATGTCAGACTCAACTCAGGAGATGACAGAGAACATACACGTAATGTAAGCTCATAAACACTGACAACTGTAGAGTGTGATCAGAGGAAAACAAAGTCTGACCTTGGCTCATCTATGTATGTGTCTCGTCCTGAATAAAACAATCACTACATCATGATTTTGCTTACATTTCAGCAGGCACAGCTGGCCAAATGGCTGAACAGCAGGATCAGGTCTGGAGCGGGAGGCCATCAGTGCGCCGGCGGCTACGACCTCTTTCGACCAGTGAGGAAGAAGAGGATGAGGAGGGACCCTCAACATCTGGAGGCAAGGGGATTGCGCCCACCCGGACTGACAAGGAACACAAATCTGGTGCTGCAACCCGGGTGCAGGCTGTGGACATTGAAGTGAGGGGGGAACCCGACACCTCTGGCCATGGGGTGGTGGAGTGCTACTCTTCCCCAGACTATTCACCTGTGGGTTCGGTCGAGGTGTCCCCGGGGCAGGCCAATACACAACCTGGGCCTGCCATCAGCCCCTCTTTACCTCCAGAGGCCCCCATTCCATCGGGGACTCCAGCTGCATCCCCTGCAACCAGTCCCCCTCATCGTAGCATCCTGCTTGACCACAACATTGGCTCCGGACCTGAGGCACCACATTCCTCCTCTCCCAACCCGGCCCCTCCCTGTGTAGTTCCTCCTGTGGCTGTGCCAGAGGACTTGAGGTGGATGTGTGAGGGTCAGCCAGACATGTCCGCTCGCATCATGCTGCAGGTGTGCCTGGAGATACGCATGATGCAAGCGGAGATTGTCGGAGCTCTGGCCATCCTCACCACCAAGGTCAATTCCCTGGCCACAGCCATGTCGTCTGTTCTTTCCTAACTCCCTCCCCATACCACCGTCAATGTCTCCCCCTGTCTGTTGGCCCTCACTGTTTCCCCCGTACCCCTCGTGTGTCCCGAACCCATGTGGTGCCTGTTCCTGCACAGGCCAGCCGTGTGCCTGCATCAGGCTCAGAGGATCTGGACATTGTGGTCGTAGAGGATGACCAGAAGGACACTTGACTTTTTGACTGATACATCTTTGTGTAAATAGACTGGTTTCCCTGATGCTCCCTGACATGTTATATTTTTGTTGCCCCACCCCAATCCAACTTTCCCTCGCCGTCTGCATTAAGATCATCATTTCTTTTCCTTTCTCCCTTCCAAACGGACGGTTGTTCTTATAATCATACATAAATATATTTGAGGAATCCTACCTATTTTAAAAAAAATTTGACTTCATTGTGAATGTCTGGTACAGAAAATGGACACGTATCTGGTGAGTGATCTGCTATGCACATTATGGCTTGTTGCAATGATGGGTTACACATGTAACTGTGTCACACACACACATACCTCCTCACAACTCCAGGCCACCTACATCGTTATACAGGACATGATACACAACAGAATCTTACTTGGGAAGATCTTTACTTTTTCTGTACACATATTCACAGTGGTCAATTTGTTTTTGGGATATTGTCAATGGCGATCGTGCTTGCGACATCGCAATTTCGGAGGTGATGATCGCTGTGAGGGTTCAGGTCGGGCTTGTCGCCTATGTGTATGTGGGTGTTGTCCATGTGCCTGTAAAGGGTGACCTACACGTGCAGGGGCCGATGGTGTATGCACAGTTGGTGTTTGTACAGGTGGTGGGAGTGCCTGTACAGGGGTTGCTGGTGGTTGTGCAGGTGGTGGGAGTGCCTGTACAGGGGTTGCTGGTGGTTGTGCAGGTCGGTGGGAGTGCCTGTACAGGGGTTGCTGGTGGTTGTGCTGGTGGTGGGAGTGCCTGTTCAGAGCGCCGGTGTGGATGTGTACCTTTGCTGTGGTCCTGGCCAGTTGGTGGTACAGGTGTGTGGATGTGCTGTCCTGCAGGCAGATATGATGGCTCCCCTCCCTGCGTTGACCGTGAAGGGAGACTTTGGATCACTTTCAGCATGCCCTCCATCATCTTCATGTCCAAGGCATGGTGTCTTGCACTCTCTTCTCTTTGGATGCATGTCATGTCTCTCATATTCCTGGACATGTCCTGTCAAGTTCTATCCATCCTATCCAAAACATGGCTCAGTCTGTCCACCACCTGAGGGAATTGGACCATGTCCTGCAGGGACTCAGACATGTCTGACAGGGTAGCCCCTATGGCACGAATGTCCTGCCTCACATCTGTCTACTGTTGGAAGAAGTCCTGCTCCCACGGACCTCCATAGTCAGGTGCAGGCCCTCTCTGCAGGTGTCAGCCATGGATGGGACCAGCAGGTCCTACAACCAGGGGGGGGGGTGGCAGGTGGAAGCCTATGGGCAGGAGAATGGTGCCCAGGGGATACCTGCACCACAGCAGGGTTGGTACTTCCCCTAGATGGTGGAGATAATGCCAGGGATACACTGTATAGGGAAGAGCGTGTAGGGGAACCACCATGTTGGTCCTGGACGTGAGGGCTGTCAGGGAGTGATGTCTGTGTTGGGTGGCGTGAGAGCTGTGGCTGGTTGACTCTATGCTGGGGACAGGCAATTGTTTGTTTTGGAGGAGGCTGACGAACGTTGCTGGGCGTAGGAAGTGATGCCGTGAATGATTTTGGCAATGTGGTATGATTGCTGTCAATGGCATCCGAATTGTCATCCCCGGAGTGGATGGACATATAGTCGCAATCATCTTCCAAGTCTTCGTCCTCAGTAACTTCCTCCTCCTCTTGCGCAGTACTTTGCTGCCGACATTACTGCCTGGAGGATCAGTGGATTTTCCCCTCTGATTGCCCGTTGGCCTACACTGGTTGTAGGTCCATCATCCTCATCCTCTTCATCCCCTGGAACACAGAGGTTGCAACCGTGTTAGTGATTAACCTGGTATTACATGTGGTAAACTGTACTTTGCATCAACAGATGAGGGTCATGTGACCTGGTTAGGGTACCACCACAAATGACAGCTTACACCATAGCACTGAGGTGTTACACGGAGATGTACATAATATAAGCAAACTCACCAGCTCCAGCCACAACTTTCTGTCCCTTCACGATCCCCCCTGATGTCAACTGCTGAACCTGTCTGCTCATTGATGTTGTTGACATAGCTGTCCCTGATCCAGCAGCTGTAGAGGGAAGTGACAACATTCTCAATGATCTGCATTACTAATTGACAAACAAGCACATGTGACACTCATAATATGTATGTCACTTTGAAAACAACAACTGCTGATTCCATACAGAATGGGATCTTGATCTTTGTCATGGCTCAGTAACCTAAGCTAGTGACACACTTTGTGCCAGAATTACCTGATGGACAGGTGCGAGAGGGTTTCACTGCTGCAGCCAGGATGTCATGCATTCCCTGGGATGTTGTACACTGTACTGGTGTCAACCTGTCAGCAGCTGTGATGAGACATACATGTCCATATTTCAGTACAACAGATGGTAGCTATGAGCTAACATGTCATTCTCAATACCCATTGACCGGATAATCCAGGACAATTTGCGGCATGTTTCCCTCGTGGACTTTACATGTGGGCCCCTTCTCACATGCAGCATTTGCCAGCTGTTACCTCCACCCAGCACTGACATCAATAAGATGACACATCAACAGACAAACTTGAGTGAGAAGGTCACTGATATTTCAAGGGAGGGGATAAATGACCCGGACTCCTCCGCATTACACTGATTTCACCTTCACCGTTAAGACCAATAGGTTTCATGAGTGTAATGTTGTATGTTGACAAGTCAAAAGGTGTTCATGTGTGAGATGTACAATAGTCAGGTACATAATGTTGGCATATGTGCTTCTCTACCCAAGAAGTCACAAAGCTCATTTCTGACTGAGAGAACACAGATTTCTTATGTCCATCCTTTGAGTGTCCTCGGTTTGCATACTCTATTTCCAACATCATGGTAGTATTTAGCTGACAACGGATGGTGTCTTGTACAGCAGACATCCTAACCTCATATGTCAACCACTCACCTATATAGTGAACACGGTAGAAGAGGAGGCAAGCAGAATGCAACATTTGGTAATGATCCCACATTGCGGCTAAGTTGAGAAGCTTTGATGCTTTCCGCCTGCACTGGATTAGCGTGTTACTTTTCAGCCAAGTGATTTGAAAATGTAACTGCATGGAGATTCAGCTTAGCAGCCCATACACCATCTCAAAGGTACACAACTGGCATCAGTGTGAGCCTCATCCATACCAATTTCAATATGATTTTACCCTAGATATTTTGCTAGTGAGTTTTCATATCATTTAATTACAAGCTTGTTTTGTTTTGGACACTTCATATGACACATTGTACTATTTAATGTTCATTCTGCACTCACTTGGCATACATTTTGTGTCATCCTTTCATTAGCCACCAAAGCCTGATCTGGTATGTGATTAAATGCCATATGTGAGCATATTGTGATGCAGGACAACAGTGTTGTACAACACATACAACATACGGTGGAGAACAAAGGCACATTTAATGAGCATTCAGGTTCCTTATTATAGGGTTTACTGACCATGGCCCAGCACCGGCCCAGTGTGTGGTCCTGGACCAGATGTCACAGCCAACCTTGTAGCAGAAGTCCGTGTGTGTCTTTGATTCTGGGAGGTCCTCATTGTACCTAAAATGAGAAGTGTGTTGGCAACTTTACATTTCTGCTGCCACATGTGATGCACTCAATTTCAGGCCCAAAGGATAAGCACAAGCAGTTGCGGGCACCACCATTGCAGAAGTGTGTTATACTTAATATCATGAGTGATCCCACATATAACTTAGAATGGGCCCACTACCTAGAAGCGATGTATATCAAAATGACATGACTCTGAATCCTGAGGTAATGTCCACTATCGTGTTTTGTTGATGACCAACAAACAGGCCATCCAATGTAAGAAGTCCATGACCAGCTGGGTGGATTGGGCGATTTCATATATAGTGAAAACATTATAAATTGGCCAGTGGATACATTGTCAATACTACTGACAACGGTTGCTCACTTCTTGTTCATCATTGTCATATTTGTTAACATTGTAATTCTTGATTATGTCGACAGACACTATTACAATATAGTGGGGACACCATTTTGACTTGTTGTGGCACTCGATTGCAGGATTGAATTCCCAGGTCTGGGACTGTCGGAGGAATACATGTTATGTTCACCAACTACAAAGGTATGATGAGCCAAGACACATTATATTTTATCTTTCGCTATTCACATATGTCATTTGCTAAAGGTGAATGTCCATTGACAAATCCAAAAGTTATTAAGCTAGTTTTTCATCTCTGGTTACCTTCCATATTCGGCCACTATATGTCCCTCTGTTGTCTCCTGACAATGTATGCCTTTTGACCACCTCTTGATCAGTTTGACTTACCAGTTTGTGAGGGTGGTATGCCTTGCTCTGGATGATGTTGTTTCCTCCTAGAAGATGCAGGGACCTCTGCTACTGCGGTTGTGTGTGCTCTGTCTGAATATGTCAATAGGTGAGAAGAGAGAAAAGTAACCAAATGGGAAATGTACATGTGGAACTTTTCAGGCATTTCCCCATATCTTCTGCATGCTAACAGTGTTGTGAAGTACTGCCGCAGACGGGTCAGGTAAGTGCAGTGGGGCGTTGGGGATGTAATGGTGTGGCAGGGTGGGAAATGAATGACGGAATATGTGAATGACATACTTTGATCAGAGGATTCTCTCACCTCCTGCTTTGTGATTTTGGCTGGCACAGGTTGAGTTAGTTCTTCGATAATTTGTGGCAGATTTACAGGCCCCTTGCAAGACATTTAAGACGCCGTTGCATCACTTCTGTGACACAGCGGCGGCGGAAACCATGTGCCACGTTGCGACTTAGTTACAATGTGACGCATCTAGGGAGATGCGTCACGTTGTAGAGCGCTGCGCAACAATAAACCTGCGTCAGGTTTATTGTAAGCAGGGTGGGCATTCCTTTGTGAAATGCCTCGTAAAAGTGATGCAGTGAAATCTACAAGATTTCACGGAGTCACTTTTCAGAGGCCGCTGCGACTAAACCTTATGCCTGCTTGAAGCAGACGTAAGAAGTGGCGCAGCACGTTAGGTATGGGCAGTCCATGAACATTGTTGGAGTTGTGTTGCACTTGCGACACAACTCCAGCAAAGTACCGCCCTTACGCCATCAGAAGTGACACACATCTGTCTATCCCTGCGCCACGGTGCGCAGCATTGTAAATACGACGCATCCGTGGCAGCGCAAGGGTAGAATTGCGTGTCGCATCGGTGCTGGCGCATCCCTGCTAATATGCAAATCTGCCCTCTTGTGTTGTCCCAGTTCATTTGTCAGTTGATTTTCATATGCTCCGCAACCCCTTACATTTTTGACTGACTCAGACACATCTGGATGAGTGGAAAGGGCACTTTGTCAATTGCTACTTATCAGGGTTAGGTATATACGGCAGCAGTACTGTGCCTATGTTTTCAATAGTGGGAGAGGGATTTGCCATTTCTATTACAAAGGATTCTGGGACTTGTGGTGCAACATACAGAGGGTAACACATGAGTCTCTGATTGACTATATTTTTATATACACTTTGGACAACTTCCTTACTCACAATGCCAGTGCAACACAGACAATCTTTTCATACACTTTTTCTTGTCATCCCATTTACCTGGTACCACGTTGCGGACATCACTTACCCATCGAGCATGTGGAGGTGGATTGTGGTGAGGATATCCTCCTCTAGTTGGGTGAGACAGAGGCGGGGTCCGGAGTGTGGGGCAGGGAGGATCCTGTTCAATTCGATCCTGGAATACTTCTCCTTCACCCTCTGTTTTTCATCCTGCCACTTCTGCTTGATGTCCTGGACTGTGCGCCTCTCCTTCCCCAATGCTGTGACAGCAGTGGCTAATTGCTGCCATAGAGCTGCATTCTGTGTGCCACTGGTGCAGTAGGGTGGGAGTCCATATAGGCGTTTGTGGTGCCTCACTATGTACTCCACAAGCATGGTGGTATCCTCAGTGGTAAAGTTCTTCTTCCTCCTCATTTGTTCCATTTTCCTCAGGCGATGTACAGCGATTGTAAACACGAACTCTCTGTGGCCAAACCTGTTCCTTCAATGTGTGCTGCTTTTATATGTTTGATGGTGCTGGTCTTGCAGTTAGTGTTAATTGACTTCAGCTGGAGCGTGGTGGGGGATGGTAGGCACTTGAAATGTTCATCAGGCCAAAATTGAGGTATTCCGGCAGAAAATCTGGAGTTCCGGCCCGGAAGCGGGGATTCTGGCCCGAAAGCGGAGATTCCGGCTCGGGAGCGGAATTCTCACTTCGGGTGCGAAAATTCCGGCCCGAGTGCGGACGTAAAGTAAGTAGTTGTAAATCCACTCTGTGAATACCAAAAGTAGTATGTTCATTCAGTGAATGCCAAAAGTAGTAAGTGCATTCTGTGAATACCAGAAGTAGTAAGTTCATTCTGTGAATGCCAAAAGTAGTAAGTTTAGGATTTGTCTTAAGTTAGTTCTGTGAATCGGGCTCTATGCTGCTGGACGGATGTCATCTTTTCCACATAAGCAGTGCATAGCAAAGCAAAATTATTTTTATACAATATGATTCAAACAATCAAAAACATAGCAAATTTATTTCAACACATATTATCACATTGAAGGTGACAACACACACTAGGCAGTGCCAGAGTGCTGGCACAATCTGAATGCAGCAGCTCATTGTCATGGATTGCACATTTATCATAATACACACTTATAGCATGCACGCGCGTACTGTGGCCATTGCCATCGTGAGGCCACAGGCCCCCTCCCCTTACCACCTGCTGGGAAGCCAGACTGGCGGTAATGAGCTGAGTGTTCATTTGTAATTAGCGCTGCATCCAGCGATGAGATAACCGCGCTATCAGAGTAACAAGGAGCCGCGTGCGGCGGCGCTGCCAGCTGGGCCACAAACTCATTTTCCCAACTTCTGCTGGGAAAACGTGATGATTAAGAAGATGCGTTCACAACATTACCTTTTTTCGTGCGTGTCTGTGAACGGCGCGAAGCCACCACCAGTCATTAAAGAAGCAGCGTGGCACCTTAGTGCCAGCGATAAGGGCACAGCAGCTCTGCCTTGGCAGCCGGGCAAGATAAGAAATAATTGCAGATGATGTGGAATCCACCAGCTTCATATCTGGCAGTATTTCGCAGAAAGTTGATTAAAGTAGCTCTCTATGAGTTTATAGCTCTCCTTCCTGCTCCAGTCCTTGCTTTTTTGTGCCAGTCTCACAAGAGAGAAGCCCCCGTGGCTACTGAAAGGCTACAAAGATGTTCAAGACAACAGTGGCAGCCCAAGGTTTCATTAAGGTGATGTTCATGAAAATTATTATTATTATTATTATTAAGGAGTTTGTAGAGCGCACAGCTACCCCCAACGGGGGTGTCCGGGCGCTGACGCAGACAGAAGCAGACAGGCGAGAAGAGAAAACTAGGTGCTTGTAAAAAAACTGGTTTTCACGGCAAAATTCGGTAAAGAGGAAAGATTGTTAGAGAAATATCAATGATCTCTTATTTCCAATAATGGATTCACTTTAAATACACAAATGAAAAACTACATTGAACGCTCCAAGGAACTCACATTCAAACTCAAAAGCGAACTGTATTGTAAAAACACATCTAGTTAAAGGGGCTTTAGTCAAATGACACGTGCCCATTGAATGATGTTCACAAAGTGCAGAGGTGTGTGCTTTTACACGAGGTGTGTAAGTTTTAACACAAGGTGTGTATGCTATAACCAGTGTCTCTCAATCCGGGTACAAAGTATGAAGAAGGAGCTGGTAAGAACTCAACATTTCAGACCTATGTTATTAAAGTTTTTTTCACCACTCTAAGCAGCTGATGGTTTATTGAATTTGCCTTCTGGAACCCAATTTGTTCACCTGAAAGTATGTTTCTAGTAGAAATAAAGCCCATGAGACAGGCAAGAATGACCTCTGCAAGGAACCTTGATAAGCCTGAATACAGTCTTATGGAACAGTCATTTACAGGATCCCTCAGTGGCTTTTTGGAGCACCAGTTTGACACCTAAAAACAAACTAGAATGTGCAATAGATGAGTTGTAAAGTTCTAAGACTCCCAGAAGCTGAAATATGACATTGTACCAGGAAGACCAGCCATCGGGACACTCCAATCGGAACCCGAAGCATGTCTTGCGGAGATCATCAAGGCAGGCGTCACCAATACATCCCTACATCCTGGATTTCCTAAACCTGGGAATCCACTGAGGGATCCTGCAAACAACTGTTCCCTAAGACTGCGCTTTGGCTTATCAATGTTCCTCACAAAGGCCATTCTTGCCTGTCGTAGAGACTTAGGGGCATATATACAAGCCCCTATCGCCACTGAAAGTCACGTCGTTGTGGCAATAGGGGCTTTGCCTTATTTACAATGCAGCATTAAGCCACTTAACATGGCTTATAATTAGGCCCCCCTTTCACGCTACACTTAGCGTGAAAGGAGCGGGCAATGTGTGTTGTGGTGGGCGTTCCACGGCAACGCCCATTGATTTTGATGCTGCCTCCTATTTACAAGAGCAGCGTAAATAGGAGGCAGCGCCAAAATTAAGACTAGGAAAAACCTGGTCTTAAACCGGCAAAACAAGGAGAAATGCTTTATTTCTCCTTGTTTTTGCTGTTTCCATGTGTGCTGTGTTGTGCAGTACACATAGAAACAACAATTTGACATTGAATTTTTATGTGCAGGAAGGTGACCCACCTCCTGCACATAAACAATCCTCTAAAAAATGACGTTTTGCAACTTCTATGTGTGCTGCATTATGCAGCACACATAAAAGTTACAAAACGTCATCTAAAGATTGTTTATGTGCAGGAAGGGTTTCCTGCACATAAACAATCTTCCCCTCAATGCAGGCATCCTTGCACTATGGTGCAAGTGTGGCTGCGTTGGTGCTAGGCTGCTAAGTTTAGCGCCAGCGCAGGGGGAAACGCAGGGCTGCACCATATTGTTGTAAATAGGGTGCAGCACTGTGTTTCTGAAGTGGTGGAGTGCGGCGTTAAGCCAGGAAGGCTAACGCCGCACTCCGTCCCTTCGTTGTAAATATGCCCCTTTATTTCTACTAGAAACATTCTTTCAGGTGAACACATTGGGTTCCAGAAGGAATACTCAACCAACCTAAGGGGCATATCATCAAGGAGGCGATAACAATTTATCGCTGCTTTTGCGTCCGTTTTCGGACGAAAAGCGGCGATAATTTTATCGCCCAATCAGCAAGGTCACGCTATCGTGTGAATCCTTTCATTATCGCCTGTTTTCTGAACGCCCAGCTTTGCATCTCTAATGAGATGCAAAGTGGGTGTTCCTGCCCTGACATAGCTGGAGAAAAGTCGCTAAGGGACATTTCTCCAATTATCAATGGGCACGCTAACCTGCAGAGCGACAAGCAAAGTAGCGATAACCTCTGTTATCGCTACTTTCCTTACGCCTGCTTCAGGACTGACTTAGCCATGATATCCTATGTAAGGTGGATATCATGGCTAAGTATGCCTTGCCCTATCATCAAGCTATCGCCAAACTTTGTGAGACTATCGCTGGATTTCCAGCGATAATCTCACATTTGGCAGTTAGTGCTTAGAATTTTATCGCTTTTGAGATAAGTGTTGCCAATAGCATGCTATCTCAGCGATAAAACTCCACGTTACCCGGCGATAATTATCCTAGCGCTAAGTGCGCTTAGCGATAATTATCGCCGGTCCTTGATGATATGCGTCTTAGTTGCTTAGAGAGGTCAGCAAAAAACTTTTGGTTCTGCGATGGCAGACCTAGACATCTTTTACCAGGCCACTTCTGTGGGTGGCACAACCAGTGCTGCGAGCCCACGAGCGGCATTTGTATTTACACGCCCTGGCACTCCTGGTGCACTTTACTGGGGTCTGACAGTAAACCAAATAAGCCAATCATGGAATCCAACCAACATATCAATTTACAATGGGGAGAGCATATGCACCTTAGCACTGGTCAGCAGTGGTAAGGTGCCCAGAGTCATAAAACAGCCAACAACAGGTCAGAAAAAATGCAGGAGGAAGGCAAAAAGTTTAGGGATGACCCTGCAAAAAGGGCCAAGACCAACACTACCCCCTTCCAGCCAAAACGCAGGGCAGACCAATCACCACTGTGATGGTCTTCCCTGCTTGGGGCGATAGAACGAGGACCTGGCCCGCAACTGCAGGGGCAGACTCCAGTTATACGCCAATCTGAACCTATTGGAATCCCTCTGTCCATACTCACAGTGCCCACCAAGCCAATCCATGGGGAACCCTCCTCACCTGTGGACACCACCTGTGCAGCACATAACCTTAACTGGCTCACAGGTGTGTCCCAACAGACAGACAGCAAAATGCCACAGTGGCCACTGACAGTAGTCAGTGATGAGACCCAGGCCTTATACCTCTCAGGGCTCTCAAACCTCTGTGGCACCAGGGAGCGGGGGGCAGTAGCCCCAGGTTCTTGGCAACCTTTGTCCATTCTCCCTCCTGTCAGGTCAGGTATGACATCCTGGCACCGACCCACCAGCCCCAGGCCTGTGCCCGGTGGCTGGACCAAAGACTGGGGTGGCCTCTCCCACACCCGGTCCTCCTCCTTGGGGCTCTGTACCCTCCCACTTGGAGTGGTACCCCCTTCCAGAATTGCCAGGGCACCTGTGGCAGGTGTCCTGTGCAATTCGCCCACCAGTTCAGGGGTTCTATCTTGCAACTGGGCATCCAGGTCAGGGGGGACATCCTGAACCTGGCCCTCCAACCTAGGGTCTAAACCCTTCAGTTGAGCTGGGGTCAGAGGCGAGGACTCCCTCCCTCTGCACCCCCTTCTAGATGGCTGTACCCTCCCAACTGGAGTGGTACCCCTAGAAGCAACATGGGTCAGGACACAGATTACAGTTGTCCCACCCTCCAGGTCAGATAACACCTGAACCTGGCTTCCCAACCCTGGGACCAACCCATGCGATTGAACGCTCGCCTGGCGCACCAGGACTTCCCGGGGAGCACGCATGCCCCCCCTGAGGGTGACACATAACTCATGTGTCGTGTGACAGTCTGCCTGGCGCAGATCTCCTGACCCCTGTCCATCTGACAGTGCACGAAGATCCCCCAGGACAGAAGTGGTGTCACCATGGTCATTCACTGGTGCCGCAGCCCTTCTGGCTAGCCCCTGACCCACTGGTTCTTCCACTGGGGACTCTTTCTCCCTCTCACCCCTCAATCTGGACTTTTGCACCCTCCGAACTGGAGCGGTACTGCCAGACACCAGAACTGAGGGAGGCCTGCTTACAGACACTCCCCGTTCACCAGACACTAGGGGATTCCGCACAACGGGCAGCCCCTCAGAACAGACTAGGCTCCCCACCTGGTGTTCCCTTAAAGAACCATCCAAGTTCTGAGACTGAGGTTGGGCACTACCGGAACATAACCCATTCTCACTCCTTCCCCTTAAAGACAGGACGTGAGGCCCTACACCCCTCTCACTACTACAGGACCTAGTTGGGCTACTCTGAGCCACTTCCACCACACTGGGTGTGAAGATACCTGAACCACTCCTCTTGGGATCACTCCCCAATGCCTTTCCAGACCCTCTGGACTCCACCAAAAGGTCTGCCTCCAATGTGAGCACCCTGCGGTCAGAGATCTCACTCTTCCACAGGTGTTGGCATAGCTCTGGAAAACAGGGATCTACAATATGCTCTCCCACAATTGGATCACACAGCCCCCTAGCAGGGTTAACCAAACTATCCTTCACCTCACCATCCAGTGCCTCACACACGTACTCCACACCACTCTCCTGAGACTGGCAAGACAGTATCTGACTGTCTCTGTCACACAGCTCACTCTCTTCTGGGGGGTCTTCACACTCACATACCAGGACTTCAATTATGGGGGAACCCCTCTCCCTGCACCTCTCATCTAGAGTCAGTAGAGTGTCTCTCCCACCACTAGGACCATGAACCCCTGCACCAGTTACCCTATTCCTCTCAGGGACACTGCGCACTACTGGAGCTACCTCATATCCTTGAACCTCCAGGTGTAACTTAACCCCCTCCTTCAAGTCAGGTGCCATATCTCTGGGGGTGTGTACTACTCTCTCAGCACTAAAAAATTCAATATTGCTGCCACCATCTGAGCTGGATTCCTCCTCCCACTCAGCAAAGCTCAATCTCTGAGCTCCACACCTTTCTTGTTGCTGGGCTGAGACACTCATGGCCTCAAGCCTCTCGAGCTCCATATCAAGCTTCCTCATTATCAAGTCATGCTCCATTTGCATTTTCTTTTCTTCCAGAGCCAGCTTTTTGCTTTCCAGCTCCAGTTGTCCATTTAGTTTCGCCATCTCTATCTCATGAGCTCTGGTTTCCTTCCTGTCGGCCAACTCCTCTGGCGACAGGCCTCTGCCCAAGCGAGCAATGCTCTCTGCCCGCTCAATTTCCTCCACCTCATCAGAGTCTTTTCTTAACTCCATCCAGGCCCTCAGCGCCTTGCAAAGATCTACTTTGAGCTTGCATCCAACAGTGGGGACTTTGAATTTCCTGCAGAAACCCTTCAGCTGGGCCTTGGTGTAGCTCTCTAATCTCTCTTCTTCCCATTCCATATCATCCATTCCAGAGACTATAGAGGCTGCCCTTCCTGCAGGGAGTGAACCAGGCATGGTTTCTCAAAAATGGAGATTCTTGGCAAAACAAAAAAAATCAATAGTATTGTGGCTGCGTTACTGGTCTGCTCTCACTATGTGGTGATCAATGATCCACTGTATGCAAACTACAAATGCAAATCCGAAAATCCTCACCGCTGCCTCCAATGTTAGAAATGAGGGGACTCTGGTTGGCGCAGGCAAGTACCAGCGACAAGCAGGGACCCTTTACTTCTAGTCAGAGCGAAGGATGGCTCCTTAGAATAACCCTTGCTCACCCTCTAGGTGCGTGGCGCGAGCAATGAAGGCTAAACCTCAGGGCGTACGCGGTTAAGCATTGGCAATTATAGACACAGTAAATTCATTACATGCACCACAAACGGACACTAGGCAGGTTGTAGAGAAAAATAAGGTTTTTATATACTGTTATGCAGACTTCGTACAGGCCCCTACGTTGAACAGGTGGGGCCACAATTTCTATTCTTATGGCAAGTTCTTTTATACATAGCAACAAGGAGAGCTGTAGATCTTTAGAGCGCTTCGAGCTGATGAGGCGACCGGGGAGAGCGCGCCGGAGAGCAGGGAAAACAAACGTTGCAGACCCTGGATCCGATGCAAACTCGCGGTCGAGTTCGGGAGTTACAGTCCCTTGTTTCTTTGCAGCAAAGGTGATTGCGGGGCGTCCAGCGGCTCTTGTAGGAGAGCGAGGTGGCGTCCGGGGCTCCCACACTTTACGGGGGGGGGTCCGATCCTTCAGGCTCACAGGGGGAGCGGGATGCTCAGATGGGGCAGGTGAGCAGAGCGGGGCAGCCGGGCACGCAGTCTACGTCCGGGCCGTCCGAGGCTTCGGGATGCTCACAATGCCGATTCCGGCGGGAGGGGTGAAGGTGCGCAGCGGGCCTCCAGCGGGTGAGGTGATGGGGGCAGCCCAGCACAGCGTAGAGAGAGCGGCTCAGATCAAGCGAGGCTCTATTCAAGGCGGGGGCGGCCAAGCAGCCCGGTCACGGCTCGAGAAGGGGCTTACAAGCACGAGGGTCACAGCTCCAGCGAGGGAAGGAACACCACAGTCCAGCGGCAGGCAGGTGAAGGTCAGGATGAACCCAATGGTCCTGGGGCTCAGTTCAGGGGGCAAGCTCGCTTCCAGGCCCTTGGAGATCGTTTTTGGGAAGCACAAGTTTCTTGAAATAAAAATGCAGCAAATCTTTGGTGAAGGGTTCCTCTTCTCTCCTTTGGCAGCAAGGGCACCACTGCAGGCCAGTCTCCCAGGATAGGGACAGTCTTCCTCCTTACAGCTTACCTGGCGCCTCCTCCTCAGGCAGAGATTCTTCGTGGTTCAAAGCGGATCTGATTTCTTAGGAGCAGGGCTCCTACATTTATACTGCATTTCTTTTGTTTTCCCAGGCCAGGGGGGCCCTTGCCTAGTTCAGTCCAGTTCTGGAGCACTTTGTTGACGCGATGCAGGCTTCTTCTTTCAGAGTGCAGGGCAGAGTCATCAGACGCTCCACAGGGGGGCGGAGCCGGCATTGTGGTGGCAGAGCACAGTCCTATTCAGAGTCCAGCTGTACTCCTCCCACCCATCTACCTGTCAATCTTTCTATTCACCACCAGGCTACCTAGCCCTGCCCATCTGGTTTTCCCCAGCCCTGTCACTCACACAAGCCAGACAGCAGATACACATCACGCAGAGGAGGGCTGAAATGGTTAGGCAAGCAAAGGCCAACTTTCTAAAAGTGGCATTTGCAAACGCAGAATATTAAAATAAACCTTACGAAAAGATGTACCTTATTATTCCGAGTTCAGGCATACTAAACTCAATCTTCTATCATGTTCCCTGGGTCGGTTAGGATCATAGGATGTAACAATCTTAACTGCCCGTTCTGGCCTATGAGAACAGGGTAGCCTTACAATAGTGAAAAATGAAAGTGGCTGTAATTCACTATTAGGACATGCCACACACATCAGGGCTTGTCCTACCTTATGCTTACAACGCACCCTACCCTTGGGCCTACCATAGGGGTGACTAACATGAAGTTAAGGGAAGGTTTATGGACTGGCAAGTGTGTGCACTTGCCAGTCAGCATGTCAGTACCAGACTGCACGCAGGTTCTGCGATGGCAGACCTAGACACATTTTACCAGGCCGCTTCTGTGGGTGGCACAACCAGTGCTGCAAGCCCACCAGCGGCATTTGTATTTACACGCCCTGGCACTCCTGGTGCACTTTACTGGGGTCTGACAGTAAACCAAATAAGCCAATCATGGAATCCAACCAACATATCAATTTACAATGGGGAGAGCATACGCACTTTAGCACTGATCGGCAGTGGTAAAGTGCCCAGAGTCATAAAACAGCCAACAACAGGTCAGAAAAAATGCAGGAGGAAGGCAAAAAGTTTAGGGATGACCCTGCAAAAAGGGCCAAGTCCAACATAATTCAACAATATAGGTCTGAAATTTTGAGTTCTTACCAGCTCCTTCTACATACTTTGCACCCGGATTGCTTAGAGGGGTGAACAAAAAACTTTTCACATAGCTGTAGGAGAGGGGTGCTCAGTAAAGCACCCTGTCCTTGCAGGGCGCTTCTTGGTTGAATTCTTGGGCCTCTCTGGTTCAATCTGTTTACCAATGAAATGCCCAAGACTTAAAGCAGGGAGAACTAACTCTATATTCTAATGATAATCCCATCACTTCTCAATCATTCAGTGAAAAGGAAGCAGCTTTGAACATTCAAACATCCCTCAGAAGTCTTTATGTGTGATAGGATGACTGGCAATAGATCTCAGTACAAACAAGTCTATGGAGATACTGTTCCCCAGAAAGAATGGTAGAGAACACCTGCAGATCTGCCTCAAGGAGGGGCAGTAAAGCTGGGAAGCTGTCGCTACTGCCTCCATGTCACACTGGCCTTTAAAGTCAACTGGAGAAACCACATCAAGAAAACTCAACAGAAGGCGTCTACAAGGTTAGCTGTATGACAGCCACTACTGAAGACAAAGTCAGTGCATTTAGAGGGCAATGTCAGTGCACTGCCACCCACGGTCTCCCCATTGTGGAGTGACTGTCAAGATTAGTATCAAGAATATCAGCAAAAATTGAAAAACAAGGTGTGAATGAGAGCAATAGCAGAAGAGGAGGAGCAGAGACATAGGTGTTGAGATGTTGGAAGAATACCTCCTCAGAAGGAAGTCATTTTATATATGACCTGGTGAGTATCACTAAGAGCATCTGTGTGGATTCAGGCCTCATGTATGCAATTCTGCCTGATCATGACTGAGCTTGGGTCCAAAGAGCTGGGCTTAAGGAGCCCCTCTTCCTGTGGACTCCTGAGTGCTGCTGAGTGGGTGCTGAAGGTGTCAGTACCTGGAAGGCTGGCTAATCCCTGGCATGACCTGGTCCCACAGACCGGGCATCATGGAGCTGTACCACTGTGGAGCATCTTCCGAGGACAGATGTTGGAAGGGTTTGCTTGTTTCTGCAGGTTGGTGGCAGGGACTGAACAAATGAGTCCTAGGGCCATCTCCTGTGCAGTGCTTCAAGGCGTGTTTGGGTCACGCAGCACTCCCCTTCTGGCTGTGCTTCCCAGAGACACCAAGGGCTCAGGGTGGGCGATAAGACTTAGGAAGTGTGACCAATTCAGGACCAATGGTCTAGGTGGCACGTGGTGCATCAGAAAGCAGGATTGTGGAGAGACATTGCTACAGGAGAACCACATCTCATTCTGTGAATTGCAGCCTTAGCTCACTGCTTGCTTTGCTATTGCTGATGGGAGGCCGTGTGTGTGTACGTGTGCAACTGCATATGATTGCGTGCGCTGATGCTCGTGCAAGGACAATATATGTCTAGGCGTGTGACTGTAAGGTGAGTATAGAGGCCGGTGTGCATGGCATGTGGCATGTTTGCTTTCAGCAAGTCAATGGACTATCGTGGTGTGGAGATTCTGCTGGGCAGTTGGTCACCAGATTGAAGAGAGTGCTGGTCATATGTCATAAATCATGATAAAACTTTTCCTCCCAACATCTGGTTCCTTATTGTCGTAATAAAATGCTGGTGTCCACTGCCAAAGCCCGGCGGGGGCCAGTGCTGGCTGTAATGCCCTCAGAGCAGGAGGTATCAGACCCGCTCCCTCCTCTTTCAACCCCATGTAAGCCAGGGTGAAGGAGGACCAGGATAAGTGCCTTATGGAAAGCCGCCGCTCCCCCTCTAGGCACTACCGCGAGGACTGTCGTAGGCTGGACAGTAATTAGAGAAAGCTCATAAGATATAATAAAGATTCTGATGGAAACATGATCTCCAGGACCAGTAGTGCTGGAACAATTTTCAGAGTGGGGGGTGCTGCCATCAATGGTATACCACTGAAGTCACAGGGATTTTGAAAAATCCAAGAGTCACACAAAAATAAACAAGTGTAGCAAATGAGCCACGCCCATGCCGCAGGAGAGTGGTCAGGGTGTGGCCTGCAGCTGGTGGTGCATATTGGAGTACGTGTGTGGTAGCGCACTGTCATTTGCAGGCAGCACATTTTCCATTGAAATGGCCCCAGACAGACATGCCGTTTGACCGGTAGCGCAAAAACAATAATGTGTGGAAATTGGGTTTCAGCGAATGTTAATCATTTGCTCATCACCAAGTAAAATGTCTTGATTTGTTTTGATCCTATTAAAATCTTTGTTTCCATCACACTTCAGAATTACAAAAAATGGGCTTCATTTGTGTTTTCCTAATTGCTGACATAATTTGTCAAATTTGGTATTTAAATGTTGTTGAGTGTTAGAAAAAAACGGACTTTCCTATCACTGTCTGTACCCCAGCAGGATTGTCACCCAGATCACTGTAAGAAACCCCTCTCGCTTTGCAGTCAAAGAAATACATGTGCACTGCAGTTTCTGCATCAGCAGCAATGTTTCAAATGACATAGCCAGACATTTAACTTTTGTCTTTGAATGGACAGAAAATGTCTCAATATAAACTCAGCATTTAAAGGCATCTTTATTGCTCATTCAGCTTCTGAACTTCAGCATTGATATTTCTGGGGGTGCTGCAGCACCCCCTACAGCCCTCCTTCCAGCGCGTAAGACCAGGATGGTTGACACTGGTCAGTGGTCTTCCTGTGAGAGGGGGCCTTGCAGATTGGCTCAAAGAAGGGAAGGATCCCTGCTGCCCTTTGACTTCCTACCTTGAAGACCCTCACTGTCCCGTAAAGGAGGAGGGCTGCAAGGACACCTCCTCCCTTCCTCTGTAGGATAGTAGAGAGGGGAGCAGTCCTATACAGGATGGGGTGTTTGACTCGTGGGATAGTGAGGATGACGCAGTACCAGGAGTAACTGGTACATCCTCTTTTTCTTACTCGTAGGAGGATAGAGGGGCAGAGCGTCTTAGGTCTACCTCTCCTCTTGCAGCGGTGGTCCTTAAGAGTGGTCTTTTCCTATTATTATTATAAGGGTCCTCCTGGTACTCAATTGTCACTATGGCCTGTTGGTGAGAAGTTGTAATTTTTGGTTCTGGCATCGTGCGCTTTACAAGACAATCAGTCAGTCAGTCAGTCAGTCAGTCAGTGGGTGTGCTAAGCATAAACATCAGTCATTCTTCAGACTGGATTTCTCAGGCTGTCATCTATTTTCTCTCTCCATAGAAAATATGCATCTTCCTTAAAATCATTTGTTTCTCCTTTTCAGCGTTGAGGTTCCTCCATAGTTCCAGTCTAGTGCCATGCACCAGGCTGCACCCCAGCTACAGGGAATGCATGGTTTCAGTACCTAGGGGCTGATGTATGTGTTCATGGAGGAGTTCCTTTCCTTCCCATCAACACAGTGGTCCGCCCGCCACATTTATAGGCAGGCAGACCATAGGTTTTGCTATGGCGGTGGCCAGGGCCGGGTCTAGGGCGGTGCGATCGGTGCCACTGCACCGGGCGTTGATTTGGGGTGGGGGCATCATTTTTGAAAATGTATATGATCATTTAAGAAGCACCTGCTGCCGCCTTCCTGGCCTCCAGCAATTTTCAGACATCAATTAAAATGTCAAGATAACTCTGGTGATTAATCAACTTTCTGGAAAGAGTCCAGAGGTTTGTCTTGGGGAAGTTTTGACTTATACAAAGGTAGCACAGGTGGATAAAATGCCTGCTGCGAAGAGCGTGTATTATGCAGATAACAAAGCGCATATCATGTAAATAGATCACTGCGTTACTGCTTCTGTAAGAGAGCTTCTTTTGTAACTTGTTTATAAGTTAAAATCCTAATATAGAACATTGAGTTATTAACTGTCATCAAAGAGCTGCATGCAAACTGGAAGGTATATATTAGAGCCACATGTTTTTTTGCCCAGTCTTTCATCATCCTAATCTTGTGAAAAGAGTTCATTTGGGTGAAAACAATTCTTATTATTAAAGAGAACCCCTAAAAATGGTGTTATGGTTTAAATTCAGAATTTGTGCTTTGAAGAATAAGGACTCAAACTATATTGCCTACCAGTATTGATGACATGTCACTCCTACATTACACCTTGTAGTCCTGTCTAATGTAACATTTATCGGGGTTCGATGGTTATAATGCAGAACCTTACATTCAAATCTTTTTGTCATATTCTTGGCGTTTGGGGTCTAACTTTGGATCTGTCACACAAATTTCCTTTGATATTTGGGTGTGTGCGGTCGGTCACGGTGTCTGACGCTTTTCACGCTATTTGATTACATGAGACATCATGTATACTTTGTGTTCTTCTACAATATATCCTTATTGTTTTTGTAGCCCTGAAGAAGTCGTGGGTCTTACACCCGGACGAAACACGTGTTGGCTGTGCAACGGAATCACATTAAACCAAGAGAAAAAATAAGAAACGTTCTGGATTTCTGTATTTTGTGTTTTCACTGCTGCTCTTACCATTACTTTCTGTATGGATACAGTACTTATTCTTAACGTGTGCATAGGCATTCTATGTTATAATGTAACATTTCACATACACTGATTTACACATGTATGATTGTCTCTATGCAATGTGTGTGTGATGTAAAGTGCTGCGACACCTTAAACTGGTATGAGTGGCGCTATAAAACTTAATGAATCTGAGAGACAGTGGTTATGGAGACTTGAGGGGCACTGTTAAAGGGAGCTAGAGAGGGAATCCATGGCAGTGGTGGTCATTGGGGGGGGGGCAACAAACATTGTCGCACAGGGCGCCACCAGCGCTAAAGCCGGCCCTGGTGGTGGCTACTCTGTCACCACCACAGTCACACTTCTGAGATGGCCAAACAGAGAAAGAGCCATCAGAGAAATGCACGCACATTTAGAATGGGCGGACATATAGGTGTTTTTTCTCTGTCCATCACTGCCAGGCAAACCCTGGTGGTAATAGACAGTAAAAAAACTAAAGTGGCCCCCCTCGCCGTGAGAATTGACTCCCAAGGTGAGGGGCGATTTTTATTTTTATTTTCAAAAAGAAACCAGTTCGGTGCAAGGTTCCAGCATGTTGATGGAGCCCTGCACCAAACTGCAAAAACCACTGCCAGGAGCCACCATGATGGCAATTCCTGCCAGTGCTTTATAAATGCCAGCTATCTTGCCGATCATTTGTAAATTAGGTGGGTGGCACCTCCGTCAGGACGGCTGAGTAATTTACTCTGTCGCCCTGACAGAGAACTGGGCGGGCCACCAATAATTTAATCGGGCCCCATAGTCTGACACGGTGGTTGCCGAGGGGCCCCACCGGCACAGGTAGTTTTCATTTGTCCCGCAGAAGATGATCCCAAATATTAAACTAAAAAAGGTTTCTAGCAGTTTGGCGGGTGAACACAGTTGCTGGCCAGTGCCTGGAAGTCTGAAAAGTGTGAATTCACAGGCGGAATAAAAAGCAGGCAAACAGGAACACACCATGCCCAGTCCAGTCCTGCTGATGCCCAGGGGTGTTTTTACACCCTATAGAGGACATCTTCCCTGTAGAAGCTCCAAACATGAGCTGGGACCCTACTGTGTTCAGGGGCTCTCTCCCAGATCCCTCCCATCTTCCAGACACTCCTTTATGCATCTCTTTTCACCATCACCTCACCTTCTACCACTCTCACTTCCACCTCTCAAATCTCCTTCTTTTGTCCTTCCTCCACTCAGCTTGCTTCGCCATTCTTGGCTTCGACACCTGCAGCTTCCCATCTCCCTGAAGCTGTCTCTCTGCGCCTGCCTCGCCCGCAGTTACCTTTTATCTTCTCTCAGAATGTTTCTATAGAAAAACAGGTGCTAGGCATCACCTCTTCAGTTGTGATGGGGTGGTCCGGGGAGTCCACTTGTTCTTGTGGGATTTTATTGATATCAGACTGCTGTTGGGAATTGGATCAGGGCCGGCCTTAGGGTGGTGCAACCGGTGCGGCTGCACCTGCGCTGACTTTGGTGGGGGCGCTGTGTTTTAAAAATAATTTATGGTTTAAAAGCGCGTGAACTTCCTTGTGCATCCAGCAGGTTTACGGCAACAATAAAAATGTCACCATAACTCTAGTGATTAATGCTCCCACTGGAGAGAGATCGAGATTTTGCCTAGTGGCAGGCCAGGCTTATCATAAAGTAGCGCAGAGGGTTAATGTGCCTGCTGCAAAGAACGTGTACCATGCAGATCACAGAACTGAGTGTGAGTGAACTAACAGGCCCATGCATCAAGCACAAAACCGGTCGCAAACGGGCAGATTCTCAGAATCTGCCCCTTTGCGACCGGTATTTTTGCATTTGGGATGCATCATCCCAAATGCACAAATCGCTATTTAAGGAATCTCAAAATAGCGATTCCTTAAATAGCGATTGCATTTAAGGAATCCCTAATTGAGATTCCTTAAATGCAATGCATCACAGTTTTAAAAATAGCGATTTCGCTATTAGCGTGAGCAAATTACCATGAAGCTGGACTTCATGGTAATTTGCGAAAACTTAGAAAAATGCACTTATTTGCATTTTTCTAAGTTTCATGTTGCACACACACATGCCCTTAGAGCATGTGTGTATGCAACATATGTGCAGAGTTAACATACATGGGTGCAATGGGGTGTCATTTTGACACCCTTGCACCATCGAAATTGCGGGAGCAATCTGCGAGTACCTACTGGTACTCGCAAATTGCTCCCGCAATCTCCAATTCATTCCTATGGGCCTGGAGGCCCATAGGAATGAATAGGAAGACATTCCTTAATTGCGACTCGCAATTTGCTAGTCGCAATTAACGAATTTGTGGGAATCGCTATTTCTTTAGCGATTCCTACATGCATAGGGTTTTGCTATTCCTTAATTGCGATTCCTTAATAATCGCAATTAAGGAATCGCAAAACCCTATGATGATGCATGTGCCTGTATGAGTATCACTTTGCAAAAATTAAATGTTTGCCAGAGTCATAGAGAGACAATGAAGAGATGAGGAGCACTGTTGGAGAGTGACAGTGAGGGAATTCATGAACAAGGTCATATGGGGGAGGTGCCAAAACAGATTGTACCACCGGGCACCACCAGCGCTAAAGCCAGCCCTGAATTGGATGATTGTTTCCTGTATTTCTTGTTAGGGGTCTCTCAGGATAATGCTGTCTTTCAATCTCCATTGACCTACTGGGATCTGGTAGTTTTGGAACTGTAAAGTCAAGGATGTGGGGTGTGGTCAGAATCAATCAAGATCTGTGTAACCCCCAAAAAGGAAACTAACCCCAAATATGGGCGATGCAAACAGAAATGTGTGTATAGTCTTGGGTTTTGGGGTGGTCGGCTCTCCAGATGTCCTCCATCTCTACGTCTCTAAGTCATGATCTCCTCCTACAAGTGCCTGACTGACCCACTCTCTGTGCTGATCTGTCTAAAGTGCTGTCAATGACCAAACGGAGATCGCCCTGCATTGGGATCTCTTTGGTAGTCGTAGATTGTTGGCTATTCCTTGTGTCAAAAAGGGCTCTTAGCCATCATTGGGCGCATGGATGTTTGCTAGGGTGAATGTTGTCGTTCCCTGAGTCAGTCTTAGTGCTAGTACTTGGCACTTTACCTTCCAATAACAAATTAGTTTCATGAATCAGACAAACATTGCGTCCAGGGTTGTGCAACATTGAAAGGACCGCTAGTCTCTTTGCGATAAATCCAACCTTCAAATGTTAAAGCTGATAATTTTTCATCTGAAGGCACCCGTTTGTGAATAAGCTTGTCTGTGGTTCAACTTATTTAATATTTGTTTCTGCTGAAGAATGGTTCCTTTTTGTTAGTAACACTATTATATTGATCTCCTGTGTCCTGCCCCTAAGCTTATATGTTGGCATATCTGTTCCTCTAAGATTATATCCTTTCCCCAACTAACCTTGCCTAAACTGAAGTTTCCCCTTCTCACTTTCCCAACCTTGAGAACCATTGTGGAAACATCCAGATGGACGCAACCAAGATCTGTGGAGGGGCGTCCCACTTTACTGTTCAAGATAAGACCCTTCGCTGCCACTGCCCCAAGCCCTGGGTCTCTCCCTATTGGCCTGTCTAATTTTGTAGGATAGCAGTTTATCGAGACCCTTTTACCTAACTATCACCTTTGCTCCATATGTGGTTTTCATTCATCTTGGCATGTGCATCTTTCATTTGAGTCAATGTTCTCCATCAGGTTCTTGATGGCTGCTTGTCTTTCTTGAGCCATGGTGACTGCGTCCAATCTTGCCTCACTCCTGTTGGTTGTTTTGTTCATTTGTTGATCCCGGGTGGTGATCTATGTTGGATTCTGAGGGCTGGCTTCTTCCGGGAGGCCGAGATCATGCTATGCCTCCTCCAACGAATGCAGCTTGGGGAGTTGATCATTCTACTGGAAAATGATGCACAAGAGGTGGTCCCATTTGTAACTGATACACTTGGCATAAAAAAACCTATGAATGGCTGAAACTCTTGGCACTTCTGGACGGTCTTTATGGAAAGGTCTTAGTAGAATGCCACCTTATTCCCTCCAAATGTGATTGTTCCCTATCCCTCTGGCGGCTCTCATAATGTCCTCATTCATTTTGAAGTCGTGCTCACAGGTGAAGATGTCTGTAGATTTGCCTCCTCTATCTCTTGCTTCTCCCATTCTGTGTGTTTTGTCCAGTCTGATTTTCAGTGAGCGCGTCTTGGAACAATCTTGTAATGTTAACGTCTACATATGTGCCCTTGGTCTTCAGGCTCAAACTGCAGCAGAAGACTTGCCTGTGCTTGCATGCTGGGAAATCCTGGAGTTGCATTGGAGCCTCACTTGTTTGGTGTCCGGTTATGTACTGACTCCTGGTGCTTGTCTCTGGTTGCGGGCGACATTTTGGGTGCAGCATGGGCCAATCCTTCAGCCGTGGCTTTCCCAATCCCAATAAGGTCAAATGCTTCGCCATTTGGGTCTTCAGGTTTAACACTGTACTTGTAAATCAATCCCCTGTGTTTTTAGTCTATTTGTTTGAATATATCCCAGGTTTATAGCTATTTTGAGACAGTTTTTGGCCAACATGCTGCAGCCACTCCATAAACATCCACCATCTTGGCTTCTCAGCACATTGTTCCAATGTATAAGTTCATTTCGTTTTCATTTACTTTAAAATTTCCCAAAACAAGTGGAAAGCCGTATCTGACCACATTAAGGGTAAAGGGAGTAGCAAATCACAGAATCATCATATGAAACTTAGGCACTACTGTAGTATGTGGGCAGATAAACACGATTAAGCAAGGTACCACCATAATCTGTGGGCAGATGGACGCACTGAAGCCCAGGCACCACTGTAGTGTGTGGATAGAAAGACATGATGAAGTCCAGGCACCACCATAGTCTATAGGGATGGAGACACAATGAAGCCTAGGCACATAAGTAGTCTGTGGGTATATAGAGATGATGAAGCCCAGATACCACGGTACGCTGTGGGCAGGGAGATACGATAAAACCCAGGCACCACTGTAGTCTGTGAGGAGGGAGACAAAATGAAGTCTAGGCACCACTACATTCTGTGGGCAGTAAGACACAATGAAGCAGAGATACCACTGTAGTCTGTGGGGAGGGAGACATGATGAAGCCCAGGCACTACTGTAGTCTGTGGATAGAAAGACATGATGAAGTCCAGGCACTGCCATAGTCTGTAGGGATGGAGACACAATGAAGCCCAGGCACCACTGTAGTCTGTGGGGAGGGAGACATGATGAAGCCTAGGCACCACTGTAGTCTGTGGGGATGGAGACACAATGAAGCCTAGGCACATAAGTAGTCTGTGGATATATAGAGATGATGAAGCCCAGATACCACGGTATGAGGAGGGGGACACAATGAAGTCTAGGCACCACTACATTCTGTGGGCAGTAAGACACAATGAAGCAAATACACCACTGTAGTCTGTGGGGAGGGAGACATGATGAAGCCCAGGCACCACTGTAGTCCTTTGGGAGGGAGACACGATGAAGCCCAGGCACCACTGTAGCTCTGTGGGAAGGGAGACACGATGAAGCCCAGGCACCACCACAGTCTGTGGACAGATAGACATGATGTAGCCCAGGCACCACCACAGTCTGTGGGGGGGGGAGACATGATGAAGCCCAGGCACCACTGTAGTCTGTTGGGAGGGAGACAGGATGAAGCGGAGGCACCACTGTAGTCTGTGGGAAGGGAGACAGGATGAAGCCGAGGCACCACTGTAGTCTGTTGGGAGGGAGACAGGATGAAGCCGAGGCACCACTGTTTAAGTCTGTGGGAAGGGAGACAGGATGAAGCCCAGGCACCACTGTAGTCTGTGGACGGATAGACATGATGAAGCCCAGGCACCACTCTTATCTGTGGGCAGGGAGACGTGATGAAGCCCAGGCAATATCACAGTCTGTGGGGAGGGAGAGAGGATGAAGCACAGGCAACACTGTAGTGTGCGTAGAGGGAGACATGATGCAGCCCAGGCACCACCGTAGTCTGAGGACGGATAGACATGATGTAGCCCAGGCACCGCCGTAGTCTGTGGGAAGGGAGACACGATGAAGCCCAGGCACCACTGTTATCTGTGGAGAGGGAGACATGATGAAGCCCAGGCACCACAATAGTCTGTGGGGAGGGAGACATGATGAAGCCCAGGCACCACTGTAGTCTGTGGAGAGGAAGATGTGATGAAGCCCAGGCACCACTGTTATCTGTGGGCAGGGAGAAGTGATGAAGCCCAGGCAATACCACAGTCTGTGGGGAGGGAGAGAGGATGAAGCCCAGGCAACACTGTAGTGTGCGTAGAGGGAGACATGATGCAGCCCAGGCACCACCGTAGTCTGTTGGGAGAGAGAGAAATGATGCAGCCTAGGCACCACTGTAGTCTGTTGGGAGAGAGAGAGATGATGAAGCCCTGGTGCCACCATAGTCTGTGGGGAGGGAGACAGGATGAAGCCCAAGCACCACTGTAGTCTGTGGATGGATAGACATGGTGGAGCCCAGGCACCACTGAAGTCTGTGGGGAGGGAGACACGACGAAGCCCATTCACTGCTAGTCTGTGGGCAGATAGACACAATGAAGCTCAGGCACCACTGTAGTCTGTGGATACATACAAAAAGAACAATTGATGGACAGAATTCAGAACAATGTCATACATTCACCCCAGTACAGAGATCTGGGCCTAAATCCATCATTTTTTGTTCCCCATGCCTTTCCAGTTTGAATACACCCATATGCAAATTAGTCTTGACACTGTGCCCAATGGGAACAGTCCAGCCTCCAGCCTGAACTGCCAGGCCAGGTCCTCCCTCGACTTGAAACAAGCATCCTAGGACCGGTCTGGGGTTTCACCCCTCATCAGCCAGAATAGCTTGACTCCAGTGGCATGGAGAGCACAGGACCCACGTCTGGGCATACCCGTCCCACTTGGGGTGACAAATGCAAAAATAACAATTGATGGCCACCCAAAACCGGTCCCAGGATGCTTGTTTCTGGTTCAGGGAAGACCAGGCTTGCAGTTCAGGCTGGACTGTTCCCATGAGGCACAGGTTCAAGACTGATTTGCATATAGCTGGATCTGAACTGAGGTGGTGATGTGAGCTAAAGAATGTTGGTGGATTCAACCCAGATCTATGACCGGGGGTGAGTGTCTGAAAAGTTTCAGCACTCCGTCCATCATCTCCTTGTGTTTACTTTGTTTGCCCTAAGTTGGCAGGGTATGCCCAGACGTGGGTCCCTTGCTCACTTTGCCACTAGATTCAAGCTAGCCTGAATGATGAGGGGTTTTACCCGGAAGCCGGTCCCAGGATGCTTGTTTCCGGTTCAGGGAAGACCTGGCTTGGCAGTTCCGGCCGTACTGTTCCCATGAGGCATGGGGTCAAGACTGACTTGCATATAGCTGGGTCTGAACTCAGGTGGCGAAGTGAGCTAAAGAACGATGATGGATTCAACCCAGATCTATGACTGGGGGTGAGTGTCTGAAAAGTTTCAGTGCTCCGCCCATCATCTCCTTGTGTTTGCTTTGTTCACCCTAAGTTGGCAGGGTATGCCCAGATGTGGGTCCCCTGCTCACTTTGCCACTGGATTCAAGTTAGCCTGGCTGATGAGTGGTGTTACCCCGAAACCAGTCCCAGGATGCTTGTTTCCGGTTCAGGGAAGACCTGGATTGGCAGTTTGTGCTTGACTGTTCCCATGAGGCACAGGGTCAAGACTGATTTGCATATAGCTGGGTCTGAACTGAGGTGGTGAAGTGAGCTAAAGAACGATGATGGATTCAACCCAGATCTGTGACTGGGGGTGAGTGTCTGAAAAGTTTCAGCGCTATGCCCATCATCTCCTTGTGCCTGTGGATACATAGACATGATGATGTCCAGACACCACTGTAGTCTGTGGGCAGGCAGACAAGATGATGTCTAGGCACCACTACATTCTGAAGAAAGATAGAGATGATGGAGCCGCGGCACTGCTGTAGTCTGTGGGCAGATAGACAGGATGAAGCCCATGCACGGTTATAATAAGTGGGTGTGCTGGAGTTTGTGTTCTTTCATGGCAAGTGCCTCGCGGGAGCCAATGTCATAAAATAAATTGTGAAAATGCGATCGCAGCATTTGCTTCCTGCTCATGGCTCTACTGCTGCTGATCTCAGTGCTCTACATTAAAATGTATTTATTTCTGTTAATTTTTGGACATTTTTCTCAGCACAGATAGATGTCAGGAAGTCCAGGTATCATCATAGTCTGTGGATAGAAAGACATGATGAAGCCCAAGCACCATTATCGTCTATAGATAAACAGCCATGACAGAGATCAGGCACCACTATAGCATGTGGGGGGGTAGACATGATGAAGCCCAGGCATCATTTCAGTCTGTGGATAGTGAGATATGATGAGGTCCCGGCAACACTATAGCCTGTGGGCGGATAGACATAATGAAGTCCAGGCACCACTGTAGTCTGTGGATAGATAGACGTGATGAAGCCCAGGCACCACTGTAGTCTGTGGATAGACAGACGTGATGAAGTTCAGGCACCACTGTGGTCTGTGGATAGATAGACACTATGAAGCACTGACACCACTGTAGTGTGTGGATAGATAGACATGATGATGCCCAGGCACCACTGTAGTCTGTGGATAGAAAAACGTGATGAAGCCCAGGCACCACTGTAGTCTGTGGATAGATAGACGTGATGAAGCCCAGGCACCACTGTAGTCTGTGGATCGATAGACGTGATGAAGCCCAGGCACCACTGTAGTGTGTGGATAGATAGACACGATGAAGCCCAGGCACCACTGTAGTCTGTGGATAGATAGACACTATGAAGCACTGACACCACTGTAGTGTGTGGATAGATAGACATGATGATGCCCAGGCACCAATGTAGTCTGTGGATAGGTAGACACGATGAAGCACTGACACCACTGTAGTCTGTGGATAGATAGACGTGATGAAGTCCAGGCACCACTATAGTCTGTGGATAGATAGACATGATGAAGCCCTGGCACCACTGTAGTGTGTGGATAGATAGACATGATGATGCCCAGGCACCACTGTAGTGTGTGGGCAGGGAGTACAACGATGAAGCCCAGACACCACTGTAGTCCATGGACAGCTGGACATAGTAGAATGTTGGCGCTTCTCTCTGACCGCTAGTGGTCAGTAGCCAGGTGCATGAGAGGGAGAAGATAATTTGAGAGTGTGGAGTGTTGGAGATGTGGGAAAACTTCACAGCAATGCTTTTATCCATTTCACATGACCACACAAGGCCGACCTCCTTGAGCCATTCATATAGATTACTTCTGATTCCTGCCAAGCATACCTCACATCTGCCTGAAGAGCTACAAAACAAAGAGGATAAGAAATTAAGCGCTCAGGGGAAAACACCATCCCTCATACATTCTGGAAAAACACTGACAGTTCCTGTCCACAGAGTCACTCGGCTATTAACCTCACCTGCGAGGAGTCTTCCACTATTTGTTTAGCAGGACCAAGACCCAACCCTCCCAGACCACCCTGCCAAACATAACAACAACCACCGGAGCCATAAGTTGATAGAGCAATCTCCCTAGGGTGCGCATTCGCACTTCAGTTTGGTACAACACACTATAGCCTAGATAAAGCGCGGACCATACCAAAACAGCCTCAAACTGCATGCCACACTATATGAAACTCTATAATAATTATGTACACACATAAATACAATAAAAATTACCAGCGTTCTCTCACTTGGTTCTCTGATTGAGCGATGTCAGTATGTGCCATTTGTATGATTCAAATGAGATTTTGGCTGTGTAGGTTTAGTTGGTACAGAGCTGTGCACCCTGGAAGTGTAGCTAATAGTGTTGTTGCCTGGTGCTTGTTATTGATATTGAATTCCTGTAACCAATTGCATTAGTCTGAATAAACCTACTTACCTTCATAACAGCCACACGCAGATCATAGCATACAGTTATGATAAATTGATTAAATAAATCTAGACAGTGCCTAGTTGTAAGTGCTGCGGCACAAAGTGTTATTGAATGTCTATGTGCCAAACACCAAGGATGCCTTGTCTTGATTCCACCTCATGCCTCTTTAATCCTCCACCAGACACTCTTGTCCCTCTCATCTCACTCTTGGAGGTTCCCACTATCACCCTTTAGGCCTGATTGCGACCTTGACAGACAGGGTTACTCCGTCACAAACGTGACGGCTATCCCGTCCTCCAAATTACAATTCTGGTATATCCTATGGAACTTGTAATACACGTTTGTATGGGAGTATCCCACCTGCCAAGATCAAGCTCTTTGTTTCAGTTTTCCCGCTTTTCTTATCTTTCCTCCCCCTTTTGTGTGCTATTTTTTCCTCTAAAGGTCAAGGTCTGATGAGGAAACATAAGCCATAAGTGCAATTTTTTTAACCTGCTAGCTCTCTGTCAGGGCTGGGAGGGTACTTGCAAGATCTGTGGCGTTCAGTTGCTCAGCCTTTTCAGCCTTCCTAAGTTCATAGACCTCGGCCAAAAAACACATAGAAATTATGATTCCATTGCACATTAATTAATGCCCGCTCTCTAGTGAAACATGCTTTCGAAGTAGCAGAACTTATTGACTCTCACAAATCTGATGTCACGTTTATCACAGAAACCTGGGCTACCAACTCCTCTATGCCTGAACTGCTTATGGCCACGCCTGCCGGTTACCGTACTTTAAAAAGAGGAGGGGGATTGGCTGTCATCTACCGTGAAAATATCAGGGCTAATTTCACTACCATGCAGTCTGAGGACGGTGAAGCCATATCATTCCATTTAGAGCTCACAAAAAACATACCTTCAGGGGCTCTCTTATTTGCCGCCCTCTAGGCCCAAAAGCCGGCTTTTTAAGTTCTATCAGTTCATTACATGAGGCTGATATTTGTAATGCTAACTTTACCATCATAGGAGATTTTAACTTTCACTTAGAACAGGGGGAAGACAAGGACACTGCATCCTTACTAGAAATTATGGATGCAGTAGATCTTAGGTTTCTTAGTACGGTCGCCACATATAAAGCTGGGCACATGCTAGATGCATTATTTTCTAACAACAAAAATATTACTAGTCTCAAAGTGGTTCCTCTAGCATGGTCCGATCATGCAACCATCTTTTGTACGATTAATTGCCCTGCAGTTAGCAGACTCCAGAGAAAGGGGCATTGCACAGCTTAATTTAGAGCTTGGGCTAACATTAATCCAAACCATCTAAAGCAGCTGTTAATATCATCCACTTCCCCGGCTGTCGAGAATCCTGAGCTCGCAACAGAGGCATATACTAATTGGCTCAACTCCGCCTTTGCCCTGATAAGTCCCTTTAAAGAAAAAGGACCAATGCAGGACCTGTCCGTCAGCCCCCTGGTTTCTGAAAAACGTGGCTGTAGATGCCAAGAGAGGAAATGGAGAGCCCAATATAACTCCCACGAGAGAGAAGTTTATAAACTCTCACTAACCAAATACAAATCCTTTCTGATAACAGAAAAATCTTCATGTTTCTCATCACAAATCGAATCAGCTAAAAACTCACCCAAAGAACTTAATAAGCTCACTAGACAACCAAATTACAAAGGGGATTGGGTGAGCCAGTCATTTTGCGATAAGATTGCCTCGCATCTCAAAGACAAAGTATTCAATCATCAACGCCTTTGATCACTCTAATAACCATCATCCTTACCCCAACATTCAAAGCAAGGGGTTCGGCAATCCGAAAATTGACGCGACAATGAACACTATTGAATCTTTTTCCCAGGTCTATCCACCCAAATAAAAGACCTCATATTGACCATCAAATCAGGCTCCACAGATGATTCTTGCCCGCCTTCAGTCATCAAGTTGGCCCCCGACATTATAGCAGATCACTTTTCAAACATATTTAACAACATGTTTAAGACAGGTGTCTTTCCCCCCAATGGAAACAGGCCTCCATTCTGCCCCTTCTAAAAAAACTAATATGGGCCCTGAAGATCCCGTTAACTACCGGCCAATCTCCAGACTCCCCTTCCTGGCTAAAATAGTTGAAAAAATGATGAACAACCAACTTAATCAATTCATAAAGGATTTCAATCTCCTTGACCCCACCCAATTTGGGTTTAGATCGGAGCATAGTAGAGAGACTGCCCTGATCAAGGCCATGGATGAACTGAAGTTCATCCTGGATGAGGGGGGATCAGACGCTAATTCTTCTGACCTGTCTGCGACATTCGATACGGTGGATTACTCCATCCTGATCCACTCTTTGGAAGCAAAAGGCTTTAAAAACCTCACTCTGAAACTAGTTTCCTCCTTCCTGTCAGACAGGGAAAATGTGATCAACATTGACATTGACGCCTTTGCTTCGAAGTCTTTCCGTCTGTCCTGTGGGGGTTCCGCAAGGCTCCTCACTCAGTCCCACCCTTTTTAATGTTTATGTTGCAGATCTATCTCTTCTGGTCCAATCCTTCTTGATCACTCTTACATCATACGTGGACGACACGCAAATTGTGCTATCGGCCACTAAAAATACATATGGCACCAGCCTCCGCATTCCTGCATGAAAAACATCTATGGTTGGATAAACAAGCACTGGCTTAAGCTCAACGCCAGGAAGACCGAGGTGATGATGCTCAGCAATAACCCCAATTTCCGGTCTGCTCCGTGCCGGCCTGCAGATATGGGACCCCTTCCCGTTCCCACCAGGAAGTCAAAAGTCTGGGGGTCCTCATAGATGATCTTCTACTTTTAGGCAATCAAGTCAATACAGTGGTCTCCTCCTCCTATAACATCTTGAGAATGCTAAAACATTTTTTATCTTTCTGCCTATCTCTGTTAGGAAGTCAGTGGTATCTACCTTAGAATTATCAAAAATAGATTACTGTAACAGCCTCTACGTGGGTTCGAGCCCAATATTTGAACAAATTGGAGGTTCTTCAGAATTCTGCAGCCAGACTTCTACTGGAGATACCCAGGCATCATTCAATGTATGCAGCACTCAAAGACCTCAACTGGCTGAAGGTCAAAAATAGAATTAAGTTTAAGGCCCTCTATTTGACCTATAAAGCGCTACAGGCTTCTGTGCCCTACTTTCTGAGGGAAACCTTTCGTTGGTACATCCCAACCAGAATCCTATGATCATCAGGCATGGGGAGAATAAACCCCATTAGGTTTAAAAAATCCAAATGGGGTGGAAGCAGCTTTGCGGTAAGAGTAGTTACATTCTGGAACCTTCTGCCGTTCACCATAAGGTCTGTCCCTTCCTTGCCTCAGTTTAGGAAACTTCTGAAAACCTGGCTTTTCAATCAGTAGGCTCTTTTAGCCTGTTCACCATCTCTCACAGAATCAGCGCCAAGACACCTTCGGGTATGTGCCGCGCTTTACAAATTGGATAAGATAACATAACATGAGTGCCAGTGGGCCCCACCTGCAACCACCCGCTCAAATTAAGCTTTGACTTCAAAGGAGCAGGGCTATATATTTACTCGCTTTTTCCAGACTGATGGTTCCGGTCTGTCAGATTTCAGAGCCTGTTTGCTGCATGAACATGTGAAGAAGTGCAGAGAGCCTTTTTCTCTCTAAACTCCTAGACATTGAATTGTTTTACATGCTTTCAGGCTCTGTCATTTTTGGAAGCGATAATGAGTTGGCATCTTTCCCCAGGAGGTGCCAAGACGCAATGCAGTGAGAGGCAGGATTCGCAGCTAAATGTTTTTGATAACCTCTGCACTTGTTGAAGAATGAGGTGTTGCTGATGACAGCAGACTTGGTGTGCCTCTACGAGATTCTTGATTTTTACCTACTTGTCCAATCATCCCATTTAGAAAGCTGCCTCTCTTCAGGGGTGTTTCCTATTATATTGCAGCATTTAAATAGCATGATGCCCATTTCTCACTGAAAAGTATTCCTGGTGCCTGGCGTCCTCCTCTGATACGCTCAAGGTCCCTCCTTGAATAATCAGAAAGTAGTTACCCTGGACAGTCACACTTCTCAAGCGTTGGGCAAGAGGTGCTTCCTCCTGTCTAGAAGGCAGATTTGTTTATTTACACCTGCCACGCGTGTTCTTCCAAGGGTTGTTATACCTGTTCCGAAACAAAGTATGGAACTTCAACAATCTGCTACAGTGCTGTTGCGCATGAACTTTGAGCTCCTAAGATGGCGGACAATTATCTTACTAGTGCCATGCTGCCAACCCCAAGATGGCGGATTTAGGGTCCTCTGCTCTTGTCATCTCATGTGGGCACTGACTCCTGTGTTGTTAAAGATGGCAGGAATTGCTGTTAGCATGAGCTAAAAGCCATTTTGTTACTGGCAGCCATTTTAGTTAGCCATGTGCTTTCTCCCTCTTTCAGAGCCTTGCACATACTCAGAAAGGTTTAGCTGATAGAATGCACCTGCTCCTAGTATAGAATTGTCAGGCTATTCTTGCTGATGTAAGGAGAAATATCTCTCCTCCCACTTTGTTGAGCAAGCAAATTTTGTATACCCATATTAGTCAATAAGCATGCTTGTATGTGCCAGGACCTCCCCTTGGTTTTATGCTGACTATGTAACCTATGCATATATAAGGCCACTGTTCCTCTGTACTCCTTAGAATGCCTCCTACAGAGGCCTGAGGGCACTGTGTGACGCAATCTCCCTCATGTGAGGTTATTAAATATGTTTTCTTGATATTACAGCTTCCGTGCCAATCTCTTCTTTGTTGGTTTAAAGAACCAGGTGTATCAGTGAAGCCCTTAGAAGGTTTTTATTTCTTCAGTGTTACATGCACAAGCTGGCAACCCTCAGTGAAAGTAGCCTGCGGGTTGCATGTAGATGGCGGGGGCAAAGGCCCACATTTGCCTTGCGCAGATGGTTATAATGCCGCTGTGCAATAGGGTTGTTTTCAGGGCACCATGTGTGCTGGGCTCTCACTGTACAAGTCATTGTTATCAAAATCTTTAATTCAAATGCTTCGATTGAGAGAAGCACTCAATCAATCAATCAATAAAATCTTTGTTTCCGGAAGCATAAAAAGCTCCCATAAAGGCAGAAACATAATACAAGTGAAGTTAATATAACAGTTTTTAAGATTTGATAAGAAAACGTGCATACAGTACATAATAGTATAATGAGAAAACACTCCGACATTACAAATCAGGGAGATGATAGCGGCATGGACGTGCGTGCTCAAACGGAAAGTTTTTAAAAATCCCCTGAACACAAAATAACTTCAATTTTGATTAAAAGTGATAAAAATCTGAACGCAAGTCTACATTGGCCAATATTGCGGCAGTTGTTTTTTAAAAGGAGTGTTAAGCACAATTTCGTGTAACGTCCATAAAATTTACAAAAGAACATAAAATGAAGCATGCTTTTTCCTGATGAATTATCACACGGGCAGGGCTTAGATTATGTAGGTAGCTGAGAGGGAACAAAGCAAATACTTTACATTACCATACCTAAATCTAAACAATAAAGAGCGCTCCCAACGATCTTCAACACGTCATATGTGGACGGCGGTGCAGTCAGATTCGCACAGATATAGGTACTTAACAACAGTTACCTGCTCACCAGAAACTTTACCCGCTGAGTTTCTCCAAGATTATAAAAAGCACTGGCCACGCCCTTTCTGTTAGTTTTATAACAGGTTGATGGGTCCATAAAAAACAATTCCATCCCGATTTTGCTATTGATAGCTTTAACATATGCAATCAAAGGGATCTCTAACCCTTTGTCTAAGGAAAGGCCATCAGCAAAGATGTCTCTCATCATATTTCCAGATTGAGAGCCAAAATAAGGCGGGCTGGACCTTAATTTGGTCTTCTATGAAGGAGAGCTTGAATTCCTTGTGACAAATAAAAGTCGAGGTAGAGAGGGGAACATCTGTTTCCCTCTATTTGGATGGCTGTACAGTTTGAGATCCTCACACATTGGCCTCAAATATAAATATTGATATGCATTGAGACCTATAAATTTCAATAGAGGAGTGAAACAACCTCCTCCCGGGGGAAGGGGGAGACTACAAAAGGACTCATTGGGCGCAGAAACTTTGGCAGAACGATTTGCAAGAATGGACGACCAAGAACCCTGAGCAGAAAAATAGATACCCAGATAAGGAAGGGTGTTGATCCTGCATAATGAATGATTACCAAATACCATAGTAGGGAGGGATCTACACTCGGTCCACACGACATGATGTGAAATGAATGCTATTACTTTCATAAAATCAACATACGCATGTACAAGGAGATGCAGCCCCCTGGGAGATGGTGCCTATGTCGCTGGATACCTCCCTCTGGGTGTTAATGCGTACCTTCACCTTCATAGTCTCATGTAGATGCACCAGAAAATGAACCAGCACTGGATCTAAACCTCGTTTATAAGCATGAGCCATAATTTGGCTCGATTCACACAATCGAAGGCCGGGGATACATCGATAAATGCTTGATACAAAGGTACGTGTTTGGCCACTGTGCATTTCCCAAGGATAAGATTGAGCTTAAGACATTTTTCAATTGTCCCTACCTTATGCTTAAATCAGTACTAACAATGATTACGACTCATCGGCCACCCAGTCCATTAATTGGTTATAAATAATTTTCCCCAGTATTTTAACAGATGCGTCGATCAATGACCTGGTAGTGCTCAATCTCCTTTTTTGAAGATAAGGCAATTATTGAGGAGCTCCAGGTGCGGGTAAGGGGGAACAGGCAAGGCTTCTAAAAACATTAGTAAGGAGGGGAGCCCAAACAGCAACATTACCCTTTACCAAATCTATGGGGACCCCATTCGGGCCTGGCGTCTTTCCACAGCAACTAAGATTGATGGCTGCCTCAGCCTCTGTCAGGGTTACCTGAAATCATGACGCTAAATGAAGATCTATAGCAAATGTATCGGGTTCTAAAGGCGCTGCATAAATCATACCAAAGTGCTCCTCCCAAACGTTATTAGCAATATGGCAGGAAACAGTGCTAGGGTGCCTGTTGTTATGTTTTAGTTCAGACACAGTTGACCAAAACAATTTGCTATTACCAAGTTTGGATGACTGAATTGATGCTTCCCACTGAAATACAACTAGCTCCGGATGTCGCTTGGCAGTTTTTTGTTTGTATCTCTTACCAGGAGAGAGTCAACTTCAAGGCTTTGTGCGTCACTCACAAGTCGCTGGGAGGAAACGATCCACCAATCAATCCCTCCCTGGTTCAGCCCTACTGGGCAAACAGGCAGCTGCGCTCAGACGAACTCCACCTGGCAGTTGTTCCCAGGATCAAGCGAGCCAGAAGTGGCGGCTGGCTCTTCTCTTATAATGCTGCCAGATGATGGAACTCCCTCCCTCTGTACTTACGGAGGGACCCTAACCATCTGGCCTTCCGTAAACAGTTAAAGACGTGGCTCTTTCCATAAAGCGTTCTCTTCTGCCTCAGTGATCCGCTTCAGCGCTGGGATGCCTTCAGGTAGCTACGCGCTTTAGAAGTGCTGTCTCATTCATTCATTCATTCATTCAGTGCCGCAATCAGAACAGAATCCCTCGATTTAGCTACCAATGCAGAACAAGGTGCCTTGTTTGCTGCTGAGCAGTCAGAATTATAACCACCTCTGGGTGGCCGGTGTAAATCGAGTAGGATTCCGAAGGGCCTTCGGTACTCCCCAGCAAAGATCAGGAAAGCCCCCACCACCACCAGTAAACTTTGAACGTCTTCTGATAAGCGCTGCATCCTGATGAGCTCCAATCAGATTTCTTTAAAACTGGGTAGGGTCTCGCGTCCTCCACTCCAGCCTCAGATTATGGGTGGTAGTGTCTCGCGTCCTCCACTCCAGCCTCAGATTATGGGTGGTAGTGTCTCGCGTCCTCCACTCCAGCCTCAGATTATGGGTGGTAGGGTCTCGCGTCCTCCACTCCAGCCTCAGATTATGGGTGGTAGTGTCTCGCGTCCTCCACTCCAGCCTCAGATTATGGGTGGTAGGGTGAGCCTTACAGGCCCCTGTGTCCCTCCTGAACTTACTCTTATGATGACGCATTAGCACAATTTCAATAGGATTGTGGTCACTATAGCTGGACTGCATCACCTCACCGTGTAACAATAGATCCTCTAAATTACGTGTGATCAAAACATAATCTATAGTGGAAGGGGGTGAATGTGGGTATCTGTCCAGAAAAGGAATCCAGGATGTCCCGGGCATTAACCACGTCAAAGGGGGCAAGAAAAGTACTTACTTTGCAGTTGCGTGGGTCAGTGTCAGCTCTGTTAATGGGACAGGACATTGGACCAGTGGCTCCTAGTTTTTTGGGGAGCCGAACAAAGCGAGGTACAAATACAACGATTGACCAGTGGACGCTTGGTTCTCCCTTCGATTGGAAATAAATGTAAACAACGGAGGGAATGCGGTGATGGGTATGCCAGCGAAATCATTGTTATTGAAATTCACGATAAACAGATTAAAATAAGTTCAACGCATAAACTCTGAAAGCTGCAATCGTGAGTTTGAAGAACCTTAGCACGTCCCCCACTGACGTGCCGATCCAGATTGCCAAACCCCCCCATGCTCGCCCTCTTCGTGAATGGGGGGCAGGGATGCTGTAACATGAACCCGTCACCGAATACAGGTGGTAGCTCCAAGTTTCTTCGAATAGGATAATCTCATAATTTTTAATAAAATTTAAACAATTGGGCGCCCGGCGCAGTCACAGGGAGAGAAACAAACTCGCTTTCTGCAAGACAACCCCGGGCGGAGGGCCATGGGATTACGCGGTAACTCTACAAATCCATATGGGCTCTCGAGATAGCGCTGCCACATTCACGAATATCCTATGAAACTTAACAGATGGCAATGAATGCGTGTATAAGATGCTGGTATTTTGCAAAGTACTAACAGGCTGACTTATACCCACTTCGGAGAACGCCCCTGGCCAGGGGCAGACACCCTGTAGCCCCAAAGAATTCACAAAGCTGACCCTTCTCCCTCCCTTATCCCCCAAGTGTCTGCTCTTTGCTGCAAAAGGTAAGGCGGACGGGGCACACAATACATGCCTGGTAACCACGGGTCTTCGACCCTGCTGCTGCTGGCTTTATGCCCCTAAGTCTACCAGCCATAGGCAGAGAGGCTGCTGTGAGAAGGGGCGAAAACACAACAAAAGCCTCATTAACGAGTAAATGGTCTTTTAAAGACCTGTGAAGTACTCGGGTCAGTCTGCAATTAGACGGACGGCAGCCCGCGAGGCTGTCTCAGCCGGGCTGACACACATGAGGGGGGGGGGGGGGGGGGGGGATGCAGCCCGGTGAGCCCAATGGGTGTTGCGCGCCTGCCTGCTCTCATGGGTACCAGAGCCACAGGCAGGAGCAGCAGGTCCTTCCCATCGCCGCCACTAAGTGACGACCATCCTGGTGATTTTGAAAGATGAGCGGAAATGACACCAAAAATAACTGTACCATTGCCTGCTGACACCGGAAGAGCAGCTGTTCTGAAACATCTGCTGATTATCTGCTGAAAGCACAAAGGGAGCCGCTGATTGGAAACACCGCATGCACTGCAGGGAGACCCACCCACCAGCAGATGGACTGGAAAGAGAACTTAATGCGATCACGGACAATCGCTGCCCAGAGCATGTCCGGCTCCCGATACCATCACCTGAACACCGTCTCCCTCCATGCTCTCCAAGACACGCGCGAGGGATAATCCAGTGGGACCGGAAGTGTGTCTGGCCAGCAGAGATAAGATCCGGGCGAGCATAAGAACCTGCAGAACAGGCTGATTGCTGCTGGGACCCTTGCGGGCGAGGACTGCACAACCCCCACCCGCAGCAGCCCCACTGGCGCCTGCACAGGGACGGCAGCGGCCTGCCAGGCATTGTGTCCAGCTCTATTTACAGAATGCACTTCAGCTCCTAACTGCTTCTTCTTTGGAAATAACCTTTATCCTGGCAAAATGGAACGCGTAATGTGTGCAGCGTTGGCACCACAGTGCGCCAATTTATTGACAGCACATTTGGTAATAGTTACATCTACCATATCACTCCAGGCCTCCTGCTGTCTCTTTGCTACCCGGATCATTTCTTCTAACTTTCAGAAAAAGGCACTTTGTGGATTTCAGCATGAAAGGCAGCTTGCTGCAGACAGTCATTGTATTTAGCAAGTGCTGCAAAGGTCTTAGAAAGTGCCAAGTATGGCCCGAGAATAGCATCAGGGCACTGGACTAAATATTAACAAAATTGGAAAATACAAAAGCTATATTGCAACAAAAGTTGCAGATCGACTGTACATAACTTACAATAAAACAGCACAGCGCATGAGAGGCCGTGGAAGGAAAGTTTAGTACCAACCACTCCTCGAGACTGCCATTGCACACTGAGGGCCCGATTCACAGAACTAACTTAAGGCAAAATCCTAAACTTACTACCATTTTGGTATTCACAGAAGTTAGGAGTCCTAACTTTAGGACTCCTAAATGCCTTCTGTGAATACCGAAAGTCTTAAAGTTAGGATTTTTCTCAGTTTAGGAGTCCTAAAGTTAGGAGTCCTAACTTCTGTGAATACCGAAATGAGTAAGTGCCTTCTCTGAATACCAAAATGAGTAAGTGTCTTCTGTGAATACCAAAATGGTAGTAAGTTTAGGATTTTGTCTTGTTAGTTCTGTGAATCGGGCCCTGAGATTTCTATCTGACATATCCTGTCCTGCCAGAGAGAGTTGAGTAAAGTAAAACTGGCAAGGTAGCTCAGTAGATTAAGCGTTTGCTGCTGATGCTGACTATGTGTCATGATTTCGAACCCAAGCAATGTCAACTTCAATTCAATTTTCTTTATTCGGATAAAAAAACATATCCATAAAAGAGGCAAGCACATGCAATAGAAAAATGCGCTCAGATGCCTGTCCCTTTTTTGCCTGTTGTATGGCTAAATTTTTGGGTTGGGCTTGGAGGATAAGAACTGCAAGGAAACAGTTGCTACAGTAATGTGTTCTTATTATAACTTTTAAATATTAGACAGTATATGGAATTTAATAAGCTTTTACCTTGTAATAGTAATGTATTATTTGTTATTTATTGTGCGATATGTGTTGTATTGTTGTGCTTTTATGACTAAACTGTCGAAATAAAGCTGTCGAAACGAAAATTGTTAAAAGCAATGTCACTTTAGGCTTTTGTTCTTCTACGATGACTGCGTGTACTTACGTTGTGTAATAGTATATTCCGCTTCCTCCCATGCTGCAAAAAGGTGATTTGAAGTGCTGCATAAAAACAAAGCAAGTGATTAAAGTGCACCAGCACCAAGCTAAGACAACCTGCAGGGGGACTAGCCTTAGGCACAATGCCCTCTTTGGTCCTAAGAGTGCTTTTACAGTGGACCATGGCTGGATCTGCTCCTGCAAAGCATCTTGTAGTTGAAGATTCACTTACAGTTTTCCAGTTGTGTAATATTATGCTGAAGTCCATCACATACAAGAGGTGGGGAGTGGGCGCATCAAGTTGTGATGTGCCTTGAAGTTTAAGTTTCAGTGTACCCAAGGTGAAGTGCTAGTGTGTGAGCTCTTCCATTATAAGCCTTAATGCTACTTACAAGCTAATGCACAGCAGGTAGAACTGAAGAAAGGGCCGCATTTTCCCAGAATAAAGTCACTTCAGTGAGTGTCCTGATTAATCTAAGGATACACAAGGTCAAGTGCCTGAGCTTTGCAATAATTGGCCTTGATATTACCTGAAAAGCTAATGTGCAGCAGATAAAGTTGAAGAAAGGGTCTCATATTACCAGAATAAAACAATTAAAAAGTTCAATTTGCTTGCTAATCGCAATAGAACTCTTCATTAAGGCTCCTTAGTTGAGAAGGACGGACACACGATAAAGTGCATGTGCATAGAAAGTGCAGATGAAAAGGGAAAATCCTTAAGGATATACGGGGATATTACCAAGAAAGTGCGATAGTTATCGCAAAGCACGCTTAGCTTTTTTTTTTTTATCGCCGGCTATCACTGGATTTCATTGCGGAGATAACACATTATTATCAACGCTTATCTCCAAGGCGATAGAATATCCAGCGATAGCGGCGAAACCCAGCAATAGCGCGTGAAAACCAGCGATAAATTCTACACGCTAATGAAAAGCTTGCTAATAGGCAGGTGAGGACTTAACCTTACATTCCACCCCCCCATTGACTAGAATGGTTAAGTCGGGTTTTTAGCAGGTGTTAGATTCCAGCGATATTCGCGGTTAGCGCAATTTTTTTTATCGCTTCGCGAGCATTGCTAATGGGGGAAGCTGTGCTTTAAGTTGGAAACGCCTACTTTGCATGTCATTAGCGATATATATCGCTGACATGCAAAGCGGCACCAAAACGGTCGCTTTCACAATAAAGCTGTCGCTAACAGCTGTTAGCGACAGCTTGCTAATAGGGCGATAGAAATATCGCTGCTATAGCGGCAAAAAGTGCCGCTAAAGCGGCGATAAGGCCCTTGCTAATATCCCCTAGATTTATAAAAGCCTTTGATGGTTTCGAAGTGATACCTCTGTGGCGTTGGCTGTTTGTATGTGTTGATGAATAGCCATGAGTGTCTGCACTTGCGGAAGGTGTCTTATCTTGCGCCCAGGATAATAGGCTTGTTTGTTTGTTCACTGCAAGTTTAAAAGTGTGATGTGGTAAGTGTGCTTCCCACAGAGGTTACGAGGTCCGCGTTTCTAAGGCCTCACTTCTCGCCTTGGCCCAGCAATTTGACTTCGCTGGTGGGGGCGCTTGACACCTGGTGCCCTGGTACTGCGGGAGAAGCTGAGCGTGGAATCTTCCCTGATCCTAAGAGGGTGAGAGGCCGCGGAACGGACTACGGCTCCCAAGAGCCTGTGCATTACTCCCTGACTGCACGCACCTGAGCCGAGGACCGCCCCAAGCTCAAATCCTTCATAACTGCTCGCGGAACCCGCTGGCGCGGGTCCCGCTTCGCTGGTGGGGGCGCTTGACACCTGGTGCCCTGGTACTGCGGGAGAAGCTGAGCGTGGAATCTTCCCTGATCCTAAGAGGGTGAGAGGCCGCGGAACGGACTACGGCTCCCAAGAGCCTGTGCATTCCTCCCTGACTGCACGCACCTGAGCCGAGGACCGCCCCAAGCTCAAATCCTTCATAACTGCTCGCGGAACCCGCTGGCGCGGGTCCCGCTTCGCTGGTGGGGGCGCTTGACACCTGGTGCCCTGGTACTGCGGGAGAAGCTGAGCGTGGAATCTTCCCTGATCCTAAGAGGGTGAGAGGCCGCGGAACGGACTACGGCTCCCAAGAGCCTGTGCATTCCTCCCTGACTGCACGCACCTGAGCCGAGGACCGCCCCAAGCTCAAATCCTTCATAACTGCTCGCGGAACCCGCTGGCGCGGGTCCCGCTTCGCTGGTGGGGGCGCTTGACACCTGGTGCCCTGGTACTGCGGGAGAAGCTGAGCGTGGAATCTTCCCTGATCCTAAGAGGGTGAGAGGCCGCGGAACGGACTACGGCTCCCAAGAGCCTGTGCATTCCTCCCTGACTGCACGCACCTGAGCCGAGGACCGCCCCAAGCTCAAATCCTTCATAACTGCTCGCGGAACCCGCTGGCGCGGGTCCCGCTTCGCTGGTGGGGGCGCTTGACACCTGGTGCCCTGGTACTGCGGGAGAAGCTGAGCGTGGAATCTTCCCTGATCCTAAGAGGGTGAGAGGCCGCGGAACGGACTACGGCTCCCAAGAGCCTGTGCATTCCTCCCTGACTGCACGCACCTGAGCCGAGGACCGCCTCTACGCCCATTGGTCCGCGTTTCTATACTTATTTCATTGGGAGCTGCTGCGCGGGACGTGCCGCGGGACGCCCAGGACGAAGCCCGGACAAAGGGCGGACAGTCTGAGACAGTCCGGGACAGGAGGGGGTAGGTGGGGGCAGTAGATTGGGTTATTGTTCTTGGTGTTATAATACTCAGTGATAGGGGGTGGCCTGGCCGGATAACCGGTGTGTTGTTGAATCAATCTATCGGGGTGCTTGTGGACCGTACGTACTTTTCTAAACGAGATAGATTGGTACATTGCTCCCAGTCTGTGTTAGTAAAACCTGTAGAGGGGTGTAGGTCCCGGCTGAAGTTATTATGCCTAAGGCTAAGCCAGCAGTCCCGACCGCAACCATGGACAATTATTTGGTTAAGATGGTCGATAAAATTAATCAAGAACGAAGGAGATCCCTAGGCCGGCCAGGGTCGCAAAGTTCTGTGCCCCTCATGTCTGACCCGCTGGCACTTGAGTCTCCTTCTGATCTGGACCCTAACACATCTCTGTTACCCACTGAATGTATAAATGAGGGAACTTAAATAGATAACTCTAGTTTGGAAAGTGGTATCCCTGAGCCCACAAACGACCCTGATTCAGACCAAGTTATCATTACAACAACCCCTAGTCAGCCGGTACCCAGAAGCCAAAGACTAACCCGCACTTGCAGGAACACTAATAAAACCACCCAGCCCAAGCGAGGAGGGAATCGCCATGTCAAGAAAAACGATCCCGCTCTGCAGAAAAAGCTACCATCTCAATCTGTGCCAATGGAGGGAGCTAGGGTCATCCTTGATAAAGAGCAGTTGGATCTTATAACTAACGCTATAGATGCCAAGTTTGATATTCTGTTTAAACCCTTATTGTCTAAACTTATTACTCTCACTGACGAAGTAGTCAGATTGGGAGGCATCTTGGACTCTCTCACCAAGGTTAGACCTGCTGCGAACACTGTTGTGAGTATCGTGGCGCCCGATGAGATACCCTCTATTCCCCCTAACACAGTCTCATTGTCAGGTGGGAGTGGTAGCCCCGATTGCAGACCAGGAAATGACAAGGGAAAGTCTTCTGTAGTCCCCAAATCATCTTTTCAGCCGCTGGACTCGACTAAACCACCCTATAGCTCAGTTTCAGGGGATTCCATGGGTCACACTGCTAACATCCCCAGACATAATAATCCCCAACCGGACTTGCCACCCACGTGTGCTCCTTTTGTAGCTGTCCTGATGAATGTCCCCCCTGTTAAGAGGCAAGGTGGCAACCCTGTAAACGATGAATCTCACTCGTCACTAAAGAATAAGACTGTGGACTGGCTCCACCGACAGTGTGATTTCCCTGTAGCCCTATCTAGGGATATATTAAGTACCAGGAGAACCAATTGGGTTGGCAAATCACGCAAGTCCTGTGAAGGCGACTGTATAATTATTAACTTCCGCAACCCCCAACTTACCTCTACAGTTCTGATTAAAGCTGCATCTCTCCCTGTGAGTGATCAGTGTATTTCTTTGCGGCCCCTTGGGTATTTCTATAGGGACTATGCTACTCAACCTGTTATTCAGTTCGCTGATGAGCACCACTGGTGTAGACCTAGAGCCCAGAACCTGTGCGCTGCCCCCGCTATCCCTACGTTTAACAGATTCCAACCTTTAAGTGGGCTTGACTCTAATGATTGACTGGAGCTCGCCACAGATGAGGCAGGGAACGAGGACTTGAACTTGGGTAAAAAGAGCTCTAATATGGACCCTAAACCACTAACTAGTATTACTATTGATACTGGTGTAAGCCATCTAGATCCTATTGTGGCTTGTGATCACGATAGCCTAGTCAGTGTCGGAAGGGATAGGTCTGTACTGAATGCCCCAGTCCGCCCAGCTAATTACGGCTCATGTTCTATCGCCTGCTGGAATGTCGCGGGCCTATCACATAAGGATGAATGCTTAGGTTGGTTTGATTTTATCAACCTTTTTAAAATTTTATGTTTTCAGGAAACCTGGAGTCTGGACCCCATCAATTATAATGGCTTTGTTTCATATCAATTACCGGCTGTGGCTTCTAACTCGGGAAGAGCCAAGGGTGGCCTTCTGATATTGATTTCGGTTGATGTGCCACTTATTGTCAAGAAACATGTTCTGGTGGGGGCCCATTCCCAGATATTATGGCTTTGTAAGGAGCAGGATAGAAATATCCTTTTAATTAACTTTTATAATAATGTTTTCGATAATACTAGGCAACAGGTAACTTATGCCTTGGAGGCTGCTTTGGCTAAAATTGTAACAGGTAATAATATTGCCTTTGATTTTATTTGGATGGGGGATTTTAACATTTCTGCCTGTTTATTCTCTGCCCATAGGGTCTGTGGTTTTATAAATGGTCGAGGAGATGGTGCCGCCCATTTCCCACATAACCCATACGGGGACTCCTTAAACAAAATCTTGATGACATACGATATGGAGATTTTGGGGAATGGGAGGGGTGTTTTTGGTGAAGTTCTACCCACTTTCAAGGGCAGAAACGCAAACACTGTTATTGATTTTATTTGTACCTCCTCCAGCCTAAACCCACGGTGTTCAGTCCCTACGGTAGTGGATAACTTAATCAGCGACCACAATTGTCTGACCATGGAGATGGTTCTCTGGAAGGCCAATTCTGACCCTAAACCATGTACCGTTAAGAACATTGAACCCCATAGACTCAACGGAACCAGAATCAGGTGGAAGGGGGAGAAGGCAGATCTTTCGTCCAATTCAATTATTGCAAATTGTTTAGAGGAAATTGATGTTATTTTAGCAAGCAATGAGCTAACAGACATAATCCTGCATAAATTTGTTGATATTAATCATTGTATTGAAGCCAAATTTACTAAGCAACATAAGGGCAATTTAAATCAGCAAAAAGGGTGGTTTGATCACGCAAGTACTGCCGCCCTTAAGAGCCTTAAAGTGGCACTGGCAGCTAAACAGAGGGACATAAACCTTATTAGGCATTTAAGGGTTATTTACCGGGCAGCAGTATCAAAAAAAAAGGCAGAACTGAAGCATGAGGCCTGGGATAAGCTAGACCAGGCCGCTGAAACCTCTGATTCCTCTCTATTTTGGGCTACTGTCAATAGCCCTTTCCTAAGGAACGAGGATACACCTGTTCTGTCGGCAAATGTCAGTAAGGAAAGTTGGGTCTCTCACTTTTCTTTGATTTTTGATTCTGATAAACATATGGAAATTGGAGGTGGGACCTGGCCAATAATCCCCCTTGATATTTCCCCTACCGAGGTTAAGAAATGTATTAACGCTAGCAAAGGAGGGAAGGCTCAGGGACCGGATGGTGTGCCGGTTGACGTATATAAAAAAGAACCTGAGATCTGGGGCCCGCTACTGACCAAAGTATTTAATGCTGCTGTAAGTCTCGGTTCCCCGTCTACCTGGAAGGAATCTACTATTATTCCTATCTACAAGAAGGGGGAGAAGGGGGATGCTAAGAACTATCGCCCTATATCCCTCTTAGATTCCTCCGTGAAAATTATGAGCCGGGTTCTTCTTCTTAGATTAGAAGAATGGGCAGAAACAAATAACATCCTGGCTAATTCCCAATACGGTTTCAGGAAGGGTAGAGGCACAGTAGAACAGTGTCTCAACCTAGAACTTCTTATTGGGAAATACACTATGGCCAAGAAAGGTTCCCTCTTCCTCTGCTTTGCAGACCTCAGTAGTGCCTTCGATATGGTTAACCACAAGATTCTTTGGGAGACACTACTTGAAATGGGGGCACCGGAGGGTATCGTCTATTTTCTGGCCAGGCTTTATGCTAATCTCAGCTCTAGCGTACGATATGGCCCAGGTGGGGAGTGTACCCCGAAGTTTTCTGTTAAGCGTGGTATCAGGCAGGGGTGTGTATTGGCTCCTTTGCTTTTCACACTTTTTATCAACGAGGTGGACTCTGTTTTAAGGACTGTGGGGGCTGATGCCCCAATTATACTTGATACCCATATCCCTGTCTTATTATATGCAGACGACGCTGTTCTCCTCTCTAGGACTCCTGTCGGCCTTCAGCGGCTTATGGACAGGTTTTCCAAGTTTATTGGGGAAAGAAAGCTGGTTATCAATAAATCAAAGACATTTGTCATGGAATGTGGCCAGGGCCGTAAAAAACCCCATCCCTTCTTTATAGAGGGGCATAGGGTTCAGACGGTCGATACTTTTAACTATCTGGGTATCTCCTTCTCCAAGACAGGTAGTTGGTCCAGCGAAATTACCCACGTTAGAGCAAGAATGGCGAAATGCGCTCACGGGGTTTTTACGTTTGCTTCTAAGATAGGGGACAGACGGATTGGGGATATGCTGAAAATCTACCAGATGAGGTGTCTTTCAACCGCCCTTTATGGGGCAGGTGTCTGGGGGCATGTTTCGGCTGGAAATCTACAAGTAGAGGAAAACCTGTTTTTAAAGCGGCTACTCTGCCTGCCTATCTCAGTATCCACGCACCTGGTGCATAGGGAACTTGGAATTCACTATCTCTTGGATTCCGTTTCCCATAGACCTTTATTGCTGTGGCGTGCCATTTGGGCAAAGGAGGAGACTTCCTTGAATAGAGCCATCATCAAGGATTGTCTGTCCCTTGATAATTATTTAAAGATCCCTTGGGTATATTATGTTTTGAACAGTTTCAAGGACATATATGGTATTAATTTATTTGAGGACTGTTATGCTGCCAACAGTCTAACCAAAAATGAATTGAAATCTGTTTGGTTGTCTTTAAAGCACGAGCAACGTCTGAGGGTCAGTAGCAATTTATCTACCTGTACGCTCTATGACAGCTGTTGTGAGCTCTCGGGTTATCAACCTTATTTGAGCTTCGTTACTAGACCCTCTCACAGGTTCGTTCTTACTAGACTGCGCTTTGGGATTGTTCACCACTTAGTGGCGTTTCCTACTATCAAAAAACACCCTAGTGGTCCTTGCCCTTGCGATGGCACTACAGCACAAAGCACTATGCACTTTTTATTGCTCTGCCCACTATACGGTAACTATCGCACTGATCTCTTAAAGCCTTTCTTTAGGAAATTTGGCGTCAGAACCGTAAAAGATGCTTTGAAACTGATATTCAATCCTCTACCAGATGTTTGCTTTTTTACTGCTACATTTCTTCTCAGAGCTATCAAGGCAAGGCCTAGTATTATTTTTTAAAATACACATTGTGTTGTTTTTTATACTGTCTGTTTTTTAATTGTATTGATGTAGTTTTATGACTTACGATTGCTAATAGTCTATGTATATTAATGATGTTTTATGTATGATCTGCTTTTATGGACTTTTTGTCAAGCTCCGAATAAAGCTTTATGAAATTGAAAAATTGAATTGACTGTTATCCTGAATCTCCTTCCATATTAATGCTTTCAGAGGGTTCGGAGGGCCAATTCTTACGGATGACAAGGACTTGAGAAGGGCGCTTTGTTGCCCTAGTCTTTGCTCGTGGAAGGATTGTGCCGGTGACGTGTGTTGTGGGAGATGGAATGGCAGGCGACAGACTTTTCTCTGGGCATAGGCTTAGTTTTCCCGAGAAGGCTACTGATCCATAAGACAGTGTTGGGATTGGTTTTGCTTTGATTGCTGTCAGAGTTGGTTTCCAAGTTTGCGTAGGAAATGTGCTGCGGAGTTTTTGAAGGCAGTAGTCAGTGAAGCAAGGCGAGGTTTTAGAGAGTTCAGATGGAGTCTGGGAGAGTGGAGCTCATTTAGCCAAACCTCAAGGTATCCATAGCTGGGGCACCGGGCACCCTTCTACTGTACTGCTTCCCGGGTACCACTTGCCCTCCTATTTGCGGCTATTCCCGAAGAGGACTATTTCAATTTTGTCTAAGTTGACTGTCATTCGGGTCGTTATGCTGTAAAGAGCGAGACTGTTAAGCAAGTTTTGCAGATCAATGGTTGTTAAATTCATAAGAACTATATCGTCTGCATATTGAAGTGACGTCATTGGGTGTTGACCCAGTTTTGGGGGGGTGTGAGTGCGCCTCATCCAGAACTGTGCTCAGATCTGAGATGAAGAGGTTGAACAATGTTAGAGCAAGCACACAGCCTTGTTTGAAGCCTCGTCTTGTTTGAATTGTTGGAGTTTGGCCCTTATTTGGGCCCAGGCTAACCCTTGGCCAAGTGTCAGCATTCAATTAACATAACATAACATTTGTAAAGCGCACATTCACCCAAGGGTATCTTGGCACTGAATAATAGATGTTTATTGTTACCCAACGGTACTCATTTTATCGACCTCAGAAGGATGAAAGGCTGAGTGGACCTGCCGGGCGTTGGAGCCTGTGACCATGAGGTCAAACACAGGACCTTACAGTGGATGAATTAGTCCACCAAGCCACCAGACCGGGCAACAGTAGCTGTAGTGCTCGCAAAGAGTTGGCTGGGATGTTCCATGAAGCCAATTAACGCACAGCAGATTCCTGTCAACATGGTCGAAGGCTTTTGACAAATCAATAAAGCACATGTAGAGCAGTTGTTTTTCCTGAGTGTGTTTTGTTATTAGGGTACAAAGGGCCGCTAGGAGGTCTGTCGTGTTCGAGCAAGGACGGAAGCCTCTTTGATTGCGAGAGAGCTCAATTCCTCCACCCAGTTTTCCAATTCCCGCAATAGGATGCCGGCGAAGATCTTTGCATCAGTGTCTAATGATAAAATGAAGCGATAGCTGTCCGGGGCTGAGTAAAGGCCTCTTTTTATATATTGGGTGGAGGATTTACCCTCTCCAAGACTCTGGGACGCGATTTTCACAAAGGCAGTAGTTGAATATTTGGCAGAGTTCTTTGCTCCATATGTCTCGGTATTGCTTGTAGATTGAGGCGGGAACCCCATTTGGACCAGGAGCCCCCTTTACTCTTATTTTCTTTTCTTGCACCGCAATGGCGGCTTAGGAAAGGGAGGGCACTGGAATGTCTGCCTTGTTGTTTATGCATGGCAGGACTGGTTTGTTGCTGTGATATAGTGATCCAGGGAGTGCAAGCCACGTTTGTTATAGGGGCATTATTGGCAGCAGCACAAGCGGGGTCGGGCTCTAGCTGGTTGATCAAGTCCCACAAAGATTTGTTGTATTTTTCATTGCAGGCTTCTACAATTTCGAACCAGTCTTGCTCTTTGTTGGACAGGCCACACAGAGGGCTTGCTCCCTCCCCGCACGACAGGGCCCGAGCTCCGGCCCACCAGGCATACCCCCGCGACAAGCACCTGTACCCCGTCTCCCGACGGATCTTCTGCCCTCGGACCACTACTCGTCACGGGGTCCAGCCCCACCGGCTTCCCCGGCCGGGTCAAGCCACCATCTTGGGCCCTGCACCACGCGGCCGCGTGGCCTCACCCCGACCCCAACCCCGGGCCTGGCCGGCCCCGACATCCCGGCACCACCATCCACCCAGGAGGTGAGCGGACCACTTGGCAGGTCAATGGGAGAACGAGGTGTCAAAGGCTCTCCCCCCGCCAGGTGCCGATCGCCCCAGCTCCCCCAGGCACTGGCTCCACCCCCTGCTGGGTGTCTGGACACCTTCATCCCGGACCCTCCGACCTCCAAGTGCGAGGGTCCGGACATCAAAGGGCACCAGCCCTATAACTGGGGCAGCTCCGGAGCAGGAAGGCAGTTGTATCCTGGAGTCGAGAGACACTGAGTGAACTCAGCCTTGACGGTCTACTGGCGCTGCCGTAGCCCGCTCTTGTGACCCATCGTTCTGCCTGCTGGCGCTGCCGCGGCCTTCTGCAACCTCCATCCTCACCGGGACCTGCTGGCGCTGCCGCGGACCGTACATCGACCATCTTCCTGGGACCTGCTGGCGCTGCCGCGGCCCGTTGTAACAACCATCTTCACCGGGACCTGCTGGCGCTGCCGCGGACCGTACATCGACCGTCTTCCTGGGACCTGCTGGCGCTGCCGCGGCCCGTTGTAACGACCATCATCACCGGGACCTGCTGGCGCTGCCGCGGACCGTACATCGTCCATCTTTCTGGGACCTGCTGGCGCTGCCGCGGCCCGTACCACCTAACCACCAAGCTCGAGGATTGTGAGCTCATCATCTCATCCGAACTACCTGACTGGTAAACAGACTGTCCCGCTACCCCCTTTCCTACCTTGCGAGACTCGAATCGAGGGGACCCCTGAGTCCAGACCTCCTTGTACCATTCACCCGTACCTTACGAAGTGCTTATAAAGATCACTGAACCTTATCCGTGTGTGGTATCTGTCTGTGGGGGGGAAGTTACTTGTCTGTACGATCGCTGGAGACGGTTCTCCCCGGAGACCTCTCCTCCTGACCCCGGCCGACCCTCCCGGTCCGTCTACCTTTTCTAACATTGGTGGCCAGCGGCGCGATCCGAATCAACGCGTAATCGTACAGAGAGTAGCTCACCCCACGACAAAAACACGATGTCGACCAAAGATAGCAGCCCCACCGAGGAATTTCAAATGGAGAAATTAGAAGAATACAACCACCGCGAACTGAGACAATTTTGCATAGAACTTGGCATTGCTACCACCGGCCTAAGTACCAAGGATGATCTAAAGCGCGCCCTTGAGTCATGGACAGAAACTGGGGTCGCAGGACCCCCCGACCAAAGCAGCGGCACACCAGACCAAAACAGCATCACACCAGAGGGGAACGCCACGGCTCCCGAGGAGCGGGGAACGGGCCTCTCACAGGAGGAGATCCGAGAAAGAGACAGAGTCAGATTACACGAGTTGGAGATGGCACGACTCAAGATGGATGGGGAACTCAAGTTAGCTGAACAGAAACTCAACCTCGAGCATATGCGGCTTCGAGAGGAACGAGAAGAAAAGCAGAGACAGAGAGAGCTGGAAGAGAAAAAAATAACGCTCGAGCACGAGCGCCGACTAGCGGAGATAGAACTGCGAAAACAGAATAAGGAACTGGGGGTGCCTGAGCGACCACACACCCCGTGGCCAATTGAGAAAAAAGTCCATATCCCCAAGGATGTTGTCCGCGAGTATGTCCGAGAAGACGACATACAGCAGTGGTTTAAAGCCTATGAGATCGCCATGACCTCCCACCGGATCGACCGGAGTGATTGGGGAGCCGGACTTTGGGGGAGGTTTATCAACGAGGGTCGCGATGCCCTACTGCAGCTCACAGATCACCAAATGTCGTCCTACGACCACATGAAGGCTGCCCTCCTCACCCGCTACGGCCTCACACCCGAGATGTACCGCCAGAGGTTCAGAGATTGCACCCGGATCCCAGGTACAACTTTGGTAGAATACGTGAACTATTTCAGCCGTGCCTTCGAGGGTTGGATCAAGGGGAGTCAGGTCACCACCTACGAACAACTCTTCAACCTTATGGTATGGGAGCACCTGTCAAACAACTGTTTCGTCGAGCTCAGGCAGCACCTCCTCGACAGTAAGCTGACTGACCCCCGGCAGCTCGCCGCCGAAGCTGACCGATGGGAAAGCACCCGAGTGGGCCGGAAAGGGCCACACGACCAGAACAGAAGCAGCCAAGGCCAGCACCGTCCTCGGGGAGGAGGAGGGGGCCAGGGTCGAGGGAGAGACGCCTTGCCAGCAACCCCCGTGGCCAGCACCCCGCCTCCGGCCGGCCGGGGCAACCCCCCGTTGCGGCCTGGGTTCCGAGCCAACGTCACGTGCCACCGGTGCCAGCGACTAGGCCACTACGCCAATGACCCGAGCTGCCCGCTAAACCAAACACCCAAGCCCCGCCAGGTAGCGGCCGCCGCCCTGGGGGAAGAGCGATTATCGGAGGAACCCGAAGAGTATGAGCCGGCCCAGCAAGGGTGGGAACCGGCCGCCATGGTCCTGGCGTGCTTAGGGGGAAGAGACATGGTCCCGCGGGCTCCCCTACCCGCCAACACCAGGAAATACGGTCAGTGGGTGACCATTAATGGACAGAGGGCCGAGGCCCTGCGTGACACCGGCGCCAGTGTGACGGCCGTCCGCTGTCACCTGGTGAAGCCCGAGCAGATCCTGCCGAACATTCTCTGCCCCGTCCGCTCGGCAGATAACTCTGAGAGTATGTGTAAAATGGCCTGCGTCCCATTCGAATGGGGAGGGGTCTCCGGCCTGCTGAAGGTGACGGTCCGGGACGATGCCCCCGTGGACTGCCTCCTGGGGAATGATCTCGAGAGTTCCCCGTGGGCCACCGTCGAGAGAAGAGAGCACCTGGGGATGCTGGGCCTCCCGGACTGGGCCTGCATAACCACCCGGTCCATGGCCGCCCGTGCCGCCCCCCGATCAGAAGAACCCGAAAGGCCAGCACCTCCGCCCCCGGTCGCCCCAGTAGAGGACAACGGCGAGGCCGGCCTCCCGGACCCGACGACCGAAGAGGACGCGCATCCCCAGGACCTTCCGGATCTGGCTCAGTGGCGTCAAGAAGGGGGCCCACCCAAGAACAGTTCCGCCAGGAACAAAAGACCTGTCCCTCCCTCGAGGGACTCCGCCAACAAGCCAGCGCCCAAAACGCAGGGGACGCCACCGGAACTCACTGGGTCTACTGGGATAACGACCTGCTCTACAGCGAGCAAAGAATCGCCGAGCTGGGGGCCGGTCGAGTTCTGGTGGTACCTCTCCGCTTCAGAGACTTTCTGCTCAACTTAGCCCCCTGCAATGGCTGATGCAGATGCGGGGGGAGAACCCAAAACTCTTGCGCTGGTCCATTTCCCTGCAGGGAATGGACTTCACCGTGGAGCACCGACCAGGCCAAGACCACGCCAACGCGGATGGCCTGTCCCGCTTTTTCCGCCTCGACGAAGAGAGTCCCCAAGGAGATGGGTGACTCTCCCCGCCTTCAGCTGGGGGGGACGCATGTTGGACAGGCCACACAGAGGGCTTGCTCCCTCCCCGCACGACAGGGCCCGAGCTCCGGCCCACCAGGCATACCCCCGCGACAAGCACCTGTACCCCGTCTCCCGACGGATCTTCTGCCCTCGGACCACTACTCGTCACGGGGTCCAGCCCCACCGGCTTCCCCGGCCGGGTCAAGCCACCATCTTGGGCCCTGCACCACGCGGCCGCGTGGCCTCACCCCGACCCCAACCCCGGGCCTGGCCGGCCCCGACATCCCGGCACCACCATCCACCCAGGAGGTGAGCGGACCACTTGGCAGGTCAATGGGAGAACGAGGTGTCAAAGGCTCTCCCCCCGCCAGGTGCCGATCGCCCCAGCTCCCCCAGGCACTGGCTCCACCCCCTGCTGGGTGTCTGGACACCTTCATCCCGGACCCTCCGACCTCCAAGTGCGAGGGTCCGGACATCAAAGGGCACCAGCCCTATAACTGGGGCAGCTCCGGAGCAGGAAGGCAGTTGTATCCTGGAGTCGAGAGACACCGAGTGAACTCAGCCTTGACGGTCTACTGGCGCTGCCGTAGCCCGCTCTTGTGACCCATCGTTCTGCCTGCTGGCGCTGCCGCGGCCTTCTGCAACCTCCATCCTCACCGGGACCTGCTGGCGCTGCCGCGGACCGTACATCGACCATCTTCCTGGGACCTGCTGGCGCTGCCGCGGCCCGTTGTAACAACCATCTTCACCGGGACCTGCTGGCGCTGCCGCGGACCGTACATCGACCGTCTTCCTGGGACCTGCTGGCGCTGCCGCGGCCCGTTGTAACGACCATCATCACCGGGACCTGCTGGCGCTGCCGCGGACCGTACATCGTCGATCTTTCTGGGACCTGCTGGCGCTGCCGCGGCCCGTACCACCTAACCACCAAGCTCGAGGATTGTGAGCTCATCATCTCATCCGAACTACCTGACTGGTAAACAGACTGTCCCGCTACCCCCTTTCCTACCTTGCGAGACTCGAATCGAGGGGACCCCTGAGTCCAGACCTCCTTGTACCATTCACCCGTACCTTACGAAGTGCTTATAAAGATCACTGAACCTTATCCGTGTGTGGTATCTGTCTGTGGGGGGGAAGTTACTTGTCTGTACGATCGCTGGAGACGGTTCTCCCCGGAGACCTCTCCTCCTGACCCCGGCCGACCCTCCCGGTCCGTCTACCTTTTCTAACACTCTTTCCTTGCATGATTTGCCTCCCAAAAAGCTTTCTTGTATTCCTTCCTGATCTACGTGAATGTGGGCAAAGGAGAGCTGGGTGTGTGCAAGTGTTGCTTTGTCTTTGCAGATTTTAAGGCACGCCTGTGTTGGTTGAGAGCACTATTGTACCATCTGTTGTTGGCTGGGGATTGGTGGAGCATTCATTGTCAGTTGTTTGCTCCAAGGGAGTTTTTTTAAAATCTGATAGTACGTTTGCCCAGGCAGCCACTGGATACTTTTCTCGAGTGACTTCCGTCCATCTCATCCGATGCCACGTTGCTCCTGGGTCTTGTAGGCCTATATTGTACCTTTCAGCAACACGATCATAGTTGTTTATGGTCCCTCCCATCAAAGGGTAGTGGCCGCTTTCTTGCAGCCTTGTAAATCTGGGCCAGCGTCAAAAAGCAGTGGGTGTTGTGGTGGAACGCCCACAGCAACACCCATTGTCCGCCCCTTTGCCGCAGTGGACTGTTGCGGAAAGGGGCATATTTACAAGGTGGCGCTAAGTCATGTTCGGTGGTTTAGCGTCTCCTTGCAAATATGACGGAATGGCGCCACGCCACCGGAGCATCAGAAAGAGTGACGCTCTGAGGGCATTAGGGGCTGGTAAATGTGCCCCTTATTGTTCACTTCTGCTGCAGCTAGCAATGCTTGTGGACATGTGTGCAGTTCCTAATGAATCGCTTGCCCTCACCCATGGCCTGAGGCCAGCACAGAGTTCTTTTGACTGCTTGATCTGTGGTGACTTGTGGTAGCCTTCCATCTCAGCCTCCTAGAATGGAGGGGCATTCTCAGTGTGCAGCCCCTGTACACGCCTGAGAGTGACCATTCATTCCTCAGTTCAGTAATCACTTCTCTTTCACTTTAGAGGGGTCAGGGCCACTCTCCAGCCTAATACCAGTACCCAAGGAAGTCAGTGCTTGACTTTAGGGGTTCCCATGTGTCACAATGCAGGGAAGGGCTGTTCTCCTTCTGTCCCTAAAACCCTGCTCTTAAGCAAGTGCTGGCCTCCTCCAGTGTAGCTTCATGGATGGCGATGCATTGGTCACTTTGAGTGTGCCAGTAAGGCGGACAGTAATCCCTCTACACAATTCTAGTGCACATCTGTGGCACTTCAGATTCCAAAATTACATTTTCGTGACAGTGCCAATGTGGGTCTGTGACATTGTAATGTTGGAGGCGGGGCCCTGTAGCTGCCGATGTAGGCTGAACTGCGGGACCTCTATTGCTATTTACGTCACGGCGCACCATTAAGCAGATGCACTGAGTGCAAAAAAGGAAAGTGTGCCCTATTAGGAAGAATGCAGTGCCCACAGGGCAACGCGATGCCCTCAGGGCAATGTATTCAAGAGATATACGGAGCAGCTGTTTAAAAGCTGCTCCCTCAAAGAGGGATTCCAGATCCTTTTGCAGATGGGTGCAGTGAATGACGGCACCCACCTGCAGCATGGACGTCATTTAGGGGGCGTCAGGGGTTGCAGCTGCGACCCTGGGCTTGCCCCTTGTGATCTCCGGCACTACCTTTGCAACCCGTGGCCTCGGCGGTGGAAAACATCAGGGTCAGGAACACAAGAGCAGCCCGTCCTTATGGAGGTTGCTTGGGGCTCCAGTTTCCTTGTTTTCAGTCATTTTTTTGTTACACTAATAGTGAATAATATTGCATTATTCACTATTGTTGTCATAAAGAATGGAGCACAATTAGCTGGAATATTACCTCTCTAGCAACCAAGGTAAGTAAAAAATGTGTTTAAATGTACATTGCTTGCATGCTTGCTGGTGAGAGTGTGTTTGTGTAAGAGAAAGTGCGTGTGTTTGTATGTGTATGTGTAAGTGCAAGCATGTATGTGTGAATGAAAGTAAAGGTCATATGGTGTGTGATGTCACTATCCCTACACTTGGCGTTTTGGGGAATTTACGTTCATACCCTGCAGGTGGGTGTCTAGGGGCTTCAGGGGACCCCCTTTTATCCCTTGAGAGGGCTGCCCTGAGGGCGCACCCTGACAGTGCACCACCTTCATTGTGGTGCGCTTTTATTGCACCGCCTACGGAATGTTTGCCTCTGCACCCATGTCAGTAATATGGCATGGGTGCAGGGGCAAAGGGATTCTCTCATTTGTATTGGGCCACTACGCCATGCAAATGAGGGTACGGCATGGGTGCAGGGGCAAAGGGATTCTCTCATTTGCATTGGGCCACAACGCCATGCAAATGAGGGTACGGCATGGGTGCAGAGGCAAAGGGATTCTCTCATTTGCATTGGTCCACAACGCCATGCAAATGAGGGTACGGCATGGGTGCAGAGGCAAAGGGATTCTCTCATTTGCATTGGTCCACAACGCCATGCAAATGAGGGTACGGCATGGGTGCAGAGGCAAAGGGATTCTCTCATTTGCATTGGTCCACAACGCCATGCAAATGAGGGTACGGCATGGGTGCAGAGGCAAAGGGATTCTCTCATTTGCATTGAGCCACAACGCCATGCAAATGAGGGTACGGCATGGGTGCAGAGGCAAAGGGATTCTCTCATTTGCATTGAGCCACAACGCCATGCAAAAGAGGGTACGGCATGGGTGCAGAGGCAAAGGGATTCTCTCATTTGCATTGAGCCACAACGCCATGCAAATGAGGGTACGGCATGGGTGCAGAGGCAAAGGGATTCTCTCATTTGCATTGGGCCACAACGCCATGCAAATGAGGGTACGGCATGGGTGCAGAGGCAAAGGGATTCTCTCATTTGCATTGGGCCACAACGCCATGCAAAAGAGGGTACGGCATGGGTGCAGAGGCAAAGGGATTCTCTCATTTGCATTGAGCCACAACGCCATGCAAATGAGGGTACGGCATGGGTGCAGAGGCAAAGGGATTCTCTCATTTGCATTGGGCCACAACGCCATGCAAATGAGGGTACGGCATGGGTGCAGAGGCAAAGGGATTCTCTCATTTGCATTGAGCCACAACGCCATGCAAATGAGGGTACGGCATGGGTGCAGAGGCAAAGGGATTCTCTCATTTGCATTGGGCCACAACGCCATGCAAAAGAGGGTACGGCATGGGTGCAGAGGCAAAGGGATTCTCTCATTTGCATTGGGTACGCTCTCTAGAGATAGCACTGGTGCTACATGTGCACCAGCACTGTCTGTATTACAGAAGGGGCCGTACGAGCATCTGTTGCTCTTTCTGTAATACCACAGTACCCTGGGGGCACACAAAGCGGGTGCGAATGCCCGTTGCACCTCCAGGGCACTTTCTGCAATATGGCCATATAGCTACTTCCAGAATCACTGAGGCTCATTCACGTCGGGCACAAGATCGTCAACAGTAGGTTCATGTGTTCTTCCATACATGTTCACACACAGGTGGAACTGCATGGATTGTTTGTGGTATGGGTTACCCCAATGGGGCTGGGGCCTTCAACACTGTCATTGATGTCAGCCACGTTTAGCTTTGCCATTATTTCTTCACCTTTTGACTAATGCTGAACGTCAGCTGTTGATGGTGTGTTGATCTGACCTCGGTCTAGGCAGCACGCTCCCCGGCAGCTCCGCCAGCCGATCACCGCCTCAGCAGCCCCAGCAGCAGAGTTAGAGCCTCGCGCTCGACTCTGTCACAGGTTTCTGCTTTTTGGGATTTCGCACTCTGACAAGCGCTTGTGTGTGACATTTGTGTTTTCTTGTGTTATTTTGCTCCACAGGTTCTGCTCCTTGCCTAACTCGGTGCCTCGCGCCTCCCGCCACATAAGCTCCGTGCCCTCCTCTTAGCCCCGCCCCCTACCTGACTCCCGCCCGCCTCTTCCTCGATCCCGCCCCCTCCCCTTCATTACGACGACCGCTGCGTGGTCGCGCAGCATACGCGCCGCTGGCGCGCCGCTAGCGCGCCTAAGGCAAGCCCGTCTGCGCCCATCCCAGCCTGGACCGTGCCCTTGTTCTCCAAGTCTCCACCACTACACCCTCGCCAGCCTCCTTGCACTCAAACCCAACCACCTCGAGAACTGCGCACGAGCCTCGCCCGTCAACACTCAAGGAGCCTTCTCTTGCTCTCACTGCCGAAGCACCTTCTCCATGGACGCCACGCCAGTAGCCATCAAAGTACCACCTGCCGCCAAGCCCGCCAACACCATTAACTGCAACCTTCTCAATGTACGATCCCTTCACCGGCATGCCATAGAGATATGGGACTTACTCGACACTCTCGCTCCTGACGTCGCCTTCTTCGCGAAGACCTGGACTAACGCAAGCTCTGGACCAGACATCGCCACGGCTATACCAGACGGCTACAAGCTCAAGAGAATTGACTGCCCTAATCGCCCGGGGGGAGGCCTCGCCATTGCTCACAAAACCTCCCTCCAACTCTCCACCTCCAGCCCAAGCAGCGCTCTTCCCAGCATAGAACACCTCCACTTCCAGATCCACACCAACCCCAGGACAACGCTACGGGGCACACTCATCTACAGACCACCAGGACCTCGCGCCCAACCCACTACCACCATCACAGAACTCGCCGCATCCCACGCCTTCACCTCCACGGACTACATTCTGCTAGGAGATCTAAATTCCGCCACCAACGACATCCGTATGTTGCTAGACCAGGGCCACACCGCAGCCCTCATCCTCCTGGACCTCTCCGCAGCTTTCAACACCGTTTCACACCGCACACTAACCACCAGGCTCCACAACGCGGAAATTCAGGGAGACGCCCTCAACTGGTTCCGATTCTTCCTCTCCGATAGAACACAGAGCGTCAGGCTCCCCCCTTCCTCTCCAAACCCACCGACATCATCTGCGGAGTTCCCCAAGGATCTTCTCTGAGCCCGACTCTCTTCAACATCTACATGGCCCCCATCGCTGCAATCGTCAGGCAGCACAGGCTCAGCATCGTGTCCTATGCTGGCGACACCCAGCTCATCCTCTCCCTCACCAGCAACCCAGAAGACACTAGACTCAGCTTCCAGAAAGGATTGAAAAACGTGGCCACCTGGATGAAGGACAGCTGCCTCAAACTCAACTCCGGAAAGACCGAGGTTCTCATCTTCAGACCCTGCCCCACCGCCTGGAGCGACTCTTGGTGGCCTCCCGCCCTGGGACCCCCACCCACCCCGACGGACCATGCTCAGAACCTCGGCATAATCCTCGACTCCTCCCTCTCCATGAACCGCCAAATCAACGCTATCTCCTCCACGATTTTCAACTACCTCCGGATCCTACGTAAGACCTTCAAGTGGATCCCCCGAGACTGCAGAAAGACCGTCACCCACGCACTCATCACCAGCAAGCTCGACTACGGCAACGCCCTCTATGCCGAAATCAACAAATCCCAACTACGCAAACTCCAAACCATCCAAAACGCGCCCGCCAGGCTCGTCCTAGGGACACAGCGCCACGAACATATGACTCCACACCTGCGAGAACTCCACCGGCTCCCCGTCGAGAAGAGGGTCACCTACAAACTACTCACACACACCAACAAATCCCTCAACAACATCGGACCCAAATACCTCAACAACCGAATGAGCTTCCACGCACCCAAGCGGAACCTCCGTTCAGCCGACCTCGCGCTAGCAGAGGTCCCACGCATCCACCGGAGCAGAGCTGGAGGGAGAGCTTTCTCGTATACCGCAGCCACAGCTTGGAACACTCTCCCAGTAGAAATAAGATGCTCGCCAACCCTGCACACCTTCAGATGGGCTCTCAAGACCTGGCTTTTCGAGTGACCGGAGCAGCCCTACCTTTCCCTCCCCCAGCGCCTTGAGACCCTCACAGGTGAGTAGCGCGCTTTACCAACCCTTGATTGATTGATTGATTGATGATGTAGAGCCACTGGTTAGACCTTGTTGTTGATGTGTAACTTCACAGTCTTTTTTTTTTGAGGCACCCAATCCATGAAATATTGCCACAAACTCCAGCAGCATCCCTCCCTGCGTGCATGTGCAAACCCCGAGTGCAGACGGCACCAGGAGCCCTCTATCATCTGTGCACCTCATGTTGACTGGGATATGACAATCCGGGCTTGTAGGGTAAGTCTGTCACAGGAGGTCTGAGCTATGAACACCCCACAGAGGCGCGGAGGCAGAAAGGCACAGCATGGAGGTTGCCAGTTTAGAAGGAGGTTTGAGGCAGACAAACTGAGGCTTGCCCATTGCATTGATGGTTGCTTCGGTGCCCATGAGGGCTGTGACCTTATGATCGTGAACCATGACTTGAGTTGTGTTCTATGACTTAGGGTGAGTCCCTTGACAGGTACACTACATGTGTGGAGCCCTTCTGCACCTCCTGATTTCCATACAAGCCATGGATATCCTGCAGAGGGTTGGTTGTCTGATCTACACATGAGTTGACCTTTTCTTGGCACTCTGTTCAAGGACATGTGCCAGCCAGGGTCTGAGCTGCATGCCTTGTATAGGTATAGTCGTTCCTCGCCCCATAAGTGGAATGGGGCAGCTGTCTGTATGGAGGGAAACTAGCCTGACCCTGATTTTATAATGTGCTGGTGAGAACAGCCATGAGTTTTGGGGAACGAGGCGTGTATTGCGCGTGCTGGTCAGCACCTCCAAAGTCATCATTTGGTTTTCTGCTGCCTTGTCTGACTTGTCTGAGCAGATGTAAGGAATATTTATATCTGTTCCACCCGCTTGGGAGGAGGGGTTCCAACTGGGAGGAATGGGATGATGGAGCTTACGGCTGACATGCAGCTGCTCGTGCGAACCTGCATGGACCGCGTGCAGGACACGTGATTTGAGCATTACATGGGACACCATGGGGCAGATTTATCATTCTTTTATGCAGCGCAACGCACCAAGTCAGCTGCTGCGCTGCGTGAAAGGGAAACAGCAGGAATGTGCCACATTTATCATTACATGCCGCATTCTTGTCCTTTCCTCAGCACTGGTGCACTTTTGGCAGCCTCGCGCAAATGCCGGCACCCTTGCGTCTGGGGGCAAGGGTGCCTGTGTTGTAGGCAGGATTGTTTTTGTGCAGGAAGGGGCACCATCCTACAAAAAACAATCCATAAAGGCATTTTCCTCTTTCTATGTGTGCTGGACAGGAAAGAGGAAACAAACGAGGAGAAATAAAGATATTTCTCCTCGTTACGCCTCTCCTGGGGAGGCGTAGCATTTTGACGCATTCCCAGGTCAACTATTAATTGTAAATCTGTGAATGTGAAAAAATGCATGGGTGGATGAGTGTGGACACCCAGGTTACACCTATGAAACGCATCGCTGCCGCAGAGTGACGCAAGGCACCGATTTGCCCCGCCTTGCGCTACTCTAGATTTATGAAGCCATGCAGGGTCATGCCAAGTGGCCTAGTGTGGCTTGATAAATGTTACTTAGGGTTCGCGTCACCCTGGCGTGGCGCAAGTGTGACACACAACCTTGATAAATATGCCTCCATGTGTCAGAATGCGGTGTGGTGTGAGTGCACCTTGTACACAGGCTTCAGTACTAGATCTGCTGTGTGCAGGCTGCATGGATGTGTCCGAAGAGTCACTGTGCAGTCAAGATGTGTCAGCAATCCTTGCAGACTCCCATCACCAATGAAGTACCTTCGGTTCAGGCCGCCTGTTACACCTTCATCCCCCAACACCTGCTTTCTCTGTATGCAGTATCTGCATAACGCATGCCTAGCAGCCACCTTTGGAGTCTCTTTACATCAGTGCTTAATTTGTAAACACACAAGTGCCAGGGGACAAGGTAGCGCTTAGGAGGCCTGTAGGAGAGTAGGGTCTGCTTTCTATGTTCACCCCCACTTTTTGCTTTTTGCTTTACTGGTTTTCGACTTAGATGTGGCTGTGGGCCTGCTGATCAGACCCACAGCCCTGCTGTTCTCTCTCTAAATTAATACTATGCACTTTAGGTGCATAACCCATTTGGATAGGATCACCTTATTGGCCCCTGTACAGTGTACCCTAGGTACCCAGGGCATAGGTGTACCCTAGGCCTACCAGGGGCTGCAGCATGTATTATGCCACCCCTGGCCTGGCCTTCCATTATGACACAACTGGCTGATCACTCAGCTGGGGCAAGGTCGTGTAAGCACCCCTTGCTTAGGTGTAGTATTCCTATACCTACCCTATATATAGACACATGTGTACCTATCAGTCACTCCTATGGCAGGCCTTGACAATCCTGGAGGCAGAGTGCTTGGTAACATGTGAGATGGTGCTCTAGCATGAGCTGAGCCTGTCTGCAGCTTTCGGAACCATGTCCTTATAGCTGTTCTATGATATCGCCTACCATATACTCTTAAAGTGCCTTATAATCTTAGACGGTTATGGTAACTATGGTTTGGCTTTATCAAAACATGTCGTGTAAGGTGTCTAACACTCGGGAATAATACCCCCATGCCATTTCTGGACATGAGAATATTATTCCCCCCTTCTAGAGGGAGAGACATGTTAAAATCATACTTCACTGTTAGCCTCTGACCAAAGCCTCAGCATCACAAAATGGATGCTGCTGCCACGACACAAGTCTGACCTCCTGCAGCTGGGAGTGATCCCAGCCAGGGAGGCTTGGACAATAGGTTTCCTGCTTGGGGAGGTGCTAGCACCTCTCCAGACAGCCTTTAGTGTATTGGGGCAGGGTGGGCTGAAAGGAATGAGACATGCCTGGGGCACACAAGGTGTTCCTTGCATAGTCCAGTTCAAACCGGTGCTGGGGCACTCCAGCCCCAGCTCTGGCGCGAAACTGGACAAAGGGAAGTGGGTGTAACCACCCCCTCCCAGGTCCCACCCATAAGGCGTGACCTAGCAGGTAGCCCCAGCCCCCCAGATTAGTATAAGAGTGGGAGTTGGGCCTCTAGACTTTAGATTATCCTGAACCTGCAAAACTGAACAGAAACTCTGGACCTTCGACATTCGACGAAAGAAGAAGACTGAAGAATCTCCCTTGTAGCCAAGGAGTGGCTACCCTGTGCAAACAGGCACCATCAAGTGACTACCCTTTGCTTTGCGGGACGTTCGACGAGGAACCGACTGCAGAGCCCGACCAGAGCCTTGATTTCCAGACTTCTCCGACCCTCATCCACATCTGCAGCAGAGCTGAGATCCGTGGAGGCGACGAGCGACGTGGGACCGGCTACCTGGGAAAAGTGGCTAGTAACTTACAGCGCAGCTTCTGAGGCACCCTCGAAGTTGTGCACCGGGGATTGAGAAGCCCCACCCCCAAGCACCATCTGCACCGAAGATCAGCCCCCCACACTCCACGAGTCCTGCGTGGGGCCCTTCAGCATTTTCCTGCTTGCCGCGTTGTCCGGTTGCTTGCCCGCTGGCTGGTGGCCTTTGTGACGACGCTCCCTGAAATCTTCTACGCTGGTTTGGCTCCTCCAGACTGGCTCCTGCTTCTCTGCAAAGAAGAAGCCCCCCAGACCCTCCTGGTCTGCACCTGAAGCAAGTCCTTTGTTCTTCGTGGGTTCCGCTTGCCAAGGTTTGGTGAGTCCTAGTCCAACTTCGACGCCGCCGACAGCAAGAGCCTTCGTGGGACAGCTCGCCTCCTGGTCCTGGTCGTCCTCGACGCTTCCTGGTCCTCCTGGCTGCAGCGACAAGCTTCACCTTCACCTGCAACTCTTCACGACATCGTCTGGTTCCTTCCTGGTTCCACGTGATCACTGGCTAGTGATCTTGACTCTGTCCCCTCTGCTTGCAGGTATCTTCTCTTCTTGATCCCAGGCTTGGGATCCACCGGACACTCTTCACTGACTGCCTGTCAGCATCTTTTCTTCAGGCATCCATAGGAGTCGACGACGAAACCCGACGCAACTTCACCCCTATGCACCCGCAGCCTGTGGGCTAGGTAACTTGGGTACTCCGGTGCTCATCAGGATAGTGACTATCCTAGTGTCTAAGTTTCAAGTCTCAACTTCCTAGCTACTCCGGAAGTGTCCTAAAACTGTCTATTTCTAAACTGTACTATTGCTAGTGACTTTTACGCATTACGCGTGAGTGTTTCCACTCTGCACACGAATCCCGTGGGCCTCCCACTGCCTATCCTGTGGTAGTCTAGTGTAGCCCCAGCGATTCCCTAGGCCTAGGCCTACTCTATTTCCGTGACAGTGGTTCTTATACCACTTACTTAGTATATGGTTTGCGTGGCCCCTAGGGCCTAACTGTATTACTTACCTGTGTGACTTACTGTATGCATTAATAAGACTGTGTTGTACTTACCTCTAATCTCATAAAGAGTGCTGAGGGTTTTCTTAGAATAAATACACTTTATTTTATATATATATCTGTTGTGGTGTCCTTTCATTTGGTATTCAAGGGATTATATATGGTATCACAGCTGGCTTCACATGCCATTCAGAGTTTAGCCTAAGACTGCTCTTGTCCATGCTACCACTAGGATAGCTGGTCTATAAGGTTGACTTTACAACCAATCACCATAAGGGTATTTGGACTGATATAAGGTGTACACTAGAATTAGTGACATCATACATCAGGCCAACTTCTCACATTGGTGAGCAGCGGTTGGGATCTGAGCTTGCTGTTGTAATACCATTGTAATCTTGAGATACTAAATTGAAAGATCACACAGATATTGTCTAGGTACATATAACATAGTTTATTATACTTAAGTCCTACTGGACTTAGTAGTTGTAGGTTGAAGGGAGTAACACACCCTGACTACAACTACTAGAGAGGTTTAGTAGAAACAACTAGTGTAGGTAGGTGCACACACCACACCCTCACTAGATCATGCCTCTGGGAGGAGATCAAGTAGATACTCTCTCAGGAGGGGCAGGTCTGCAGAAGACCCCCTCTAGGTATGATACCTTTACATTCCAGGAGATGAGACATTTGTGTACCTCCAGAGGAATAAAACAGGGTGCAAACCCTACCCTCCTTCAGTTAAAACAGCTCCTAGAGGAGCATGATACTCTTAGGGCCTCTCAGGCAGGTACCCTAGGTACAGAAGGGGGTCTACCCACCACAGAAGAGTCAGATGGGCCTTCAGATGGGGAGGTAGATGGCCAGAGCCAAGTAGGAAGACTTAGCCAGGCTAACTTAAGTCTACATGGGAGTTTGCATGGGGTCCCCCCATACAGACCCACAAGTAGGCTTTCAGAAAGAAACAGGAGGGACAGATCCCCTTCAAGGGAATCTATCCACTCCCATGTCTCTAGCATCTCTACTGCTTCCTCTCACAGGGGAATGACTTCACCTGAGAGAAAGGAGCATGAAGCCAGAATGAGGGAGGCTAATCTGAGGATTCAGAGGGAAGAACTTGCCCTTGCCAAGGAGAAGCTTGCTCTGGCTAGAGAGCAAAAGTTAAGTGGGTCAGAACCCACTGGTGGCAGCAACATTCCTAGAGATAGAGACAGGCACTATGATAATAGAAACCTGAGCAAGATTGTCCCTCCCTACAAGTGTGGGGATGACATCCACAAATGGATAACTGCTTTGGAGAGAGCTTGCAAAGTACAGCAGGTACCCCAAAGTCAGTGGGCAGCTATCTTGTGGCTCTCCTTCTCTGAGAAAGGAAGAGACAAGCTCCTCACAGTTAGTGATGAGGATGCAGATAATTACACTGTCCTGAAGAGTGCTCTGATTGATGGGTTTGGCCTAACCACTGAACAATACAGGTTGTTGTTCAGGGATACCCAGAAGACACAGACTCAGGACTGGACTGACTTTGTAGATTGTGCCACTAAGGCTCTGGAAGGCTGGCTATTGGGAAGTAAGGTTAAGGACTATACAGGATTGTATAATTTGATCATGAGAGAACAAATACTTAACAACTGTCAAAACCAGCTATTGCATCAGCACCTGATTGATTCTGATCTGACTTCTCCCCAAGAATTGGGAAAGAAGGCAGATAGATGGGTCAGGACTAGAGTTAAGCAGAAAAACCAGAACCAGGGCGGTGATCAGAAAAAGGCAGACCAGAAGGGTAATGAGCAGAAACAAAAGGACCAGAAGTCTTCACCAGGCCCCCAAAAGGCTCAGGGGGAGGGTGGTTCCAAAAAGGATAAGAAGAAAGAAGGCCAAAAGAAACCATGGTGCAACTATTGTAAGTCTACCTCACATTGGTTTAGTGAGTGCACCAAAAAGGATAAGCCCCCAGCCACCACTGCCCCTAAGGCAACTGTACCCCCTAGTTCAGCTGTAAGTGGTGGTTCCCAGCAAAAGGGTGTAGTAGGGTTAACCCTGGGAACTGAGGAGGATTCTGGCCTAGTCAGAGTACCTACTCAGGCTGTTCTGATTTGTGATGGGGACTTAGCTTTGTCCTCTACTGTAGGCCCCAGTAACCTGGGCAAGTACAGACAGACGCCTTTTATCAACCAAAGAATGGCTCAGGCCTACAGGGACACTGGGGCTAGTGTCACCATGGTGACACCTGCTTTTGTGGACCCTGGACAGATCATACTAGGTGAGAATTACCTAGTGACCAACGCTAGCAATGCCACTACCTCCCATAGTGTGGCTATTGTTAACTTCTCCTGGGGAGGGGTAACTGGCCTCAAGAAAGTTGTTGTTAGTTCAGACCTTCCTGTAGAGTGTTTACTGGGCAATGATCTTGAAACTTCAGTTTGGTCTGAAGTGGAGTATAGGACCCATGCGGAAATGCTGGGGATAGATGCACATGTCCTTGCTGTGACTAGGTCACAGGCCAAAAAGTGCAACACTGAACAAGTGCTGGATCCTGAAACTATGGACCAGTCACAACCCAAGAGAAAGAGCAGTAGGGTTAAGGCTGTGCCTTCCCCCCTGCCTCAGGTGGTGGATCAGCCCTCCCAGGAGGATGATTCTGAGAGCCCTGAAGGAACTGTCCTAGAAGAACTTGAACCTGATCAGGTTGAGTTTCTTGGGACAGGGGGACCTTCCAGGGCAGATCTGAGGCAGGCTCAATTAGACTGCCCCTCTCTTGAACCCCTCAGACAGCTGGCTGCTGCTGAGGCTGCAGGGAATGCTCAAGGTACCCATAGAGTCTATTGGGATGAAGGGCTACTGTACTCAGAGGCTAGAGACCCCAAGCCTGGTGCGTCCAGGAGGTTGGTCATACCACTGAAGTTCAGGGGCTTCCTTCTCACCTTGGCCCATGATATTCCCCTTGCAGGACATTTAGGCCAGAATAAGACTTGGGACAGGCTTGTCCCTCACTTTCACTGGCCCCATATGTCAGAGGATACCAAGGAGTTTTGTCGCTCCTGTGTCACCTGCCAAGCCAGTGGCAAATCAGGTGGCACCACAAAGGCCCCCCTCATACCACTACCTGTGGTGGGGGTTCCCTTTGAAAGAGTGGGCATAGATATTGTAGGACCAATGGACCCACAAACAGCATCTGGGCACAGATTCATACTGGTGATAGTGGACCATGCCACCAGGTACCCAGAAGCAATTCCCCTGAGGACCACAACAGCTCCTGTTGTGGCAAGGGCCCTGCTTGGAGTATTCTCCAGAGTGGGCTTTCCAAAGGAGGTCATTTCTGACAGAGGTACCAACTTCATGTCAGGATACTTGACTGCAATGTGGAAGGAGTGTGGTGTTAACTACAAATTCACCACACCCTATCACCCACAGTGCAATGGGCTTGTTGAGAGATTCAACAAGACCCTAAAGGGAATGATAAAAGGATTACCAGATAAGCTTAGGCGAAGATGGGACATCCTTTTACCCTGCCTTCTGTTTGCTTACAGAGAGGTCCCACAAAAGGGGGTTGGCTACAGCCCTTTTGAGCTTTTGTTTGGGCACCCTGTAAGAGGACCCCTGTGTTTGGTGAAGGAAGGATGGGAGAGACCTCTCAGACAACCCAAACTAGACATAGTGGATTATGTACTTGGTCTCCGCTCCAGGATGGCAGAGTATATGAAGAAGGCTTCTAAAAACCTTGAGGCAAGCCAAGAACTCCAAAAAGCTTGGCATGACCAAAAGGCTGTACTGACTGTTTACCAGCCAGGACAGAAAGTGTGGGTGTTGGAGCCAGTGGCCCCAGCAGCACTCCAAGACAAATGGTCTGGACCCCACACTATTGTTGAGAAAAAGGGAGAAGTCACCTACTTGGTGGACCTTGGGACTCCCAGAAGCCCCCACAGGGTGCTTCATGTCAACAGATTGAAGGCATATGTTGACAGGGCAGACATGGGGCTACTCATGGCTACAGATGAGGGGCAGGAGGAAGAGAGTGACCCTCTCCCAGACCTGTTGACTCAGAACCCTGATGATGGCTCAGTTGATGGTGTGGTCTTTTCTGACAGCCTCACTGTCCATCAGCAACAGGACTGCAGACAGGTTCTGCAATCCTACAGACATATGTTCTCTCTGACCCCAAGTCAGACAAACTGGTGCACCCATGAGGTGGACACTGGTGACAGTCTGCCTGTGAAGAGTAAAATCTACAGGCAACCTGACCATGTCAGGGACTGCATAAAAGTTGAGGTACAAAAGATGTTGGAGCTGGGAGTCATTGAACCTTCAGAGAGCCCCTGGGCTAGTCCTGTAGTTCTTGTGCCAAAACCTCACACCCAGGGTGGTAAGAGAGAGATGAGGTTTTGCGTAGACTACAGAGGTCTCAATGCTGTCACTAGGACAGATGCCCACCCAATACCTAGGGCAGATGAGCTCATTGACAGACTGGCAGCTGCTAAGTTTTTGAGCACATTTGACCTAACAGCAGGCTACTGGCAAATCAGACTAGCTGAGAGTGCAAAGGCCAAAACTGCTTTCTCGACCCCAGGAGGACATTATCAATTTGTGGTAATGCCCTTTGGTTTGAAGAATGCACCTGCCACTTTCCAAAGGCTGGTGAATCAAGTCCTTACTGGGTTGGATGACTATTGTGCAGCTTATCTGGATGATATTGCTGTCTTTAGCTCCACCTGGGAGGATCACCTGGTCCACCTGAGGAATGTTTTAGAGGCCCTGCACAAGGCAGGCCTCACTATCAAGGCCACTAAGTGCCAGATAGGGCAGAGCAAGGTTGTATACCTGGGCCACCTAGTTGGTGGGGGTCAGGTTCAACCACTGGAGAGTAAGATCCAGACCATAAAGGACTGGGCTCCTCCAACTACCCAGACTCAGGTCAGAGCTTTCTTGGGCCTGACTGGGTACTACAGAAAATTCGTTAAGAATTATGGGTCCATAGTGACACCACTTAATGACTTGACCTCCAAGAAGATGCCAAAGAAAGTTCAGTGGACAGTGAGCTGTCAAAGAGCATTTGATGACCTGAAGCAGGCCATGTGCAGTGCACCTATTCTGAAAAGTCCAGACTACTCCAAAGAGTTCATTGTCCAGACAGATGCTTCTGAGTTAGGTGTGGGAGCTGTTCTTTCACAACTGAATGTAGATGGTCAAGACCAGCCCATTGCTTTTATAAGTAGAAGGCTGACCCCTAGAGAGAAACGTTGGTCAGCTATTGAGAGGGAGGCCTTTGCTGTGGTTTGGGCCCTGAAGAAGCTGAGGCCATACTTGTTTGGCACTCACTTCAAGATTCAGACAGACCATAAGCCCCTCTTGTGGCTAAATCAGATGAAGGGTGAAAATCCCAAACTTCTTAGGTGGTCCATTTCCCTACAGGGGATGGACTTCACAGTGGAACATAGACCTGGGACTGACCATGCCAATGCAGATGGACTCTCCAGATATTTCCACTTAGAACATGAAGACTCAACTGGTCAAGGTTAGTTTAATGTCCCTAAGTTTGGGGGGGGGTTGTGTAGGAGAGTAGGGTCTGCTTTCTATGTTCACCCCCACTTTTTGCTTTTTGCTTTACTGGTTTTCGACTTAGATGTGGCTGTGGGCCTGCTGATCAGACCCACAGCCCTGCTGTTCTCTCTCTAAATTAATACTATGCACTTTAGGTGCATAACCCATTTGGATAGGATCACCTTATTGGCCCCTGTACAGTGTACCCTAGGTACCCAGGGCATAGGTGTACCCTAGGCCTACCAGGGGCTGCAGCATGTATTATGCCACCCCTGGCCTGGCCTTCCATTATGACACAACTGGCTGATCACTCAGCTGGGGCAAGGTCGTGTAAGCACCCCTTGCTTAGGTGTAGTATTCCTATACCTACCCTATATATAGACACATGTGTACCTATCAGTCACTCCTATGGCAGGCCTTGACAATCCTGGAGGCAGAGTGCTTGGTAACATGTGAGATGGTGCTCTAGCATGAGCTGAGCCTGTCTGCAGCTTTCGGAACCATGTCCTTATAGCTGTTCTATGATATCGCCTACCATATACTCTTAAAGTGCCTTATAATCTTAGACGGTTATGGTAACTATGGTTTGGCTTTATCAAAACATGTCGTGTAAGGTGTCTAACACTCGGGAATAATACCCCCATGCCATTTCTGGACATGAGAATATTATTCCCCCCTTCTAGAGGGAGAGACATGTTAAAATCATACTTCACTGTTAGCCTCTGACCAAAGCCTCAGCATCACAAAATGGATGCTGCTGCCACGACACAAGTCTGGCCTCCTGCAGCTGGGAGTGATCCCAGCCAGGGAGGCTTGGACAATAGGTTTCCTGCTTGGGGAGGTGCTAGCACCTCTCCAGACAGCCTTTAGTGTATTGGGGCAGGGTGGGCTGAAAGGAATGAGACATGCCTGGGGCACACAAGGTGTTCCTTGCATAGTCCAGTTCAAACCGGTGCTGGGGCACTCCAGCCCCAGCTCTGGCGCGAAACTGGACAAAGGGAAGTGGGTGTAACCACCCCCTCCCAGGTCCCACCCATAAGGCGTGACCTAGCAGGTAGCCCCAGCCCCCCAGATTAGTATAAGAGTGGGAGTTGGGCCTCTAGACTTTAGATTATCCTGAACCTGCAAAACTGAACAGAAACTCTGGACCTTCGACATTCGACGAAAGAAGAAGACTGAAGAATCTCCCTTGTAGCCAAGGAGTGGCTACCCTGTGCAAACAGGCACCATCAAGTGACTACCCTTTGCTTTGCGGGACGTTCGACGAGGAACCGACTGCAGAGCCCGACCAGAGCCTTGATTTCCAGACTTCTCCGACCCTCATCCACATCTGCAGCAGAGCTGAGATCCGTGGAGGCGACGAGCGACGTGGGACCGGTGTGAGAAGTTGGCCTGGTATATGCTGTTCACTAGTTCTAGTGACCACCTTGTACCATGCCAAGCAACCCTTATGGTGTGGTTGTAAGTCAACCTTTTCGGACTAGCTGCCCTAGTGGTAGCGTAGGCTAAGCAGTCTTTGAGGCTAAACTCGTGAAGCGTGTTAAGCAAGCTGTTTTACCAATAGTAACCCCCTTTTATACCAATGAAAGGACACCACACAGATATATATTCAAAATATATATGTATTTATTTATCAAAGTAACCCCTAGTCTCTTTATGAGCACAGGAGCACAAATCGTCAAACAAGATTATCACAGAATACACAGAAGTTGCACTTTATATGGATAGGCCCTGGTGGCCACTCGAACCATATACTAAAATAGTGGTATAAGTACCACGAACAGAAAAGGGAAAAGGCCTAGGGCCTCTAGAATCGCTGGGCCTACAAGGAGCTAACGTCAGTTAGTGACCAGGAGGTCCACGGGTGGCGTGTGCAGAGCAAATAGTCACACGCGGGCTCCCATAGGTTTCAATGGGTGCGTAAAAAGTACAAAGTTACTGCAAAAGGAATCTTCCGGATGACCTAGGAACTTAAGATTTGGAACACAGGCACTAGAGATGTATTACTACACATGGGCACCGGAGTACCAGCTTTACCTCACCCACAGGAAGCGGGTGCATAGGCCTCAAAGTGCGTCGGGTTTCTTCTATCTGTTCCGTTGAGCCTGGGACAAAGATGCTGCAGGCGGTCGGTCGGGAAGAGATGCAGTGGATCCAAGAGTGGATCGGAGATGTTGAAGACCTGTAAGCAGAGGGGACAGTGTTCACAGTCACTAGCCAGTGACCAGCGTGGCACCAGGTGGGTACCAGGCGATGTCGGGTGCAAACAGGTGATGAGGGGTAGCTTGTCTCCGCAGCCACGTGGTCCCTGAAGGTCGACGACGTCCAGGAGTCGGCTCACGAGCTGTCCCACGCAGGCTCTCGCTGTCGGCGGTGTCGGCGACTTGATCGAAGCAAACAAGCCTTGGCAAAAGCAATTGCAGGAGGATTCGGAAATCAGCTGTTGGTTCTGACCAGCAAGGTCAGAGGGATTGCTCCTTTGGAGGGGAGCAAGGGCCAGTCTGGAGCAACCAGACCAGCGGTGTTTGTCGTAGATTTCGTCGCCAAGATGGCCACTAGCCAGCGGGCCAGCAACCGGTTAGGCGCGTCGAGTGGCAAAATGCAGAAGGGCCCCACGCAGATCGTGGAGATGCTGGAGGGCTCACCTTTGGTGCAGATGCTGCTCGAGGGTTGGGCTTCTCAGGACCCAAAGCACAACTTGGAGGGAGCCTCGGTTGTTGCACTGGTCAGCTTGTCGTAGTCGTTCCAAGATGGCTGGCTCCACGTGTCTCGGTGCCTCCACGGGTCTCCTCTTTGCAGGGACTGTGGATCGGGCGGTGAGAGGTCTGGAGGTCCAGGTCTCGTCAGTCTCTGGGCTCGGGCTCCGGCGGGAGGCGGCGGCAAAGCAGACGGTGATTCGCTGGATGGTGCTTGCGTTAGCAAGGTGGTCACTCCCTGACCACAGGGGAGATTTTCTTCAGTCTTCTGTGCAGCAGAATGTCGAAGTTCCCGTCTTCTTCTTAGTTTCAAGTTGATTCCAGGATGTCTGAAGTCTTAGGACACAGCTCCTACCTTTATTCGGATTCTAGGGGCCGGACTACCTGCTAGGTCCCTCCCTATGGGTGGGACCAGGAAGGGGGGTGGTTACACCCCCAATCCTTTGTCCAGCTCGCCCCAGGCCCGGGACTGGTGTGCCCCAGGACCGGTTTGAACTGGCATATGCACCGAGGCTCCTTGTGAGCCACAGGCATGTCTGGTTTCTTTCAAGCCCTACCTGACCAATACACAAAATCCTGTCTGGGGTGGTGCATGCACCTCCCCTGGCAGGAAACCCTTTGTCCACACCTCCCAAGCTGGAAGGACTCCCAGCAGCAGGAGGGCAGACTTGTGTCTGTGGTGGCAGCATCCATTTTGTGGAGCTGAGGCTATGTCTGATTTTACCCGGGTTTCAGGTACTGTACATGTCGTGTCCCTCTAGAAGGGTGGAATGCTAACCCCGTCGCCAGAATTGGCGAGGGGTTAGTATTCCAATTCGTATGACACCTTACTCGACATGTTTTGATAAAGCCAAACCAAAGATAGCATTTAACCGCGAGGTTCATAATGCACTTAAGAGTATATGGTATGACGATATCTGGAAACAGTAGAAGGAAGTTGTTCCGACCACTGCAGACAGGCTCAGCTCATGCCAGAGCACCATCTCACATGGAACCAAGCACTCTGCCTTCAGGATTGTTAAGGCCTGCCATAGGAGTGACTTATAGGTTACCAGGTGTCCCATTTAAGGTTAGGTATAGGTATACTACACCTAAGTAAGAGGTGATTACACCAACTTACCCCAGCTGAGTGATCAGCCAGTTGTGTCAAATTGTTAGGCCAAGCCTGGGGTGGCATAATACATGCTTCAGCCCTTGGCAGGCCTTGGGTACACCAATGCCCTGGGTACCTAGTGTACACTGGTACAGGGGCTGACAGGGTGATCCAACCAATTGGGTATGTACCTAGGGTACATGGAGTCCATTTTAAAGAGAGAGCAGATGGGCTGAGGTCCTGAATGGCAGGATCTCAGGCCAACTAAGTCGAAAAACCAGCTAGACACTAGGCAAAAATTTGGGGGTAACCATAGTCAGATATCCACCTTCCTACACAACCCCCCCCCAAACGAAGGGAGATAAGGCTGACCTTGACCAGGTAAGCCTATATTGCCCAAGTGGCCATATAAGGAGGAACCAGCACTGGCATGGTTACCCCCTGTCTCATGGTCCACTAAGCAATCCCTCACCCTAAGGGTATCAGAGGGTCTCCACCATAGGGAATCTCTACCTTTGGTGTGTCTTGGCAAAGTAAAAGGCTGGTGTCGAGATGGAGTACTGAAGTGAGTGTCCTCAAAGTGAGACCTCAGCTTCCTCCAATCATCCTTCACCATGGATGCCTTTCTTTCCTTAACTGAGTTGCACTGTGCTCTCAGGGTCAGCCTCTGGCTACCTAAAGCTGGAGGCTGGGTCCCTTTTGTGGGCTTACTGGAGGGACAGGTCAGGTTTGGGGCCCTAAGGTCCCAGGTTTGCCTGTGCCCAACAGAATCCCTCTGGGGGAGGTCCCTAACTACCTGTAAAAGAGATCCCTCAGGAATGTTTTTACCCATCACCTGACTAGGGCTACTAGCCAGGCAATCCTCATTCTTTTGATGGGGGGGTTCTTGTGGACAGGGGCCCTCTGGGGGTCCACTGGCCTCCCTGACCTCTGCAGCCCTGGGCTGACTGAGGCAGGGTAGAGAGAGGCAGGCTACCTGCACCAGACTGGGTCCCACCTTGGAAGGGGCCACTGACATCAGAGGCTCTGCCAGGCCAGGCCTGGCTACCTCTGGGGCAGTTCCTTCACAAGGGGTGAGGTCAGATCCCTGAGGAGGCTGACCTTTTCCTAATGTCTGGGGAGAGGGAGACTTTTCTTCCTCCCCACTACTCTCAGTTTGTGTGGAGTGATCCATTGTTTCAGGCTTCACTACACCTATGTCAGTCTGAGTATAGGCTGAGACCATTACAGCCTTGCCAACCTTTTCAGGGTGGCACTCAGTTTGTGTGTGAGCTGTGACTGTCACAGCTCTGCCAGTCTCTACAGTGAAGTCTGTCTGTGCCTGGGCTGTGGCTACCACTGCCCTTCCAACCTTTTCAGGGAGGAAATCTATTTGGACAGGGGTTGTGAATGGCACAACCCCCCTACCCTTTTGTGACAGGCCTACCATTTTAGAATGGGTGTCTTGTTCAACTCCAGCCCAAGCTGAGAGTTCTAAGTCATTCCCCAGTAAGCAGTCTACAGGCAAGGTTGGGGACACTGCCACCCTTTTAGGGCCAGTGACACCTCCCCAGCTGAGACATACCTCTGCCATGGGATGACTGTTCTGTTTGCCATCAATGTTGGTCACCTGGTAGGAGAAACCAGGCAAAAGCTGCTCAGAGGGAACTAGCCAATGGGCCACCATTGTGATGCTAGCTCCAGTGTCTCTGTAGGCCTCAGCTTTTGTACCATTGATGTAGGGCTCCTGTCTGTACCTACCCAAAGTGTTGGGACAGGCAGTGAAGTTGGCAAACCCCATGCCACCATCACAGACAAGAGTATCTGCTGCAGGGGAATTGGCTAAGCCAGGGTCCCCCTGTGTTCCCCAAGTAAACCCACCCAGATTTCTGGGGGCACTCCCACCACCTGGGGGATTACTGCTGACAGTAATAGGTGGTGTGACAGGAGTAATTGGAGGAACAGTTTTGTTTTTAGCCCTTGGGCAACCGCTGTCAGTTTTCCAATGCCCAGGAGTTTTACACTCATGGCAGTAGGGCTTTTTGGCTGTGGTAGAGGAGGGAGCTTGGGACCCACCACCCTGTGTGGAGTTTTGGGGCCCTGAGGAAGGTTTCTCTTTTTCTTTATCCCCACCCTTCTCTTGAGGCTTGGTGGTATCTTTCTTTTGGTCACCACCCTGGTTTTTAGGCCTGATCCTGGTCCTGACCCATTTATCTGCCCTCTTTCCCAATTCTTGGGGAGAGGTCAAATCTGAGTCTACCAGGTGTTGATGGAGAAGCTGGTTTTGACAATTACTTAAAATCTGCTCTCTCATCATCAAATTGTACAATCCTGTATAATCAGACACCTTACTTCCCAGCAACCAACCCTCCAGAGCCTTAGTGGCACATTCCACATATTCAGACCAGTCCTGAGTCTGTGTCTTCTGGGTGTCTCTGAACATTAACCTGTACTGTTCAGTGGTTAAGCCTAACCCATCAACTAGGACACTCTTCAGGACTCTGTAATTTCTGACATCCTCTTCTCTAACAGTGAGGAGTCTATCTCTGCCTCTCCCCTCAAAGGAGAGCCATAAGATTGCTGCCCACTGGTCTTCAGGAACCTGCTGCACTTTGCAGGCTCTCTCAAGAGCAGTCATCCATTTGTGGATGTCATCCCCACTTTTGTAGGGGGGCACAATCTTGGACAGGTTCCTATTGTCAAAGACCCTATCTTTGTCCCTAGGGACATTGCTGCCACCAGTGGGTATAGACCCACTCTCTCTATGCTGCCTAGCCTTGCTCAGTTTCTCTTCCATCAGGGCTACTTCTAGCTCCTGCTTCCTGATCCTCAGCTGGGCTTCTTGCATCTTGGCCTCATGTTCCCTCCTCTGAGGGGTGGTCATCCTTCTCCTGGAGTGACCTTGAGAGCCTCTAGAGCCATGGGAAGCATTGGAGTCACCTGAGCGATTCCTTTGCCTTCCAAGCCCTGTGTTAAGCCCACTGGGGAGATCCAGTGGGTTGAACCCACTGTCAGTCCCCAATAGCCTTGGTTTAGCTGGGCCAAGTATAATACTTGGCACTGGGCTAGTTCTCCCTTCATCCCCACTCACATCTGTATCCCCATCACTTTCTTCCTCTGTGGTAGGCATCCCATCTAAGGGGTGACTATTGGGAAGGGGTACTTCAGTGGCATCTTCAGAAGGGGGGCCTCCTGTTCCTGTTCCTAAGGGGGCTAACTGGGAAGCTTTCTTGAGTGCTCTCTGATTCTCATCATTCTGTAAGAGCTCTCTGAGCTCAGCAGAGTTTGGGTTCTTGGGCTGTTTAAGGCCTCTAAGAGTTGCCAAATGCCTGAGCTCATTCTGATTAAGGGTAGCAAAGCTGGATGGTGCCCTCTGGGGGTCACTCTCAACAGAGATGGGTACAGTGGACCCCTCTGCCCCGGCCATTGCTCTTAAGTGTGGGTGGATGTGTTGCAATCTACCTACACTTGGGTTTACCTACTAAACCTATCTAGTAGTTGTAGTCAGGGTGTGCTACTCCCTTTGCTCTACAACAACTAAGTTCAGTAGAACTTAAGTATATCTAATCTTGTTTTATATGTACCTACAGGTACCTATGTGATCTTTCAATTGGTAACCAAGAGATTACAATGGTAAAACACAGCAAGCTCAAATCCAACCGCTGCTCACCAATGTGAGAAGTTGGCCTGGTATATGCTGTTCACTAGTTCTAGTGACCACCTTGTACCATGCCAAGCAACCCTTATGGTGTGGTTGTAAGTCAACCTTTTCGGACTAGCTGCCCTAGTGGTAGCGTAGGCTAAGCAGTCTTTGAGGCTAAACTCGTGAAGCGTGTTAAGCAAGCTGTTTTACCAATAGTAACCCCCTTTTATACCAATGAAAGGACACCACACAGATATATATTCAAAATATATATGTATTTATTTATCAAAGTAACCCCTAGTCTCTTTATGAGCACAGGAGCACAAATCGTCAAACAAGATTATCACAGAATACACAGAAGTTGCACTTTATATGGATAGGCCCTGGTGGCCACTCGAACCATATACTAAAATAGTGGTATAAGTACCACGAACAGAAAAGGGAAAAGGCCTAGGGCCTCTAGAATCGCTGGGCCTACAAGGAGCTAACGTCAGTTAGTGACCAGGAGGTCCACGGGTGGCGTGTGCAGAGCAAATAGTCACACGCGGGCTCCCATAGGTTTCAATGGGTGCGTAAAAAGTACAAAGTTACTGCAAAAGGAATCTTCCGGATGACCTAGGAACTTAAGATTTGGAACACAGGCACTAGAGATGTATTACTACACATGGGCACCGGAGTACCAGCTTTACCTCACCCACAGGAAGCGGGTGCATAGGCCTCAAAGTGCGTCGGGTTTCTTCTATCTGTTCCGTTGAGCCTGGGACAAAGATGCTGCAGGCGGTCGGTCGGGAAGAGATGCAGTGGATCCAAGAGTGGATCGGAGATGTTGAAGACCTGTAAGCAGAGGGGACAGTGTTCACAGTCACTAGCCAGTGACCAGCGTGGCACCAGGTGGGTACCAGGCGATGTCGGGTGCAAACAGGTGATGAGGGGTAGCTTGTCTCCGCAGCCACGTGGTCCCTGAAGGTCGACGACGTCCAGGAGTCGGCTCACGAGCTGTCCCACGCAGGCTCTCGCTGTCGGCGGTGTCGGCGACTTGATCGAAGCAAACAAGCCTTGGCAAAAGCAATTGCAGGAGGATTCGGAAATCAGCTGTTGGTTCTGACCAGCAAGGTCAGAGGGATTGCTCCTTTGGAGGGGAGCAAGGGCCAGTCTGGAGCAACCAGACCAGCGGTGTTTGTCGTAGATTTCGTCGCCAAGATGGCCACTAGCCAGCGGGCCAGCAACCGGTTAGGCGCGTCGAGTGGCAAAATGCAGAAGGGCCCCACGCAGATCGTGGAGATGCTGGAGGGCTCACCTTTGGTGCAGATGCTGCTCGAGGGTTGGGCTTCTCAGGACCCAAAGCACAACTTGGAGGGAGCCTCGGTTGTTGCACTGGTCAGCTTGTCGTAGTCGTTCCAAGATGGCTGGCTCCACGTGTCTCGGTGCCTCCACGGGTCTCCTCTTTGCAGGGACTGTGGATCGGGCGGTGAGAGGTCTGGAGGTCCAGGTCTCGTCAGTCTCTGGGCTCGGGCTCCGGCGGGAGGCGGCGGCAAAGCAGACGGTGATTCGCTGGATGGTGCTTGCGTTAGCAAGGTGGTCACTCCCTGACCACAGGGGAGATTTTCTTCAGTCTTCTGTGCAGCAGAATGTCGAAGTTCCCGTCTTCTTCTTAGTTTCAAGTTGATTCCAGGATGTCTGAAGTCTTAGGACACAGCTCCTACCTTTATTCGGATTCTAGGGGCCGGACTACCTGCTAGGTCCCTCCCTATGGGTGGGACCAGGAAGGGGGGTGGTTACACCCCCAATCCTTTGTCCAGCTCGCCCCAGGCCCGGGACTGGTGTGCCCCAGGACCGGTTTGAACTGGCATATGCACCGAGGCTCCTTGTGAGCCACAGGCATGTCTGGTTTCTTTCAAGCCCTACCTGACCAATACACAAAATCCTGTCTGGGGTGGTGCATGCACCTCCCCTGGCAGGAAACCCTTTGTCCACACCTCCCAAGCTGGAAGGACTCCCAGCAGCAGGAGGGCAGACTTGTGTCTGTGGTGGCAGCATCCATTTTGTGGAGCTGAGGCTATGTCTGATTTTACCCGGGTTTCAGGTACTGTACATGTCGTGTCCCTCTAGAAGGGTGGAATGCTAACCCCGTCGCCAGAATTGGCGAGGGGTTAGTATTCCAATTCGTATGACACCTTACTCGACATGTTTTGATAAAGCCAAACCAAAGATAGCATTTAACCGCGAGGTTCATAATGCACTTAAGAGTATATGGTATGACGATATCTGGAAACAGTAGAAGGAAGTTGTTCCGACCACTGCAGACAGGCTCAGCTCATGCCAGAGCACCATCTCACATGGAACCAAGCACTCTGCCTTCAGGATTGTTAAGGCCTGCCATAGGAGTGACTTATAGGTTACCAGGTGTCCCATTTAAGGTTAGGTATAGGTATACTACACCTAAGTAAGAGGTGATTACACCAACTTACCCCAGCTGAGTGATCAGCCAGTTGTGTCAAATTGTTAGGCCAAGCCTGGGGTGGCATAATACATGCTTCAGCCCTTGGCAGGCCTTGGGTACACCAATGCCCTGGGTACCTAGTGTACACTGGTACAGGGGCTGACAGGGTGATCCAACCAATTGGGTATGTACCTAGGGTACATGGAGTCCATTTTAAAGAGAGAGCAGATGGGCTGAGGTCCTGAATGGCAGGATCTCAGGCCAACTAAGTCGAAAAACCAGCTAGACACTAGGCAAAAATTTGGGGGTAACCATAGTCAGATATCCACCTTCCTACAACCGGCTACCTGGGAAAAGTGGCTAGTAACTTACAGCGCAGCTTCTGAGGCACCCTCGAAGTTGTGCACCGGGGATTGAGAAGCCCCACCCCCAAGCACCATCTGCACCGAAGATCAGCCCCCCACACTCCACGAGTCCTGCGTGGGGCCCTTCAGCATTTTCCTGCTTGCCGCGTTGTCCGGTTGCTTGCCCGCTGGCTGGTGGCCTTTGTGACGACGCTCCCTGAAATCTTCTACGCTGGTTTGGCTCCTCCAGACTGGCTCCTGCTTCTCTGCAAAGAAGAAGCCCCCCAGACCCTCCTGGTCTGCACCTGAAGCAAATCCTTTGTTCTTCGTGGGTTCCGCTTGCCAAGGTTTGGTGAGTCCTAGTCCAACTTCGACGCCGCCGACAGCAAGAGCCTTCGTGGGACAGCTCGCCTCCTGGTCCTGGTCGTCCTCGACGCTTCCTGGTCCTCCTGGCTGCAGCGACAAGCTTCACCTTCACCTGCAACTCTTCACGACATCGTCTGGTTCCTTCCTGGTTCCACGTGATCACTGGCTAGTGATCTTGACTCTGTCCCCTCTGCTTGCAGGTATCTTCTCTTCTTGATCCCAGGCTTGGGATCCACCGGACACTCTTCACTGACTGCCTGTCAGCATCTTTTCTTCAGGCATCCATAGGAGTCGACGACGAAACCCGACGCAACTTCACCCCTATGCACCCGCAGCCTGTGGGCTAGGTAACTTGGGTACTCCGGTGCTCATCAGGATAGTGACTATCCTAGTGTCTAAGTTTCAAGTCTCAACTTCCTAGCTACTCCGGAAGTGTCCTAAAACTGTCTATTTCTAAACTGTACTATTGCTAGTGACTTTTACGCATTACGCGTGAGTGTTTCCACTCTGCACACGAATCCCGTGGGCCTCCCACTGCCTATCCTGTGGTAGTCTAGTGTAGCCCCAGCGATTCCCTAGGCCTAGGCCTACTCTATTTCCGTGACAGTGGTTCTTATACCACTTACTTAGTATATGGTTTGCGTGGCCCCTAGGGCCTAACTGTATTACTTACCTGTGTGACTTACTGTATGCATTAATAAGACTGTGTTGTACTTACCTCTAATCTCATAAAGAGTGCTGAGGGTTTTCTTAGAATAAATACACTTTATTTTATATATATATCTGTTGTGGTGTCCTTTCATTTGGTATTCAAGGGATTATATATGGTATCACAGCTGGCTTCACATGCCATTCAGAGTTTAGCCTAAGACTGCTCTTGTCCATGCTACCACTAGGATAGCTGGTCTATAAGGTTGACTTTACAACCAATCACCATAAGGGTATTTGGACTGATATAAGGTGTACACTAGAATTAGTGACATCATACATCAGGCCAACTTCTCACAAGGCCACTGCAGCTTGCACCACCCACTGCCCTTGCAAACGGTGTTGAATGTCTGAACCAGTGGCCTGGGCGTCCTACTGTTCTTAATATTTTAGTATATATTAATTTGCTAAACTAATGTGTTCTGCTGAAAATAGGTAGACAAAGCTACCATGTGGTAGACTGTCATAAAAAAGTAGCAGTGTTAAGAATTACGTGAACCACCGGCACAAATTAAGCACTGCTTCACATTTCTAATAAATTGACTTGGTGGACAGCTAAGCTGTTGTTTAGCATGTCTGCTAAAGGGATACCGTGCCTTTAAGAAACTCTCCAGAGACCCCCGGTATCCCAGGATGCACAGCCAACACAAGTTACTTTCAGTTCTTTTTTCCGGCTCCTGCTAGCAGGACCCTGGAGCTTGAGCTCTACCCTTTTGGGTGGTTTAATTGATTAAATTCGGATTTTTTGGATTAAAAGTGTTTTCATAAAAAACGACGTCTAAAGCCTTTGGCTACTACTGCCTGCAATCTGGAGCAGTTTTGGCCCACTCTCAGCATGGCTTTATTCGATAAATGCCCTGAGTGTGGGAGGAAGAAGGCTAAGACGGACCCACATGAGGTGTGTATCCTCTGCTTGTCGCCCTCACATGTCCCAGCTACCTGTGACATCTGCAGCACCTTTTCGAAGAGGACCCTGAGGGACAGGGAGAAGACTCGCCTTCAGGGACAGGAAATGCAGAGGACCGGTGGGACTTCAGGGCATGGAGGGTCCCATTCCCCCTCCTCCGCCCATGCTTCAGCCCCTGGAGGGACCTCCAGGCAGAGCAAGGAGCAGAGACGGCACCTACCGGCTGGTAGGTCGCGTTCGACGTCGAAGGCGACGACGTCGACGGCGAGAGAGAAGGCACCGGTATGTTCGCCGTCGATCCAGGGCTCTGGGTCGCGGCAGCCTCGGCGTTCGACGTCGAGGGAGGGGCCGGCGAGACCCGGGACCGGGTCGCCGTCGCAGGTGTCAAGGTCGACGTCCACAACACATCGACGTCGTACCGAGCCCCATGAACGTCACTCGCCGCCGTCTACTCACGGCTCGACGCTGACGGAGTCGACACCGAGATCTCGGCGCCCGCCGTCGAGGCGGAGGCGGTCGACGCCGAAGCACAGGTCGATGTCGAGGCATCCACGATCGACGTCGAGACATCGACGATCGGCGTCGAGACATCAACGATCGACATCGAGACATCAACGATCGACGTCGAGACATCAACGATCGACGTCGAGACATCAACGATCGACGTCGAGACATCAACGATCGACGTCGAGATCTCAGCGGTCGACGTCGAGATCCCAGCGGTCGACGCCGAAACGCCGGAGGTCGACGTCGAGACACCAGAAGTCGACGTCACGGCGGCTGTCGACGTCGAGGCAGACGCCTCGCCGACGGCGATCAAGGCGGGGTTCGACGCCGAGGAGGCATGGGTCGACGTCGAGGAGACATGGTTCGACGTCGAGAGGACGATCGGCTGCGGGGCGGCACTCGTCGTCGAGGGCGAAGAGACGCCGGTCGAGGTCGACGTACAGTTCGACGTCCCAGACATCGGGGAATACGTCCTCAGTGATTACGATCTCCAGTCGGGGATCGGGGAGGCGTGGACGTTCGCCTTCGGTGGCCTCCACACGGGACAGACCCGCCAAGAAGAGGAGAGTGGCCGCGAGCCCGGACAATGCTGATGGGGGCTCTCCGGCTAGAAGTGATGGGGCTTCAGATCATCTGACCCCACTGCGTACCCAGCAGCCGCCTTTGCCTCCGGTGCCCGACCTTCCGCCGGCGCCTCCACCGGTGCCTGCCAATCCTCCTCCTCCTCCTCCTCCTCCTCCGCCTCCTCCGCTGCCTCTGCCCGTGCCTCAGCTGCCTGCTGCGGCACCGCAGCCACCGCCGCCTTCCCCGAGGGTTCCTCACCGGCAGAGATCTCGCTCTCGCCCTCGCAGGCGCTCACGGAGTAGGCGCAGATCCTCCACTCGCTCTGGACATGGTCGACGGAGGTATCGGTCTCGTTCCAGAGGGTCGAGGGGCACGTACTCCTCTGGGGCTGGCAGGTATTCGCCCTCGCTGTCGGAGACGCCTCCTACCCGCGTCTCTCCAGTGGATGACATTGCCACGTTCCAGGAGGTGTTGCTGAGAGGGGCTGCGAAGTTGGGTATATCAGTGACTACCCCTATTCCCACTACTTCTGTGATTTTTGAGACTTTGCATAAAGTACATCTGTCGCGCCCCCTCCTCCCGCTGGTCCCAGGGTTGGAGGAACCTGCGATGGAGGTGTTCTTAACGCCGGCCGTGGTGAAGCCGGCGCCCTCGAGACTGTCAAAGAAGTACAGGGCTCCTGACTCGGATCCGGCGTTCCTCAGAGTGGATCCCCCACCGGATTCTGTCATCGTGGCGGCGGCTCGTAAGCAACACTCTACGACGCCTTCTTCCACGGCTCCCCCGGATAAGGAGAGTCGCAAGATGGACTCCTTGGGGAGGAGGATGTGCTCCACGTCGGCCTCTACGATGAAGGCCGCTAGCGCCTCCGCTCTGTTGGGGCGCTATGACAGGTCTCTTTGGGACTCCCTACAACAGTTCGCGGCCTCCCTGCCCAGGGACAAGAGGGAGGATTTTCAAGAGGTGCTGAACGAGGGCATGATGGTCTCTAATCAGATCATCAGTGCGGCGGGGGACGTGTCGCTGCTGGCGGCCCATGGGTACTGCCACGGCATACACATGAGGAGGCATTCCTGGCTGCGGCTGACTCCGCTCAAACCGGAGGCACAGCAGAAGATCGCCAATCTCCCATTCTCTGGCACGACGCTATTCGGGTCACATGCGGATGACGAGATGGCCCGCATGAAGGCTGAGGCGGAAACTCTGAAGGCGGTGGGGCTGGAGCGGCCTAAGGAGCAGAGGAGGTCCTTCCGTTCCTCGGGCAGGCGCTACACCAAGCAGAGGGGCCAAGGGCGTCAGTCGGGCCCCCACCAACAGCCTCAGCAACAGCAGCAGTACCAGAGGCAGCCCTTTCAGAAGCGCCAGAGGGGCAGAGGCCAGCATCAGTCCTCGGCGGGGAACAAAGGCCCGGCCGGGTCGAAGCCCTGAAAAGTTACTTCCCCCTCATCCGTTACCCGCTCCGGTGGGGGGAAGTATTCAACACTACCTGGCAGAGTGGAGAACAATAACGCAGGACAAGTGGGTGCTGAATATTGTTTGCAATGGTTACTGTCTTCGTTTCACCAGTTCGCCTCCACAGATTCCACCAGTGCGCTCCTCCATCATGGTGCGGGAGCTCCAGCGGGAGGCAGACGTTCTGTTAGAAAAGAGGGCGATAGAAGCTGTTCCTTTGAAGCAAAAAGGAAAAGGTCTCTACTCACGGTTCTTTCTCGTAAGAAAAAAAGACAAGAACGAGTTCAGGCCTATCCTGGATCTGCGTCAAGCAAACAGGTGGATCCGCCGAGAAAAGTTCCGTATGTTGTCTCTGCATCAGATTTACCCTCAGTTGCATCGAGGGGACTGGCTGTGCGCCATAGATCTGCAGGACGCTTACTTTCATGTGCCGATCGCACCAAAGCATCGCAAGTTCCTGAGGTTTCTGGTAGGCAACAACCATTACCAGTATTCAGTACTCCCGTTTGGCCTGAAGTCGGCACCACGGACGTTCTCAAAGTGCATGGCAGTGGTCGCGGCACACCTGCGGAAGACCAAGGTGTTTGTGTACCCATACCTGGACGACTGGTTGATCAAAGCGTCCACTTACCAGGAAGCCCAGTGCCATTTCAACAGGACGGCGGCCTTGCTTCACCGTCTGGGGCTGCACATCAACATGACGAAGTCAGTGCCGATCCCTGTGCAGTGTCTCCAGTACTTGGGGGCTTCAGTCAATACCTTGACCGCAAGCGTGTGTCCTTCGGAGGAGAGATGCTTATCGATCCGTGGGAAGGCTCTGCATCTCATCTCAGCCCGCTCTCCTACGGTGAGGACGGTGTCTTCATTACTGGGGTCGATGGCTTCTTGCATCTTCCTCACCCCCAATGCACGTCTGCATATGAGGCCCCTGCAGGAATGTCTGGAGGATCAATGGGACCAGAGGCGGGGGCGTTGGGAGGACAAGATCCAGTTGTCTCAGCACGCTCGGCAGTCTCTGAAATGGTGGTGTTCCCCAGAGAATGTCTGCAAGGGGACTCCTTTTCACAAGGACATTCCGGCCCAGACCATAGTGACCGATGCGTCTCTCCAGGGCTGGGGAGCGCATTCGGGCCCTCTTCAGATTCAGGGGATATGGTCGCAGATGGAGACGACCTACCATATCAACTTTTTGGAACTCAGAGCAGTACACTTGGCCTTGAAGGCGTTCCATCCCTCCTTCAGGACGTCCTCCCTGCTGGTTCAGACGGACAATACTACGACCATGTATTACCTCAACAAGCAGGGGGGCTCCCGGTCACGCACCCTGTCTCGAGAGGCACAGGCGATCTGGAACTGGCTGGTGGCCAGGAATCTGACGATCACGGCGACCCACCTGCCGGGAGTGCAGAATGCCCAAGCAGACGCGCTCAGCAGGCTCGTTCAAGAGAACCACGAGTGGGTGCTCAACGACGACGTGGTAAGAGATGTCTTCGCAGAATGGGGCACTCCGGATATAGATCTGTTCGCTACGGCAGAAAACAGCAAATGCCGCGACTTCGCGTCCAGGTACTACCAACCAGGGACGCTGGGGAATGCACTGTGGATCAGCTGGTCCAACAGCTTTCTCTACGCTTTTCCACCCATTCCCCTGATTCCGGCGGTGCTGATCAAGCTGTCGCAATCCAGAGCCAGAATGATCCTGATTGCTCCGGAGTGGCCGAGACAATGGTGGTTCACCGACCTTCTTCACCGGTCTGTTCTGCCACACCGGCGCCTGCCGTGCCGGCCGGACCTTCTCACGAAGTTCGGAGGGCAGATGGTTCACCCCAATCTCTCGTCCTTGAGTTTGGCAGCATGGCTCCTGAGCTAGTGCAGTATGGACACTTGAACCTGCCTCAGGACTGTATGGAGATCTTGAAGGAGGCTAAGAGACCGTCTACGAGGACTTCCTACGCCTCTAAGTGGAAGAGATTCTGCTTATGGTGCAAGGCGAAGGACTTTGACCCTACATCCTGTAAAGAAGACGTTGTTTTGCCTTATCTGCTGCAGTTAGCTCAGTCTGGGCTTAATTTTCAATCTATTAAGGTTCATCTCGCAGCTCTGACTGCGTATAGGAAGGGCCCTTCTCAAACCTCATTTTTTCAAATCCCTGTGATTAAGGATTTTTTGGAGGGTTTGCGTAAGGTGTTTCCCCCTGTTAGAAGGCCTTCTCCCCCTTGGGAACTGAATGTGGTCTTATCTAGATTGATGAGGGAGCCTTTTGAACCTATCCATAAGGCTTCGTTGCAGCATTTGTCTTGGAAGGCTGCCTTCCTTGTGGCCATTACATCGGCCAGGAGGGTGAGTGAGATTCAGGCTCTGTGTTGCCAAGAGCCGTATACTGTTTTCCATGCTTCTAAAGTAGTGATGCGTACCCATCCTAAATTTTTGCCTAAAGTGATATCAGATTTCCATGTGAATCAGATGATAACTTTGCCTACGTTTTTTCAGCATCCTTCCTCTCCGGCGGAGAGGTCTCTGCATTCACTTGATGTGCGTAGGGTGTTGAAATTCTACCTGGATAAGACAAAAGATATCCGCAGGTCGGATCAACTGTTTGTTAATTATGGTTCGGTAAGAACTGGTTTAGCTACCTCAAAGCAGTCCATTTCCAGATGGATAGTTTCTTGTATTCAGCTTTGTTACCAAAAAGCTAATAAAACATTAGGGGGTAAGCCTATGGCACATTCGACTAGAGGCAAGGTGGCTACTACCGCTTTGCTTAGGAATGTTCCCATTGCTGACATTTGTAAGGCTGCCACCTGGAAGTCAGTCCATACGTTTACAAAGCATTACTGCCTGGACTCTGATGCTAGGGCAGATGCGCAGGTTGGACAGGCTTCGCTAAGGAATTTGTTTGCACAGTGATTTGTTGGTGGTTGGTCTTACTCCACCGCTTCTTGTTGGTTGGGATGGGCTTGCCATTCTATTCATAGATTATGACTATACACAGAGATCCCCTACTACAGAAGGAGTAGTTTCTTACCTGTAACTCCAGTTCTGTGGTAGGGGTATCTCTGTTATAGTCATAAGCGACCCTCCCTCCTCCCCGGTGGAGTAACCTGACGGTATCAGGCCTGTTGTTATACACCTTCAAAAAGAACTGAAAGTAACTTGTGTTGGCTGTGCATCCTGGGATACCGGGGGTCTCTGGAGAGTTTCTTAAAGGCACGGTATCCCTTTAGCAGACACATAATGACAGCCTATAGGGCTTGTCTGTCCACCCCTTCCTCTCTATTGTTTAAAGGGATTTTGGTGAAGGGAGTGTGTGATAATAAAGGAACATGTCAAATGTGAATAAAAATGACATTTCAACTTTATTTTGGCTTTTGTGTTCACTTCAGAGGAAGTGCTGGCCAGTGCAGCCTTGTTGTGATTAGGCTGTATTATTTTGTCTGTCTCTTAAGTGTCTTTGCAGGTTTGCAAATGCGGGACAGCTTAAGAGATATTTTTGATTGCTCCGGGGTCCCCGCACATGGGTCCCCTCCCACGATATGGCCCAATGTGTTCGGCGAAATCCCCCCCCCCAAATCGGAAATCAAGACACTCGGGGTATGGCTAGAGCCACAGCTTACTATGAAGACCCAGGCAACCAAAACTTCGGGCACATGCTTTGGGCTCATGCGGACGACCCGTAAAATTCTGCCCTTACTACCACCCATGTCCAGAAAGCTCCTTATCCAAGGCCTAGTGCTGTCCCGTTTGGACTACAGCAATCTGGTCTATTTGGGAGCCCCCGAAGCTACCATCACGAAACTCCAGCGGACACAAAACGCAGCAGCACGCTTGATTACCAACACCCCCTCCAGATTATCCGCCAAGCCAGCCCTCAAAGCCCTGCATTGGCTGCCTGTGCGCCAGAGGGTGCACTTTAAGGCAATGTGTATCACACACAAGCTCTACAACGGATCTGGTCCTGCGATCCTCAGTGAAATGATCACTCCTTATACAGCAACCAGATCGCTACGATCTCAAAATGAGAATCTAGTCCGCATCCCCAGATTCAAAAAAGTCCGCACAGGAGGTCGTCAATTTTCAGTTCAGGCGGCTAAGGGCTGGAACGCACTCCCTCGCGCCCTCAGACTGGAATCCAACTTCCTTACATTCCGAAAAAAATTAAAGACCCATCTGTTCCCCAAATAATACCCTCGGCTTCCTCCCCCCCTCAACAGGATTCAAGCTACATAGCGCGGGGATGCCCTTGGGTCACCAGGCGCTTTAGAAATCGCTTAAATAAATAAATAAATAAATAAATATGTGATGTTTTAGCCCAAAGTATTATGCTACACTGTAATGTTAGAGTTAAAGATGTTTTTGTGGTGCTCACCTGAATGAATGAATAAATAAATGAAGCATTTCTTTCGCGCAATGCTGCTCAAAAATGTGTCCCGGCACTTTTAGGTATTCTGAAGGTAAGTAGACACAAGTCAATGCCTATACTCCCCCCTGAGAGTCTGAATAAGAATGTTTTCAGCTCTTTTTTCAAACTCACCTCTTCAGGGATCTGTCTAACATATTCCGGTAGGTTATTCAACATATTTGCTGCTTTAACGGAGAAGGAAGAACCACCCCTCCGTTGTATCTGAAAATGGGGGGGTCAGATTGCAAAGCGTGTTTTTTGCATTGCACACAAGGATGAACCAAAGAGTGTGCACCAGCCCCATAGTAACAAACAGTGCTGGAAATGGAAAACATTTACTCTGGGAACCCATACATTGGTGGTCAAGGTATGAAGCAGAGAGGACCGAGTCGTGAAAAGCAGAGTCTGGTAGTCAACTTATGCATTTATTTTTAAAAACGCTATCACAAAGAAATTGGAAAGAAAAACAAATGTAAAAGTAATTCTGTTCTGCCTCACTTAATAGGGCACAAAGAAGCTGCATTTTAAAATATCTTACTTACTAAGATAAACCTGGTGGTTAATGCACTTGCTGGAGAGATCTGTATTTTGTCCTAGTTTTGACTGATAACATAGCATAGAGGGCTCATGTGCCTGCTGTACAGCACACTGTGTAACATGCAGATCAGAGATTTGGATTTGATGTAAAAAGCTCATTTTGTCGCAGAGATTCTTTTGGCCCTTGCAGTGCATCAGCTGCAATCCTTCCAAGATAGCACAGTGAGCTATGAGCTGGTGTCAAGGAGCGGCATGCAAACGGGAAGCCATGGGATTAGAACCTTATTGTTTTTTTCTCAATCATTCGTTATTCTATGGTTGCTGAAAGGGTTCGTTTGGGTAGAAATAAAGTCCTATTAGTACAAACAACCTCAGCCGCTATGGTATGTTTTAAACCCTGACTGTGTTTCTTCAGACCATGCACTCTTGGCATAGAATGCCAGCAGTACTGACGATATGTAGCTCTTAACCTCATTCTCTGATTTAACATTTCCTGTACATTGATTTGCACACTCGTATGGATACATCATCTCTGCATCATGGTTGTGTGTCTGATGTAAGGTGCTCTGACATCCTGTATTGGGATGAAAAAGAAAAATTAAAATAAATTAGTGAATGCTATTTAAATAAATTGTGATTAGTGTAATTGCTCTCGCAGACAGATACATCTGACATTCTTACAGTGCATGCACGTCTTTTACATACAAGGTTTGAACAATGCCAAAAACCTGCCTCCAACTCAGATATTCTTTTAAGTACTTGTAAAGTGATGACAAGCTGTGTGCCTTTGTTCCCTTCCATTGCATTGTCATCTAGGTGTTGGGCTCCCAGCCAGGATGAGGCTTCAAAAAAAGAAAGTCTGGTAGCCCTTTAAATCAGGCCTTTGTTTTGGGAACACCTGGATGTGACAATGAGAAACCCTCCCCTTGCTGTCTGCAGGTTGCTGCTCGAAACAGAAAGCAGACCGCACGCAGGCGTCACCAGATTACACTGGGACAAATTCAGCATATTTCACTGAGGCCAGCGGATCCCAGCACCGGATCATAATAGCTGCTGGATCTGGGATCCAGCTTGATCTCCCTATGTTCCTGCACAAATATTAATCAAGGCAGCTACTCTTGTGAATGTGCCTTTTGCAATGGGGCTGTTTATTACATCCACCACATTGCAAGATAGAGCCCAGGTCACCAAAAATTTGGGCCCAGATTTACAAGCTTTTCATACAACACAGGAACCCCATTTAATGCACTACCCTCCACGGGGGGACAACAGTGCAGAGCCATGTCTGCTAAAACTGCTGTTGTCATCTCCTGCACTGGACCTCCAGTGAAGCACAACCATGCACCAGGGTGCAAAGGCAAGCGTGTGCTGTCAGGCATAGGATCCGTACTGGGAGCATACCTTTCCAGTTCAAGCTTCTACGTCTAGACTAGAATAGACTGACCTCAGGCACCGGATCTGTGCTCTGCACTTCAGCACACGTGCACCATGGTGCAGAGGCAAGTGTGCGCTGTCAGGCATAGGATCCTGTACTGCTCGATTTTCCCGGCCTTTTTGTGTTAAAGGGTGACTAGTGTGACTTCAGTCTCTTACCTTCAAGTCTAAGGGTTAGAGTAGTGAATGGAGCCTATTTACTAGGCACTTCGACATGATCCTGTGTTCTTCCCCATAGATCAGGGCTTGCACACATATCCTAGGGGATAGATTCGTTAGTATTAGGGATAACCTGTCCTGTAGTGAGGGTATTTCATGGAGCCGTGCTGAATTCAGGCCTGGTAGGCCTCAAACGGGAGAGACTCCATCTTTCTTTCTGCTCCGGCAGCTTGAGATGCTTCTAGGTTAAGGGTAATGTTTTAGTTATGAGGTGTTATTCGCTTGGAGAGAACCGGTTCAGGCCGGCCCTTATCGAAGGATTGTATTTTTCTTCATGCCGAAGACACTACATCAGGCCGGCCGGCTGGGAACGTGTCCTTGGTACGGGGAGGTACAAGAATTTGGTGGGCGGCAGGTTACGGGCCGGAATTTTCCATGAGGAAATGCACCTCTATATTAGTGAAAGTCTGAGGCAGATACGCAGCACTTATTTCAATCCATAGGCGGCATCTAGCCGTTAGCAGTAAAGCTACTACTTATTCCAGGGAAGACAGATGACAAACTTAAGGACGGAGAAAAACCGAGAGGCAGATACTCTTCTAGCAGAATAGCCAGAGAGGAGAGAGTAGCCGATGAGGAAGAGGTCCCAGTGACTCGGAGAAGGGAGAAGGGAACAGATCCGTGACTGCGGAGGTGTTACTTCCAGGCGAGCCGAGGCACAGACGAGAAGGGAACCTAGATGACCATTGAGTGCAGGCTACACACGACTAAGGTGATGTCGACCCCTTTCTTATTAGAGTGTACAACCTAATCTTTCACTTTTCTTTGCAGGATATGTGTTATATAGTAATGTTATGTGATTGCGTATGTAATGAGTAATAAAGTACCCAGTTTGTAGTGAATCAACATGTGCTGCGTGTTCTTGTATAAGAGGGTAGCCTATTCTTCTAGTCAGCTGTAACTTGACATGAACAGATGTTAACCCTGATCAGGTAAGTGGTAACTGAATAAGGGAGAGAGGAGCCCCTCGAACCAGAGAACAAGTTGTGCTCGAACTGGCAGTTCTTGTGTGATCTGATAAATAGTAAAACTGATTCCCTTGTTGTATGTTATGGTAATCATAGGATGAACTTGTGCTGAGGCTGCCGTCTGGGTAGGAAGTCCTGGGTCCGTCTGGGACCGCGAGGCTGAGGCTGCCGTCTGGGTAGGAAGTCCTGGGTCCGTCTGGGACCGCGAGGCTGAGGCTGCCGTCTGGGTAGGAAGTCCTGGGTCCGTCTGGGACCGCGAGGCTGAGGCTGCCGTCTGGGTAGGAAGTCCTGGGTCCGTCTGGGGTCGCGAGGCTGAGGCTGCCGTCTGGGTAGGAAGTCCTGGATCCGTCTGGGGTCGCGAGGCTGAGGCTGCCGTCTGGGTAGGAAGTCCTGGGTCCGTCTGGGACCGCGAGGCTGAGGCTGCCGTCTGGGTAGGAAGTCCTGGGTCCGTCGAGGATCGCGAGGCTGAGGCTGCCGTCTGGGTAGGAAGTCCTGGGTCCGTCTGGGATCGCGAGGCCGCCACTTGTATTATAAGAGGTCTAGATATATATATATAGTAGGAATTCCCTGTCCTTAGGTGGTATATACATGTGGTTACTTGTTGTGAATAGGCCCTAGGGAGAGGGTAACGTTCTGGCTGGGTTAGAGAGGCTCTGATGAGCGGGTTCTATCTGATCCGAAAACCCAAGCAGAACATTTGGCGTCACGAACCGTTTTCGAAACCTGTTTGCGTCGTGTTGTATCATGTTTGCTTTCGGCGTGTGCTTACTTGTTTACAGAAGGCACCCGTATCGAAGGGTGAGGAGATTCCCATTTTGGGGCGCAGAGGTTGGATTGTTCTGTCTGCGTACAGGATTCTACATGAGAGGTTGTTGAAGTTACAGATATCTCTTAAGGATGTGGAAGCGCACTTTGTTGAGATTCAGAATTCTCATACTTTGTTGCGGTGTCAAAATAAGTTGCTTGCTGACAAACTTGAGACTTACCAAACTATTGCCGAGAGGGCGGCTGTGCGAATTGCTCGTTATAAATACAAGAATCGGCACGGTCGGGTTTCGACGCGAAAGGTGCGTCTGGTCGTGGCGAAAGCCGGACTAGATTGGAATCCTGATGAATGGGATGGTAATATCTGGAACTCGAGTGATTCTTGTTCCTCGGGTGAGGAGTTTGTCAAGCGCGAGTCCTCTCGCTCCCGCCATGATTGTAAGCCTGCTTCTCGCACCTCTGATGGTGCACCCGTGATTGCGCTCGTTCTTCGAGTGGGGTCGATGCCTCGTACACTGATTGTCCCTCTACGAGTACTGATCGGGCTCCTTGTGATGCTCGTCCCGCGGTCTCAGTGCATCCAGTTTTTCGTCGGAAGTTGCAGCAGTCTCCCACTGCTCCGCAGGGTGTTTCTTTGGACTCTTTGGAGGACTTTACTCAACAAGAAATTAGTGATATTTTGCAGCGATTTCGGCAGCGAGCTGGTGAGACCTTGCTCACATGGATGGTGCGCCTTTATGAACTGGGCGCTGCTGGCATTATGTTAGATAATGGCGATTGTTTGAAGTTTTGTTCCTTGAGTTCGGATTCTACTGTACAGGATCATTTTCGTAACTATAATGGTGGTGGTCAAATTTCTTTACTTCAATTGGCGACTGAGGGTTGTAATCAAAAGTATCCTACTGAGTCTGATTGGCCTGTGAATGACAAACCGTGGTATACTTTGCGCGACGCTGCACAACGTCTCAAAGAGGAGGTGATGAAAACGGCAATTTTTCTGGGTACTGCTGACAGGTTGCTTGATGGTTCGTTGACATCTTCTGTGCGGAATCGTATTATTCGTTCTTCCCCTGTTGCCTATAAGCAGGTCATGATGACTTTATTGATTAATCAGACTGGTAACGTGTTATCTACGGTACTGGAATCGGTACGCCAACTCGGTGAGTTGGGTGAGTGGTTTAAACCTGAACGTCAGTCCCGGCCTGACACTCGTACTCCTGGTGACAATAAACTTACTAGACGTGATATCTTTTCTGGTCTTCTGGCCGATGGTGTGCGGAGGGAGGACATTGACGGTGAGACTACTGCTCGTTTGTGGGAGTTGTTTCGCAAACGTGGCTTGGATCGGAAGGAGGGTGCCCGGCGTGTTCGGACGACTGAGTGTGATCGTGGTGGTTCTGACGGTAGCGGTGATGACGACCGCCGTGGGCGCTCTGTTCGTCGTGATGATCGACGTTATGTACGTGATATGTCCCCCCGTCGTGAGAGAGACAGAGAGAGAGAGGAGGAAAGAGAAAGGGGGAGAAATGATTATGTTTACAGCAGACGTAGAGATGATAGGGATCAATCCCCTGAGTTGAGGAGGAGAGAGGATCGTCATAGTTTGGCCGATCGAAACCCGCAGTACAATGCAGAAGACACGAATCCATTTCGTACTGGGAATGGATATGAACAGGAGGTACCGATACCTAAGAAACGTGAGAGTCTTTATCCTGATTTATCCTGGTACACAGAATGCAGTAAGAATGACTAGGAAATAGGTCAAGCTCCAGTACACAGATGGGCTCACAGAGATAATAGACCCTATGTAGATATTGATATTTATTGGAGACATCGTAATATCCAAAGGGCCCGAGCATTGGTAGATACAGGAGCGGAGGCCACTCTTATTCATGGAAAATCGAAGAAGTTTACAGGTCAGCCTTTTACAATTACCGGATTAGGTGGAAAGGAAACTCCTGCAGTTCAAGCTTTACTTGAAATGAGAATAGGTAGAATCCCTAGAAAAGAATACTCTGTACTAGTGGTGCCACTCTTAGAATTCATAATTGGAATTGATATTTTGAAAGGAATGACTTTGCATTTAGATGATGGATGTTACCAATTTGGAACTACGCATTATATATCGTCTAGGCCTATACGGGTTGGTCGTTTAAGAATGCCCCCCATAAAAGTTCCTCAGGCGACAAAAGTGGTTTGTCAGAAGCAGTATCGTATTCCAGGTGGTCATGAGGAGATTAGTACCACTATTCAGGAGTTGGTGGATGCAGGTGTTATAACCCCAGTTACTTCTGCTTGGAATAATCCTGTTTGGCCTGTACGTAAGAGTGATAATTCTTGGCGCATGACTGTTGATTATCGAGAATTGAACAAACACACACCCTCTTTGACTGTTGCAGTACCGGATGTCATTACTCTAATTGAAAGAATCCAAAAACATCCAGGTACATGGTATGCGTCCATTGATATTGCTAATGCTTTCTTTTCGATTCCGATTGCCCCTGAGTGTCAGGAACAGTTCAGTTTTACGTGGAATGGGCGTCAGATGACGTTTAGAAGTCTTCCTCAGGGCTATGTGCATAGTCCTACGATATGTCACCGGCTGGTGGCAGAGCATTTGGCTGAGGTACCGGTTCATCCACAAATTCAGATGTGTCATTATATTGATGATGTTTTGATCCAAGGCGAAACACAAGAGGAAGTTCAGACCCAATTGGACAGAGTCATTGAGTGCCTGCGTGAGAAAGGTTGGGAAATCAACCCGGATAAATTACAAGGCCCGTCCCAGGCTGTAACATTTTTGGGTATTAATTGGCATGAAGGGCACCGTGAAGTGATCCCTCAGGTTAAACAGAAAATTCTTGATTTTGCAGTTCCGAGGAATAGGAAAGAAGCCCAAAGCTTCATTGGTTTGTTTGGTTTTTGGCGTCAGCATATTCCTCATTTGAGTCAAATATTGGCCCCCTTGTACCGTGTCACTCGTAAAAAGAATGCATTTGAATGGGATAAACCACAGCAAGATGCGTTCAACCTAGCAAAAGAGGCAATTCAGCATGCTTTGGATTTATGGCCCGTACGTGATGGTGATGTGGATTTAAATGTGTCTGTACAGGGCCTTTATGCGAATTGGAGTTTGTGGCAGAAGCAAGGCAGGAGTAGAGTACTGTTATGTTTCTGGACCAAAAAGTTACCTGATGCTGGTGAGCGTTATACACCTTTTGAAAAACAGTTACTTGCATGTTATTGGGCTCTGGTGGATACCGAGCAATTGACTTTGGGACATGATATAGTTTTGCGACCTGAAATTCCTATCATGCAGTGGGTTATGAGTTCGCCGAAAACTCACCGAATTGGACATGCTCAAGAGGCGAGTGTGATTAAATGGAAATGGTATATACAAGACAGGGCACGTGTGGGACAAAAAGGAGTTGCATCTTTACATGAGCAGGTGGCGCGAGCGCCATCGACTGAGACTGAGAGTGAATGTTCCGTACCTTTAGTACAGGAGTCTCCTGTCAAGTGGGGTAGACCTTTTGATGATTTGTCCGCAGAGGACAGAAACCATGTCTGGTTTACGGATGGTTCAGCAAGGTTCATAGGGACGAAACGGCACTGGAAGGCGGTGTCCTATAATCCGATCACACAAAAACTGCTGAGCACAACTGGTGAAGGTAAGAGCAGTCAATTTGCTGAACTTTATGCTGTTTATCAAGTTCTGAAACAAGAGTTACCTGGCACATGTCATATTTTCACCGATTCTTGGTCTACTGCCAATGGACTGGCAGTTTGGTTACCGACTTGGCATTCCCATAATTGGAAATTGCATTCAAAAGAATTGTGGGGAAAAGAACTATGGCAGGAGATTTGGGAGATGCTCCCACAGAGTACTGTTACAATCTTCCATGTGGATGCTCACACCCCGATAGATTCTCTTGACAAATTTTTTCATAACATTGCAGATGAGAAATCTAAAATTGCTGAGGCAGTGGTGGACAGGCAAGATTCTGATATTGCGGGATTGGCGAAATGGGCCCACCAGAAGGCAGGACATTTTGGAGAGAAAGCCACTAGCAGGTGGGCTGCTGATCGAGGAATTTATATTCCCCTAGATTTAATCAAAAATGTTATTTTACATTGTCCCGTTTGTCAGCATATCAGACAGCGCAAAGTGCCCCAAATTGTTAAAGGTCATTTACATCGCGGGAAACTGCCCGCTCAAATTTGGCAGATTGATTACATCGGTCCACTTCCCATGAGTAGGAATTGTCAATATGTTTGCACTATTGGTGATACATACAGTGGCCTGTTGGCAGCCCTTCCCTGTAAGCAAGCTACCCAATTGAATACCATTAAAACCTTGGAATTGATTATGATGTATTACGGTGTGCCATTCCAAATTCAATCTGATAATGCATCCCATTTTCGTGGAAGATTGGTACAGGAATTCTGTGTGGAAAACAATATTGAATGGGTATTTCATATCCCATATTATCCACAGGCCTCGGGTCTTGTGGAGAGGTTGAATGGCCTGCTGAAGGAGCAACTGCGCAAATTGACAGATGACAAGTATAAGAATTGGCGAGACTTTTTGCCCCAAGCGCTATTAATTTTGAATAACCGTCCTTTTCTAAATGCTGAATCTCCACTTATGCGTTTGTTTCCTCCGAATGTTAATGCTCAGCCCAATGAAATCAGAGAGACTGTGATGTACTGGGAAATTACTCCCGGAGCTTTGGCTCCATGTAGAGCGACCCCAGGGTCGGCAGGTTTAGACTTGCATGCCATGGATGACACCGTTATAAAAGGTAAAGATCGGGTCATCATTGCAACCGGTGTTGGTGTTCATATACCACCCGGGAATTTCGGATTAATCGCCCCTAGATCGGGGCTGGCTGTAAAAGGCTTTCAGGTGCTTGGAGGAATCATTGACAGTGATTATCAGGGAGAGATTAAGGTGCTCCTGCTGAATAGCAGTGAGGTGGACCTACTGATACATCAAACTGACCGAGTGGCTCAATTACTCATAATGCCTGTTTTCAGTGGTGCAATAACGAAAGGCACTGCCCCAACTTTGCTAACTGTACGAGGCCAGAAAGGTTTTGGCTCCACAGATAACCCTGGGGCCAGGGTTTGGGTGCAGTCGCCTAAGAATCCCCCTGAACAAGCAGAGGTCATTGCCACCGGTCATGACAATACCATTTTAGTTATGAGACCAGGGAAAGATAGCTGGGAAGCGGTCCCGGCTGACAAATGTTACTTACGAGAATGAATAATGCCTGTATTTGATTCTCTTTCAGATCATTCTTTGGACTGTTGCTGCAGGATGTGTCGGCGTCGGACTATTTTTGGGTTGGTTCGACGAGAGAGGAGGGATCCCGTCAACCCGGGATGAGTTACGAACCCGAGTGTCGCGTTCCTTCGCTGCGTGGGATTCGTCATCGAACTTTTGGACCTCACTGGTGAAAAGGGTGACTGATGCCACTCACTTCTGTTTGACACCGATGAGATCTGTGCACGACATCTTGGCAACCTGTCTGGTTGCTGTCCCTGCTTCGCTAGAAACTTTGACTCATATTTTCAATATTTCAAAGGCTCTCCCCAATGTTCTTCTGGGCGATTTTGCTACCCATGTGTATTGCCCCTTGTGTACTGAACTGCCAGACCAGATACCCCCCATCCAGTCCCAAATAGTTACCTATAATATCACACAAGGAGATTTGTGTTTTTTCCTTACGTGTAATCCTAGTGCAATTTCTGAATGTCTGCGTCTGAAATTGAAAGGTGCTACTTCCTTTACCTCTCATGAACGAACTTTGTGCTTTCAAAGGACACCGAAAACATGTACTTCTGTTCAGAACAATATGACTTGCAAGAGTTTGGTAGTTACCCCCAGTCATTATCGCACGATGTTACTACCTGCCGGATGGCTTTTCTCATGTGGTAATACTTCCTGGCCATATGTCCCCGCAAATATTTCTGGAGGCCCTTGTGCCATTACTAGATTGAGTTTATTAATGTTTTCTTCACATCCGAATGCCAATTCTCGTGTGATTCGAGATGCAGTGATGTTACAGGAGGATTGTGACTCGTCTTTGCATTTATATTCCAAGTCTGAATACCTTAGCCTGGCTATTTCAATTATTGGTGTTCCTGCTTTGGCGGTTTATAATGCCAAATCTATTGGGAAAATGGCCTGCTGGATGGTAAAATCCATTAATCATACTTCTACAGTCCTGTCTGACATGCTGTTAGACGGCCAGGGTGAACGCAGAGCTATCTTGCAAAATCGAGCGGCCATTGATTATCTTTTGCTTAAACATGGACACGATTGTTCTGATTTTGAGGGTTTTTGTTGTTTTAACTTGTCTGATCATACACAATCCATTCGCGCTCATATTGACAAGTTACATGACTTGACGGAAGAAGTCAGAAAACACATTGACCAGGGCTGGTTTGACTGGCTCTTTAATTGGTTGCCTGATTTGTATCTGTTACGTCAAATATTAGGAGGTATTGTGATTACTATCGCCGTTTTGATTTCTATCTGTTGCTTTATTCAGTGTATTCCTTCACTACTTCAATTCTGCACACTTGGTACTAGACATAGATCAGTTAGTTTTGTTTCATATTATTCTTCCACCGATGTTAGTTCTGTTTAATGAATGTATAATAGAATGAAGTCAAGGGTGAAATGTACTGCTCGATTTTCCCGGCCTTTTTGTGTTAAAGGGTGACTAGTGTGACTTCAGTCTCTTACCTTCAAGTCTAAGGGTTAGAGTAGTGAATGGAGCCTATTTACTAGGCACTTCGACATGATCCTGTGTTCTTCCCCATAGATCAGGGCTTGCACACATATCCTAGGGGATAGATTCGTTAGTATTAGGGATAACCTGTCCTGTAGTGAGGGTATTTCATGGAGCCGTGCTGAATTCAGGCCTGGTAGGCCTCAAACGGGAGAGACTCCATCTTTCTTTCTGCTCCGGCAGCTTGAGATGCTTCTAGGTTAAGGGTAATGTTTTAGTTATGAGGTGTTATTCGCTTGGAGAGAACCGGTTCAGGCCGGCCCTTATCGAAGGATTGTATTTTTCTTCATGCCGAAGACACTACATCAGGCCGGCCGGCTGGGAACGTGTCCTTGGTACGGGGAGGTACAAGAATTTGGTGGGCGGCAGGTTACGGGCCGGAATTTTCCATGAGGAAATGCACCTCTATATTAGTGAAAGTCTGAGGCAGATACGCAGCACTTATTTCAATCCATAGGCGGCATCTAGCCGTTAGCAGTAAAGCTACTACTTATTCCAGGGAAGACAGATGACAAACTTAAGGACGGAGAAAAACCGAGAGGCAGATACTCTTCTAGCAGAATAGCCAGAGAGGAGAGAGTAGCCGATGAGGAAGAGGTCCCAGTGACTCGGAGAAGGGAGAAGGGAACAGATCCGTGACTGCGGAGGTGTTACTTCCAGGCGAGCCGAGGCACAGACGAGAAGGGAACCTAGATGACCATTGAGTGCAGGCTACACACGACTAAGGTGATGTCGACCCCTTTCTTATTAGAGTGTACAACCTAATCTTTCACTTTTCTTTGCAGGATATGTGTTATATAGTAATGTTATGTGATTGCGTATGTAATGAGTAATAAAGTACCCAGTTTGTAGTGAATCAACATGTGCTGCGTGTTCTTGTATAAGAGGGTAGCCTATTCTTCTAGTCAGCTGTAACTTGACATGAACAGATGTTAACCCTGATCAGGTAAGTGGTAACTGAATAAGGGAGAGAGGAGCCCCTCGAACCAGAGAACAAGTTGTGCTCGAACTGGCAGTTCTTGTGTGATCTGATAAATAGTAAAACTGATTCCCTTGTTGTATGTTATGGTAATCATAGGATGAACTTGTGCTGAGGCTGCCGTCTGGGTAGGATGTCCTGGGTCCGTCTGGGACCGCGAGGCTGAGGCTGCCGTCTGGGTAGGAAGTCCTGGGTCCGTCTGGGACCGCGAGGCTGAGGCTGCCGTCTGGGTAGGAAGTCCTGGGTCCGTCTGGGACCGCGAGGCTGAGGCTGCCGTCTGGGTAGGAAGTCCTGGGTCCGTCTGGGACCGCGAGGCTGAGGCTGCCGTCTGGGTAGGAAGTCCTGGGTCCGTCTGGGGTCGCGAGGCTGCCGTCTGGGTAGGAAGTCCTGGATCCGTCTGGGGTCGCGAGGCTGAGGCTGCCGTCTGGGTAGGAAGTCCTGGGTCCGTCTGGGACCGCGAGGCTGAGGCTGCCATCTGGGTAGGAAGTCCTGGGTCCGTCGAGGATCGCGAGGCTGAGGCTGCCGTCTGGGTAGGAAGTCCTGGGTCCGTCTGGGATCGCGAGGCCGCCACTTGTATTATAAGAGGTCTAGATATATATATATAGTAGGAATTCCCTGTCCTTAGGTGGTATATACATGTGGTTACTTGTTGTGAATAGGCCCTAGGGAGAGGGTAACGTTCTGGCTGGGTTAGAGAGGCTCTGATGAGCGGGTTCTATCTGATCCGATAACCCAAGCAGAACAGATCCATACTGGAAGAATACCCTATAAGCTTCTACGTCTAGACTAGAATAGACTGACCTCAGGCACTGGATCTGTGCTGTGCACTTCAGCACACACGCACCATGCTGCAGAGGCAAGTGTGCGCTGTCAGGTATAGGATCCGTACTGGAAGCATACCTTTCCAGTATAAGCTTCTACATCTAGACTAGAATAGACTGACCTCAGGCACTGGATCTGCGCTCTGCACTTCAGCACACATGCACCATGGTGCAGAGGCAAGTGTGCGCTGTCAGGCATAGGATCCGTACTGGAAGCATACCCTAAAGCTTCTACGTCTAGACTAGAATAGACTGACCTCAGGCACCGGATCTGTGCTGTGCACTTCAGCACACGTGCACCTTGGTGCAGAGGCAAGTGTGCGCTGTTAGGCATAGGATTCGTACTGGAAGAATACCCTATAAGCTCCTACGTCTAGACTAGAATAGACTGACCTCAGGCACCGGATCTGTGCTGTGCACTTCAGCACACATGCACCATGGTGCAGAGGCAAGTGTGCGCTGTCAGGCATAGGATTCGTACTGGAAGAATACCCTATAAGCTCCTACGCCTAGACTAGAATAGACTGACCTCAGGCACCGGATCTGTGCTGTGCACTTCAGCACACATGCACCATGGTGCAGAGGCAAGTGTGCGCTGTCAAGCGAAGGATCCGTACTGGAAGCATACCCTATAAGCTTCTACGTCTAGACTAGAATAGACTGACCTCAGGCACCGGATCTGCGCTCTGCACTTCAGCACACGTGCACCTTGGTGCAGAGGCAAGTGTGCGCTGTTAGGCATAGGATTCGTACTGGTAGAGGAGGGAGCTTGGGACCCACCACCGTGTGTAGAGAGTTTTGGGGCCCTGAGGAAGATTTCTCTTTTGTTTTATCCCCACCCTTCTCTTGAGGCTTGGTTGGTGGTATCTTTCGCAAATTCCGCCCACCCCTATTAATAATGAGCGATGCATCTCGGTGCAGGTGTTTTATAATGAGAAGAACATTGTGGGGGAAGGTTCATAGCATAATGTTCTGCTACAGCCCCTAATACCTGATTTACAGTGGGTCACAAAACTCACCTGAAAATCTGTCCCAGAGACAGACAAAAACAGTGTTGTAATAGAGAGGGGCTAGCTAATGCCTCTATGTTATATTAAATAGTTTTTAGTAATTTTCAACATGATTAAAAAAGCTGTCTGGTGAAATCAGATCATAAATGAAAAAGAGCATATCAGATAGGGACAATTTTTGCTTTAAAAGGCAGAGCTCAAATCTGCTGGGAAGGGAAGTGACATTTTGCTAAAAACTCACATTACTGCAGACGGAAAGTGGGTTATTCATGTGGAATGGTATGGCCCTTGCCAAGTTAATAAAAACTGCCTGATTAGGACTCAGCACAAGTGTCAGAGAAACTGTGCTCAACGCTTTGTAGCTTTGCATAAAAACAGGCAATTCCACAGATTGTGGAATGGGATGTTCTGTTGAGGTGGTGGTGAGGTGCCAGTTTTACCCAGTAGACTAGGAAGTGATTGGAGAATTTTTCCTACCCGAACCTGTCTACTACCCCTATGGCCACCTCCTTTGCAGCACTTCCTCTATGCTTGACTATACAAATTCCCAGACGTTCTCAAGATTGTCTGACACCTTCTTCCCTTCAGAAGAGCTCCTGGCAGGCCCTTAGCCACTCCCTTGTTTGGATGGGTTCTTCTCCCCTCTACCAGGATCAGAACTTGTTCTCCCTTCTGTGGAGTTGGAGCCAAAGGGTCCAGGAGGGCTCTGGGAATAAAAGAGAGCAGATCCTGCTTGCCCTATTTAGGATCAACAAGTCAAAAGCAGAAATATTATGGCAATGCCTTCTTCTGGTAGCTATTCTGTACCCTCACAGATGGCTAATTCTAGCGGCCAGTAGTTGACAACACCCCGAGCTCCCTGGGCTAGGACACGCAATTGTCTCCTGGAGAACAAGGTTGTTAAATACAACCAGGAATACACCCTGTCCCTCATCCTCTCCCACTCCCACTCCGACAAAACACTGTACACCCAAACCAACTCCTCTGCCTGCATGTCTGAATTTGGCTGATGGATAAAAAACAACTAGCGAAAGCTCAACACAGACAAGACAGAAGTAGTCATCCTCAATAAAAACACCTCACTATTGGAAAAAACCTAGTGGTCTACTGATTTTGGACCCATGTCCAACCCAACCACCCATGAGAAGAACCTCACAATAATATTTGACAGCCAGCTCGCTATGACAGGCCGTGTGAACACAGCCTCTGCCTCCTGCTTCCACAGACTCAAGATAATCAAGAAGATTTCCAAGTGGCTTCCCTTCAAACCCGCAGAACGGTCACCCAGGTCCTCATCATCAGCAAGTTGGTCCACGGCAACAAGCTCTGCGTAGGAATCAATGCGCAACTGACCAGAAGACTCCAGACCGTACAGACTTCAGCTGCCAGACTCACACTAAGACTTCCCTTACCCGCACCTCACAGACCTCCACTGGCTCCACAAACACAAATGAGCTCTGTTCAACTCATGCACACACACAAGGACTTACACAACTTCGGCCCTACTTACCTCAACAATTACATTAAATTCCACTTACCTATCTAATGCCCATGCTCAGCCAGACTCCTGCTGACACACATCTCATGCATGTGCAGAACAAGATCCAGCAGCCGGGCTTTCTCCTGCGTCACTCCCAGTGCCTGGAAAGCCCAACCCCTCACCATCAAAGCTGCCACCTCAGTTCATACAGTTCGAAAAAAACGGAAGCCATGGCTTTTTACTTAGGGTCAGCCATCGCCGCTCCTGCTTTTCAGTGCCAGGATACCCTCTTTGGCAGAGCAGTGCGCTCTTCAGATAAACATAACATACCATAACACATATGTATTGACCTCTGAAGGTTTGTTGAGTGATAGAATTCGTTCTTAGCCTGTTCTGTCTCAGGAACCCCAAAGTCCATTTTTATATAGTTACTTTCCACTAGAATTATCAAACATCTGATCTCACCATTACATTAGATTTTAAAATTAAATGGAAGATAACTTTGAATGACTTCTCTAGCATTTTTCCCAAGCATTTCGCTAGCATTTTACTTCTCTAGCATTTTTCCCAAGCTTTCGCTAGCATTTTTCTCAATTTCGTAAGCAGATCTGTAAAATAAATATTTTGATCACATCAAAGACATGTAGCTGGAAATGCATGGGATACATTTTGTAGGCATTCAGTCACTATCAAGGAGCACTTGTTAAGATATATAGTGAACCACTATGCATTTATTAGGCACCATGCTCTGTAGGCTCCACTTTACTTTACGGGCAATATACTAACAAGGTGGGTGGAATTCCTACACAAAAGGCAAAACATGGGATTTTCACCTTTTTGTCTGCTCAGGAAGTGGAATTCACCCTGTTCTGCTGCTCTGTGGGCAGAAAACAAAAACAAGCATTGGCATAGCCAATAGATCTCGCCTTTGGGACCTTATAAGTGTTTAGCCATGCAGCACCTTATCACCCACCTGGCAGATTTCTGTAATGGAACTAGTACTTATGTAAGTGCTTTGATACCTTCATTCGCGCTACATAATGCAAAAAATAAAAAGGAATAAAAGGGGAAGTGCTTGCAGATTTCTGAGGTGGGGAGAGAAAAGATGCACTTACGCTGTGCCTACCTGCTGTAGATGTTTGGTTTTTCTCCACAACAGTTCGGGTAAAATGCTGATTGCTAACATTCTTCTGTTTTGTTTAACCAGAAGCATGATCATCCAGTCAACAAATGGTTAAGCATCACAATGTAGTTATTTACTGAAACCCCATGAGGATCGTTCCCTTCCTCTCCAAGACATGAGTGGTCTTTAAGGATCTTTAACTACTGTAGCAGCTGCTTGTTGCCTTCCAGGTTAGGCTTGTTGGCCAAGGCCCGCTCATTAGACAGTGCTGACGATTCTGCTGAAAAGTAAGATGTCACCGTAATTGATTTCGTTTCTGTTCCTTTGCGTTTTAGAGAAAATGAAAGCGCACTCTTGTGGAGGTGGGGTGGAGGTGACGCACCTTCTAATGAAAGCGACAAGGTCTGGAAATGAAACCTGACCCAAAACAGATGGAAGCCTGCGCACCGCCGCTGCTGGCGCCTATTATATAATGCCAGTACCAAATCAGTACCAAATCAGAATGCGAGCACAGTATAGAAAATTGAATTGAAAGGAGGTGAAAGTGAGTTATACCAGTGTGCAAGTGAAGGCGGGGCTGGAGTATGCTGCACCTTGGTGCCGAGTAACAGATGTTTATTGCCAACCAAATGAATGTTAATTAGTCTGTCGGCCTCTAGTAGGATGAAAGGCTGAGCAGACGCGCTGGGGTTCGAACCTGCGGTTGTGAGGTAAAACATAAGATTAATAGGGTGCTTGCCTTAAAGTTAAGATTGTATTATATAATGCCAGTACCAAATCAGAAAGCGAGTACAGTAGAGAAAATCAGGAGCCGCGCGTGTAAACAGAGGCCTCGCTACCTCTGCCTCGGCCGCTACTGCCAAAATACGATTCTTCTGCCTTTCTCCTTCTACAAGTCAACAGCAATGGGCCTAGCATGACAGTGAATGCACAAGTTTCTGATTGCAAACAGAGCATTGGCAGGGCTGTGCGTGTGGCATGTGAGGGGAGGGTTGGTTAAAAAGAATGGTGCGAGAGAGAAGCAGGGGCGAGTGAGCACGGCAGTGCGGGGAACACGCTAATTAAAAACAGATGGTGACATGATCCCGAACAGATGGTGCCCCTGCTCGTAACTGCAAGCCGCAGGCCATGGGTGGATACATTTCCTGGGAAAGGTGGGACATGCACCCTCCTTTGCCCAATTGCTTGCTGTCTTTTTAGAAAGACGCATGCAAAGTCCAATAGAAAAAATGCTGTGTGAAAAGTCCAGAGTGATTCCAAGAGGTCGTTTTCCTAGAGAAGCGCATGCGTGCTGCGCTAGGCTCGACCTAAAAAGCACAGTAACTTTTTGAAGCACTGAAATACTGTGCCTGGCACCTCACAGCGCGCTTCGAATCAACTTCCTTAGCAGGGAAGTCGGTTTATAGTGCCTGCCTGCAGGGCTCTCCTGGCATCTGGTGCCACACTCAAGCTTCTCTGTTGGGAAAGTTTCTTTGTGGAATACAGTGAGGGGTCGGCTTGTGTAATTAATTTAAGGTATTTCCCATCCAATGGCCAGCCCCGTCGTGATGGGCGGCTCAAGAAATCTTCATTCTTTGCATTCCTCAGTGCATGGAATTTTGTTTTGAGGGGTATTTCTTCTGCATTCCTCCCTTTTTCAATCCGCAGCAGGCAGATACAAAAACAGTGAAATTGCCCATGATTTCGCCACTTGACCCAGATGAAAAAAAGGAAATTTGACCCAGGCCTTCTTATTAATGCAAATAAATCCATATATAAATCCATATAGGTTTTCTTAAATGGCTAATTCATGTTTTCTTGCTATATGTTAAGAGCCAGAGCAGAGTGGCTCTCCTGGCCATTTTTTGTCATATATGTCAGTGGTGGAAGTACCCATTGCAGCCCACATATGATATTTAACTTCCAGGTCTTAGGTGCATTTTCTGCAGTATTTGCTATGGCCTCACAGAAAACTTAAATGAGCCAAATAGGAGAATCTAATTTTTAGTTCATGCTTTAGCGAGAAAGCTCAAACACTATATTCATTTTCAGCAGTGGTATAGCGGATAGAGTCCCACATCCAGCTAAAACAAACCAGTAAAAATAAGGGGGGGGCATGACAAAAATTATGCAATTTCTTTTATCTGCCATAGTGAAATATGTATTTTTCTAGTTGCATCAGAAAATCCACCATTCACAAAGAATACAGTGTGGTGCTTGGGACGTTTGGTTTGCTCAGGTGCTGTTCGCTGCGGTAGTTGTTGTGCGGGTTCACAAACACCACTTCTGTGCCTAACCACAGAGCAGAGCAGGTTTGATCATGTTTTGGAACTCTGCCAAGATCTACATCTGTCGCCTGAATTAGAAACAATGAAAGTAAAGCTGGCTTGTATGTTGTTCAAGTGTTTAGTCGTAAGTGGCCCATTTCATCTGAACACCTCTCACTGTGGGGTCTCTGCCGCTTGCAGGCCACATGGCGTCCTTCCAAGGCCCTCATTCACATGAAGCATGGTGGGAAGCAGATGGTAATGGGGCGTTTTGTGCTCAAGTACCTCTTTGCCACTTTAACGAGGACTTGAGCATTGCTAATTCTCTCAGATTTCCTTCGGTGGGGTTGGAAGATTTCTGGTTCCGGGTTTTGTGGTTCCTTTCGGGACAGCTCCTCTCCACACCTGCAAGCTACTCAAGGATTGCTTCCCTTTCCCTAAATCTACCTGCATTTTCAAACAAACCTTAGTCGAATCACCTCTTCCTGATCTGTTGCTCATTGCGGTTGAGCCTCGAGGATCTGTCGGAAAGAGGTCAGAGCCATGGGCACCTGCTCTCACCTGTGACAACAGCTACTGCTTTGTACCCCTTTCACGGGTCCTATGGTCAGCTCTGACAAGAGAGCTAAAGCCCTAAGAACTACGGGGCTCATTATGATGGTGGAAGGACCACCACCGCCAGGCCGGCAGTGAGGTCCGCTGGCTCTGCGGACCGCAATTCTCCCATCGCCATATTACGATGGCGGTTGGATTCAGACCGTGGCGCCACGTGACCGCCCGCCACGGAACTGCCACAGGCAATCGTTACGATTGCTCGGCGGAGCGGTCTGCATCCACAAAAGGGTGGCGGTGCCACGCAAGCACCATCCGCCAAATTATGATGAGGTCTCAAGCCAGCCTTTCCGCAGCGGTGCAACCGCCGTTTAAAGGCATGCGAAGTTTGGTTTTGGGGGCCCATTGCGGGACCCCCTTGTGTTGGGGGGAGTTGAGGGTGCACTGGGGGCATACCCATGGTACCCCCCCCACATTTCATTGCACCAAGTGGCAGGCACAGTGTAGTGCCTGCCACGTAGTGCAGTGAAATGCACAACATGCTCATTATGACATCGCGGCGGTGCTACTGTCAGCAGTCTCCGCCGCAATGTTAAGGGTGCGGAACAAGACCGCAGCGGTGGCGGTCCCATCATACTAGGGTGTGCGGGACTGCCGCATGCATGGCGGACGGTCCCGGTTTACACCACCATGGCGGACGCAGCCAGTCCGTCCGCCATCGTAATGAGCCCCTACGTTTGACTGGCTGAAGTTCACCAGGAAGTAATACACCGCGGAGCACAACCACTTATTCAATATGGGTAATAAATGTCATCCAGCGTTCAGGGGAAGTTACAAACTGCACTGTTGAATGCTGGTGCTGGAAGCCCCCACATTTATGAGTAATTCAATGCAGCTCCTGAAAGTCTCTTTCCGTTGTCTGTCGACTTCCCGCCCCTTGGACCCTGCCCTACCGCGCTTACCTGCAGGAGCCGCGACTGCTGGGAACCTCATCTTCGGACGGACCTCTTGCCTCACTGTGAGGCCCTTTACTCACCACGGACCTCTTGTTCCAGCTCCAAACTACATCGATGCTGACAGCCTGCCCCCAGCATCAAGAAGTGATTCCAGTTATCTCTGTCCTGATGATGAAGCGATGAAACGCCATTGACACAATCCAGCGGGTGTGCGGCCTCTGGCACTTAACATCCCCCTGTTCACTATTCGCTCCAGGACTCATGTGTTGTACCATTTCAAAGTAACGCTCTGTAATGCGCCGTTCACTTTTTTCACGAGCACTTTGTGTCCACTTGCTGTCAATTGCACATTCATAGAGTAATTCTATTACTGCTGCCCGAATGTATTCTGAGGCTTGTCTGTGAATACAGACCGCAGCCATCAACCTTTGGCGTTTCTCTTGTTTTTCTATGTAATTATGTTACTTTCTGCTAAACATTTCTAGATTAATACCTGTTGAGATCTTTTCGTGTGCTATTATACGCACCCAGGTCTCCACAGGGTTTCTCCTGTTACTGTTTACACGTTAGTTGCAGAGACATGAGCTGTATAGGGGGAGATATATTCTGCACTAGATCCACCAGCGTGTCCAGTCTTCACACTCCACGAAAATGTGCCCTGGCACAGAAGACAGGGAGCCAGGCACTTCTTTGAAGTCTGTGCCTCGGCTGAAGCGCCATTATCGCTGTTAGACAAAATACAGAAAGTGCTTCTATACGGGTGAAGGACCTTGCCCAAGTCCCACTACCTTGTTTGAGAACCCCAAGGGACTGATTCACAAAGGTGACCTATGTGTAGTAAAGTTACGAGTGCGGAGTCTCCGCACTCGCAGCTGAGTCTCCGCACTCGGTGCGGAACCTCAACACTCGGGTGGAATCTCCGCATGGCACACATGTGCCATGTGGCGGTTTCACCCTGAGTATGGAGACACCACTAAGTGCGGGAGACTCCGCACTCGTAACTTTACTACATATAAGTTACCTGGGTGGATCGGGCTCTTTATGAGCAGGGACCATCTAGCCGTCCCTAATGTGTAGTCCGGGGACTACTGGGGCTCAGCGACGCCTACTCAGGGGTCCACAACAGCTCAGAAAATTAAATCATGTTAAAATTTTAATAAAGTGCATAAAACTAAAGAAGCAAAATGTCAATTGTTCTATTGCATGTGACGGAATTTGAAATTGAAGGATTAAAATTAAGTTGATGTCAGAATAATTCGTAGGTCCAACTCTAGAGCATCAAACAGAGCGTAGTGTAAACGATGGGTGGCGCCAATGGAATTCAGAAAAGGTCCAACAGTCCCTTTAAATAAAAAATGTGGATTCTTTATTAAATCTGATTGTGAATTAAATATCTCATCATTTGTGTGTTGTTTCACTGTTCAAATCCTTAAAACTGCTTAGGCCGGGATCCACGGATTCTAATGACTCAGGGGGGGTCCCCATATTTCTGCAATGATGGAGAAATCAAAAGAACCACACATCTCGAGAATGAATATCTGTGCTGCACTGCCCTCTCTGCCAAACACTTTTGATATGAGATTTTCTGCTGCTCAGCCTCTTTTGTTTCTCATTCCCAACTGCTTAGAGGATGACTGGGGGCTTCAGTGAGCATCACTCAAATCCTTTATTTCAACCATCAAGTCCAGAAAAATTCCAAACACAGGAAACAAAAAATTGTACAAGCATAAAAGTAAAAATAACTGTTGTGCAAATAAGCAGTGTCCTTTTAAAACTTGATTTAAAACCCTCCGGCTCTGGTTAAAGTGCGATATTGTAAAGAGTTAGGGGCAGATTTATGAGCCCCTTGCGCCACTTTTGCGTCACTTTTCCCATGTTAAAAGTGACGCAAAAGTGGCGCAAGGGGCTCATAAATCTGCCCCTTAGTATCTTTGGGGCACATGCATCAAGCATCTTTGCCGTCACAAACCGGCCCGTTTGCAAACGCAATAAAATGCTTTCGAGATGCAGCAAACCCCAATTTGCGATTCGGGAACCTGTTACCAAATCGCAAAATGGGTTTGTGGTTCGGCATTTGGAAGGGGCGTGTTTAGGGCGTCGCTTCCTAATACTGAATCCTAAAGGTAAGCATGAATGTTTTGTGACCGTGAATGCGGTTGCAAAACATTCGCATATTACCACCTACTTCAAGAAGGTGGTAACCCATTCGCAAATGGGAAGGGGTCCCCTGGGGACCCTTTCCCCTTTGTGAATGGTTGTAAAAGCGTTTTTAAAAGCTGGCAGGGGTCCCACGGACCACTGCCTACTCTTAAAAAATTAAAAGAAAACTTTTCATTTTACTTTTTGTAAAGCATCTCGTTTTCCTTCCAGGAAAAAGGGCTGCTTTACAAAAAAAAAAGATTGCTTTATTTAAAAGCAATCACGGACATGGTGGTCTGCTGACCTCAGCAGCCCACCATTCCCGCGATTTTTGCGATTCCTAGGGGGTTGCAAATTGCTATCTACCTTAATATTAAGGTAGAGCGATTTGCGACCCCTAGGAATCGCAATCTGAAACTCTTTCATGCATTGTAAATTGCGATGAACTAATTGCGATTCTCAGGCATTCGCAATTAGGTATTTGGAATTTACAATTTTGATGCATGTGCTCCTAAAAATATAAAATATATGAGTGTCCCTTAATGGTGCAGTGTAGGCTATGTAACACATTATCTCTTGAATAGTGTGTTTCAGGCAGGATAAGGAGTAGTTTTTGCTCGAGTTCCATAGTGTGCCCGTGTGCTTAGCGGCCTACCCTTTTCCCACAATGTTTTGGAATTCACGGTGGATGCCCCTGGTATGAGGCAGCCCTCACTTAGGAACTGGCCAGCTTCCAAAAAGAATTTTCCAAACTGGGCTAATTCTTTTGGTATCAAAGTGGCGTAGATTAGTTTTAGTGCCACCTTGCATGTTCTTGATCCGTGCTGCAAAAGGATTGGCCTTGGGTACTTTCACTTTTGTAGCTGGTCTGTGCAGCAGCATACAATATGGGCAGCCATTTCTGAGGGGTATTGGCTCAGCCTACATCACCCGTGCCTCTGCGTCAAGTTCTTCCAGTGCGCCCAGTAATCCCATATGGGCGTTGTTAAAAGCCTAAGTGCTAGTATAATCTTAAATGCTTGTTTTCAACGCCCTACTCAAGAAACCCAAGGCGGACCCAAAGGAACTCAAGAACTTCCGGCCCATCTCCAAGCTCCCGATACCGGCCAAGGTCATCGAGAAGATTGTCAACAGGCAACTGACCCGCTTCCTCGAGGAGAACAACACCCTGGACTCGTCCCAATCCGGATTCTCAGCAACCACAGCACTGAAACCGCCCTCATCGCAGCCACCGACGACATCAGGACCCTGCTGGACAGCGGCGAAACCGCGGCCCTCATCCTCCTGGACCTCTCGGCCACCTTTGACACTGTCTGCCACCACACCCTACGCACCACGCCTCCATGACGCAGGGATCCGCGACAAAGCCTTGGACTGGATCACCTCCTTCCTCACCGGCAGAACCGAGAAAGTCCACCTCCCTCCATTCAGATCCAAAGTCACCAAGATCACCTGCGGCGTACCCAAGGATCATCCCTCAGCCCGACCCTTTTTAACGTCTACATGGCACCGCTCGCCAACATCGTCCGATCGCATGACGTCAACATCGTCTCATATGCCGACAACACCCAGCTGATCCTATCTCTCACCAAGCACCCCGCCACCGCAAAAAACAAACTCCACGAAGGAATGAAGGCCGTCGCCGAATGGATAAAGAACAGTCGCCTGAAACTGAACTCTGACAAGACGGAGGTCCTCATCCTTGGCTCCACCCCCTCCGCCTGGGACGACTCCTCATGGCCGGCCACGCTGGAAGCTGCACCGACACCCACCGACCACGCACGCAACCTGGGGTTCATCCTGGACTCATCACTTTAGATGACCCAGCAAGTCAACTCCGTCTCCTCCTCCTGCTTCAACACAGTCCGCATGCTTCGCAAGATCTACAGATGGTTTCCCACCGGAAGCAGAAGGACGGTCACCCAAGCCCTCGTCAGCAGCAGGCTGGACTACCGCAACGCCCTCTACGTGGGAACCACGGCCAAACTCCAGAAAAGACTTCAACGCATACAGAATGCCTCCGCACGCCTCATCCTCGTCATCCCTCGCCACAGCCACATCACTGTCCACCTGAGAGACCTGCACTGGCTCCCCGTCAACAAGAGGATCACCTTCAAGCTTCTTACCCACCCAACATACCTCAACAAACGACTCACATTCTACACCCCGAACCGCCAGCTTTGATCCGCTGACCTCGCCCTCGTCACCGTTCCACTCATCCACCGAACGACCACCGGCAGCAGATCATTCTCCCAGCTCCCCGCCAAGACATGGAACACCCTCCCCATCCACTTGCGACAGACCCAGGACCTGCTTACCTTCGGGAGACTTCTCAAGACCGGGCTGTTCGAGCAGTAGCAGCACTCCTTCCCCCTTAGCGCCTTGAGACCCTTACGGGTGAGTAGTGCGCTCTACAAATGATTGATTGATTGATTGAAATGGCTGATTTCAAGTATGGTTGAGAATGTGTGAATTTGTGTGATGCTGAGAGCGCCTTTGCCTCTCCAATGTTTTCCTATTCGGTTTATACTATGTTCTCTTAAAGCCATTATGCCCTGTTCCTTTAGCTTTTTCTTTAAGTGTGCTGGTGTAATTGGGGGAGGGGGGTCGTCAAGTTTTCTGCGTACGTATTTAATGTTGTTCTCGCCGAGCCAAGGTACTTCGCCCACCTGCTTTTTTATCCAGAAATATTGCTGTTAGTGCTCCTCGCAGGGTTTTCGGGTTTGCCCTGGTCACAAGGTGGTGGAATTTAATGTATATTTTTAGCACTCAATGTGATGCTCCCCAGGTTAAACTCAAGATGAATTAGAGTGCGTCAAGTATTTTTTGGAATGCTGAATAGGTTTCTATATGTGGCTATATGGCTGCGCTCTAGTGGCTCTAGCAGCCTGCCAGGAAAAGCAAGGTGGCCATAGTTTATTGTTGGTAATACTTTTGCCCCTATGACTTTTCGTATCGCCTCTGCTGAGTAGCTGTTTAGTTTATGGTATAGTTTGGACAGGGCATACGTGATTTTAGCTGCTTTTCCTGATGACGCCGTTACCTGCAATGTGGGCTTTCCAGTGTCTGCCAGACTCTGATGGATTTGTATTTGCTAGTTGTGCCTATGTTCAATGGGCCAAGTTGCCATCCAAGTTGGTATTTTTTGGTTCTATGGCCAAAAATCTGGATTTTCTCAGTGCTTGACTGCAGAGCATTCCGTGCATTGTATATGTGCAGTATGTCCAGGGCCCGCCTCATCCCATTGCGGGTTTGATCTAATATTACCAAATCGTCTGCATATTGTATTATTGGTAATTTCATCTGGCCCAATTTCAGTGGGAAGGTTTTTCCTTTCAGTAGTCCTTCACCTAGAGCTGTTGGATGTAGATTAAACAATGTTGGGGCGATGACAGACCCCTGTTTTAAGCCCTTTGTTGATGAAGATACTTGCCGTGGCGTGGTTCTGTGGTTTCTTGGTCTTCACCCAAGTGTTGGCGTATAGTGATGTTATTGGCTCAAGCAGTTGTCTCGATATGCCCCATCCTGCCATTTCTTTCCAGAGGATGTTGCAATCAATGCCATAAACGCAGTGCTGTAGTCTACGAAACAGGCCATTAATGATGGTGTAGTCAACTCATAGGCTTTGGAGCCCAGGTATGAGAGAGCGATGACATTATCCATTGAGAAGGAGTTCAGCCTAAACCCTGTCTGATAAGTTGGAAAGATGTTATTCTCATTGATCCAGCGTTCTAGCTCATCTAGTAGCACTTTTGCATAGGCTTTCCCATCAACATCCAGTAGGTCTATTAGCCTGTAGTTCTCCGGTCGGGTAGGATCGCCCTTTTTGCGTATAGGATGAAGGATGGAGTCTTTCCAAGCATCTGGAATGACAGATGTAGTGAGGCATTCATTGAACAGGTTGAGCATCAAAGGAGCCCCAAAGGTTACATCTTCTTTCAAAGGCCTGCAGGTATTCTGGGACATGTCAGGAAGACTGGTTTCTTAATGGACGTTTAGATATATAATTTGTAGGCAAATTATTTGAGCAGTTGTTATTTTACAGCATTTCTATATGTTGCTTCCTATTTTTCATTGAAATGTAGTTTTTCGGTTACTCATTCATAAATGTACCTGTATTTTTCATAAATTTCTTTTCAATTTACATTTTTGGGGGCATATTTATCAAGGTTTTGTGTCGCCCTTGTGCCACACAAGAGGCGCAAGTGCGATGAAACACCTAAGTGAAATTTATCACGAACCGCACAGCCTACATGCGTGGCTCTAAATGGCTTGATAAATCTAGGTGGAAAATCGCTGCCTTGCATTACTCTGCGGCAGGGAGGCGTTCCATGGGTAGAGCTTGGTTGTTCCCACGCATCCACCCATGGATTCTGGTGCCAGATTTACCAATACTGGTACACATGGGAATGTGCGAAAATGCTTCGCTTCCCCAGGTGAGGCATAACAAGGAGAAATTAGTTTATTTCACCTTATTTTTTCCTCCCTCTACGTGTGCTGCATTTTGCAGCAAACATAAAATACGAAAATACATCTCAGGATTGTTATTGTGCAGGAATGTGTCCCTTCCTGCAAAAAAACTATCCTGCCTACAATGCAAGAACCCTTGCGATATGACGCAAGGAGGCCTGCGTTGGTGCTAGGCAGCCAAGAGTGTGACAGAGCTAGGAAAGGACAGGAATGCGCCATATAATGTTAAATACGGCACATTAAACGATTGATCGATTGTGCAACATGACCTTTTTCTTTTTTCTTTTTCTTGAATGTTCAATAAAAAGAATTATAAAAAAGAAAATACGGCACGTTCCTGGCCTATTTCCTTTCATGCAGCGTGAAAGATTGATAAATCTGCCCTTGGTTTTTAAGCAGTTTTGCTGCTTGTACTGTGCCATCGGTGCACCATCCAAACACTCTTCAAGTGAGAGCCTCCGACCTCAGTCCACATAATCATTGCCAGGTGGATTTTTACCAGACTTGAAACATGAAAAATCTCCATTTATTTGGAACTTTGATATGAAAGATCCCCCGTCTTTATCTGTTACATGCCATAATAAAATCCCCATAGAAGCGCCAGGGGCATGTAATGCTTGTGGAATTCTCTCCAGCCTCTCTAGTTAAACACTGGATATTTAAGATCTGTTTAAAATTTGTGCTTAACTTGACACAAATAATACATGGCAGAGTACAAAAGTACAAAAACATGCAACTTGTATGAACCTACATAAATACATATTGTCCCACTACTTTCCAACATGCCGTTAGAATTCCATGCATAGCATCAATCGATCAATCCAGATTTATAAAGCATGGCAAATCACCCGTGAGCGTCTCGAGGTGCTTGGGATGCTGGCTGCTTTGTGGTGATCTTATCATTCGAACAGCCAAGTCTTGAGTCCTTTCCTGAATTTCTGGAGCGTTTGGGTGGTCCTGAAGTGAAGGAGAAGGTTGTTCCGGGCTTTGGCCACCAATTGTGAAAAGGAGCGTCCTCAGCTGTTGGCTCGGATCGTAGGTGTCTTGTCAGTTGGCGGATGGTCATGCATTCTTTGATGCATACCGGTCCCTCATTGTGCAGGGCCATGTATGATTGAGTCAACATCTTAAACTGACATCTTTTCGGGAGCCAGTGTAGCTTCTTGAGGTGGGGTGTGATGTGGGTAAATGTAAATTTGATACTTGCATAGCGCACTACTCACCCGCAAGGGTCTCAAGGCGCTTGTACGAATACCGCTGTGGAACCCATCCTGGCTTTCCCTGTGAGGCGTCCACTCCTGGGCACCCCCAAGGTGGAGGCCAGGCATCCTTAGCGTTGTGGGGGCCGTTGTGGAGATTAAGCAAGCTATTGCCCAGAGTTGCACTCCATGATTGGAATAGGCACCGAGGCGAGAATTATCAGGTCCGTGGAATTTTTGAGCCCAAGACCCGCCGAGGTGGGGAATTGAACCTTGGTCCCAGGCTAGACCTCTGCATCAGGGTCTGCCGCTCTGATCATTGAGCCACACTTCTCCATCTGGGGAGGTTGAGGATGAGCCTTCCAGCTGAGTTTTGAATTGTCTGTAGTTTCTTCCGGAGGCGTGCAGTGTTTTTCTTACGTAGAGTGCATTCCCGTAGTCCAGCCTGCTGGTGACGAGAATAATATTGTATCCATCTATTTCATCCGCTATAGTAAGACACATGGAGAAAGACAAAAGAAACAAGCAACTTTTGGATATCGAATATCCAGAGCAGTTTGCTACGTTTGTATCACTTTTAGACCCTCATTTCAGTTTTCTCCATTCTCCCGATTAGGGCAAAAACTAGAGCTATGCAATGAAACGGTGTCGGCAGGTTTTTCCATGGATACATTTTTCCAGTGAAAACCTGATGGCATACGTTTGGTGGAACGTGGCCATAAAGGTGGTAAAGCCTCAGAAATTGTTGTAAAAACGCTCAGTAATCACCATGTGCCACATAATGGAAATGGGTAATTACCTTACTTTTTTTACTCAGACCTCATGAGGAGCGCCTCAGCGTACAAACATGTTTCTATTTACATCAGTTTACAAATGGTGACATACTGTCATCTGCACCTCACTTTGAGAAACAGCTGTTCTGCCTTATAAAAAGAATGTCGGCTTTCGATGCATCACACGGGCCTGAAGAAGGGACCTTTGCAAACCCTATTAGCTTCTGTTAGCCTGTTTGTTTGTGGGAAGTCATTGTGGTCGCTTGTTCTTGGAAGCTGACATGATTTGCAGCCTGCTTTCTTCCCTCGCCCTCTGCAAGCCTCAGGTAGAGATTGACGGCCCAGGCCTAGCGGAGACCGCTCTGCTGTGGGAGGGGCGGTGATGAATAGCGCCCGATGCATCTATCAGTCACTGTGCTGCTGCCTCCAGTGTGTCACCCTGCAGGGGAACAGCTAGGTCCCTGTGACCTTGGCGCCTGAGGAGACCAGGCGAAGGCATTGAGTGTAGGTATGGCATGCTGAGAGTGCCCGGAATGCTGGTTCTGACTGCTCTTGTTCACCTGCAGTCTAAGTTCGCTGAGAGCATAGAGCAGAGACATGCAGCACAGACAGCTGGCCGGTTTGCTTAACCTGTCTTGGGTGTGAAGAAAGACCCAGTTCAATGTTTAGTTTGTAAATAAATAAGTGCCAGGGCTCTCGTCAGGAGGCCACTGGAGCTTGCACCACACATTGCCCCTGCCAGCGCTGCCAATGATAGTAGCAACACAACTACCAAACATCACACTCCTACAACTGTGACAATTCGGACTATTTCAGGCTCCCAAAGCTCAAAATGACTTGGGCGGAAGGCAATAATTAGTTTAAATATATATTGAATTAATGATTAACTTGTTGTGGCCATCTCTAAATTGGCCAGACAGCGCCACCTTGTAGCAGACTATCACAAGTGTAGGTGTTGACAATTAAGTGATAGTGCCGAGCACCAGAAACCACCAGCTCAAATTAAGCACCAGGTGTAACACCGTTATTGATCCTATGTTCTCAGGCCTTAACAGCTGTTTAATTGCCCTTCCTCTCATTATGCATTACAACTTCCGGGTCAGGTCCACAATTGCAGGGTAGTAATTAATAGCAAAATACTGCAAAGACTGTTATTCACATTTGTATAGCGCGAACACTCACCCGTAAGGGTCTCTAGGCGCTGGGGGCAGTCCGGAAGATTAAGCGAGCTATTGCCCTGAGTCACATGGTGCTGGGCTGACCTGCCGCCGGTGCCGGGGATCCAACCGTGATCCCCAGATTCCGGAGTCAGTCGCCCTGGCCGCGGAAAAGAAGGCTTCATTACAAAGAGATTATGTGAATTGTCATTTAATATCTATTTTAGCATTTCACACTGATCAGAAATCATGAACTGAGTGTGTCATTTTGAACATTTCCCAGTGATTTCCAAGTTAGAGTCTGTGTTTACATCTTTGTGGGAGTGTGTGGATGGATTGGCTGGGATGGGGCGGAGTGGGTTAGGTGAACTAGGAGTGATGCCTGTAAGAATAAAGTGTGGTAGCGCAGCTGCTACACACACTGCAGTGTTGTGGAAAAACAGGGCAAATCCATGGTGCACTATTCTGCTGTTTGTGCAAAAGGGAAAGCGATAAACACATTTTGCCCGAATATATGTCACAGGAAGGATTTTGAACCCCTGCCAAAATGGAGTGAATTGATTGTGAAGCTAATGCTAATTGTATGCAGAACACCTTTTCTTATCAATAATGTTACATGTGCAGTATTGATTTAAACAAAGATATCTAGGGATTGAATCACCCTTACAAAAAAAAGAAATAGAGAAAATTGATTTTATAAGTTCCCTACTTATGTCATTAAAATGGAACTAACTGATTTTTCCTCAAGCCTATTTCCACATTGACAAGTGTTGAAAATATATGTTTTCAGTTTCTTCTTACATAAAGATGACATTCGTGTGCTCCTTGTTTTACCAGTGTGCTTATAGAGTGGGACCTTGCACAAGCAGTAAAAGTGATGCAAATAGATTTGCCATTTTTCACCAGTGCAAAGTTTTGGTGATAACTCCCTGGATCGCACTGAGTGATTGTGGACGAATCTCTCTTACTTACTTTATTTAGGGGCACAGTTAAGGACACTTTGAGGGCTGAAAGCATGATTAACATCGAGCTCTAATCAAATATCCCTTATGGTCAGAAATGTCATCTTTAAAAATGGCACAAAAGTTATGTTTCCGAGCACCTTAAAAAGGCCTCAATAATGCCTCAATAAATCTTGCTTTGGACACACGCCAGCTTTTTTGTCCAAATGAGGAGTACAACATGTGCGTAAATTTTGCTTCTTTTCACTCATCCATGTACTACCTTAAAACATTTGGGGGCATATTCACAAGGAACTATCGCCGACTTAACGGCACTTTATCGCACCCAAGGTTGCGATAAATCTATCGCCCCATACACAAGCTGGTGTTAACAGCCCACAGCACAAGCCTACCTGCAATAGCAGCCCCAAAAAACATTGCCACAGAAGACCCCCGCAACTATCGCTAATGAGATACAGAGTAAGCGTTCCCGTGCCAAAAGCCGCGACAACACCACTCCACAACATTCACAACGACCAGACAGAACTGCGAAAAGAACACGAAACAGGCGATAAGGCGCGTTAGCAGCAGGAAAATGACACCTGCTCTGACCTGGTGCTAAGTCGGACCACAGCCTGCATCACAAAAGGGAGCACAGCCCACAGCCACGCCTGAAGAACAACAGATGCACCCGGGCAACTGAACATGCAGACCGGAGGGCCGAAAGGGAAACAACACCCGCCGCAACCACCCCTGGGACCCCCCTTCCCTGCCCCCCGACCAAAGATATGCCACATCAGCTACACCCAATCACGTCCAAATTATCCGCATGATGTCGCAGAATCACAACTGGTGACATGCATGTGTCGCCACAAAAATGAGCATCACACATTCATTTCCGAAGCAACAAATCAAACTTTATTAAAATGAACACAGAAATGAAATGAAGACACATTGCGGCTCCCCTCGGGCCAATCCGTAGGTCACAGCCTGCAAGACAAAAATCATGATGAGAAGGTGTGTCCTGCACACATCAAAGGACAGAGAGAGAGCGAAGGAGAGATAGAGGAAGAGAGGGAGAGAGAGAGAAGAAGAAGAGAGTGGGAGAGAGACGGAGAGGAAGAGAGTGGGAGAGAGAGAGGAAGAGAGAGAGAGAGAGGAAGAGAGTGGGAGAGAGAGAGAGAGAGAGAGAGGATGAGGGGGAGAGAGAGAGAGAGAAGAAGAGAGTGGGAGAGAGAGAGGAAGAGGAGGATAGAGAGAGAGAATAAGAAGAGAGTGTGAGAGAGAGAGCGAGGAAGAAGGGGAGAGAGAGAGAAGAAGAAGAGAGAGAGAGAGAGAGAGGGAGAGAGAGCGCCGTCCCGGCGCACCCAGGCCACACTGCCCACCTGCTGCCACCGGTGTGTTTCCAACCACTTGCCGGGATTTAGTGCAGTCCATTAGGTCCCACATCTGAGACAGACCTGTCTTCTGAAACAGAGTCCAGATACATGTTTGGCACAGTACACACAATCGCACAAGACAACATCGCCTGCTCCCCCATGCACACCCAGACAGAGGCACCCTAGCCCCTCCCGTCACCCATCGGAGCATGCCCGCCCATGCACACCCAGGCCGCACTGCTCACCTTCCATCACCAGCGTGCAGACAGGAGGTCCCACCACGTGCCGCTGCAGGCCAAAAGCCCGGGGCCTGTGGACATGGCACACTGCACACCATGCCGACCCGCTCCGCAGGCCACCAAGTCTCACGTTTGGTGCTGGGTCTTGATTAGTCCATGGCAGAGGACAAACCAGGGCACCCGACCTCATAGAGGCTGCACACCCGCTCAGCCCAATAGGTACCACCTACTCTGTGATCCCGGAAGCAACGCCACGTGTTGGTAGGCCCGCGCTGCCCGCTGGCTCTGGCCTACACTGTGGTCCAGCAGGGCACTCAAAACCTGAGCTGTCCGGACCGCCGGGACAGGGCATCATCGCAGGCTGCACACACGCTCAGCAGCTTAAGGTGCCACTGACTCAGTGCACCCAAAGTCACCGTCCCGTGGCGGGGTGCCTGTGCCGGCTGCAATGCTCCAGGTGCCACTAACCCTGTGCAAGCCCAGTCAGCGCCACGTGGTGGCAGGCCCGTGATGGACACAAGGCCTCGCCCGCCACTTACCCTTGCAAGCCCAGTCAGCGCCATGTGGTGGCAGGCCCGTGATGGACGCAAGGCCTCGGGTGCCACTAACCCTGTGCAAGCCCAGTCACCGCCACATGGTGGTAGGCCCGTGACGGACTCAAAGCCTTGGGTGCCACTAACCCTGTGCGCAACAACTCATGGGCCCTTTATGATTGAGAACCGTGGAGCATCCGTCATCCACTCACCACCGGCAGAGGGAAATGTGACATCGTCGGCCCCTTATGTTGGCGGAGTCACATGGCCTGTGACGCCTGTGCCGGATGGGTGTGGTGTGCGTGCAAACCTGCCCTCAGGGAGTGGCTGTGACATGCTGACAACTAGACCAGTGACCTGCACACCACCAGCGAGTACGAATGCGACGGGTAGCAGTGAGGACCCCCCCTCAGAGTGTAAGAGGAGTGGTCTGGCCTGCCGTACGCCGGACCAGCGCAGGGCTTGCAACAATGACACGTGGGATCTGGGCGTGGTTCAGTCCATGTCCGGACATGGAAGTGACTGATGTGTGTGTCCCTGTTGTAGTGTTCACGGGACTCGGTAGACAATATGCTATGTAGCACCGTCTGAATGGCATTCCACAGGATGAGCATCATTGACGCAAGGGACATCACTGTCTCTACATTCACCCACACATTCATACATGGATGATGAATGACATGACACAGCAGTGCGTCACTGGATGTTTATTGCACATCCAGTGCAGTCCTGCAGCTGGAGCGGTAGAGGGCAATGCTGAGCACACTACACAATATGGGCCTGTGGAGGGCCAGCCAGAGTCCATCCGGGGATGACAAGTCCTGCGGAAGAGGTAGAGTACAGTCCGCAGTGTGGTTGCCGTGTCATTGGTCATCAAACAGGATATGGCAGTCCATGTCGCTGTCTAAGGTGAGTGCATCGGAGTGTATCGGGGGTCAGTGGTAGGTCATCGGGCCATGTGCGGCACCAAGCAGGAACAGGCCAGGTGGCAGAAATGAATGCTAGTGCCTCCTGATCACAAACCCATCCACGTCCTCATCCCTGGATGTGTGCTCTGTCCCACCTGTGGGTGTTGCAGTACCGGCTGGGGCACTGTGTGCCACTGACACATCAGGGGCCGTAGGAGGGTTGTCAGCCGCACTGTGTAGCAGTGACACATCAGGTGCCGGAGTGGGGCACTGACACACCAGGGGGCGGAGATGTGGATAGTGTGGGGTCAGAAGCATTCATCAGCGCCACGCCTTGTGGCAGCAATGCTATGATGATAGTCTGCATGGCATGGTAGATCCCAGCTACATTTCGCTGATGTACAGCGGTGGCTGCCATCCTTTCTGCCTCCATCCGCACCATGTCCTCCATGAGCCTCCGCATGTGTGCCAGCTCACGGCTGCTATCGCTGGAGCCCCTCTGAGCGGACAGGTGTTCTTCTCTCCGCGTCAGGACTCCAGCGATGCCAGTCAGAGCTCGTTGGACGCCATGGAGCAGGCCTAGACACCCATGCAGTTTGGTAGCGGCCTAGACACCCATGCAGTTTGGCAGCCATGAGGTCGAACCCCACCTGCACCTGCTCAGCCGTCACCCTCTGGGCATCCAGCACACTTTAGAAAATGAGATTGATTTGATGCCAAACTTGTAACCAGAATGCGTAGACTAGGGAACAAGTGAAAAGTAAATGTTTCAAGTCAGCTTGTGGTGCAGAACAAGTCCAGCAAGTGTTTGGAATATTGTGATTAATCTTATGGAGGGTGTCAGGTGTCATAAAGAGTCTGTTGTAAATGAAAAAAGTGTTTGTGTAGTACTAGCTGCACATGAGTACTTCCTCATTTTAATCCAGATTTGTTTCCAGGTGAATAGAGGTAAAGTAGTGGAAAGATCTTCCTCCCATGTGAGTTCAGTCTTAGACTCGGATCTCAAAGTGGGAACTTCAAGTAAATGAGAATAAATAAATGGAAGCCTTAGGATACGTTGGTAAAATAGCAGCTAATTGTGTGAAAGGGAAACTATCAAAGGGAGAAATAGATGTGAAATAGTTATATGCTTGAACCATAGCAGCTTGCAATAAAAAAAGATTTGGCTTAGAAAGTATACGGAAGGTTAAAGAAAAGCTGAACTTGAGGAAAGGTAAGGAATGAATCTCTATCGAATAATTAATGAACCCAGATCAGACATTTAATTCTCCAGGATTGCCAATAAATAGGATGTTCTTTCACCTGAATAAATTGGTTATTCCATGTAGTAGAGTTAACAAAGGAGTGAAGAACCGTGGGCGAAAAATGAACTACAGAGGATAATAATTTGTAAGTATTATTGATGAGGGATCAAATTTTAATTTGTTTAATACTTCAATGTAGAATTTCGATAAGTATTTTGCTCTGGAAGTTTACATTGGTATTATGCATTATAGATTTTTCAGAAGAAACAACATAAGAATTAGCCTATTAATGAGTATTTAAGTGAATTGAGAAAATCAGCAATGGATTGTTTGTTATGGGTGCTACATAAGGATTTAATTTGAGATCAGGTGGTGATGCAGGCTTGTAATTCTGCCATCCAAGAAAGGCTATGAATGAATCGGGATGCTAGATTAAGCGATGTTTTAGTTATTGTCTGCAAGTCAGAGACTTCTAGCAGATGCATAAGGGCTTTGAAACCTGAGAAAAAAGGTTTAGAAATAGTATCTACATTTAAGGGTAATGCTAAAGAGAACGTGGGTGTGAGTAATTTGAAAGGTTTAAATACATTTAAAGAACTGTCCAGGTGTTATAGATGTGGGAATTTAGATCTCTTAGAGTTTGCTGGATCATGTCCTGCTAGAAAAGTTAAATGCAGCAGCTGTGGGACAGTAGGCCAAAGTTTGTATTATGAAATGTAAGAAAATGAAGTGTGTGAATGCTCAAGAATATGATAAATAAGGATCTGCTGATAGCAAAGATTAGGTAACTGAAAATTTAAGGAGAAGGTCATAATGGATATTAAAGATGGATGACTTTTGGTAATACCAAACCAGAATGTTGAATGAAGATTGGTGAGGTTAATCTGAAAATCTTTGCCGATTCAGGTTGATCGTATACAATCACTAATGAAGAGAGTTGGAAAAAATATTTTGTGGAGAAGATATGGGCCAAATTATTATCCACAGATACACAACTAAAAGGGTACACTGGAAAGTGAATTGATGTAATTGGAATTTGTTGTTTTAAATTTGAATTTAAGAACAGACGTGCATGGGAAAATGTATGCTGCCACTAAGGGTCCATCTGCATTGGGATGGCATGATCGAAGAACATGTTATCTTAGATCTGAATGGCAAGGAGCAAGTGTTGGTGATAGATGAGGGTGTAAACATGGGAGAGAAGATGTTGAACACATTTCCCACTGTTTTTAGCAACATGATTGGCAAATTAGGTGGATTTGAACATAAAGTCAAATTGAGAGAAAAAGTTATGTCTAAAATAGATAAAGCTAGGAATATTCCAATTTCATTGAGAGATGAAGTGACTAACAAGCTAGAGAAGTTGGTAGCTTCTACTGAGGCTTGTTCATGGATTTCACATGTGGTAGTGGCATGTTGTATTAATGGCAAATTAATATTATGTGTTGATTTACATAACAGTCTCCCTGTCTCACTTCAACCCGCTCTTGTCTAGAAAGCGTTTATTAGAATTATTAACATTAAAGTGTTTTATACTTAGCATAACAATGTCCTGGGTGTCACATCAAGGGCCACTTGCCTGCATTCCAAGGACTTCTGCGGAAAGGAAGATATTCCGCGCAGATTCGGATGCTTCAATCATCAGGATTCGGATGCTTCACTCGTTCGTTTTCTAATAAGTATTCATTACAGAGACATATTAAGTACAGTCGGAATTGGATCACGGATATCCTGTATCCCTACAGCAGTTCTATCATTATATGGACTGGCTAAATTAGTCCTTGTATTTGTCAAGCCTTGCCAGTGTTCACGGAGACAGCGGAGACATTAGATGCTCCAAACTTCGTCAGACATATACCATCTACCAATCTACAAATCCTATTTGAACATAATTAGTCCCCAGATATTGTCCTGAAGAGACCCCGTACCCAGAGAGGGTTGAAACGTCGTCGACTCCAACAAAGGGAGAGCAAAAAAGACTCGTTACACTCTTATATGCTCCTCATTGTTTTTTAAAAAGACCTCTTATACACTTATTTCACTTTGTAGGCTACGATTATTCTCACTGGGCTCTATTCTCACCTTTTTCACCATTTCTCTTTGTGCCTGAAAACTAAAAATGTTTTTGATATAATTGTGAATTGTGCAATAAATTATTCTTGCTTTTGTTGAAGTAAATAAGTACTCCAGACTAATTAAGTACGTTTCCTTTGGCTTGGGGATTAAATCAGCTGGGAGTATAATTTTTACTCCAAAATTGTCAATGGATCTTTGTGAATAAGTTCCTTGTGGACACTGTTCTTACTTAATACGCAGAGGAGTCTTCAGCGGACAGGCCGGAGGTAGCCCTTCTACTGAACAGAGGGTTTGCGTTTACGCCAGCAAAGACTTGGTTGCTGGCAAGAGGGACTCACTTAGCCCCCAAAGAGTGGTTTTACTATACCACACCGTCATTCTTCATAACAGATTTATGACTTATACACACAAGATCTATACTTAAGAAAAGAATTCCGGAATACACTAAATCTTGTACACAGTAATCACTGTTGGCCTTCACTGTGCAAATACCACTGGAGTACTAGAACCCATTCCGGGACGGAAATACAACCGGAACTGAGGATCCATACAGAGAGATTAGAGCCCTGAAGAAGTCGCTGCGCACATCAATTCAGCGCGACAAAACACGTGTTGGCTAAGGATCTCAAGATTAAACTGAAGTGACTGTTTCAATGGAGGAACAAGAGTGTTTTTATTATTGTCAATTATACATAATATATACTGTCGGCATGTGCAAGGGACTGTTGTCTTATTCAAACTCATATTGCTAGGGTGTTCTTGAAAAAAGGATCCCAAAACTAGAAGCCCCCAGTTACCTCACTAACATGATGTCCATGGAATGGGCTGGAATAGTTGGAGCATTAAACGGCAAATAGATGGTCGTAGTCAAGGTGGTGACTGTCACCACCACCAGTCAGCACCACCTGTTTGCATTAGGACTTAGCTAAAGCAATCTTTAAACCATGCACTCAAACTAAAGTTCATAGCATACCTAAAGAAAGTGGACAGCAGACTATATGGCACCTGCCTAAGCAGAAAACAGTGAAAACACTGGAGAACAAACAGCTTAGGCAGATCATTGTATGACACAGGGTTCCATACAAGCTGCAGCTACCACACTGAGAGACACAGGAAGCAAACCACAAGAGCAAAATCCACACTGCACTTATGCAATGACAGCTGATAAGTTACACATATCCAAGTGGGGCTGTCCAGCACTGAGATGCGCTCCCATGATGCAGCATCTGCCTGGCATCCTTTTATATGTACTTAGAGAGCTGCAAGGCCACCCTGCCTGGCACTCAATGCTCATCAACATGGGATCAAAGATGAATAAAGAATAGTTTTACTCAGCTCACTGCATGAAATGAAGAGCTGCACTGAGGCCATAAGAGTGGCAGCCACTACATCCTCAAAGTACGTTTGGAATGTATTTTTCCACTCCTTTCATCGATTTGCCTCTTCCCTATAACTACCGCCACCTTTTTTAATTAAAGTAACATTATTATTAAATGATGATTGTTCTTTAATGAACCCAATGCTAAATGTAATTGTAACTTTCATTTATTATGATTTCATATTAGACATACTTTAATTAAATAGATTTGACCCACCCCAATACAAACCTCAACACTAATCTCAATAATTGCATATTTAAAAAGACATATTCTTAACCTAACCCTAATAATAACCTTACCCTAAGCATTAACTTTTAAAATGTAATTAGATTACAAATTTGTCCTTAGCTTAATTGTAACACTAAACCTTACACTACCTTAATAATTCTAACTGTGGACAAGGAAGTGGGGAAAGATGGGACTGGATCCCCTTTTGTGATCTGGTTCGGGTCTTTGCTGAGAGGGGATGCTGTTTAGCCTCTCTGAGCCATGGCAGCTCTGTAGATGGCGGAGTGGACGGGAGGGGATGCGGACTCCTTTGTTCAGAGTGTGAAGGGTCCTTTAACTGAATGTTCCTGATCACTGCTGAGTGTGGCCGCTGTAAGCCAGGAGCAGACAGGTCACACCTCTTCCTGCCTCTGTTGTGAGTGCTTCCAACTAGAGATAGCTCTGCTGTGAGGAGCATCAATGTATACAAAGGCTGTTTCTGTAGAACGGCCATGAGAGGACACATGAAGGAACCACTCCAAGCTGATTCTGAGAGTGCAGACAAAGGCTCCACATATCCTGGCTGCCTTGACTGAACAAAAGTGGAACTGCTTACTTCTTGATTCAGTTCCAATATCCTTTTGACTAAGGAGAGGAGCGCTCATCAGAGTACTCTGAAGACTGCTGTGCAACCAGAACTGGTGTCTGCCTTACAGCTAACTTCACAGATGTGAGGGCATGTCACCTGGAGTCTGACTGGAAGGAAGACCTGTTGCCTTATCTTGAACTGCCTCAAAGCCAACCTGCCTGCAGAGAGAGAGAGAGCTGGAGTGCACCAACCATCTTTACCAGATGTGATCATCTTCGGTGAGACAGAAGAAGCTGACCCCAGGAGCTGAGCATCCGTTCAGGAGAGCGATCTGCGTGTTCTTCGATCACAGTGCAGTCTAAACCCACTGAGTGGCCTCCACTGCCAGCGTCTGAACACCTGCACAGACTTTGGGTGGAAGCCTCCACTGCTGCTCCCAGTGCGCTGCCAGTGTCTGAACACCTGCACAGACTTCGGGTGCCGGCCTCCACTGCTGCTCCCAGTGCGCTGCCAGTGTCTGAACACCTGCACAGACTTCGTGTGGCGGCCTGCACTGCTGCTCCCAGTGCGCTGCCAGAGTCTGGACACCTGCACAGGCTTCGGGTGGCAGCCTCCACTACTGCCCCCAGTGCGCTGCCAGTGTCCGAACACCTGCATAGGCTTCGGGTGGCAGCCTCCACTGCTGCTTCCAGTGGCTGCCAGTGTCCGAACACCTGCACAGTCTTCAGGTGGCGGTCTCCACTGCTGCTCCCAGTGCGCTGCCAGAGTCCAAACACTTGCACAGGCTTCGGGCGCCGGCCTCCACTGCTGCTCCCAGTGCGCTGCCAGTGTCTGAACACCTGCACAGTCTTCGGGTGGCGGCCTCCACTGCTGCTCCCAGTGAGCTGCCAGTGTCTGAACACCTGCACAGGCTTCAGGCGCCGGCCTCCACTGCTGCCCCAGTGCGCTGCCAGAGTCTGAACACCTGCACATACTTCGGGTGGCAGCCTCCCCTGCTTCTCCCAGTGGCTTCCAGTGTCCAAACACCTGCACAGACTTCGGGCGGTGGCCTCCATTGCTGCTCCCAGTGCGTTGCCAGTGTCTGAACACCTGCACAGGCTTAGACCGCCGGCCCTCACTGCTGCTCCCAGTGCACTGCCAGTGTCTGAATACCTGCACAGGCTTAGACCGCCGACCCTCACTGCTGCTCCCAGTGCACTGCTAGTGTCTGAACACCTGCACAGGCTTCGGGTGGTGGACTCCACTGCTGCTCCCAGGGCGCTGACAGTGTCTGAACACCTGCACAAGCTTCTGGCGGCGGCCTCCACTGCTGCTGCCAGTGCTCTGCCAGAGTCTGAACCCCTGCACAGGCTTCGGGCGGCGGCCTCCACTGCTGCTCCCAGTGCGCTGCCAATGTCTGAACACCTGCACAGGCTTTGGGTGCCGGCCTCCAATGCTGCTCCCAGTGCGCTGCCAATGTCTGAACACCTGCACAGGCTTCGGGTGCCGGCCTCCACTGCTGCTCCCAGTGCACTGCCAGTGTCTGAACGCCTGCACAGTCTTCGGGCGGCGGCCTCCACTGCTGCCCCCATTGCACTGCAAGAGTCTGAACACCTGCACAGGCTTCGGGTGGTGGCCTCCACTGCTGCTCCCAGTGCGCTGCCAGAGTCTGAACACCTGCACAGTCTTCGGGTGGCGGCCTCCACTGCTGCTCCCAGTGCGCTGCCAGAGTCTGAACACCTGCACAGACTTCGGGCAGCGGCCTCCACTGCTGCTCCCAGTGTGCTGCCAGTGTCTGAACACCTGCACAGGCTTCGGGTGCCGGCCTCCACTGCTGTTCCCAGTGCGCTACCAGAGTCTGAACACCTGCACAGTCTTCGGGCGGCGGCCTCCACTCCTGCTCCCAGTGCACTGCCAGTGTCTGAACACCTAGCCAGTCTTCGGGCGGCGGCCTCCACTGCTGCTCCCAGTGCGCTACCAGAGTCTGAACACCTGCACAGTCTTCGGGCGGCGGCCTCCACTCCTGCTCCCAGTGCGCTGCCAGTGTCTAAACACCTAGCCAGTCTTCGGGCGGCGGCCTCCACTGCTGCTCCCAGTGCGCTGCCAGAGTCTGAGCACCTGCACAGGCTTCGGGCGGCGGCCTCCACTGCTGCTCCCAGTGCACTGCCAGTGTCTGAACACCTGGACTGGCTTCGGGTGGCAGCCTCAACTGCTGCTCCCAGTGCGCTGCCAGAGTCTGAACACCTACACAGGCTTAGAGCGCAAGCCTCCACTGCTGCTCCCAGTGCGCCGCCAGTGTCTGAACACCTGCACATGCTCTGGGTGCCGGCCTCCACTGCTGCTCCCATTGCGCTGCCAATGTCTGAACACCTTCACAGGCTTCGGGCGCCGGTCTCCACTGCTGCTCACAGTGCGCTGCCAGTGTCTGAACACCTGCACAGTCTTCGGGCGGCGGCCTTCACTGCTGCCCCCAGTGCACTGCCAGTGTCTGAACACCTGCACAGGCTTCAGGCGCCAGCCTCCACTGCTGCTCCCAGAGCGCCGCCAGTGTCTGAACACCTTCAAAGGCTTCGGGCGCCGGTCTCCACTGCTGCTCACAGTGCGCTGCCAGTGTCTGAACACCTGCACAGTCTTCGGGTGGCGGCCTCCACTGCTGCCCCCAGTGCACTGCTAGTGTCTGAACACCTGCAGAGGCTTCGGGCGGCGGCCTCCACTCCTGCTCCCAGTGGACTGCCAGAGTCTGAACACCTACACAGGCTTCGGGCGCCGGCCTCTACTGCTGCTCCCAGTGCGCTGCCAGTGTCTGAACACCTGCACAAGCTTCGGGCGGCGGCCTCCACTGCTGCTCCCAGTGCGCTGCCAGTGTCTGAAAACCTAGCCAATCTTCGGGCGGCGGCCTCCACTGCTGCTCCCAGTGCGCTGTCAGAGTCTGAGCACCTGCACAGGCTTCAGGCGGCGGCCTCCACTGCTGCTCACAGTGTCTGAACACCTGTACTGGCTTCAGGCGGCGGCCTCCACTGCTGCACCCAGTGCGCTGCCAGTGTCTGAGCACCTGCACAGGCTTCGGGTGGCAGCCTCAACTGCTGCTCCCAGTGCGCTGCCAGAGTCTGAACACCTGCGCAGGCTTAGAGTGCCGGCCTCCACTGCGGCTCCCAGTACACTGCCAGTGTCTGAACACCTGCACAGGCTCCTGGTGCTGGCCTCCACTGCTGCTCCCATTGCGCTGCCAATGTCTGAACATCTTCACAGGCTTTGTGCGCCGGTCTCCACTGCTGCTCCCAGTGCGCTGCCAGTATCTGAACACCTGCACAGTCTTCGGGCGGCAGCCTTCACTGCTGCCCCCATTGCGCTGCCAGAGTCTGAACTCCTGCACAGGTTTTGGGTGGTGGCCTCCACTGCTGCCCCCAGCGCACTGCCAGTGTCTGAACACCTGCACAGGCTTCGGTTGCCGGCCTCCAATGCTGCTTCCAGTGCGCTGCCAGTATCTGAACACCTTCACAGGCTTCGGGCGCCGGTCTCCACTGCTGCTCTCAGTGCGCTGCCAGTGTCTGAACACCTGCACAGTCTTCGGGCAGCGGCCTCCACTGCTGCCCCATTGCGCTGCCAGAGTCTGAACACCTCCACAGGCTTCGGGTGGCGGCCTCCACTGCTGCCCCCAGTGCACTGCCAGTGTCTGAACACCTGCAGAGGCTTTGGGCGGCGGCCTCCACTGCTGCCCCCAGTGCGCTGCCGGAGTATGAACACCTGCACAGTGTTCGGGTGGCGGCCTCCACTGCTGCTCCAAGTGCGCTGCCAGTGTCTGAACACCTGCACAGGCTTCGGGTGCCGGCCTCCACTGCTGCTCCCAGTGCGCTGCCAGAGTCTGAACACCTGCACAGGTTTTGGATGGCGGCCTCCACTGCTGCCCCCAGTGCACTGCCAGTGTCTGAACACCTGCAGAGGCTTTGGGCGGCGGCCTCCACTGTTGCCCCCAGTGCGCTGCCAGAGTCTGAACACCTGCACAGTCTTCGGGTGGCGGCCTCCACTGCTGCTCCCAGTGCGCTGCCAGTGTCTGAACACCTGCACAGGCTTCGGGCGCCGGCCTCCACTGCTGCTCCCAGTGCGCTGCCAGAGTCTGAACACCTGCACAGTCTTCGGGTGGTGGCCTCTACTGCTGCTCCCAGTGCGCTGCTAGAGTCTGAACACCTGCACAGTCTTCGGGTGGCGGCCTCCACTCCTGCTCCCAGTGCGCGGCCAGAGTCTGAACACCTGCACAGTCTTCGGGCGGCGGCCTTCACTGCTGCTCCCAGTGCACTGTCAGTGTCTGAACACCTGCACAGGCTTCAGGCGTCAGCCTCCACTGCTGCTCCCAGAGCACCGCCAGTGTCTGAACACCTTCAAAGGCTTCGGGCGCCGGTCTCCACTGCTGCTCCCAGTGCGCTGCAAGTGTCTGAACACCTGCACAGTCTTCGAGCAGTGGCCTTCACTGCGGCTCCCAGAGTGCTGCCAGAGTCTGAACACCTGCACAGGCATCGGGCGGCGGCCTCCACTGCTGCTCCCAGTGCACTGCCAGTGTCTGAACACCTGCACAGGCTTAGAGCGCCAGCCTCCACTGCTGCTCCCAGTGCGCCGCCAGTGTCTGAACACCTGCACATGCTCTGGGTGCCGGCCTCCACTGCTGCTCCCATTGCGCTGCCAATGTCTGAACACCTTCACAGACTTCGGGCGCCGGTCTCCACTGCTGCTCCCAGTGCGCTGCCATTGTCTGAACACCTGCACAGTCTTCGGGCGGCGGCCTTCACTGCTGCTCCCAGTGCACTGCCAGTGTCTGAACACCTGCACAGGCTTCAGGCGTCAGCCTCCACTGCTGCTCCCAGAGCACCGCCAGTGTCTGAACACCTTCAAAGGCTTCGGGCGCCGGTCTCCACTGCTGCTCCCAGTGCGCTGCAAGTGTCTGAACACCTGCACAGTCTTCGGGTGGCGGCCTCCACTCCTGGTCCCAGTGCACTGCCAGAGTCTGAACACCTGCACAGGCTTCGGGCACCGGCCTCCACTGCTGCCTCCATTGCGCTGCCAGAGTCTGAACACCTGCACAGGTTTCGGGTGGTGGCCTCCACTGCTTCCCCCAGTGCACTGCCAGTGTCTGAACACCTGCAGAGACTTCGGGCGGCGGCCTCCACTGCTGCTCCCAGTGCGCTGCCAGAGTCTGAACACCTGCACAGTCTTCGGGTGGCGGCCTCCACTCCTGGTCCCAGTGCACTGCCAGAGTCTGAACACCTGCACAGGCTTCGGGCACCGGCCTCTACTGCTGCTCCCAGTGCGCTGCCAGTGTCTGAACACATGCACAAGCTTCGGGCGGCGGCCTCCACTGCTGCTCCCAGTGCGCTGCCAGTGTCTGAACACATAGCCAATCTTCAGGCGGCGGCCTCGACTGCTGCTCCCAGTGCGCTGCCAGAGTCTGAGCACCTGCACAGGCTTCAGGTGGCGGCCTGCACTGCTGCTCCCAGTGCGCTGCCAGTGTCTGAACACCTGCACTGGCTTCAGGCGGCGGCCTCCACTGCTGCACCATGTACGCTGCCAGTGTCTGAGGACCTGCACAGGCTTCAGGTGGCAGCCTCAACTGCTGCTCCCAGTGTGCTGCCAGAGTCTGAACACCTGAGCAGGCTTAGAGCGCCGGGCTCCACTGCTGCTCCCAGTACACTGCCAGTGTCTGAACACCTGCACAGGCTCTGGGTGCTGGCCTCCACTGTTGCTCCCATTGCGCTGCCAATGTCTGAATATCTTCACAGGCTTCGGGCGCCGGTCTCCACTGCTGCTCCCAGTGCGCTGCCAGTGTCTGAACACCTGCACAGTCTTCGTGCGGCAGCCTCCACTGCTGCCCCCATTGCGCTGCCAGAGTCTGAACACCTCCACTGACTTCGGGTGGCGGCCTCCACTGCTGCCCTCAGTGCACTGCCAGTGTCTGAACACCTGCAGAGGCTTTGGGCGGCGGCCTCCACTGCTGCCCCCATTGCGCTGCCAGAGTCTGAACACCTGCACAGTCTTCGGGTGGCGGCCTCCACTGCTGCTCCTAGTGCACTGCCAGAGTCTGAACACCTGCACAGTCTTCGGGTGGCGGCCTCAAGTCCTGCTCCCAGTGCGCTGCCAGAGTCTGAACACCTGCACAGGTTTCGGATGGCGGCCTCCACTGCTGCCTCCAGTGCGCTGCCAGAGTCTGAACACCTGCACAGTCTTCGGGTGGTGGCCTCCACTGCTGCTCCCAGTGCGCTGCCAGAGTCTAAACACCTGCACAGACTTCGTGTGGCGGCCTCCACTACTGCTCCCAGTGGCTGCCAGTGTCCGAACACCTGCACAGACTTCGTGTGGCGGCCTCCACTGCTGCTCCCAGTGCGCTGCCAGAGTCTGAACACCTGCACAGACTTCGTGTGGCGGCCTCCACTGCTGCCCCCAGTGCGCTGCTAGAGTATGAACACCTGCAGAGTCTTCGGGCGCCGGCCTCCACTGCTGCTCCCAGTGCGCTGCCAGAGTCTGAACACCTGCACAGTCTTCGGGTGGCGGCCTCCAGTCCTGCTCCCAGTGCACTGCCAGAGTCTGAACACCTGCACAGGCTTCGGGCACCGGCCTCTACTGCTGCTCCCAGTGCGCTGCCAGTGTCTGAACACCTGCACAAGCTTCGGGCGGCGGCCTCCACTGCTGCTCCCAGTGCGCTGCCAGTGTCTGAACAGCTAGCCAATCTTCGGGTGGCGGCCTCCACTGCTGCTCCCAGTGCGCTGCCAGAGTCTGAGCACCTGCACAGGCTTCAGGCGGCGGTCTCCACTGCTGCTCCCAGTGCGCTGCCAGTGTCTGAACACCTGCACAGTCTTCGTGCGGCAGCCTCCACTGCTGCCCCCATTGCGCTGCCAGAGTCTGAACACCTCCACAGGCTTCGGGTGGCGGCCTCCACTGCTGCCCCCAGTGCACTGCCAGTGTCTGAACACCTGCAGAGGCTTTGGGCGGCGGCCTCCACTGCTGCCCCCAGTGCGCTGCCAGAGTCTGAACACCTGCACAGTCTTCGGGTGGCGGCCTCCACTGGTGCTCCCAGTGCGCTGCCAGAGTCTGAACACCTGCACAGTCTTCGGGTGGCGGCCTCCAGTCCTGCTCCCAGTGCGCTGCCAGAGTCTGAACACCTGCACAGGTCTTGGATGGCGGCCTCCACTGCTGCCTCCAGTGCGCTGCCAGAGTCTGAACACCTGCACAGTCTTCGGGTGGCGGCCTCCAGTCCTGGTTCCAGTGCGCTGCCAGAGTCTGAACACCTGCACAGGTTTCGGATGGCGGCCTCCACTGCTGCCTCCAGTGCGCTGCCAGAGTCTGAACACCTGCACAGTCTTTGGTTGGCGGCCTCCACTGCTGCTCCCAGTGCGCTGCCAGAGTCTAAACACCTGCACAGACTTCGTGTGGCGGCCTCCACTGCTGCTCCCAGTGCGCTGCCAGAGTCTGAGCACCTGCACAGGCTTCAGGCGGCGGTCTCCACTGCTGCTCCCAGTGCACTGCCAGTGTCTGAACACCTGCACAGTCTTCGTGCGGCAGCCTCCACTGCTGCCCCCATTGCGCTGCCAGAGTCTGAACACCTCCACAGGCTTCGGGTGGCGGCCTCCACTGCTGCCCCCAGTGCACTGCCAGTGTCTGAACACCTGCAGAGGCTTTGGGCGGCGGCCTCCACTGCTGCCCCCAGTGCGCTGCCAGAGTCTGAACACCTGCACAGTCTTCGGGTGGCGGCCTCCACTGGTGCTCCCAGTGCGCTGCCAGAGTCTGAACACCTGCACAGTCTTTGGGTGGCGGCCTCCAGTCCTGCTCCCAGTGCGCTGCCAGAGTCTGAACACCTGCACAGGTTTCGGATGGCGGCCTCCACTGCTGCCTCCAGTGCGCTGCCAGAGTCTGAACACCTGCACAGTCTTCGGGTGGCGGCCTCCAGTCCTGCTCCCAGTGCGCTGCCAGAGTCTGAACACCTGCACAGGTTTCGGATGGCGGCCTCCACTGCTGCCTCCAGTGCGCTGCCAGAGTCTGAACACCTGCACAGTCTTTAGTTGGCGGCCTCCACTGCTGCTCCCAGTGCGCTGCCAGAGTCTAAACACCTGCACAGACTTCGTGTGGCGGCCTCCACTGCTGCTCCCAGTGTGCTGCCAGTATCTGAACACCTGCACAGTCTTCAGGCGGTGGCCTCCACTGCTGCTCCCAGTGCGCAGCCAGAGTCTGAACACCTGCACAGACTTCGGGCAGCGGCCTCCACTGCTGCTCCCAGTGCGCAGCCAGAGTCTGAACACCTGCACAGTCATTGGGCGGCGGCCTCCACTGCTGCTCCCAGTGCGCAGCCAGAGTCTGAACACCTGCACAGTCTTCGGGCGCCGCCCTCCACTGCTGCCCCAGTGCACTGCCAGTGCCTGAACACCTGCACAGTCATCGGGCGCCGGCCTCCAGTCCTGCTCCCAGTGCGCAGCCAGAGTCTGAACACCTGCACAGTCTTCGGGCGCCGGCCTCCACTGCTGCTCCCAGTGCGCAGTCAGAGTCTGAACACCTGCACAGACTTCGGGCAGCGGCCTCCACTGCTGCTCCCAGTGCACAGCCAGAGTCTGAACACCTGCACAGTCTTCGGGCGGCGGCCTTCACTGCTGCTCCCTGTGCACTGCCAGTGTCTGAACACCTGCACAGGCTTTAGGCGTCAGCCTCCACTGCTGCTCCCAGAGCACCGCCAGTGTCTGAACACCTTCAAAGGCTTCGGGCGCCGGTCTCCACTGCTGCTCCCAGTGCGCTGCAAGTGTCTGAACACCTGCACAGTCTTCGGGCAGTGGCCTCCACTGCTGCCTCCATTGCGCTGCCAGAGTCTGACACCTGCACAGGTTTCGGGTGGCGGCCTCCACTGCTTCCCCCAGTGCACTGCCAGTGTCTGAACACCTGCAGAGACTTCGGGCGGCGGCCTCCACTGCTGCTCCCAGTGCGCTGCCAGAGTCTGAACACCTGCACAGTCTTCGGGTGGCGGCCTCCACTCCTGGTCCCAGTGCACTGCCAGAGTCTGAACACCTGCACAGGCTTCGGGCACCGGCCTCTACTGCTGCTCCCAGTGCGCTGCCAGTGTCTGAACACATGCACAAGCTTCGGGCGGCGGCCTCCACTGCTGCTCCCAGTGCGCTGCCAGTGTCTGAACACCTAGCCAATCTTCAGGCGGTGGCCTCGACTGCTGCTCCCAGTGCGCTGCCAGAGTCTGAGCACCTGCACAGGCTTCAGGTGGCGGCCTGCACTGCTGCTCCCAGTGCGCTGCCAGTGTCTGAACACCTGCACTGGCTTCAGGCGGCGGCCTCCACTGCTGCACCATGTACGCTGCCAGTGTCTGAGGACCTGCACAGGCTTCAGGTGGCAGCCTCAACTGCTGCTCCCAGTGTGCTGCCAGAGTCTGAACACCTGAGCAGGCTTAGAGCGCCGGGCTCCACTGCTGCTCCCAGTACACTGCCAGTGTCTGAACTCCTGCACAGGCTCTGGGTGCTGGCCTCCACTGTTGCTCCCATTGCGCTGCCAATGTCTGAATATCTTCACAGGCTTCGGGCGCCGGTCTCCACTGCTGCTCCCAGTGCGCTGCCAGTGTCTGAACACCTGCACAGTCTTCGTGCGGCAGCCTCCACTGCTGCCCCCATTGCGCTGACAGAGTCTGAACACCTCCACAGGCTTCGGGTGGCGGCCTCCACTGCTGCCCTCAGTGCACTGCCAGTGTCTGAACACCTGCAGAGGCTTTGGGCTGCGGCCTCCACTGCTGCCCCCATTGCGCTGCCAGAGTCTGAACACCTGCACAGTCTTCGGGTGGCGGCCTCCACTGCTGCTCCCAGTGCACTGCCAGAGTCTGAACACCTGCACAGTCTTCGGGTGGCGGCCTCAAGTCCTGCTCCCAGTGCGCTGCCAGAGTCTGAACACCTGCACAGGTTTCGGATGGCGGCCTCCACTGCTGCCTCCAGTGCGCTGCCAGAGTCTGAACACCTGCACAGTCTTCGGGTGGCGGCCTCCACTGCTGCTCCCAGTGCGCTGCCAGAGTCTAAACACCTGCACAGACTTCGTGTGGCGGCCTCCACTACTGCTCCCAGTGGCTGCCAGTGTCCGAACACCTGCACAGACTTCATGTGGCGGCCTCCACTGCTGCTCCCAGTGCGCTGCCAGAGTCTGAACACCTGCACAGACTTCGTGTGGCGGCCTCCACTGCTGCCCCCAGTGCGCTGCTAGAGTCTGAACACCTGCAGAGTCTTCGGGCGCCGGCCTCCACTGCTGCTCCCAGTGCGCTGCCAGAGTCTGAACACCTGCACAGTCTTCGGGTGGCGGCCTCCAGTCCTGCTCCCAGTGCACTGCCAGAGTCTGAACACCTGCACAGGCTTCGGGCACCGGCCTCTACTGCTGCTCCCAGTGCGCTGCCAGTGTCTGAACACCTGCACAAGCTTCGGGCGGCGGCCTCCACTGCTGCTCCCAGTGCGCTGCCAGTGTCTGAACAGCTAGCCAATCTTCGGGCGGCGGCCTCCACTGCTGCTCCCAGTGCGCTGCCAGAGTCTGAGCACCTGCACAGGCTTCAGGCGGCGGTCTCCACTGCTGCTCCCAGTGCGCTGCCAGAGTCTGAACACCTGCACAGTCTTCGTGCGGCAGCCTCCACTGCTGCCCCCATTGCGCTGCCAGAGTCTGAACACCTCCACAGGCTTCGGGTGGCGGCCTCCACTGCTGCCCCCAGTGCACTGCCAGTGTCTGAACACCTGCAGAGGCTTTGGGCGGCGGCCTCCACTGCTGCCCCCAGTGCGCTGCCAGAGTCTGAACACCTGCACAGTCTTCGGGTGGCGGCCTCCACTGGTGCTCCCAGTGCGCTGCCAGAGTCTGAACACCTGCACAGTCTTCGGGCGGCGGCCTCCAGTCCTGCTCCCAGTGCGCTGCCAGAGTCTGAACACCTGCACAGGTCTTGGATGGCGGCCTCCACTGCTGCCTCCAGTGCGCTGCCAGAGTCTGAACACCTGCACAGTCTTCGGGTGGCGGCCTCCAGTCCTGCTCCCAGTGCGCTGCCAGAGTCTGAACACCTGCACAGGTTTCGGATGGCGGCCTCCACTGCTGCCTCCAGTGCGCTGCCAGAGTCTGAACACCTGCACAGTCTTTGGTTGGCGGCCTCCACTGCTGCTCCCAGTGCGCTGCCAGAGTCTAAACACCTGCACAGACTTCGTGTGGCGGCCTCCACTGCTGCTCCCAGTGCGCTGCCAGAGTCTGAGCACCTGCACAGGCTTCAGGCGGCGGTCTCCACTGCTGCTCCCAGTGCCCTGCCAGTGTCTGAACACCTGCACAGTCTTCGTGCGGCAGCCTCCACTGCTGCCCCCATTGCGCTGCCAGAGTCTGAACACCTCCACAGGCTTCGGGTGGCGGCCTCCACTGCTGCCCCCAGTGCACTGCCAGTGTCTGAACACCTGCAGAGGCTTTGGGCGGCGGCCTCCACTGCTGCCCCCAGTGCGCTGCCAGAGTCTGAACACCTGCACAGTCTTCGGGTGGCGGCCTCCACTGGTGCTCCCAGTGCGCTGCCAGAGTCTGAACACCTGCACAGTCTTTGGGTGGCGGCCTCCAGTCCTGCTCCCAGTGCGCTGCCAGAGTCTGAACACCTGCACAGGTTTCGGATGGCGGCCTCCACTGCTGCCTCCAGTGCGCTGCCAGAGTCTGAACACCTGCACAGTCTTCGGGTGGCGGCCTCCAGTCCTGCTCCCAGTGCGCTGCCAGAGTCTGAACACCTGCACAGGTTTCGGATGGCGGCCTCCACTGCTGCCTCCAGTGCGCTGCCAGTGTCTGAACACCTGCACAGTCTTTAGTTGGCGGCCTCCACTGCTGCTCCCAGTGCGCTGCCAGAGTCTAAACACCTGCACAGACTTCGTGTGGCGGCCTCCACTGCTGCTCCCAGTGTGCTGCCAGTATCTGAACACCTGCACAGTCTTCAGGCGGTGGCCTCCACTGCTGCTCCCAGTGCGCAGCCAGAGTCTGAACACCTGCACAGTCATCGGGCGCCGGCCTCCAGTCCTGCTCCCAGTGCGCAGCCAGAGTCTGAACACCTGCACAGTCTTCGGGCGCCGGCCTCCACTGCTGCTCCCAGTGCACTGCCAGTGTCTGAACACCTGCACAGTCATCGGGCGCCGGCCTCCAGTCCTGCTCCCAGTGCGCAGTCAGAGTCTGAACACCTGCACAGACTTCGGGCAGCGGCCTCCACTGCTGCTCCCAGTGCGCAGCCAGAGTCTGAACACCTGCACAGTCTTCGCGTGGCGGCCTCCAGTGCTGCTCACAGTGAACTTGATCCAAGTGTCAGCGCACTCACATCTGGCACATCTCCTCCCAGAAGAGAGGCAGAGCCAGACTGTTGTAGTGAAACTCACACGGAAACACGGCTTTCCTTGGTAACAGGTATTTAATCAAAGCTGAGGTAAAACCCCACCGCAGTCTTGCCAGGCACAGCTGGACCATCAACCGCCAAATCCCTCAAAGTACCCCATCATAGAACACAGGCGCATCATAAGGGGTTGCAGCCCCAGGCTAGCTGGGACTGCCTAAGTGCCTTACAACACAGACATGTTTGGGGGGACCCTGCCGTGGGCACTACTTTGATAAAGCGCCATTATGGTGACATTAAAGAACTGTTGAGACTATTAAGAGTATTTGGGTGCAAAAATCTAGAGAGGGGGTACCACTGCACCTTTGCTTGATACTACAGTTGTCCATAGACAGATGTAAATCCCAGAGTAGGGGAATGAGTAAGGGGAGGGGTGCAATTACCAGTTGTGGGGGACAGTGGCACTGCACCAATGAAATGCCTCTATTTGTTTGCTGTAATGCTCAGTGTTACGTGTTCTGCGTACATTAAAGTACAAGCACTAGGTGGGATATTCAAATGAGGGTGTTGCTGTGTGACGGTTGAGTCCTCAGCTTGAATCCCGCTCGCGCCTCCTCCGTGAGGAGCCTATGACTGCTCGCCTTTGCTGCTCCTGAAGGGGTTGCGGTGGGCTCAGGTCTGACATCTTCACAAGCCTCCTGACGTCACCGGTCCTGTGGCTTCACCACCCACATAAGGCTGTTTGTGAGAATATCATTGACAGAACTTCAATGTGTCTTAGATATAGGGTCCTACAATTGTTCGCAAAAATATGTGTTTTCTATTTTTAACTTGATTGAGGTAATAGTTTTTACACAACAATATAGATTTTTCCTTGTTATCGCCAGTGGGGCAGAATGGAACAATAAATGCAATATTATGCTATGTATATATTTTTTAATGATATGGAAGGGCAGAATTAATTTTTTTTACCAACCTTAAACTATTTTGTGGACATAATTGCCAAATCAAGTATTTTGCTTTTTTTTAAAGTTTTCTTCAGGATGGGGAGCCACGGCACCCATGGTTGGGGTAAAGCATCCCCAACTGATATAAACCATAAGTATTGAAATAGTTCATTAATGCCCCTTCAGAGCCTTTGAATTCATAGCTTATATATGTGGAAATTGTTCTGTAAAGTGCAACCTTGCACCTGTGTTTTTCACACTATTCTTAGGGTGTGCACGCCCTTGAAGTTGGGGTTGCTCTTATGGTCCAGTTCTACTCAGGCTTTTACACCCACCATTTCCAAACTTAATCAGCCACCACTGGACATAGTTACCGTCACATGGCCGTGCACCCAGGTGAGTGTTTGATCACAGCAACATGCAGTATTGCATGCTCACACAAGCACACAGATTGAGGACAAACCCCTCCTCGCTTTGTCAGTTCACCCTGAGGGAAGAACTGGACCCAGTGTGTGTCATAGGACAGAATGCAAAAACATGATTAATAACTTTTTATAAGAGCCTTGGAAAAAAAATAGAGCAATAACAATGTATTTGGAATAATTTGATTTGATCAGAAAAAGACTTCTTTTGAAAAAATGCTTCGAAAATGAAAAGTTAGAAGTTGTTAGAATAGTATTTATATTTTTTTTAAGTTTAGAAAGCTTTATTAAATATAATAAACCAAGTAAAACATCAGTACAAAATAGCATCATTAGGCAGTGAAGCAAGACAGTAAAAGCAATTATATTCTAAAAAGGTGTAAGAAATGCCTAACGGAAATATTTTAATTTCAGATTTTTATATAGCCCGTACGAGGTTCCGGAGCATCAGAGTGTTGAGGTTCTAAAGCATCAGAGTGCTGAGGTTCTAAAGCATCAGAGTGCTGAGGTTCTAAAGCATCAGAGTGCTGAGGTTCTAAAGCATCAGAGTGTTGAGGTTCTATAGCATCAGAGTGCTGACGTTCCAATGAATAAATCTGCACAATACTGCACAATTTTACTAGCACTTTTTATCAAAAACCATATATATAAACAATTGTTTGGCAAATAGCAGCTGCTATGGATTTGTTCATTTGATATGCACAACTAGATTGGATTTGCAATTTTTCTCTTTCTTTGGGTTTTGCTCTATTAATTTGAGATACTACAGCTGAGGGTGCTGAGACTCTAGAGTGTCAGAGTGCTGAGGCTCTAGAGCGGCAGAGTGCTGAGGTTCTACAGCATCAGTGTTCTGAGGTTCTAGAGCATCAGAGTTATGAAGTTCTAGACCATCAGAGTGCTGAGGTTCTAGAGCATCAGAGTGCTGAGGTTCTAGAGCATCAGAGTTATTAAGTTCTAGACCATCAGAGTGATGAGGTTCTAGAGCATCAGAGTGCTGAGGTTCTAGACCATCAGAGTGCTGAGGTTCTAGAGCATCAGAGTTATGAAGTTCTAGACCATCAGAGTGCTGCGGTTCTAGAGCATCAGAGTGCTGAAGCTCTAGAGCATCAGAGTGCTGAGGTTCTAGACCATCAGAGTGCTGCGGTTCTAGAGCATCAGAGTGCTGAAGCTCTAGAGCATCAGAGTGCTGAGGTTCTAGACCATCAGAGTGCTGAGGTTCTAGAGCATCAGAGTGCTGAGGTTCTAGAGCATCAGAGTGCTGAAGCTCTAGAGCATCAGAGTGCTGAGGTTCTAGACCATCAGAGTGCTGAGGTTCTAGAGCATCAGAGTTATTAAGTTCTAGACCATCAGAGTTATGAAGTTCTAGACCATCAGAGTGATGAGGTTCTAGAGCATCAGAGTGCTGAGGTTCTAGACCATCAGAGTGCTGAGGTTCTAGAGCATTAGAGTTATGAAGTTCTAGACCATCAGAGTGCTGAGGTTCTAAAGCATCAGAATGCTGAGGTTCTAGACCATCAGAGTGCTGCGGTTCTAGAGCATCAGAGTGCTGAAGCTCTAGAGCATCAGAGTGCTGAGGTTCTAGACCATCAGAGTGCTGAGGTTCCAAACCATCAGAGTGCTGAGGTTCTAGAGCATCAGAGTGCTGAAGCTCTAGAGCGTCAGAGTGCTGAGGTTCTAGAGCGGCAGCCTGCTGAAGTTTTAAAGCGTTAGAGTGCTTTCCAGATATCTGCAATGAGAATACAAAAGCAATCAAAGCAAAGAAGAAGCCATAGAACAAGCAAGAGAGGAACATTTCGGAAATGCATAGAAGAGCACAAGCCTGGATGTATTGCAAGAGAAAAATGCACAAGCTAGTGAGAGTCGATCTCCAGGATGAAACCCGGAGGGTCATAACTTCCAGTCTGCACATTAGCGGGTATTCTGTTCCAGATTTTGGGTGCGCAGCCTGAGAAGGACGAATTCAGCATCTGCGTTTTCCTGACCGCAGAGGCGGTGGGAAGTGCGTCAGTGCAAAACTTGAGTGGCTGAAAAGAATTTCAAAGGGGGGTGGGGCCATAGGCGAGTGCTGCAACACGTGTAATGTTACAGATGATTTGGTTGCTATGAGACTTATCCCATTCACATTTTTAAAAGAGGGGCAATTCGTCAACCAAACAGATTGTAACTACAGTGCTAATGCTGTTTTGCATTTGAGTCATCTGCTAAAAAAGTAGTTTTTCGGCCCAAATGATTTGAGAAATGAACATGAATTTAAACGCTGCTGGTCCATGGCCACAGCCATGTCCACAGAACGGAGTGTACGGAGCATGCGTCCTCGCTGGAACTCTGCTCCGCTTCTCCTCCTAGACTTCGACCTCTGAAGACTACCTTCTCTTGTGGAGAGGAGAGGTGACCTCTGATGGCGCATCTCTGCTCGATCACTGTCAGCGCACCGTGCCGCGCGGGCTCCCTCAGGAGGCGCGTGTCACTGCGCCTGGAGGTCCCTGGATGGAGCCTGAGGAAGACGTTTCAGTAACCTTGCCGACCTGCAAGAGGGCCTTCATCTTCACAGCATTCATTCTACGCATCCCATTTTCAGAGTTATATCATTTTTTTAAGGTCGGGCTCCAGACCTTTTTTTAGACATTCTGTTTGTTTTATTTTTAGATAACAAAGCAAAAAGAGAAATAAATGTAACCCAACACATGACAGCACCACAGTACACATGACCTTTCGGATCAGTGTGTGCATATGTAATGATCAGGGGTTCCGCCAGACATCACATCATCTGGTATCAACCACATTTTCAGCAAGCCGTCCTTTGTCTATGACTAAAAGGTCTGATGGGAATTTTTGTTAGCTCCCTTTACAGACCCCATATCCTCTGGAATTTCTGGGGACACCCTCTATTTTCATAAACCCTTTTGTCTCCCAGCATGCACTGGTTCATTTTGGTGCACTGCCTCGACTTTACAGGCATAGCTGTTTTGTCCAACCCCTTGCAATATTTCCCTTAGCATTCGTAAGCTCAAGTGAACAGAGTGTCAACGTTTTTGCGGGTGCCCAGAATAATGAATTGTGGTGTTATTAGGGGTCCTAGTATACAACACTGCTAGTCCTTCTACAGTTCCATTCTAGTACCTCTGTACATCCCCAGGCTGTGTGTGCAAACATACCTTCCCTTTTCCTGCATTTAGGGCATCTATCATTTGTGGTTAGACCCATTTTATGAAGCCTCCCCCTGTTACAGTAGGCTCTGTGTAGGATTTTTAATAGGATGAGCCGTAAGCCTGCTCTCATCACCATCTAAATCAATGAATGAATGTAATTTATAAAGCGCTCAGCTGCTTGCCAAGAAGTGTCCCAGAGCTAAATAAAGGCTGTAGAGCTAAACAAAGAAAAAATTAGAATCCCCTAATAAGGTGTGTTTTTAATTCTGCCTTAAAAGCCTTTTCCGCATCTGGATCTCCCAATGCTTTAGGAAGTGAGCTCCAGTTTTTATTTGCCAGTCGTCATATCCTTTCCTTATGTATTCTAGGGCTACACACCGGCCCCGATTTGAGTGGAGGAGCATAACGCCCCGCTGGGGTCACACTTCTTAAATCTCATTTGTCGGTAGAGAGGTCTTGTTTGATGCACAGCCCTATGGGTTATTGTCAAAGCCTTAAATATTTCCCTCTGTTAAATCACGAGCCAATGACGTGGCTTAAGATCATTCCTAGTTGATTTTCTTTGCGAACAATTCAGATTTATTCGCACAGCGGCATTTTGGACCAGGTGTAGCCTATAGCGGAGCCCGCCGATAGTCCAAGATGAAGAGCGTTTGCATAACCAGCATCGCAGCGATTATGTATGATACCTCTCTGAGATGCATCAGTTCTTTCAATCAAACACTTCAAGGGGGCCCAGGTCTTTTTTCTCAGGATGGTCTGATGCATGGTAGACAGTAGGGTGTGTTGTAAATCAGGGTTTTGTACATGGCTGATGTCGCTGCTTTAGTTAGCCTTACGGGTATGCCCAGCCGTGTGCTCGCTGTGCCACTGGAACCAAGCTACACCGACTGACGAGCCCTAAAGTGGGTGAAACGGGTCTTGGGTGCTTGAGTTCTAGTTCCCAGGGGACCTGGCTTGGCAGCTTGGGCTGGACTGTTCCCAGGAGGCTCAGGGTCAAGACTGATTTGTATGTGGCTGGGTCCACACTGAGGCGGCATGGCGGACAAAAGAAGGATGGATTGGAATGCTACCCCAAGTACTTGCCGGTGGGCACACAAATTACAAGCAGCTCCCATGGCCTATGTGTTTGAGGCACGGTACCATTGACATGCCTTGCCAAGATGGATGAGGAATTGTCCAAAACATCCATGAACTCAGAATATGTTTCATCATCCAAGGAGGCGGGGTTGGCGCCAAAGCACCCAAAGATGCAGCCGTTCTTCTGTACATCACGAGATTCATGCTTAGGAGCTGAAACAAAAAGAAAAAAGTACTTCATGAAAAATTACATTCTAACTACTTTAAAGTGTAAATTTGAATGAGAAGAGTACAAACTTTGGTCTCAGTAACTTTATCTCCCTACTCAAAACTTTGTTTTTCATATGCATCCTATTTAATGTATATGCTTGGAATGTAAGCTTACATTCATATTTAGACCCTTCAAAATGTAATGCGCTGCACACGGATGATCCCTCGATACATTTTAGAAATACCATTTCATGCATGGATGAAGATGCTGACACATGAAAGGAACTTTCACAAACCGATGTCCCAGTGGTTCTACAAATGTCGGTTCCATCAGACCAGCAGTACCCAGACCACGCACAGAATCACATCAATTATATCTGATCTCCTTAAGAACCGTCTACTGAAATGTCAGGACTGGATGAATACTCGCCAATTACAGTTGAAACAAAACAAAACAAAACAGAGACCATCATTATCAGCAACAACCGCAAGAGCAGCATTGCAAATAGTGGCGGACTGTCTCACAAGGAGCAGGACTCTGCTCTGAAGCTGTCCACAGTCAAACTATCTTGGCTTCCTTCTGGATGACAAACTGAGCCTAGATTTCAAAAGCTAAAGCTCCAAACATCAATTTACGAAATGCATCCCTCCCGAGGACCTTGAACAGGTTGGCCAAGACATGGCTATCTCGGGAATTGAGTATGGTGTATGTCTTCTCACTTGCCTCCCTGCCAGTAGGAAAGGCCCTTGAAGAGTCATTGATAATGCAGTTGCAATAATGGTCACATCCCATCTGCACCGATCCAGCCTCAATGCCTCCCAGTGCCAGCCGGATGCATCTTCAGATGGACCTGTGGTCTTCAGAGCTCTGGCCCTCTGCACACCCACCATCTAAATAAGAAGCCCTGAGTGCCAGGAAGAAGCAAACTTCTGCACAGTGCAGAAAAGGTCAACATACAAAGTCCAACTCAACAAAAAGACCTCCAAACTATCTTGTTCCTTCTCAGGTTTTGAACCAAAAATATGGAAGAGTCTACCTGTGGAGATGTGACAGGGGGCGTCCTTCGCCACTTTCCAGGCCAGTCTATAAAACCATCTGTTTCTCACACACCTGAATATGACTTGATGCATCAGCACCAGCTCTCTGCTCATCAGCACTAGCTAACTGCATATGTTTACCAACTATGTATTCTCTATATTTGTACACAGAAATGTCAAATAAGCATTAAGAAATATTCTTTTCAAATCATGTAAAGGGCTCTAAAGACCTTTGTGATATTGTCTGCACTATAAAAAAAACAATAAATAAAAATAAAGACAATATAGCAGTGAGGGGCTGACTGGTTGAAATGCATTGGTCTAATATGAGTAGTTCTAGATGATGAAAGTGTCAATCTAAACATTTTGTGGTACTGATACGCATGCTGGTGTTCTCCTGCAGTATCACCTTAAAGACAGACCTGTTGGTTTTGCCAATGATTGTTATTTTTGTGAGTGAAATGTCCATTCGGGAACATCCATATCATCTGGCCCATTCAGAGCACTTGCTGCTCTCTCCCTCTGCCTCCCTAATAACATGCTTTCCATACCCTCATGGGCTCTTTGTATTGTTGCAAACCAACTCCTGTTATTAGGTTTTGCCTAAAACAGCAGATGCATTGTTGCTTGAAAGACATTTTGTTTACTTACAGGGAGATTAGAGACTGCTCATTGCTTACCATTGGTTGGCTTAATCACTGCTCTAATTTGCTTGCTTCTCTTTGGTCAGCGCATGCCAACTTAGTGTGTTTTTGTCCTTCCTTAGGAACATGTATAAAGTACTGCTTCCTTGTCCAGAAAGTGTCCTTCCACTGGAAGTGCTTTCGGAGGTAACTTTTTTCACTTACTTGCACCTGCTCCCCTGCGTTGTTGCTTGCCCAGTATTCCTGCCCTCCTTCCATGTTGCTTGCACCATCCCTCCTGTCTCTCCTACTTTGCTGTTTGCCCCGCCGCTGCCGCCTCCTGTGTTGTTGCTTGCCCCTTTCCCTTCTGCCCGATCCCACTTTGCTGCTTGCCTCCAGCCCTCAGCCTGCTCCCGCTTTGTTGATGAACACCATCCCTTGTATCCCGTCTCACTTTGCTACTTTCTGCCATCCCTCCCACCTTCTTCCCGCTTTGTTGCCTGGCCTGTCATTGCTTGCCAGTTCCCTACCACCCTGTTGTTGCTTGCCATGTCCGTCCCGCCCCACCCATGTTGTTGTGGCTTTCACTCTGCCAGAAAACAAAATGCGCCATAACAGCACTTTTTAAAAAACTTTCCACCATGCTCCATAGCACAGTGGGGCTGGGCTGCTGTGGAGCATGGCTGAAAAGACAGCTATTGGTGTTGTCAATGTTTATTTTAGCTATGCTGAGCAGCAGCACAGCTGCTGTGAAACATAGCTGACATTTTTTTTTAAAAAGTGCTATGAGGTAGAGCGCTGGTGTACATACATCATGACTAAAAAATATTGAGGAAGCCAATAGTTCACGAAGGCGAGACCTATTGGCTTTGACAATGCTTGTTTTTGCAATGCAGCCTCGTCCCCATGTGGCACTTATAAAATACGCCTTAATTTGGACCCTCCAGGTCATAGGGCAGTGTACTAGGCCTGATTTGTTATGATTACCTCCCCCCCGGAAGTGGTCATAAGGGAGCATAGTGACCCCCAAGGGTATGTAGCTCATTGGCTACTACCCTACACTCCCCTCACACCCCTACATTCGGTATTAGGGGGCACCTGGCACCCGAGAATGAGATCCTGCTGACCAAAAGAAGTAGATGGGCTGAAGAGCTGCGAAAGCACGAACTGCAGAAGAAGCAACTGATCTGGCACCAGCCCTGCCAGCCTGTTCACCTACTCTCGACAATTGTGCCAGTGCTGTCCTGCTCTGAAAGGTACTCATTCTCCAAAGCCTGGGAGGATGTCTAGCGCTTCACCAAAGACACAGGAACTCCCATGGAACAGCAAAGCTGTTCCCCTGCATATTGCAGGTACCAAAGACTGAGCTGAGATGATCCAAGACCCCAAAAACCCGACACCGGGAAGCACCACTGCACCCAAGCCGCCTAGCCCAAGCTGAAGTGGGCCAATGGTGCCAATGTGGTCCCCAGAACCTCCAGACTTGAAGCTCACCTTGGGTCTCCCCGCTGTGGACTTCTCAACACACCTGCAGCCTCTGTTTGCAGGCCCCATCTATCACGACTGCTCCCAGTGACGAAAGCCCGACTCCTAAGGATACCTCTGCACCCGTTGCCCCTGGCCCATGGAGAAGAGGACGAAAGGTGTCCCCCCTGTCCCTGAACATCGTGAGGTCTTCTTCCTCCTGTTGGTTCAGCCCCACTGGCCTCCCAGTACGACCCTGCAGCATCTGTTCACGAAGACCGATCCCCATCGACTTGAAATGGTCACCCAATGCTGTTTTGCACTACTTCACCTGGCCCTCAACACCAGCAGGTCGCCTCATGACGCCAGAGGTGACCTGCTGGTGTTGCCTTGGACCTTGCCTCATACTCCCCTGAAGTCTAGGAGGTTGTTCTTGTAAGTCACTGCAAAGAACTCATATGCCGTATTTGCTTTTTGCTTCCATGGGATAACATTGCAGCCTCTGAAAAAGGACTATTTAAATGCAAAAGTAATTTCTTGAAAAATGTACTTACCTAATTGTAATGATTCTGGTGCCTTTAAAATATATAAAGATATGGGTTATTTTTATGAATTGATTTGGATCTCCTTATTGTGTCGCGTGTATGATTTATTGACTATTGTGCGCATTTGTGAATGTCTAACACTCCTCTCCGAGAAGCCTCAGGCTGCTATAGCACACCGCCCCCTAGAAGAGCACCTGGGGAGGGCTAGAGCAAGCCCTTGTCCACTCATAAGGGAATACCTGGACTCTTTGCACAGTACATCTCATTGTATCTCTCTTGGACATACTACATAAAGTGCCGGCTTCATACATGTTTGCTCAGGCAAACCGTGGTGTATTTTTAAGAAGAGTTTACGCTTATTTTTATTCCTCGGCCTGGCCCTAGCACTCAAGAAGCCTGCCCGCCTCCTAACGGTGAGGGGTTTAGAAGCGTCCAGTGGTCTCTGAGGACCAGGAGTGACCAGCCAGCACCCCACATATTTTAGGGGGAACTGCCCACCACTCCCAGTGCCATCTCAGGCAAAGCCTCATAGGTATCGAGTGTCATCTACAGTAAATGAATGGATGATGGATGTAGGCAAACAATTTGTGAATAACAAGTACAGCAGCCATTGGCTGGATGAGTCCAGCCTTTGCTCCTCTCTCATTATATATATGAGATACACCCCGCGAGACAGCGAGAGCCCTAGCCAGATCTAAAAAAAGGTGTTTCTGCTTGTTATTCTACTCAGGACATATCAGGACCCCTGAAGTCAACCCGCCAGTCTGAAACCACGGGTGGCACCTCAAGGCCATCACCGCCTCTAACCCACCTCTGCCCCATGTGCATCGGGGAGCAGTCTTCTCCGAGAGAGGCGACTCATTACAAGCCACTGATGCCTATGCACAGTTTGTCTTCTGTTTCAACAAGCCTTACTCGCCCAATTCTCTTTCTGCATGCAGACCACCATGGCCAACAGACTGCTGTCCGGGTCTGGACGCTCTAGGCTACCGTCCACCATCTACGGAGGGAGGTGTGCGCGTGCCTGCGCGTGCGCAGTAGGCTTCGCTGTTCTGAATACAGATAACTGAATATGACTGAGCTCCTCTTCGGCTGCCAGCGATGCATGCACTGACTCTTTAAGCGGAAGCAGGCCTTCCGTGAGTGCCGGTAATTTCGAGCAGATGTTCTCCTAAGGTGATCCAATTCAAATGAAGCTGTGTTTTAGGGCCCCGGGTGGAACCTCGTCAGTCACAGGGATTGATGGTTGGAAGGGGCATCTCCATGGCAGGCAAGCAGCAGAGATCAGTGTAATTATGAAAGAATCTCCCTGGCAGCCAGCTTCCCTCCGCAGCCGCCCGGGGCGGCTGGCAATGGCTCCCCGGGGCACGCCCTGAAGGTCGGAGTCAACGAGGGCAGGCGCCTGCTAGCCTAACCCTTCCTCAAAGACACCAAGAGCATCCATTTTAATGTCATGCACCGCGACAGAATATTGCTTTACCTGCCAGACCAAGAATTAGCAGATCCGCGGAGACACCGCGACTCCCGCGAGCTTTTTCCTCCCTCCTGGACTCCTCACCGGTAGCTGAAAACATGCACAGCACGAACCACAGAGTGGTAACAACCACCCTCACGCTGACGAGAGCACAACTGTGCGCTGTTGGATTATTTAGCAGACACACGTTTTAAAACAAGATGCACCTTCTGTCTGTTTCTGGAGGAACAAAACAGGCCCTCGTCCCCTCTCGTAATGCGCTGAAGCAATATTTAGGCTCACGTCTTGGGAAGGCGCAGGATCAAGAGAAAGTTTTGGCATATCACGCCAGTGCACTTCTGTACGTAAGCTCTCTGGGGCAGATTTACAAGCCCCTTGCGACACTTTTGCGCTGCCGTTGCTTCACTTTTGTGACGCAATGGCGGTGTAAAAAATGCAGCAAATTTACAATGTGACGCATCTAGGGTACAACGTGACGCATCTAGGAAGATGCGTCACGTTGTTAAGCCCTGCGTGACATTATACCTGCGTCAGGTATAATGTATGCAGGGGGGGCGTTCCCACGCAGGAAAGCCTTGTAAAAGTGACGCAGTGAAATCTACAAGATTTCACTACGTGACTTTTAGGATGCCACTGCGTCAAACCATACGCCTGCTTGAAGCAGGCGTACGGAGTGATGCAGTGTATTGGGAATAGGCCGCAACACGCATTGCTGGGTTTGCGTCGTGCTTGCGACACGACTCCAGCAACGGGTGACGTTTCCGCAAACAGATGAGTCAGAATTTCTGACGCATCTGTCAAACCTTGCGCCATAGTGGGCAGTATTGTAAATACGGCCATCTATGGTGGTGCAAGGGTTTTTCACGCAGGTGCAGGGAAACTGACGCATCTATACAGATGCGTCAGTTTCTTGTAAACCTGCTCATCTGTTTCCTCCAGAGATTTTGAGTTTATTTACTTATGTATTAAGGAGTCTTATATAGCGCTATACTTTGCCCCTTGATTACTTCAGAGATGGACTGTGTAACATTTTAATTAAACCAGCCTAATATGTGCAATTTGGGGAACTTCGTGATACTGTTGTTGTGAAATATTCCCAAAATGACACCATTGTGCATAAATACGCCGCCAAGTGCTGCAAAAAAATAGCGTGGGAGCAACTTGAACAACCAGAACGGGAAAAGCTGTTGTTTACGCCGATTGGGTTTTTTGTGCTTTTTTGAACGCAAAAAGTGTCCTTGAATCACAAATTTACATGTGGACGCATTTTCATGCCATAATATAGTACTAAATGATGGATTTGCATTTTGCTGGATTAGGCATAATTTCACATCATTTCCACGAAATTGCATATCATTGCACAAAAGCAAACTATGAGTTTCCCATTATTTCTCACTTGCTACCCTAAGTCTATGGTCAAGTATCCATCTCTGCCCTGACGTAATACCAAGTCTATTGCATAAGGGCATCTTGAAGTGTTCAGATTCAAGAGTTTTCTGCAAGAGAGTTGAATAGGTCTTCCTTCCTTTGGGGTCCTAGACTCCTGGTCATCTGTCTTTCTGTTGGTGTGGTGCTGGATCAAGTGTAACTTCACTGACTGTAGGCTCCTGCCAGGGTTGGACTGGGGCAGAAAATAGACCTAATCATCAAAACAAAAATGACCCCCTTTTAGTGGATCAAATAGCTAAAAATGTGGCCGCGTTTGCAAATTGGGGCTGCTTTGAACTTGTTAAGAGATTTGGTATTGGTGTTTTGCAAAGTCAGGTTGACTGCATGGATTTGAGCTTGATGCAATTAATGTTTGTGGTAATATTGGGTGTTGGACCTGGCCCTTTCTGCAGGGTTACTCAGATTTTTGACTTCCTCTGTCTACCTTTGCTGAACCCATTTTTTGGCTTTTAGGGCTGCTAACCAGAGGTCAAGTGTTTGTGCTTTCCCTTGAAAACATGGTAAAATCGGCCTACACCTGATTGATACATTTAACTTACTGTAAATCCCTAGCATATGGTACTACATGTACCCAGGTCCTCTAAATTAAATGCTACCAGTGGGCTGCGGTACTCCCTGTGCCACCCACTAAAGTAGCCTTTAAAAACATGTCTCAGGCCTGCCATTGCAGCCTGTAGTGTAGTTTTAAACTGCAAGTTCGACCTGTCAAAAAATAAACTTTTTGCAAGACTTAAACCTTCCTTTTTAATAGTTGCAAGTCACCCATAAGGTGGGATCTAAAGGCTCTTGGGGACAAGTGCATGGTATTAAAAAATTAGGACATGTGGGTTCCAGTTTTACATGTCCTGGCAGGGAAAAATTCCTAAAGTCGTTTCTCTGTAGCTTGAAGGCTATTTTTCCCATAGACTAACACTGAGTTACCTTATTACACTTAAAACGTGCTAAGTTAACTTAGGGTCCAGGTGGAGAAATACTGGTTACACTCAAATTGTAAATTAAAATCCTCTTTAATGGTAAAGTCGGATTTTAGGTTACTGTTCTGGAAATGCCACTAAAGTGGCATTTCCAGAACAGTAACTTAAAATCCTTTTGCATACAAAGATGGCACCTCTCCCGCTAATTTTAACAAAAATTATTGAAGACAAAGACTGCCAATATCAATCATACTACACAAATCGATTGTCAATCTATATTTTATGACTTACTCATCACACTTTTTTATATTTTTGTCACAACCATAACACAGAGCACAATTATAAATCATTAACGTAGCTTCACAATGTAGGAGAGTAGGATCTGCTTCTTATGGTTACCCCCACTTTTTGCTGATGTTTCACTGTTTTTCGACTTTAGTCTGGCTGGGGACTTCAGGACCCCAGCCTAACTGCTTCCTCTCTAAATTGATTCCTAGTACCTTAGGTACACCACAGATTGGATTCTGAGGTACCCTTACAAGTCCCTCGTATATGGTATACTACGTACCCAGGGCATAGGTACCCCAGAGGCCAACCTGCGGCTGAAGCATGTATTATGCCATCCCTGGGAAGCCCTCCAAAATTACATCACAGTTCTGCCACTGCAGCCTGGGTAAGGTGGTGATTGCACCCCTTACTGAGATATAGGTTCACTATATCTCACCTATCACTGCACATAGAAACCTATCAGTCACCCCTATGGCAGGCCTTATCAATCCCAAAGGCAGGGTGCTTGGTTTTGTGTGAGAGGGTGCCCATGCATGAGCAGAGCCCCTCTGCAGCCTTCGGAATCTCGTCTCCGGGGTTGTCTGTGTTGCAGCCTGGCCATATACTCTTAAGTTCATTATAACCCAACGGTAAATGCTAACTTTAGACTGGCTGCACGGAAACATGTAGTGTTTGGTGTCAAACACCTTGGAATCATACCCCCACACCAGTAACTGGTGTGGGAATATGATCCCACCCTCCTAGAGGGAGAGGCATGACAGCACCGGTGTACCCGGTACCAACTTAAAAGAGCCCTGGCATCACAAAATGGATGCTGCAGCCACAGACAAGAGTCTGACATCCTGCTGCAGACCGAAACTCCAGCAGGGGAGGTCTGGACAATAGGTTTTCTGCCACAGGCAGGTGTCACCACCTTCAAAACACAATGCAGAAGATACGAGGGATAAGACTGTCTCTGACTCCCTCACATAGACTTAATCTCATACAACAGAGACACAATCAAAAAATGCAAAAAAAAGCAGATAAGACAATATTGGACGCTAAGAGTGGGAAAATCAATAGATTTTATAATACTGCCCTCACACACCCGAGAGTGTCATGCTTCATCATTGGGCCGCATCATACACATAGGTGCAGACCAACACCTTAGGTGGAGCGCAATTTTTTAGAATGGATGATGAAGAAAAGTGGTGAGGGTAGAGTATAAGGAAAAAACAAGCAGAACGTACACAAGTGTGTGCTTCTGAGAGAAAAGAAACAAATAGTCTCCAAAGGAAAGGGACCAAAAGAAGAGCAGAAAGAAGTCTAAAACTGTCTCGTGGTTGACCCTCAGCCTTTTATTCTTGTCAACCTCTGGCAGGATTAAAATAAACAAAATGGGGTATCCAGGGCAGGTAACGACCCTACAATCCCCCTGCTAAAACCAACATGTTTCTGCCAGCTTTATATGTGCCCAACCGGGTCACTCTGGCATTCATCAGAGTGTTGGTCCCTTGGGTTTGGTCTATACCCCTTCTCGGGTATTTTTTACCTTATTCAATCGGGGTAATATCCCCGCGTCACTCTTTCTGGAATTTCCAAGAGGATAAACATATCTACAATAGAAGAAGAAAAAGAAATGGATCATCATTCCCACTCTCCCTCTTCTCCTAGTTGTTCACAATAATCATTGTATTTCCCACACATCCCTTTAACGTGATCTATAATCTCCAATGCAGCCTCACCTTCTAGCAAAACCAGAACCCCAAAATTGTGGGAACCGCGACCCCCAGGCACCACTACATCAAGTGTACAAGTGTCCGATCCTCCTATGTGTGTATATACCAGTTATCCATTTTAAAAGGAAACGATCCATAGCTTACACCGTGTCTCTTTCAGTATACTCTGCGTGTCAAATCACATATTATTAGTCTGTCTATCCTGTACACGTGACCCTCTTCAAAAGGAACATAATAATACTCACAAGAGTTTATGAGTAATGCTCTAAACCCGGGACAGCGGGGGAGGGTGCTCTTGTCGTCACACTCTATATGAGGAAGGAGCATCAATATAAAAAACACTCGTTTGTATGACAAAAAAAAAAACTCCCACTCAATCAACTCCTCCACACAGCCCATTCACATTTAGTGGCCATGTATATTCGCCCTCGTCCTCATTCCACTCTTCAACTCTTTCTACTCATGCGGAACTCAAGGCATTGTCGAAATTGACATAGTGGCTGAACGGCATTCTCACTTCAAGTAACTTGCTCGCACAACAGGGATGTCTCTACTGCACTTACTACTCCAAAGAGACACTGTCTCCTTACTCCCCTCATCCGTCCTCCGACGATACGGGTGTCTCACATCGAGCCCTTATTTGAAGAGGGGATATTTCCGTGTACGCTGAATCCTCAACGCTCACTCTGTGCATTCCCCAGCATGCCCGTTGTTTCACCAACATAGAAAGAGGCCTTCTGGTCGATATCGCCCCAGTTAGTGTTCGTAGCGGCCATCTTGGAGTTCCTAGAATCCTCTAATTTTGCCTTTCTAACATCACAGAGGTATTCTTATCAGCTAGGGGAAATGAATTTTAATGTGCTCGCATTTCACCCTTCCTTCAAGGGTAAGCTTAATGTTTATTCTCCCAAAATTGTACGAGGGAGTGGTACACCAGAGTGAATCGACTAATTAGTTACTCCTCTTCTTGAGTAGAACCCATTTATTATTTCCGTGAACCCATTCCTATTGCATGATTCCATATAACTGGAACCAGGGGATTCCATCATTTAATCCTCTGGTATGGCTCTTCAAACGTTCTACCCATCTCTGTTCTCTCATTAAAAGGAGACTCGAGATGTCATTTGTGTTCTGTGGAATAAAAGGTTTATCCACTACTAACCATCTCAGGTCCTTCTCATTATGTTCCTTCTCAAGAAAATGGGCAGTAAGTCTCGTGTTGGATTTACCACAGCGTATTGTACTCATGTGTTCTAAAATCCGGACTTTTATTTTCCGTGTCGTCATGCCCATATACAATAAATCGCAGGGGCACTTCAAGATATAGATCACGTTTTCAGTGTTACACGTGGTATGTTGTCTAAGTTCCCAAGGGCTCTTTAGACAAATGTCTATATTTTTCCCATTAATTGACAGGGGACAGGCTCTGCAGTAGCCACAGGCATAATGCCCAACAACTGGAGGTAAAGGCTGAGGGCCAATACCCAGGAAACCCAGTTCTCTGACTGGTCTAGGGCGGGTATTCACAATAATGTTCTTAATACTTGCACTTTTCTTAAATGCGAATAAGGGGACAGGTTGATTCAGCCCATTTGAGTTTAGTATCTGCCATTTCTTCTGGATGATTTTTTTGAGGTGATTCGAGGATGTATTATATGTGGTAACACAAATACTCCTATCCATTGTCTCTCTCTTATTGGTTTCGAGAAGGACATCCCTATTGCAATTCCTAGCTCTTTTCTGAGCCCTTTTAATTACATTCTCGGGATAGTCTCTACTCCTGAGTTTTTCACTTAGAATTAGTGCTTCCTTTTTATAATCCTCCACATGTGAACAGTTCCTGCGAAGATGCAGGAACTGTCCATAGTGAAGGTTTTCCCTCAAGGCCCGTGGGTGGAAGCTCAGAAAAGCAAGTAAGTTGTTCCTATCCGTTTCTTTGTGGAACACATTGCTAGTCAGAACACCTCCCTCGGCTTTGATATTCAGATCGAGGAAGGGGAGGGTATCATTTGTAATCGTTCCAGTGAAGAACAGAAAAGGATTCCTCAAGTTTAACCAGGTTAGGAAGGTCTCGGCCGAGACCCTGTCTCCCCGCCAGATGATAAGAACATCATCTATGTACCGATGCCAATCCCTAATGTTGTTCTGAAAGGGATTAGACGGTTGAAAGATTACTTCTTCCTCAAACTTTGATACATACAGACATGCCAAACTGGGGGCACAAGAGCTCCCCATGGATGTTCCGTGGGTCTTTAAATAGAATTTGTCCTCAAACTTGAAGAAATTCTTTGTAAGCGCCAGTTCCAAGAGGCAGAGTATAAAAGCCCTTGGTGTCTGGAAAATCCAGTTCTCTGAGAAAAGTATATTCTCAATCACCCTCAGAGTCTCTTGTTGGGGGATGTTGGTGTACAAGGATTCTATGTCCAGCCCAATCAGTAAGTCTTTATCTACATCAAACTCCAGATCTTTAATGAGGTTCAGTACCTCTCTAGTATCTTTAAGATACGCAGGCATCTTTTGTACAATAGGACGCAAATAAAAATCACAACATTTGGACAGGGGATCCAGGATTGAATTTACGCCAGAAACAATAGGCCGACCCGGTGGTGGTCGTGTTGGTTTATGTACCTTAGGTAAGGTGTAGAAATAAGGTACAGTTGGCTGTTCATTGCACATAAATGTGGCCTCTTTTTGGCTAATCCAGTCATTTGTCAGAGCTTCCTCTAAAAGAGAGGCAATTTGGGTCCTAAGTTCTTCTGTGGGATCCCTCTCGAGTATGGTATAATTCCTCCTGTCGTTCAGAAGGAGGAAACATTGGGCATTATAGGTATCTAGGTCTTGGATAACTATCGCCCCGCCCTTATCAGCTGGTTTTATTACTATTGATTTCTCATCCTTAAGTTCTTGAAGGGCCTTATTTTCCACTGTGGATAAATTAAAGAAAGGTTTCCTCGTTATTCTTAGGTCCGATAGATCTAACTCTCTGAGCACTGCCTGTTCGAACACACCCACTTCTGGCGGTAACTGATTGAGGGTAGGGACAAATGTCGACTTCTTCCTAAACCCAGTATCCTCCCCATTGTCAGCAGCTTCTTTCCCTTCGAAAAAAACTCTCAAGCGTATATTTTGAAAAAACCCCGCTAATTCACACTTGAGTTTGAAACTGTCAGGTTGATTAGTGGGTACGAAACCTAACCCTTTTGCTAGTACTCTCTCTTGTGTTGGTGTCAGGGTTATCTTGCTCAAATTCATAACTAAACTTGGTCCCTGCTGGTGCCTGGTTCCCCTTCCCGGGCCATGCTGCGTGTTATCCTCTGGTTCAGATCGTCCCACTGCACTCTCTGTGTTCTCTGTGCTCTCTGTCTCCCCCTGCCTCTCCCCCTGCCTCTCTCTAAAAAAGGCGGATATTCTTTCTGGAAGAATTGTGGAGGACCCATTGGGGGGTACATTGGAGGCCAGCGAAAGCCCATTTGTGGTCCCTGTTGATATGGTCGCATGTAACCTCTTGACCAACCTCTACCCCTATATCTGGGTCTATAATCACTGTCACTACTCTCACTACCTGAGCTGGAGTGATCAGTGGTCGGACGGGTTTGGTTTTTTTGTTTTGCTATATTTTCTTTGTTCTTAACATACTCGTCATTAATATAAGGGTAAACTTTCTCCCTTGAAAATTTTTTCAGATCTTTCTGAAGTTTTTGAACTTTGGAATTAACCAAGTAGTCTTTGTACTCGTTGACTACCTTATTTGTCTCCTCCAATTTCTTTTTGAACACAGAGATTTGGATTGATGTTTTTAAGTTATCCTCGCTTGCTTGTATTTGGATTAAGAGTTCGTCTGAGATCTTTTTGGCTGTTTCTATAATCAATATCCGCCAATCTCTGGAGCATCTCCACACTATCCATGACCAGTTTTTTCTAAATGTAGAATCTTCCAAAAAGATCAAAGGTTCATTGACTACTAGGAGACCCCCAGGGGCTGCATTCGCTCTCAGATACTCCGTGAGAATCGCACCATGCAAAATCGTTTTCACTTGTGTCCATTTTAGCTCTGTAAGTGCATCCCAACCCTCCACCTGTGTAAGTGCCTGTGTAAGTGCAGTATCCCCCAACAGAGACGGACAAGCTAAAATTCTGGCTGCTGCCTCATCTCCATACGAGAGGCCTTGTTCCTCCATTTCAGATTCTATTTAAACCTTTAGGGGAAATAATTTAATGTTCTAGGGAAATACCCCTTAATGTCCCTACGGCTCAACGGCCGTGCTAAATCTTCAAAACACAATGCAGAAGAGACGAGGGATAAGACTGTCTCTGACTCCCTCATAGACTTAATCTCACACAACAGAGACACAATCAAAAAAAGCAAAAAAAGCAGATAAGACAATATTGGACGCTAAGAGTGGGAAAATCAATAGATTTTATAATACTGCCCTCACACACCCGAGAGTGTCATGCTTCATCATTGGGCCGCATCATACACCTAGGTGCAGACCAACACCTTAGGTGGAGCGCAATTTTTTAGAATGGATGATGAAGAAAAGTGGTGAGGGTAGAGTATAAGGAAAAAACAAGCAGAACGTACACAAGTGTGTGCCTCTGAGAGAAAAGAAACAAATAGTCTCCAAAGGAAAGGGACCAAAAGAAGAGCAGAAAGAAGTCTAAAACTGTCTCGGGGTTGACCCTCAGCCTTTTATTCTTGTCAACCTCTGGCAGGATTAAAATAAACAAAATGGGGTATCCAGGGCAGGTAACGACCCTACAATCCCCCTGCTAAAACCAACATGTTTCTGCCAGCTTTATATGTGCCCAACCGGGTCACTCTGGCATTCATCAGGGTGTTGGTCCCTTGGGTTTGGTCTATACCCCTTCTCGGGTATTTTTTACCTTATTCAATCGGGGTAATATCCCCGCGTCACTCTTTCTGGAATTTCCAAGAGGATAAACATATCTACCTCCCAGACAGGCTTTAGTGTATTGGGGCTGGGTGGGTGCACTCTGAGAGTGCTTTGAAGTCCTGCACTTGGGGCACATTTGGTGTCCCTGTGCATGGTCCAGCTCAAACCGGTTCAGGGGCTACCAGCCCCTGCTCTGGCGCGAAACTGGACAAAGAAAATGGTCCCCTGAGTTAGTCCTACCCCTTCCTTGGGTAGAAAGAAGGAACCTCTGTAACCAGAACTTTAGATAACCCTGGACGAAACTCTGAAACTGAATCCTGGAACTTCGACGATCTGTTCAACACCAGATGACTGAAGAATCTCCCTTGGAGTAAAGAAGTTACTCCCCTGCTTGGCAGGCACCAAAGATGCAGCTGTCCAGTCTGCATCTCCGAAGCTCCCACCGGACGCTGAAGACTTGGCAACATCAGACATAGATTTCCAGACTTTCCAGAGGCCGCACCGAGTCCCCAGCAAAGCTAAGACCCTTAGCCCTCGTGGGTACTGTGGAACCGGAACACCTGGACTCCATGCACATTTGCAAGTACATCAGCTTCTCGACATCTCCTGAGGTTGTGCATTGGATTACTTGTAGCCCAGACCTTCAACAAAGAATCCACTGAAGATTGTCAGCCTAGTCACTTCGAGTGACCTGTGGGCCGCTATTTCGTGATTCCTCTTGAGGTCCCTTTGCGATCCCTGGTCCGTCGACTGGTGGGTCCCTGTGAAGGTAACTCTGACTTTCTTTGAGCTTCCCCACTTGCCTTCACTCCTCCTTGCTGGGGGAGTCCCTCGGACCTTGCTGGTCCGCACCCAAGCATCTTTCTCCTTTCTGCGTGGGTTGCTGTTGCCAAGGCTTGTTGTGTCCAATCCGGGCACCGACACTGCAGCACTCGACATCCTTTGTGGGACAGCTCAAATCCAGCTCCTGGTTGTCCTTGACACCTCCTGGTCCTCGTGGATGAAGAGTCAAACTTCACCTTCTTCACCTGAAACACCCGACATCGGTGGGCATTTGTCTATCATGCCCCTGGTCACTGGCAAGTGACCCAGACTCTGTCCCCTCTGCTTTCAGGTTCTTCACATCTTTGATCCAGGCTTGGATCCCTTCGGACACTTCGCATCTTCCCGGCAGCAGCACTTCTTCGCCAGCTTCCATTGAAAACAACGACACTACTCGACACCATTTGACACCTATGCACCCGGCTTCCCTGGGTGAGGTAACTCGAGTACTCCGGTGCTCCCGTGGGTGTTGACCCTAGGACTGTCTAAGTCCAAGAGGGTTTGGTCCTAGTCCATCTCTAAGTGTCCTTCATCTTTAAAAACCTAACCGCGACTTTCCCCATAGAAGCTAACAGGTGCTTGCGGCTGTGTTCTCACACTGCACACGGCCCCCGTGGGTCCCCTGTGTCACTACCTTGGGTGGTTCCTTGGGGTCCCAGCGATTCTACAGGTTCTAGGCCTTGTGTCTAGTTAAGTCGTGGTTCTTATACCACTATTTTAGTAAATGGTTTGCTTGCCCCTAGGGCCTAACATGTATTTGTGCTACTTTACTGTTATATTTGAAGTGTAACTTATGTGCTTTTACCTCTAGCCTCATAATGAGACTAGTAGGTTGTGTTTAGGAATACATACATATAATTTATATATATACCTGGTGTGGTCTCCTTTCATTTAGCCACTCAAGAGATTATAGACTGGTAAGACAAGCTGCTTTACATTCCTTCAAGACTTAGCCTGAAGGCTGCTCTCCATAGCTACCGCTAGGATAGCTTTCAATAAAGGTTGTCTTTAACCTATCATCAATAAGGGGTTGTAGGGACTGGTGCAAGGTGCCCACTATAACTAGTGGACAGCATATACCAGGCCAACTTCTCACATTGATGTGCAGTGTGTGGGATTCCAGCATGCTATTGTTTTACCAGGTAATCTCAATTGAGTGACTAAACCACTAAAGGTACCCAAGGTACATATAATACAAGCTTTAGAATACAGTAAGTTCTGCTGAACTTAAAGTTGTGTGTCAAGGGCTAAGCACACCCATTCTACAACTCAAGTGAGTTTAGTAGGCCACACTAGAGTAGGTAGTGCATACACCACACCTCACTAGTAATGTCTTCAAGGCTAGGAACCAGTGGGTCTCTGCCAGAAGCCAGTGGGCTTCTTGCCTCCAAGAATGATAACCTCCCAATCTTGGAATTGAGAGCATTATGCAGTACTAGGAGACTGAAGACAGACAAAAGTGCAACCACCCAACGCCTCATAGAGGTACTCCTCCTAGATGATCTCAGAAAGACCTCATGGTCTAATGGGTAGGTAGAGTGGGTGGGGCAGCTGATGAGGAAGGGCCTAGGAGTTCAGACACCCCTGACCTGACCTCTGGAGCTGGCCAGGAGGATGACAATGATCCTGACCTGGACAATGCAACTCCTCCTGAAGATGAGAAAGATGGCCATGATGGCACTTTCTTCGCTCCACCAGGTAGAGTTGGGAGTGTGCCTAGAAGGTCCAGATCGCCCTTCAGTGGAATCTAATCATTCTGGTACCTCCACAGGGACCTCTGTCTCCTCTCATAGGAGGGAATCCTCTCAGAAGAGGAAAGACAGACAGCTCAAGTATGAGGAAGCTCAGCTTAGAATCAGAAGAGCACAGATAGCCCTAGAAAGGGAGTCCCTAGAGCTCCATAGAGCTAGAACAAAGATGGGACTAGAGTCCCATGGTGGCAGCAACTTCCCTAATGTTAGGGAGAGGTCTCATGACCATAGAAACCTAAGCAAGATTGTCCTTCTGTTGTAAATTAAAGCAGAATGTGATTAAGCATTTACTGAAAACATTAATGCTTCCCTTTTATCGTGTTCTCTTCAGTATGTTGGCCGAAGTCCGGACTCCATTTTGTATTGACATGCTGCCACGTGTTCGCCATGAGGAGAGTCCGACCTCTGTGTTAGTTGCTCTTGTAATCTGCCTAGCAACAGTTTATAAATAGCCCTCCTGTCCATCTGGCGCATGCCCAGACTTGATCACATCTGTTATAATTAGCTTTGCTTGACCATGTGTTTTCACGGGCTCAAGGAGTGAGTTAGCTCCGCCCATGTATTGATTCTGTATCGAGAATGATCCTAAATGGTAATGTTCTTCAGCCTCATGTGGTATCCACCCACTCATGAGCCCCTCTGTTGTGTATAAAAGGGGACTGTGTACGTAAGTTCTTTGTGCTACTCCTTGCAATACTGAAGAGTGTTGTGTGGATTGTAGGACCACCCTTAAGGGTTAATAAACGTTGTTTTTGTACTTTGCAGTTTCCGTGCCAACTTCCTTATAGATTTCGTTACAGAAGAGCGAACCCTTGTCTCTTGCGGGCCTAGCTGGGGCTTGTATTCATCAATTGGCGCCCGTCACGTGGGGCTCATCGGCGACTCGGATGCTCGAAGGACTGGTCGCGACGAAGGTGAGGAGTTTGGCCGGGGACGTGATCACTGCCAGTGGCGTCTTAGCCCTGGCATCCCGAGGTTTTTCTTCCTTCCCTTCCGAGCTGACCGTCTGGGTGGCGCCGGTCATCGACTGAGACCTCTTCTGTCGGTCCTGCCGTGAGAGCCGTTTGGGCGATTGTGGAGCTTGGCAGTTGGAACCTGGACTCTTGATTGGTAAGAACCGTTGTACGGTACTTGCTCCGAGTTTTGAAGCCTGGTCTGGCTATTTGAGTTTGATTGATGGTGACTAGTCATATTTTGAATTTGTCTTTGTGAAAATATATGCGTTGCAACACATATAGGCAGGTAATGTGGAGAAATTTCTCCGGAGCTGTGTAAACTTGGAACGGCGCAACGATTAAGTGCCATTTTACTTGATAATACTGCATATTTTGCAATATTCCTAGCATGCCTGCTTTTAGCGCACTCCGTAAGTGGTGCTGCTGTTTGGGGAACCGGTTGAACCTCGAGGAATCTGCTCCAGCTCCCCCAGAGGGGACTCCTAATAGGGATATGTACGTGAAGCATGGTCTTTCTTCCATAATGTACAGCACGTTGTGGAGGAAATATACCAAGAAGGATCCTGAGTTGCGATGGCCTTTGTATGGATCGTTTGATATGCGTAAGATTGAGTATGTGGAACAGTGTCTGTGTAAGCGACGTGCTCGTCAGGATATGTTTGAGTGTGTGCGGTTATGGGTGAAGGAAGTGCGTGAGCGAGAGAAACGTGAGAAAGCGCTATTTGATAAAGAGCAACGAAAGAATGATCATGTGCGAGCACAAGACGCAAAGCGTCGGGAGGACAAAGAGCAGACGGATAGACAAGAGAAAGAGCGTAGGCTACAAGTTTCGGGTCAATATGTTGTTCGCCAGCCGTTTTATCCTGTCCTTAATAATCCTGATGATGATTTTTATTTGCTAGATCGCTCTCCGCCCCCTTATGTTGGCGCGTCTGCTCCACGGCTGCAAGATTCTGGCCCAGCTTCGGGTAAGGTAGACACGCGGTCCATGTTATCGGCCGAGCATATGGCTGAGCTTCGGAAACTTTCCCTTCGTGCACTTAAGGGCAAGGTGTCCATAGAGGACTTATTTCAAATTTGGGGGTCGTGGCAAGATAGAGAGAGGGTGTATTTTCTGTCTCATTTTTCTGAGGAAGTAATTGCTGCTTTCCGAAAATATTCCAGTGTTTTTGAGCCTGACGAGGTGACATCGGAGGCTAAAGCATTGCATGATGGTGTTTTTTCTCCCCCTAAGGCTCCTGATGCGGCTCGGCGGCTGTTCGCCTTACGGGACGAGGTGCTGGCCCTTAGAGAAAAAGCACGCCAACAAACGGAGGAGGAGAAGCAGTCGGATTCGGTTGCGGCAGGGGGCCACCCATCCACCTCCCAGTCAGATAAGGCTAATGTAGTGCATGCTAAACCGATGCGAGAGGCGGCACCCTTATATGTCCCTCCGAAAGGAGCAGGGACTAGCTCGGACATTAACTCCGCCGATGCTAGGGGATATTTTGTGTATAATTGGGTTTACACCCCTTGGCATAGGGCCGATGTTATGGCGTTAAAGAATGCATTGCCTGACCCCCGCAAGAATCCAGCGGCCTTCTATGAAGAAGTTGAGGGGGCCTTGAATTCTTGCATTATGACCTTAGCGGATATAGATCTGTTCTTTGGCCTTATTCTACCACCGGACACGTGGCGATCTGTCCGAAAGGTGGATGATACAGTTGCTTTTAAGGCCCGGTGGTCTGAGCTTGAGGATGAGGATAGGGAACGGTAGCCCGCACAGAAACCACCCCAGAATATTCTAGATCTCCCTGCTGCTATTGTGGCTAAATTGAAAACAATAATCCCCCCCAAAAAGATTGACTGGAATATGTTGGCGGCATGTAAGCAGAAAATTGATGAGTCAGTGGCGGATTTCTTCACGCGCTTTGAAGAAACGTTCCATGATTTTAGTGGCCAGTCGCTTACCGACGACACAGGCCGCCACCTTTTCGCGGACAAATATGTGGCTAATCTGCTGCCGGCAGTCGCGGGCCGGTTAAAAGCGAGTGAGAGTTCTTGGTCCTCCGCGACACCGACGGCCCTTCTGACCATCGCCCAGTATTATGAGCGTCAGGAGCACGAGGCGAAGGGCCAGGAGGAGAAGAAATCGAAAGATCTCAAAACGAAAGTCATGTTAGCACAAGTATATGGCCCGCCCCGCCGGGGTAATAATAATAGGGGAAGGGGCGGATCTTATGGTCCCCCTTCGGGCCGACCTGATTTGAATAGGAACCAATGTGCCTATTGTAAGCAGTTGGGCCATTGGGCCAGGGAGTGCCCAGCGTTGCGTGCTTCGCGGCAGGGGCACACTCCGGGTGGCCAGAGAGGTAGAGGGGGCTTCTCGAACTTTAGAGGGAACTCTAATGATAATATCCGTTTTGATACTGCAGGACAGCACCGAGATAGCTCGAATGTTTTTGATCGCCAGCACCAGTATCATGTATCGGATATCGATCACTCGGGATATCACGATTCTCAGCATGCATAGGAATGCGTTGGATGGGGGTCCGAATCAGTTGAGGTGCCGGTCGATCAGACGGGTCCTTATGTATCGGCTGAGGTTTTAGGTTCTACTGATCAGTTCCTAGTGGATACAGGAGCGACACGTAGTGCATTGTCTAGGTACCTGGTTCCTGGGGCTCCCCCATCCGGCTCAATGGTTACATCGGTAGGGTTTGACGGTACGCTCTCCCGAAGCCCTCTTTCGCAGCCCCTTACATTTAAGGTTGATTGTTTTTCTGCGCCCTGTCCGTTCCTGCTTGCCCCGTACACACCGGATAACATTATGGGCCTTGACATGTTAAAACACTTTAGGGCTACGATTCGCTGTTCCCCTGAGGGTGTGAGGGTGATTTTAAATGACAACTACCCCCGATCTGGGCGGATGTGTACGATCTCAGAGGATGCGTTGTTGGCTACCCTCCCCCGCGCTTTATGGGCGACTTCGGACACGGATGTGGGACAAATGGTGATTCCTCCGGTCCACATTAGTGTCCAGGAGGGGGCGGTGCTACCACGCCTCCCGCAGTATCGTATTTCACAGGAGGGCGAGGAAGCTCTCATACAGATTGTGCAAGATTTGATCGCAGTAGGAGTAGTGGAAGAAGTTCCCTATAATATCTGTAACAGTCCGATTCTCCCTATTTTGAAAAAGGACACGGATGCAAAGGTCTATCGGTTTATAATTGATTTGAGGGAGGTAAACGAGATCGTGATACCTCAGTACCCGGTGGTTTCCGATATCACGACGTTGCTTACCTTGGTCCCGCCTACGGCGACCGTGTTCTCAGTGATTGATTTGAAAAATGCTTTCTTTTCTATTCCCATTCACCCTGATAGCCGATTTCTTTTTGGGTTCACATTAAACAATAGATCTTATCGCTTTTGTAGAATTCCCCAGGGCTACACAGAAAGCCCTAGTATTTACAGTCAGGCTTTGAAACGACAGTTGGATTCCTTTGCTTTACTCGAGGGGGTCGCCCTCATTCAATATGTCGATGACATCTTGTTGGCGGCTGACACCCAGGAGTTGTGCGAGAAAAGCACGCTATCCTTACTTTCCTTTTTAGCCTCCCACAATCACAAGGTCTCTAGGAAGAAATTGCAATTCTGTAGACCAAAGGTGACTTATTTGGGTCACCTTTTGTCTAAGGAGGGGCGTGCACTCACACCAGATCGTATCCAAGTAATCTTGGACACACCGAGACCATCCACGCAGAAGGATGTGCGTGCATTTTTGGGCCTTGTTTCTTTTTGTAGACAGTGGATATTGGGGTTTTCACACACGGCTAAGCCATTACTAGCTCTTTTGACAAAAGATACGCCTATCCCAATCCCTTGGTCAGATGAGTGTGATGCTGCTTTTCAGCAATTACGACAGGCCCTTTGTTCAGCACCAGTGTTAGGGACCCCTGATTATGCAAAACCCTTTTCGTTGTATGTGCATGAGAAAGATGGATGTGCATTGTCAGTTTTAGTACAGATGCATGGTGATAAGCAACGCCCTTGTGCATACTTTTCGGCTGTACTTGATCCTGTCGCCCGCGCATTGCCAGGGTGTTTTCGCTCGGTTGCGGCGACAGCTGTGTCAATACGCCAAAGTGAAGGAATTGTATTGTCCCATAAACTGTTGGTGTTAGTTCCCCATGCTGTTGATGCCCTGCTTAATCAAACAAAGACGCAGCATTTGACCAGTGCCCGTTTAACGGGATATGAGTTGACGCTCTTGGCTCCTCATATTACGTTGAAAAGGTGCGTAACGTTAAACCCGGCCACATTGTTGCCGTTCCCCGAGACTCAGCCTGAGGCGCAGAAAGCGCATGATTGCATTCTTGTGACTGAGGAACAAACAAAGGGTCGTATTGATCTCCAGGATACGCCCTTTTCAGAGGTAGATGGAGAACTGTGGGTGGACGGATCCTGCCTGAAGCTACCAGATGGTACGGCTTCAGCGGCGTATGCAATTACCACATTACAAACGGTAGTGGAGACAGCACGCATACCACAGAAATCAGCTCAAGCAGCGGAACTGATAGCGTTAACACGAGTGTGTGAGCTCAGTACAGGATTGTGTGTGAATGTGTACACAGACAGCCGCTATGCCTTCGGAGTAGCACACGATTTCGGTCTACTCTGGAAGGAGAGAGGGTTTCTAACGTCACATGGGGTACAGATAATGCATGGGGAGTTAGTCCACAATCTTCTAACTGCATTGACATACCCGAAGAAAATTGCCATTGTTAAGTGTAGTGCCCATAGGAAAGTAGTTGATAAAGTTGGAGAAGGGAATGCGTTAGCAGACCGAGTGGCACGGGAGACTGCGATGCAGCCCGGTACTACTGCCATGTATGTAGTGAAATCACAGGTGGAGAGATGGCGTGATGCAAAGGAAGAAGTGCGAGAGATACAAAGAACAGCTTCTGATAAGGAGCGGGAGCAATGGGCTAGCGAGGGAGAGTTGGATGACGAGGGTTGTTGGAGAAATAAACAGATGGACAGATGGAAGTTACCCACGGCTTTCGTACAACCCATGGTTCAAATGGCACATGGGCTAGCACATGTTGGAGCTTCCGCAATTGTAAAATTGCTTACCCAAGTCTGGGAGCATCCAGAGATTGCTAGCACAGCGAAGAGGGTGGTGCAGACCTGTATGATCTGTCTGAAGTATAACCCAGGGAAAGGCACGCGAACTCCAGCAGGAGGATTTGCGACGCCCACTGCACCCTTTGAGGTTCTGCAGATGGATTACATTCAGCTTGAGCGCTGTAACAATTTGAAGTATGTTCTAGTAGTGGTCTGCGCCTTCAGTAAATGGGTTGAGGCGTACCCTACGAAAGACAATACTGCAATGACTACAGCGAAGCTGCTGCTGAAAGAGTTCTTCCCTCGATATGGCGTCTGTAGACTTCTGTGGAGTGATAATGGCCCTCACTTTGTAGCGGATGTTATAAAGTATGTCTTGAAGGGCCTAGGCATCACTCAGAAGTTCCACGCCGTGTTCCACCCTCAGTCTGCAGGGCTAGTCGAGAAGTATAATGGTACGCTGAAGCTTAAGATCGCCAAAATCCAAGCTTCGACATCTTTGACTTGGCCAGACGCCTTGCCACTGGCGTTATTGTCCATTAGGTCGGTACCACACTCTCGAACCGGCCTTACGCCCTATGAGATCGTATTTGGACGCCCAATGAATATTTGGGGTCCACCAAGGCCTAAGGCTGTGTATGATGTACCTTGTGTGATGATGAGTGATTATCTGGCACAGTTAACGGATAACTTGGTTTCTATTCATCAACAGGTCCGAGAGGCGCTCCCTGATCGGTCTACTGGCGAAGGACATGGTCTCCGGCCCGGAGATCATGTGATGATAAAGGTCTTCGACAGATCGAACAGTTTGGAGCCGAGATGGGTCGGACCTGAGCAAGTTCTTCTTGCAACGAGGACGGCAGTGCGAGTCTCGAACAGGAAGAATTGGATCCATTCCTTGCACTGTCGGAAGGTACCGCCCGGATTGGTGGAGTCTGCCGTGCTGACCGATCAACGAGAAGTCCTAGCAGCAGAGACAGGCCGTGCTGCGAGGCCAAACGACACTGAGGAGCTCTTTTCGGACCACACGACTTCTGGAGGAAGGCGATATCATCTGCGACCAAGGAAGTGAGATCTTCAGTACCGGGACATACTGTCAGAACGGCCCTTGGGTTAGTGAAACGGAGAGCCGATGAGGCAAGGGGGGGGATCAGCCCTGCATTAGTGTAGTGACACCCGTCTTGGCCCGCTGGTGAAGAAATCAACCGCTGCCCAAGGGGAAGAGTTCTGACAGACCTTTAGTTACAGGAAGATATCAGGGTACTGTTTTCTTTTTGACATGGAGACGAAGAAAGTCCTTTGTGCGTTGGGGTTCATGCTAACAATAGCTATTGTTGGCATAACAACATGGTTTGTGGAGGAGGTCACACCTGCTCGGAAAACCCTTGTGTTGACAACTCCAGTGCCTGCGGAGCACTACTTTTATACATTGCCGTACCAAGAGTTGAAGCATCGACAGTCCTACTTGAATAACACTTTCATTCAGATGCTGCATCATACCCACGTTGCTACGAACGCTACGAACTGTTGGATATGTGGGATGATGCCAGCCCATCAGAAGAAAGGAGGTACGCCATTCATACCACTTCCTTTCTCTCATAATGGCTCTTGTAGAGCATGGTACACTTTGTTATTTGCTACTCGGAAACCGACAGTGGGACGATTGCTTTTCAGACTTAATAAAGAATGTCATCAGGACAGAAATGGATATCCACAAGCAAATGGAACAATTTGGGAATGGGAAGAGTACCGACCGGACAATGAATCCATTCCCTATATTTTCACGAATACCAGAGACACTGTGGGGAAGGAAAAATTCGTGATCCAAGTGGCCCAAGCCCAAGCGGACCTGTGTGTCCAGAGTGTGGGTTTTATCCCTGTTGGAGTCAGTGATTGTATAACAGTATTAAATATTGACGGACTGAACAACAGCACCTTCCTAGCATCCCATAATACCTATTTTGTATGTGGAAATAAAGGTTATTACCGTTTGCCGGCTGGGTGGTCCGGGGTATGCTATGTATCATTCCTATTACCTCCTGTATTTCTAGCACCCGCGTCGTATCATAAGGACTTGAAGTTGCTGAATAACGTGACTGTAAATAGATACAAACGTACTTTATCAACTGATGATGTGGATCAAACGGATACTAGCTTGCAACAGTATATTGGTTTCAATTTAGGACTGTTTTTCTTTGTTGGAGCTGCTTTGAATAGTAGGAAGATCCGGAGATTAACGAGAGTGGTAGAAGCTGTGACTAATCAGACTGCTGCCGCTCTTGGGAATCTTACGGAAGAATTACAGATAACCAGGATTGTTGCATTGCAGAATCGTATGGTATTGGATGTGATGCTAGCTGATCGAGGAGGAGCTTGTAAAATTATTGGAAGTAGCTGCTGTGTGTTTATCCCTGATCATACGCCATCTGTTTATAGCGCTATTAATAAGCTGCACAAAATAGCAGCTGAAATACACACAGAGAACGGCACTTGGTCCTTTTCTGGATGGTTTTGGGCGTTGGTTACTGCCTGGGGTTGGAAGGTTCTAACTGGTCTTTGTATTATCATAGCAATTCTGTTCTTTCTCTGTATGTGTATTCAATGTGGACCATTATGCTGTTCTGTATGCATTTCATTCTGCATTCCAGATAAGAAAGCTATTGCCGATGTTGCTCGCCAGAAGGGTCTAGCTAAAGAGGTTAAAGGAATGATGATAATTGACATATACGATGATTATTCTTGGAAGCCGGATGTCTTCAGTAAATGCTGAAAGGGTCGTCTGTTGTAAATTAAAGCAGAATGTGATTAAGCATTTACTGAAAACATTAATGCTTCCCTTTTATCGTGTTCTCTTCAGTATGTTGGCCGAAGTCCGGACTCCATTTTGTATTGACATGCTGCCACGTGTTCGCCATGAGGAGAGTCCGACCTCTGTGTTAGTTGCTCTTGTAATCTGCCTAGCAACAGTTTATAAATAGCCCTCCTGTCCATCTGGCGCATGCCCAGACTTGATCACATCTGTTATAATTAGCTTTGCTTGACCATGTGTTTTCACTGGCTCAAGGAGTGAGTTAGCTCCGCCCATGTATTGATTCTGTATCGAGAATGACCCTAAATGGTAATGTTCTTCAGCCTCATGTGGTATCCACCCACTCATGAGCCCCTCTGTTGTGTATAAAAGGGGACTGTGTACGTAAGTTCTTTGTGCTACTCCTTGCAATACTGAAGAGTGTTGTGTGGATTGTAGGACCACCCTTAAGGGTTAATAAACGTTGTTTTTGTACTTTGCAGTTTCCGTGCCAACTTCCTTATAGATTTCGTTACAGAAGAGCGAACCCTTGTCTCTTGCGGGCCTAGCTGGGGCTTGTATTCATCACTTCCCTACCAGAGTGGTGATGACATCCACAAATGGATTAATACACTGGAAAGGGCCTGTAAAGTACAAAGGTTACCCCAGGAGCAGTGGACAGCAATCTTGTGGCTCTCCTTTGCAGACAAAGGCAGATGTAAGCTCCTCACTGTTAGAGAGGAGGATGCTGATGATTACTCCAGTCTGAAAAGTGCATTGATTAATGGGTTTGACCTAACCACTGAACAATATAGGTTAGAGTTCAGGGATACCCAAAAGGCACAAAATCAAGACTGGGTGGACTTTGTAGATTGTGCTACTACGGCTCTGGAGGGCTGGTTGCTAGGCAGCAAAGGGCATGACTTTCAAGGATTGTACAATTTAATTATGAGGGAGCAGATCCTTAATAATTGTCAAAATCAGCTGTTACATCAGTACCTGGTGGACTCCGATCTGACCTCTCCACAAGAATAGGGAAAGAAGGAAGACAAATGGGTCAGAACCAAGGTTGTGACCCAAAGAAGCAAGATTCTAATAACTCTGACAAGGGTGGGGAGAAGGGTAAAGACCAGAAGTCTTCACAAGGTCCCCAAAAATCTTCTTCAGGGGGGGAATCCCAAAGCCAACAGAAACCATGCTGCAAGATCTGTAAGCAGAGGACTCACTGGACTAGTGATTGCACCAAGTCCAAAGACTCAACTCCAGCCACCATTATCCCTAAGGCAACTGTTCCCCCTAGTACAGCTACAATTGGTGGTGGTAATACTCAGAATAAGGGTGTAGTAGGGTTAACTCTGGGATCTGAGATGGACTCTGGCCTAATCAGAGTTCCAACTCAGGCTGTCCTGATCTGTGATGGAGGCGTGGACATGTCCTCATTTGTGAGTCCCAGTAACTTGGGCAAATACAGACAGCAGCCTTTAATTAATGGAAAAGAGGATTTGGCATTCAGGGGTACAGGAGCAAGTGTCACAATGGTGACAAAAGATCTTGTGGATCCTGGGCAGATTATACTTGGTGAAATGTACCAAGTGACAACTGCTAGCAATGTCAGGACAGACCATTCCTTGGCAGTTGTGAATTTCTCATGGGGAGGGGTAACTGACCTCAAAAAGGTTGTGGTAAGTGCAGACCTCCCTGTTGAATGCTTGCTTGGCAATGATCTAGAAACTTCAGCTTGGGTTGAAGTGGAGCTCAGGACACATGCAGAAATGCTAGGGATCCATGCACTTGTATTTGCTGTGACTAGGTCACAAGCCAAAATGTCAAAAACTGAACAGGCCCTGGATTCTGGAAGAATGGACCAGGTGCCTCCCAAGAGGAGGGGCAGTAGGGTTATGGCAGTGCCTTCCCCCCCTGACTCAGAATACAGATCAGCCACCTGAGGGAGCTGATCTTGAACCTGAAGAAGGAACTGTCCCAAAGGAGCTTGAACCTGACCAGGTTGAGTTCTTGGATACAGGGGGCCCTTCCAGGGCAGATCTGAGTCCGGAGCAGTTAACTTACCCCTCTCTTGAACCCCTCAGAAAGCAAGCTGATGATGAGGCTGCTGGGAATGCTAGTGGCACCCATTAAATCTATTGGGATGATGGACTCCTTTATTCAGAGTGTAGAGACCCCAAGCCGGGTGCTTCCAGGAGGTTGCTAATACCTTTGAAGTTTAGGGGATTCCTATTGACACTAGCCCATGGTATTCCCCTAGCAGGACACTTGGGGCAAAACAAGACTTGGGACAGAATTGTTCCTCACTTTCATTGGCCCCACATTTCTGAAGACACAAAGGAGTTTTCTCGCTCCTGTGTAACCTGTCGATCCAGTGAGAAGGCCGGTAGAACCACAAAGGCCCCACTGATACCACTACCTGTGGTGGGGGTTCCCTTTGAGAGGGTTGGGATTGACATTGCTGTCCCATGGATCCTCAAACAGCATCTGGGCACAGATTTATCCTGGTGGTGGTGGACCATGCCACTAGGTACCCAGATGCCATTCCTCTTAGGACCACTATAGCACCTGTGGAGGCAAGGGCCCTCTTGGGTATATTCTCAAGAGTGGGTTTTCCCAAGGAGGTAGTATCTGACAGGGATGCAAACTTCATGTCCAGTTACTTCACTGCAATGTGGAAGGAGTGTGGAGTGAATTATAAATTCACCACGCCATATCACCCACAATGCAATGGTTTAGTTGAAAGGTTCAACAAAACCTTAAAGGGCATGATCAAAGGACTCCCAGAAAAGCTTAGTAGCAGATGGGACATCCTTTTGCCCTGCCTTTTATTTGCCTACAGGGAGGTGCCTCAAAAGGGGGTTGGTTACAGCCCTTTTGAACTTTTGTTTGGCCATCCTGTTAGGGGTCCTTTATGTCTGGTGAAAGAGGGATGGGAGTTAACTCTCAAACCCCCTAAACAGGACATAGTGGACTATGTACTTGGTCTCCGCTCCAGGGTGGCTGAGTATATGAAAAAGGCAACTAAAAACCTTGAGGCTAGCCAGGAATTACAAAGGGCCTGGCATGACCAAAAGGCTGTGCTGACTGTTTACCAGCCAGGGCAGAAGGTGTGGGTGTTGGAGCTTGTGGCCCCAGTAGCCCTCCAAGACAGATGGAGTGACCCCCATACAATTGTTGAACAGAAAGGGGAGGTCACCTACTTGGTAGACCTTGGAACACCTAGGGGTCCCCATAGGGTACTTCATGCCAACAGACTAAAATTATATGTTGACAGGGCAGACATGGGCTTGCTCATGGCTACTGATGAGGGACAGGAGGAAGAGAGTGACCCACTCCCTGGCCTGCTCTCTCAGAACCCTGATGATGGATCAGTAGATGGTGTTGCCTTGGCAGGCAGCCTCACTGTCCAGCAGCAAACTGACTGCAGAAAACTTTGCAGCCAGTTCAGACATATGTTTTCTCTGACTCCAAGTCAGACCACCTGCTGCACTCATGAAGTGGACACTGGGGAAAGTCTACCTGTGAAGAATAAGATCTACAGCTAACCTGGTCATGTCAGGGACGGTATCAGGACAGAAGTCCAAAAGATTTAAGATTTGGGAGTCATTGAACCCTCAGATAGCCCTTGGGCTAGTCCAGTAGTCCGTGTGCCTAAACCTCACACCAAAGATGGAAAGATAGAGATGAGGTTTTGTGTGGATTACAGGGTCTCAATGCAGTCACTAGGACTGATGCCCATCCCATCCCAAGGGCAGATGAGCTGATAGATACTTTGGCCTCAGCCAAGTTTCTAAGCACATTTGACTTGAAAGCTGGCTACTGGCAGATCAGACTAGCTGATGATGCAAAGCCAAAGACAGCATTTTCTACCCCTAGTGGGCACTATCAATTTGTGGTAATGCCCTTTGGTTTGAAGAATGCACCTGCCACTTTCCAAAGGTTGGGGAATCAAGTCCTTACAGGCCTGGAAGACTATAGTGCAGCATATCTAGATGATATTGCTGTATTTAGCTCCACCTGGGAGGATCACCTGGTCCACCTAAGGAATGTTTTGGAGGCTTTGCAAAAGGCAGGTCTAACTATCAAGGCTATTAATTGCCAGATAGGGCAGAGTCAGGTTGTGTACCTTGGCCACCTTGTAGGTGGAGGCCAGGTTCGACCATTGCAGAGCAAAATCCAGTCCATAATGGACTGGGTTGCTCCCACTAGCCAGACTCAGGTGAGAGCCTTCTTCGGCCTGACTGGGTATTACAGAAGATTTGTAAAAGGCTATGGATTCATTGTGACCCCCTTGAATGACCTTACTTTCAAGAAAATGCCCCAAAAGGTTCAGTGGAAAGTTAGTTGTGAAAAGGCATTTGATGACCTGAAGCAGGCCATGTGCACTGCTCCCATTCTGCAAAGTCCTGATTACTCCAAGAAGTTCATTGTGCAAACAGATGCATCTGAGTTGGGGGTAGGGGCTGTACTGTCACAGTTGAATGATGAAGGTCAGGATCAGCCAGTAGCTTTCATAAGCAGAAGGCTGACCCCCAGTGAGAAATGTTGGTCAGCCATTGAGAGGGAGGCCTTTGCTGTGGTTTGGGCTCTGAAGAAGTTGAGGCCATACTTGTTTGGTACTCACGTCATTGTTCAGACAGACCATAAGCCCCTCTTATGGCTAAAACAGATGAAGGGTGAAAACCCCAAACTTTTAAGGTGGTCAATTTCCATACAGGGGATGGACTATATAGTGGACATAGACCTGGGAGTAACCATGCCAATGCAGATGGACTCTCCAGATATTTCCACTTAAAACATGAAGACTAAACTGGTCAAGGTTACTTTAATGTCCCTGCGTTTGGGGGGTGTTGTGTAGGAGAGTAGGATCTGCTTCTTATGGTTACCCCCACTTTTTGCTGATGTTTTACTGTTTTTCGACTTTAGTCTGGCTGGGGCCCTGCTATTCAGGACCCCAGCCTAGCTGCTTTCTCTCTAAAGGGATTCTTAGTACCTTAGGTACACCACATATTGGATTCTGAGGTACCCTTATAAGTCCCTAGTATATGGTGAACTATGTACCCAGGGCAGGGAACCCAAGAGGCCTACCAGGGCTTGAAGCATGTATTATGCCACCCCTGGGAAGCCCTCCAAAATGACACCACAGGTCTGCTACTGCAGCCTGGGTAAGGTGGTGCATGCATGAGTGTGGAGAAGTGTGGCTCAATGGTTAGAGTGGCAGACCCTGAAGCAGAGGTCTGGCCCGGGACCAGGGTTCAATTCCCGCCTCGGCGGGTCTTGGCGGGTCTTGGGCTCATAATTCCTCTGACCTGATTACTCGCCTCGGTGCCTATTCTAATCATGGGTCCCACGCTGCAACTCTGGGCAATAGCTTGCTTATACTCCACAACGGCCCCAACAGCGTTGGGATGCCTGGCTTCACCCTGGGGATGTCCAGGAGTGGACATTTCACAGGGAAAAGCCAGGAAGGGTTCCATAGCGGTATGAGTACAGCGCCGGGAAACCCCGAAATGGGGTATCTGTGCGCTATGTAAGTACAAACACATTTACATTTAAGATAGGTTCACTATATCTCACCTATAACTGCACATAGAAACCTATCAGTCACCCCTATGGCAGGCCTTAGCAATCCTGAAGGCAGGGTGCTTGGTTTTGTGTGAGAGGGTGCCCATGCATGAGCAGAGCCCCTCTGCAGCCTTCGGAATCTCTTCTCCGGGGTTGTCTGTGATGGAACCTGACCATATAGTCTTAAGTGCATTATAACCCAACGGTAAATGCTAACTTTGGACTGGCTGCACGGAAACATGTCGTGTTTGGTGTCAAACACCGTGGAATCATACCACGAGTATGAACCCACCCTTCTAGAGGGAGAGACATGACAGCACCGGTATACCCGTTACCAACTTAAATGAGCCCTGGCATCACAAAATGGATGCTGCAGCCACAGACACGAGGCTGGCCTCCTGCTGCTGACTGAAACTCCAGTAGGGGAGGTCTGGACAATAGGTTTTCTGTCACAGGGAGGTGTCACCACCTCCCAGACAGGCTTTAGTGTATTGGGGTTGGGTGGGTGCACTCTGAGAGTGCTTTGAAGTCCTGCACTGGGGGCACATTTGGTGTCCCTGTGCATAGTCCAGCTCAAACCAGTTCTGGGGCTACCAGCCCCTGCTCTGGCGTGAAACTGGACAAAGGAAATGGGTGTAGCCACCCCTCTTTCCAAACCCTCCCATAGGTGGGTCCCCTGAGTTAGTTCAACCCCTTCCTTGGGTATAAAGAAGGAACCTCTGTAACCAGAACTTTAGATATCCCTGGACAAAACTCTGAAACTGAATCCTGGAACATCGACGATCTGTTCAATGCCAGATGACTGAAGAATCTCACTTGGAGTAAAGGAGTTACTTCCCTGCTTGGCAGGCACCAAAGACGCATCTGTCCGGTCTGCATCTCCGAAGCTCCCGCCGGACGCCGAAGACTTTGCAACACCAGAGGTGGATTTCCAGACTTCCCAGAGGCCGAACCGAGTCCCCAGCAAAGCTGAGACCCATAGCCTTCGTCGGTTCTGTGGAACCGGAACCCCTGGACACCATGCACATTTGCAAGTGCATCAGCTTCTCGACATCTCCTGAGGCTGTGCATTGGGTGACTTGTAGCCCAGACCCCGAGCAGAGAATCCACTGAAGATTGTCGGCCTAGTCACTTCAAGTGACCCGTGGGCTGCCATTTTGTGATTCCTCTCGAGGTTCCTTTGCGATCCCTGGTCCGTTGACTGGTGGGTCCCTGTGAAGGTAACTCTGACTTTCTTTGGGCTTCTCTGGTTGCCCCAGATGTGCCCTCACTCCTCCTCGCTGGGCGAGTCCCTCAGACCTTGCTGGTCTGCACCGAAGCATCTTTCTCCTTTCTGCGTGGATTGATGTGTCCAATCCGGGCACCGACACTGCAGCACTCGACATCCTTCGTGGGACAGCTCGAATCCAGGTCCTGGTTGTCCTCGACGCCTCCTGGTCCCCGTGGCTGAAGAGTTAAGCTTCCCCTTCTTCACCTGAAACACCTGACATCGGTGGGCATTCGTCTATTGTGCCCCTGGTCACTGGCAAGTGACCCAGACTCTGTCCCCTCTGCTTTCAGGTTCTTCACATCTTTGATCAAGGCTTGGATCCCTTCGGACACTTCGCATCTTCCCGGCAGCAGCACTTCTTCTTGAAAACGACGATGCAACCCGAGACCATTTGACACCTATGCACCCGGCTTCCCTGTGTGAGGTAACTCGAGTACTCCGGTGCTCCCGTGGGTGTTGACCCTAGAACTGTCTGAAATCCAAGCGGGTTTGGTCCTAGTCCATCTCTAAGTGTCCTTTATCTTTAAAAACCTAACCACGACTTTCCCCAGAGTAGCTAACAGGAGCTCGAGGCTGTGTTCTGACACTGCAAACAGCCCCCGTGGGTCCCCTGTGTCACTACCTTGGGTGGTTCCTTGGGGTCCCAGCAATTCTACAGGCTCTAGGCCTTGTGTCTAGTTAAGTCGTGGTTCTTATACCACTATTCTAGTATATGGTTTGGCTCGCCCCTAGGGCCTAACATGTATTTGTGCTATATTTGAAGTGTAACTTATGTGCTTTTCCCTCAAGCCTCATAAAATGACTAGTACGGTGTATTTAGGAATAAATACATATATTTTATATATATACCTGGTGTTGTCTCCTTTCATTTAGCCACTCAAGAGATTATAGACAGGTAAAACAAGCTGCTTTACATTTCTTCAAGACTTAGCCTGAAGGCTGCTCTCCATAGCTACCACTAGTTTAGCTTTCAATAAAGGTTGTCTTAACCTATCATCAATAAGGGGTTGTTTGGACTGGTGCAAGGTGCCCACTATAACTAGTGGACAGCATATACCAGCCCAACGTCTCACACAGAACTCCAATGCCATAATCTAGCACAGAGAGCAAAGCCTGCAGTGGGTTGGGGGGGGGGGCGTCCACTTAATGTCTTCGAGGGTTCAGGGGGCATGGCTATGAATACTACATCAGGTGCCGTGGGACCAGGCGTCAGGGATGTTAGGTGTCCATTGAACCCAAATTATGGATTTATTTTACTATCCAATCAAGGCAGGGAGGCCTATATTCCTTGATTGTAGGTTGGCTGGCCTTGCACCTTCGCTTGAATGCACCCTGGGGCATGCTAAAAACCCATTCTTGAAATACAGGGGTGTCAGGAAGAAGCTGGCCTTATATGCAGATGACCTCTATTATTCACACTGCAGATGTTAGTAAAACTCTCTTATATCTTCAGCGGGAAATATTAACCTTTGGTCACTATTTTGGATAACACGTCAGTCATGATAAGACTGAAATAATATCTTTGAATTGATAGTGGGGCGGGGGGTAAACTGTAGGCAATTAGATACCTAGGGGGAACTGTGGTTAAAGATCTAGAAAACATCCTTGAGATGAATTTAAATAGAGTGATGACATAAATTAAAATGTTATTTAATAAGTGGAAGAACTTGCCTTTGACAATTTACAGATGGATTAATCTGGTTAAGATTCTAGTCCTACCAAAATTAACCTTTCTATTTGAGAATATACCTTTGAGCTTTGATTAGAATGTATTAAGAAAAATACAAGGGGACACAAGCAGTTTTGTCTGGGCTTCAAGAGGAGTCAGTGGCAGAAACTAAGGAGGAAACAAGTTGAGGGAGGCCTACGCTTACCAGATATCCATCATTACAGTTCGGCATTTCACTTAAAAAGATTGTAGTAGACTCATGATCTTACAGGCAGAAGCTAGGTTATGGTTCGAGATAAGGAGCAATTTGAAAATTCTATACCTTAGCACATATGCACCAGTGCAACCCTCCTGGGACTCCAGAATGTTTCAGTGATAAACTGTGAAACCCATAAAGAAGGAATTGGTTGCGAGATGGGGGGACCTGTGGTGTGAAGGTAAACCACTTAAATGGGAACAATGGATGGAAGTACTGAGATCTCAATTTCGTCTTTTATATATGTGCATATGTCCTTGTGCTTAAAGCTGCAGGACGTGCCCAAGATAGTCAAACCTGATGTAAAAGGATTATCAAACCTTGGGCCAAGAAGAAGGAAATCTCTATCTGGTATTGGTATTTGGTTGCCACCTCTGATGAGAAGTCTAAGACGATAAATGCATCATGGGGGACCGACTTGCCGCAGGCAGAAATCAAAGAATTATGGCAAGTATCTTTAAATCTTTTGTATACTACGGTTAAATCTACCCCTCTCAAAAGGAATACTTTTTTTTACCATACACAGGTGTTATTGGACTCCTTTAAGGATTGCAAAGATTAGGAGAAATGAGAGTAACAGATGTAAAATATGTAACAGGTGTGGTCTGCAGTATGTCAATGATATACATGTGTTTTTGGAGAGTCCTGTTTTGGGATCCTTCTGGAAAGTAGTTTCAGCCGTGTTAAATTTTGAGATTTGGGTAAGTCCTATTGTCGTGTATTCCTACTGATCCTTAGGATCTACGCATTGTTTGGACAACATAGACTAGGGGCTTGGTGTCAAGACTGATTCCAGACATCCCCACAGGATCTGTCGGCCTATAGACTAGCTAGCGCACAGTAAGCCCCCCTAACGTTACCAGGGAGCAAATGGTTTCTGACAACCACTGAACATGACAACCCTGACCCCTTCAGGGATCGTGGAAACAGTACAGATCCTTCTGCTCAGTCACCCGTGCTCACTTATTCTCAGAGAGGTATACAGAGAATTCACAGTGGAACGTTTTCAATATATTTATTGAACCAATGTTATTCTTGTATAAAATACATGTGCTGCAATGAGTAATAGACAGAAGCTGATAAAAGTGATTACAAGCACCAAAATGATAAATGGCAGATATATTTCTACCATGGTGCTAAGACAATGCATATATGCAGGCATATAAAACAAGGCAAGAATCAAACACTCCTATAATGCGTACCCTACTCTAGGTGTACCCAGAGTGTGTAGATGTGGAGCCAAGAATCCCCCTAGGGACGATCCAACCCCATTACCTGGTGGGAAAGAATGAAGGACCCCGTCTTGATCACGGAAATGACACGCCTCACGAGATGTCAGACTGCTGCATGGTGATTTCTCAACATGCAAGGACCCTCGTTGTCAGCGAAAGAGCCTCTTCTGCTAATCTATCCGGATGCTCATCTTTTATAATAGAAAGCAGCCTTGCGACGTGTGTATAGATTAGGGATGGTATGGATATGTAGATAGCCCTGTCCCCCGTGGATAAAGATAAAGATGACATTTGTACATATGCGAAAAGAGACCTCGTACATAATGTTCAGGACAATGTGATGATAATGTGCGAAGCTAGATGTGTAAACAAGTTTAGTTTCAGGGAAACTAATCCAACATTGTCCCATTGAATAAAACAATATAATTGCTTTGTAGTCAGGCCTTAGAACACTGGGTAACCCTTCTCCTTATCATGGTAACCGGTATTCTGTCTGTAAAATTATGATACTATGGTCTACGATTTCTTCTGCCTGATTTTCCCTTCTTTCACTCATCTCACACATGAGCACCTTTCCTTGCACTTCTCATTTGAGCAACCGTCCATGGATACCGTTCCATGTGTTTTATTGAATATATTAACCTCATGAGCAAAAGAATATAAAAAAGATTTGTTTCTACACAATTTCAGTTGTTCTGTCTCTGTTTCTGGTGTACCATTAGAGAGTTTTTACTCTCATGGGTGAATGAATATTCATGAATGTTTCAACGACTTAGGGAATTAACTTCATAAGTAATTCCCTCTTTGGGTTATCCATGGAGGCATGTCAGGACCAATTGCTGTTCTTACTGCATTGCACCCAGGTCCTTTTGACGTTATCTGGGTTACTCCATCAGTCTGTAATGATCCACAAGATGTTGGCAATTAAAATATGCAAGTCCACACTGGTTTACTGCACCCCTTAGTATCTCGGTTGCATGTAATAAAAGCATTGTTTCCGTATAGAGAAAAATATTTGCGTGTAGTGGGAAATAGGAAGTTGGAAACTAAAAAAGAAGGCAAAGCAGCAGTTTCATGCTATGGATCACAAGGCGGCGCATTGCTGGAGTCACGTCGCAAGCGCAACATGGCTCCAGCAAGGTTCGGGGGCGCCCTATGCCTAACATGCTGTGTCACTCCTTGCGCCTGCTTCAAGCAGGCGCAGGGTTTTGATGCAGCATGGCCGTAAAAGTGACTCAGTGAAATCTTGTAGATTTCACTGCGTCATGTTTACGAGGCGTAACTGCGAGGGAACGCCCACCCTGAGGCAGGTTTCATGGGGCGCAGGGCTTTACAACATGACGCATCTCCCTAGATGCGTCACGTTGTAAATAGGGCGCAACATGGTGCAAGGTTTACGCCGCCGCTGCGTCACAGAAGTGACGCAACAGCGGCGCAAATGAGGCGCAAGGGGCTTGCAAATCTGCCCCTGTATACCCAGCAGCAGTTACCGGCTTTGGATGTATTCTACCGATCTTCAGCAACCACTACAGACTCAATACCCAGCAGCAGTTACCGGCTATGGATGTATCCTACCGATCTTCAGCAACCACTACAGACTCAATACCCAGCAGCAGTTACTGGCTATGGATGTATCCTCCCGATCTTCAGCAACCACTACAGACTCAATACCCAGCAGCAGCTACCAGCTATCAATCAATCATTCGCATTTATATAGCGCGCTACTCACCCATAAAGGGTCTCAAGGCGCTGTTGGGGGGGGGGTCAGTGCTCGAAGAGCCAGGTCTTGAGCTGTCTTCTGAAGGAGAGGTGATCAGGTATGGCGCGAAGGTGGCTGGGCAGAGAGTTCCAGGTCTTCGCTGCCAGGAAAGAGAAGGATCTTCCTCCGGTGGTGGCTTTGCGGATGCGGGGTACGGCTGCCAGGGCCTGTCCGGTAGAGCGTAGAGTGCGCGGAGGAGTGTAGAAGGAGACGCGGTTGTTGATGAGTTTGGGTCCGAGGTTGTGAAGGGCTTTGTGTGCGTGGGTGAGGAGTCTGAAGGTGAACCTCTTGTTGACTGGGAGCCAATGGAGTCTCTTCAGGTGTCCGGAGATGTGGTGGTGGCGGGGTATGTCCAGGATGAGTCGTGCGGCAGCGTTCTGGATCCGCTGAAGTTTCCTCTGCAGCTTGGTGGTGATGCCGGCGTACAGAGTGTTCCCGTAGTCCAAGCGGCTGGTGACGAGGGCGTGGGTGACGGTCTTCCTGGTGTCGGTGGGGATCCAGCGGAAGATTTTGCGGAGCATGCGGAGGGTGTTGAAGCATGCCGAGGTCACCGAGTTAACCTGTCTGGTCATGGAGAGGGATGAGTCCAGGATGAAGCTGAGGTTGCGTGCGTGGTCGGTGGGTTGGGGAGTGCTGCCTAGGGCATGGGGCCACCAGGAGTCGTCCCATGCGGTGGGAGTAGGGCCGAGGATGAGGACCTCCGTCTTATCTGTGTTCAGTTTCAGCCGGCTGTCTGTCATCCAGTTCGCTTCTTCCTTCATGCCGTCATGTAGTCTGGACCTTGCTGAGGTGGGGTTGTCGGTGAGGGATAAGATGAGCTGGGTGTCGTCGGCGTAGGATATGAGGTCGAGTCCGTGTTTGCGTGCGATGTTCGCCAGGGGGGTCATATAGACGTTGAAGAGAGTGGGGCTGAGGGAGGATCCTTGAGGTACGCCGCAGATGATCTCCGTGGCTGTGGATCTGAAGGGGGGCAGGCGGACTCTCTGAGTCCTTCCGGAGAGGACGGAGACGATCCATTTCAGGGCCTTGCCTCTGATGCCGGCGTTGCTGAGGCGGCGTATCAGGGTGCGGTGGCAGACCGTGTCGAAGGCTGCAGAGAGGTCCAGGAGTATGAGGGCCACGGTTTCTCCCTTGCCGGTCAGGGCTCTTATGTCGTCCGTGGCTGCGATGAGGTCGGTTTCGGTGCTGTGGTTGGCCCTGAAACCGAACTGTGTGGGGTCGAGCGAGTCGTTGGTGTCCAGGGCGCTGGTGAGTTGAGCGTTGACGATTTTCTCAATCACTTTGGCGGGGAATGGTAGGAGAGAGATGGGACGGAAGTTTTTGAGTTCGGTGGGGTCTGCTGTGGGTTTCTTCAAGAGGGCGTTGAGCTCTGCGTGTTTCCAGCTCTCCGGGAAGGTGGCGGTGGTGAGGGAGGCGTTGATGACGTCTCGGAGGTGCGGTGCGATGATGTTGTCGGCCTTGTTGTAGATGTGGTGCGGGCAGGGGTCCGATGGGGATCCGGAGTGGATCGAGTTCATGACGCGGGTGGTCTCCTCAGTGGTGGTTGGGCTCCAGGTGAGGATGGTGGTGATGTCGGTGGCGGGTTCCGGGGGGGGGTTCGCGTTGGTGGTCGTGAAGCTGTTGTATATATCGGTGATCTTGTGGTGGAAGAAGGTTGCGAGGGAGTCGCAGAGGTCTTGTGAGGGAGGGATGGGGTTGTTTTCTGAGTCCGGGTTGGAGAGCTCTTTGACGATGCCAAATAGTTCCTTGCTGTTGTGGGCGTTGTTGTCAAGTCTGTTCCGGTAGGCTATTTTTCGTGCGGCGCGGAGGTGTTGGTGGTGTTGGCGGGTGGCTTCCTTGAGAGCTGACATGTTCTCCTCGGTCTGGTTGAGGCGCCACTTCTTCTTGCGGGCGCGGCATTCTTTCTTGGAGTCCTTGAGGTCGGGGGTGAACCAGGAGTTTTTCTTGTGGTTGTTGGTGTTGGCTTGAGTCTTCAGGGGGGCCAGGAGGTTGGCGCAGTCGGAGATCCAGCTTGTGAGGTTGTTGGCGGCTTCGTTGGGGTCGGTGGTGTTGGTGGGTTGGTTCTGGGAGAGGGTTGATGCGAGCTGTTCAGTGGTGATACGATTCCAGTGTCTTCTTGGTGGTTGCTGGGTGTGGTGGTGCATGGTGGTCTTCTTGAAGCTGAAGTGGACACAGCTGTGGTCCGACCAGGTGAGTTCGGTTGTGTGGCTGAAGGTGATGTGTTTGCTGGAGGAGAAGATGGGGTCGAGCGTGTGTCTGGCGTAGTGGGTGGGGGTGTTGACTAGCTGTTTCAGTCCCAGGTTGGCGAGGTTGTCCAGTAGGGCGGTGGAGTTGTTGTCGGTGAGGTTCTCCAGGTGAAAGTTGAGGTCTCCTAGGAGGATGTAGTCGGTGGATGAGAGTGCGTGAGGGTTGACGAGGTCTGCGATGTCTTCGCTGAACTTGGTGCGAGGTCCTGGTGGTCTGTACATGAGGGTGCCTCTGAGGGTGGTCTTGGGGTCGCTGTGGATCGTGAAGTGGAGATGTTCGGCGTCGGGGAGTGAGTCGTCGGTGTGGGTCGAGATGCGGATGGAGCTTTTGTGTGCGATGGCGATGCCTCCTCCGGTGCGGTTGGTGCGGTCTTTCCGGATGATTTTGTAGCCGTCGGGGATGGCTATGGCGATATCGGGTGCCGAGGAGGGGTTCATCCAGGTCTCGGTGAGGAAGGCAATGTCAGGGTTCGTTGAGTTGATGAGGTTCCACAGTTCGATGGCGTGCCTGTGGACGGATCGGGTGTTGACCAGGATGCAGTGGAGGGGGAGTCGTTCTTGACGGGAGCGGTGTGAGTCCGTTGGCAGGTGAAGCGGCAGTTGCTGCAGGTGAAGGGTCCGTGGGTTCGTTTCGGGGTGGCGCGGTGGCAGCCCGGCGTGCGGCCGGGGTTGAGGTTGGCGAGGGTGGCGGAGTCGTAGGTCAGGCAGGGGTTGCGGGGGCCAGGGGTTCGGGCGCTGGGCGCGGTCCGGGCGCAGACGGGCTTGCAGACGGGCTTGCCTTAGCCTCGCAGCGGCCGCCATATATGGGGTAGCTGGGGGAGGAGGGGTCAGCTGGGAGGTGGGCGGCGGGAGGGTAGGCGGGGAAAAGCGAAAAACGGCGGGAAAAATCGGCGAGGCCGGAGAACGGCGAGGGGGCCAAAAGTGGACAAAAGCTGTGGAGAAAAGAGGCAAAAAGCGAGGTGAGGGCCAGAGAACGGCGAGGGTGTCATGATTTCGGCCCCCATGCGCCTGCAAAACTACACCTCCCAGAAAACCCAGCGAAAGGAGGGGGAGGAGCCAAGGGGTTAAAGATCGCCTCTGATACGCGCAACGTTGTGCGTAATTGACGTTAGGAGAGTAACTGACGAGCGGATGCTCGCAGCCCGGTGTTTCCCGTGGGTGGTGTTCCACGCCGCGGATTTCTGGAGTCAAGGAGTTAGTGTTGTCGGCCGAGGACTCGGCATCTCAGCGGCAGTTGAGGATTGTTGCTGGCGAGACCGGGTGGCTGCTGACTGAAGCAGGGCCGGCGGCTTTGGTTGCTTCATTTTCCGAGGAGAGAGAAAGGACGCCTCCAGCGGTGCGAGGTTTACGGACTAGAGCGGACAGATAAACCAACCGCAAGTATTCCTGAAGCTTGGTTGGCACCCGGGGGAAATGGGAGCGTGGGTTCTGACCTTAGTTTCCTGCCAACAATTCTAGCACGTATCTCAGCGAGTGTTATATTCCGATTGGGATTGAGTTATGAGATAACCAAAGTCCGAAGTTCATTTCGAAATTCATTTTAAGTTGCATCGTTTGTTTCTAGGAGCAGCTTGACATTTTAGGCGGATTGGCATTTAGACAGCGGCTGTTCTTGGAAGCGGAAGTAAGTTTTCCGAAAAGCCGTTTCGACAGGCAAAACTTTGTGTTCTTGTTCTGGGTACCTTCTGAGAGTAAGAGGGTACTCGGCCATAGATCTATTTCACGACATACAAATATATCCAATTTATCAGGGCGGCTCAAGCCTTACCAAGGAAAAAGGCAAATCAAACATCATGTACTTTGATGGTGTGAATGGATTTAAAGTGGTGCACGACAGTAATAAGGGTTGTGGTGTGTATGTGAGCGCCCAGATAGTATTCAGTTGTTCAGAGAAGTGAATGCAACATAGTGAGACCTACTGAGAGTAGAAGTCTATTTACTGCATTGTATTTTTTGTTGTCTATTAATTTTCTTTACAGGTTCTACTCCCCGCTGTTCCCATCCTTCCCTTCCCTCGCTTGACTGCTCCAGTCTTCCGTGCCTTTCGTGCAGGAAGTTGGTGACGTCGAGAGATGGACCCCATATAGCGTCGCCCGAATCCTGAGGAGTATCGGACCTGGGCCTGATTCCTAACAGAATTACGCACCCACGTATTGAGACTCCTCCCGGTTCGGGAGGTGGGTAGTTGACGCAGTATGGAGGAGGTTTTAGTCGCGCTGGCCGCGGTACAGCGGGAGTTGGCGGCCTCTAGGGTCGAAACCGCAGATTTAAGAGACAAGGTTGATAGGCTGACAAGGAACCCTTTTGACGTGGGAACAGGGACGTCACCCATTCAGGATAATGTAGCCCCACCCATTCCATTAGCTAATCCTGAGAGATACACTGGAGACCCCCACAAGATACAGGTGTTCCTCACGCAGGTCTTGATGCATTTCTCCTGTAGGCCCTCTTCCTTCCCTACAAACCACTCTAGGGTGGCGTTGGCGATCTCCTACTTGGCCGGTGATGCAGCAAATTGGGCGGTGCCGTTAGTACGGCACAACGATCCGGATTTATCTGACTGGGACGATTTCCGTATAGCCTTGGAGGGGGTGTTTGACAGGAGAGCCACCACGTTCAGTGCAGATAGGGAACTCCTAGAACTTAAGCAAGGAAGAATGGAGTTAGTGACGTATCTTACTACCTTTAACAGGTTGGTAGCGGAAACGGCATGGCCGGAAGAGAAGCGAATGTCTCTGTTTTATCAGGGATTATGCAACAACTTGAAGGATGTTATTGTTCGCATAGACCCTCAGCCCCGTACCTGCGAAGATCTCATCAGTTTGGCCTTACGCTTGGACGGTCGGATTTCAGACCGTGGGGGTGAGAGGTTCCGGGGAGAGAAGGTAAAGAAGGAAGCCCTAGGGGGCGAGTCGGCGTCTGAACCCATGGAAGTGGGGGCAGTCCGTGCCCCATTATCAAGAAATGAAAGAGAGAGCAGACGAACACAAGGTTTGTGTATGTACTGCGGTAAGAAGGGGCACTATGTTCGTGAGTGTCCAGCTCGTCCCAAGAGACCAGGGGGAAATTACCGAAATCCAAAGTCGATAGCCTCAGTGTCGGGAGTGGATAGCTCCGACACAAGGGGGGAAGCCTCTGAGAAAGTTGCGGTTCCCAGGTGGACTATCCCGTCTTTGGCCACATGTAAACAGGGGGCTACGGAAAGGCATATAGAAATTAACATGTGGTTAGAAACCAGGTCACAAACATATCAGATTAGAGCTATGTTAGATTCAGGAGCTACCGGAAATTTTATTCATCGAGGCCTGGTGGAAAGATTAGCCGTAGGTAGGATCACTCGAGAAATTCCTGAAGAGGTTCTAGCGGTGGACGGAAAGCCTCTCACCTCGGGACTACTCATAGAACAAACCGAAACGTTAAGATTAACGTGTAGAGCAGGAGACATGCGCCACATAGACTCGTTGGCTTTAAACATCATCGAGGCACCCCAGTACGAGATAATCTTAGGGATGCCATGGTTCAGCCTTCACAATCCCACCATAGATTGGAGAGGCCGAACCGTTCAATTCTTAGCTGAGGAATGTCAGGAGCATATGGTAGTAGGAGGTGGTTCGGGGGCCACCGTGTTGGCAAACACATGGGTAGTAGCCACAGCAGCCGAAAAGGAGGTTATACTCCCTAAAGAGTATCAGTCTTTTGCGGATGTGTTTAGCAAAGAACAGGCAGAGGAGCTTCCTCCACACCGTCCGTACGACTGTCAAATAGACCTGGTGGATGGAGCTGCTCTTCCTATGTGTAGAGTTTATGCGCTATCGGAACCCGAAACTAAACATCTGCGAGAGTATTTAGATCATTTTTTGGACCTAGGGTTCATTCGCCCCTCCCGGTCACCAGCGGCCTCTCCTTTATTTTTTATAGCGAAGGCAAATGGGGACTTAAGAGCATGTTGTGACTATCGCATGCTAAACAAAAACACCATTCGAAATCGATATCCTCTACCACTCATCCCTGTCCTTTTAGACCAAGTGAGGGAAGCCCGAATTTACACTCGGTTAGATCTGAGGGGGGCGTACCATCTGGTGCGCATCAGAAAAGGGGATGAGTGGAAGACGGCGTTTAAGACCCGCTATGGTCTTTTTGAGTATCTGGTAATGCCGTTCGGGTTGTGTAACGCCCCGGCGGCATTCCAGTACTTCTTGAATGATGTTCTTAAGGAGTTTGTGGACAGAACTGTAGTCGTGTACATAGACGACATTCTGATTTATTCGGAGGTGGTGGAAAGCCATCACGGACATGTGGTACAAGTGTTGCAGGAGTTACGGAAGCATAGTTTATTTTGTAAGATAAGCAAATGTGAGTTTGGAGTGACGGAAGTGGAATTCTTGGGAGTGATACTCCGTCCAGATGGAATGAGAATGTCAGAGCGAAAAATACGAGCAGTACAGGAGTGGCCGGTCCCCAAGAATGTACGAGATGTACAATGCTTCTTGGGGTTTTCAAATTATTACAGGAGGTTTATTCAAGGGTTCTCACAAAGGGCCATCCCAATTACTCGTCTGCTTAGGAAAGGGGTGGCGTTCGCCTGGACCGCCGAAGCAACTCAGGCATTTGAGTATCTAAAGAAGGCCTTTACCTCGGCACCCGTGTTGCGACACCCACAGTTGGATATTCCGTTCATAGTGGAGGCCGATGCCTCAAATGAGGCTATAGGGGCAATCCTATCGCAACGAGACAAGGACACGGGGCAGCTACACCCGGTGGCGTATTTGTCCCAAAAATTGTTACCAGCCGAAAGGAACTATAACATTGCAGAAAAAGAGCTCCTCTCTATAAAAAAGGCGTTCCAGGAATGGAGACCGTATTTATGGGGAGCCAGATTTCCGGTGACGGTGTATTCCGATCATAGGAATCTACAGTATCTAAGAACGGCTAGGCGTCTTACGCCCAGACAAACGAGGTGGATGCTCTTCTTCGAGGAGTACAATTTTGTTATCACTTTCCGACCAGGAGCAGACAACCGGAAGGCTGACTCGCTGTCTAGAATGAAAAACGAGGTGGGTACCGAAAAGGAAATCGAGGAGGCCATCATACCTCGTTCCAAGGTGATATGTGCTCTACGAGCAGACGAATATCTAGACAACATAAGGAACAATCGAAGTCCAGAGGCGTGGAACGGCTGGGCGGAAAAAGACCCGGCTCGCACGATCCAGGGGGGGCTGCCTTTTCAAAACAAAAAATTATTTCTGCCTACACAGGCACTTAAGAAAAGAGCCTTCGAATGGTGTCACGAATCTCCTTTAGCAGGACACCCGGGTATCCAAAAAACCACGTTATTGGTACAAAGATACTTCTGGTGGAACACCCTCGTTCCAGACGTGAAGAAGTGGGTATCGAGATGTGAAGACTGCGCCAGGGGAAAAACAGACACAACCGCGCACCGGGGCAAATTGGTCCCGTTACCTACACCCGCCGCACCGTGGCAAACCATTAGCCTGGATTTCATCACGGGGCTACCTGTGGATCAAGGGCAATCAGCCATATTAGTGGTGATTGACAGTCTCACGAAAATGGGCCACTTTATTCCTTGTAAGACACTACCTACAGCGGGACAAACCGCGCAATTGCTGTTGCAAAACATAGTGAGACTGCATGGAATTCCGTTGGTTATCATATCCGATAGGGGCCCTCAGTTCATTGCACGGTTCTGGAAAGGGTGGTGCAGGACTTTACAGATAGATTCAGCACTGTCCTCCAGTTTCCACCCACAGACGGATGGACAAACCGAAAGGTTGAACCAAACCGTAAAGAAATATCTACGATGTTATGCGGAAAGTGCACAGGAATCATGGGTGTCGCTGTTATGGATGGCTGAATTGGCGTATAATAATGCCTCTCACAGCTCCATCGGGGTATCGCCATTTGTAGCCGATTTTGGGTATCATGCTAGGATTTTGCCGATCAATACGCCAGGAAGGGTTATTAATCATATAACACAAAAGAAATCCTGGGGTCTAAAGGTAAAGGGAAATAGGTGGTATGTAGGGTGAGGAGAGAAAGCCTAATGTACGTAGTGAAACTGGAGGAAGCTCCAATACCAAGGTCATATAATCACCGAGGGTAAAACCCCATCACATGGGATTTTCATCCCAAAGAAAATCTCAAAATCTCCCAGGGCAGACAGCGCCCTTATGTGAGATGTGAGTCCTTTGTGCTATGATTGATATGCACCAAACAATGGAATAAATCCAAAAATGAGCCTAAAGTGAGTGGGGATTGCAGTGCTGGTAGTAGTGAAAAAAGTGGGTGTATTAAAACTAGTGACAGGACGGCCAGAGGACTTCTGTTAGACAATGCCGTCCCGATGTTAGATTAAAAAGAAGTGGGGGCAACACTAATCTGGTCTGATCAATGAAGCAACGTGAAAAAATGTGGTCGACATGTTTCAGCCATAACGCCTGACTAGGCTAGGCTTTCATCAGGACCTAGAAGCTACTGCAGGGAAAAAAACAACGTGACAAAGGATATGGTATGCACCCTCAACTTGATTGTAGAGTGCAAGTCTCTTCAGCGAAACATACAGCACCTAGATAACAGATAAAGAGGAGACAGTGTGGAAATAGAACCAATATGCTCAGTCATGATTAATAGGAAAAATGTATAAATATAGACTTGAAGCAAGGTCCAACTCACCCGATCAAACTGGGTGGTATGAGGACCTCCACCTGGCAACCGCTCAGGAAGGAACACCGCTCTGGAATGGAAATGTAAGGACTGGTGAAGGGGCTTACAAATATTGAGCAAGTGTCAAAGAGGTGGGAAAATCAGCTGAAAACTAGGGAGAACTGCCAGGGGCAGAGTCTGCACACAAAATGAGCTCGGTGAGATCATTGTGACAATTGAAACATGGCTGCATAAGGGCAGATAATCAGAGTGATCACGGATGATGCAGATCCGTACAGAGGCAAACCAAGATTGAGGCGAGGAGATACCATGCTAAAAGATAAGCGCCTTTGAATGAACGCAAACACCGACAGCGAAGGAGCCTACCTGTCCGTCGGGGAACCAGGCTGGAATGAGCCTGCAGCCGGAGGTCCCGTGTGATTGGACGGAGGCGGAAGAAATGAAAAAACTGCCGGTGGAAAGGGCCAATGGCGCGGCAGGTGTAGTACACATGCTGGAGTGGGAGCCAATACAAAACGCTGTCACACGCAACTGGCTGTTGATGGAAATGACAGGGCAGGAAAGACGCTGTCAAAATATCGCTGACTCGATGCACCTGGGGAGTCAGGGAGATGACGCGGTGCGCTTGAGGAATGCGGAAGCCGCCGTCAGATTTAGAATGACGGCTCTCAAGGCACGTGTTGCTCTGGAAGGTGCGAGTCATCTTGGGGAAAACAGGCGGAAGTAAAGAACACCAAAAAATGCTTGTGTGTAATGTCCCAGGGAGGCCACGGACTGTGGGGCAGACGGTTATGGAACAAAAATCACGGCCAAAGGTGTAAATGCCAGTGGATGCGGGGGGAAGGAAGCAATGATATGGTGTGGGCTGGATCACGAGTGTCCCACTCAGAAATATGAAACAAGGTCAAAAGGACAGGCTAAATGCGTTTATATCGATAGCCAAGGGATATCGTCATTGAGACCCCGAACATGTGTTTGTAGTTTATACACCCACCTCTGCTCTCGTTTAAAAAGGAAAGCGGAGCTGTCTGTAAGGTGTGGTGGTATGTGGGGTTTGTCAATGACGGTCCAATGTAAGTCATCAGGGGCATGTTTAACCTCCAAAAAGTGGTTAGTAAGTTTGGTGGAGGTGCGGCCACACCGTATCGTGCTCTTGTGTTCCAGAATACGGGTTTTAATACGGCGGGTGGTCATGCCGATGTATCTCAACTCGCAAGGGCAGGTGATCAAATAGATCAGATGGGAGCTGTTGCAGTTCGTATGGCTCCTCAAAATCCAGGGTCGGCCAGTGCCAATGTCAATCTCCTTGGTCACAGAGGTAAGGCTGCATGCAGCACAAGAACCGCATGGGTAATGGCCCACAACTGGAGGGAGACCCCACAAGGTAGGTTGGGTGCATCTCTGATTAATGCGTGGGCGGGTATGTACCAATTGGTCCCTGATATTGCTGCTGCGTTTAAACGCAAAAAGGGGTTGGGGTAGCCCAACCTCACCTATATTAAGAATCTTCCAATTGGAAAGAATGATTTTCTTGAGTTTATTGGAAAATTGGCAATAGGTGTGGACACACGTGAGTCTGTTTTCGGATGCTTTAGGAGTCTTGGGTTCTAACAGAGCCTCTCGGTTGTTGTTAGCAGCTCGTTTAGAAGCCCTCCGAATGAGATGTTTAGGGTAGTCTCTAGCCTGCAATTGCTTAGAGAGATTGTTGGCGTGTTCCTTGTATTTGTCGCTAGAGGAACAATTTCGTTTTAGGCGCAGGAATTGGCCGAAGGGCAGATTGTCACGCAGAGCTCGTGGGTGAAAGCTATCATACTTTAAAAGAGCGTTCACCGCCATGGGCTTTCTGTATAGCTCAGTGCCCAAACGCCCTTCCGATGGGGTGATGAGAATGTCGAGAAAGGGTAAGTGAGTCTTGGAGTACTCGCAAGTGAATTTCAAAAAGGGGTCACAGTTGTTGAGCCAGTCTTTGAAGGCCAAGAGGGAGGACAGGGATCCCTGCCACAGCACAAACACATCATCTATGTACCTCTTCCAAATCGTGATGTGATCCCTATATGGGTTGGTAGTATTGAGGACATGTTGTTTTTCAAAAACATGAACGTACAGGTTCGCCAGGCTGGGAGCAAAAATGCTCCCCATTGAAGTACCTGATACTTGCAAGAATAGCTGGTCCTCAAATTGGAAGAAGTTCTCTTTCATTGCAAGTCTGGCACATGACATAATGAAAGAGACAGGAGTAATGGAGTCAGGTGGATCTGCAAGCAGGAGAGATTCAATGACAGATAAAGTTTCATCCTGCGGGATACAAGTGTATAGCGACTCCACATCGAATGATACAAGAAAGTCAGTAGTGCAATCAAAGGACAAATCCGTAAGGAGGATGAGAATATCCTTGGTGTCCTTGAGGTAGGTAGGCATCTTCGACACTAAGGGACGAAGGAAATGGTCAGTGAAAGCCGACAGGGGTTCCAGTAAGGACCCCAGCCCTGAGATGATAGGGCGGCCAGGGGGAGGGTGCACCTTCTTGTGTACCTTGGGTAAGATGTAGAAGTACGGTATAGTAGCAGTGGAATTAACCAGGTATTGTGCTTCATTAGAAGTGATCCAGCCGTTGGCACTGGCTTCATTAACTAAGATCCGGATCGTCTGAAGTAGACGTGTGGTGGGATCTTCGGCAAGGGGTTGATAGAAATTGGTGTTGCCCAACTGTCTTAAACATTCAGAACGGTAGGCAGTGGTGTCCATCAAGACAGTGGCGCCACCCTTGTCTGCTGGTTTGATAATTATGGTATCATCAGAAGTGAGGGAGTTTAATGCCAGGCGTTCTGACTTGGTGAGGTTCTGATATTGGCGGTTAGTGGAGCCGCTGAAGGAAGATACTTGAGAGGTCACTGCTTTCTCGAAGGTGAGAACCTGTGGAGGAATTTGGCTTGGCAAAGGATTAAAAGAGGATTTAATACGTAAGCCCGTGTTCAAGTCATGATCGCTCGACGAGCTGAGGGATTCTGCTCTGAAGAAGAAATTCAAACGAATTTTCCTAAAGAATTGGGCAAGTTCCTGGTGGATGGAGAACATGTCTCCTTTGAAGGAAGGAACAAAGCCAAGACCTTTATTAAGAAGAGAGTTCTCGTCAGCTGTGAGGATTCTACTAGATAAATTAATAACTAGGTCGCGCTCGTGCTCGGAGCGACTGGAGTGTTCCTCGAGTTCAATGGTAGATTCCCTTGTTGTTGGTCCTGCCATTGGACTTGGTTCCGTCTCCTTCCCCTGGATCGTCCTCGGCCAAACCCTAAAAAAGGCTGGTTGGAGTACATTTGTGGAGGCGGGGGATAGGGACAAGGTTGTCCAAAAGGAGGGGGTTGTCCAAATGGTGGAAACGGAGGGTAGTTGTAACCAGCATGCGGCCACCATTGGGAAGGGTGCATGTGGTTGGGTGTACCCCTCTGGTTTCTCCTGTTGGTACCGCCTCTCCTTTTATTCCCTCTTTGTGAGGATTCTTCGCCTGAGGCAGTGTCTGATCCACTGGACCAATCATCACTGCCCGATGTGGAGTAGTTAGACCCATACTTGCGGCCCTGTCGGTTGAATTGAGGTGGAGCGTAGTCAGCACTTGTGTATGGGTATACTTTCTCCATTGAAAAACGGGCCAGATCTTTTTTGAATTTAGTAATCTTGGTCATCAGAACAGTATCTTTGAACTCTTTATTATGTTTACTGGACTCTTCTTGTTGTTTCTTAAACAGCGCACCAGTGAGTGTCACTTTTATTTGGGATTCCAAAGCCTGTATCTCAATCAACACAGCGTCAGCAACACGTTTGGCCGTGTTTATGATGAGGATGAGCCAGTCTCTGGTGCATTTCCACGCTATGAGGGACCAATCATTGAGGAAGATTTTATCGTCCAAGAACAATCTAGGAGCGTTTGTCACAATTAGTCCCGTAGGGGCACAGTTGGCTCTCAAGTATTCGGTCATGATGGCCCCATGAATGTAAATACGAGAGTGTGATTTCTTAAGGGTGAGGACCTTAGTCCAATCGACCTCTGCACTGATAGGGGGACTTTGGAAGGTGTCCATGATACTGGGTGTATCAAGGATAGCTTGAGCTATTGTGTCATCGAACGTTAAACCAAGGCGTTCTGCCATGATTGTGAGAATGACTAAGTGAATAGCAGACAAAGTCGAGGGAGTCTCAACCAGGGAGTCAGAAGAAAGAACCCACGGCAGGTTAAGAGAACTGTGTGTGCAAACTGTGCACAACGGGAGAAAAAATCACCCAGCAAAAATTCATATAGTTTTTGCAAAACAGTTAAAGGCACAAAAAATGTGCTCAAAATAGACCCACAGCCAGAAAGCTGTACATGAAACCTAATAAGAAACGGTTGGGCACCAGAGGGTCGGAGGGAGCAAGTTTAGAGACCGCACAGGATTGATTCCCCCATAGAAGTACATATAACACAAAAGAAATCCTGGGGTCTAAAGGTAAAGGGAAATAGGTGGTATGTAGGGTGAGGAGAGAAAGCCTAATGTACGTAGTGAAACTGGAGGAAGCTCCAATACCAAGGTCATATAATCACCGAGGGTAAAACCCCATCACATGGGATTTTCATCCCAAAGAAAATCTCAAAATCTCCCAGGGCAGACAGCGCCCTTATGTGAGATGTGAGTCCTTTGTGCTATGATTGATATGCACCAAACAATGGAATAAATCCCAAAATGAGCCTAAAGTGAGTGGGGATTGCAGTGCTGGTAGTAGTGAAAAAAGTGGGTGTATTAAAACTAGTGACGGGACGGCCAGAGGACTTCTGTTAGACAATGCCGTCCCGATGTTAGATTAAAAAGAAGTGGGGGCAACACTAATCTGGTCTGATCAATGAAGCAACGTGAAAAAATGTGGTCGACATGTTTCAGCCATAACGCCTGACTAGGCTAGGCTTTCATCAGGACCTAGAAGCTACTGCAGGGAAAAAAACAACGTGACAAAGGATATGGTATGCACCCTCAACTTGATTGTAGAGTGCAAGTCTCTTCAGCGAAACATACAGCACCTAGATAACAGATAAAGAGGAGACAGTGTGGAAATAGAACCAATATGCTCAGTCATGATTAATAGGAAAAATGTATAAATATAGACTTGAAGCAAGGTCCAACTCACCCGATCAAACTGGGTGGTATGAGGACCTCCACCTGGCAACCGCTCAGGAAGGAACACCGCTCTGGAATGGAAATGTAAGGACTGGTGAAGGGGCTTACAAATATTGAGCAAGTGTCAAAGAGGTGGGAAAATCAGCTGAAAACTAGGGAGAACTGCCAGGGGCAGAGTCTGCACACAAAAGGAGCTCGGTGAGATCATTGTGACAATTGAAACATGGCTGCATAAGGGCAGATAATCAGAGTGATCACGGATGATGCAGATCCGTACAGAGGCAAACCAAGATTGAGGCGAGGAGATACCATGCTAAAAGATAAGCGCCTTTGAATGAACGCAAACACCGACAGCGAAGGAGCCTACCTGTCCGTCGGGGAACCAGGCTGGAATGAGCCTGCAGCCGGAGGTCCCGTGTGATTGGACGGAGGCGGAAGAAATGAAAAAACTGCCGGTGGAAGGGGCCAATGGCGCGGCAGGTGTAGTACACATGCTGGAGTGGGAGCCAATACAAAACGCTGTCACACGCAACTGGCTGTTGATGGAAATGACAGGGCAGGAAAGACGCTGTCAAAATATCGCTGACTCGATGCACCTGGGGAGTCAGGGAGATGACGCGGTGCGCTTGAGGAATGCGGAAGCCGCCGTCAGATTTAGAATGACGGCTCTCAAGGCACGTGTTGCTCTGGAAGGTGCGAGTCATCTTGGGGAAAACAGGCGGAAGTAAAGAACACCAAAAAATGCTTGTGTGTAATGTCCCAGGGAGGCCACGGACTGTGGGGCAGACGGTTATGGAACAAAAATCACGGCCAAAGGTGTAAATGCCAGTGGATGCGGGGGGAAGGAAGCAATGATATGGTGTGGGCTGGATCACGAGTGTCCCACTCAGAAATATGAAACAAGGTCAAAAGGACAGGCTAAATGCGTTTATATCGATAGCCAAGGGATATCGTCATTGAGACCCCGAACATGTGTTTGTAGTTTATACACCCACCTCTGCTCTCGTTTAAAAAGGAAAGCGGAGCTGTCTGTAAGGTGTGGTGGTATGTGGGGTTTGTCAATGACGGTCCAATGTAAGTCATCAGGGGCATGTTTAACCTCCAAAAAGTGGTTAGTAAGTTTGGTGGAGGTGCGGCCACACCGTATCGTGCTCTTGTGTTCCAGAATACGGGTTTTAATACGGCGGGTGGTCATGCCGATGTATCTCAACTCGCAAGGGCAGGTGATCAAATAGATCAGATGGGAGCTGTTGCAGTTCGTATGGCTCCTCAAAATCCAGGGTCGGCCAGTGCCAATGTCAATCTCCTTGGTCACAGAGGTAAGGCTGCATACAGCACAAGAACCGCATGGGTAATGGCCCACAACTGGAGGGAGACCCCACAAGGTAGGTTGGGTGCATCTCTGATTAATGCGTGGGCGGGTATGTACCAATTGGTCCCTGATATTGCTGCTGCGTTTAAACGCAAAAAGGGGTTGGGGTAGCCCAACCTCACCTATATTAAGAATCTTCCAATTGGAAAGAATGATTTTCTTGAGTTTATTGGAAAATTGGCAATAGGTGTGGACACACGTGAGTCTGTTTTCGGATGCTTTAGGAGTCTTGGGTTCTAACAGAGCCTCTCGGTTGTTGTTAGCAGCTCGTTTAGAAGCCCTCCGAATGAGATGTTTAGGGTAGTCTCTAGCCTGCAATTGCTTAGAGAGATTGTTGGCGTGTTCCTTGTATTTGTCGCTAGAGGAACAATTTCGTTTTAGGCGCAGGAATTGGCCGAAGGGCAGATTGTCACGCAGAGCTCGTGGGTGAAAGCTATCATACTTTAAAAGAGCGTTCACCGCCATGGGCTTTCTGTATAGCTCAGTGCCCAAACGCCCTTCCGATGGGGTGATGAGAATGTCGAGAAAGGGTAAGTGAGTCTTGGAGTACTCGCAAGTGAATTTCAAAAAGGGGTCACAGTTGTTGAGCCAGTCTTTGAAGGCCAAGAGGGAGGACAGGGATCCCTGCCACAGCACAAACACATCATCTATGTACCTCTTCCAAATCGTGATGTGATCCCTATATGGGTTGGTAGTATTGAGGACATGTTGTTTTTCAAAAACATGAACGTACAGGTTCGCCAGGCTGGGAGCAAAAATGCTCCCCATTGAAGTACCTGATACTTGCAAGAATAGCTGGTCCTCAAATTGGAAGAAGTTCTCTTTCATTGCAAGTCTGGCACATGACATAATGAAAGAGACAGGAGTAATGGAGTCAGGTGGATCTGCAAGCAGGAGAGATTCAATGACAGATAAAGTTTCATCCTGCGGGATACAAGTGTATAGCGACTCCACATCGAATGATACAAGAAAGTCAGTAGTGCAATCAAAGGACAAATCCGTAAGGAGGATGAGAATATCCTTGGTGTCCTTGAGGTAGGTAGGCATCTTCGACACTAAGGGACGAAGGAAATGGTCAGTGAAAGCCGACAGGGGTTCCAGTAAGGACCCCAGCCCTGAGATGATAGGGCGGCCAGGGGGAGGGTGCACCTTCTTGTGTACCTTGGGTAAGATGTAGAAGTACGGTATAGTAGCAGTGGAATTAACCAGGTATTGTGCTTCATTAGAAGTGATCCAGCCGTTGGCACTGGCTTCATTAACTAAGATCCGGATCGTCTGAAGTAGACGTGTGGTGGGATCTTCGGCAAGGGGTTGATAGAAATTGGTGTTGCCCAACTGTCTTAAACATTCAGAACGGTAGGCAGTGGTGTCCATCAAGACAGTGGCGCCACCCTTGTCTGCTGGTTTGATAATTATGGTATCATCAGAAGTGAGGGAGTTTAATGCCAGGTTTTCTGACTTGGTGAGGTTCTGATATTGGCGGTTAGTGGAGCCGCTGAAGGAAGATACTTGAGAGGTCACTGCTTTCTCGAAGGTGAGAACCTGTGGAGGAATTTGGCTTGGCAAAGGATTAAAAGAGGATTTAATACGTAAGCCCGTGTTCAAGTCATGATCGCTCGACGAGCTGAGGGATTCTGCTCTGAAGAAGAAATTCAAACGAATTTTCCTAAAGAATTGGGCAAGTTCCTGGTGGATGGAGAACATGTCTCCTTTGAAGGAAGGAACAAAGCCAAGACCTTTATTAAGAAGAGAGTTCTCGTCAGCTGTGAGGATTCTACTAGATAAATTAATAACTAGGTCGCGCTCGTGCTCGGAGCGACTGGAGTGTTCCTCGAGTTCAATGGTAGATTCCCTTGTTGTTGGTCCTGCCATTGGACTTGGTTCCGTCAGGAGAAACAGGAGAAACCAGAGGGGTACACCCAACCACATGCACCCTTCCCAATGGTGGCCGCATGCTGGTTACAACTACCCTCCGTTTCCACCATTTGGACAACCCCCTCCTTTTGGACAACCTTGTCCCTATCCCCCGCCTCCACAAATGTACTCCAACCAGCCTTTTTTAGGGTTTGGCCGAGGACGATCAAGGGGAAGGAGACGGAACCAAGTCCAATGGCAGGACCAACAACAAGGGAATCTACCATTGAACTCGAGGAACACTCCAGTCGCTCCGAGCACGAGCGCGACCTAGTTATTAATTTATCTAGTAGAATCCTCACAGCTGACGAGAACTCTCTTCTTAATAAAGGTCTTGGCTTTGTTCCTTCCTTCAAAGGAGACATGTTCTCCATCCACCAGGAACTTGCCCAATTCTTTAGGAAAATTCGTTTGAATTTCTTCTTCAGAGCAGAATCCCTCAGATCGTCGAGCGATCATGACTTGAACACGGGCTTACGTATTAAATCCTCTTTTAATCCTTTGCCAAGCCAAATTCCTCCACAGGTTCTCACCTTCGAGAAAGCAGTGACCTCTCAAGTATCTTCCTTCAGCGGCTCCACTAACCGCCAATATCAGAACCTCACCAAGTCAGAACGCCTGGCATTAAACTCCCTCACTTCTGATGATACCATAATTATCAAACCAGCAGACAAGGGTGGCGCCACTGTCTTGATGGACACCACTGCCTACCGTTCTGAATGTTTAAGACAGTTGGGCAACACCAATTTCTATCAACCCCTTGCCGAAGATCCCACCACACGTCTACTTCAGACGATCCGGATCTTAGTTAATGAAGCCAGTGCCAACGGCTGGATCACTTCTAATGAAGCACAATACCTGGTTAATTCCACTGCTACTATACCGTACTTCTACATCTTACCCAAGGTACACAAGAAGGTGCACCCTCCCCCTGGCCGCCCTATCATCTCAGGGCTGGGGTCCTTACTGGAACCCCTGTCGGCTTTCACTGACCATTTCCTTCGTCCCTTAGTGTCGAAGATGCCTACCTACCTCAAGGACACCAAGGATATTCTCATCCTCCTTACGGATTTGTCCTTTGATTGCACTACTGACTTTCTTGTATCATTCGATGTGGAGTCGCTATACACTTGTATCCCGCAGGATGAAACTTTATCTGTCATTGAATCTCTCCTGCTTGCAGATCCACCTGACTCCATTACTCCTGTCTCTTTCATTATGTCATGTGCCAGACTTGCAATGAAAGAGAACTTCTTCCAATTTGAGGACCAGCTATTCTTGCAAGTATCAGGTACTTCAATGGGGAGCATTTTTGCTCCCAGCCTGGCGAACCTGTACGTTCATGTTTTTGAAAAACAACATGTCCTCAATACTACCAACCCATATAGGGATCACATCACGATTTGGAAGAGGTACATAGATGATGTGTTTGTGCTGTGGCAGGGATCCCTGTCCTCCCTCTTGGCCTTCAAAGACTGGCTCAACAACTGTGACCCCTTTTTGAAATTCACTTGCGAGTACTCCAAGACTCACTTACCCTTTCTCGACATTCTCATCACCCCATCGGAAGGGCGTTTGGGCACTGAGCTATACAGAAAGCCCATGGCGGTGAACGCTCTTTTAAAGTATGATAGCTTTCACCCACGAGCTCTGCGTGACAATCTGCCCTTCGGCCAATTCCTGCGCCTTAAACGAAATTGTTCCTCTAGCGACAAATACAAGGAACACGCCAACAATCTCTCTCAGCAATTGCAGGCTAGAGACTACCCTAAACATCTCATTCGGAGGGCTTCTAAACGAGCTGCTAACAACAACCGAGAGGCTCTGTTAGAACCCAAGACTCCTAAAGCATCCGAAAACAGACTCACGTGTGTCCACACCTATTGCCAATTTTCCAATAAACTCAAGAAAATCATTCTTTCCAATTGGAAGATTCTTAATATAGGTGAGGTTGGGCTACCCCAACCCCTTTTTGCGTTTAAACGCAGCAGCAATATCAGGGACCAATTGGTACATACCCGCCCACGCATTAATCAGAGATGCACCCAACCTACCTTGTGGGGTCTCCCTCCAGTTGTGGGCCATTACCCATGCGGTTCTTGTGCTGCATGCAGCCTTACCTCTGTGACCAAGGAGATTGACATTGGCACTGGCCGACCCTGGATTTTGAGGAGCCATACGAACTGCAACAGCTCCCATCTGATCTATTTGATCACCTGCCCTTGCGAGTTGAGATACATCGGCATGACCACCCGCCGTATTAAAACCCGTATTCTGGAACACAAGAGCACGATACGGTGTGGCCGCACCTCCACCAAACTTACTAACCACTTTTTGGAGGTTAAACATGCCCCTGATGACTTACATTGGACCGTCATTGACAAACCCCACATACCACCACACCTTACAGACAGCTCCGCTTTCCTTTTTAAACGAGAGCAGAGGTGGGTGTATAAACTACAAACACATGTTCGGGGTCTCAATGACGATATCCCTTGGCTATCGATATAAACGCATTTAGCCTGTCCTTTTGACCTTGTTTCATATTTCTGAGTGGGACACTCGTGATCCAGCCCACACCATATCATTGCTTCCTTCCCCCCGCATCCACTGGCATTTACACCTTTGGCCGTGATTTTTGTTCCATAACCGTCTGCCCCACAGTCCGTGGCCTCCCTGGGACATTACACACAAGCATTTTTTGGTGTTCTTTACTTCCGCCTGTTTTCCCCAAGATGACTCGCACCTTCCAGAGCAACACGTGCCTTGAGAGCCGTCATTCTAAATCTGACGGCGGCTTCCGCATTCCTCAAGCGCACCGCGTCATCTCCCTGACTCCCCAGGTGCATCGAGTCAGCGATATTTTGACAGCGTCTTTCCTGCCCTGTCATTTCCATCAACAGCCAGTTGCGTGTGACAGCGTTTTGTATTGGCTCCCACTCCAGCATGTGTACTACACCTGCCGCGCCATTGGCCCCTTCCACCGGCAGTTTTTTCATTTCTTCCGCCTCCGTCCAATCACACGGGACCTCCGGCTGCAGGCTCATTCCAGCCTGGTTCCCCGACGGACAGGTAGGCTCCTTCGCTGTCGGTGTTTGCGTTCATTCAAAGGCGCTTATCTTTTAGCATGGTATCTCCTCGCCTCAATCTTGGTTTGCCTCTGTACGGATCTGCATCATCCGTGATCACTCTGATTATCTGCCCTTATGCAGCCATGTTTCAATTGTCACAATGATCTCACCGAGCTCATTTTGTGTGCAGACTCTGCCCCTGGCAGTTCTCCCTAGTTTTCAGCTGATTTTCCCACCTCTTTGACACTTGCTCAATATTTGTAAGCCCCTTCACCAGTCCTTACATTTCCATTCCAGAGCGGTGTTCCTTCCTGAGCGGTTGCCAGGTGGAGGTCCTCATACCACCCAGTTTGATCGGGTGAGTTGGACCTTGCTTCAAGTCTATATTTATACATTTTTCCTATTAATCATGACTGAGCATATTGGTTCTATTTCCACACTGTCTCCTCTTTATCTGTTATCTAGGTGCTGTATGTTTCGCTGAAGAGACTTGCACTCTACAATCAAGTTGAGGGTGCATACCATATCCTTTGTCACGTTGTTTTTTTCCCTGCAGTAGCTTCTAGGTCCTGATGAAAGCCTAGCCTAGTCAGGCGTTATGGCTGAAACATGTCGACCTCCTTTTTTCACGTTGCTTCATTGATCAGACCAGATTAGTGTTGCCCCCACTTCTTTTTAATCTAACATCGGGACGGCATTGTCTAACAGAAGTCCTCTGGCCGTCCCGTCACTAGTTTTAATACACCCACTTTTTTCACTACTACCAGCACTGCAATCCCCACTCACTTTAGGCTCATTTTTGGATTTATTCCATTGTTTGGTGCATATCAATCATAGCACAAAGGACTCACATCTCACATAAGGGCGCTGTCTGCCCTGGGAGATTTTGAGATTTTCTTTGGGATGAAAATCCCATGTGATGGGGTTTTACCCTCGGTGATTATATGACCTTGGTATTGGAGCTTCCTCCAGTTTCACTACGTACATTAGGCTTTCTCTCCTCACCCTACATACCACCTATTTCCCTTTACCTTTAGACCCCAGGATTTCTTTTGTGTTATATGTACTTCTATGGGGGAATCAATCCTGTGCGGTCTCTAAACTTGCTCCCTCCGACCCTCTGGTGCCCAACCGTTTCTTATCAGGTTTCATGTACAGCTTTCTGGCTGTGGGTCTATTTTGAGCACATTTTTTGTGCCTTTAACTGTTTTGCAAAAACTATATGAATTTTTGCTGGGTGATTTTTTCTCCCGTTGTGCACAGTTTGCACACACAGTTCTCTTAACCTGCCGTGGGTTCTTTCTTCTGACTCCCTGGTTGAGACTCCCTCGACTTTGTCTGCTATTCACTTAGTCATTCTCACAATCATGGCAGAACGCCTTGGTTTAACGTTCGATGACACAATAGCTCAAGCTATCCTTGATACACCCAGTATCATGGACACCTTCCAAAGTCCCCCTATCAGTGCAGAGGTCGATTGGACTAAGGTCCTCACCCTTAAGAAATCACACTCTCGTATTTACATTCATGGGGCCATCATGACCGAATACTTGAGAGCCAACTGTGCCCCTACGGGACTAATTGTGACAAACGCTCCTAGATTGTTCTTGGACGATAAAATCTTCCTCAATGATTGGTCCCTCATAGCGTGGAAATGCACCAGAGACTGGCTCATCCTCATCATAAACACGGCCAAACGTGTTGCTGACGCTGTGTTGATTGAGATACAGGCTTTGGAATCCCAAATAAAAGTGACACTCACTGGTGCGCTGTTTAAGAAACAACAAGAAGAGTCCAGTAAACATAATAAAGAGTTCAAAGATACTGTTCTGATGACCAAGATTACTAAATTCAAAAAAGATCTGGCCCGTTTTTCAATGGAGAAAGTATACCCATACACAAGTGCTGACTACGCTCCACCTCAATTCAACCGACAGGGCCGCAAGTATGGGTCTAACTACTCCACATCGGGCAGTGATGATTGGTCCAGTGGATCAGACACTGCCTCAGGCGAAGAATCCTCACAAAGAGGGAATAAAAGGAGAGGCGGTACCAACAGGAGAAACCAGAGGGGTACACCCAACCACATGCACCCTTCCCAATGGTGGCCGCATGCTGGTTACAACTACCCTCCGTTTCCACCATTTGGACAACCCCCTCCTTTTGGACAACCTTGTCCCTATCCCCCGCCTCCACAAATGTACTCCAACCAGCCTTTTTTAGGGTTTGGCCGAGGACGATCCAGGGGAAGGAGACGGAACCAAGTCCAATGGCAGGACCAACAACAAGGGAATCTACCATTGAACTCGAGGAACACTCCAGTCGCTCCGAGCACGAGCGCGACCTAGTTATTAATTTATCTAGTAGAATCCTCACAGCTGACGAGAACTCTCTTCTTAATAAAGGTCTTGGCTTTGTTCCTTCCTTCAAAGGAGACATGTTCTCCATCCACCAGGAACTTGCCCAATTCTTTAGGAAAATTCGTTTGAATTTCTACTTCAGAGCAGAATCCCTCAGCTCGTCGAGCGATCATGACTTGAACACGGGCTTACGTATTAAATCCTCTTTTAATCCTTTGCCAAGCCAAATTCCTCCACAGGTTCTCACCTTCGAGAAAGCAGTGACCTCTCAAGTATCTTCCTTCAGCGGCTCCACTAACCGCCAATATCAGAACCTCACCAAGTCAGAACGCCTGGCATTAAACTCCCTCACTTCTGATGATACCATAATTATCAAACCAGCAGACAAGGGTGGCGCCACTGTCTTGATGGACACCACTGCCTACCGTTCTGAATGTTTAAGACAGTTGGGCAACACCAATTTCTATCAACCCCTTGCCGAAGATCCCACCACACGTCTACTTCAGACGATCCGGATCTTAGTTAATGAAGCCAGTGCCAACGGCTGGATCACTTCTAATGAAGCACAATACCTGGTTAATTCCACTGCTACTATACCGTACTTCTACATCTTACCCAAGGTACACAAGAAGGTGCACCCTCCCCCTGGCCGCCCTATCATCTCAGGGCTGGGGTCCTTACTGGAACCCCTGTCGGCTTTCACTGACCATTTCCTTCGTCCCTTAGTGTCGAAGATGCCTACCTACCTCAAGGACACCAAGGATATTCTCATCCTCCTTACGGATTTGTCCTTTGATTGCACTACTGACTTTCTTGTATCATTCGATGTGGAGTCGCTATACACTTGTATCCCGCAGGATGAAACTTTATCTGTCATTGAATCTCTCCTGCTTGCAGATCCACCTGACTCCATTACTCCTGTCTCTTTCATTATGTCATGTGCCAGACTTGCAATGAAAGGAAACTTCTTCCAATTTGAGGACCAGCTATTCTTGCAAGTATCAGGTACTTCAATGGGGAGCATTTTTGCTCCCAGCCTGGCGAACCTGTACGTTCATGTTTTTGAAAAACAACATGTCCTCAATACTACCAACCCATATAGGGATCACATCACGATTTGGAAGAGGTACATAGATGATGTGTTTGTGCTGTGGCAGGGATCCCTGTCCTCCCTCTTGGCCTTCAAAGACTGGCTCAACAACTGTGACCCCTTTTTGAAATTCACTTGCGAGTACTCCAAGACTCACTTACCCTTTCTCGACATTCTCATCACCCCATCGGAAGGGCGTTTGGGCACTGAGCTATACAGAAAGCCCATGGCGGTGAACGCTCTTTTAAAGTATGATAGCTTTCACCCACGAGCTCTGCGTGACAATCTGCCCTTCGGCCAATTCCTGCGCCTAAAACGAAATTGTTCCTCTAGCGACAAATACAAGGAACACGCCAACAATCTCTCTAAGCAATTGCAGGCTAGAGACTACCCTAAACATCTCATTCGGAGGGCTTCTAAACGAGCTGCTAACAACAACCGAGAGGCTCTGTTAGAACCCAAGACTCCTAAAGCATCCGAAAACAGACTCACGTGTGTCCACACCTATTGCCAATTTTCCAATAAACTCAAGAAAATCATTCTTTCCAATTGGAAGATTCTTAATATAGGTGAGGTTGGGCTACCCCAACCCCTTTTTGCGTTTAAACGCAGCAGCAATATCAGGGACCAATTGGTACATACCCGCCCACGCATTAATCAGAGATGCACCCAACCTACCTTGTGGGGTCTCCCTCCAGTTGTGGGCCATTACCCATGCGGTTCTTGTGCTGCATGCAGCCTTACCTCTGTGACCAAGGAGATTGACATTGGCACTGGCCGACCCTGGATTTTGAGGAGCCATACGAACTGCAACAGCTCCCATCTGATCTATTTGATCACCTGCCCTTGCGAGTTGAGATACATCGGCATGACCACCCGCCGTATTAAAACCCGTATTCTGGAACACAAGAGCACGATACGGTGTGGCCGCACCTCCACCAAACTTACTAACCACTTTTTGGAGGTTAAACATGCCCCTGATGACTTACATTGGACCGTCATTGACAAACCCCACATACCACCACACCTTACAGACAGCTCCGCTTTCCTTTTTAAACGAGAGCAGAGGTGGGTGTATAAACTACAAACACATGTTCGGGGTCTCAATGACGATATCCCTTGGCTATCGATATAAACGCATTTAGCCTGTCCTTTTGACCTTGTTTCATATTTCTGAGTGGGACACTCGTGATCCAGCCCACACCATATCATTGCTTCCTTCCCCCCGCATCCACTGGCATTTACACCTTTGGCCGTGATTTTTGTTCCATAACCGTCTGCCCCACAGTCCGTGGCCTCCCTGGGACATTACACACAAGCATTTTTTGGTGTTCTTTACTTCCGCCTGTTTTCCCCAAGATGACTCGCACCTTCCAGAGCAACACGTGCCTTGAGAGCCGTCATTCTAAATCTGACGGCGGCTTCCGCATTCCTCAAGCGCACCGCGTCATCTCCCTGACTCCCCAGGTGCATCGAGTCAGCGATATTTTGACAGCGTCTTTCCTGCCCTGTCATTTCCATCAACAGCCAGTTGCGTGTGACAGCGTTTTGTATTGGCTCCCACTCCAGCATGTGTACTACACCTGCCGCGCCATTGGCCCCTTCCACCGGCAGTTTTTTCATTTCTTCCGCCTCCGTCCAATCACACGGGACCTCCGGCTGCAGGCTCATTCCAGCCTGGTTCCCCGATGGACAGGTAGGCTCCTTCGCTGTCGGTGTTTGCGTTCATTCAAAGGCGCTTATCTTTTAGCATGGTATCTCCTCGCCTCAATCTTGGTTTGCCTCTGTACGGATCTGCATCATCCGTGATCACTCTGATTATCTGCCCTTATGCAGCCATGTTTCAATTGTCACAATGATCTCACCGAGCTCATTTTGTGTGCAGACTCTGCCCCTGGCAGTTCTCCCTAGTTTTCAGCTGATTTTCCCACCTCTTTGACACTTGCTCAATATTTGTAAGCCCCTTCACCAGTCCTTACATTTCCATTCCAGAGCGGTGTTCCTTCCTGAGCGGTTGCCAGGTGGAGGTCCTCATACCACCCAGTTTGATCGGGTGAGTTGGACCTTGCTTCAAGTCTATATTTATACATTTTTCCTATTAATCATGACTGAGCATATTGGTTCTATTTCCACACTGTCTCCTCTTTATCTGTTATCTAGGTGCTGTATGTTTCGCTGAAGAGACTTGCACTCTACAATCAAGTTGAGGGTGCATACCATATCCTTTGTCACGTTGTTTTTTTCCCTGCAGTAGCTTCTAGGTCCTGATGAAAGCCTAGCCTAGTCAGGCGTTATGGCTGAAACATGTCGACCACATTTTTTCACGTTGCTTCATTGATCAGACCAGATTAGTGTTGCCCCCACTTCTTTTTAATCTAACATCGGGACGGCATTGTCTAACAGAAGTCCTCTGGCCGTCCCGTCACTAGTTTTAATACACCCACTTTTTTCACTACTACCAGCACTGCAATCCCCACTCACTTTAGGCTCATTTTTGGATTTATTCCATTGTTTGGTGCATATCAATCATAGCACAAAGGACTCACATCTCACATAAGGGCGCTGTCTGCCCTGGGAGATTTTGAGATTTTCTTTGGGATGAAAATCCCATGTGATGGGGTTTTACCCTCGGTGATTATATGACCTTGGTATTGGAGCTTCCTCCAGTTTCACTACGTACATTAGGCTTTCTCTCCTCACCCTACATACCACCTATTTCCCTTTACCTTTAGACCCCAGGATTTCTTTTGTGTTATATGTACTTCTATGGGGGAATCAATCCTGTGCGGTCTCTAAACTTGCTCCCTCCGACCCTCTGGTGCCCAACCGTTTCTTATTAGGGTTATTAATCAGCCATCGCTCAAAGCCCACATGAACGCAGTACGCCAAGGATACACCCGAGTACAGAAACTATTAGTGAAGTCCAAGATTCACTACAAGAAATGGGCGGATAAACATAGGGTGGAGGGCCCTCAATATCACAAAGGGGACCGAGTGTGGTTGTCCACAAAGAATATCCGGTTTAAGCTTCGGAGCGTGTTCCACCCCCGTTACATTGGCCCGTATCGGGTGCTTAAACAAATCAATCCGGTGGCGTATAAATTGCGTCTTCCAGGCTCCCTAAGGATACACCCGGTGTTCCACTGTAGCCTTCTGAAACCAGCAAAAGGGGGGGTAAAGAGGCCTACCCCGGCGGTGTCCACCGAAGATGGACAGGAGTATGAGGTACGCAACATCGTGGATTCCAAGTACCGGGGAAGTAAATTGTGGTATTTGATATCCTGGAAGGGGTACACCGCTGAGGAGGATTCCTGGGTGCCCAGCGCCAATGTACATGCGCCCGCCCGGATCAGGGCTTTCCACGAGAGGTATCCGGAGAAACCCGGTTCTAGGAGGCGCCTGGCGGGGGACCTACAGTCATGATTTCGGCCCCCATGCGCCTGCAAAACTACACCTCCCAGAAAACCCAGCGAAAGGAGGGGGAGGAGCCAAGGGGTTAAAGATCGCCTCTGATACGCGCAACGTTGTGCGTAATTGACGTTAGGAGAGTAACTGACGAGCGGATGCTCGCAGCCCGGTGTTTCCCGTGGGTGGTGTTCCACGCCGCGGATTTCTGGAGTCAAGGAGTTGGTGTTGTCGGCCGAGGACTCGGCATCTCAGCGGCAGTTGAGGATTGTTGCTGGCGAGACCGGGTGGCTGCTGACTGAAGCAGGGCCGGCGGCTTTGGTCGCTTCATTTTCCGAGGAGAGAGAAAGGACGCCTCCAGCGGTGCGAGGTTTACGGACTAGAGCGGACAGATAAACCAACCGCAAGTATTCCTGAAGCTTGGTTGGCACCCGGGGGAAATGGGAGCGTGGGTTCTGACCTTAGTTTCCTGCCAACAATTCTAGCACGTATCTCAGCGAGTGTTATATTCCGATTGGGATTGAGTTATGAGATAACCAAAGTCCGAAGTTCATTTCGAAATTCATTTTAAGTTGCATCGTTTGTTTCTAGGAGCAGCTTGACATTTTAGGCGGATTGGCATTTAGACAGCGGCTGTTCTTGGAAGCGGAAGTAAGTTTTCCGAAAAGCCGTTTCGACAGGCAAAACTTTGTGTTCTTGTTCTGGGTACCTTCTGAGAGTAAGAGGGTACTCGGCCAGAGATCTATTTCACGACATACAAATATATCCAATTTATCAGGGCGGCTCAAGCCTTACCAAGGAAAAAGGCAAATCAAACATCATGTACTTTGATGGTGTGAATGGATTTAAAGTGGTGCACGACAGTAATAAGGGTTGTGGTGTGTATGTGAGCGCCCAGATAGTATTCAGTTGTTCAGAGAAGTGAATGCAACATAGTGAGACCTACTGAGAGTAGAAGTCTATTTACTGCATTGTATTTTTTGTTGTCTATTAATTTTCTTTACAGGTTCTACTCCCCGCTGTTCCCATCCTTCCCTTCCCTCGCTTGACTGCTCCAGTCTTCCGTGCCTTTCGTGCAGGAAGTTGGTGACGTCGAGAGATGGACCCCATATAGCGTCGCCCGAATCCTGAGGAGTATCGGACCTGGGCCTGATTCCTAACAGAATTACGCACCCACGTATTGAGACTCCTCCCGGTTCGGGAGGTGGGTAGTTGACGCAGTATGGAGGAGGTTTTAGTCGCGCTGGCCGCGGTACAGCGGGAGTTGGCGGCCTCTAGGGTCGAAACCGCAGATTTAAGAGACAAGGTTGATAGGCTGACAAGGAACCCTTTTGACGTGGGAACAGGGACGTCACCCATTCAGGATAATGTAGCCCCACCCATTCCATTAGCTAATCCTGAGAGATACACTGGAGACCCCCACAAGATACAGGTGTTCCTCACGCAGGTCTTGATGCATTTCTCCTGTAGGCCCTCTTCCTTCCCTACAAACCACTCTAGGGTGGCGTTGGCGATCTCCTACTTGGCCGGTGATGCAGCAAATTGGGCGGTGCCGTTAGTACGGCACAACGATCCGGTTTTATCTGACTGGGACGATTTCCGTATAGCCTTGGAGGGGGTGTTTGACAGGAGAGCCACCACGTTCAGTGCAGATAGGGAACTCCTAGAACTTAAGCAAGGAAGAATGGAGTTAGTGACGTATCTCACTACCTTTAACAGGTTGGTAGCGGAAACGGCATGGCCGGAAGAGAAGCGAATGTCTCTGTTTTATCAGGGATTATGCAACAACTTGAAGGATGTTATTGTTCGCATAGACCCTCAGCCCCGTACCTGCGAAGATCTCATCAGTTTGGCCTTACGCTTGGACGGTCGGATTTCAGACCGTGGGGGTGAGAGGTTCCGGGGAGAGAAGGTAAAGAAGGAAGCCCTAGGGGGCGAGTCGGCGTCTGAACCCATGGAAGTGGGGGCAGTCCGTGCCCCATTATCAAGAAATGAAAGAGAGAGCAGACGAACACAAGGTTTGTGTATGTACTGCGGTAAGAAGGGGCACTATGTTCGTGAGTGTCCAGCTCGTCCCAAGAGACCAGGGGGAAATTACCGAAATCAAAAGTCGATAGCCTCAGTGTCGGGAGTGGATAGCTCCGACACAAGGGGGGAAGCCTCTGAGAAAGTTGCGGTTCCCAGGTGGACTATCCCGTCTTTGGCCACATGTAAACAGGGGGCTACGGAAAGGCATATAGAAATTAACATGTGGTTAGAAACCAGGTCACAAACATATCAGATTAGAGCTATGTTAGATTCAGGAGCTACCGGAAATTTTATTCATCGAGGCCTGGTGGAAAGATTAGCCGTAGGTAGGATCGCTCGAGAAATTCCTGAAGAGGTTCTAGCGGTGGACGGAAAGCCTCTCACCTCGGGACTACTCATAGAACAAACCGAAACGTTAAGATTAACGTGTAGAGCAGGAGACATGCGCCACATAGACTCGTTGGCTTTAAACATCATCGAGGCACCCCAGTACGAGATAAGCTTAGGGATGCCATGGTTCAGCCTTCACAATCCCACCATAGATTGGAGAGGCCGAACCGTTCAATTCTTAGCTGAGGAATGTCAGGAGCATATGGTAGTAGGAGGTGGTTCGGGGGCCACCGTGTTGGCAAACACATGGGTAGTAGCCACAGCAGCCGAAAAGGAGGTTATACTCCCTAAAGAGTATCAGTCTTTTGCGGATGTGTTTAGCAAAGAACAGGCAGAGGAGCTTCCTCCACACCGTCCGTACGACTGTCAAATAGACCTGGTGGATGGAGCTGCTCTTCCTATGTGTAGAGTTTATGCGCTATCGGAACCCGAAACTAAACATCTGCGAGAGTATTTAGATCATTTTTTGGACCTAGGGTTCATTCGCCCCTCCCGGTCACCAGCGGCCTCTCCTTTATTTTTTATAGCGAAGGCAAATGGGGACTTAAGAGCATGTTGTGACTATCGCATGCTAAACAAAAACACCATTCGAAATCGATATCCTCTACCACTCATCCCTGTCCTTTTAGACCAAGTGAGGGAAGCCCGAATTTACACTCGGTTAGATCTGAGGGGGGCGTACCATCTGGTGCGCATCAGAAAAGGGGATGAGTGGAAGACGGCGTTTAAGACCCGCTATGGTCTTTTTGAGTATCTGGTAATGCCGTTCGGGTTGTGTAACGCCCCGGCGGCATTCCAGTACTTCTTGAATGATGTTCTTAAGGAGTTTGTGGACAGAACTGTAGTCGTGTACATAGACGACATTCTGATTTATTCGGAGGTGGTGGAAAGCCATCACGGACATGTGGTACAAGTGTTGCAGGAGTTACGGAAGCATAGTTTATTTTGTAAGATAAGCAAATGTGAGTTTGGAGTGACGGAAGTGGAATTCTTGGGAGTGATACTCCGTCCAGATGGAATGAGAATGTCAGAGCGAAAAATACGAGCAGTACAGGAGTGGCCGGTCCCCAAGAATGTACGAGATGTACAATGCTTCTTGGGGTTTTCAAATTATTACAGGAGGTTTATTCAAGGGTTCTCACAAAGGGCCATCCCAATTACTCGTCTGCTTAGGAAAGGGGTGGCGTTCGCCTGGACCGCCGAAGCAACTCAGGCATTTGAGTATCTAAAGAAGGCCTTTACCTCGGCACCCGTGTTGCGACACCCACAGTTGGATATTCCGTTCATAGTAGAGGCCGATGCCTCAAATGAGGCTATAGGGGCAATCCTATCGCAACGAGACAAGGACACGGGGCAGCTACACCCGGTGGCGTATTTGTCCCAAAAATTGTTACCAGCCGAAAGGAACTATAACATTGCAGAAAAAGAGCTCCTCTCTATAAAAAAGGCGTTCCAGGAATGGAGACTGTATTTATGGGGAGCCAGATTTCCGGTGACGGTGTATTCCGATCATAGGAATCTACAGTATCTAAGAACGGCTAGGCGTCTTACGCCCAGACAAACGAGGTGGATGCTCTTCTTCGAGGAGTACAATTTTGTTATCACTTTCCGACCAGGAGCAGACAACCGGAAGGCTGACTCGCTGTCTAGAATGAAAAACGAGGTGGGTACCGAAAAGGAAATCGAGGAGGCCATCATACCTCGTTCCAAGGTGATATGTGCTCTACGAGCAGACGAATATCTAGACAACATAAGGAACAATCGAAGTCCAGAGGCGTGGAACGGCTGGGCGGAAAAAGACCCGGCTCGCACGATCCAGGGGGGGCTGCCTTTTCAAAACAAAAAATTATTTCTGCCTACACAGGCACTTAAGAAAAGAGCCTTCGAATGGTGTCACGAATCTCCTTTAGCAGGACACCCGGGTATCCAAAAAACCACGTTATTGGTACAAAGATACTTCTGGTGGAACACCCTCGTTCCAGACGTGAAGAAGTGGGTATCGAGATGTGAAGACTGCGCCAGGGGAAAAACAGACACAACCGCGCACCGGGGCAAATTGGTCCCGTTACCTACACCCGCCGCACCGTGGCAAACCATTAGCCTGGATTTCATCACGGGGCTACCTGTGGATCAAGGGCAATCAGCCATATTGGTGGTGATTGACAGTCTCACGAAAATGGGCCACTTTATTCCTTGTAAGACACTACCTACAGCGGGACAAACCGCGCAATTGCTGTTGCAAAACAGAGTGAGACTGCATGGAATTCCGTTGGTTATCATATCCGATAGGGGCCCTCAGTTCATTGCACGGTTCTGGAAAGGGTGGTGCAGGACTTTACAGATAGATTCAGCACTGTCCTCCAGTTTCCACCCACAGACGGATGGACAAACCGAAAGGTTGAACCAAACCGTAAAGAAATATCTACGATGTTATGCGGAAAGTGCACAGGAATCATGGGTGTCGCTGTTATGGATGGCTGAATTGGCGTATAATAATGCCTCTCACAGCTCCATCGGGGTATCGCCATTTGTAGCCAATTTTGGGTATCATGCTAGGATTTTGCCGATCAATACGCCAGGAAGGGTTATTAATCAGCCATCGCTCAAAGCCCACATGAACGCAGTACGCCAAGGACACACCCGAGTACAGAAACTATTAGTGAAGTCCAAGATTCACTACAAGAAATGGGCGGATAAACATAGGGTGGAGGGCCCTCAATATCACAAAGGGGACCGAGTGTGGTTGTCCACAAAGAATATCCGGTTTAAGCTTCGGAGCGTGTTCCACCCCCGTTACATTGGTCCGTATCGGGTGCTTAAACAAATCAATCCGGTGGCGTATAAATTGCGTCTTCCAGGCTCCCTAAGGATACACCCGGTGTTCCACTGTAGCCTTCTGAAACCAGCAAAAGGGGGGGTAAAGAGGCCTACCCCGGCGGTGTCCACCGAAGATGGACAGGAGTATGAGGTACGCAACATCGTGGATTCCAAGTACCGGGGAAGTAAATTGTGGTATTTGATATCCTGGAAGGGGTACACCGCTGAGGAGGATTCCTGGGTGCCCAGCGCCAATGTACATGCGCCCGCCCGGATCAGGGCTTTCCACGAGAGGTATCCGGAGAAACCCGGTTCTAGGAGGCGCCTGGCGGGGGACCTACAGTCATGATTTCGGCCCCCATGCGCCTGCAAAACTACACCTCCCAGAAAACCCAGCGAAAGGAGGGGGAGGAGCCAAGGGGTTAAAGATCGCCTCTGATACGCGCAACGTTGTGCGTAATTGACGTTAGGAGAGTAACTGACGAGCGGATGCTCGCAGCCCGGTGTTTCCCGTGGGTGGTGTTCCACGCCGCGGATTTCTGGAGTCAAGGAGTTGGTGTTGTCGGCCGAGGACTCGGCATCTCAGCGGCAGTTGAGGATTGTTGCTGGCGAGACCGGGTGGCTGCTGACTGAAGCAGGGCCGGCGGCTTTGGTCGCTTCATTTTCCGAGGAGAGAGAAAGGACGCCTCCAGCGGTGCGAGGTTTACGGACTAGAGCGGACAGATAAACCAACCGCAAGTATTCCTGAAGCTTGGTTGGCACCCGGGGGAAATGGGAGCGTGGGTTCTGACCTTAGTTTCCTGCCAACAATTCTAGCACGTATCTCAGCGAGTGTTATATTCCGATTGGGATTGAGTTATGAGATAACCAAAGTCCGAAGTTCATTTCGAAATTCATTTTAAGTTGCATCGTTTGTTTCTAGGAGCAGCTTGACATTTTAGGCGGATTGGCATTTAGACAGCGGCTGTTCTTGGAAGCGGAAGTAAGTTTTCCGAAAAGCCGTTTCGACAGGCAAAACTTTGTGTTCTTGTTCTGGGTACCTTCTGAGAGTAAGAGGGTACTCGGCCAGAGATCTATTTCACGACATACAAATATATCCAATTTATCAGGGCGGCTCAAGCCTTACCAAGGAAAAAGGCAAATCAAACATCATGTACTTTGATGGTGTGAATGGATTTAAAGTGGTGCACGACAGTAATAAGGGTTGTGGTGTGTATGTGAGCGCCCAGATAGTATTCAGTTGTTCAGAGAAGTGAATGCAACATAGTGAGACCTACTGAGAGTAGAAGTCTATTTACTGCATTGTATTTTTTGTTGTCTATTAATTTTCTTTACAGGTTCTACTCCCCGCTGTTCCCATCCTTCCCTTCCCTCGCTTGACTGCTCCAGTCTTCCGTGCCTTTCGTGCAGGAAGTTGGTGACGTCGAGAGATGGACCCCATATAGCGTCGCCCGAATCCTGAGGAGTATCGGACCTGGGCCTGATTCCTAACAGAATTACGCACCCACGTATTGAGACTCCTCCCGGTTCGGGAGGTGGGTAGTTGACGCAGTATGGAGGAGGTTTTAGTCGCGCTGGCCGCGGTACAGCGGGAGTTGGCGGCCTCTAGGGTCGAAACCGCAGATTTAAGAGACAAGGTTGATAGGCTGACAAGGAACCCTTTTGACGTGGGAACAGGGACGTCACCCATTCAGGATAATGTAGCCCCACCCATTCCATTAGCTAATCCTGAGAGATACACTGGAGACCCCCACAAGATACAGGTGTTCCTCACGCAGGTCTTGATGCATTTCTCCTGTAGGCCCTCTTCCTTCCCTACAAACCACTCTAGGGTGGCGTTGGCGATCTCCTACTTGGCCGGTGATGCAGCAAATTGGGCGGTGCCGTTAGTACGGCACAACGATCCGGTTTTATCTGACTGGGACGATTTCCGTATAGCCTTGGAGGGGGTGTTTGACAGGAGAGCCACCACGTTCAGTGCAGATAGGGAACTCCTAGAACTTAAGCAAGGAAGAATGGAGTTAGTGACGTATCTCACTACCTTTAACAGGTTGGTAGCGGAAACGGCATGGCCGGAAGAGAAGCGAATGTCTCTGTTTTATCAGGGATTATGCAACAACTTGAAGGATGTTATTGTTCGCATAGACCCTCAGCCCCGTACCTGCGAAGATCTCATCAGTTTGGCCTTACGCTTGGACGGTCGGATTTCAGACCGTGGGGGTGAGAGGTTCCGGGGAGAGAAGGTAAAGAAGGAAGCCCTAGGGGGCGAGTCGGCGTCTGAACCCATGGAAGTGGGGGCAGTCCGTGCCCCATTATCAAGAAATGAAAGAGAGAGCAGACGAACACAAGGTTTGTGTATGTACTGCGGTAAGAATGGGCACTATGTTCGTGAGTGTCCAGCTCGTCCCAAGAGACCAGGGGGAAATTACCGAAATCAAAAGTCGATAGCCTCAGTGTCGGGAGTGGATAGCTCCGACACAAGGGGGGAAGCCTCTGAGAAAGTTGCGGTTCCCAGGTGGACTATCCCGTCTTTGGCCACATGTAAACAGGGGGCTACGGAAAGGCATATAGAAATTAACATGTGGTTAGAAACCAGGTCACAAACATATCAGATTAGAGCTATGTTAGATTCAGGAGCTACCGGAAATTTTATTCATCGAGGCCTGGTGGAAAGATTAGCCGTAGGTAGGATCGCTCGAGAAATTCCTGAAGAGGTTCTAGCGGTGGACGGAAAGCCTCTCACCTCGGGACTACTCATAGAACAAACCGAAACGTTAAGATTAACGTGTAGAGCAGGAGACATGCGCCACATAGACTCGTTGGCTTTAAACATCATCGAGGCACCCCAGTACGAGATAAGCTTAGGGATGCCATGGTTCAGCCTTCACAATCCCACCATAGATTGGAGAGGCCGAACCGTTCAATTCTTAGCTGAGGAATGTCAGGAGCATATGGTAGTAGGAGGTGGTTCGGGGGCCACCGTGTTGGCAAACACATGGGTAGTAGCCACAGCAGCCGAAAAGGAGGTTATACTCCCTAAAGAGTATCAGTCTTTTGCGGATGTGTTTAGCAAAGAACAGGCAGAGGAGCTTCCTCCACACCGTCCGTACGACTGTCAAATAGACCTGGTGGATGGAGCTGCTCTTCCTATGTGTAGAGTTTATGCGCTATCGGAACCCGAAACTAAACATCTGCGAGAGTATTTAGATCATTTTTTGGACCTAGGGTTCATTCGCCCCTCCCGGTCACCAGCGGCCTCTCCTTTATTTTTTATAGCGAAGGCAAATGGGGACTTAAGAGCATGTTGTGACTATCGCATGCTAAACAAAAACACCATTCGAAATCGATATCCTCTACCACTCATCCCTGTCCTTTTAGACCAAGTGAGGGAAGCCCGAATTTACACTCGGTTAGATCTGAGGGGGGCGTACCATCTGGTGCGCATCAGAAAAGGGGATGAGTGGAAGACGGCGTTTAAGACCCGCTATGGTCTTTTTGAGTATCTGGTAATGCCGTTCGGGTTGTGTAACGCCCCGGCGGCATTCCAGTACTTCTTGAATGATGTTCTTAAGGAGTTTGTGGACAGAACTGTAGTCGTGTACATAGACGACATTCTGATTTATTCGGAGGTGGTGGAAAGCCATCACGGACATGTGGTACAAGTGTTGCAGGAGTTACGGAAGCATAGTTTATTTTGTAAGATAAGCAAATGTGAGTTTGGAGTGACGGAAGTGGAATTCTTGGGAGTGATACTCCGTCCAGATGGAATGAGAATGTCAGAGCGAAAAATACGAGCAGTACAGGAGTGGCCGGTCCCCAAGAATGTACGAGATGTACAATGCTTCTTGGGGTTTTCAAATTATTACAGGAGGTTTATTCAAGGGTTCTCACAAAGGGCCATCCCAATTACTCGTCTGCTTAGGAAAGGGGTGGCGTTCGCCTGGACCGCCGAAGCAACTCAGGCATTTGAGTATCTAAAGAAGGCCTTTACCTCGGCACCCGTGTTGCGACACCCACAGTTGGATATTCCGTTCATAGTAGAGGCCGATGCCTCAAATGAGGCTATAGGGGCAATCCTATCGCAACGAGACAAGGACACGGGGCAGCTACACCCGGTGGCGTATTTGTCCCAAAAATTGTTACCAGCCGAAAGGAACTATAACATTGCAGAAAAAGAGCTCCTCTCTATAAAAAAGGCGTTCCAGGAATGGAGACTGTATTTATGGGGAGCCAGATTTCCGGTGACGGTGTATTCCGATCATAGGAATCTACAGTATCTAAGAACGGCTAGGCGTCTTACGCCCAGACAAACGAGGTGGATGCTCTTCTTCGAGGAGTACAATTTTGTTATCACTTTCCGACCAGGAGCAGACAACCGGAAGGCTGACTCGCTGTCTAGAATGAAAAACGAGGTGGGTACCGAAAAGGAAATCGAGGAGGCCATCATACCTCGTTCCAAGGTGATATGTGCTCTACGAGCAGACGAATATCTAGACAACATAAGGAACAATCGAAGTCCAGAGGCGTGGAACGGCTGGGCGGAAAAAGACCCGGCTCGCACGATCCAGGGGGGGCTGCCTTTTCAAAACAAAAAATTATTTCTGCCTACACAGGCACTTAAGAAAAGAGCCTTCGAATGGTGTCACGAATCTCCTTTAGCAGGACACCCGGGTATCCAAAAAACCACGTTATTGGTACAAAGATACTTCTGGTGGAACACCCTCGTTCCAGACGTGAAGAAGTGGGTATCGAGATGTGAAGACTGCGCCAGGGGAAAAACAGACACAACCGCGCACCGGGGCAAATTGGTCCCGTTACCTACACCCGCCGCACCGTGGCAAACCATTAGCCTGGATTTCATCACGGGGCTACCTGTGGATCAAGGGCAATCAGCCATATTGGTGGTGATTGACAGTCTCACGAAAATGGGCCACTTTATTCCTTGTAAGACACTACCTACAGCGGGACAAACCGCGCAATTGCTGTTGCAAAACAGAGTGAGACTGCATGGAATTCCGTTGGTTATCATATCCGATAGGGGCCCTCAGTTCATTGCACGGTTCTGGAAAGGGTGGTGCAGGACTTTACAGATAGATTCAGCACTGTCCTCCAGTTTCCACCCACAGACGGATGGACAAACCGAAAGGTTGAACCAAACCGTAAAGAAATATCTACGATGTTATGCGGAAAGTGCACAGGAATCATGGGTGTCGCTGTTATGGATGGCTGAATTGGCGTATAATAATGCCTCTCACAGCTCCATCGGGGTATCGCCATTTGTAGCCAATTTTGGGTATCATGCTAGGATTTTGCCGATCAATACGCCAGGAAGGGTTATTAATCAGCCATCGCTCAAAGCCCACATGAACGCAGTACGCCAAGGACACACCCGAGTACAGAAACTATTAGTGAAGTCCAAGATTCACTACAAGAAATGGGCGGATAAACATAGGGTGGAGGGCCCTCAATATCACAAAGGGGACCGAGTGTGGTTGTCCACAAAGAATATCCGGTTTAAGCTTCGGAGCGTGTTCCACCCCCGTTACATTGGTCCGTATCGGGTGCTTAAACAAATCAATCCGGTGGCGTATAAATTGCGTCTTCCAGGCTCCCTAAGGATACACCCGGTGTTCCACTGTAGCCTTCTGAAACCAGCAAAAGGGGGGGTAAAGAGGCCTACCCCGGCGGTGTCCACCGAAGATGGACAGGAGTATGAGGTACGCAACATCGTGGATTCCAAGTACCGGGGAAGTAAATTGTGGTATTTGATATCCTGGAAGGGGTACACCGCTGAGGAGGATTCCTGGGTGCCCAGCGCCAATGTACATGCGCCCGCCCGGATCAGGGCTTTCCACGAGAGGTATCCGGAGAAACCCGGTTCTAGGAGGCGCCTGGCGGGGGACCTACTGTCATGATTTCGGCCCCCATGCGCCTGCAAAACTACACCTCCCAGAAAACCCAGCGAAAGGAGGGGGAGGAGCCAAGGGGTTAAAGATCGCCTCTGATACGCGCAACGTTGTGCGTAATTGACGTTAGGAGAGTAACTGACGAGCGGATGCTCGCAGCCCGGTGTTTCCCGTGGGTGGTGTTCCACGCCGCGGATTTCTGGAGTCAAGGAGTTGGTGTTGTCGGCCGAGGACTCGGCATCTCAGCGGCAGTTGAGGATTGTTGCTGGCGAGACCGGGTGGCTGCTGACTGAAGCAGGGCCGGCGGCTTTGGTCGCTTCATTTTCCGAGGAGAGAGAAAGGACGCCTCCAGCGGTGCGAGGTTTACGGACTAGAGCGGACAGATAAACCAACCGCAAGTATTCCTGAAGCTTGGTTGGCACCCGGGGGAAATGGGAGCGTGGGTTCTGACCTTAGTTTCCTGCCAACAATTCTAGCACGTATCTCAGCGAGTGTTATATTCCGATTGGGATTGAGTTATGAGATAACCAAAGTCCGAAGTTCATTTCGAAATTCATTTTAAGTTGCATCGTTTGTTTCTAGGAGCAGCTTGACATTTTAGGCGGATTGGCATTTAGACAGCGGCTGTTCTTGGAAGCGGAAGTAAGTTTTCCGAAAAGCCGTTTCGACAGGCAAAACTTTGTGTTCTTGTTCTGGGTACCTTCTGAGAGTAAGAGGGTACTCGGCCAGAGATCTATTTCACGACATACAAATATATCCAATTTATCAGGGCGGCTCAAGCCTTACCAAGGAAAAAGGCAAATCAAACATCATGTACTTTGATGGTGTGAATGGATTTAAAGTGGTGCACGACAGTAATAAGGGTTGTGGTGTGTATGTGAGCGCCCAGATAGTATTCAGTTGTTCAGAGAAGTGAATGCAACATAGTGAGACCTACTGAGAGTAGAAGTCTATTTACTGCATTGTATTTTTTGTTGTCTATTAATTTTCTTTACAGGTTCTACTCCCCGCTGTTCCCATCCTTCCCTTCCCTCGCTTGACTGCTCCAGTCTTCCGTGCCTTTCGTGCAGGAAGTTGGTGACGTCGAGAGATGGACCCCATATAGCGTCGCCCGAATCCTGAGGAGTATCGGACCTGGGCCTGATTCCTAACAGAGGGGGCCAGAGAGAAACAACGGGGGAGAGAGAAACGTGGCAGGGGGACCGGGCACACACGGGGGGTCAGGCACTCGGGTTACACGGGAGAAAACGGGGAGAAATCAATCACTCAAGCCAGTCACACGGGGCCAAGCACTCGGGTTACACGGAAGAAAACGGGGAGAGATCAATCACTCAAGGCAGTCGCACGGGGCCAAGCACCCTGCGAAGGAGGACACCAGCGGGCAAGACGGCAGCTGGAGCGGATCTGAGAGGTGGTGAGAGGAGGCAGACAGGCACTGGTGGCGCTGCGGAGGTGGGGGAGCGACCTACCCTGGGGTCAAGGGTCGCTATGTATCCCTCCTCTCTTCAGCAACCACTACAGACTCAATACATAGCAGCAATTAATGGCTATGTATCCCCCCTATCTTCAGCAACCACTACAGACTCAATACCTAACAGCAGTTACGGGCTATGGATGTACCCTACCGATCTTCAGCAACCAGTACAGACTCAATACCCAGCAGCAGTTACCGGCTATGTATCCCTCCTCTCTTCAGCACCCACTACAGACTTCATACCCAGCAACAGTTACCGGCTATGGATGTATCCCACAGATGTACAGCCACGCCTACAGATTCAATACCCAGCAGCGGTTACTGGGTATGTGTCCCCCCTGTCTTCGGCAACCACTACAAACTCAATACCCAGCAACAACTACTGGCTATGTATCCCACCGATCTTCAGCAACTCCTACAGACTCAATACCCAGCAGCAGCTACTGGATATGTATCCCACCGATCTTCAGCAACCACTACAGACTCAATACCCAGCAGCACTTACCGGCTATGGATGTATCCTACCGATCTTCAGCAACCACTACAGACTCAATACCCAGCAGCAGCTACCAGCTATGTATCCCTCCTCTCTTCAGCAACCACTACAGACTCAATACATAGCAGCAATTACCGGCTATGTATCCCCCCTATCTTCTGCAACCAATACAGGCTCAATACCTAACAGCAGTTATGGGCTATGCATCCCCCTGTCTTCGGCATCCACTACAGACTCAATAACTAGCAGCAGGTACCGGCTATGGATTTACCCTACCGATCTTCAGCAACCAGTACAGACTCAATACCTAGCAGCAGTTACCGGCTATGTATCCCTCCTCTCTTCAGTACCCACTACAGACTTCATACTCAGCAGCAGTTACCGGCTATGGATGTATCCCACAGATGTTCAGCCATGCCTACAGATTCAATACCCAGCAGCGGTTACTGGGTATGTGTGCCCCCTGTCTTCGGCAACCACTACAGACTCAATACCTAACAGCAGTTACGGGCTATGCATCCCCCTGTCTTCGGCATCCACTACAGACTCAATAACTAGTAGCAGGTACCGGCTATGGATGTACCCTACCGATCTTCAGCAACCAGTACAGACTCAATAACCAGCAGCAGTTACTGGCTATGTATCCCTCCTCTCTTCAGCACCCACTACAGACTTCATACCCATCAGCAGTTACCGGCTATGGATGTATCCCACAGATGTTCAGCCACGCCTACAGATTCAATACCCAGCAGCGGTTACTGTGTATGTGTCCCCCCCTGTCTTCGGCAACCACTACAGACTCAATACCCAGCAACAACTACTGGCTATGTATCCCACCGATCTTCAGCAACTCCTACAGACTCAATACCCAGCAGCACTTACCGGCTATGGATGTATCCTACCGATCTTCAGCAACCACTACAGACCCAATACATAGCAGCAATTAACGGCTATATATCCCCCCTATCTTCGGCAACCACTACAGGATCAATACCTAACAGCAGTTACGGGCTATGCACCCCCCTGTCTTCGCATCCACTACAGACTCAATACCCAGCAGCAGTTACCGACTATGTATCCCTCCTCTCTTCAGCACCCACTACAGACTTCATACCCAGCAGCAGTTACCGGCTATGGATGTATCCCACAGATGTTCAGCCACGCCTACAGATTCAATACCCAGCAGCGGTTACTGTGTATGTGTCCCCCCTGTCTTCGGCAACCACTACAGGCTCAATACCTAACAGCAGTTACGGGCTATGCATCCCGCTGTCTTCGGCATCCACTACAGACTCAATAACTAGCAGCAGGTACCGGCTATGGATGTACCTTACCGATCTTCAGCAACCAGTACAGACTCAATACCCAGCAGCAGTTACCGGCTATGTATCCCTCCTCTCTTCAGCACCCACTACAGACTTCATACCCAGCAGCAGTTACCGGCTATGGATGTATCCCACAGATGTTCAGCCATGCCTACAGATTCAATACCCAGCAGCGGTTACTGTGTATGTGTCCCCCCTGTCTTCGGCAACCACTACAGACTCAATACGCAGCAACAACTACTGGCTATGTATCCCACCGATCTTCACCAACTCCTACAGACTCAATACCCAGCAGCACTTACCGGCTATGGATGTATCCTACCGATCTTCAGCAACCACTACAGACCCAATACATAGCAGCAATTAACGGCTATATATCCCCCCTATCTTGGGCAACCACTACAGGCTCAATACCTAACAGCAGTTACGGGCTATGCATCCCCCTGTCTTCGGCATCCACTACAGACTCAATAACTAGCAGCAGGTACCGGCTATGAATGTACCCTACCAATCTTCAGCCACTCCTACAGATTCAATACTCAACAGCACTTTTTGGCTATGTATCCCTCCTCTATTCACAAATCATTAGAGGCTCAATACCCAGCAGCATTTTTTGGCTATGTATCCCTCCTCTATTCAGCAACTACTACAGACTCAATAACTAGCAGCAGTTACCGGCTACGGATGTATCCTACCGATCTTCCGCAACCACTAGGGACTCGATGTCAAACTCTTGTCCCTGGACTTCTTTTGCTTTTTTGAGATTTTGAAGTCACTGATTAATTCTGCTCCTAGTGTATGATTTATTAAACAGTTCTTCCGATGTTATCAGCTCCTAAAGCTGCATAATATCTTCTTGGCATTCCATTGGGGGGTAAGACACTATTTGGTGCCACTGCCTGTTATGCCATCTCGGGGTCAAGGGTTGCGTGATCTCACTTTCCTTAATGCTAATTCTAGAGAAATGATGCCAGTGAGGAGTTGATGACAGGCATGAAGAATGGCCGGAACTCATGAAACAACACGTATTATACCCTCATCAAATTCAGATGGTTTTATTGACAGGACAAGTGCACCCCTGACTGATCAGCCAGGAAAGATGCCCACATTCACACACTGCCTGACTCCTACAGTGCTCTGAGAATACAGAGGGTTCAAGTCAAAGCAATACAGATGTATTATTATTATTGGTAGTAATAGCAAACCTATCAGTAGCAGCAGTAGTACTAGTACTAGTACTACTACTAATAGTAGTAGTAGCAGAGGAAGTAATAGTAGTTATAGTATTAGTAATAGCAGTATCATTAATAGTAGTGATAAGAGCAATAGTAGTAATAGCAGTGGTGATAGTAGTAGTAGTAGTAAGAGTAATAGTAGTATTCATAGTAGTAGTAGTGGTAACAGTAGTAGAAGCAGTAGCAGCAATACTGGTAGTAGTACAACTAATAGTAGTAATAGCAGTAGTAGCAGAGGTAGTGGTAGAGTAATAGTAGTAGTAGTTCTAGTAACAGTAGTAGCAGTAGTAGCAGCAGAGCTAGTAGTAGAGTAATAGTAGTAGTATTACTACTACTACTAGTAGTGGTGGTAGTAAATGTAAATGTATGTGTCTTGTAAAGCGCACTGCTGTCCTGAGGCGTCGTGGCGCTGTAGACCGCTGGGGAACCCGTCCTGGTTATCCCTGTGAGATGGTCCCTCCAGGGTATCTCCAAGGTGAAACCAGGCATCCCCGGCGAATGTGGGGGGCCGTTGTGGAGATGAGGCAAGCTAATGCCCAGAGTTGCCGAGTGTGATCCCTGGTTAGAGTAGGCACCGAAGCAAGAATTATCAAGTCCGCTGGCCCTGGTCCACGACCCTGCCGCGTCGGGAATTGAACCCTGGTCCCGGGCCGTCCTCTGCTTCCGGGTCTGCTGCCTCTAACCAGTGAGCCACACCACTCCACTAGTAATAGTAGTAGTGGTTGTAATAATATAAATAATAGTAGTAATAGTCACAGTAGTAATAGTAGACATAACAGTAGTAGCAGTAGTAATAGTAGTAGCAGTAACAGGTAGTAGTAGTTGTAGTTGTACTGGTAGCAATAGCAGTAGTAGTAGTAGCAGTAATAGTAGTAGAAGTAAAGTAACAGTAATACTAGTGGTAGTAACAGTAGTAGTAGCAATTGTAGTAGTATGAGTAAGAGTAGTAGCAGAGATAGTAGAGTAATAGTAGTAGCTGCAGCATTAGTAGTAATACTAGTAGTAGTAATATTGGTAGTAATAGTATTAGTAGTAATAGTAGTAGTGGTTGTAGTAGTATAAATAATAATAGTAATAGTTGCAGTAATAACAGTAGTAGCAATAGTAATAGTAGCAATAGTAGTAGCAGTAAAAGATAGCAGTAGTGGTACTAGTACTAAAGTACTAGCAGTAATAGTAGGAGTAGTAATAGTAGTAGTGGTAGTAAAAGTAGTAGTAATAGTAGCATTGGTCGTAGTACAGAGGAACGGCACAGGAAGAAGCAGTGAACACCCACAAACATCCCAAATAAGCTTCGCCTCTTCTTCTCTGTTGAATGAATGAGGGAAGAGGGAAATGGGATAATCAGACGGGTCCGTTAATAGTTAAAACCTTCTTTTATGTAATGTGTGCAAGGACAGATCTTCTCTTCAGGGGACGGGTAACCACAGAATGTTAAGCAATACTTTCTATGAATTGCAAACAACCAGCTCTCAAAGCCAGTGTCTATCAGTGGCCAAGGCAAGCATAACACTTTCCTGCATGCTTTCAAAAGCCTCCTGGGCATACTTTCAAGCTTCAAGTCCCCTCTCCTATGGAGAGGCATCAGCCTGTCAGAGCTGCCACTGGATCACAGGGCTCATCCTTTTAAAACCCCTTCTCTGACGGTTCACAGAACAGCTAATCGGCCTACAGGAATCCTCGCCGGTGGCACCCCGAGCAGTGCATTCTCCACTGAAGCATTCAGTGCTGCTCCCTTGGAAGACACAGCTGTCTGAACCACCTCTTGTATCATTTATTGCATGGGAAAAGGCAGCTGTAATGTTGTGTCAGGCAGAGGCCTGGCAATCATTTTGTATCCAGAAGCTTTATTTTGCTTTTCTTAAATACTCACTTGAGTGGCAGCTGCTGAAAGAGCGAGGGCGGGATGAAAGAGGGTCCACGGCCTACAGAGAAGATGAAGGAATGGATACTATGAATGCAGCCCTTGGGTGATTCCTTCTGCCTCATTTGCGTTGTATCCTGTGTCTGTCTAGAGATGCGCTGGACCGCTGAAGAAATGAAACAAGCATGAGGCTAGTACAACAGCGGGCTACCTGATGTGGGTGCTCACAAGCAAGGCAGGCCGGGTGAGATATTTTTGGCTTGCAGCTGTAACATCAGAACAACCTTGATGTCAGAGAGAACTACAATTTAAACAGGGTTTGAGCTCCCTCTACATTGAGGTTATTACTAGTATTAATATCACTGCTATTAAAATACTATAACATGTTAGTTCTGATGGTATATTTATTGGGGTTCTCTATATTGTGCTTTCACCACTTTGCAGTCACTTCAAGGTGTTTCGTAGAAAGGGTAATGGTACCACTCATGTTCCAGGCAACCTGAGTCGGCTCTTCATGGGGTTCAAGCATCCGCAGGTAGCAATAAACAGGGGAGTCTAGTGGAGATGGACTGGGTGGAGTCTTGTTGGTACATGATCTCCGGCTGATGTGCATTGCTGGGTAATTCAAAGGTTCAAGGACGGTGACCGTATGTGTTTGTTCAGACTTTAGGGCAGAAGAATATGGAAAGTAGCCCAACGTCCTTCCATGAAGTGCATTATGCTCTTGGCACAGATTTACTTTAATTGGTAAAATGATGTGGCGAATCAATGTAAGTGAAGACGATGAATCCAGTGATGATCTTAGCCAGAATTATAGTGTAGATGCAGTGTTGGAACCCTGCCTTTGTTTTTAGAGGAATATCAGCTGCTCCATGTGCGGCAAGCGGGCTTCAGGGCACACCACAGTAAAGAGCTAGTGATGCTCTCGGCGCTGGGTGAGCAGAGGCTCGCAGACGACAGGAAGAAGTCTTTGGCACTGATCCTTCAAGATCTCACAGCCGCGTTTGACAAGGTGAACCACGCTCAGCTGCTGACCCGTATCCAGGGGCTTGGAATTTCTGGCACCATGCATCAATTGATTGCATCCTTCTTGAAGGGACGGACATAAAAGGTCCAGCTGGGGGACTGTGTGTCCAGAGAAGGCACTTTGCCCTGTGGTGTCCCGCAGGGTTCAGCGCTGTCCACGCTGCTCTTTAACATTGATCTTCAGCCACTGGTGGCAGCACTAGCACAACTGGATCATGAAGTGTTTAACTATGCGGACAACACACAACTAATCCTTTGGATCGACAACTCCTCGCAGACACAGTCTAACGTACGGAACATTCTCAGGTTTACAATGAATTGGATGACTGCCAACTCACTTAAAGTAAACCCTGATAAGACTGAGGTACTAGCTATCACCACAGGGGGCAACCCCTGGTCTAACTCTTTTTGGCCACAAGAGCTAGGCGGCACACCGATACCGGTACCAGTTGTGAAGAGTTTAGGCATTAAGTTGGACACTAAGCTAACGCTGAACAACCAGGTGACTACTGTGGTAGGGAACTGTGTGTGCCTTATGAGACAACTTCGGAAACTGGTACCCCTTCTGTCATTCTCTACTATGCGTACTGTGGTGATGGCACTAATCGTGTCGCGATTGGACTACGGTAATGCACTATATATGGGGCTATCAGACAAACTGTCAGGGAAGCTTCAAGTGGTCATGAACGATGCAGCGAGATTGATCTTCAAGCTTCCTAGAATAACACATGTCACACCACTGCTGCAACAATTACCTTGGCTCCCAATCAAGCAGAGGGCCAGGTTTAAGGGTCTATGTATCGCACATAAAACCCTGCATGGGATGGCACCAGACTTCATTAAGGACCGTTTGAAAAGATACATGTAAGGACGATGCCTCTGATCGTCTGAGGCAAGCCTGTTGTCCTGCCCACGGTTTGATAAAATCACCATGGTGGGCCGAGCTTTTTCGGTTATGATTCCCCTGTTATGGAACAAGCTGCTGGAGAGTCTGCGCAGGGAAGCTGCTCTAGTTCCCGTTAGGAAAAAGCTAAAGAATTTTTTGTTTAGACAGGCTTTTGGACAAGTTAAGTTCTGACCGAGCAAGCACTGGGAAGGGTAACCCTGGGTTTTGTTCTATATTCCCTCACAAGCGTTAAGAGACAGTTGGTAATTATGCGTTATATACAAATGGCAGTTAACATATCATAACATAACAGTTGCAGTAGTTGATGCCAAAGGCTGTGACCACAAAAATCAATACAATCCTGTGAAGCGTGGTTGGAGGTGTAGATCTCCTCATAGTCGTCAGAAATCATGGAAGACGCCTCAAGAGATTAAGCTAATTTAGCAATGAAATTAAGATAAGAATCAAACAATAAATACCTCAGTGAATCTCATGGTGATCTGTTGAACGGAATAGAGGCTGAGTTGGTGCAGTAAAGTACAAGACTGCGGTCTTTGATAGAGGAATTGAGAGACAGTTCCTTGGACTTCATCTATTTCAACAGTGCAGAGGCCAAAATATCGATGTACAAATATCGATTTGCACAAATATCGAGGTAAAAAAATCATGGGTCAGAAATATCGACAGAAAAAATATTGTGAGCAAGAATATCGATTTTTAGGCAAGTAATATCAATTGAAAAAATATCGAAGTGTTAAATATCGTTTGTAAAAATATAGATGTTAAAAATATAGATTTTTTATTAATGCTATGTATTTTAGTATATATTATATATGTGTGTGCTGTTTGTTTTTTTGTATGAGAATTGTTAGTATTTTTATTATATGTGTTAAAATTTTAGTAGTTAATATATTTTTTTTTATTGAATTTTGCGTTTATAGTTCCTTAGCGGGTTGTGGGTTTATACATTTTATTTATTATTTATAGTAGTTAATAATTTTTTATAAATTAATTTTGCGTTTTGAGTCCCGTAGCGGGTTGTGGGTTTATAGGGGAATAGGGTGGGAAGTAATTTAATTATATGAAATGTATTGAATAATTTATATTTATTCAGATTGGTATAATTGTGATGTTATAGAGTTAAATGTGTAAATTAATTTATTAATAATTGTTTGATAATTAGTTGTTAATTAATTTAAATTAATTAATTATGGTAATTGTTTAATTAATTTTAGGTGTGTGCTGTGGTGTTTATATGTGTAAATGGTGGGAAGGGTAGGAAATAATGTTTTTTTTGTTGAGAAATTATTAATATTTGTTAATTAATTTAAATTGATTAATTAATTAGTAATTATTAATTGTAATTGTGTAATTATTTTAGGTGTGTGTTGTGGATATTATAGTGTTAAAGAATGTGTAATTAATGAATGTTTATTATCTATAATAATAATATATTCAAATTCAATATTAATTATGTTAATTATGGAAATAAAATTTAATAAAAATGTTGATTTCGTTTTTTATTGGTGTGGTATCCAACACTTTCCCTACTGTTGCATTCACTGGAGTGGGAATAGTAAATTTTACCCCTTCGCTATCCAACACTTTCCCTGCTGTTACACTCACTGGAGTGGGAATAGTAATTTTTACCCCTCCGCTATTCAACAGTTTCCCTGCTGTTGCACTCACTGGAGTGGGAATAGTAATTTTTACCCCTCTGGTATACTGCACTTTCCCTGCTGTTGCACTCACTGGAATGGGAATAGTAATTTTTACCCCTCCGCTATCGAACACTTTCCCTGCTGTTGCACTCACTGGAGTAGGAATAATAATTTTTACCCCTCCGCTAGTCAACATTTTCTCTACTGTTGTATTTATTGTGTTGCGAAATGAATGTTTTATTTTTCTTTTATTAGCTTAATGGTTTAATTAATTAGAGAATGTTTTATTCTATTTTAAATTACTGATATATGTATATATTTTATGTTTATATAATTTAAAAAGTTTATCAATTAAATAAAGATAATAGTTAATAAAATATATTTAAGTAAATATATGTATATGTATACATTTTTACGTTTGTGTGTTTATATTTTTTAATTAAGTTTATTTGTTATATTTAGATAAAATATATATTAAATGTAATTTATTTTGATAAAAATATTAATATTATTTAATATATTTTATTTAAGTTATATATATTTTTAAGTCGATATTTTTTACATCTATATTTTTTACTTCGATATTTTTGATTCAATATTATTGTACTTACCTGTTTAAGCATAGGGAGTCGATATTTTTGTATTCTATATTTTTGCATCGATATTTGTGTATGTCTATATTTATTACATCGACATTTAATCAGGGAACCGGTAGCCGCTGTGCTGAGATTTGAAGTTTGAAGTGAGAAAGGCCATTTCTACGTGAAATAGCCGTGACCGTGGAGTAGATCTCTGCGGTACAACAAAGGGTGGTAGACATTTGAAATATATAGGACTCAAGCTTGACTTGATTGGTCCTGTTATCCAGGAATGATGTGTGCCACTCATGCTGTGTTCTTTATGTACATGCATACTTAAATGGGCAGTTCATTGGCATGTTGTGCTTAAAGTTTAATAAAAGTATTGCCCAGACATGACCTTTGTCACTGGTAGAGAGGAGTGCTTCATGTATGTCCAGCTAAGTGGCTTCTGTCAGTTGTCATGGGTAAACATTAGACTGGAGGTTGCTGAGTGTGGGATTCCAGGAGTGAAGAACCTTTCTCATTAATATTTTTTTTTGTAGATCTTAGCCACACAGGGAAGACCGATTGATTGATTGATTGATGTGAAACTTATATAGCGCGGCTGTCGCCCTACGGGCATCCTGGCGCTTATGACTAAAGATCAGCGATAGAGAAGGTGACAGAAGAGAATCATGGGGCCAACCTGGGTCAAACTGTAGGATATAGCCATGTCTTAAGTCCCTTGCGAAATTCCAATAAGGAACTGCAGTGTCTCAAGTTTGCAGGGAGCTTGTTCCACATGCCAGGTACTACTATGCTGAAGGCTCTTCCTCCTACCCTGGCGCGCCTGAATCTCGGAACCACTAGTAGACCAGCTGTTGAAGAGCGGAGTTGCCTACTTGGTAGGTGGCGTACAAACTTATCCTGCAAGGGGACAGGTCCCAGTCCGTGTACTGCTCTGAAAGTTATGCAAAGGGACTTGAAGACGACCCTTTCTCTCATTGGAAGCCAGTGCAGATCCCGCAGTGCTTTGGTGGCCGAGGCACATCGCCGCCTGTCAAGCACTAATTTGGCTGCGGCTGACTGAATCCTCTGCAGTCCTTGGAGGATATACTGCGGGGCCCCCAGATAAAGGGAATTGCAGTAGTCGAGCCTGCTTAATACCGTGTTGCGTACCACTGTAGCTCGTGACTCCCTAGGGAGCAGAGGTAGAATGCCACGAAGCAGTCGCAACAGGGCAAAGCAGACATTGGCGGTCTTACTAGCCTGAGATACCATCTGGAGGTCGTCATCGATAATCACCCCAAGATTGCGAACCTTCCTGACCGGTGCAATTGGTGCTTCCTCCGGTGCAAGGCAGAATTCGGAGGGCAGATGTTTGAGAATCCTAAATGGCGAACAGAAGACCACCTCAGTTTTACCGCTGTTAAACTGGAGGGAGTTCCTTCTAAGCCACTCCGAAGTCTGGCGCATGCATTGATGGAAACGGTCCATGGAGAGAGCTTCATCCCCTTCTAGAGAGAAGGCCAGCTGCGTGTCGTCAGCGTAGTTCACCAAGCTGACGCCAAAGGATTTAATTAACGGGAACAGGGGACGCAGGTAGATATTAAAAAGAATAGGGCTTATTGCAGATCCCTGTGGCACCCCGTGCGCAACTTGGGACCTGCAGGAGGAGAAGGGCGCCATAGTGACTACCTGTTGCCTACCTTCAAGGTAGGATTGAAACCACTGCAGCACTTTGCCTTTTACTCCTATTTGCCTCAGCCTTTCTAACAGGACCGGGTGGCTCACCGTGTCAAAAGCTGCCGACATATCGAGAAGCACTAAAATCATGGCATTCCCGTTGTCTGCACGCAGACGAAGGTGGTCCAGCATGGTAGTAAGAGCTGTTTCAGTTCCGTGGCCAGGACGGAATCCGAACTGGTCCCTATCAAGCAAGGAGTTCTCCTCCAAAAACTGGGACAGAGCCTTGCTAACAGTTTTTTCAAGTATTTTCACCGGGTAAGGCAAAAGAGAGATGGGCCTGAAGTTAGCTGGCACCGAAGGGTTCAAATTTGGCTTTTTTTATCAGAGGGGTGACAACTGCCAATTTCCAACAGTCTGGGACAGATCCCGTCGTCAGGGACTGGTTGCAGATCATCCTTAACAAAGGAAAGGTGTCTCGGCCATAGCGCTTCCATATTCTATGGGGAAAAGGGTCTAGGGGGGAGCCAGACGACACACTTTCCGTCAGGTTATCAAAAGCTTCCTGGGAAAGTGGCTGAAAGCTGTCCAAAACAGCGGTCGTTTGCAGATCCCCGTCATTCGGGCTAATTATTTCCTCAAGACCCTCCTGGATACTGACCTGCAGATTATTTACAATGTTAGAAATTTTCTCCTGAAAGAAGGAGGCGATTTCATTACATAGAGTTTGTGACGCGGCTACTCTATTGCTCATGCACTCCGGGTTAGAAAGGTCACGGACGATCTTAAAAAGAGCTTTGGAGCCATTGGGAGCCTGCGCAATAGAGTTAGCATAGAAATCTGCCTTGAATCTCAAAATGAGGGTTTTGTATTCCAGTTGTATCTGTCTTAGTGCTTCTTTGTCTTCCTCAGAGTAGTGTCTCCTCCATTTCCTCTCCGCTTGTCTGCGAGAGAGTTTGAGTTGATGCAACTTCTCGTTGTACCATGGCGCTGATCTTCTTTAGTGGCTTTATGGGAATGGTGCAGTCCAGTTGCTTAGCTATGTGTTCCGTAAGGGACCTATAATTTTCCTCCACGGACTTGTTAGGAGAGAAAGAACTGGTAACAGAATAAATAGTTGGAAGATCGGCTTTTGCCAGTTTGGCCCATTCTCTATCCATCCTGTAGAGGCTCTGCTGACTAGGCAGATTTTTCTGATAAGGCAACGCCATACTTAGGGGGATTAAAAAATGATCAGTCCAATTCAGGGGCATTATATTAAATACTTCTGTTGTAGCTGGATTAGCAAAGATCAGATCTAGAATGCGTCCCTTCTGATGGGTGGGGCTAGCCACCAATTGATGGAGGTTCAAGTTGGAGCAGGTGTACAGGAGGTCCCTCAGTTGACTGCAGAGGCCTCCGTCCTCACTAAGGTTAAAATCGCCTAATACAGCCATGTTGGTATGAGTCATCTTTAGATTGGTGATAGTATCAGCTAGAAGGTGAAATTGTGTGGCTGCGCCCGGTGGCCTGTAACAGAGCATCCCCGTGAGTAGGTTCCCACTAGGAGATTGAAGAGAAAAACCCATAATTTCTATCCCGCCAACCTCATCAATCTGATATGGTCTGAAATCCAAGGTATCCCTGAAAATCAGGCCCACTCCTCCCCCTCTGCCCGAGCTACGAGGTTTATGAAGGATTTTAAATCCACTAGGACAGGCCCCACTCAGGCTAACAGTGGACTCAGTAGTGGCCCATGTTTCTGTTATAAAAAGAGCATCTAAATCCAAATCTTCCAGGAGGCTGAATACTTCAGAGGAATGTTTCACAAGCGAGCGGCTGTTTATTAAGCCGCAAGAAAGACTAGCACTTGCTGACTTACGTCCCCTTGATGGATTTAACTGTACAAGTTGTGCTCTGCTGTATGTCACTCGTTCTGGCTGGCACTTCGGCCGAGCAGCATTGCTGGCGCTGGGGGCTGCCGGGGCGCGGACGGGCGCAGACGGGCTTGCCTCTGGCGCGCCTCCGGCGCGCCATCGGCACGCCCGCTGCGCGCGCGCGCTGCGCGCTTGCATTGGGTGACTTAAATAGGTGACCGCTGACTACCCCAACCGCTAGAGCGCCTTCTAAGATGGCGGCTGATAGTGGCACCAAAGCCGGTTTACACGCCCAAGATGGCGGTGCCGGAACGAACAGGGAGTCGTCGCGCTAAAGCAGCGTGTGTAAAATTCATTTAATCACATATCCATCTGGAGTACGCAATAATCTCCAGGTTCACTTGTGTCTCAGATGTGAATCGGTTTTCGTGCCTGTGCTTGAAGAGTTGCATTTGGTGGCTGATGTCGGTGGTGATCCTTCTAGATCCATCCGCATTGTTTCACACTGTCACACATTCTGTTATTCTCAGGTGTATGATATTCAATGGGTTCTTGCATTTCCTTAAATATTGGATGCCGAAGGGGGCCATTTAATTTTTTTCATATATAAACATTATGCTTGCGGGGTTCTGCAGGACGGCTCACTCTTTCCAGTACAACATATATATTGCGCTACTATTGCCCCTCTTTCAGCTATATGGTGGTCATTTTTTACAAAAATGCTGACAACACACAAATCCTATTTAGTCTTGATGGAGAATCTATGTGCTGCTGTCTATTCGCCCCAATCATGCGTGTTGGAGCAGGACTGAACAAACAACAGGCGCCTCAGACTACTCTCTGAAAAGACCCGCGGAGGCAAACCTTGTGGCCTATGAAGATGAGTAAATGCCACATCCAGTATGTTTTGAGCATAACTTGATTGACAAGGACCTTTCGTTAAAAATTTAAATAATGAATTGGAAACTCATGACTTGAAAGTGATAATGCCATGTCGGTCCCCTAAAAATAACTGAGCCAGAAGACATTCTATTCAAAACACAGGGCACACCTTCTCTATGAAGTCTGTGAATTGCATTTGATCAGTTCATTGTTTCATGCTCTTCACTGCCTCCAGGTCCATGGCTGCACAGTTTTAGGAGTTAGTATTCTGTGCACCATGCTTAATGTGGCAACAACATCCATGTTTAAAACAAACAATTTCCGCATTATGCACCATGTAAAAATCTGTGATCTATCGATCAGCAATGCAGTTTTTCACTGAAAGAGGAAAGGAGGAAGAACTTTTTCTCTCCTTTACCCGACTTTTTGGAACAATCGTTTTATCACTCTTGGGTGCATGCTTATATGATGCCATAACAAAGAGGATATATTGCATTGGACACATTTACCTCTCCAATCAAATTCACAATATCTCCCATGTTATTTATGATATGTCGCTTCACACAGATGCTGTGATTTAGGTTCCTGAAATCCATGCAAAGGTGTAAACTATCAGAGTGCTTTGTGGTCTACACCACAAGTGACAGCCACTCAACTACTCCATCCTCAGTAGTCTTTTTAACGTGCTTTTGTAATTAGGCACCTACAAACTCATACCTCCCAGTACTTCTTAAAGTGCTCTACTATGTTCTGGGCTAAATAAATATTCCTAGTGGTATAAAGAAAATAAATTATAAATACTACAGCTGTTTTCAAATATCAACACTTTCAAGATCACTTAAATTGTATTTGTGTCCAAACAGGTTTGCTTGTAGGCATTAGCATAGTCCAACGTCGATTATCAAGACACACATTCGACCAGCGGCAACCATATAGAAGATGTGGTATAAAAATGATAATTTGTGGTCACTTTTTCTCTAAGTGTGTTTATGCACAAAGATGTAATAGGGGCCATCACACTATTCAACTCATGGCAGACAGAGTGAAAATTGTGGAAAGTGGCCCTCAAGTAGCGCTTAGTCAACCCAGTATGTGATGAAAGAAATTACGATTTTCTTCACAGTGCTTTAAAGAAATCATCCCTGAACCACAATGTGAAAGAAAGAAAGACATATACACAGCCGAGCCAGAAGGAGTGTTGAGAGCACTAAGAAATAAACAGTTCAAGAATTCAAGTACAAATCACTAGAGGTCAACACTGTGGCAAGTGTCCCTAATAAAGCAGCTAAAAGACATAAATGCGACCAGCAAATCTTGCAAATGTGAAAACCAGCATCAATGATGTGTCGTTGTCATCTCCAAGGGGCATCATCATTGAATCAGTAAAACCACTATCAGTCACCACCAGAGAGTGGGCATGACACACTTGCAATTCAAGGCAGGGTAGTCAGCACCATGAATATCACTAAGCTACCAGATGAGGATGCTTAGAGAAATTAAAACACAAGAATACATGGGGCCTAATTACTAGTTTGGTGGTCCTCGGACGGCTAGACTCGTGGTGAGGCGGCGGTGGCGGCTTTCTTTCCACCACATTACGACCCTGCCAGTCGCGCTGCCCTGGGGCCACCAACTCTGCCAAGGAACCACCATTCCCTGGCGGTGGCGTGCCGGGCTTGAGGCAGTAATATGCTTGGCAAGACCGCTGTGGTCCCACCAAGCATAATATGACTTTGCTCACCGCCACTGATTTCATGGAGGTCTTTCCTCCATTAAAATAGTGGCAGTGAGGAAATAAAGGGGACCCTACAGGGCCCCCTTGTGCCTCACTCCATGTGGATGCACACAGGGAGGCACAACATGTGCCCCCTGTGTACATGTACCCCCAGTTCCAGCACGGCATGGACTTCACAGTCTATGCCGTGCTGGAACTTCCTTTGTTGTTCCCATGGTGGTGCCTATTTTATTATAGGCACTGCCATGGGAACGCCAAAGAAACAGCCCGCCAGTGACCAAAAAAGTAATAATATGGCACTCGGTTCTCACACGGGTTTACCACTAAACTTGCAATCGGGCCCTTAAGGATGTTCCTCTCGAAAGAACTGCAACAATCTCCACCATATTCAGGACATGACACTTTACACAAAATTCATGAGCCCACTAAAAACACCAACAGCTATATTTCACAACTCTGATTAGCAAAACTGCATCTGCCTGAATCAGGTGCTATTGTTTGTGGCAGAAGAGAACTTTCTCTACCAGATTCACTACCAGACAATACTCAAAAGTATAGTAAAAACCTTATATTAGTCCGATCTATGGTGTCCTGTGCATCCCCAAGCATAGGCTATGCATGCACCTGCATGCAAGTTGTGCATTTGTAAGGCCTGCATGGATTTCCTGAGCATTTTGTGCGTAAAATGCTTTGCCAATTCCCAGTACAGGCACATTGTGCACTCAAGCGCAATCTCAACATGTGCATGATGTCTCTAACAATTCTGAGGCACTTTTACAAAGATTCAAACACTTCTATATTTTTTTCTACCACTTTTAATCTATTTAGTTTTACCTCAAGATCTGACAGTGAAACTATAAATCTTGTAGTATCAGAGAGCATGCATGAACAACACCTTACACACTCCTTTGAACTGAAGCGGGTATTATTTCCCCTCTCCAGTCCACGACTTCCCAGTGTGTTTTCACTCATGGCACAAGAACCCAGTGAATAAACTACCCTTGGAGATCCTTGTAGCTATTTTTAAATCACACTTACACTATCGCACCTCTACTTACTACACATAAGCCCCCTCCAGGAATTCTTTAGCTTCACGACGGCAACCAGAGAAGACCTCTGGCAACCAGAGAAGACCTCTGGCAACCAGAGAAGACCTCTGGCAACCAGAGAAGACCTCTGGCAATGAGCCCCTCGCGGGGCCCGTTGGACATTACAGCGCCAGCCCGAGGAGCTGCCCTATGATGAAGCATGACACCCTTCGGGGTGTGTGAGGGCCGTTGTTCCTTATTGGAGCTATCCCATTGCAATCATGTATTCTCTCTTTAGCACCTGGCTGTAACTTTCATACCTTCCTTTTTTCTCCCACCTTTTTACCCCGCCCCCCCTCCCCTTTTTTCCATCCCCTTCTCCCATATAGGAACAGCATACTCTTTTTGTTTTTCCACAAGTGATTTCCTCATGTTACTAAAACCCTAAAAAGGGGATTCTCTAGGTTTTCTTCACTTTTGAGTTTTTACTACAATGAGGAAGAACACTGATTTTCTGTTCACGCAAGACCCGGTTTATGACCAAGCTGTGTTATTGAAAAAGCTTACTGGTAGGACTCCCTCACCGTGAATTCTTTACACTTAACAACATTCTTCCGTTATCACACTGTACAACTTGTAAAGACTGGCGCCTCGCAGATCCCACAGGCACACAGCGGCCTGCAACCACAGCCTTCCGTCTAACGAGTCTGCGAGTCTTAGGCCCTGATTTAGATGCTGGCGGATGGGTTACTCTGTAACAATGGGGATGGATACCCCATCCATCCAAATATAAATCGTATTATCTCCCGTTGGATTTATATTTCGGTGGACATAACATCCATCACCGCTGTGTTGGAGTAACCCATTTGCCGAGATCTAAATCAGGCCCTTAGTTTTCAATTGACATTAACAACCCCTCATCTCTTTCAACCTGTTCCTCAGCAAATCCAGGCTCCCCTTTAATGTTTGGCCGACTTCCAACTACAACCAAACCAAAGCTCGTGAGTAGGGCGGGGCTAGGGAACCAAAAATGGCAAAAAAAATTCAAACCAGCCCGCTCCCTTCCTCTCCTTGCACAATCTCTCTCTTTTCATCCACCCTTTCTCTCTCTTCACCTCTCTCGTCTCCCTCTCTGATTCCTATTAGGTCCAGTAAAGGTTTCAGTAGTTCAAAGCTGAGCTCAGCTGCTGTTAGCTATAGCACAGAGCAAACAGGCTTAACTTAAAATGTGTAAAGCATTTAGCAGTACCGAAACATTTAAACAGCCAAAAATGCAACAGAATAAAAATTCCACTCTAATTTGATACAAATAAAGAATATTTTATTGAACAAAATGATACCAAAGTGACAAACATCCAATAAGGGGAACCAGAGATATCAATTTTTGAAGTTTTAAATAAAAATAACACCAAAAAGCGCAAAAGCACCAACCACAGGTAACTGTTCACACTAGACCGGGACAAGGGTAAGTTTGAGGTGGTATGCAATGGAGTGCAACCCAAATACAAGGATCAAGTTGGTTCCAATCAAAGAATTGCCTACGGACATGAACATTTTCTGAGCAGGTAGAGTTCTCAGCAGGGCAGGCAGCAGGCTGGTTCCGAAGACGGGGTCGTTGACGATAGGTTGATAAAGAAGGAGGTCTCAGTGATGCTGTTGTCGAAGGCAGGAAAAGCTCACAGTGGGAAAAGCCCAGAGTTTGAGCCTAGGAAGTCATCGATGTTGATCGGATGTGTTGGGCTTGGGAAGCTTTCTACCTTTGAATTTGGACTCTTTTTTTAAAGTCGGGCTTCCTCAGCGGGGCAAGGCAGCAGGCTGGAGTCGAGTAGGGTTTGCAATCCTGTTGGTGTCAGGGCGGCTGAATCGATTTTGCTGCTGCAGAGAACAACGTAGCAGGAGCTGCGGTGAAGTCAGGCCCCCTGGCGATGCCCCATAGGCTGGAAGGTTATACTCGGTCCCATGCCGGTTCTCTAGGCAACAAGTTTGCAAAACGTTTCAAAATCACAGGTTTTTAGGTTTATGCAAATTTATTAAGGGCAGGCAGTGATCCCAGGCACCACTGCCTGCCCGCCCTTAAAAAATAAAAACAAAAACGTTTCATCTGGCCCTAAGTGTAATTTGCTTATCATCAAGACATATTTATCTCATAATGTATTTTTTATACAGTGTTACTCAGGTGTTTGTGGCATCAAAGACTTCAGTTTGCCAATAGCAGACTTGCTACCGCAAAGCATTTTGTGCATAGGTTTCTAATATTTTTAATTTGTTTTAGAGAAACTTTTCATTTTTATCACCAAAGGTGCAGTCACTTTTTTAAGCTAAGTGAATTTGCAATGATTGGATGAATCAGACCTTCAAAATGGAAATGTCCTTGTATTTCTGAGAGACTGGATTCACTCTTCCTGCTTTTATTTATTCGTACAAATTGTGGCCTTTCTAGCTAAACAGCCATAAATCGTCCCCTTTATATTTCAGTAAAAAATACACAAGTGGCCATCTTGTAATGACTATGGCCTTTCAAATCAGTCATCTACTAAAGGTTATGTCATCATTTTAATGGAAAGGGTTTTATATAATTTAATCGTCTTTATGCAGCAAATGTGTGTGGCCGCGTGCACAAGGACGCGCGCAGAGTTTGGAGTGAGAAGTGTCCCTGCAGATCTGGAGCACTTTGGGCCTTGTGTAGGCAGTGCATTTACCATGATGCATTGGGGCACATTGAGTGCTGGGATGTGAGGCAGTGTGGTCCCACCCTCCTTCTGTGGGATAGGCAGTGTGACAGAATACTCTATGTACTCACTGTAGAAAGCATTTGATTGCAGTGGGGTAGTAAGGTGGTCTTCAAGTTATGTTCATGAGTGGGTACATTATATTACGTATGTGTGCTGTGTACTCTGCTGACCTTGCGCACACTTAGAGAACAGCGGCTATTTCTGTTCACAAAGGCATAGCAGGTTACATTTTCTATGCGAACCTGATGGCTAGACTGAAAAATAAAAAAACATTTGTATGCTACACTTAAATAAAGGTTTCAATAGTAAACATTAATAACTTGTGTCTATATATCGCTTAATACTGCAAGGACTACTTCACCTTCAGCAAGGAGGTGAACAGCATTCTTTACTGCCAAGCCTTCGCTGAGAATGTACTCTCTTACCGACTGGATACTTGCCTACTGCCCTAGGTCTCTCTTGAACAATTGATTTAGGCCCAGATCTCTGTGCTGGGGTGAATATATGACATTGTTCTACATTCTGTCTATCAATTGTTCTTTTTGCATTTAGCACCCCAAGTGGGACGGGTATGCTCAGACGTGGGTCCCGTGCTCTCCATGCCACTGGAGTCTAGCTATCCTGGCTGATGAGATGTGAGACCACGAAGCCGGTCCTAGGATGCTTGTTTCCAGTCCAGGGAGGACCTAGCCTGGCAGTTCGGGTTGGACTGTTCCCATTGGGCACAGGGTCAAGACTGATTTGCATATGGCTGGGTTCAAACTGAAATGGCTTGGTGAGCAAAAAGACGATGGGTTTAGGCCCAGATCTTTGTACTGGGGTGAATGTATGACATTGTTCTACATTCTGTCCATCAACTGTTCTCTTTGCAGCCTTCTAAAAGTGGCATTATCAAATTGTGTGATTTAAAATCCAACTTTACCATAACCGAGGATTTTTCATTACAATTCCAAGGACACCCAACACAAACTGGAACCAGTTCCGTATTGAAAATTACAGCTTATGAAATGTAATAAGGTAACTCACATGTTATCCTATGGGAAAGGTGGGCCGTGCAGTAGTGGAAATGAATTTCACTACAAGGACATGTCAAATTTACAATGATATGTCCTACTTTTTAAATACACTGCACCCTGCCCTCAGGGCTGTCCAGGGCCTAGTCAAGGGATAACTAATATGTATTAAATGGAAGGTTTGAGGCTGGCAAAAGGTTTATTAACCAGGTTGAAATAGTAGTTTAGAACTGCACACACATGCTGCAATTGCAGGCCAGAGACATGGTTAAAGGACGACGTAAGTGGGTGGCACAATAAGTGCTGCAGGCCCTTATGTATAATTTTATTTACAGGCCCTGGGTACATGTACCACTTTATTAGTGATGTATAAGTATATTTAATAGCCAATTGAGAATAAGCCAATATAACCATGTTTTAAGGAGTGAGTACATGCCCTTTAACACTGGTTAGCAGTCCTATGGCCAGCAAAAATGAGATCAGCAAAAAATTGATAAGAAGGCAAAAAAACTTGGTGAAGACCACCCTAAGGCCAACAGATCTAACCCTCTCCCATACCTCTCAAGTCTCCCACCTTTTCCCTGCTGGTCAGCACTTTGTAGCAGGGATGCGTTGTTCAGTGTTTTATACATCATCTTTAAATAAATAAATACATACATTACCACTGGTTTGCCATTTGGTACCCATGAAACTGCTATTGTGACCTGTGGTCTCAGGGAGCATAATGAGAGGTACAAAAAACACAAAGTAATGGCAATGATTTCCGCCATCTTTATGTCAAGGGCAGGGCCAGCACTATGTCGAAGTGGGCACCTTCATACCACTGATGATCACAATATGAAAAGAACACCATAATGCACCTGCCTGGACTTGCAACTGGACCTACTTGAGGCCTGCTCTGCTGTCAAAGAAGGAACACTGGGCCTACTCCCTTCACCCCAGGTTGAAGTGACTCCAAGGGTCAGCTGACTGACCTCCTGTTCAGAGCTATTGGTGCACAAGCTCCAGAGATAAGCCTGAAACTACCCAGATGACCTGCTGCACTGCTCCTGCCAGGACCTGCATCTGGAACTGCCTGAGCCCTGCTGGTCTCTGCTGGAGTGAGTACACTGATCCCCAAGTGGTGTCTTACCGGGTACTGGGCCTTTGGCTGGCACCAAAGAGAGCTCATCCTGGCCTAACTGAAGCTCCCACCAAATCCAGCATGAAGTCACACAAAGCCTCGCCACACAGCTGTAAGTTCATCAGAAGTGACGCCGAGCAACGCAAAGCCTCGCCACACAGCTGCAAGCTAGATCAGACCCAACGCCAAGCAACACAAAGCCTTGGCACACAGCTCATCCGAAATGACTTAGAGCGAAGCAAAGCCCTGCAAAGCCTCATCCCATAGCTTCATTGGAACCAACACCAGACGATGAGAAGCCTTGCAAAGCAACAACACCCAGACCACTCACCAAGAACATAAGGTACAATTCTCAGTAGGCCAAACGTGGTCCTGTGCCTGGCCAGTGCTTTATCGTGGTTGGCCTGAACGTGTGACTTTGTACCGGTCCAACGCGACCAGATACCCCTAGTTGGCGCGTTGCACCTTTTGACTACTTTTATCTATATCTTTAAAATTGCATTTCTCAATGTTTTCTGAATGGAATTCTGTTGTTTTGGTCTCAAATAATTTATTACAATTTATTCTACTTTTTTAAGTTGGTGTGGGATTTTTCTGGTGTGGTATTCAGTACTTGTGTTTGTGCAGTACAATTCAGTGATACACTAAAATCTCATTATAAATAATTTGATACCATAGTTCACCTCTTTTTAAATTCTCCTTTTTTGGGCTCGATTGCTTTTTCCAAATTCACTTCCATTCCACCTGACGTTGTGCATCTGTTACCCTCCAAGCAAGGAGTTTGAGCCCAACAACTCGAAGAGCTATACTGTGGCTTAGCTCAAGGAACTCTGCAGGGAGAGGAGGCTTACAGCAAGTCGGAACTCCAATAAGCAGGCGCTCTGGAAGGCCCTCAGGGGCTGGTGGGATGCCCGCCAGTTACAGCCATTGAGGAGAAGGAGGAGAACATTGAAGGGGAGCAGGAAGATGAGATGGAAAGGGGGCGGGGGGGGACGGCCTCCTGATTTAGGCCCCAGAGGAGAGAGGGGCCCCTTTCCAGATCCAGGGCTGGCAGCAGCATCTCAGCCCACAACCTGGCCCCAAGTAGATAGCAGACAGGAAAGCACAGAGAGAATTCAGGCTGCAGATGGTGAAATTGAACATGGAGGAGACTACTATCCAGAGAGCCTTGGCGAGGGAGAAGCTGGCTATGGAGAAAAGAGGCTGGCTCATGAGAGGACCCTTAAGGAGGTGGATATCAGCGCCAAGCAGTCAAAGTCCGAAAAACAATGGTCCTAGACCACACGCATGTACTACAGGATCACAGCAATTGCAACACCGCGGGAGTGATCTATGCAATCAGTTGCCCCTGCAAATTCATGTACATAGGCCAGACCATCCAAAAGTTAAGTGCCCACATCTTACAACACTGCAGCCGCATACGATGTCAGACGCAGGGTGCATCATTAGTAGATCACTTCACCACGTTCGGACATACACCAGAGAGCCTCAAGTGGTGGGTGATAGAAAAAGTAAAACCTAACATAAGGGGAGGCGATTTCAGCAATGTCCTCAGCATATGAGAGTGTAGATTCATACATCTGTTCGACACCATAACACGGGGCTCAACGAATACGAGGAGATCAGCAAACAAGTGTACTTAACAATGGCTGAAGTGTAAGCGTTTACTGATCACTAAAGAATTTCAGTCTAGGAACTTCTCCGCACTGTATATTTACTCTCTCAATTTAGGTTTTGATTATGAAATTTATCCCCACTGTATATTTGCTCACTCGGTTGGTTTATCCATGTAATTCCTTCGCGTCAGACCATTCATGTAATTCCATGTGCTGTCGTGCTGTTTGTAATATAATGTAAATATGTTGAAAGAATTATCGTTTTTGTCGCCGTATTGTCAACACTCATTTTTAAGACTATAAGTATGTGCTCACCCTGAGGTTCCGTGTGAGACGGGACGGCACTCTTGAGTGGTGACGAATATGGACGAGTGTGGTATCTATGAACCGCAAATGACGAGTACAGTGGGTGTGCGAAGTTTCGCAATGCAGCCATGTATGGTTCGTCTTATTTTTGTGTTCGTTCATCTGGACCCTCGGGTTCCATTTTAGATACAGCGTCCATTTTGTTTCTTGCCCTCAAGTAGCCAGCGAACGGGCTTTTGTCCGCTTCGTGACCCTGGGACTTCCAAGATAGTACGAAGGACACGGGTTTCTTTGAGGTGACTTTACGATGAGGGGAATGACACGAGTAAGGCAGATGGCCCCGCTCGAGGCTCATCTTGCCACTCCGGTCTATTGTTTCAGTCACGCATACATTAGACACGAGGTCTTTGATCCCTCTATCGAGCTTCCTTTATTGCCCTAACACTCTTTTTCTAACCTGTTGTGCATCCTTGCTCTTTCCTTACATTCTGTTTTCCGTCCTTCCTTAATGCGTTTATGGTTAAGAGGAAATGTGTTTATTGCGGAGGGGATATGTTTTTACAGTTGGGAACCGGCAAGGACTGTTGTAATTATGTTCCGGCCTCTTGAAACATGAACACAACCCTTTTGAAGTTTATTGTGGGAACTGAGTTAAATCTTTGTTCACTATGTTGTGCTATGGCAAAAACTTGTATAAAAGGAGCGACCCACTCCTACGAATTTGAAGCAGTCTCCGAGAACCTACACGCTGTGTACTTCTTGTGACCTCTGTATCCCTGCAGTAAATAAACGCTGATCTCTGACGTCGCTGGAAGTGTCCCGTGTCTCTGTGTTTTGTACGCCAGAACAGGTAACCCACGAAGGTTTCAGGTGTTGTCCCCTGGCACCGCTGGGCCTTAATAAAACCCAGTCCTTCAGTTGGCGCCCAACGTGGGGCGACATCAACGGTACCGGTCCAAAAGCCCGACGATCGTGAGGAACTTCGTGTGAAATCTCCGAGGGAAGGTGCACCCCGCTTCATCGATCCAGTTGTCGAAATAAGTGGCCCGACGTCCTTTCCGCGAAGATCCCCGCCCCCTGACGGCTGCGACGGACCGATGCCCTGACTGTCGACCTGTTCGGTGCCTGGCGTAGTCCTTTGTACGGCGAGACGATTGACGGGCCTTCCTGGTGACGCCATTGTTCTCTCAGTTAAGTATTTGTGGGTCGCTCCCAGTGTTGCTTTGTTGTTTGCATGGTTCCATTGCATTTGTGGTTCTTAGTTGTTGGTTCTTAGTTGTTGGGTTTTATTTGACGATTGCAATTGCCAAAAACCGAGGGTCTTGCATTTTTGCGAGGACATCGTAATTCGATAGCCCTTGAAGTTTGTATACTTGGCTAGTGTGCACGATGCCTGGCCGTAGTACTTTGTTTGGGTTTCTCAAATGTTGCAGCATGGATTCCCGGTTGGAGGATTCCTGCCCGATACCTCCGGTTGGAACTCCGGTTTATGAGCTCTATAGTCGCCATGGCGTGGGTCCTATCATATATAATGAATATTGGGTCCGTTACACTAAAAAGGATGGTGTCCTTAGTTGGCCACCTCATGGTAGTTTCGAGACTGCCATTTTAGATAACTTGGAAGCGAGATTATTTAAGAAGAAAGCTAGGCCGGCCATGTTTGATTCCTTCCGGTTATGGCGGAAAGAGGCCAAGCAGAAAGAAATCAAACAGAATAAGAAAAATAAACGAGAAGGTGTCATTACGGTGATGCGTAATGCAGAACAATATCAGTTAGATAAAAACGAGAAGGAGCAAGAAGTTAGTGCTCGGCTTCACCATATGTCGGTGGACAAATGTTATCCGACGCTACCTTCTGCGATCGATAAGTCAGGAGAAGAATCAGTGGAAGATTCGCTTTTGTCTTATCTGATGAAATCACCACCTCCTTATGCTCCTGATGTTATGGGTCCCGTTAATCCCCCTCTTCTTCAACCTGCTGTTTTGGCGGCTGCTGGTCAGCCTGCCGTTCCTCCTGTACTCCCGACTCCCCTTGGGCCACAGATCGTATATCCTCTTGTTTCGGCTTCTCTCCCTGTTGCGCCTGTCCCAGTCCCTCCTCAGTCTGTTGTTCCCACTACTCCTGCTGCTGCATCTACCTCTACTGTTTCTGCTCCTATGGCTGCTACACCTTCGTCTTCTTCCTCCTCCCCTTCTGTTCGTAGTCGTCTTTTGACTGCCGTTGCCTCTCTTTATTCTCCGTTCTTTGGGCCGATACTTGGCTCGACTCTTTCGGATGTTGCTCAAAGACGCAGTCAGCTTCCCGATGATAGGGAACGTGAGACGTTGGTAAAGACTGCGCGTAGATGGATTCGAAACCCTGTTAGATACACCCCACGTGTAGTGTTCGAAACATTTTCTCAGTTCAATGCGCCCACGCAACGATTTGTGTTCGAAGAATTGTGTAAGTCATTAAAAGAGGAGTGGGACGATGATATGACTGATGATATACCACCTGAGGTTTCCGAGCTACAGCTTCGGTTCTCCACGGGTGTCATTGTAGGTGATAAAGTTCGAGAGGCTCTGGAGCGCTTGCTATCCTTTCGATGTACAGTGCAGCCACGTGCACTGTTTAAAGACGCGACCGCGGAATGGATGGCACAACCTGGTCAATATCCAATGCGAGAAGTTCCCCCAGTGTGGATGCCAGGTGATGCTGGTGCTAACCCTCCTGTCCCACCGCATTTCCAGAGAGTGTGGATACACCTCCCGTGGAAGCGATCGGAGGTTTTGCAAGTGAAGCAATCTCTACCTGATCCTCGTAAGAACCCTGCGGGTTATTATAAGGAGCTGTCCCAATTGGTGCCTCAGCCGGTTTGGACGAAAATCCGTCAGGAGAATCATGTCGCCGAGTTAGGCGGTGACTGGGCCGCCCTTACAGCGGCAGATGCCCGACAGGTCGGTGGGGCTAAACCTGAACAGGTTATTGCGGCTTTGCCCCAGAGGATAATTACCCTCATGAAGACGCTTATGCCAGCGATGCGCGTCAATTGGGACAAATTATCAGCATGTAGGCAAAAGAAGGATGAAAGTGTGTCTGACTTCTTTACTAGGTTTGAGGAAGCATTCCTTGATCATAGTGGTCAGGATATGGGTTCTGAGGGTGGTCAGCGGTTGTTCGTTGACAAATTTGTATCGAATTTGTTGCCCGACTTGAGCAACAAACTGAAAAATTCTGAGAGTGCATGGGCTGTTTCTACCACTGCCCAAATATTGGCTACGGCCCAATATTATGAGAATAGAGGAAAAGAGGAAAGTGAGCGTGCAGAAAAGAAAACTAAGGATCTCAAAACTAAGGTCTTGTTGCAGCAAGCTTATCCTCCGCGTTCAAATTTTAGTGATACGCAGCAACCGAATAGATCGCAACCACAATTTTCTAGACCACAGTCGCGCAATGCTTCGCCTGCGCCTCGCTTCGTGCTGGGAGATAATCAGTGCGCATATTGTCGTGGGGAAGGCCATTTGAAGTTCAATTGTCCGGTTCTCCGTGACAGGGCTAATGGTGTGTCGGCTCGGGGAGGACGGGGTGGTCCTCAACAGGCTTCTCGTGGTAGAGGTCGCGGAGTTGCCCTGAACCAGACCGAACGCTTTGTGACGTCTTCGGATTCACAAAATTGTTTCGATCGACGCGAACCATCGTCCGGTCGGTCGGCACAGTATCATGTGGATGATCATTATGTTGAATATGATGTTGATACGGATGGTATCTACTAGGACAGCCATAGACAAAGGAAGGGAGAAGTATCAGTTCCGGTTGATCAGAGAGGGCCTTATGTTGCAGTAGCCACTTTGGGTGTTGTTGAGCCTTTTCTGTTGGACACTGGTGCAGCGAAAAGCTCCATCATGCATTCGAAACTCCCTGGCGCGCCTTTGTCTGGCTTAACGAATGTTTCCGTTGGATTTTCTGGCGCCCCCGTTAGCAATCCGGTCTCTAGCCCATTGCCCCTTACAATTGGGTCTCATGAGCTGGAAGCTCCTTTGATTTTGACTACTGGTTGTGGTGAGAATCTTTTGGGCTTAGACCTGTTGAAAAGGTTACATGCAACTTTGTACTGTTCCCCTACGGGTGTGGAGCTCACGTTGGGTAAGAGCGTGATTTCCCCTATGTATTTGTCGCTCGACAAACTTCCCCTGGAATTGAGATCTCTTCCAGATTCCTTGTGGGCGACAGGTCCCAACGATGTGGGCCTGTTGGATATACCACCTTATGTTGTCCAACTAAAAGTGGGTGCGCGTTTGCCACGTATACCTCAGTACCGTATCTCCCTTGATGGTGAAAGGGCATTGTTAGCGATCATTTACGATCTGATCGGTAAGGGTGTTATTGAGGAGACACGAGGTAATGTGTGCAATAGTCCTGTGTTGCCTATTCTGAAACGAACGGATCCCTCCAAGCCTCCTGTGTACCGTTTGGTTATCGATTTGCGAGAGGTAAACAAAGTTGTTGTTCCGCAGTTTCCTGTAGTACCAGACATTACAGCTTTACTGACTCTAATTCCAGCCACTGCATCATGGTTCTCGGTCATCGATCTGAAGAATGCGTTCTTCAGCATTCCGATCGCTGTGGAAAGCAGAGACTTGTTTGGTTTCTCATTAGGTGGTCGTAGCTTTAGATTCAAACGCGCTCCACAGGGCTACTGTGAGAGTCCATCAATCTATAGTCAAGCTCTTAAAAGCCAGCTTGACGTATTTGTGTTACCGGCTGGTGCAGCCTTGATCCAGTACGTTGATGATCTGTTAATTGCTGCTGACACTGAACAGCTTTGTCAATCTGCTACAGTGTCTCTGTTACAGCACCTTTGCGACTTACATCATAAAGTGTCACCTTCCAAACTGCAATATTGTTGTCAAGAAGTAACCTACCTCGGTCACTTATTGTCAAAGGCGGGAAGAAGGTTGACCCCTGAAAGAATTGCAGCAATTGCTCGAATGACTGTGCCAGCAACTCAGAGAGATGTGCGTGCCTTTTTAGGTATTACATCGTACTGCAGACAGTGGATCCCGAACTTTTCACTGCTAGCGAAACCATTGGTAGCTCTCACATGCAAGGACGTTTCGACTCCTTTGCCTTGGACGGAGGAATGTCAGAAAAGTTTTTCTGAACTACGTGACGCTTTGTGTTCGGCCCCTGTGTTAGGTACTCCTGATTACAGTAAGCCTTTCACATTATACGTCCATGAGAGGGACGGTTGTGCGTTGAGTGTTCTAACGCAACAATTTGGTGATAAGCAGCGTCCGTGTGCATATTTTTCCTCGACCTTAGATCCGGTAGCTAGAGCATTGCCAAGTTGCTTGAGGGCGACGGCGGCAGCTGCGGCGTCTATTAGGCAGTCCGCAGGTTTGGTCATGGACAATATGCTCATAGTAATGGTTCCGCATGCAGTTGATACGCTCTTGAATCGGACAAAGACTCAACATTTAACGAGTGCACGGTTGTCTGGGTATGAGCTTACCCTTTTGGCGAGTCATATACAAATTAAGCGCTGTAATGTACTGAATCCGGCAACATTGTTGCCGATCAATACGGAATCAGATAATGTACTGCCCCATGACTGTTATTTACGAACCGAGGAAGAAACAAAAGGTCGTGTGGACCTGAAAAACACTCCCTTGTCAGATCCCGATGGTACTCTGTATGTGGATGGCTCTTGCTTTAAATTGCCGAATGGTGATGTAACGACTGCGTATGCTGTGGTGACATTGAGCACGGTTGTGGAGACTGCGAGATTGAGCCAGAATTCAGCACAAGCGGCAGAATTAATTGCATTAACGAGAGCGTGCGTTCTGTCGAAAGGAAAGCGTGTGAATGTGTTTACCGATAGTCAGTATGCATTTGGTGTTGCGCACAACTTCGGAAGACTGTGGAGAGAGAGAGGATTTATGACATCGCATGGTACGAAGATCCAACATGGGCAACTAGTGAATGATCTTTTGGATGCACTTACATTGCCTAAACAAGTGGCGATTGTGAAATGTAGTGCGCACCGGAAAGTGACGGATGATGTTGGTCGTGGTAATGCATTTGCGGATGAGGTTGCTAAAGAAACGGCTAAGAATCTTGCGACTCGAATGTATGTTACGAATTCAGTGAGATGGCCGGAAGAGACTGGTATGTGTGAAAACACTGTCGAAAGTGTGAAAGAAATTCAGAATGGAGCTACTGAAGCTGAAAAGACCAAGTGGAAAGAAGGTACAGGGAAATTGGATATGCATGGATGTTGGGTTGACCTGACGGAATGTCAGAGATGGATGCTTCCAGATGCATACGTGTTAGCTGTTGTGACGATGGCTCATGGGTTGTCACATATCAGTGCGAAAGGAATATGCAAGTTCTTGTCTCCTGTGTGGAGGAATGACGGTATTGCTAAGTGCGCTGAAAGAGTGGTTAAGAATTGTATGGTGTGTTTGATGCACAATCCCGGAAAAGGTACCCCCACTCCACCTGGTCATTTCGCTCCTCCTACCTGTCCCTTTGAGGTTATCCAGCTGGACTTCATCCATATGGAGAGATGCAATAACCTAAAGTATGTTTTGGTTGTGGTTTGTGCGTTCTCCAGATGGATCGAGGCCTATCCTCTCAAGGATAATACTGCCCTGTCCACAGCGAAAATCCTGTTAAAGGAATACTTCCCTAGGTATGGAATGCCGCGGATTGTGTGGTCAGATAATGGAAGTGAGTTCGTGGGAAGTGTAATGCAGAGTGTGTGTAAGGGCCTTGGAATTAAGCAGAAATTCCACAGTGCCAATCATCCTCAGGCAGCGGGTTTGGTTGAAGGGTACAATGGTACCCTGAAGCTGAAACTCGCTAAGATTCAGGCTTCGACTGGCCTGTCATGGCCGGATGCCTTGCCTCTGGCTCTCCTATCGACCAGAGCGACGGTACACTCTCGAGTAGGGCTCAGCCCATATGAGATTGTGTTCGGTCGCCCTGCAAATATTTGGGGAGTCCCGAGACCTAGGGCTTTTGATAGTCTTGAATATCCAATGTTGATCGATTATTTGTACGATTTGACCACTAAACTACGATTAATTCATCAACAGGTCTTTGAAGCTCTACCAGCGCAGACAGAGGGTCCTGGACATCAGCTCCGGCCGGGTGACTGGGTAGTCACCCGCAATTTCGGTCGGAAGCGTAATCTGGAGCCAAGATTTGTTGGACCCCATCTAGTCTTATTGACGACGAGGACAGCGGTTCGACTGGAGGGCCGTAGACATTGGGTCCACGCCAGTCACACAAAGAAGGTACCGATCCCCTTACCAACCGACGGTTGGGTGAGAACTGGGATTCCGGCAGAAGAGACTGAGACTCCTTTGCGTTTCGTGCCATTCAGCGACGCTCAACTTGTGGAAGATTCGTTGTTGCCAGATCCACAAGTGGAGTCATCAGTAGCAGAGAACCCAAGGTCCGACTCGTCATCTGCCTCGTTGAACACTGCTGCGCCACCTGAACAATTGTTCGTAGACCAAACTCGACCTGGAAGAAGTCGATACTTTCTTCGTCCAAGGAATTCAAGGACTAATAAAAATTGATAGTATAGTGGTTTTGACGTTACGAATATTATGAACAATTACATCCTTTCTTTGTGAGTTTCTGTGTTTCCACTGCTAAGAGACTTGTAACGAACTTGAACCTCTCCATCCGGGTTACCGTAGGGCCGTGCGGGTACTTTTTTCTGTTTAGCAGGTTTCTGACGCTAGGTTGGTTACTTTTGTCGATTCCTGGGAACTCCTAGGGATTGATAATCGCTGCTCAGAACAAAGTGCGTCAAGTACGTCACGGACGGTTTGTAGAGGATGGCATTCTCTAAGCTGGTGGAAGAAGAAAGGGTATTGTCACAGAGATCAGAGTTATTGAGGGTTGTGCGAACGAAATGTTTTCTGTTCCAGGTGTTTTTGCTATTCCTAACTGTATCTATGTTATTGGTGGGCGGAGTGTATTTTGGGGTATCGCAATTTATGCCTTCTGTTACACCTACCTTTTCTCCTAACCTAAGTTCCCTCACTACTGTTTCCCCACATTCTTTTCACCCTTTGCCTCAACACGAGCAGGTTAGACGTGCGGAATTCAGGAATAATTCCTTTGTGCAACTCCTACATCAGCATCAGTTAGTGGTGAATACTACAAATTGTTGGGTATGTGGGTTAATGCCACACACCATGGATAGGGGTATTCCGTACTTGGTCCTTCCGTACAGCTCCCAGGGTTCAGCTCGAGCATTTCAAACAATGTTTCGTAGTGCACTAGACTCCTACCCCAGTCGAGAGCCCAGATCTGTTAAATCCGGTCCTGGTCCGTACCACAAGCCTCTGGCGATAGCCATAGCAGATCTGGACAGAGATGTTTTCGACGCATCACTCATTCCAGACGAAGAAGTGCAGGCTTATAAGGATCTGAGTGAGGCTGAGTATGGTACGTCAGTGGGAGATAGACAGTTGAAGAGCTCGTCCCCGATATGGATTGTACCGCACCTTGGTAATTTCTGTTTGCAAGGTTTGGGTCGAAATCCGAGAGCGCAACTTGGGAACAGTGCTTGCACTGAAACGTATGTCCTCCCGATGCTCTCCTCCCCTGTTTTCCTGACTGCCAAGGGCACCTATTTTGTGTGTTATGAGCGCGCATATACATGGTTACCCCGCGACTTCTCGGGTACCTGTTATATTGCGAATCTCTTGCCTCCGACTTTCACAGTTGCTTCGGATTACCACAAAACTAGAGTTGTGAGAGGTGTAATTAGCAAAGAGGATACTGCCGGTCAAGAAGCAGGAGATTTCTTTAAGGGTTTCCTGCCGTTCTGGGGACCTATGGTCAATAGTAGGAACCTAAGACAGTTGACCCGAGTGGTAGAGTCGACTGCTAATATTACTGCAACTGCCCTTGGTAATCTAACAGCGGAACTACAGGCGGATAGACTCATGACGTTGCAGAACCGTATGGTTCTAGACGTGGTCCTTGCAGATCGAGGGGGTGTGTGTAAAATTATCCATTCTAGTTGTTGCATTTTCATCCCTGATAATGCTCCAACTGTATATCAAGCCATCTCGAAGTTGCATAAGATTTCCGAGTCCATACACGTGGACGAAGGTAATTGGACGCTTCTAGGATGGTTTTGGGGTCTGATGTCAACTTGGGGTTGGAGTATTCTGATGATTGTAGGGGCTGTTGTAGCGTTTCTGTTCACGTGTTGTCTTTGTGTGCAGTGTGGTCCTGCCTTATGTGGCCTATGTGCTGCGACGTGTATAAGGCGGCCATCTGTTACCAAGGAGGCATTGATGAATAGAATGATGTTCCAGCAGCATCTGAACGATCTGATGAATATCGATATAGATTCCGATCTAGACTAGTGCTTGCCTACATGAGGGCAAAAGGAGCGTCTGAGGTTCCGTGTGAGACGGGACGGCACTCTTGAGTGGTGACGAATATGGACGAGTGTGGTATCTATGAACCGCAAATGACGAGTACAGTGGGTGTGCGAAGTTTCGCAATGCAGCCATGTATGGTTCGTCTTATTTTTGTGTTCGTTCATCTGGACCCTCGGGTTCCATTTTAGATACAGCGTCCATTTTGTTTCTTGCCCTCAAGTAGCCAGCGAACGGGCTTTTGTCCGCTTCGTGACCCTGGGACTTCCAAGATAGTACGAAGGACACGGGTTTCTTTGAGGTGACTTTACGATGAGGGGAATGACACGAGTAAGGCAGATGGCCCCGCTCGAGGCTCATCTTGCCACTCCGGTCTATTGTTTCAGTCACGCATACATTAGACACGAGGTCTTTGATCCCTCTATCGAGCTTCCTTTATTGCCCTAACACTCTTTTTCTAACCTGTTGTGCATCCTTGCTCTTTCCTTACATTCTGTTTTCCGTCCTTCCTTAATGCGTTTATGGTTAAGAGGAAATGTGTTTATTGCGGAGGGGATATGTTTTTACAGTTGGGAACCGGCAAGGACTGTTGTAATTATGTTCCGGCCTCTTGAAACATGAACACAACCCTTTTGAAGTTTATTGTGGGAACTGAGTTAAATCTTTGTTCACTATGTTGTGCTATGGCAAAAACTTGTATAAAAGGAGCGACCCACTCCTACGAATTTGAAGCAGTCTCCGAGAACCTACACGCTGTGTACTTCTTGTGACCTCTGTATCCCTGCAGTAAATAAACGCTGATCTCTGACGTCGCTGGAAGTGTCCCGTGTCTCTGTGTTTTGTACGCCAGAACAGGTAACCCACGAAGGTTTCAGGTGTTGTCCCCTGGCACCGCTGGGCCTTAATAAAACCCAGTCCTTCAACCCACCCAGCATTATATGCTGCCTTTCGCCAGTATACACTGCGTTGAAATGTAATTGATGTTCATTGTTGTACTATTGGTAATCGCATCAGTTGGTTTATTCATGTAATCACACTGCGACAGCCTAATTCTGTAATTACATGCGCTGTCGTGGTCCTTGCAGTATAAGGTATAGGTTGAATGGGCAATGCTTTATTCTGTCACCGTAATTTTTTTACGACTATGAATATGCGCTCACACACCTAGTGCTATTGCCGTCTCTCACCAGTATACACTGTGTCGAAATGTAATTCATGTTCATTGTTGTACTGTCACCGACACAATATGTAAATACACTCCTTTCACCTATTTCCCTATGCCGATTGGATCCATTAATCACTCCAGGTTACATGTACATATGTTGTAACCTATGACGGGAGTCTGATCTCCACGTCAATCGCCCGCGATACCAGCATGACGACTCACGCTTTAAATAGCATCCTCGCGGTGGGCCCGCCAGCTTCCAGTATCGTGTGCGGATCGCGGAAACTGGACACCAGATTAAGCACGGTAATAGACATTCAAGGATCGCCTCGCGGCTCCCTGTCTCCCACCCCCCCTTTCTTTTTCCTCCATGGCATAGACGTTCCGCTAACCACGTTTTTATGTCCCGGCTCGAAGGCTGCGCTTGCGCAGTCTCGCTCTGAGATTTAATGTTTAGGAGTGGGGCTTTAACCCGCCCCTTTTTTTACCTCTTCTCCATTGGCTAGCCTCTGAAATACTGGTCAGCCATTGGAGAAGAGCATTGTCTCTCCAAACAAGCCCCGTCTTTTTCGGATTCGAGGGCGTGTTTTTTCGACTCTTTCTCTCCTCTGGAATGTAAACATTCCAGCCAATGGCAAGAGGAGAGAAAGAAAAACACGCCCCCGAATCCGAAAACGCCACTGCGTTTCTCCGAGGCATTTCTGCTTGACCTCGGAGAAAGGCGGTGGTGTGTGTGGAACGTCTTATGCCAAATGTGCTTTACCTTCGAAGAATGCACCACATTACAGCATTCTTTTTAGTCATGATCAGACACATCTACTACGGTTGGTGCCGTTGATTGTCCGGCTCAGGAAAGCTCTGCAAATACTGGTCCTGTAGTATCTGAACTTGAGGCGGATGCCTCTAACACTCGCAAATCTTTGGATCTGTCCATGGATGCGACTGCTGCTGAAAGTTCTCCTCCTGCCTCCCAAGCCAATGGAAAGGAAATGCCGGGGCAAGGGTCTGCTCTTTTGTCCCCAGCAGCCGAAGATGAAAATGGTAAAAACAAGCATGGGCCAAAGCGGGTAACTTTCCCCTCAGACGACGACATTGTTTCTGGTGCTGTGGAACCAAAAGACCCCTGGAGACAATGCAAATACAGTAGTCACTATATATATATGTTTCTAAATATGAATCATTTCTTGGTTTGAAGTTTCAACTGTTGTTTCTGCATCACTTTATATACACGTTTGGCTCTAAAACTTGCTTTCCTACCGGGTGCAGTCAAATTTGTGTTTACGTTGTACTGATATGAGCCTTTGGTAACTGGATTGTAGTAGAATGTCATGCTTTGTGTGGACTCCCAAAAGTTGAGCCCGTGGCACATTACGTTTTTGGTCTGAATATGATTATATGCTTGTATAACTGAAAAGGGATTCAGCATAGAGTTGGTGATAACTTTGAATTAGCAAAAAGAAAAAGTGCAAACAGCAGTACTTCAACTTTCGAGTTCACAGACCTTCCATCTACAGATGTGAGCAGTTGCAACATTCTTGCGGCTTTGACATTCCCACCTTTCACAGAGTTCGTTTTCGAAACTTTTCATTTTTTTTTTTATCGTGATGGGCATCATGCATCCGTGACAATATCTGAACTGTGTAATCAAGGGGGGGGACAAGAGAGCTGGTTATTTAACGAGGTCCTGTTCTAATGCTCCTTGATAGGTACATAGGAAAACAGGAAAGAACAGTTCCTCCTAAAGGCCAGGATAGTTAGAATCACTACCAGCCTGCTGTTATTTGGTCACGAAAGGAAAATCAAAATTTCAGATCTTTTTGCCCTCACACACCTGGTAGGTTGTCATGCTTCATCATCGGGCGCTCCTCATCGGACCGGCGCTGCAATGTCCGACGGGCCTGGTGGCATCTTTTGGGGAGATCTTTTGATCTGAGAACGCCGTTTTATGATGAACGTGAGTGGAAATGTAGAAGTCAATGATTCCTGATTCGTGTGGGGACTAGAAAAACTAGAATAGGCCCTGGCCCCTAAATGATTTTAATTGGTTTTGTGTGGGGCTGGGACTAGATAAAACCAGGGAGGCTACTATATTGATTCTAGGTATCAGGGTAGCCTATAGTTGACAAAGGTGGGCAATATCTGAACTGTGCCAATTCGTAATGCAAAGAACATGTAGTGTCTAATGGGAGAATTTCTACAACTGACATGTCTGAATCGGTTATATGGTAGTGAGGCAGGGTGTTTGTTCTACGAGAGGGGACAGTGGAATAATACCCCCCCCCCCCCCCCGGCACAACAGTACCTGAAGCCATAGAAGTGTTTGTACTACTGACTCTGCTTCTGTAGTTCACACCTGTACAATGACTTTGTTATCTAGAGTCGCAATTAATTGATCAGCTTCATAGGTAATACAGCGAACAGAGAATTTAAAAGTGCAGGAGATAACCAAGGTTCTCATGTTTCTGAGGTTGAGATGGCCGTATCAAAGGCGTGTGGTAGTCTGAACTATAAGCTCATCTGTCTCACAACTTGAGGTGCGTAAGCCCGTCAGTGGCTTGTCTTGTGGTCCCATGGGAATGTCAAGCTTTAAAAAAGAATAATAAAAAAATATATATATGGAGTCGAGCTCAGCAGTGTTGCCTAATTTCTGCCTTTCATAGGGATCATATGGAATGAAAGGAAACTCGGCATATTTCGAAGAACATCTGACTAGCAGGATATATACGAACACACGTTCACTCTGAAGTGAGTTTTTCTTACTGAATGCCTTCCACTGAAGAAGCAGCTTAAATAGAACACGTAAGCTTCCCTACCTCTGCTCACGAGCTGCACTTGGCACATCTGTTTTAGCGAATACACCAGAACAAGCTCCATTGGGCCATAGCTCATATTGTTTTGCTACTCTGTCATTGTTTTTATTACAACGTTTGGCTTCTTAAATAGCTTTGTTTGTAAATTCAGCTTGGGGGCCATGGTTTAGGGTGTCCGGTGCGAGAATTGCAAGCTAAAATCCCAACCTTTTATAGTGCACACCATAACATGCTTTGTCTATTGCACCCATAAGGCCACACATTCACTGCATTCTGTGGCAGTGCGTCTTTCTTAAATGTATGTTAGAAGTTCCTCATTTAGCTTTGATCTCCCTATAAACTATCTGGCTTGCCCACCTCTGGTCACCCACCTTCATCTGATTCTTATGAGCGAGTTGAGCTGAATATCACTTATTCATTTCTGACCCTCTTCGTCCGAGTTAGTTTTACATGCTACTTACTGGGTTGTACTAGAGCAACATGCCAACAATTACTGGTTGCCTATGTCAAAAGGTTGTCGTGTTTGAAACACTGCTTTTTAGGTCTCGGCTCGAAGGCTGCGCTTGCTCAGCTTTAATGTTAGGAGTGGGGCTTTAACCCGCCCCTTTTTTTTACCTCTTCTCCATTGGCTGGCCTCTGAAATACTGGTCAGCCATTGGAGAAGAGCATTGTCTCTCCAAACAAGCCCCGTCTTTTTCGGATTCGGGGGTGTGTTTTTTACTTTCTTTCTCTCCTCTGGAATGTAAACATTCCAGCCAATGGCAAGAGGAGAGAAAGAAAAACACGCCCCCGAATCCGAAAACGCCGCTGCGTTTCTGCGAGACATTTCTGCTTGACCTCGGAGAAAGGCGGTGGTGTGTGTGGAACGTCTTATGCCAAATGTGCTTTACTTTCGAAGAATGCACCACATTACAGCATTCTTTTTAGTCATGTGAGAACGTTATGTAGAAATATGAGGAGTCCATAGATTTTAACTGGCGTGGAGAGATTGGCGGTCTGTAGACAACTCTACACTGTGGCTGCACCCCTAGCCGAGTCTTGGGGTTCACCGGAAGAGCAATAATAACAAGTTACAGCACCTCCAATGGGCTCAGAGATGTGGAAACCGCTGGTAGGGAACAAGGTCAGTAGGGTGTTGGACAGCTTCCCGCTCGCTGTGATGACTTTCGTTCATACACCCTAAAATTTAAATATAACTGCTCAGGCACATCATTCGTATTTGTTAGTTATTAAACGAGAACCATATCCTCCAAACTTGGAAATTACTACCTTGATGAAATCAATAAATTGCAGTACTTCACATAGAAAGCAAATAGTTCCTGTCAGGACGGGCCTCCTCTGCCTCAAATCACCGGATGTCTGGCAGTGATGCGTAGCAACGGGAAACTGACTTGAGGAGAAGAGGCCGCGCGCAGCACGCCGTTTGAAGCAGGCGTGTGGAGATATGTTCGCCTTCAAAACAGTGGAAGAATGTTGACGCGCATAAAAAATACGTTTATTTCATGCCTCTTCTCATCCACTTTGGCTGCTGATCAGGTGCTCTCGCATTACTCTGCTGCAGCAGATGTTGGCGTCTTTGTTGTCATAACACATGGGGTTGAAATGAGTGCCCCTCTTGTTAACACACCATTTTGGGATGTTCTCGCCATCTCTGAAATGCATCTCCGGGGTCGACCATCTTTCAATGGAGAATTTATCGCCACTGAATAATAATCTCAACAGACCACCCAAGCCGCTCCTGGCAAAGAGGCTGCAGCCTTTAGGTACACTGATCCCGGAAGTCATCGAACAGCTGCTCCAAACGGAGAAACCGTGTCGGTACGGGTACCTGCTTGGGTGTCATGATAAAGCCCCTTCCACGGCTAACCAGATGCAGTACTCCTCAAGTTTTCCTTCAAGCTGGCCGCCGCAGTTGATGGGAGACTGACCAATTAGTCCTGTTTCTTTGTCAGTGAAAATTTTAACCAGTACATTTATCCAATGGATGGTTACAGTTCCTATAGTATGAGAGAAAAGTGACTAGCTGCAGGTAAGCTGTCAATGAAGGGGAAAGTCTCCGAAGGTAGGGTGAGTGTGCAGAGTGAGGAGTCGGTACTCCTGGTGATGTTCCTGTGTGCCCTCACACACCCTCGCAGATGTATAGCATCATCATTGGGCACGGTTGCTCCTCGTGGGGGTGGCGCTGCAGTCCCTCACGGGCCCTTGGTTAGGGGCTCTCTGATGGAGTTATTTTAAGGAGTTGCCGCATTTGTGAGTGAGGGTATGTGGGTTGAGATGTGCTGGTGAGTGCGAATTTTAAAAATGAAACAGGGAACTAAAATCCTTTAATCATAGTTCCCTGGTCCAACCTAAAAATACTCGGGGATGGAGATGCACTGTAGTGCTGTTCAGAGAGGGGAAACAAGACCAAATAAAAGTCCCACTTCTCTCGACCCGATTGGTGTGTTTAACAAAAGTGATTTAGTGAAAAGGTCAACATGTTTCGCGCTATAGAACGGTCCCTAATGGATCCTAAAGCGCTTCGTCAGGACCGGGAAAGTGTGTTAAAGAATGGGTTTCGGGTAAAGACTGCCCATAATCCCACTTACTACCTAGGTCTGGTATGCTTGACAGATAGTGTCCAGGATCCGTCGTTATGCGTCAATCCTGTTCACAGCCTACAAGGGGAGACAAAATAAGGGAGGAAGAGAGACAAAAAGAATGGTAGCAGAGATCTTGAGAGCACCATCGCTACTAGCAGAAGATGGCAGTACACCATCAGGGAGTGGTAATGATGACTGGAGATCACTCCAAACCCTACGGAAATTACAGATCAAGACAGCCTTACACGGGACCATAATGACAGAATATCTGAGAGCAAACATCGCCCCTAATGGTCTACTAATTACACTGGCCCCAAGGATATTTTTTGGAAGATCTGACATTCCGTCGTGAATGGTCGAGAATATCCTGGAAATGTACCCGTGATTGGTTGATATTAATAATAAATACAGCCAAACGATTATCAGATGAATTACTAGTTCAAATCAATCTGTCTGAGAATAGACTGAAGACGGAGATTTCTATTACAGCATTCAAATCTAAGCTCTCAGAGATCAATCTTGAAATGAATGAACATAAAGAATATTTGACAAAACAGAAGATCAACCAGTTACAAAAAGACGTCAAACGGTTTGACAAGGAGAATATCTATCCTTATACCAAAGACGATTATGTGTTCTCCAACACAGATACCGCGTCTGATGATGCAAGCAGTCGCAGCTCAGGAAGGTCAGACTCGACTGGGAGTGAATCCAACTATGACACCAGACAACCAAGACCCAGAGGAGGATACAGACACCAACCTCCTCCACCACCTTTGTTCCACGGGTTCCCTTCCCACCCCTTTCAAACACCCATGTATCAAGGACCATGGATGGGTCCCCAACCTATATGGAATGGCCCCATGGGACAAAATCCTTTACCTAACTATCATCAGTATCAGACCCCACCTTTTCTCAACAGTGGGAGGGGCAGAGGAAGAGGCAAAAGAAGAGAAACAACCAAGAGCGTCCACTGGCAGGATCCAGAACCAATGACTCTACGCAGCAAATCAACAAGACCCTAGTGGTTAATCTATCCTCCAGACCTCTAACTGAAGGTGAAAACAACCTTTTGGAAAAAGGCCTAGGATTTGTACCTACACCGAAGGAAGATGACTTTGTCCTGAACCAAGAACTGCACCAATTTTTTCGTAAGGTCCGCCTTAAAGCCTTCTTCCAAGATAAACCTCAACTTCCACCTAAAGGAACAGGCCTTAAAATCAAATCAAAATTCACTCCAACTGCAGCGATGACCTCTAATGAGGTATTAACATTTGAACAAGCAGTCTTGAAGGAAGTGAACAACATCACTACCGGCCGTCCGTTCGACAATCTTTCTAAAAAAGAAAGGACACTCCTCAAAACTCTGACAGAGGACGAAACCATCATCCTGAAACCCGCGGACAAGGGAGGAGCCATCGTCATCCAAGATAAGAACATCTATGATGGTGAATGCACACGACAATTATCCAACACCAGATATTGCAAACCCATTGAGAAGGACCCCACTGCGCGCCTCTCCACCGTGATACAACATCTCATCACGGAAGCGGAGACAGAGGAATGGATCTCGAAGGAGGAGGCCCAGTTCCTTGTGAACAAGAGTCCACGCACACCATACTTCTACTGCCTCCCGAAAATCCACAAGGGAATCACCCCCCCACCAGGCAGACCTATTGTGTCCGGGATCGATTCCCTTTTAGAACCTCTGAGCAAATTTCTGAGAGACACTACAGAGGTACTGAACCTGATTGAACGATTTGAGACACCAGAATCTATCACCCTTTTAGTCACGCTAGACGTGGAATCATTGTACACCAACATTCCCCAAGATGCTACTCTGACGGTCCTTGACAAGGCCCTGCGCAACATCGACCCATGGCCATCGACTACCCCCATCACTTTCATTTGTGACTGTGCTACGATAGCATTGAAAGAAAATTACTTTGCCTTTGAGAATAAATTGTATCATCAAATACAGGGCACGAGCATGGGGAGCACCTTTGCGCCGAGCCTGGCATGCCTATACATGGCCAATTTTGAAGATGAACACATCCTAACAGAGACCAACCCATATACTAACAACATCTTACTATGGCGTAGGTACATAGATGACATCATCATCTTCTGGCGAGGGGATGAAGAGACGTGCCGCACATTCTTCCTTTGGATTAATACTCTCAATCCATATTTACAATTTGTGGGCACATTGTCATCTGAATCTATCCCATTCCTTGACCTGCTGATATCCCTAAAAGAAGGGTGCCTGATGACCACCAACTATAAGAAGCCCACGGATAGGAACAGCCTCCTCCTATTCCAAAGTCACCATCCGAAATCTCTAAAAAACAATTTACCGGTGGGACAATTCCTCTGCTTACGCCGCAATTGCAATACCATCAGAGAATTTGAGAAGGAGGCTGACACTCTAACAGAAAATCTGATAAGGAGAGAATATCCGAAGAAAATTGTAAAACAGGCACGCAAAAGGGCAAGGAACAATCACAGAGGGGCTCTACTAGAAATCAAAGAGAAGAGCACCACAGACATATTAACATGTGTTACATCCTTCACCCCTAACTCGAACAAAGTCCAAAGGATAATAAAGAAGCATTGGAAGATCCTAGAGATGGGTGATTTCCAACCAGGACCAAAACCCCTCTTCGCCTTTAAGAGAACGCAAAACCTGAGGGACATTTTAGTGCACACACGTCCCAAGAACATCACAAAAACGCAACCGACATTATGGAACCTTCCGCCGGTTACGGGACATTACCCATGCGGGTCCTGCACAGCATGTCCATTGACAAGCAGTACCAAGGAACTTGACTTAGGATTACCAAGCCCATGGAAACAGTTACGACACACCAACTGCAACACAAAAAATTGTGTATACATGATCCCCTGCCCCTGCGGTTCTCGATACATTGGGATGACCACAAGAACAATCAAAACACGAATTGGGGAACACAAAAGCACAATTCGGTGCAAGCGCACAGCGACAAGACTACAAAGCCATTTTCTGGAAAAGAATCACTCTCCCGACAGCTTACGATGGACCATAATTGAATCCAACCCACATTGGTCACCATCAACACTGTTCAGACAGGAGCAACGATGGGTGTTCAAACTACAAAGCAATAAAAGGGGACTCAATGAGGATATTCCCTGGATTGAACTCTCTAGATAATATACACCATGAGGGTGTTTGTTTAGAGTCTCCCCTATCATGAGCAGAGAGCCTGGTATTCAGAACATAGGTCTATATGTAAAATACCTACAAACGTATGTCAACAACTATATGTCCAACCCTGAATCTACATTTTACAATCTATTAGAATGAGATCAAGGCTGTTAAGTTTCCCAAGGTAGACTCACTAGGAACCACTTACAGCCTAATAAAAACCACCTCCTAGATGGACCACCTCACCCTGAGTCTTGCTTAAGTCATGCTCATCATTCGTACCAATAACCAGCGTCCCAACACCTGGGTGGGTAACATCGTTACCGCATTGTTTTCTGTTTTTCCTGCGTGCCTTAAAATGCAGCGATATGAGCTCCGCTTAGACGGAAAGATACATAGGGACAGTGTCGACTTCACTGACACAGAGACATCACGTTACATGCGAGGCATACCTCACGTCTCAGTGGACAGACCCCCTTTTTTAAAAAAAAACTGTTTTTATAAACATATATTTTTTTGACATAGGTACATTACCCGTCTTTCCATCATGGACCTGTAGGTACCTAGCTGTCCTTTGTATTGTATTGTAATCAGTACACTTACGACCAGCAATTTATCGATTAAGAAAATTTATTCCCGTAGCATTTTAAACTATCAATACGGTCTCCCTCCAGCTGACATATTTCTCCCTCTCTCCCATTCACTGTGGGCACGGGCACTCCACCCCTGTGACTACCGGTTCGGTCTGTCATTAGCACGAACATGACCATGACACTACAGATCTATGACCATATTCATTTGCGTAGCATTATAGATCATGTCTTCATTGTGTTAAGCATCACCTTGCTTGACTTTGATCTCAGTCCCCACCTTTGGGGCCAAAGGCACCCTCCCTTTACTATCCTGTTCCCGCTGTCTTGACACCACTCCAAGATGGCCGCGACAGCCGTGCACCACCCCGGCCGCTCTCGCCCGAGCCCTCCGGGCGCATCGACGCAACGTCATCACACAGGGCCCGTGGTATCACCGCTTCCACTATTTAACGACTCTGCAGCCGCACTAACCGTGTAACCGGCAGTGCAACCCCACGGGTAGGTTCCCCGAGACGTAAGGCGTACAGATTTGTAAGTACTCCTCTTTTTCTCTTTACTGCTCGTTGATTGCGGAACCCACATCAACTTCCATACTATCTCTGTCTCCCGTCATAGAGCTATTTTACATGTGTTTTTTCAGCCTTACTCCGCGGCATTGCTGACGGAGCCCATCATCAAGGAGGAGAGGGTAGGCTGGCGATGCACTTATGTAATATGTGTTTGGTTTTATAGTATTCTTTTCGTGATATGTGCACAGGGTGACCCTCGAGTCACCGCACCACCTAGGCTTTCTCGGGGTTTGATCACCATCTCACTCCGTGCCACCTCGTCCAAATTAGGCTCTTATTCCTTTAATACCGTGCGGACACTAGGCATGATGAGCACGACATCCCCACTTTTACATCGTACTTGTATGCTCCTTCCAACCACCGCCATATGTAGTCACCAGAGAGGTCACGAGGTTCAGTCTCACTCCCTGTATGTCACCCACATGAGCTTGGAGCCCAGCGAGCCCATGATCATCTCCATGTTCACTCAACGTCGGGGGGCACGTTCCCACCACCCCGGTTGACTTTTATAGATCCACATAGACACGCACATCGGTTGACGTCCTCGTCTTGCATGAGGCATCATAGCACTGACTGTGCACCAGCGTCTCCGATCACACAAGATATACAGAATATATATCTTATTTAAGGTATTATCCTTGTTTCCCCCCCCCTTTTTTTCTTTTTGTCTCTCTTCCTCCCTTATTTTGTCTCCCCTTGTAGGCTGTGAACAGGATTGACGCATAACGACGGATCCTGGACACTATCTGTCAAGCATACCAGACCTAGGTAGTAAGTGGGATTATGGGCAGTCTTTACCCGAAACCCATTCTTTAACACGCTTTCCCGGTCCTGACGAAGCGCTTTAGGATCCATTAGGGACCGTTCTATAGCGCGAAACATGTTGACCTTTTCACTAAATCACTTTTGTTAAACACACCAATCGGGTCGAGAGAAGTGGGACTTTTATTTGGTCTTGTTTCCCCTCTCTGAACAGCACTACAGTGCATCTCCATCCCCGAGTATTTTTAGGTTGGACCAGGGAACTTATGATTAAAGGATTTTAGTTCCCTGTTTCATTTTTAAAATTCGCACTCACCAGCACATCTCAACCCACATACCCTCACTCACAAATGCGGCAACTCCTTAAAAGAACTCCATCAGAGAGCCCCCAACCAAGGGCCCGTGAGGGACTGCAGCGCCACCCCCACGAGGAGCAACCGTGCCCAATGATGATGCTATACATCCGCGAGGGTGTGTGAGGGCACACAGGAACATCACCAGGAGTACCGACTCCTCACTCTGCACACTCACCCTACCTTCGGAGACTTTCCCCTTCATTGATAGCTTACCTGCAGCTAGTCACTTTTCTCTCATACTATAGGAACTGTAACCATCCATTGGATAAATGTATAACTTTTAGGAGCTTTGGTTCAGGACCTTTTTCTATAGCTCCAAGTCCCTCCTCCTTGTTGATATTGATTTTAACCAGTAACCAGCGGGCAAGTTGGGGAACGGTGTCTCCATGCTCATTGTGGGCAGCAGAGGTAACGGCCTCTGGCCGTCTTTATCAAAGGAACCGGATTAAGGTGAGTGAAAAGAGGGGGGTGATACTGTTTAGAGACTCCAAGGAGTTAGAGTGCAGAGTCAAGCGGAATGGGGTGGGGGCTAAATTATTGTGCATATATGGTTGCACTGTGTTACAGGGGGGGTTATAAAGTTGAGAGAATGATATTTGCAGGGTGAGTGGTTCTGCTCACAGTAACAGACACCGGCCCTGGGGCTATGCTTGCCGGGCAACCCGCTCAAATGGCTTTTGTTACCAGAGCTTACCGTTTCATAACTTGAAAACTACAATTAAACAAAAAAAAAAACATTTGGAGCGCTGGCAAGATGTCTGTGCAGCTAAAGGAGTTTAGGACTTGTTCATTCTAGCGCAGGAGTAATGTAATGGCCTGCACATGGGTTCTGCTTTGATTTTTAAGCGTGCCGTGATATTTTGATGGCATGACGTAAATACGCTATAATTGATGATCTGTTGGCAATTAGCGCACAGAGTTTCCTGATTGCACCGATTACATATAAATCCAATTTCTTTACCTGCAACAGACGCGCTGTAAACAAATCACACATGATTTATTACGTTTAGCTGTTTTTTAGGTCTCGGCTAACAGCTCAGATTGGCCTGATGTCTTACATACAATGAACAATTACCGCAGAGCTGTCATTAACGCGCGCAGCAACCCAAACAATGGGGACTAGCTTATCCTAGTGACGCCAGCACAAGCACATGGGACGTTACACTCACAAGCCGGCTGAGGGAGCGCAGATGGCTGTGTGTGTGGGTGGCTCTGTGTGCGTGTGGGAGGCTCTGTGTGTGTGGCTCTGTGTGGGTGGCTTTTTTTGTAGGTGGCTCTATGTGTGGTGGCTTTGTCTGTGTGTGGGTAACTCTGTGTGTGTAGGTGGCTATGTGAGTGGCTCTGTGTGTGTGGGTGGCTTTGTGTGTGTGGCTCTGTGTGTGGGTGCAAATGCAATATGTCTCGCATTTGAGAGTGATTAAGCTATTGACATTGTAAATAACAATGCCGTTTCTTTAAATGTTTTAAAAAACAAAACAAAAATAATGTCATGAGCAATGCCAATAGCTCTAACTTTAACAATGCCGAGACCATTGCATTGTAAATGCTTCTTAATTTAATTAATTGCAGCTCCAGAATCTTTGCCCTGGAATTGAAAACCGGCACTGTACTCTTCACTCATGAGTAAGGGCAGTATAATGGTGAACATGGCTATTTGAATACATTGTAAAACGGAACCACAAGCCTCACTCTAGCTCCTCTAATTACAGATGAGGATGCGCCCTGCCCTAATTAGACGAGAGGATTCCCCAACCAGCTTTTTCTAGTGGATAAGCCTTATTCTGTATGGCCTAGTATGAACACCTTTCAGTTATTTTGTGCACAACCCTCACCCCCTCCCTCTTACCCAGCAGGTGTGTGACACAGATAACACATCTGCACTCAGGTTGCCCCTTACCTGTCTTGAGGAAGATCCGCAGGCCGAGCCACACAAGTACCCCTTGAGCCCCAAGACGGGTCGAAACGTCGACGCCCATATATACCCAACCTGGTCCACGAGCCCCTACTGTAACGTGCCACACAAGTATTGATCTGTGTATTTTCAAAGTCGAATGGATTTGGATTTGAAATTATAAGAATGTGGCCAGGTGTAAAAGACTTAGAAACTCTTGATCAGTCTAACCAGTGAATAATTGCAATCAATCCTTCCTATCACAATTTCTGTTTCACTCTTCCTACACTAGAGCACTCTCTCTGTTCTCGCATGTTCCCTTGGAGCAACCTCTCCCCTCACTCTTATCGGTTGCAGTAAGGAATCTACTGTTGTGTGAACTATGATGGAATAAAAATAACCCTTGTTCTGCAAAGAAATTTTGGTTGTTGCACTTCAATATATTAATTGTATTAAATACTGGGAGCCAACAGGATATAGGCAGAGAAAAACTGTGAATTCTTGAATGAAGTTTGTGATTTGGATCATCCACCTAAAATAGGTCTAGGACCATTGTTTTTCGTACCACAAGTAACCCAGGTCCACGACCACTATTGGGTCACCCCATTTTTAGGTCTTACCTTGGCAGCGCATGCGCTGCATGCGCTGTCTCAGCGAGACTTAAAGTAATCTCTATACGTTGGCAAGCGGACGGTAGTTTCTCCTGCCGCTTGCCATTTGCTGAATGTTTGTATAGCTTTTGTTAGCTTGGTTTTGACTGGCTGTTGATGGCAAACTGACTTATGTGTAGTCCGGAAGCAGCGGCCACCAACTACAGTTTTCGTCCGCACTGTTCCCACTTTTTTTGTGTGTCGCGCATCTCTGCCTGACGTAAACATGGCAGAGGCGCATGCGTGTTCTACACCATATTAAGTGCTGTACTAAGCGGCCCTGCGACGATGTATGTTTTAACCTGGGCCCAGCACGGAGGCTGCTTTGCCTGCACCTAATTGACCCCACGGATCACCTATACGGCTCAGTGCACTTGTCGGCGCACAGCTGTTGTCTGCCGATCACCGCTCTGGCCCGAGTTCCAGGAGGAGGACCGCGTCACTGGAGAAGCCGTGCCGTTACTGGGTAACCAAGGACGCCTCAGCGAGGAAGCGTCGTCAGCTTTGCACCCCGCCCAGCAGGACGTCCACAACCGGAAGAGGAGCTGCGCTCAAAGTTGGGAAGGCTGCCCAACCCCTCCGTGAGGCACCTTCGAGGGAGGAGAAGTCCCGTCTGCCCATCGCCCCGGCAGGTGCCGCTGTACCAGAATAGCTCCCCAGGTAAAAATCTTCTACCCGCATTGCCACTTCGCATTTCCATAGCAAGTTGGAAGTTAACAGGTCTGCCGAGGGTGGCTTATTGTGGACTTTTTTTTTTTTACTCATGTTACTGGCCTAATACGTCTGTAACAGTGTTTCATTGCGCGTGGAGGCTGGTTTGGAGGTGGTACAGATGTGCTTAAGTGTCAGAGTGAACGTGTTGATGTACGCATGTGTACATCTGTTAATCCGTGTGAGCGTGTCTGTGTCCGTATACAGATGTGTTTGTGTGCGTGTGTCTGTATACTAATGTGTTTGCGTGTGCCTGTCTGTGTCCGTGTCCAGAAGTGTCTGTGTGCGTGTTTCAGTATGCAGATGTGTTTGTTTGTGTGCGTGTGTCTGTATACAGATGTTTGTGGAGAACAAGTGATCTATACACTCCAATGCGCTTTCCTCGTTGCGCCGGATCTCCAGTAGCTGCAATGTAGAGTGTAGGCAGCAGTCATAGTCCGTGTTGATGCTACAGCCACACCGTGGGCCATTTCACTCCCCAGAGTGTCTTTCCTGTGCTTAATGTGTTCTACAGTGTGATGAATTAGCCTTACACACAAAGATGGCCGGGCCTGGCAGTGTCATAGTGATCATACAAGGCAACTCGCACCTCTCTGAGATTTGGGGTCAGCAGTTGCGGGGAGCCCCTGCAGCACTGGCCCGGGTAGCGCCACAACTGCTGGTGCCCCACCGTCCCTGCCAGCATATGACACAGGCCCGACATCACTCAGGCCAGCGCTGTTCCGCCCTCAGAGAAGGCCCAGGCTGCACCCATAGGTGTCCTTCCTCTGGGGCCTCGCGGCGTTCCTTTTCGCCGCTCCGCTGTCTTTAAGGGGTCATCCATGCCAGTCCCTCTATCATCGTCCAGTGAGGTGGCAGGATGGGCGTGGATAGAGGAAGATTACTCCATCGTCTTTCATACGTGTGGCAAGGAGCCACCTTTTTCCTGCACTGCACATTTAGTGACCACAGAAATAACATTGCTATCCTAATGGCCACCTGGCTGTTTTGTTTACAGAGAAGATCCGTCGGCAGTGTGGTCCTATAATTCAAGAGAGCCCAGGCAGGGGCCACACTCCATTTGGACCCCTCCTTTATGAGCTCGCCGGGCCCCCCTCCCACCCTTCACCCACACACATGTGTCTCTGTTTTTAGGCCTTCTTTCCAAAAGGTGACAGGTCCCCCGATCAGCGTTGCTACTTAAAGCTCGTGACAGCAGAGCTAGCCCTCCTGTTATCCAGATCTTAGAGCTCCCAGTAAGGTAACCTCAGCATCTAGTTCTTGCTAGATAAAATAAGTAATTGTAACAAGTTATGAACATCTCTATGCAATAGGTCAGTGACCTTGCATCGCAGCACATCAGGGGACAAGGAGATGGCCACCAGGCAATAGGTCTCGCATTTGCGCGAATTTGAGCTATTGGCATTGTAAATGACACTGCCTTTTATTTATGTTTTGGTTTTTAATACATAAATAAAAGGAATCGTCATTTACAATACCAATAGCTTAAACTCGCGTGAATGCGAGACCTATTGCATTACAAATGCTTGTTATAAAAGCAGTCAAAGTCCAGCAGCAGTGGTGGTTGCAACACCGCAAAGTCAACTGGCGACCCTGTGTTCACATCCCCAAGGCCCTGGTGCCTAACGTTGTTGTGGGCGATGACAGAGATAAGTGGTTTGAGGCCTACAAGGCAGCTTTATTAATGCACAGGCTCCCTGAGGGAGATTGGGGTGCCAGTCTGTGAATGCATATACTTACAGAGGGGAGGGGTTCTTTGTTGGGCCTGTTGAAGGGTGATAGGATTAAATACCGCCCCCCAAGAGCTGTTAGTATTACCTCAATATTTTGTCATGTGGTCTCGCCTACGCAGCGCGCATGTGCTGCATAGAGGAGACCTCTTGTAATCGATTCGGTTTTGAGGGCAAAAACGTGCACGCATTGCATTGCTTTGAATGGCAACGCATGCACGTTTGGCGATTCCCTTGTGGGAGCGAGCAGCGCCATGTGTTAGCAATTCAATTATCACGCTCGCTCCCTGCGTGTCACTGCTCCGTTTAATGGGCTTTTTTATCAGCATGGCGGCCTTCATGGGCAGCCATGCGCATAACTTTAATAGGCACGGGCGCCACGCTATATGTGTTAGCACGGCGCCCGTTTTTTCTATGTTGTGTTATTCCATCATCCTTAGCTCCCATTTTGCACAAATTCCAAGTTCATCATATTATTTGTTCGTGCCACATTTCCTGCTGCATTATTTCTCTAAAAAATGAATGGCAAATGTTAGTTTACATTTACCGCGAGGAATCTGAAGTTGACTTGTTTTAGATTTTCATCACGTAGCGCCCTGAAAGCCGGATGGGTGGTGTGTGTGCTGTACTATCCAGTGAATAAAGGACAGGACCCGTCCCAGTCTGTGGCCAGATTACCTCTGAGCCGCTTCACCTCTTTACTACATCAGACTCCAGGACAGCACAGCCAGAGGCTGATAAACAGGGCAGGAGGGAAGAGTTACACTGAAAGGAGCAGACAGCAGCTGTCAGCACAGGATGAAAAGCTGTGTCCTTTCACAGTTGACTATTGCCTGGCAGACACATTGGTGAAAGTGAGATGTCTTTTCCCTGTTGGGTGTGTGTGATACCCCTGCGCTGGTGTCTGTTTTTTGGACGTGTGTGAAAGTGAGCTGTCTTATCCCTGTGGGTGTGTGGTGCCCCTGCGCTGGTGTCTGTTTTTTGGACATATGTGTGAAAGTGAGCTGTCTTATCTCTGTGGGTGTGTGTGGTGCTCCTGCGCTGGTGTCTGTTTTTTGGACATATGTGTGAAAGTGAGCTGTCTTATCTCTGTGGATGTGTCTGGTGCCCCTGAGCTGGTGTCTGTTTTTTGGACATATGTGTGAAAGTGAGCTGTCTTATCCCTATGGGTGTGTGGTGCCCCTGCGTTGGTGTCTGTTTTTTGGACACATGTGTGAAAGTGAGCTGTCTTATCTCTGTGGGTGTGTGTGGTGCCCTTGCGCTGGTGTCTGTTTTTGGACATATGTGTGAAAGCGAGCTGTCTTATCTCTGTGGGTGTGTGTGGTGCCCCTGCGCTGGTGTCTGTTTTTTGGACATATGTGTGAAAGTGAGCTGTCTTATCCCTGTGGGTGTGTGGTGCCTCTGCGCTGGTGTCTATTTTTTGGACAGATGTGTGAAAGTGAGCTGTCTTAACCCTGTGGGTGTGTGGTGCCCTTGCGCTGGTGTTTGTTTTTTGGACATATGTGTGAAAGTGAGCTGTCTTATCCTGTGGGTGTGTGGTGCCCCTTCGCTGGTGTCTGTTTTTTGGACATATGTGTGAAAGTGAGCTGTCTTATCTCTGTGGGTGTGTGGTGCCCCTGCGCTGGTGTCTGTTTTTTGGACAGATGTGTGAAAGCGAGCTGTCTTATCTCTGTGGGTGTGTGTGGTGCCCCTGCGCTGGTGTCTGTTTTTTGGACATATGTGTGAAAATGAGCTGTCTTATCCCTGTGGGTGTGGGTGGTGCCCCTGCGCTGGTGTTTGTTTTGGACATATGTGTGAAAGTGAGCTGTCTTATCCCTGTGGGTGTGTGGTGCCCCTGCACTGGTCTCTATTTTTTGGACAGATGCGTGAAAGTGAGCTGTCTTATCCCTGTGGGTGTGTGTGGTGCCCCTGCGCTGGTGTCTGTTTTTTGGACATATGTGTGAAAGTGAGCTGTCTTAACCCTGTGGGTGTGTGGTGCCCCTGCGCCGGTGTTTGTTTTTTGGACATATGTGTGAAAGTGAGCTGTCTTATCCCTGTGGGTGTGTGGTGCCCCTTCGCTGGTGTCTGTTGTTTGGACATATGTGTGAAAGTGAGCTGTCTTATCCCTGTGGGTGTGTGGTGCCTCTTCGCTGGTGTCTGTTTTTTGGACATATGTGTGAAAGTGAGCTGTCTTATCCCTGTGGGTGTTTGTGGTGCCCCTGCGCTGGTGTCTGTTTTTTGGACATATGTGTGAAAGTGAGATGTCTTATCCCTATGGGTGTGTGATGCCCCTGCGCTGGTGTCTGTTTTTTGGACATATGTGTGAAAGTGAGCTGTCTTATCCCTGTGGGTTTGTGTGGTGCCCCTGCGCTGGTGTCTGTTTTTTGGACATATGTGTGAAAGTGAGCTGTCTTATCTCTGTGGGTGTGGGTGGTGTACCTGCGCTGGTGTCTGTTTTTTGGACATATTGGTGAAAGTGAGCTGTCTTATCCCTGTGGGGGCGTGGTGCCCCTGCGCAGGTGTCTGTTTTTATGACATATTGGTGAAAGTGAGCTGTCTTATCCCTGTGGGTGTGTGGTGCCCCTGCGCTGGTGTCTGTTTTTTGCACAGATGTGTGAAAATGAGCTGTCTTATCCCTGTGGGTGTTTGTGGCGCCCCTGCGCTGGTGTCTGTTTTTTGGACATATGTGTGAAAGTGAGCTGTCTTAACCCTGTGGGTGTGTGGTGCCCCCGCTCTGGTGTTTGTATTTTGGACATATGTGTGAAAGTGAGCTGTCTTATCCCTGTGGGTGTGTGGTGCCCCTTCGCTGGTGTCTGTTTTTTGGACATATGTGTGAAAGTGAGCTGTCTTATCCCTGTGGGTGTGTGTGGTGCCCATGTGCTGCTGTCTGTTTTTTGGACATGTGTGTGAAAGTGAGCTGTCTTATCCCTGTGGGTGTGTGTGGTGCCCATGTGCTGGTGTCTGTTTTTTGGACATGTGTGTGAAAGTGAGCTGTCTTATCCCTGTGGGTGTGTGGTGCCCCTGCGCTGGTGTCTGTTTTTTGGACATATGTGTGAAAGTGAGCTGTCTTATCCCTGTGGGTGTGTGTGTGGTGCCCCTGCGCTGGTGTCTGTTTTTGGACATATGTGTCAAAGTGAGCTGTCTTATCTCTGTGGGTGTGGGTGGTGCCCCTGCGCTGGTGTCTGCTTTTTGGACAGATGTGTGAAAGTGAGCTGTCTTATCCCTGTGGATGTGTGGTGCCCCTTCGCTGGTGTCTGTTTTTTGGACATATGTGTGAAAGTGAGCTGTCTTATCCCTGTGGGTGTTTGTGGTGCCCCTGCGCTGGTGTCTGTTTTTTGGACATATGTGTGAAAGTGAGCTGTCTTATCCCTGTGGGTGGGTGTGTGGTGCCCCTGCGCTTGTGTCTGTTTTTTGGACATATGTGAGAAAGTGAGCTGTCTTATATCTGTGGATGTGGGTGGTGCCCCTGCGCTGGTGTCTGTTTTTTGGACATATGTGTGAAAGTGAGCTGTCTTATCCCTGTGGGTGTGTGTGTGTGGTGCCCCTGCGCTGGTGTCTGTTTTTTGGACATATGTGTGAAAGTGAGCTGTGTTATCCCTATGGGTGTGTGGTGCCCCTGCGCTGGTGTCTGTTTTGGACATATGTGTGAAAGTGAGCTGTCTTATCTCTGTGGGTGTGTGTAGTGCTCCTGCGCTGGTGTCTGTTTTTTGGACATATTGGTGAAAGTGAGCTGTCTTATCCCAGTGGGGGTGTGGTGCCTCTGCGCTGGTGTCTGTTTTTTGGACATATGTGTGAAAGTGAGCTGTCTTATCTCTGTGGGTGTGGGTAGTGCCCCTGCGCTGGTGTCTGTTTTTTGGACATATGTGTGAAAGTGAGTTGTCTTATCCCTGTGGGTGTGTGTGTGGTGCCCCGGAGCTAGTGTCTGTTTTTTGGACATATGTGTGAAAGTAAGCTGTCTTATCCCTGTGGGTGTGTGGTGCCCCTGCGCTGCTGTCTGTTTTTTGGACATATGTGTGAAAGTGAGCTGTCTTAACCCTGTGGGTGTGTGGTGCCCCTGCGCTGGTGTTTGTTTTTTGGACATATGTGTTCAAAGTGAGCTGTCTTATCCCTATGGGTGTGTGGTGCCCCGTGCTGGTGTTTGTTTTTTGGACATATGTGTGAAAGTGAGCTGTCTTATCTCTGTGGGGGTGTCTGGTGCCCCTGCACTGGTGTCTGTTTTTTGGACATATGTGTGAAAGTGAGCTGTCTTATCCCTGTGGGTGTGTGTGGTGCCCATGCGCTGGTGTTTGTTTTGGACATATGTGTGAAAGTGAGCTGTCTTATCCCTGTGGGTGTGTGTGGTGCCCATGCGCTGGTGTTTGTTTTGGACATATGTGTGAAAGTGAGCTGTCTTATCCCTGTTGGTGTGTCTGGTGCCCCTGCGCTGGTGTCTGTTTTTTGAACATATGTGTGAAAGTGAGCTGTCTTATCCCTATGGGTGTGTGGTGCCCCGTGCTGGTGTCTGTTTTTTGGACATATGTGTGAAAGTGAGCTGTCTTATCTCTGTGGGTGTGTCGGGGAACAACCTTTACAACGCAACTTTTACAACGCACTACCATTACAACGAAACTGTTACAACGCGAGTGCATTGACAACGCAGGACATTACAACGCAAGTCTTTACATCGACTTGCACTAGATGGCGTACTAACATTAAAAATAGTGTAGTTTACTATCCCAACACCTTCCCTACTGTTACGTGGACTGGAGTTGGAATAGTAAATTACACTTTTTTAATGTTAGCACGCCATCTAGTGCAAGTCGATGTAAAGACTTGCGTTGTAATGTCCTGCGTTGTAAGTGAGCTGTCTTATCCCTATGGGTGTGTGGTGCCCCGCGCTGGTGTCTGTTTTTTGGACATATGTGTGAAAGTGAGCTGTCTTATCCCTGTGGGTGTGTGTGGTGCCCCTGCGCTGGTGTCTGTTTTGGACATATGTGAGAAAGTGAGCTGTCTTATCCCTGTGTGGGTGTGTGGTGCCCCTGCGCTGGTGTCTGTTTTTTGGACATATTGGTGAAAGTGAGCTGTCTTATCCCTGTGGGGGTGTGGTGCCTCTGCGCTGGTGTCTGTTTTTTGGACATATGTGTGAAAGAGAGCTGTCTTATCTCTGTGGGTGTGGGTAGTGCCCCTGCGCTGGTGTCTGTTTTTTGGACATATGTGTGAAAGTGAGCTGTCTTATCCCTGTGGGTGTGTGTGTGGTGCCCCTGCGCTGCTGTCTGTTTTTTGGACATATGTTTGAAAGTAAGCTGTCTTATCCCTGTGGGTGTGTGGTGCCCCTGCGCTGGTGTCTGTTTTTTGGACATATGTGTGAAAGTGAGCTGTCTTAACCCTGTGGGTGTGTGGTGCCCCTGCGCTGGTGTTTGTTTTTTGGACATATGTGTGAAAGTGAGCTGTCTTATCCCTATGGGTGTGTGGTGCCCCGTGCTGGAGTCTGTTTTTTGGACATATGTGTGAAAGTGAGCTGTCTTATCTCTGTGGGTGTGTCTGGTGCCCCTGCACGGGTGTCTGTTTTTTGGACATATGTGTGAAAGTGAGCTGTCTTATCCCTGTGGGTGTGTGTGGTGCCCATGCGCTGGTGTTTGTTTTGGACATATGTGTGAAAGTGAGCTGTCTTATCCCTGTGGGTGTGTGTGGTGCCCATGCGCTGGTGTTTGTTTTGGACATATGTGTGAAAGTGAGCTGTCTTATCCCTGTTGGTGTGTCTGGTGCCCCTGCGCTGGTGTCTGTTTTTTGGACATATGTGTGAAAGTGAGCTGTCTTATCCCTATGGGTGTGTGGTGCCCCGCGCTGGTGTCTGTTTTTTGGACATATGTGTGAAAGTGAGCTGTCTTATCTCTGTGGGTGTGTCGGGGAACAACCTTTACAACGCAACTTTTACAACGCACTACCATTACAATGAAACTGTTACAACGCGAGTACATTGACAACGCAGGACATTACAACGCAAGTCTTTACATCGACTTGCACTAGATGGCGTACTAACATTAAAAATAGTGTAGTTTACTATCCCAACACCTTCCCTACTGTTACGTGGACTGGAGTTGGAATAGTAAATTACACTTTTTTAATGTTAGCACGCCATCTAGTGCAAGTCGATGTAAAGACTTGCGTTGTAATGTCCTGCGTTGTCAATGCACTCGCGTTGTAAAACTTTTGTTGTAACAGCATGCGTTGTAACAGCATGCGTTGTAACGTCATACATCCGGGTGTGTCTGGTGCCCCTGCGCTGGTGTCTGTTTTTTGGACATATGTGTGAAAGTAAGCTGTCTTATCCCTGTAGGTGTGTGTGGTGCCCATGCGCTGCTGTCTGTTTTTTGGACATGTGTGTGAAAGTGAGCTGTCTTATCCCTGTGGGTGTGTGGCGCCCCTGCGCTGGTGTCTATTTTTGGACATATGTGTGAAAGTGAGCTGTCTTATTACCTGTGGGTGTGTGTGTGGTGCCCCTGCGCTGGTGTCTGTTTTTTGGACATATGTGTGAAAGTGAGCTGTCTTAACCCTGTGGGTGTGTGGTGCCCCTGCGCTGGTGTTTGTTTTTTGGAAATATGTGTGAAAGTGAGCTGTCTTATCCCTATGGGTGTGGTGCTCCTGCGCTGGTGTCTGTTTTTTGGACATATGTGTGAAAGTGAGCTGTCTTATCTCTGTGGGTGTGTCTGGTGCCCCTGCACTGGTGTCTGTTTTTGGACATATGTGTGAAAGTGAGCTGTCTTATCCCTGTGGGTGTGTGTGGTGCCCATGCGCTGGTGTTTGTTTTGGACATATGTGTGAAATTGAGCTGTCTTATCCCTGGGGGTGTGTGTGGTGCCCATGCGCTGGTGTTTGTTTTGGACATATGTGTGAAAGTGAGCTGTCTTATCCCTGTGGGTGTGTCTGGTGCCCCTGCGCTGGTGTCTGTTTTTTGGACATATGTGTGAAAGTGAGCTGTGTTATCCCTATGGGTGTGTGGTGCCCCTGCGCTGGTGTCTGTTTTGGACATATGTGTGAAAGTGAGCTGTCTTATCTCTGTGGGTGTGTGTGGTGCTCCTGCGCTGGTGTCTGTTTTTTGGACATATTGGTGAAAGTGAGCTGTCTTATCCCAGTGGGGGTGTGGTGTCTCTGCGCTGGTGTCTGTTTTTTGGACATATGTGTGAAAGTGAGTTGTCTTATCCCTGTGGGTGTGTGTGTGGTGCCCCGGAGCTAGTGTCTGTTTTTTGGACATATGTGTGAAAGTAAGCTGTCTTATCCCTGTGGGTGTGTGGTGCCCCTGCGCTGGTGTCTGTTTTTTGGACATATGTGTGAAAGTGAGCTGTCTTAACCCTGTGGGTGTGTGGTGCCCCTGCGCTGGTGTTTGTTTTTTTGACATATGTGTTCAAAGTGAGCTGTCTTATCCCTATGGGTGTGTGGTGCCCCGTGCTGGTGTCTGTTTTTTGGACATATGTGTGAAAGTGAGCTGTCTTATCTCTGTGGGTGTGTCTGGTGCCCCTGCACTGGTGTCTGTTTTTTGGACATATGTGTGAAAGTGAGCTGTCTTATCCCTGTGGGTGTGTGTGGTGCCCATGCGCTGGTGTTTGTTTTGGACATATGTGTGAAAGTGAGCTGTCCTATCCCTGTGGGTGTGTGTGGTGCCCATGCGCTGGTGTTTGTTTTGGACATATGTGTGAAAGTGAGCTGTCTTATCCCTGTTGGTGTGTCTGGTGCCCCTGCGCTGGTGTCTGTTTTTTGGACATATGTGTGAAAGTGAGCTGTCTTATCCCCATGGGTGTGTGGTGCCCCGCGCTGGTGTCTGTTTTTTGGACATATGTGTGAAAGTGAGCTGTCTTATCTCTGTGGGTGTGTCGGGGAACAACCTTTACAACGCAACTTTTACAACGCACTACCATTACAACGAAACTGTTACAACGCGAGTGCATTGACAACGCAGGACATTACAACGCAAGTCTTTACATCGACTTGCACTAGATGGCGTACTAACATTAAAAATAGTGTAGTTTACTATCCCAACACCTTCCCTACTGTTACGTGGACTGGAGTTGGAATAGTAAATTACACTTTTTTAATGTTAGCACGCCATCTAGTGCAAGTCGATGTAAAGACTTGCGTTGTAATGTCCTGCGTTGTCAATGTACTCGCGTTGTAAAACTTTTGTTGTAACAGCATGCGTTGTAACAGCATGCGTTGTAACGTCATACATCCGGGTGTGTCTGGTGCCCCTGCGCTGGTGTCTGTTTTTTGGACATATGTGTGAAAGTAAGCTGTCTTATCCCTGTAGGTGTGTGTGGTGCCCATGCGCTACTGTCTGTTTTTTGGACATGTGTGTGAAAGTGAGCAGTCTTATCCCTGTGGGTGTGTGGCGCCCCTGCGCTGGTGTCTATTTTTGGACATATGTGTGAAAGTGAGCTGTCTTATTACCTGTGGGTGTGTGTGTGGTGCCCCTGCGCTGGTGTCTGTTTTTTGGACATATGTGTGAAAGTGAGCTGTCTTAACCCTGTGGGTGTGTGGTGCCCCTGCGCTGGTGTTTGTTTTTTGGACATATGTGTGAAAGTGAGCTGTCTTATCCCTATGGGTGTGGTGCTCCTGCGCTGGTGTCTGTTTTTTGGACATATGTGTGAAAGTGAGCTGTCTTATCTCTGTGGGTGTGTCTGGTGCCCCTGCACTGGTGTCTGTTTTTGGACATATGTGTGAAAGTGAGCTGTCTTATCCCCGTGGGTGTGTGTGGTGCCCATGCGCTGGTGTTTGTTTTGGACATATGTGTGAAAGTGAGCTGTCTTATCCCTGGGGGTGTGTGTGGTGCCCATGCGCTGGTGTTTGTTTTGGACATATGTGTGAAAGTGAGCTGTCTTATCCCTGTGGGTGTGTCTGGTGCCCCTGCGCTGGTGTCTGTTTTTTGGACATATGTGTGAAAGTGAGCTGTCTTATCCCTGTGGGTGGGTGTGTGGTGCCCCTTCGCTTGTGTCTGTTTTTTGGACATATGTGTGAAAGTGAGCTGTCTTATCTCTGTGGATGTGGGTGGTGCCCCTGCGCTGGTGTCTGTTTTTTGGACATATGTGTGAAAGTGAGCTGTCTTATCCCTGTGGGTGTGTGTGTGGTGCCCCTGCGCTGGTGTCTGTTTTTTGGACATATGTGTGAAAGTGAGCTGTCTTATCCGTATGGGTGTGTGGTGCCCCTGCGCTGGTGTCTGTTTTGGACATATATGTGAAAGTAGGCTGTCTTATCTCTGTGGGTGTGTGTGGTGCTCCTGCGCTGGTGTCTGTTTTGGACATATGTGTGAAAGTGAGCTGTCTTATCTCTGTGGGTGTGTGGTGCCCCTGCGCTGGTGTCTGTTTTTGGACACATGTGTGAAAGTGAGCTGTCTTATCCCTGTGGGTGTGTGTGGTGCCCCTGCGCTGGAGTCTGTTTTGGACATATGAGTGAAAGTGAGCTGTCTTATCCCTGTGGGTGTGTGTGGTGCCCCTGCGCTGGTGTCTGTTTTGGACATATGTGTGAAAGTGAGCTGTCTTATCCCTGTGTGGGTGTGTGGTGCCCCTGCGCTGGTGTCTGTTTTTTGGACATATTGGTGAAAGTGAGCTGTCTTATCCCTGTGGGGGTGTGGTGCCTCTGCGCTGGTGTCTGTTTTTTGGACATATGTGTGAAAGTGAGCTGTCTTATCCCTGTGGGTGTGTGTGGTGCCCCTGCGCTGGTGTCTGTTTTTTAGACATATGTGTGAAAGTGAGCTGTGTTATCCCTATGGGTGTGTGGTGCCCCTGCGCTGGTGTCTGTTTTGGACATATGTGTGAAAGTGAGCTGTCTTATCTCTGTGGGTGTGTGTGGTGCTCCTGCGCTGGTGTCTGTTTTTTGGACATATTGGTGAAAGTGAGCTGTCTTATCCCAGTGGGGGTGTGGTGCCTCTGCGCTGGTGTCTGTTTTTTGGACATATGTGTGAAAGTGAGCTGTCTTATCTCTGTGGGTGTGGGTAGTGCCCCTGCGCTGGTGTCTGTTTTTTGGACATATGTGTGAAAGTGAGTTGTCTTATCCCTGTGGGTGTGTGTGTGGTGCCCCGGAGCTAGTGTCTGTTTTTTGGACATATGTGTGAAAGTAAGCTGTCTTATCCCTGTGGGTGTGTGGTGCCCCTGCGCTGGTGTCTGTTTTTTGGACATATGTGTGAAAGTGAGCTGTCTTAACCCTGTTGGTGTGTGGTGCCCCTGCGCTGGTGTTTGTTTTTTGGACATATGTGTTCAAAGTGAGCTGTCTTATCCCTATGGGTGTGTGGTGCCCCGTGCTGGTGTCTGTTTTTTGGACATATGTGTGAAAGTGAGCTGTCTTATCTCTGTGGGGGTGTCTGGTGCCCCTGCACTGGTGTCTGTTTTTTGGACATATGTGTGAAAGTGAGCTGTCTTATCCCTGTGGGTGTGTGTGGTGCCCATGCGCTGGTGTTTGTTTTGGACATATGTGTGAAAGTGAGCTGTCTTATCCCTGTTGGTGTGTCTGGTGCCCCTGCGCTGGTGTCTGTTTTTTGGACATATGTGTGAAAGTGAGCTGTCTTATCCCTATGGGTGTGTGGTGCCCCGCGCTGGTGTCTGTTTTTTGGACATATGTGTGAAAGTGAGCTGTCTTATCTCTGTGGGTGTGTCGGGGAACAACCTTTACAACGCAACTTTTACAACGCACTACCATTACAACGAAACTGTTACAACGCGAGTGCATTGACAACGCAGGACATTACAACGCAAGTCTTTACATCGACTTGCACTAGATGGCGTACTAACATTAAAAATAGTGTAGTTTACTATCCCAACACCTTCCCTACTGTTACGTGGACTGGAGTTGGAATAGTAAATTACACTTTTTTAATGTTAGCACGCCATCTAGTGCAAGTCGATGTAAAGACTTGCGTTGTAATGTCCTGCGTTGTAAGTGAGCTGTCTTATCCCTATGGGTGTGTGGTGCCCCGCGCTGGTGTCTGTTTTTTGGACATATGTGTGAAAGTGAGCTGTCTTATCCCTGTGGGTGTGTGTGGTGCCCCTGCGCTGGTGTCTGTTTTGGACATATGTGTGAAAGTGAGCTGTCTTATCCCTGTGTGGGTGTGTGGTGCCCCTGCGCTGGTGTCTGTTTTTTGGACATATTGGTGAAAGTGAGCTGTCTTATCCCTGTGGGGGTGTGGTGCCTCTGCGCTGGTGTCTGTTTTTTGGACATATGTGTGAAAGAGAGCTGTCTTATCTCTGTGGGTGTGGGTAGTGCCCCTGCGCTGGTGTCTGTTTTTTGGACATATGTGTGAAAGTGAGCTGTCTTATCCCTGTGGGTGTGTGTGTGGTGCCCCTGCGCTGGTGTCTGTTTTTTGGACATATGTTTGAAAGTAAGCTGTCTTATCCCTGTGGGTGTGTGGTGCCCCTGCGCTGGTGTCTGTTTTTTGGACATATGTGTGAAAGTGAGCTGTCTTAACCCTGTGGGTGTGTGGTGCCCCTGCGCTGGTGTTTGTTTTTTGGACATATGTGTGAAAGTGAGCTGTCTTATCCCTATGGGTGTGTGGTGCCCCGTGCTGGTGTCTGTTTTTTGGACATATGTGTGAAAGTGAGCTGTCTTATCTCTGTGGGTGTGTCTGGTGCCCCTGCACGGGTGTCTGTTTTTTGGACATATGTGTGAAAGTGAGCTGTCTTATCCCTGTGGGTGTGTGTGGTGCCCATGCGCTGGTGTTTGTTTTGGACATATGTGTGAAAGTGAGCTGTCTTATCCCTGTGGGTGTGTGTGGTGCCCATGCGCTGGTGTTTGTTTTGGACATATGTGTGAAAGTGTGCTGTCTTATCCCTGTTGGTGTGTCTGGTGCCCCTGCGCTGGTGTCTGTTTTTTGGACATATGTGTGAAAGTGAGCTGTCTTATCCCTATGGGTGTGTGGTGCCCCGCGCTGGTGTCTGTTTTTTGGACATATGTGTGAAAGTGAGCTGTCTTATCTCTGTGGGTGTGTCGGGGAACAACCTTTACAACGCAACTTTTACAACGCACTACCATTACAACGAAACTGTTACAACGCGAGTACATTGACAACGCAGGACATTACAACGCAAGTCTTTACATCGACTTGCACTAGATGGCGTACTAACATTAAAAATAGTGTAGTTTACTATCCCAACACCTTCCCTACTGTTACGTGGACTGGAGTTGGAATAGTAAATTACACTTTTTTAATGTTAGCACGCCATCTAGTGCAAGTCGATGTAAAGACTTGCGTTGTAATGTCCTGCGTTGTCAATGCACTCGCGTTGTAAAACTTTTGTTGTAACAGCATGCGTTGTAACAGCATGCGTTGTAACGTCATACATCCGGGTGTGTCTGGTGCCCCTGCGCTGGTGTCTGTTTTTTGGACATATGTGTGAAAGTAAGCTGTCTTATCCCTGTAGGTGTGTGTGGTGCCCATGCGCTGCTGTCTGTTTTTTGGACATGTGTGTGAAAGTGAGCTGTATTATCCCTGTGGGTGTGTGGCGCCCCTGCGCTGGTGTCTATTTTTGGACATATGTGTGAAAGTGAGCTGTCTTATTACCTGTGGGTGTGTGTGTGGTGCCCCTGCGCTGGTGTCTGTTTTTTGGACATATGTGTGAAAGTGAGCTGTCTTAACCCTGTGGGTGTGTGGTGCCCCTGCGCTGGTGTTTGTTTTTTGGACATATGTGTGAAAGTGAGCTGTCTTATCCCTATGGGTGTGGTGCTCCTGCGCTGGTGTCTGTTTTTTGGACATATGTGTGAAAGTGAGCTGTCTTATCTCTGTGGGTGTGTCTGGTGCCCCTGCACTGGTGTCTGTTTTTGGACATATGTGTGAAAGTGAGCTGTCTTATCCCTGTGGGTGTGTGTGGTGCCCATGCGCTGGTGTTTGTTTTGGACATATGTGTGAAAGTGAGCTGTCTTATCCCTGGGGGTGTGTGTGGTGCCCATGCGCTGGTGTTTGTTTTGGACATATGTGTGAAAGTGAGCTGTCTTATCCCTGTGGGTGTGTCTGGTGCCCCTGCGCTGGTGTCTGTTTTTTGGACATATGTGTGAAAGTGAGCTGTGTTATCCCTATGGGTGTGTGGTGCCCCTGCGCTGGTGTCTGTTTTGGACATATGTGTGAAAGTGAGCTGTCTTATCTCTGTGGGTGTGTGTGGTGCTCCTGCGCTGGTGTCTGTTTTTTGGACATATTGGTGAAAGTGAGCTGTCTAATCCCAGTGGGGGTGTGGTGCCTCTGCGCTGGTGTCTGTTTTTTGGACATATGTGTGAAAGTGAGCTGTCTTATCTCTGTGGGTGTGGGTAGTGCACCTGCGCTGGTGTCTGTTTTTTGGACATATGTGTGAAAGTGAGTTGTCTTATCCCTGTGGGTGTGTGTGTGGTGCCCCGGAGCTAGTGTCTGTTTTTTGGACATATGTGTGAAAGTAAGCTGTCTTATCCCTGTGGGTGTGTGGTGCCCCTGCGCTGGTGTCTGTTTTTTGGACATATGTGTGAAAGTGAGCTGTCTTAACCCTGTGGGTGTGTGGTGCCCCTGCGCTGGTGTTTGTTTTTTGGACATATGTGTTCAAAGTGAGCTGTCTTATCCCTATGGGTGTGTGGTGCCCCGTGCTGGTGTCTGTTTTTTGGACATATGTGTGAAAGTGAGCTGTCTTATCTCTGTGGGTGTGTCTGGTGCCCCTGCACTGGTGTCTGTTTTTTGGACATATGTGTGAAAGTGAGCTGTCTTATCCCTGTGGGTGTGTGTGGTGCCCATGCGCTGGTGTTTGTTTTGGACATATGTGTGAAAGTGAGCTGTCTTATCCCTGTGGGTGTGTGTGGTGCCCATGCGCTGGTGTTTGTTTTGGACATATGTGTGAAAGTGAGCTGTCTTATCCCTGTTGGTGTGTCTGGTGCCCCTGCGCTGGTGTCTGTTTTTTGGACATATGTGTGAAAGTGAGCTGTCTTATCCCTATGGGTGTGTGGTGCCCCGCGCTGGTGTCTGTTTTTTGGACATATGTGTGAAAGTGAGCTGTCTTATCTCTGTGGGTGTGTCGGGGAACAACCTTTACAACGCAACTTTTACAACGCACTACCATTACAACGAAACTGTTACAACGCGAGTGCATTGACAACGCAGGACATTACAACGCAAGTCTTTACATCGACTTGCACTAGATGGCGTACTAACATTAAAAATAGTGTAGTTTACTATCCCAACACCTTCCCTACTGTTACGTGGACTGGAGTTGGAATAGTAAATTACACTTTTTTAATGTTAGCACGCCATCTAGTGCAAGTCGATGTAAAGACTTGCGTTGTAATGTCCTGCGTTGTCAATGCACTCGCGTTGTAAAACTTTTGTTGTAATAGCATGCGTTGTAACAGCATGCGTTGTAACGTCATACATCCGGGTGTGTCTGGTGCCCTTGCGCTGGTGTCTGTTTTTTGGACATATGTGTGAAAGTAAGCTGTCTTATCCCTGTAGGTGTGTGTGGTGCCCATTCGCTGCTGTCTGTTTTTTGGACATGTGTGTGAAAGTGAGCTGTCTTATCCCTGTGGGTGTGTGTGGTGCCCATGCGCTGGTGTTTGTTTTGGACATATGTGTGAAAGTGAGCTGTCCTATCCCTGTGGGTGTGTGTGGTGCCCATGCGCTGGTGTTTGTTTTGGACATATGTGTGAAAGTGAGCTGTCTTATCCCTGTTGGTGTGTCTGGTGCCCCTGCGCTGGTGTCTGTTTTTTGGACATATGTGTGAAAGTGAGCTGTCTTATCCCCATGGGTGTGTGGTGCCCCGCGCTGGTGTCTGTTTTTTGGACATATGTGTGAAAGTGAGCTGTCTTATCTCTGTGGGTGTGTCGGGGAACAACCTTTACAACGCAACTTTTACAACGCACTACCATTACAACGAAACTGTTACAACGGGAGTGCATTGACAACGCAGGACATTACAACGCAAGTCTTTACATCGACTTGCACTAGATGGCGTACTAACATTAAAAATAGTGTAGTTTACTATCCCAACACCTTCCCTACTGTTACGTGGACTGGAGTTGGAATAGTAAATTACACTTTTTTAATGTTAGCACGCCATCTAGTGCAAGTCGATGTAAAGACTTGCGTTGTAATGTCCTGCGTTGTCAATGTACTCGCGTTGTAAAACTTTTGTTGTAACAGCATGCGTTGTAACAGCATGCGTTGTAACGTCATACATCCGGGTGTGTCTGGTGCCCCTGCGCTGGTGTCTGTTTTTTGGACATATGTGTGAAAGTAAGCTGTCTTATCCCTGTAGGTGTGTGTGGTGCCCATGCGCTGCTGTCTGTTTTTTGGACATGTGTGTGAAAGTGAGCAGTCTTATCCCTGTGGGTGTGTGGCGCCCCTGCGCTGGTGTCTATTTTTGGACATATGTGTGAAAGTGAGCTGTCTTATTACCTGTGGGTGTGTGTGTGGTGCCCCTGCGCTGGTGTCTGTTTTTTGGACATATGTGTGAAAGTGAGCTGTCTTAACCCTGTGGGTGTGTGGTGCCCCTGCGCTGGTGTTTGTTTTTTGGACATATGTGTGAAAGTGAGCTGTCTTATCCCTATGGGTGTGGTGCTCCTGCGCTGGTGTCTGTTTTTTGGACATATGTGTGAAAGTGAGCTGTCTTATCTCTGTGGGTGTGTCTGGTGCCCCTGCACTGGTGTCTGTTTTTGGACATATGTGTGAAAGTGAGCTGTCTTATCCCCGTGGGTGTGTGTGGTGCCCATGCGCTGGTGTTTGTTTTGGACATATGTGTGAAAGTGAGCTGTCTTATCCCTGGGGGTGTGTGTGGTGCCCATGCGCTGGTGTTTGTTTTGGACATATGTGTGAAAGTGAGCTGTCTTATCCCTGTGGGTGTGTCTGGTGCCCCTGCGCTGGTGTCTGTTTTTTGGACATATGTGTGAAAGTGAGCTGTCTTATCCCTGAGGGTGGGTGTGTGGTGCCCCTTCGCTTGTGTCTGTTTTTTGGACATATGTGTGAAAGTGAGCTGTCTTATCTCTGTGGATGTGGGTGGTGCCCCTGCGCTGGTGTCTGTTTTTTGGACATATGTGTGAAAGTGAGCTGTCTTATCCCTGTGGGTGTGTGTGTGGTGCCCCTGCGCTGGTGTCTGTTTTTTGGACATATGTGTGAAAGTGAGCTGTCTTATCCGTATGGGTGTGTGGTGCCCCTGCGCTGGTGTCTGTTTTGGACATATATGTGAAAGTAGGCTGTCTTATCTCTGTGGGTGTGTGTGGTGCTCCTGCGCTGGTGTCTGTTTTGGACATATGTGTGAAAGTGAGCTGTCTTATCTCTGTGGGTGTGTGGTGCCCCTGCGCTGGTGTCTGTTTTTGGACACATGTGTGAAAGTGAGCTGTCTTATCCCTGTGGGTGTGTGTGGTGCCCCTGCGCTGGAGTCTGTTTTGGACATATGAGTGAAAGTGAGCTGTCTTATCCCTGTGGGTGTGTGTGGTGCCCCTGCGCTGGTGTCTGTTTTGGACATATGTGTGAAAGTGAGCTGTCTTATCCCTGTGTGGGTGTGTGGTGCCCCTGCGCTGGTGTCTGTTTTTTGGACATATTGGTGAAAGTGAGCTGTCTTATCCCTGTGGGGGTGTGGTGCCTCTGCGCTGGTGTCTGTTTTTTGGACATATGTGTGAAAGTGAGCTGTCTTATCCCTGTGGGTGTGTGTGGTGCCCCTGCGCTGGTGTCTGTTTTTTGGACATATGTGTGAAAGTGAGCTGTGTTATCCCTATGGGTGTGTGGTGCCCCTGCGCTGGTGTCTGTTTTGGACATATGTGTGAAAGTGAGCTGTCTTATCTCTGTGGGTGTGTGTGGTGCTCCTGCGCTGGTGTCTGTTTTTTGGACATATTGGTGAAAGTGAGCTGTCTTATCCCAGTGGGGGTGTGGTGCCTCTGCGCTGGTGTCTGTTTTTTGGACATATGTGTGAAAGTGAGCTGTCTTATCTCTGTGGGTGTGGGTAGTGCCCCTGCGCTGGTGTCTGTTTTTTGGACATATGTGTGAAAGTGAGTTGTCTTATCCCTGTGGGTGTGTGTGTGGTGCCCCGGAGCTAGTGTCTGTTTTTTGGACATATGTGTGAAAGTAAGCTGTCTTATCCCTGTGGGTGTGTGGTGCCCCTGCGCTGGTGTCTGTTTTTTGGACATATGTGTGAAAGTGAGCTGTCTTAACCCTGTGGGTGTGTGGTGCCCCTGCGCTGGTGTTTGTTTTTTGGACATATGTGTTCAAAGTGAGCTGTCTTATCCCTATGGGTGTGTGGTGCCCCGTGCTGGTGTCTGTTTTTTGGACATATGTGTGAAAGTGAGCTGTCTTATCTCTGTGGGGGTGTCTGGTGCCCCTGCACTGGTGTCTGTTTTTTGGACATATGTGTGAAAGTGAGCTGTCTTATCCCTGTTGGTGTGTCTGGTGCCCCTGCGCTGGTGTCTGTTTTTTGAACATATGTGTGAAAGTGAGCTGTCTTATCCCTATGGGTGTGTGGTGCCCCGCGCTGGTGTCTGTTTTTTGGACATATGTGTGAAAGTAAGCTGTCTTATCCCTGTAGGTGTGTGTGGTGCCCATGCGCTGCTGTCTGTTTTTTGGACATGTGTGTGAAAGTGAGCTGTCTTATCTCTGTGGGTGTGTCTGGTGCCCCTGCACTGGTGTCTGTTTTTTGGACATATGTGTGAAAGTGAGCTGTCTTATCCCTGTGGGTGTGTGTGGTGCCCATGCGCTGGTGTTTGTTTTGGACATATGTGTGAAAGTGAGCTGTCTTATCCCTGTGGGTGTGTGGTGCCCCTTCGCTGGTGTCTGTTGTTTGGACATATGTGTGAAAGTGAGCTGTCTTATCCCTGTGGGTGTGTGGTGCCTCTTCGCTGGTGTCTGTTTTTTGGACATATGTGTGAAAGTGAGCTGTCTTATCCCTGTGGGTGTTTGTGGTGCCCCTGCGCTGGTGTCTGTTTTTTGGACATATGTGTGAAAGTGAGATGTCTTATCCCTATGGGTGTGTGATGCCCCTGCGCTGGTGTCTGTTTTTTGGACATATGTGTGAAAGTGAGCTGTCTTATCCCTGTGGGTTTGTGTGGTGCCCCTGCGCTGGTGTCTGTTTTTTGGACATATGTGTGAAAGTGAGCTGTCTTATCTCTGTGGGTGTGGGTGGTGTACCTGCGCTGGTGTCTGTTTTTTGGACATATTGGTGAAAGTGAGCTGTCTTATCCCTGTGGGGGCGTGGTGCCCCTGCGCAGGTGTCTGTTTTTATGACATATTGGTGAAAGTGAGCTGTCTTATCCCTGTGGGTGTGTGGTGCCCCTGCGCTGGTGTCTGTTTTTTGCACAGATGTGTGAAAATGAGCTGTCTTATCCCTGTGGGTGTTTGTGGCGCCCCTGCGCTGGTGTCTGTTTTTTGGACATATGTGTGAAAGTGAGCTGTCTTAACCCTGTGGGTGTGTGGTGCCCCCGCTCTGGTGTTTGTATTTTGGACATATGTGTGAAAGTGAGCTGTCTTATCCCTGTGGGTGTGTGGTGCCCCTTCGCTGGTGTCTGTTTTTTGGACATATGTGTGAAAGTGAGCTGTCTTATCCCTGTGGGTGTGTGTGGTGCCCATGTGCTGCTGTCTGTTTTTTGGACATGTGTGTGAAAGTGAGCTGTCTTATCCCTGTGGGTGTGTGTGGTGCCCATGTGCTGGTGTCTGTTTTTTGGACATGTGTGTGAAAGTGAGCTGTCTTATCCCTGTGGGTGTGTGGTGCCCCTGCGCTGGTGTCTGTTTTTTGGACATATGTGTGAAAGTGAGCTGTCTTATCCCTGTGGGTGTGTGTGTGGTGCCCCTGCGCTGGTGTCTGTTTTTGGACATATGTGTCAAAGTGAGCTGTCTTATCTCTGTGGGTGTGGGTGGTGCCCCTGCGCTGGTGTCTGCTTTTTGGACAGATGTGTGAAAGTGAGCTGTCTTATCCCTGTGGATGTGTGGTGCCCCTTCGCTGGTGTCTGTTTTTTGGACATATGTGTGAAAGTGAGCTGTCTTATCCCTGTGGGTGTTTGTGGTGCCCCTGCGCTGGTGTCTGTTTTTTGGACATATGTGTGAAAGTGAGCTGTCTTATCCCTGTGGGTGGGTGTGTGGTGCCCCTGCGCTTGTGTCTGTTTTTTGGACATATGTGAGAAAGTGAGCTGTCTTATATCTGTGGATGTGGGTGGTGCCCCTGCGCTGGTGTCTGTTTTTTGGACATATGTGTGAAAGTGAGCTGTCTTATCCCTGTGGGTGTGTGTGTGTGGTGCCCCTGCGCTGGTGTCTGTTTTTTGGACATATGTGTGAAAGTGAGCTGTGTTATCCCTATGGGTGTGTGGTGCCCCTGCGCTGGTGTCTGTTTTGGACATATGTGTGAAAGTGAGCTGTCTTATCTCTGTGGGTGTGTGTAGTGCTCCTGCGCTGGTGTCTGTTTTTTGGACATATTGGTGAAAGTGAGCTGTCTTATCCCAGTGGGGGTGTGGTGCCTCTGCGCTGGTGTCTGTTTTTTGGACATATGTGTGAAAGTGAGCTGTCTTATCTCTGTGGGTGTGGGTAGTGCCCCTGCGCTGGTGTCTGTTTTTTGGACATATGTGTGAAAGTGAGTTGTCTTATCCCTGTGGGTGTGTGTGTGGTGCCCCGGAGCTAGTGTCTGTTTTTTGGACATATGTGTGAAAGTAAGCTGTCTTATCCCTGTGGGTGTGTGGTGCCCCTGCGCTGCTGTCTGTTTTTTGGACATATGTGTGAAAGTGAGCTGTCTTAACCCTGTGGGTGTGTGGTGCCCCTGCGCTGGTGTTTGTTTTTTGGACATATGTGTTCAAAGTGAGCTGTCTTATCCCTATGGGTGTGTGGTGCCCCGTGCTGGTGTTTGTTTTTTGGACATATGTGTGAAAGTGAGCTGTCTTATCTCTGTGGGGGTGTCTGGTGCCCCTGCACTGGTGTCTGTTTTTTGGACATATGTGTGAAAGTGAGCTGTCTTATCCCTGTGGGTGTGTGTGGTGCCCATGCGCTGGTGTTTGTTTTGGACATATGTGTGAAAGTGAGCTGTCTTATCCCTGTGGGTGTGTGTGGTGCCCATGCGCTGGTGTTTGTTTTGGACATATGTGTGAAAGTGAGCTGTCTTATCCCTGTTGGTGTGTCTGGTGCCCCTGCGCTGGTGTCTGTTTTTTGAACATATGTGTGAAAGTGAGCTGTCTTATCCCTATGGGTGTGTGGTGCCCCGCGCTGGTGTCTGTTTTTTGGACATATGTGTGAAAGTGAGCTGTCTTATCTCTGTGGGTGTGTCGGGGAACAACCTTTACAACGCAACTTTTACAACGCACTACCATTACAACGAAACTGTTACAACGCGAGTGCATTGACAACGCAGGACATTACAACGCAAGTCTTTACATCGACTTGCACTAGATGGCGTACTAACATTAAAAATAGTGTAGTTTACTATCCCAACACCTTCCCTACTGTTACGTGGACTGGAGTTGGAATAGTAAATTACACTTTTTTAATGTTAGCACGCCATCTAGTGCAAGTCGATGTAAAGACTTGCGTTGTAATGTCCTGCGTTGTAAGTGAGCTGTCTTATCCCTATGGGTGTGTGGTGCCCCGCGCTGGTGTCTGTTTTTTGGACATATGTGTGAAAGTGAGCTGTCTTATCCCTGTGGGTGTGTGTGGTGCCCCTGCGCTGGTGTCTGTTTTGGACATATGTGAGAAAGTGAGCTGTCTTATCCCTGTGTGGGTGTGTGGTGCCCCTGCGCTGGTGTCTGTTTTTTGGACATATTGGTGAAAGTGAGCTGTCTTATCCCTGTGGGGGTGTGGTGCCTCTGCGCTGGTGTCTGTTTTTTGGACATATGTGTGAAAGAGAGCTGTCTTATCTCTGTGGGTGTGGGTAGTGCCCCTGCGCTGGTGTCTGTTTTTTGGACATATGTGTGAAAGTGAGCTGTCTTATCCCTGTGGGTGTGTGTGTGGTGCCCCTGCGCTGGTGTCTGTTTTTTGGACATATGTTTGAAAGTAAGCTGTCTTATCCCTGTGGGTGTGTGGTGCCCCTGCGCTGGTGTCTGTTTTTTGGACATATGTGTGAAAGTGAGCTGTCTTATCCCTGTGGGTGTGTGGTGCCCCTGCGCTGGTGTTTGTTTTTTGGACATATGTGTGAAAGTGAGCTGTCTTATCCCTATGGGTGTGTGGTGCCCCGTGCTGGAGTCTGTTTTTTGGACATATGTGTGAAAGTGAGCTGTCTTATCTCTGTGGGTGTGTCTGGTGCCCCTGCACGGGTGTCTGTTTTTTGGACATATGTGTGAAAGTGAGCTGTCTTATCCCTGTGGGTGTGTGTGGTGCCCATGCGCTGGTGTTTGTTTTGGACATATGTGTGAAAGTGAGCTGTCTTATCCCTGTGGGTGTGTGTGGTGCCCATGCGCTGGTGTTTGTTTTGGACATATGTGTGAAAGTGAGCTGTCTTATCCCTGTTGGTGTGTCTGGTGCCCCTGCGCTGGTGTCTGTTTTTTGGACATATGTGTGAAAGTGAGCTGTCTTATCCCTATGGGTGTGTGGTGCCCCGCGCTGGTGTCTGTTTTTTGGACATATGTGTGAAAGTGAGCTGTCTTATCTCTGTGGGTGTGTCGGGGAACAACCTTTACAACGCAACTTTTACAACGCACTACCATTACAATGAAACTGTTACAACGCGAGTACATTGACAACGCAGGACATTACAACGCAAGTCTTTACATCGACTTGCACTAGATGGCGTACTAACATTAAAAATAGTGTAGTTTACTATCCCAACACCTTCCCTACTGTTACGTGGACTGGAGTTGGAATAGTAAATTACACTTTTTTAATGTTAGCACGCCATCTAGTGCAAGTCGATGTAAAGACTTGCGTTGTAATGTCCTGCGTTGTCAATGCACTCGCGTTGTAAAACTTTTGTTGTAACAGCATGCGTTGTAACAGCATGCGTTGTAACGTCATACATCCGGGTGTGTCTGGTGCCCCTGCGCTGGTGTCTGTTTTTTGGACATATGTGTGAAAGTAAGCTGTCTTATCCCTGTAGGTGTGTGTGGTGCCCATGCGCTGCTGTCTGTTTTTTGGACATGTGTGTGAAAGTGAGCTGTCTTATCCCTGTGGGTGTGTGGCGCCCCTGCGCTGGTGTCTATTTTTGGACATATGTGTGAAAGTGAGCTGTCTTATTACCTGTGGGTGTGTGTGTGGTGCCCCTGCGCTGGTGTCTGTTTTTTGGACATATGTGTGAAAGTGAGCTGTCTTAACCCTGTGGGTGTGTGGTGCCCCTGCGCTGGTGTTTGTTTTTTGGAAATATGTGTGAAAGTGAGCTGTCTTATCCCTATGGGTGTGGTGCTCCTGCGCTGGTGTCTGTTTTTTGGACATATGTGTGAAAGTGAGCTGTCTTATCTCTGTGGGTGTGTCTGGTGCCCCTGCACTGGTGTCTGTTTTTGGACATATGTGTGAAAGTGAGCTGTCTTATCCCTGTGGGTGTGTGTGGTGCCCATGCGCTGGTGTTTGTTTTGGACATATGTGTGAAATTGAGCTGTCTTATCCCTGGGGGTGTGTGTGGTGCCCATGCGCTGGTGTTTGTTTTGGACATATGTGTGAAAGTGAGCTGTCTTATCCCTGTGGGTGTGTCTGGTGCCCCTGCGCTGGTGTCTGTTTTTTGGACATATGTGTGAAAGTGAGCTGTGTTATCCCTATGGGTGTGTGGTGCCCCTGCGCTGGTGTCTGTTTTGGACATATGTGTGAAAGTGAGCTGTCTTATCTCTGTGGGTGTGTGTGGTGCTCCTGCGCTGGTGTCTGTTTTTTGGACATATTGGTGAAAGTGAGCTGTCTTATCCCAGTGGGGGTGTGGTGTCTCTGCGCTGGTGTCTGTTTTTTGGACATATGTGTGAAAGTGAGTTGTCTTATCCCTGTGGGTGTGTGTGTGGTGCCCCGGAGCTAGTGTCTGTTTTTTGGACATATGTGTGAAAGTAAGCTGTCTTATCCCTGTGGGTGTGTGGTGCCCCTGCGCTGGTGTCTGTTTTTTGGACATATGTGTGAAAGTGAGCTGTCTTAACCCTGTGGGTGTGTGGTGCCCCTGCGCTGGTGTTTGTTTTTTTGACATATGTGTTCAAAGTGAGCTGTCTTATCCCTATGGGTGTGTGGTGCCCCGTGCTGGTGTCTGTTTTTTGGACATATGTGTGAAAGTGAGCTGTCTTATCTCTGTGGGTGTGTCTGGTGCCCCTGCACTGGTGTCTGTTTTTTGGACATATGTGTGAAAGTGAGCTGTCTTATCCCTGTGGGTGTGTGTGGTGCCCATGCGCTGGTGTTTGTTTTGGACATATGTGTGAAAGTGAGCTGTCCTATCCCTGTGGGTGTGTGTGGTGCCCATGCGCTGGTGTTTGTTTTGGACATATGTGTGAAAGTGAGCTGTCTTATCCCTGTTGGTGTGTCTGGTGCCCCTGCGCTGGTGTCTGTTTTTTGGACATATGTGTGAAAGTGAGCTGTCTTATCCCCATGGGTGTGTGGTGCCCCGCGCTGGTGTCTGTTTTTTGGACATATGTGTGAAAGTGAGCTGTCTTATCTCTGTGGGTGTGTCGGGGAACAACCTTTACAACGCAACTTTTACAACGCACTACCATTACAACGAAACTGTTACAACGCGAGTGCATTGACAACGCAGGACATTACAACGCAAGTCTTTACATCGACTTGCACTAGATGGCGTACTAACATTAAAAATAGTGTAGTTTACTATCCCAACACCTTCCCTACTGTTACGTGGACTGGAGTTGGAATAGTAAATTACACTTTTTTAATGTTAGCACGCCATCTAGTGCAAGTCGATGTAAAGACTTGCGTTGTAATGTCCTGCGTTGTCAATGTACTCGCGTTGTAAAACTTTTGTTGTAACAGCATGCGTTGTAACAGCATGCGTTGTAACGTCATACATCCGGGTGTGTCTGGTGCCCCTGCGCTGGTGTCTGTTTTTTGGACATATGTGTGAAAGTAAGCTGTCTTATCCCTGTAGGTGTGTGTGGTGCCCATGCGCTACTGTCTGTTTTTTGGACATGTGTGTGAAAGTGAGCAGTCTTATCCCTGTGGGTGTGTGGCGCCCCTGCGCTGGTGTCTATTTTTGGACATATGTGTGAAAGTGAGCTGTCTTATTACCTGTGGGTGTGTGTGTGGTGCCCCTGCGCTGGTGTCTGTTTTTTGGACATATGTGTGAAAGTGAGCTGTCTTAACCCTGTGGGTGTGTGGTGCCCCTGCGCTGGTGTTTGTTTTTTGGACATATGTGTGAAAGTGAGCTGTCTTATCCCTATGGGTGTGGTGCTCCTGCGCTGGTGTCTGTTTTTTGGACATATGTGTGAAAGTGAGCTGTCTTATCTCTGTGGGTGTGTCTGGTGCCCCTGCACTGGTGTCTGTTTTTGGACATATGTGTGAAAGTGAGCTGTCTTATCCCCGTGGGTGTGTGTGGTGCCCATGCGCTGGTGTTTGTTTTGGACATATGTGTGAAAGTGAGCTGTCTTATCCCTGGGGGTGTGTGTGGTGCCCATGCGCTGGTGTTTGTTTTGGACATATGTGTGAAAGTGAGCTGTCTTATCCCTGTGGGTGTGTCTGGTGCCCCTGCGCCGGTGTCTGTTTTTTGGACATATGTGTGAAAGTGAGCTGTCTTATCCCTGTGGGTGGGTGTGTGGTGCCCCTTCGCTTGTGTCTGTTTTTTGGACATATGTGTGAAAGTGAGCTGTCTTATCTCTGTGGATGTGGGTGGTGCCCCTGCGCTGGTGTCTGTTTTTTGGACATATGTGTGAAAGTGAGCTGTCTTATCCCTGTGGGTGTGTGTGTGGTGCCCCTGCGCTGGTGTCTGTTTTTTGGACATATGTGTGAAAGTGAGCTGTCTTATCCGTATGGGTGTGTGGTGCCCCTGCGCTGGTGTCTGTTTTGGACATATATGTGAAAGTAGGCTGTCTTATCTCTGTGGGTGTGTGTGGTGCTCCTGCGCTGGTGTCTGTTTTGGACATATGTGTGAAAGTGAGCTGTCTTATCTCTGTGGGTGTGTGGTGCCCCTGCGCTGGTGTCTGTTTTTGGACACATGTGTGAAAGTGAGCTGTCTTATCCCTGTGGGTGTGTGTGGTGCCCCTGCGCTGGAGTCTGTTTTGGACATATGAGTGAAAGTGAGCTGTCTTATCCCTGTGGGTGTGTGTGGTGCCCCTGCGCTGGTGTCTGTTTTGGACATATGTGTGAAAGTGAGCTGTCTTATCCCTGTGTGGGTGTGTGGTGCCCCTGCGCTGGTGTCTGTTTTTTGGACATATTGGTGAAAGTGAGCTGTCTTATCCCTGTGGGGGTGTGGTGCCTCTGCGCTGGTGTCTGTTTTTTGGACATATGTGTGAAAGTGAGCTGTCTTATCCCTGTGGGTGTGTGTGGTGCCCCTGCGCTGGTGTCTGTTTTTTAGACATATGTGTGAAAGTGAGCTGTGTTATCCCTATGGGTGTGTGGTGCCCCTGCGCTGGTGTCTGTTTTGGACATATGTGTGAAAGTGAGCTGTCTTATCTCTGTGGGTGTGTGTGGTGCTCCTGCGCTGGTGTCTGTTTTTTGGACATATTGGTGAAAGTGAGCTGTCTTATCCCAGTGGGGGTGTGGTGCCTCTGCGCTGGTGTCTGTTTTTTGGACATATGTGTGAAAGTGAGCTGTCTTATCTCTGTGGGTGTGGGTAGTGCCCCTGCGCTGGTGTCTGTTTTTTGGACATATGTGTGAAAGTGAGTTGTCTTATCCCTGTGGGTGTGTGTGTGGTGCCCCGGAGCTAGTGTCTGTTTTTTGGACATATGTGTGAAAGTAAGCTGTCTTATCCCTGTGGGTGTGTGGTGCCCCTGCGCTGGTGTCTGTTTTTTGGACATATGTGTGAAAGTGAGCTGTCTTAACCCTGTTGGTGTGTGGTGCCCCTGCGCTGGTGTTTGTTTTTTGGACATATGTGTTCAAAGTGAGCTGTCTTATCCCTATGGGTGTGTGGTGCCCCGTGCTGGTGTCTGTTTTTTGGACATATGTGTGAAAGTGAGCTGTCTTATCTCTGTGGGGGTGTCTGGTGCCCCTGCACTGGTGTCTGTTTTTTGGACATATGTGTGAAAGTGAGCTGTCTTATCCCTGTGGGTGTGTGTGGTGCCCATGCGCTGGTGTTTGTTTTGGACATATGTGTGAAAGTGAGCTGTCTTATCCCTGTTGGTGTGTCTGGTGCCCCTGCGCTGGTGTCTGTTTTTTGGACATATGTGTGAAAGTGAGCTGTCTTATCCCTATGGGTGTGTGGTGCCCCGCGCTGGTGTCTGTTTTTTGGACATATGTGTGAAAGTGAGCTGTCTTATCTCTGTGGGTGTGTCGGGGAACAACCTTTACAACGCAACTTTTACAACGCACTACCATTACAACGAAACTGTTACAACGCGAGTGCATTGACAACGCAGGACATTACAACGCAAGTCTTTACATCGACTTGCACTAGATGGCGTACTAACATTAAAAATAGTGTAGTTTACTATCCCAACACCTTCCCTACTGTTACGTGGACTGGAGTTGGAATAGTAAATTACACTTTTTTAATGTTAGCACGCCATCTAGTGCAAGTCGATGTAAAGACTTGCGTTGTAATGTCCTGCGTTGTAAGTGAGCTGTCTTATCCCTATGGGTGTGTGGTGCCCCGCGCTGGTGTCTGTTTTTTGGACATATGTGTGAAAGTGAGCTGTCTTATCCCTGTGGGTGTGTGTGGTGCCCCTGCGCTGGTGTCTGTTTTGGACATATGTGTGAAAGTGAGCTGTCTTATCCCTGTGTGGGTGTGTGGTGCCCCTGCGCTGGTGTCTGTTTTTTGGACATATTGGTGAAAGTGAGCTGTCTTATCCCTGTGGGGGTGTGGTGCCTCTGCGCTGGTGTCTGTTTTTTGGACATATGTGTGAAAGAGAGCTGTCTTATCTCTGTGGGTGTGGGTAGTGCCCCTGCGCTGGTGTCTGTTTTTTGGACATATGTGTGAAAGTGAGCTGTCTTATCCCTGTGGGTGTGTGTGTGGTGCCCCTGCGCTGGTGTCTGTTTTTTGGACATATGTTTGAAAGTAAGCTGTCTTATCCCTGTGGGTGTGTGGTGCCCCTGCGCTGGTGTCTGTTTTTTGGACATATGTGTGAAAGTGAGCTGTCTTAACCCTGTGGGTGTGTGGTGCCCCTGCGCTGGTGTTTGTTTTTTGGACATATGTGTGAAAGTGAGCTGTCTTATCCCTATGGGTGTGTGGTGCCCCGTGCTGGTGTCTGTTTTTTGGACATATGTGTGAAAGTGAGCTGTCTTATCTCTGTGGGTGTGTCTGGTGCCCCTGCACGGGTGTCTGTTTTTTGGACATATGTGTGAAAGTGAGCTGTCTTATCCCTGTGGGTGTGTGTGGTGCCCATGCGCTGGTGTTTGTTTTGGACATATGTGTGAAAGTGAGCTGTCTTATCCCTGTGGGTGTGTGTGGTGCCCATGCGCTGGTGTTTGTTTTGGACATATGTGTGAAAGTGTGCTGTCTTATCCCTGTTGGTGTGTCTGGTGCCCCTGCGCTGGTGTCTGTTTTTTGGACATATGTGTGAAAGTGAGCTGTCTTATCCCTATGGGTGTGTGGTGCCCCGCGCTGGTGTCTGTTTTTTGGACATATGTGTGAAAGTGAGCTGTCTTATCTCTGTGGGTGTGTCGGGGAACAACCTTTACAACGCAACTTTTACAACGCACTACCATTACAACGAAACTGTTACAACGCGAGTACATTGACAACGCAGGACATTACAACGCAAGTCTTTACATCGACTTGCACTAGATGGCGTACTAACATTAAAAATAGTGTAGTTTACTATCCCAACACCTTCCCTACTGTTACGTGGACTGGAGTTGGAATAGTAAATTACACTTTTTTAATGTTAGCACGCCATCTAGTGCAAGTCGATGTAAAGACTTGCGTTGTAATGTCCTGCGTTGTCAATGCACTCGCGTTGTAAAACTTTTGTTGTAACAGCATGCGTTGTAACAGCATGCGTTGTAACGTCATACATCCGGGTGTGTCTGGTGCCCCTGCGCTGGTGTCTGTTTTTTGGACATATGTGTGAAAGTAAGCTGTCTTATCCCTGTAGGTGTGTGTGGTGCCCATGCGCTGCTGTCTGTTTTTTGGACATGTGTGTGAAAGTGAGCTGTATTATCCCTGTGGGTGTGTGGCGCCCCTGCGCTGGTGTCTATTTTTGGACATATGTGTGAAAGTGAGCTGTCTTATTACCTGTGGGTGTGTGTGTGGTGCCCCTGCGCTGGTGTCTGTTTTTTGGACATATGTGTGAAAGTGAGCTGTCTTAACCCTGTGGGTGTGTGGTGCCCCTGCGCTGGTGTTTGTTTTTTGGACATATGTGTGAAAGTGAGCTGTCTTATCCCTATGGGTGTGGTGCTCCTGCGCTGGTGTCTGTTTTTTGGACATATGTGTGAAAGTGAGCTGTCTTATCTCTGTGGGTGTGTCTGGTGCCCCTGCACTGGTGTCTGTTTTTGGACATATGTGTGAAAGTGAGCTGTCTTATCCCTGTGGGTGTGTGTGGTGCCCATGCGCTGGTGTTTGTTTTGGACATATGTGTGAAAGTGAGCTGTCTTATCCCTGGGGGTGTGTGTGGTGCCCATGCGCTGGTGTTTGTTTTGGACATATGTGTGAAAGTGAGCTGTCTTATCCCTGTGGGTGTGTCTGGTGCCCCTGCGCTGGTGTCTGTTTTTTGGACATATGTGTGAAAGTGAGCTGTGTTATCCCTATGGGTGTGTGGTGCCCCTGCGCTGGTGTCTGTTTTGGACATATGTGTGAAAGTGAGCTGTCTTATCTCTGTGGGTGTGTGTGGTGCTCCTGCGCTGGTGTCTGTTTTTTGGACATATTGGTGAAAGTGAGCTGTCTAATCCCAGTGGGGGTGTGGTGCCTCTGCGCTGGTGTCTGTTTTTTGGACATATGTGTGAAAGTGAGCTGTCTTATCTCTGTGGGTGTGGGTAGTGCACCTGCGCTGGTGTCTGTTTTTTGGACATATGTGTGAAAGTGAGTTGTCTTATCCCTGTGGGTGTGTGTGTGGTGCCCCGGAGCTAGTGTCTGTTTTTTGGACATATGTGTGAAAGTAAGCTGTCTTATCCCTGTGGGTGTGTGGTGCCCCTGCGCTGGTGTCTGTTTTTTGGACATATGTGTGAAAGTGAGCTGTCTTAACCCTGTGGGTGTGTGGTGCCCCTGCGCTGGTGTTTGTTTTTTGGACATATGTGTTCAAAGTGAGCTGTCTTATCCCTATGGGTGTGTGGTGCCCCGTGCTGGTGTCTGTTTTTTGGACATATGTGTGAAAGTGAGCTGTCTTATCTCTGTGGGTGTGTCTGGTGCCCCTGCACTGGTGTCTGTTTTTTGGACATATGTGTGAAAGTGAGCTGTCTTATCCCTGTGGGTGTGTGTGGTGCCCATGCGCTGGTGTTTGTTTTGGACATATGTGTGAAAGTGAGCTGTCTTATCCCTGTGGGTGTGTGTGGTGCCCATGCGCTGGTGTTTGTTTTGGACATATGTGTGAAAGTGAGCTGTCTTATCCCTGTTGGTGTGTCTGGTGCCCCTGCGCTGGTGTCTGTTTTTTGGACATATGTGTGAAAGTGAGCTGTCTTATCCCTATGGGTGTGTGGTGCCCCGCGCTGGTGTCTGTTTTTTGGACATATGTGTGAAAGTGAGCTGTCTTATCTCTGTGGGTGTGTCGGGGAACAACCTTTACAACGCAACTTTTACAACGCACTACCATTACAACGAAACTGTTACAACGCGAGTGCATTGACAACGCAGGACATTACAACGCAAGTCTTTACATCGACTTGCACTAGATGGCGTACTAACATTAAAAATAGTGTAGTTTACTATCCCAACACCTTCCCTACTGTTACGTGGACTGGAGTTGGAATAGTAAATTACACTTTTTTAATGTTAGCACGCCATCTAGTGCAAGTCGATGTAAAGACTTGCGTTGTAATGTCCTGCGTTGTCAATGCACTCGCGTTGTAAAACTTTTGTTGTAACAGCATGCGTTGTAACAGCATGCGTTGTAACGTCATACATCCGGGTGTGTCTGGTGCCCCTGCGCTGGTGTCTGTTTTTTGGACATATGTGTGAAAGTAAGCTGTCTTATCCCTGTAGGTGTGTGTGGTGCCCATTCGCTGCTGTCTGTTTTTTGGACATGTGTGTGAAAGTGAGCTGTCTTATCCCTGTGGGTGTGTGTGGTGCCCATGCGCTGGTGTTTGTTTTGGACATATGTGTGAAAGTGAGCTGTCCTATCCCTGTGGGTGTGTGTGGTGCCCATGCGCTGGTGTTTGTTTTGGACATATGTGTGAAAGTGAGCTGTCTTATCCCTGTTGGTGTGTCTGGTGCCCCTGCGCTGGTGTCTGTTTTTTGGACATATGTGTGAAAGTGAGCTGTCTTATCCCCATGGGTGTGTGGTGCCCCGCGCTGGTGTCTGTTTTTTGGACATATGTGTGAAAGTGAGCTGTCTTATCTCTGTGGGTGTGTCGGGGAACAACCTTTACAACGCAACTTTTACAACGCACTACCATTACAACGAAACTGTTACAACGGGAGTGCATTGACAACGCAGGACATTACAACGCAAGTCTTTACATCGACTTGCACTAGATGGCGTACTAACATTAAAAATAGTGTAGTTTACTATCCCAACACCTTCCCTACTGTTACGTGGACTGGAGTTGGAATAGTAAATTACACTTTTTTAATGTTAGCACGCCATCTAGTGCAAGTCGATGTAAAGACTTGCGTTGTAATGTCCTGCGTTGTCAATGTACTCGCGTTGTAAAACTTTTGTTGTAACAGCATGCGTTGTAACAGCATGCGTTGTAACGTCATACATCCGGGTGTGTCTGGTGCCCCTGCGCTGGTGTCTGTTTTTTGGACATATGTGTGAAAGTAAGCTGTCTTATCCCTGTAGGTGTGTGTGGTGCCCATGCGCTGCTGTCTGTTTTTTGGACATGTGTGTGAAAGTGAGCAGTCTTATCCCTGTGGGTGTGTGGCGCCCCTGCGCTGGTGTCTATTTTTGGACATATGTGTGAAAGTGAGCTGTCTTATTACCTGTGGGTGTGTGTGTGGTGCCCCTGCGCTGGTGTCTGTTTTTTGGACATATGTGTGAAAGTGAGCTGTCTTAACCCTGTGGGTGTGTGGTGCCCCTGCGCTGGTGTTTGTTTTTTGGACATATGTGTGAAAGTGAGCTGTCTTATCCCTATGGGTGTGGTGCTCCTGCGCTGGTGTCTGTTTTTTGGACATATGTGTGAAAGTGAGCTGTCTTATCTCTGTGGGTGTGTCTGGTGCCCCTGCACTGGTGTCTGTTTTTGGACATATGTGTGAAAGTGAGCTGTCTTATCCCCGTGGGTGTGTGTGGTGCCCATGCGCTGGTGTTTGTTTTGGACATATGTGTGAAAGTGAGCTGTCTTATCCCTGGGGGTGTGTGTGGTGCCCATGCGCTGGTGTTTGTTTTGGACATATGTGTGAAAGTGAGCTGTCTTATCCCTGTGGGTGTGTCTGGTGCCCCTGCGCTGGTGTCTGTTTTTTGGACATATGTGTGAAAGTGAGCTGTCTTATCCCTGAGGGTGGGTGTGTGGTGCCCCTTCGCTTGTGTCTGTTTTTTGGACATATGTGTGAAAGTGAGCTGTCTTATCTCTGTGGATGTGGGTGGTGCCCCTGCGCTGGTGTCTGTTTTTTGGACATATGTGTGAAAGTGAGCTGTCTTATCCCTGTGGGTGTGTGTGTGGTGCCCCTGCGCTGGTGTCTGTTTTTTGGACATATGTGTGAAAGTGAGCTGTCTTATCCGTATGGGTGTGTGGTGCCCCTGCGCTGGTGTCTGTTTTGGACATATATGTGAAAGTAGGCTGTCTTATCTCTGTGGGTGTGTGTGGTGCTCCTGCGCTGGTGTCTGTTTTGGACATATGTGTGAAAGTGAGCTGTCTTATCTCTGTGGGTGTGTGGTGCCCCTGCGCTGGTGTCTGTTTTTGGACACATGTGTGAAAGTGAGCTGTCTTATCCCTGTGGGTGTGTGTGGTGCCCCTGCGCTGGAGTCTGTTTTGGACATATGAGTGAAAGTGAGCTGTCTTATCCCTGTGGGTGTGTGTGGTGCCCCTGCGCTGGTGTCTGTTTTGGACATATGTGTGAAAGTGAGCTGTCTTATCCCTGTGTGGGTGTGTGGTGCCCCTGCGCTGGTGTCTGTTTTTTGGACATATTGGTGAAAGTGAGCTGTCTTATCCCTGTGGGGGTGTGGTGCCTCTGCGCTGGTGTCTGTTTTTTGGACATATGTGTGAAAGTGAGCTGTCTTATCCCTGTGGGTGTGTGTGGTGCCCCTGCGCTGGTGTCTGTTTTTTGGACATATGTGTGAAAGTGAGCTGTGTTATCCCTATGGGTGTGTGGTGCCCCTGCGCTGGTGTCTGTTTTGGACATATGTGTGAAAGTGAGCTGTCTTATCTCTGTGGGTGTGTGTGGTGCTCCTGCGCTGGTGTCTGTTTTTTGGACATATTGGTGAAAGTGAGCTGTCTTATCCCAGTGGGGGTGTGGTGCCTCTGCGCTGGTGTCTGTTTTTTGGACATATGTGTGAAAGTGAGCTGTCTTATCTCTGTGGGTGTGGGTAGTGCCCCTGCGCTGGTGTCTGTTTTTTGGACATATGTGTGAAAGTGAGTTGTCTTATCCCTGTGGGTGTGTGTGTGGTGCCCCGGAGCTAGTGTCTGTTTTTTGGACATATGTGTGAAAGTAAGCTGTCTTATCCCTGTGGGTGTGTGGTGCCCCTGCGCTGGTGTCTGTTTTTTGGACATATGTGTGAAAGTGAGCTGTCTTAACCCTGTGGGTGTGTGGTGCCCCTGCGCTGGTGTTTGTTTTTTGGACATATGTGTTCAAAGTGAGCTGTCTTATCCCTATGGGTGTGTGGTGCCCCGTGCTGGTGTCTGTTTTTTGGACATATGTGTGAAAGTGAGCTGTCTTATCTCTGTGGGGGTGTCTGGTGCCCCTGCACTGGTGTCTGTTTTTTGGACATATGTGTGAAAGTGAGCTGTCTTATCCCTGTGGGTGTGTGTGGTGCCCATGCGCTGGTGTTTGTTTTGGACATATGTGTGAAAGTGAGCTGTCTTATCCCTGTTGGTGTGTCTGGTGCCCCTGCGCTGGTGTCTGTTTTTTGGACATATGTGTGAAAGTGAGCTGTCTTATCCCTATGGGTGTGTGGTGCCCCGCGCTGGTGTCTGTTTTTTGGACATATGTGTGAAAGTGAGCTGTCTTATCTCTGTGGGTGTGTCGGGGAACAACCTTTACAACGCAACTTTTACAACGCATTACCATTACAACGAAACTGTTACAACGCGAGTGCATTGACAACGCAGGACATTACAACGCAAGTCTTTACATCGACTTGCACTAGATGGCGTACTAACATTAAAAATAGTGTAGTTTACTATCCCAACACCTTCCCTACTGTTACGTGGACTGGAGTTGGAATAGTAAATTACACTTTTTTAATGTTAGCACGCCATCTAGTGCAAGTCGATGTAAAGACTTGCGTTGTAATGTCCTGCGTTGTAAGTGAGCTGTCTTATCCCTATGGGTGTGTGGTGCCCCGCGCTGGTGTCTGTTTTTCGGACATATGTGTGAAAGTGAGCTGTCTTATCCCTGTGGGTGTGTGTGGTGCCCCTGCGCTGGTGTCTGTTTTGGACATATGTGTGAAAGTGAGCTGTCTTATCCCTGTGTGGGTGTGTGGTGCCCCTGCGCTGGTGTCTGTTTTTTGGACATATTGGTGAAAGTGAGCTGTCTTATCCCTGTGGGGGTGTGGTGCCTCTGCGCTGGTGTCTGTTTTTTGGACATATGTGTGAAAGAGAGCTGTCTTATCTCTGTGGGTGTGGGTAGTGCCCCTGCGCTGGTGTCTGTTTTTTGGACATATGTGTGAAAGTGAGCTGTCTTATCCCTGTGGGTGTGTGTGTGGTGCCCCTGCGCTGGTGTCTGTTTTTTGGACATATGTTTGAAAGTAAGCTGTCTTATCCCTGTGGGTGTGTGGTGCCCCTGCGCTGGTGTCTGTTTTTCGGACATATGTGTGAAAGTGAGCTGTCTTATCCCTGTGGGTGTGTGTGGTGCCCCTGCGCTGGTGTCTGTTTTGGACATATGTGTGAAAGTGAGCTGTCTTATCCCTGTGTGGGTGTGTGGTGCCCCTGCGCTGGTGTCTGTTTTTTGGACATATTGGTGAAAGTGAGCTGTCTTATCCCTGTGGGGGTGTGGTGCCTCTGCGCTGGTGTCTGTTTTTTGGACATATGTGTGAAAGAGAGCTGTCTTATCTCTGTGGGTGTGGGTAGTGCCCCTGCGCTGGTGTCTGTTTTTTGGACATATGTGTGAAAGTGAGCTGTCTTATCCCTGTGGGTGTGTGTGTGGTGCCCCTGCGCTGGTGTCTGTTTTTTGGACATATGTTTGAAAGTAAGCTGTCTTATCCCTGTGGGTGTGTGGTGCCCCTGCGCTGGTGTCTGTTTTTTGGACATATGTGTGAAAGTGAGCTGTCTTAACCCTGTGGGTGTGTGGTGCCCCTGCGCTGGTGTTTGTTTTTTGGACATATGTGTGAAAGTGAGCTGTCTTATCCCTATGGGTGTGTGGTGCCCCGTGCTGGTGTCTGTTTTTTGGACATATGTGTGAAAGTGAGCTGTCTTATCTCTGTGGGTGTGTCTGGTGCCCCTGCACGGGTGTCTGTTTTTTGGACATATGTGTGAAAGTGAGCTGTCTTATCCCTGTGGGTGTGTGTGGTGCCCATGCGCTGGTGTTTGTTTTGGACATATGTGTGAAAGTGAGCTGTCTTATCCCTGTGGGTGTGTGTGGTGCCCATGCGCTGGTGTTTGTTTTGGACATATGTGTGAAAGTGTGCTGTCTTATCCCTGTTGGTGTGTCTGGTGCCCCTGCGCTGGTGTCTGTTTTTTGGACATATGTGTGAAAGTGAGCTGTCTTATCCCTATGGGTGTGTGGTGCCCCGCGCTGGTGTCTGTTTTTTGGACATATGTGTGAAAGTGAGCTGTCTTATCTCTGTGGGTGTGTCGGGGAACAACCTTTACAACGCAACTTTTACAACGCACTACCATTACAACGAAACTGTTACAACGCGAGTACATTGACAACGCAGGACATTACAACGCAAGTCTTTACATCGACTTGCACTAGATGGCGTACTAACATTAAAAATAGTGTAGTTTACTATCCCAACACCTTCCCTACTGTTACGTGGACTGGAGTTGGAATAGTAAATTACACTTTTTTAATGTTAGCACGCCATCTAGTGCAAGTCGATGTAAAGACTTGCGTTGTAATGTCCTGCGTTGTCAATGCACTCGCGTTGTAAAACTTTTGTTGTAACAGCATGCGTTGTAACAGCATGCGTTGTAACGTCATACATCCGGGTGTGTCTGGTGCCCCTGCGCTGGTGTCTGTTTTTTGGACATATGTGTGAAAGTAAGCTGTCTTATCCCTGTAGGTGTGTGTGGTGCCCATGCGCTGCTGTCTGTTTTTTGGACATGTGTGTGAAAGTGAGCTGTATTATCCCTGTGGGTGTGTGGCGCCCCTGCGCTGGTGTCTATTTTTGGACATATGTGTGAAAGTGAGCTGTCTTATTACCTGTGGGTGTGTGTGTGGTGCCCCTGCGCTGGTGTCTGTTTTTTGGACATATGTGTGAAAGTGAGCTGTCTTAACCCTGTGGGTGTGTGGTGCCCCTGCGCTGGTGTTTGTTTTTTGGACATATGTGTGAAAGTGAGCTGTCTTATCCCTATGGGTGTGGTGCTCCTGCGCTGGTGTCTGTTTTTTGGACATATGTGTGAAAGTGAGCTGTCTTATCTCTGTGGGTGTGTCTGGTGCCCCTGCACTGGTGTCTGTTTTTGGACATATGTGTGAAAGTGAGCTGTCTTATCCCTGTGGGTGTGTGTGGTGCCCATGCGCTGGTGTTTGTTTTGGACATATGTGTGAAAGTGAGCTGTCTTATCCCTGGGGGTGTGTGTGGTGCCCATGCGCTGGTGTTTGTTTTGGACATATGTGTGAAAGTGAGCTGTCTTATCCCTGTGGGTGTGTCTGGTGCCCCTGCGCTGGTGTCTGTTTTTTGGACATATGTGTGAAAGTGAGCTGTGTTATCCCTATGGGTGTGTGGTGCCCCTGCGCTGGTGTCTGTTTTGGACATATGTGTGAAAGTGAGCTGTCTTATCTCTGTGGGTGTGTGTGGTGCTCCTGCGCTGGTGTCTGTTTTTTGGACATATTGGTGAAAGTGAGCTGTCTTATCCCAGTGGGGGTGTGGTGCCTCTGCGCTGGTGTCTGTTTTTTGGACATATGTGTGAAAGTGAGCTGTCTTATCTCTGTGGGTGTGGGTAGTGCACCTGCGCTGGTGTCTGTTTTTTGGACATATGTGTGAAAGTGATTTGTCTTATCCCTGTGGGTGTGTGTGTGGTGCCCCGGAGCTAGTGTCTGTTTTTTGGACATATGTGTGAAAGTAAGCTGTCTTATCCCTGTGGGTGTGTGGTGCCCCTGCGCTGGTGTCTGTTTTTTGGACATATGTGTGAAAGTGAGCTGTCTTAACCCTGTGGGTGTGTGGTGCCCCTGCGCTGGTGTTTGTTTTTTGGACATATGTGTTCAAAGTGAGCTGTCTTATCCCTATGGGTGTGTGGTGCCCTGTGCTGGTGTCTGTTTTTTGGACATATGTGTGAAAGTGAGCTGTCTTATCTCTGTGGGTGTGTCTGGTGCCCCTGCACTGGTGTCTGTTTTTTGGACATATGTGTGAAAGTGAGCTGTCTTATCCCTGTGGGTGTGTGTGGTGCCCATGCGCTGGTGTTTGTTTTGGACATATGTGTGAAAGTGAGCTGTCTTATCCCTGTGGGTGTGTGTGGTGCCCATGCGCTGGTGTTTGTTTTGGACATATGTGTGAAAGTGAGCTGTCTTATCCCTGTTGGTGTGTCTGGTGCCCCTGCGCTGGTGTCTGTTTTTTGGACATATGTGTGAAAGTGAGCTGTCTTATCCCTATGGGTGTGTGGTGCCCCGCGCTGGTGTCTGTTTTTTGGACATATGTGTGAAAGTGAGCTGTCTTATCTCTGTGGGTGTGTCGGGGAACAACCTTTACAACGCAACTTTTACAACGCACTACCATTACAACGAAACTGTTACAACGCGAGTGCATTGACAACGCAGGACATTACAACGCAAGTCTTTACATCGACTTGCACTAGATGGCGTACTAACATTAAAAATAGTGTAGTTTACTATCCCAACACCTTCCCTACTGTTACGTGGACTGGAGTTGGAATAGTAAATTACACTTTTTTAATGTTAGCACGCCATCTAGTGCAAGTCGATGTAAAGACTTGCGTTGTAATGTCCTGCGTTGTCAATGCACTCGCGTTGTAAAACTTTTGTTGTAACAGCATGCGTTGTAACAGCATGCGTTGTAACGTCATACATCCGGGTGTGTCTGGTGCCCCTGCGCTGGTGTCTGTTTTTTGGACATATGTGTGAAAGTAAGCTGTCTTATCCCTGTAGGTGTGTGTGGTGCCCATTCGCTGCTGTCTGTTTTTTGGACATGTGTGTGAAAGTGAGCTGTCTTATCCCTGTGGGTGTGTGGCGCCCCTGCGCTGGTGTCTATTTTTGGACATATGTGTGAAAGTGAGCTGTCTTATTACCTGTGGGTGTGTGTGTGGTGCCCCTGCGCTGGTGTCTGTTTTTTGGACATATGTGTGAAAGTGAGCTGTCTTAACCCTGTGGGTGTGTGGTGCCCCTGCGCTGGTGTTTGTTTTTTGGACATATGTGTTAAAGTGAGCTGTCTTATCCCTATGGGTGTGGTGCTCCTGCGCTGGTGTCTGTTTTTTGGACATATGTGTGAAAGTGAGCTGTCTTATCTCTGTGGGTGTGTCTGGTGCCCCTGCACTGGTGTCTGTTTTTGGACATATTTGTGAAAGTGAGCTGTCCTATCCCTGTGGGTGTGTGTGGTGCCCATGCGCTGGTGTTTGTTTTGGACATATGTGTGAAAGTGAGCTGTCTTATCCCTGGGGGTGTGTGTGGTGCCCATGCGCTGGTGTTTGTTTTGGACATATGTGTGAAAGTGGGCTGTCTTATCCCTGTGGGTGTGTCTGGTGCCCCTGCGCTGGTGTCTGTTTTTTGGACATATGTGTGAAAGTGATCTGTCTTATCCCTGTGGGTGGGTGTGTGGTGCCCCTTCGCTTGTGTCTGTTTTTTGGACATATGTGTGAAAGTGAGCTGTCTTATCTCTGTGGATGTGGGTGGTGCCCCTGCGCTGGTGTCTGTTTTTTGGACATATGTGTGAAAGTGAGCTGTCTTATCCCTGTGGGTGTGTGTGTGGTGCCCCTGCGCTGGTGTCTGTTTTTTGGACATATGTGTGAAAGTGAGCTGTCTTATCCGTATGGGTGTGTGGTGCCCCTGCGCTGGTGTCTGTTTTGGACATATGTGTGAAAGTAGGCTGTCTTATCTCTGTGGGTGTGTGTGGTGCTCCTGCGCTGGTGTCTGTTTTGGACATATGTGTGAAAGTGAGCTGTCTTATCTCTGTGGGTGTGTGGTGCCCCTGCGCTGGTGTCTGTTTTTTGGACATATGTGTGAAAGTGAGCTGTGTTATCCCTATGGGTGTGTGGTGCCCCTGCGCTGGTGTCTGTTTTGGACATATGTGTGAAAGTGAGCTGTCTTATCTCTGTGGGTGTGTGTGGTGCTCCTGCGCTGGTGTCTGTTTTTTGGACATATTGGTGAAAGTGAGCTGTCTTATCCCAGTGGGGGTGTGGTGCCTCTGCGCTGGTGTCTGTTTTTTGGACATATGTGTGAAAGTGAGCTGTCTTATCTCTGTGGGTGTGGGTAGTGCACCTGCGCTGGTGTCTGTTTTTTGGACATATGTGTGAAAGTGAGTTGTCTTATCCCTGTGGGTGTGTGTGTGGTGCCCCGGAGCTAGTGTCTGTTTTTTGGACATATGTGTGAAAGTAAGCTGTCTTATCCCTGTGGGTGTGTGGTGCCCCTGCGCTGGTGTCTGTTTTTTGGACATATGTGTGAAAGTGAGCTGTCTTAACCCTGTGGGTGTGTGGTGCCCCTGCGCTGGTGTTTGTTTTTTGGACATATGTGTTCAAAGTGAGCTGTCTTATCCCTATGGGTGTGTGGTGCCCCGTGCTGGTGTCTGTTTTTTGGACATATGTGTGAAAGTGAGCTGTCTTATCTCTGTGGGTGTGTCTGGTGCCCCTGCACTGGTGTCTGTTTTTTGGACATATGTGTGAAAGTGAGCTGTCTTATCCCTGTGGGTGTGTGTGGTGCCCATGCACTGGTGTTTGTTTTGGACATATGTGTGAAAGTGAGCTGTCTTATCCCTGTGGGTGTGTGTGGTGCCCATGCGCTGGTGTTTGTTTTGGACATATGTGTGAAAGTGAGCTGTCTTATCCCTGTTGGTGTGTCTGGTGCCCCTGCGCTGGTGTCTGTTTTTTGGACATATGTGTGAAAGTGAGCTGTCTTATCCCTATGGGTGTGTGGTGCCCCGCGCTGGTGTCTGTTTTTTGGACATATGTGTGAAAGTGAGCTGTCTTATCTCTGTGGGTGTGTCGGGGAACAACCTTTACAACGCAACTTTTACAACGCACTACCATTACAACGAAACTGTTACAACGCGAGTGCATTGACAACGCAGGACATTACAACGCAAGTCTTTACATCGACTTGCACTAGATGGCGTACTAACATTAAAAATAGTGTAGTTTACTATCCCAACACCTTCCCTACTGTTACGTGGACTGGAGTTGGAATAGTAAATTACACTTTTTTAATGTTAGCACGCCATCTAGTGCAAGTCGATGTAAAGACTTGCGTTGTAATGTCCTGCGTTGTCAATGCACTCGCGTTGTAAAACTTTTGTTGTAACAGCATGCGTTGTAACAGCATGCGTTGTAACGTCATACATCCGGGTGTGTCTGGTGCCCCTGCGCTGGTGTCTGTTTTTTGGACATATGTGTGAAAGTAAGCTGTCTTATCCCTGTAGGTGTGTGTGGTGCCCATTCGCTGCTGTCTGTTTTTTGGACATGTGTGTGAAAGTGAGCTGTCTTATCCCTGTGGGTGTGTGGCGCCCCTGCGCTGGTGTCTATTTTTGGACATATGTGTGAAAGTGAGCTGTCTTATTACCTGTGGGTGTGTGTGTGGTGCCCCTGCGCTGGTGTCTGTTTTTTGGACATATGTGTGAAAGTGAGCTGTCTTAACCCTGTGGGTGTGTGGTGCCCCTGCGCTGGTGTTTGTTTTTTGGACATATGTGTTAAAGTGAGCTGTCTTATCCCTATGGGTCTGGTGCTCCTGCGCTGGTGTCTGTTTTTTGGACATATGTGTGAAAGTGAGCTGTCTTATCCCTATGGGTGTGTGGTGCCCCGCGCTGGTGTCTGTTTTTTGGACATATGTGTGAAAGTGAGCTGTCTTATCTCTGTGGGTGTGTCGGGGAACAACCTTTACAACGCAACTTTTACAACGCACTACCATTACAACGAAACTGTTACAACGCGAGTACATTGACAACGCAGGACATTACAACGCAAGTCTTTACATCGACTTGCACTAGATGGCGTACTAACATTAAAAATAGTGTAGTTTACTATCCCAACACCTTCCCTACTGTTACGTGGACTGGAGTTGGAATAGTAAATTACACTTTTTTAATGTTAGCACGCCATCTAGTGCAAGTCGATGTAAAGACTTGCGTTGTAATGTCCTGCGTTGTCAATGCACTCGCGTTGTAAAACTTTTGTTGTAACAGCATGCGTTGTAACAGCATGCGTTGTAACGTCATACATCCGGGTGTGTCTGGTGCCCCTGCGCTGGTGTCTGTTTTTTGGACATATGTGTGAAAGTAAGCTGTCTTATCCCTGTAGGTGTGTGTGGTGCCCATGCGCTGCTGTCTGTTTTTTGGACATGTGTGTGAAAGTGAGCTGTATTATCCCTGTGGGTGTGTGGCGCCCCTGCGCTGGTGTCTATTTTTGGACATATGTGTGAAAGTGAGCTGTCTTATTACCTGTGGGTGTGTGTGTGGTGCCCCTGCGCTGGTGTCTGTTTTTTGGACATATGTGTGAAAGTGAGCTGTCTTAACCCTGTGGGTGTGTGGTGCCCCTGCGCTGGTGTTTGTTTTTTGGACATATGTGTGAAAGTGAGCTGTCTTATCCCTATGGGTGTGGTGCTCCTGCGCTGGTGTCTGTTTTTTGGACATATGTGTGAAAGTGAGCTGTCTTATCTCTGTGGGTGTGTCTGGTGCCCCTGCACTGGTGTCTGTTTTTGGACATATGTGTGAAAGTGAGCTGTCTTATCCCTGTGGGTGTGTGTGGTGCCCATGCGCTGGTGTTTGTTTTGGACATATGTGTGAAAGTGAGCTGTCTTATCCCTGGGGGTGTGTGTGGTGCCCATGCGCTGGTGTTTGTTTTGGACATATGTGTGAAAGTGAGCTGTCTTATCCCTGTGGGTGTGTCTGGTGCCCCTGCGCTGGTGTCTGTTTTTTGGACATATGTGTGAAAGTGAGCTGTGTTATCCCTATGGGTGTGTGGTGCCCCTGCACTGGTGTCTGTTTTGGACATATGTGTGAAAGTGAGCTGTCTTATCTCTGTGGGTGTGTGTGGTGCTCCTGCGCTGGTGTCTGTTTTTTGGACATATTGGTGAAAGTGAGCTGTCTTATCCCAGTGGGGGTGTGGTGCCTCTGCGCTGGTGTCTGTTTTTTGGACATATGTGTGAAAGTGAGCTGTCTTATCTCTGTGGGTGTGGGTAGTGCACCTGCGCTGGTGTCTGTTTTTTGGACATATGTGTGAAAGTGAGTTGTCTTATCCCTGTGGGTGTGTGTGTGGTGCCCCGGAGCTAGTGTCTGTTTTTTGGACATATGTGTGAAAGTAAGCTGTCTTATCCCTGTGGGTGTGTGGTGCCCCTGCGCTGGTGTCTGTTTTTTGGACATATGTGTGAAAGTGAGCTGTCTTAACCCTGTGGGTGTGTGGTGCCCCTGCGCTGGTGTTTGTTTTTTGGACATATGTGTTCAAAGTGAGCTGTCTTATCCCTATGGGTGTGTGGTGCCCCGTGCTGGTGTCTGTTTTTTGGACATATGTGTGAAAGTGAGCTGTCTTATCTCTGTGGGTGTGTCTGGTGCCCCTGCACTGGTGTCTGTTTTTTGGACATATGTGTGAAAGTGAGCTGTCTTATCCCTGTGGGTGTGTGTGGTGCCCATGCGCTGGTGTTTGTTTTGGACATATGTGTGAAAGTGAGCTGTCTTATCCCTGTGTGGGTGTGTGGTGCCCCTGTGCTGGTGTCTGTTTTTTGGACATATGTGTGAAAGTAAGCTGTCTTATCCCTGTAGGTGTGTGTGGTGCCCATGCGCTGCTGTCTGTTTTTTGGACATGTGTGTGAAAGTGAGCTGTATTATCCCTGTGGGTGTGTGGCGCCCCTGCGCTGGTGTCTATTTTTGGACATATGTGTGAAAGTGAGCTGTCTTATTACCTGTGGGTGTGTGTGTGGTGCCCCTGCGCTGGTGTCTGTTTTTTGGACATATGTGTGAAAGTGAGCTGTCTTAACCCTGTGGGTGTGTGGTGCCCCTGCGCTGGTGTTTGTTTTTTGGACATATGTGTGAAAGTGAGCTGTCTTATCCCTATGGGTGTGGTGCTCCTGCGCTGGTGTCTGTTTTTTGGACATATGTGTGAAAGTGAGCTGTCTTATCTCTGTGGGTGTGTCTGGTGCCCCTGCACTGGTGTCTGTTTTTGGACATATGTGTGAAAGTGAGCTGTCTTATCCCTGTGGGTGTGTGTGGTGCCCATGCGCTGGTGTTTGTTTTGGACATATGTGTGAAAGTGAGCTGTCTTATCCCTGGGGGTGTGTGTGGTGCCCATGCGCTGGTGTTTGTTTTGGACATATGTGTGAAAGTGAGCTGTCTTATCCCTGTGGGTGTGTCTGGTGCCCCTGCGCTGGTGTCTGTTTTTTGGACATATGTGTGAAAGTGAGCTGTGTTATCCCTATGGGTGTGTGGTGCCCCTGCACTGGTGTCTGTTTTGGACATATGTGTGAAAGTGAGCTGTCTTATCTCTGTGGGTGTGTGTGGTGCTCCTGCGCTGGTGTCTGTTTTTTGGACATATTGGTGAAAGTGAGCTGTCTTATCCCAGTGGGGGTGTGGTGCCTCTGCGCTGGTGTCTGTTTTTTGGACATATGTGTGAAAGTGAGCTGTCTTATCTCTGTGGGTGTGGGTAGTGCACCTGCGCTGGTGTCTGTTTTTTGGACATATGTGTGAAAGTGAGTTGTCTTATCCCTGTGGGTGTGTGTGTGGTGCCCCGGAGCTAGTGTCTGTTTTTTGGACATATGTGTGAAAGTAAGCTGTCTTATCCCTGTGGGTGTGTGGTGCCCCTGCGCTGGTGTCTGTTTTTTGGACATATGTGTGAAAGTGAGCTGTCTTAACCCTGTGGGTGTGTGGTGCCCCTGCGCTGGTGTTTGTTTTTTGGACATATGTGTTCAAAGTGAGCTGTCTTATCCCTATGGGTGTGTGGTGCCCCGTGCTGGTGTCTGTTTTTTGGACATATGTGTGAAAGTGAGCTGTCTTATCTCTGTGGGTGTGTCTGGTGCCCCTGCACTGGTGTCTGTTTTTTGGACATATGTGTGAAAGTGAGCTGTCTTATCCCTGTGGGTGTGTGTGGTGCCCATGCGCTGGTGTTTGTTTTGGACATATGTGTGAAAGTGAGCTGTCTTATCCCTGTGTGGGTGTGTGGTGCCCCTGCGCTGGTGTCTGTTTTTTGGACATATTGGTGAAAGTGAGCTGTCTTATCCCTGTGGGGGTGTGGTGCCTCTGCGCTGGTGTCTGTTTTTTGGACATATGTGTGAAAGTGAGCTGTCTTATCCCTGTGGGGGTGTGTGGTGCCCCTGCGCTGGTGTCTGTTTTTTGGACATATGTGTGAAAGTGAGCTGTCTTATCCCTATGGGTGTGTGGTGCCCCGCGCTGGTGTCTGTTTTTTGGACATATGTGTGAAAGTGAGCTGTCTTATCTCTGTGGGTGTGTCGGGGAACAACTTTTACAACGCAACTTTTACAACGCACTACCATTACAACGAAACTGTTACAACGCGAGTGCATTGACAACGCAGGACATTACAACGCAAGTCTTTACATCGACTTGCACTAGATGGCGTACTAACATTAAAAATAGTGTAGTTTACTATCCCAACACCTTCCCTACTGTTACGTGGACTGGAGTTGGAATAGTAAATTACACTTTTTTAATGTTAGCACGCCATCTAGTGCAAGTCGATGTAAAGACTTGCGTTGTAATGTCCTGCGTTGTCAATGCACTCGCGTTGTAAAACTTTTGTTGTAACAGCATGCGTTGTAACAGCATGCGTTGTAACGTCATACATCCGGGTGTGTCTGGTGCCCCTGCGCTGGTGTCTGTTTTTTGGACATATGTGTGAAAGTAAGCTGTCTTATCCCTGTAGGTGTGTGTGGTGCCCATTCGCTGCTGTCTGTTTTTTGGACATGTGTGTGAAAGTGAGCTGTCTTATCCCTGTGGGTGTGTGGCGCCCCTGCGCTGGTGTCTATTTTTGGACATATGTGTGAAAGTGAGCTGTCTTATTACCTGTGGGTGTGTGTGTGGTGCCCCTGCGCTGGTGTCTGTTTTTTGGACATATGTGTGAAAGTGAGCTGTCTTAACCCTGTGGGTGTGTGGTGCCCCTGCGCTGGTGTTTGTTTTTTGGACATATGTGTTAAAGTGAGCTGTCTTATCCCTATGGGTGTGGTGCTCCTGCGCTGGTGTCTGTTTTTTGGACATATGTGTGAAAGTGAGCTGTCTTATCTCTGTGGGTGTGTCTGGTGCCCCTGCACTGGTGTCTGTTTTTGGACATATGTGTGAAAGTGAGCTGTCCTATCCCTGTGGGTGTGTGTGGTGCCCATGCGCTGGTGTTTGTTTTGGACATATGTGTGAAAGTGAGCTGTCTTATCCCTGGGGGTGTGTGTGGTGCCCATGCGCTGGTGTTTGTTTTGGACATATGTGTGAAAGTGGGCTGTCTTATCCCTGTGGGTGTGTCTGGTGCCCCTGCGCTGGTGTCTGTTTTTTGGACATATGTGTGAAAGTGAGCTGTCTTATCCCTGTGGGTGGGTGTGTGGTGCCCCTTCGCTTGTGTCTGTTTTTTGGACATATGTGTGAAAGTGAGCTGTCTTATCTCTGTGGATGTGGGTGGTGCCCCTGCGCTGGTGTCTGTTTTTTGGACATATGTGTGAAAGTGAGCTGTCTTATCCCTGTGGGTGTGTGTGTGGTGCCCCTGCGCTGGTGTCTGTTTTTTGGACATATGTGTGAAAGTGAGCTGTCTTATCCGTATGGGTGTGTGGTGCCCCTGCGCTGGTGTCTGTTTTGGACATATGTGTGAAAGTAGGCTGTCTTATCTCTGTGGGTGTGTGTGGTGCTCCTGCGCTGGTGTCTGTTTTGGACATATGTGTGAAAGTGAGCTGTCTTATCTCTGTGGGTGTGTGGTGCCCCTGCACTGGTGTCTGTTTTTTGGACATATGTGTGAAAGTGAGCTGTGTTATCCCTATGGGTGTGTGGTGCCCCTGCGCTGGTGTCTGTTTTGGACATATGTGTGAAAGTGAGCTGTCTTATCTCTGTGGGTGTGTGTGGTGCTCCTGCGCTGGTGTCTGTTTTTTGGACATATTGGTGAAAGTGAGCTGTCTTATCCCAGTGGGGGTGTGGTGCCTCTGCGCTGGTGTCTGTTTTTGGACATATGTGTGAAAGTGAGCTGTCTTATCTCTGTGGGTGTGGGTAGTGCACCTGCGCTGGTGTCTGTTTTTTGGACATATGTGTGAAAGTGAGTTGTCTTATCCCTGTGGGTGTGTGTGTGGTGCCCCGGAGCTAGTGTCTGTTTTTTGGACATATGTGTGAAAGTAAGCTGTCTTATCCCTGTGGGTGTGTGGTGCCCCTGCGCTGGTGTCTGTTTTTTGGACATATGTGTGAAAGTGAGCTGTCTTAACCCTGTGGGTGTGTGGTGCCCCTGCGCTGGTGTTTGTTTTTTGGACATATGTGTTCAAAGTGAGCTGTCTTATCCCTATGGGTGTGTGGTGCCCCGTGCTGGTGTCTGTTTTTTGGACATATGTGTGAAAGTGAGCTGTCTTATCTCTGTGGGTGTGTCTGGTGCCCCTGCACTGGTGTCTGTTTTTTGGACATATGTGTGAAAGTGAGCTGTCTTATCCCTGTGGGTGTGTGTGGTGCCCATGCGCTGGTGTTTGTTTTGGACATATGTGTGAAAGTGAGCTGTCTTATCCCTGTGGGTGTGTGTGGTGCCCATGCGCTGGTGTTTGTTTTGGACATATGTGTGAAAGTGAGCTGTCTTATCCCTGTTGGTGTGTCTGGTGCCCCTGCGCTGGTGTCTGTTTTTTGGACATATGTGTGAAAGTGAGCTGTCTTATCCCTATGGGTGTGTGGTGCCCCGCGCTGGTGTCTGTTTTTTGGACATATGTGTGAAAGTGAGCTGTCTTATCTCTGTGGGTGTGTCGGGGAACAACCTTTACAACGCAACTTTTACAACGCACTACCATTACAACGAAACTGTTACAACGCGAGTGCATTGACAACGCAGGACATTACAACGCAAGTCTTTACATCGACTTGCACTAGATGGCGTACTAACAATAAAAATAGTGTAGTTTACTATCCCAACACCTTCCCTACTGTTACGTGGACTGGAGTTGGAATAGTAAATTACACTTTTTTAATGTTAGCACGCCATCTAGTGCAAGTCGATGTAAAGACTTGCGTTGTAATGTCCTGCGTTGTCAATGCACTCGCGTTGTAAAACTTTTGTTGTAACAGCATGCGTTGTAACAGCATGCGTTGTAACGTCATACATCCGGGTGTGTCTGGTGCCCCTGCGCTGGTGTCTGTTTTTTGGACATATGTGTGAAAGTAAGCTGTCTTATCCCTGTAGGTGTGTGTGGTGCCCATTCGCTGCTGTCTGTTTTTTGGACATGTGTGTGAAAGTGAGCTGTCTTATCCCTGTGGGTGTGTGGCGCCCCTGCGCTGGTGTCTATTTTTGGACATATGTGTGAAAGTGAGCTGTCTTATTACCTGTGGGTGTGTGTGTGGTGCCCCTGCGCTGGTGTCTGTTTTTTGGACATATGTGTGAAAGTGAGCTGTCTTAACCCTGTGGGTGTGTGGTGCCCCTGCGCTGGTGTTTGTTTTTTGGACATATGTGTTAAAGTGAGCTGTCTTATCCCTATGGGTGTGGTGCTCCTGCGCTGGTGTCTGTTTTTTGGACATATGTGTGAAAGTGAGCTGTCTTATCTCTGTGGGTGTGTCTGGTGCCCCTGCACTGGTGTCTGTTTTTGGACATATGTGTGAAAGTGAGCTGTCTTATCCCTGTGGGTGTGTGTGGTGCCCATGCGCTGGTGTTTGTTTTGGACATATGTGTGAAAGTGAGCTGTCTTATCCCTGGGGGTGTGTGTGGTGCCCATGCGCTGGTGTTTGTTTTGGACATATGTGTGAAAGTGGGCTGTCTTATCCCTGTGGGTGTGTCTGGTGCCCCTGCGCTGGTGTCTGTTTTTTGGACATATGTGTGAAAGTGAGCTGTCTTATCCCTGTGGGTGGGTGTGTGGTGCCCCTTCGCTTGTGTCTGTTTTTTGGACATATGTGTGAAAGTGAGCTGTCTTATCTCTGTGGATGTGGGTGGTGCCCCTGCGCTGGTGTCTGTTTTTTGGACATATGTGTGAAAGTGAGCTGTCTTATCCCTGTGGGTGTGTGTGTGGTGCCCCTGCGCTGGTGTCTGTTTTTTGGACATATGTGTGAAAGTGAGCTGTCTTATCCGTATGGGTGTGTGGTGCCCCTGCGCTGGTGTCTGTTTTGGACATATGTGTGAAAGTAGGCTGTCTTATCTCTGTGGGTGTGTGTGGTGCTCCTGCGCTGGTGTCTGGTTTGGACATATGTGTGAAAGTGAGCTGTCTTATCTCTGTGGGTGTGTGGTGCCCCTGCGCTGGTGTCTGTTTTTGGACACATGTGTGAAAGTGAGCTGTCTTATCCCTGTGGGTGTGTGTGGTGCCCCTGCGCTGGAGTCTGTTTTGGACATATGAGTGAAAGTGAGCTGTCTTATCCCTGTGGGTGTGTGTGGTGCCCCTGCGCTGGTGTCTGTTTTGGACATATGTTATGTTATGTTATGTTAAATTTAGCTTATAAAGCGCACGTACGCCCGTAGGCTTCATGGCGCTGTAGGAGGTTTTCAGAGCATAACACAACAACAGGAGGACAACTTAGAACGTCTAAGGATAAGCTTCTCTAAAAAGCCAGGTCTTAAAGGCTAGTCTAAAGGCTAGAATATCCTCGTGTGACCTTAAAGAAGCTGGCAAGGAGTTCCAGAGGGAGGCAGCAAGAAAATGAAAAGAGCTGCCGCCCTGACGTTGTTTCCTAACAACCGGCACCATGAGCAAGTTTTTGTGACCAGAGCGGAGGTTGCGGGAGGGGGTGTATCTGGCAAGCAGATTGATGATAAATTTGGGGCCTTTACTTTGTAATGCCCTAAAGATAATGCAGCCGGTTTTAAAAGCCGCCCTCTGGGCTACCGGCAGCCAGTGCAGGTCTGCCAGGCCTGGCCTGATGGACTGCCATTTAGGAAGCCCACAGATCAGCCTGGCCGCCTGATTTTGAACCAGCTGCAGCCTCTTGAGCTGCCCGGCTGGAAGGCCCAAATATAAACTATTTGAGTAGTCCAGCCTAGACAGCACAAGGGCGATGGTCACCTGTATCAGGGCAGAATGGGTTAGGAAATGGGCAATCTTTCTAATCTTGCGCAGCTGAAAGAAGCAAGCGGAAACAACTGACCCTACCTGACTTTTCAGGGAGAGGTCTTCACTAAAGGTGACTCGAAGGCTCTTAACTGTGCGGGAATTGGAGGGGGGGTTTCCCATCTCCAGAGGCCAAAATTGAGGTCCCCAGCTGAGTTCGCTCTTCCCAGGCAAGATCAATTCAGTCTTGCCTGGGTTAAGTTTTAGGTGGTTAAGGCCCATCCATCTCTGGGTATGAGCCATGACCTCCCTAAACTCAGTGACAGCATCCGGCGACCCCAGGGGGAAAACCAATTGCAGATCATCTGCGTAATTAAAGATCCACACTTTGAATTTCCTCAAGGAGTACAAAAGGGGACGCAAGTATAAATTAAATAAAAGGGGGGACAGGGATGAGCCTTGAGGGACCCCGCAATCGTTCTTAATTCTAGGGGCTGTGAAAGTGCCCAGTCTCACTGCTTGAGTCCGGTCGGACAAGAATGATTCCACCCAGCTCAGGGCAGCACCTCTGAGGCCTGCCTGCTCGACACGGCCGACCAAAATAGTATGGTCGACCGTGTCGAATGCAGCAGACAGGTCAAGAAGCACCAGTGCCTGGTGGACATCCCTGTCTGCGTTACACCGGAGTGTATTCTGGACTGCCAGGGTTACCGTCTCGGTCGAATGGCCTGGACGGAACCCAGCTTGATTTGGCTCCAGAAATCCAGTGGTTTCCACAAAGTTGGAAAGGCAATTGGAGACGTGAGCCTCCAATATCTTGGATAGGAACGGCAGCAGGGATATAGGACGATAATTTGATGAGTCCTGAGGGTCCAGGCCTGGTTTTTTAATTAGAGGGATTAGCAGAGCGTGTTTAAAGCCAGTAGGTACCCTGCCCTGGGTCAGTGATTTATTTAGTAGGGGTAGAATCCCCTGAGGGATAGTCTGACCGATTTCCGAGAAGATGTAGGGGGGGCAGATGTCGTTAGGGGATCCGGACTTTACCCTCGTCAAAAGTGAAGAAAAAGTTTTACCATCAATGACCGGGAAGGTATCTAATACAGAGGGATTGTAAAAGACGTCATCCAAAGGAAGTGACGTTGGGGAACTAGCAATGCTCGATTTGATAGTGACAATTTTTTCTCTGAAAAAATTATTCAGGGAATCACATAGCTTCTGCGTAGGAGCTATTGAAGGGGCTGTCCTGTCGTTGTCACAGAGTTCATTAACTATATTAAAAATATCTTTGGACTTGTTGGATGACGATAAAATTTTTGAGGAGAAGAAATTAAGTTTGTGTTGTTTTAAAATTTTTTGATAATTTTTCCTAGTGACGCAGAAGGTTTCCCTATCCTGTGAAGAGTAGGTGGCTCTCCACTGTCTTTCTTTCTGTCGTACCCCTAATTTAAGTGCTCTAAGTTCTTGAGTGAACCATTTGTGGGCATCATTACCTCTAATGTTAGGTAGGTATACAGAGGGGGCGAACAGATCTGCTGCATGGAGAAGCCAGGAGGACAGTGCCCTCTCGTCAACCTCCAGATCTTCGTCTAATGGGGGAAGGGTGTTGTTCAACGTGTCCATGAACCCAGAGCGGTCCATGGATTTCCATTTGCGGAACTCTTTACCCATGGGAGGTTTGGCCTTGTGCTGCCCTTGAATTTCTAGCGGGAACTGGATAAGATAATGGTCTGACCAGATGCAAGGGCTTATAATAGGAGAGAATGATTGTGAGAAGTTGGCCTGGTATATGCTGTTCACTAGTTCTAGTGACCACCTTGTACCATGCCAAGCAACCCTTATGGTGTGGTTGTAAGTCAACCTTTTCGGACTAGCTGCCCTAGTGGTAGCGTAGGCTAAGCAGTCTTTGAGGCTAAACTCGTGATGCGTGTTAAGCAAGCTGTTTTACCAATAGTAACCCCCTTTTATACCAATGAAAGGACACCACACAGATATATATTCAAAATATATATGTATTTATTTCTCAAAGTAACCCCTAGTCTCTTTATGAGCACAGGAGCACAAATCGTAAAACAAGATTATCACAGAATACACAGAAGTTGCACTTTATATGGATAGGCCCGGGTGGCCACTCAAACCATAAACTAAAATAGTGGTATAAGAACCACGAACAGAAAAGGGAAAAGGCCTAGGGCCTCTAGAATCGCTGGGCCTACAAGGAGCTAACTTCAGTTAGTGACCAGGAGGTCCACGGGTGGCGTGTGCAGAGCAAATAGTCACACGCGTGCTCCCATAGGTTTCAATGGGTGCGTAAAAAGTACAAAGTTACTGCAAAAGGAATCTTCCGGATGACCTAGGAACTTAAGACTTGGAACACAGGCACTAGAGATGTAATACTACACTTGGGCACAGGTGTGCCAGCTTTACCTCACCCACAGGAAGCGGGTGCATAGGCCTCGAAGTGCGTCGGGTTTCTTCTATCTGTTCCGTGGGGCCTGTAGACAAAAGTGCTGCAGGCGGTCGGTCGGGAAGAGATGCAGTTGATCCCAGAGTGGATCGGAGATGTTGAAGACCTGAAAGCAGAGGGGACAGTGTTCACAGTCACTAGCCAGTGACCAGCGTGGCACCAGGTGGGTACCAGGCGATGTCGGGTGCAAACAGGTGATGAGGGGTAGCTTGTCTCCGCAGCCACGTGGTCCCTGAAGGTCGACGACGTCCAGGAGTCGAGTCACGAGCTGTCCCACGCAGGCTCTCGCTGTCGGCGGTGTCAGCGACTTGATCGAAGCAAACAAGCCTTGGCAAAAGCAATTGTTGTAGGCAAGGAGTTTAAGCTGATAGTTCTGACCAGCAAGGTCAGAGGAATTGCTCCTTTGGAGGGGAGCAAGGGCCAGTCTGGAGCAACCAGACCAGCGGTGTTTGTCGTAGATTTCGTCGCCAAGATGGCCACTAGCCAGCGGGCCAGTAACCGGTTAGGCGCGTCGAGTGGCAAAATGCAGAAGGGCCCCACGCAGATCGTGGAGATGCTGGAGGGCTCACCTTTGGTGCAGATGCTGCTCGAGGGTTGGGCTTCTCAGGACCCAAAGCACAACTTGGAGGGAGCCTCGGTTGTTGCACTGGTCAGCTTGTCGTGGTCGTTTCAAGATGGCTGGCTCCACGTGTCTCGGTGCCTCCACGGGTCTCTTCTTTGCAGGGACTGTGGATCGGGCGGTGAGAGGTCTGGAGGTCCAGGTCTTGTCAGTCTCTGGGCTCGGGCTCCGGCGGGAGGCGGCGGCAAAGCAGACGTTGATTCGCTGGATGGTGCTTGCGTTAGCAAGGTGGTCACTCCCTGACCACAGGGGAGATTGGCTTCAGTCCTCTGTGCGGCAGAGCGTCGAAGTTCCCGTCTTCTTCTTAGTTTTAAGTTGATTCCAGGATGTCTGAAGTCTTAGGACACAGCTCCTACCTTTAAGCGGATTCTAGGGGCCGGACTACCTGCTAGGTCCCTCCCTATGGGTGGGACCAGGAAGGGGGGTGGTTACACCCCCAATCCTTTGTCCAGCTCGCCCCAGGCCCGGGACTGGTGTGCCCCAGGACCGGTTTGAACTGGCATATGCCCCGAGGCTCCTTGTGAGCCACAGGCATGTCTGGTTTCTTTCAAGCCCTACCTGACCAATACACAAAATCCTGTCTGGGGTGGTGCATGCACCTCCCCTGGCAGGAAACCCTTTGTCCACACCTCCCAAGCTGGAAGGACTCCCAGCAGCAGGAGGGCAGACTTGTGTCTGTGGTGGCAGCATCCATTTTGTGGAGCTGAGGCTATGTCTGATTTTACCCGGGTTTCAGGTACTGTACATGTCGTGTCCCTCTAGAAGGGTGGAATGCTAACCCCGTCGCCAGAATTGGCGAGGGGTTAGTATTCCAATTCGTATGACACCTTACTCGACATGTTTTGATAAAGCCAAACCAAAGTTAGCATTTAACCGCGAGGTTCATAATGCACTTAAGAGTATATGGTATGACGATATCTGGAAACAGTAGAAGGAAGTTGTTCCGACCACTGCAGACAGGCTCAGCTCATGCCAGAGCACCATCTCACATGGAACCAAGCACTCTGCCTTCAGGATTGTTAAGGCCTGCCATAGGAGTGACTTATAGGTTACCAGGTGTCCCATTTAAGGTTAGGTATAGGTATACTACACCTAAGTAAGAGGTGGTTACACCAACTTACCCCAGCTGAGTGATCAGCCAGTTGTGTCAGATTGGTTAGGCCAAGCCTGGGGTGGCATAATACATGCTTCAGCCCCGGGCAGGCCTTGGGTACACCAATGCCCTGGGTACCTAGTGTACACTGGTACAGGGGCTGACAGGGTGATCCACTTCCAATTGGTTATGCACCTAGGGTGCATAGTTTTAATTTAGTAGAGAGAACAGCAGGCTGGGGGTCTGATTGGCAGGCCCACAGCCTCAATATGTCAAAAACCAGTGAAGCAAAAAGCAAAAATTTGGGGTGACCATAGGATAGCAGACCCTACTCTCCTACACAACCCCCCCCCAAACGCTGGGACATTAAACTAGCCTTGACCAGTCTCGTCTTCATGTCCTAAGTGGAAGTACCTGGAGAGACCATCTGCATTCCCATGGTCAGTACCTGGCCGGTGCTCCACTGTAAAGTCCATACCCTGTAGGGAAATGGACCACCTAAGCAGTTTGGGATTTTCACCCTTCATCTGATTTAGCCACAAGAGGGGCTTATGGTCGGTCTGAATCTTGAAGTGAGTGCCAAACAAGTATGGCCTCAGCTTCTTCAGGGCCCACACCACAGCAAAGGCCTCCCTCTCAATAGCTGACCAATTCTTCTCTCTGGGGGTCAACCTTCTGCTAATAAAAGCAATGGGTTGGTCTTGACCATCTACATTAAGTTGTGACAGCACAGCTCCCACACCCAACTCAGAAGCATCTGTTTGGACAATAAACTCTTTGGAGTAGTCAGGACTTTTCAGGATAGGTGCAGAGCACATGGCCTCCTTCAGGTCATCAAATGCCTTTTGACAGCTTACTGTCCACTGAACCTTTTTGGGCATCTTCTTGGATGTCAGATCATTAAGAGGAGTCACTATGGACCCATAGTTCTTAACAAACTTCCTGTAGTACCCAGTCAAGCCCAAGAAAGCTCGAACTTGAGTCTGGGTGGTTGGAGGGGACCAATCCTTGATGGACTGTATCTTACTCTCCAGTGGTTGAACTTGGCCTCCACCTACAAGGTGGCCCAAATACACAACCTTACTCTGCCCTATCTGGCACTTAGTAGCCTTGATAGTGAGGCCTGCCCTCTGCAGGGCCTCAAGAGCCTTCTTCAGGTGGATCAGGTGATCCTCCCAGGTGGAGCTAAAGACAGCAATGTCATCAAGATATGCTGCGCAAAAGTCATCCAACCCAGTAAGGACTTGGTTCACCAGCCTTTGGAAGGTGGCAGGTGCATTCTTCAGACCAAAGGGCATCACCACAAACTGATAATGCCCACCTGGGGTTGAGAATGCTGTTTTGGCCTTAGACTCCTCAGCTAATCTGATTTGCCAATAGCCAGCTGTCAAGTCAAATGTGCTCAAAAACTTTGCAGAAGCAAGTTTGTCTATGAGCTCATCTGCCCTTGGAATAGGGTGTGCATCTGTCCTGGTGACAGCATTGAGTCCTCTGTAATCCACACAGAACCTCATCTCTCTCTTGCCATCTTTGGTGTGAGGTTTGGGGACCAGAACCACTGGGCTAGCCCAGGGGCTCTCTGAGGGTTCAATGACACCTAATTCCAGCATTTTATGTACCTCAGCCTTTATACAGTCCCTGACGTGGTCAGGTTGTCTGTAAAGCTTGTTCTTTACAGGCAGACTGTCACCAGTGTCCACAACATGGGTACACCAGTCAGTTTGACTAGGTATTAGGGAAAACATATGTGACAATGATTGTAGAACCTGTCTACATTCAGTCTGCTGATGGGCAGTGAGGTTGCCTCCAAGGGTCACTCCTTCAACTGAGCCATCTTCAGGGTTCTGAAACAACAGGTCTGGGAGAGGGTCACTCTCTTCCTCCTGTCCCTCATCTGTAGCCATGAGCAAGCCCATGTCTGCCCTGTCAACATATGCTTTAAGCCTGTTAACATGGAGTACCCTGTGGGGACTCCTGGGAGTTCCTAGGTCCACCAAGTAGGTGACCTCTCCCTTTTTCTCCAGGATTGTATGGGGTCCAGACCATCTGTCTTGGAGTGCTGCTGGGGCCACTGGCTCCAACACCCATACCTTCTGTCCAGGCTGATACTCAACCAAGACAGCCTTTTGGTCATGCCAAGCTTTCTGTAAGGCCTGGCTTGCCTCAAGGTTTTTGGACGCCTTCTCCATATACTCAGCCATCCGGGAGCGGAGACCAAGTACATAGTCCACTATGTCGAGCTTAGGCTTTTTGAGAGGTAACTCCCATCCTTCCTTCACCAAACACAGTGGGCCTCTCACAGGGTGCCCAAACAACAATTCAAAGGGGCTATAGCCAACCCCCTTTTGTGGGACCTCTCTGTAAGCAAACAGAAGGCAGGGTAGAAGGATGTCCCATCTTCGCCTGAGCTTTTCAGGTAATCCTTTGATCATACCCTTTAGGGTCTTGTTGAATCTCTCAACAAGCCCATTGCATTGTGGGTGATAAGGGGTGGTGAACTTGTAGTTGACACCACATTCCTTCCACATAGCTGTCAAGTATCCTGACATAAAGTTGGTACCTCTGTCAGATACTACCTCCTTAGGAAACCCCACTCTGGAGAATACTCCCAGCAGGGCCCTGGCCACAACAGGTGCTGTAGTGGTCCTAAGGGGAATTGCCTCTGGATACCTGGTGGCATGATCCACTACCACCAGTATAAATCTGTGCCCAGATGCAGTGGGAGGATCCATGGGACCCACTATATCTATTCCCACTCTTTCAAAGGGAACCCCCACCACAGGTAGTGGTATCAGGGGGGCCTTTGTTGTGCCACCTGATTTGCCACTGGCTTGGCAGGTAACACAGGAGCGACAAAACTCCTTTGTATCTTCATTCATATGAGGCCAGTGAAAGTGAGGGACAAGTCTGTCCCAGGTCTTGTTCTGGCCTAGGTGTCCTGCTAAAGGAATATCATGGGCCAAGGTAAGAAGGAAGCCCCTAAATTGCAGAGGTATAACCAACCTCCTGGTTGCACCAGGCTTGGGGTCTCTAGCCTCTGAATAAAGGAGCCCTTCATCCCAATACACTCTATGGGTACCTTGAGCATTCCCAGCAGCCTCAGCAGCAGCCAGCTGTCTGAGGGGTTCAAGAGAGGGACAGGATAACTGAGCCTGCCTCAAGTCAGCCCTTGAAGGTCCCCCTGTCCCCAGAAACTCAACCTGATCAGGTTCAAGCTCTTCAGGGACAGTTCCTTCTGGGTTCTCTAGATCAGCTTCCTGGGAAGACTGATCATCACTCTGAGGCAGGGGGGAAGGCACAGCCTTGACCCTCCTGTTCTTCTTCTTGGTAGGTGCTTGGTCCATTGTTCCAGGATCCAAGACCTGTGGTTCAGTGAGGCACTTTTTGGCCTGTGACCTGGTCACAGCAAGGACATGTGATGATATCCCTAACATCTCTGCATGAGTCCTGTACTCCACTTCTGACCATAGAGAACTCTCTAGGTCATTGCCCAACAAACATTCTACTGGGAGGTCTGCACTAACCACAACCCTTTTGAGGCCAGTTACCCCTCCCCATGAGAAATTAACAACTGCCACACTATGGGAAGTAGTGGCATTGCTGGCATTGGTCACCAGGTAGTTCTCACCTGGTATGTACTGTCCAGGGTCCACAAAGCCTGGTGTCACCATAGTGACACTGGCACATGTGTCCCTGTAAGCTTGAGCCACTTTGTCATTAATTAAAGGAGTCTGTCTGTACTTGCCCAGGTTACTGGGGCTCACAGTCAGGGACAAATCAATGTCCCCATCACAGATCAAGACTGCCTGTGTCAGGGTTCTGTCTAAGTCAGAATCTCCTTCAGTTCCCATAGTGATTCCCACTACACCCTTTGTCTGGGGACCAACACTGCTAACAGTAGTACTGGGAGCAGGTGCCTTAGGGGCAACAGTGTTGGGGGCTCCACCCTTTTTGCAATCACTAGTCCAGTGAGTTGTATTCTTACAATGATTGCACCAGGGTTTCTTCTGACCTTCTTTCTTCTTTTTGGACTGTTGGGACCCACCCTCCTTAGCAGTAGTTTGGGGCCCTGTTGAAGACTTCTGGTCTTTAGGTTTCTGATCTCCACCCTTTTGGTCTGTTTTCTTCTGATCACCCCCTTGGCCCTGGTTCTGGTTCTTTTGCTTAACCCTGGTTCTGACCCATTTGTCTGCCTTCTTTCCCAATTCTTGGGGAGAGGTCAGATCAGAGTCAACCAAGTGTTGATGCAGTTGCTGGTTTTGACAGTTATTTAAAATCTGTTCTCTCATCATCAAATTATACAATCCTGTAAAATCAGATACCTTACTTCCCAGCAACCAACCCTCCAAAGCCTTAGTGGCACATTCAACATATTCAGACCAGTCCTGAGTCTGTGTCTTTTGGGTGTCTCTGAACATTAACCTGTACTGCTCAGTGGTTAAGCCTAACCCATCAACTAGAACACTCTTCAGGACTCTGTAGTTTCTGACATCCTCTTCTCTAACAGTGAGGAGTCTGTCTCTGCCTCTTCCCTCAAAGGAGAGCCAGAGGATTGCTGCCCACTGATCTTCAGGAACCTGCTGTACTTTGCAGGCTCTCTCAAGAGCAGTTATCCACTTGTGGATGTCATCCCCACTTTTGTAGGGGGGCACAACCTTAGACAGGTTTCTATTGTCGAAAACCCTATCTTTGTCCTTAGGGACAATGCTGCCACCAGTGGGTATAGACCCACTCTCTTTATGCTGTCTAGCCTTGCTAAGTTTCTCTTCCATCAGGGCTACTTCTAGCTCCTGCTTCCTGATCCTCAGCTGAGCCTCTTGCATCTTGGCCTCATGTTCCCTCCTCTGAGGGGTGGTCATCCTTCTCCTGGAGTGACCTTGAGAGCCTCTAGAGCCATGGGAAGCATTGGAGTCACCTGAGCGATTCCTTTGCCTTCCAAGCCCTGGGTTAAGTCCACTGGGGAGATCCAGTGGGTTGAACCCACTGTCAGTCCCCAATAGCCTTGGTTTAGCTGGGCCAAGTATAACACTTGGCACTGGGCTAGTTCTCCCTTCATCCTCACCACTGTCTGTGTCCCCCTCACTTTCTTCCTCTGTGGTAGGCATCCCATCTAAGGGGTGACTATTGGAAAGGGGTGTCTCAGTGGCATCTTCAGAAAGGGGGCCTCCTGTTCCTGTCCCTAAGGGGGCTAACTGGGAAGCTTTCTTGAGTGCTCTCTGATTCTCATCATTCTGTAAGAGCTCTCTGAGTTCAGCAGAGTTTGGGTTCTTGGGCTGTTTAAGGCCTCTAAGAGTTGCCAAATGCCTGAGCTCATTCTGATTAAGGCTAGCATAGGTGGATGGTGCCCTCGGGGGGTCACTCTCAACAGAGATGGGTACAGTGGACCCCTCTGCCCCAGCCATTGCTCTTAAGTGTGGGTGGATGTGTTGCAATCTACCTACACTTGGGTTTACCTACTAAACCTATCTAGTAGTTGTAGTCAGGGTGTGCTACTCCCTTTGCTCTACAACAACTAAGTTCAGTAGAACTTAAGTATATCTAATCTTGTTTTATATGTACCTACAGGTACCTATGTGATCTTTCAATTGGTAACCAAGAGATTACAATGGTAAAACACAGCAAGCTCAAATCCAACCGCTGCTCACCAATGTGAGAAGTTGGCCTGGTATATGCTGTTCACTAGTTCTAGTGACCACCTTGTACCATGCCAAGCAACCCTTATGGTGTGGTTGTAAGTCAACCTTTTCGGACTAGCTGCCCTAGTGGTAGCGTAGGCTAAGCAGTCTTTGAGGCTAAACTCGTGATGCGTGTTAAGCAAGCTGTTTTACCAATAGTAACCCCCTTTTATACCAATGAAAGGACACCACACAGATATATATTCAAAATATATATGTATTTATTTCTCAAAGTAACCCCTAGTCTCTTTATGAGCACAGGAGCACAAATCGTAAAACAAGATTATCACAGAATACACAGAAGTTGCACTTTATATGGATAGGCCCGGGTGGCCACTCAAACCATATACTAAAATAGTGGTATAAGAACCACGAACAGAAAAGGGAAAAGGCCTAGGGCCTCTAGAATCGCTGGGCCTACAAGGAGCTAACTTCAGTTAGTGACCAGGAGGTCCACGGGTGGCGTGTGCAGAGCAAATAGTCACACGCGTGCTCCCATAGGTTTCAATGGGTGCGTAAAAAGTACAAAGTTACTGCAAAAGGAATCTTCCGATGACCTAGGAACTTAAGACTTGGAACACAGGCACTAGAGATGTAATACTACACTTGGGCACAGGTGTGCCAGCTTTACCTCACCCACAGGAAGCGGGTGCATAGGCCTCGAAGTGCGTCGGGTTTCTTCTATCTGTTCCGTGGGGCCTGTAGACAAAAGTGCTGCAGGCGGTCGGTCGGGAAGAGATGCAGTTGATCCCAGAGTGGATCGGAGATGTTGAAGACCTGAAAGCAGAGGGGACAGTGTTCACAGTCACTAGCCAGTGACCAGCGTGGCACCAGGTGGGTACCAGGCGATGTCGGGTGCAAACAGGTGATGAGGGGTAGCTTGTCTCCGCAGCCACGTGGTCCCTGAAGGTCGACGACGTCCAGGAGTCGAGTCACGAGCTGTCCCACGCAGGCTCTCGCTGTCGGCGGTGTCGGCGACTTGATCGAAGCAAACAAGCCTTGGCAAAAGCAATTGTTGTAGGCAAGGAGTTTAAGCTGATAGTTCTGACCAGCAAGGTCAGAGGAATTGCTCCTTTGGAGGGGAGCAAGGGCCAGTCTGGAGCAACCAGACCAGCGGTGTTTGTCGTAGATTTCGTCGCCAAGATGGCCACTAGCCAGCGGGCCAGTAACCGGTTAGGCGCGTCGAGTGGCAAAATGCAGAAGGGCCCCACGCAGATCGTGGAGATGCTGGAGGGCTCACCTTTGGTGCAGATGCTGCTCGAGGGTTGGGCTTCTCAGGACCCAAAGCACAACTTGGAGGGAGCCTCGGTTGTTGCACTGGTCAGCTTGTCGTGGTCGTTTCAAGATGGCTGGCTCCACGTGTCTCGGTGCCTCCACGGGTCTCTTCTTTGCAGGGACTGTGGATCGGGCGGTGAGAGGTCTGGAGGTCCAGGTCTTGTCAGTCTCTGGGCTCGGGCTCCGGCGGGAGGCGGCGGCAAAGCAGACGTTGATTCGCTGGATGCTGCTTGCGTTAGCAAGGTGGTCACTCCCTGACCACAGGGGAGATTGGCTTCAGTCCTCTGTGCGGCAGAGCGTCGAAGTTCCCGTCTTCTTCTTAGTTTTAAGTTGATTCCAGGATGTCTGAAGTCTTAGGACACAGCTCCTACCTTTAAGCGGATTCTAGGGGCCGGACTACCTGCTAGGTCCCTCCCTATGGGTGGGACCAGGAAGGGGGGTGGTTACACCCCCAATCCTTTGTCCAGCTCGCCCCAGGCCCGGGACTGGTGTGCCCCAGGACCGGTTTGAACTGGCATATGCCCCGAGGCTCCTTGTGAGCCACAGGCATGTCTGGTTTCTTTCAAGCCCTACCTGACCAATACACAAAATCCTGTCTGGGGTGGTGCATGCACCTCCCCTGGCAGGAAACCCTTTGTCCACACCTCCCAAGCTGGAAGGACTCCCAGCAGCAGGAGGGCAGACTTGTGTCTGTGGTGGCAGCATCCATTTTGTGGAGCTGAGGCTATGTCTGATTTTACCCGGGTTTCAGGTACTGTACATGTCGTGTCCCTCTAGAAGGGTGGAATGCTAACCCCGTCGCCAGAATTGGCGAGGGGTTAGTATTCCAATTCGTATGACACCTTACTCGACATGTTTTGATAAAGCCAAACCAAAGTTAGCATTTAACCGCGAGGTTCATAATGCACTTAAGAGTATATGGTATGACGATATCTGGAAACAGTAGAAGGAAGTTGTTCCGACCACTGCAGACAGGCTCAGCTCATGCCAGAGCACCATCTCACATGGAACCAAGCACTCTGCCTTCAGGATTGTTAAGGCCTGCCATAGGAGTGACTTATAGGTTACCAGGTGTCCCATTTAAGGTTAGGTATAGGTATACTACACCTAAGTAAGAGGTGGTTACACCAACTTACCCCAGCTGAGTGATCAGCCAGTTGTGTCAGATTGGTTAGGCCAAGCCTGGGGTGGCATAATACATGCTTCAGCCCCGGGCAGGCCTTGGGTACACCAATGCCCTGGGTACCTAGTGTACACTGGTACAGGGGCTGACAGGGTGATCCACTTCCAATTGGTTATGCACCTAGGGTGCATAGTTTTAATTTAGTAGAGAGAACAGCAGGCTGGGGGTCTGATTGGCAGGCCCACAGCCTCAATATGTCAAAAACCAGTGAAGCAAAAAGCAAAAATTTGGGGTGACCATAGGATAGCAGACCCTACTCTCCTACAATGATGGTACGTTGTATGTCCAGATTTGGTCCAAGCTGTGACCCTTCTGGTGAGTGGGAGAGTGAATGTGTTGGACCAGGTTTAGATCTGTAAGCAGATCCCTCAGTTCTCCAGCTTGGGTGTCTGTGTCTGTTCTATCGAACCAATAGTTTAAAAATGTGTGAAAGTGAGCTGTCTTATCCCTGTGTGGGTGTGTGGTGCCCCTGCGCTGGTGTCTGTTTTTTGGACATATTGGTGAAAGTGAGCTGTCTTATCCCTGTGGGGGTGTGGTGCCTCTGCGCTGGTGTCTGTTTTTTGGACATATGTGTGAAAGTGAGCTGTCTTATCCCTGTGGGGGTGTGTGGTGCCCCTGCGCTGGTGTCTGTTTTTTGGACATATGTGTGAAAGTGAGCTGTCTTATCCCTATGGGTGTGTGGTGCCCCGCGCTGGTGTCTGTTTTTTGGACATATGTGTGAAAGTGAGCTGTCTTATCTCTGTGGGTGTGTCGGGGAACAACTTTTACAACGCAACTTTTACAACGCACTACCATTACAACGAAACTGTTACAACGCGAGTGCATTGACAACGCAGGCCATTACAATGCAAGTCTTTACATCGACTTGCACTAGATGGCGTACTAACATTAAAAATAGTGTAGTTTACTATCCCAACACCTTCCCTACTGTTACGTGGACTGGAGTTGGAATAGTAAATTACACTTTTTTAATGTTAGCACGCCATCTAGTGCAAGTCGATGTAAAGACTTGCGTTGTAATGTCCTGCGTTGTCAATGCACTCGCCTTGTAAAACTTTCGTTGTAACAGCATGCGTTGTAACAGCATGCGTTGTAACGTCATACATCCGGGTGTGTCTGGTGCCCCTGCGCTGGTGTCTGTTTTTTGGACATATGTGTGAAAGTGAGCTGTCTTATCCCTGTGGGTGTGTGGTGCCCCTGCGCTGGTGTCTGTTTTTTGGACATTTGTCTGAAAGTGAGCTGTCTTATTACCTGTGGGTGTGTGTGTGGTGCCCCTGCGCTGGTGTCTGTTTTTTGGACATATGTGTGAAAGTGAGCTGTCTTAACCCTGTGGGTGTGTGGTGCCCCTGCGCTGGTGTTTGTTTTTTGGACATATGTGTGAAAGTGAGCTGTCTTATCCCTATGGGTGTGTGGTGCCCCGCGCTGGTGTCTGTTTTTTGGACATATGTGTGAAAGTGAGCTGTCTTATCTCTGTGGGTGTGTCTGGTGCCCCTGCACTGGTGTCTGTGTTTTGGACATATGTGTGAAAGTGAGCTGTCTTATCCCTGTGGGTGTGTGTGGTGCCCCTTCGCTGGTGTCTGTTTTTTGGACATATGTGTGAAAGTGAGCTGTCTTATCCCTGTGGGTGTTTGTGGTGCCCCTGCGCTGGTGTCTGTTTTTTGGACATATGTGTGAAAGTGAGCTGTCTTATCCCTGTGGGTGTGTGTGTGGTGCCCCTGCGCTGGTGTCTGTTTTTTGGACATATGTGTGAAAGTGAGCTGTCTTATCCGTATGGGTGTGTGGTGCCCCTGCGCTGGTGTCTGTTTTGGACATATGTGTGAAAGTAGGCTGTCTTATCTCTGTGGGTGTGTGTGGTGCTCCTGCGCTGGTGTCTGTTTTGGACATATGTGTGAAAGTGAGCTGTCTTATCTCTGTGGGTGTGTGGTGCCCCTGCGCTGGTGTCTGTTTTTGGACACATGTGTGAAAGTGAGCTGTCTTATCTCTGTGGGTGTGTGTGGTGCCCCTGCGCTGGAGTCTGTTTTGGACATATGAGTGAAAGTGAGCTGTCTTATCCCTGTGGGTGTGTGTGGTGCCCCTGCGCTGGTGTCTGTTTTGGACATATATGCGAAAGTGAGCTATCTCATCCCTGTGTGGGTGTGTGGTGCCCCTGCGCTGGTGTCTGTTTTTTGGACATATTGGTGAAAGTGAGCTGTCTTATCCCTGTGGGGGTGTGGTGCCTCTGCGCTGGTGTCTGTTTTTTGGACATATGTGTGAAAGAGAGCTGTCTTATCTCTGTGGGTGTGGGTAGTGCCCCTGCGCTGGTGTCTGTTTTTTGGACATATGTGTGAAAGTGAGCTGTCTTATCCCTGTGGGTGTGTGTGTGGTGCCCCTGCGCTGGTGTCTGTTTTTTGGACATATGTTTGAAAGTAAGCTGTCTTATCCCTGTGGGTGGGTGGTGCCCCTGCGCTGGTGTCTGTTTTTTGGACATATGTGTGAAAGTGAGCTGTCTTAACCCTGTGGGTGTGTGGTGCCCCTGCGCTGGTGTTTGTTTTTTGGACATATGTGTGAAAGTGAGCTGTCTTATCCCTATGGGTGTGTGGTGCCCCGTGCTGGTGTCTGTTTTTTGGACATATGTGTGAAAGTGAGCTGTCTTATCTCTGTGGGTGTGTCTGGTGCCCCTGCACGGGTGTCTGTTTTTTTGACATATGTGTGAAAGTGAGCTGTCTTATCTCTGTGGGTGTGTCGGGGAACAACCTTTACAACGCAACTTTTACAACGCACTACCATTACAACGAAACTGTTACAACGCGAGTGCATTGACAACGCAGGACATTACAACGCAAGTCTTTACATCGACTTGCACTAGATGGCGTACTAACATTAAAAATAGTGTAGTTTACTATCCCAACACCTTCCCTACTGTTACGTGGACTGGAGTTGGAATAGTAAATTACACTTTTTTAATGTTAGCACGCCATCTAGTGCAAGTCGATGTAAAGACTTGCGTTGTAATGTCCTGCGTTGTCAATGCACTCGCGTTGTAAAACTTTTGTTGTAACAGCATGCGTTGTAACAGCATGCGTTGTAACGTCATACATCCGGGTGTGTCTGGTGCCCCTGCGCTGGTGTCTGTTTTTTGGACATATGTGTGTAAGTAAGCTGTCTTATCCCTGTAGGTGTGTGTGGTGCCCATGCGCTGCTGTCTGTTTTTTGGACATGTGTGTGAAAGTGAGCTGTCTTATCCCTGTGGGTGTGTGGCGCCCCTGCGCTGGTGTCTGTTTTTGGACATATGTGTGAAAGTGAGCTGTCTTATTACCTGTGGGTGTGTGTGTGGTGCCCCTGCGCTGGTGTCTGTTTTTTGGACATATGTGTGAAAGTGAGCTGTCTTAACCCTGTGGGTGTGTGGTGCCCCTGCGCTGGTGCTTGTTTTTTGGACATATGTGTGAAAGTGAGCTGTCTTATCCCTATGGGTGTGGTGCCCCGCGCTGGTGTCTGTTTTTTGGACATATGTGTGAAAGTGAGCTGTCTTATCCCTGTGGGAGTGTGTGGTGCCCATGCGCTGGTGTTTGTTTTGGACATATGTGTGAAAGTGAGCTGTCTTATCCCTGTGGGTGTGTGTGGTGCCCATGCTCTGGTGTTTGTTTTGGACATATGTGTGAAAGTGAGCTGTCTTATCCCTGTGGGTGTGTCTGGTGCCCCTGCGCTGGTGTCTGTTTTTTGGACATATGTGTGAAAGTGAGCTGTCTTATCCATATGGGTGTGTGGTGCCCCGCGCTGGTGTCTGTTTTTTGGACATATGTGTGAAAGTGAGCTGTCTTATCTCTGTGGGTGTGTCTGGTGCCCCTGCACTGGAGTTTGTTTTGGACATATGTGTGAAAGTGAGCTGTCTTATCCCTGTGGGTGTGTGTGGTGCCCATGCGCTGGTGTTTGTTTTGGACATATGTGTGAAAGTGAGCTGTCTTATCCCTATGGGTGTGTGGTGCCCCGCGCTGGTGTCTGTTTTTTGGACATATGTGTGAAAGTGAGCTGTCTTATCTCTGTGGGTGTGTCGGGGAACAACCTTTACAACGCAACTTTTACAACGCACTACCATTACAACGAAACTGTTACAACGCGAGTGCATTAACAACACAGGACATTACAACGCAAGTCTTTACATCGACTTGCACTAGATGGCGTACTAACGTTAAAAATAGTGTAGTTTACTATCCCAACACCTTCCCTACTGTTACGTGGACTGGAGTTGGAATAGTAAATTACACTTTTTTAATGTTAGCACGCCATCTAGTGCAAGTCGATGTAAAGACTTGCGTTGCAATGTCCTGCGTTGTCAATGCACTTGCGTTGTAAAACTTTTGTTGTAACAGCATGCGTTGTAACAGCATGCGTTGTAACGTCATACATCCGGGTGTGTCTGGTGCCCCTGCGCTGCTGTCTGTATTTTGGACATGTGTGTGAAAGTGAGCTGTCTTATCCCTGTGGGTGTGTGGCGCCCCTGCGCTGTTGTCTGTTTTTTGGACATATGTGTGAAAGTGAGCTGTCTTATTACCTGTGGGTGTGTGTGTGGTGCCCCTGCGCTGGTGTTTGTTTTTTGGACATATGTGTGAAAGTGAGCTGTCTTATCTCTGTGGGTGTGTCTGGTGCCCCTGCACTGGTGTCTGTTTTTTGGACATATGTGTGAAAGTGAGCTGTCTCATCTCTGTGGGTGTGTCTGGTGCCCCTGCGCTGGTGTCTGTTTTTGGACACATGTGTGAACGTGAGCTGTCTTATCCCTGTGGGTGTGTGTGGTGCCCATGCGCTGGTGTTTGTTTTGGACATTTGTGTGAAAGTGAGCTGTCTTATCTCTGTGGGTGTGTATAGCACTAAATGACGGCTTTAAATTTCCTATAATTGCGAATTATTGTAGTTATATTATTGTACATATTTCGCTCACCCATCCCCTCCTCATCCCTGGTCATCCGGTGCCAATGCTGGGTGTCTGCGAGATCGGCCCGCTAGACAAACATACGTCACAAACTCTGAATGCCATGGACGTGGAGTCATCCACAATGCTGGGGTGGGCACGGTTGGCATGACGTCACATCCATCCATTAGGAAACGTGAACATTCCACCGTCATGATGGATTTCCGCAACGGCAAACTGAGTCCAAGGGGTCGGCTTGTCAGTATCCCTTGACGGTCCACCTGCAAAAGGGTTGTCCCCTCCGGAGTACAGTCCCCGCCCACAGGCACGTGACACCCAGAACGTTGTTTTCATGCGAAGGCACAAACACACATTCTTAGGTTTTTTATTATAGAAGTATACAACGGTATCAACATAGGCTCTAGAAACCTAGAAATAACTTATAATATACAATCAATTTTTTATTGACTCCTGCATATTAGATTATTCAGAAGCCCTACAGTGGATCAGGCCTGTGCGTGACACTCCGAGTTGTGCTATCCTATATTCCAATATGATCAAAAACGTTTACACCGCACGTGTGATCCGCTGCATTTGTGGCAATCACGCATGCACGAATACTCAACGTGCAGATCACACACACTGCGATACAATGCTCACGGTCTGCAGTAGGACTGTATAGGAGTCTATACACCACACCGCCTCCTATATATGGAATGCTCACACACTGAAGGACTCTGTGATGCTCTCAATGGTTTGACCGCGCGCCAGTACCAGACCCACAGTTTGCAATCAACAAAAAACATAAACACTCAACTAGCACGATATCTTGTCACACATCTGGGCCATCAAATCATATCAAAAACCAAAGGAAATGATGGACGGAGTGTTGAACATTGCAAGCACTCACCCCCAGTCAACTGATCTGGGTTTAATCCATCACCGTTCTTTAGCCCACTCTGCCACCCCAGTTCAGACATGGCCATATGCAAATCAGTCTGACCCTGTGCCTCATGGGAACAGTCCAGCCCGAACTGCCAAGCCATGTCTTCCCTGGACCGGATACAAGCTTCTTAGGACCGGTTTCTGGCATTTCAGCCGTCTTCAGCCAGGCTTGCTTGAATCCAGTGGCAAAGTGAGCAAGGGACTCACGTCTGAGCATACCCTGCCAACTTATGGCGAACAAAGCAAAAACCAAAGGAAATGATGGACGGAGTGTTGAACATTGCAAGCACTCACCCCCAGTCAACTGATCTGGGTTTTCCATCAAATCATATCACCACAATACACAACATATTTGCAAAAAGCCAGCAGGGAGGCTCGGTGAGCTGAGCGCTCGCTGCCGACAAATGCGGTGTTCTGAAGCTCACGAGTTCGAATCCGGGAAGGCAGACTCCGCCTTTCAACTTTTAATGTATTGCAATACACAACAGTGACATCTCCGATTTACAGTGCTTAGAAATGGCAGCAGTGCAGCTTATGGCGCCCTATAAAGCGTTATTATCAAGATAGCTGAACATGACACAGTAACAGGTAACACAACCAGCCAAAGGCAGCAGGACAAACAGGCAAGAGATGCAGTTTAGCGAGTAGAGGAGACCATTTTGTGTGATCTTGGGCCTTAAATGGTTGTGAGCTCTTAGAATTAGACTAAAAGCTTGGTTGCGTTTTTTCAAAACTGGATATTTACAGTATATAATGGGTACCTTTATGCCCACTGACAGATGTGTGACTGAGAACTCTGGCGTCAGGCAGTGTGTTTTTGAAACAGCAATGGCCAGTGTTTAAAATATACAGCATTTCTAGTGGCTGCGCCAATGCAGGAATTGTATTTAGTTTCATCTGGCTTCATTTTCTTTTCAGTATTTTTATTGCATCTTTTTCGCTCCGGAGTCTATTTTCTTTTCCGCATTTTCTATTGGTCTTTCTTATCGTTTTATAAACTGCGGGTTTTTACTCTCCGCTACGTTTCTCCATTTGGTGCTTATTGATTAACAGATGCAGTTACAGAGCCTCGCCCCCTCAAAACCCCCCACCCTCCCCCCCTCCTCCTGGGATATCGTGACTGCATGACTTAACACTGATAAAGTCCCAAAGGCGAGGCCTGTTGACTATGCCAATGCTTGTTAGGTCTCGGCTGCGAAGGCTGCGCTTGCGCAGTCTCGCTCCGAGATTTAATGACTTGGAGAAGAGGGGCTTGAACCCGCCCCTCTTCTCCCCTGTTCTCCATTGGCTGGCCTCTTGAATGCTGGCCAGCCATTGGAGAAGAGGTCAGTCATTCCTATTAGGCCCCGTCCTTTTCGGATCGGGGGGCGTGTTTTTTGCGAGAAGTCTCAGGGAGGAGACAACAGCAAAACATGCCCCCGAATCCGAAAAGGACGCTGCGTTTCTCCGAGGCATTTCTGCTCTGCCTCGGAGAAAGGCGGTGGTGTGCTTGCCTTTTGCTCTGCCTTGTTATCTTATGTAAGTGCGGGGTTATTAAGTGGTTTGCCCAGAATTACAGGATGTTCAGCCGAGGCTACACTCTGGATCGCCAGTTACAAAGTCGACAGCTCTGGCCGTAACGTCACATGCTCTCGCCCCGAGTCACAAGCCCCCGAGATTTTCAGCCGCAAGATTATCACATGGTTGAAAATGCCACAGTGCCACTCTAAATGTGTTAAAACCCAGCAACAAAATAACCGAGGCTACACTCTGTATCGCCAGTTACAAAGTCGACAGCTCTGGCCGTAACGTCACATGCTCTCGCCCCGAGTCACAAGCCCCCGAGATTTTCAGCCGCAAGATTATCACATGGTTGAAAATGCCACAGTGCCACTCTAAATGTGTTAAAACCCAGCAACAAAATAAATGGTCTTTCTTCTATACACATTGCGCCCGGTCCACCTGCCATATGAGGAAAGCAGACACAAAAAGATCAAGACCACCAGCCAGGTTGCTAAAATAAGACCCCCCTCCCATTTTCTTAAACACTGAAATTAGATCCGTCAAAGTAAACTCCGTTGGGCCACAGCTCGCACCCCTTATCCACATGTCCTCAGATGCACCACCATGATGAACTTGGCTCCGTAGCTCTACTTGCTAATGCTAACACATCTCCATTAAACACCCCAAAGGTGCGCGTGGGGAAGCGTACAATCCGCTGCCCACTATCATTCAGACTTTAGCTTATTTTGTTTACTACACTCCTACTTACGCCGTGTACTTGGTGAATAAAATTTACGGTCTTAGATACAGAAGATACAGGTGAAAATCATAATTGAACAAATAAGTAATTAAATGAATAACGTAAGAGGGTGTAGAAAGGTTACAGAGTCATTTGGGTCAACTTTGAATGTCACTTTTGTGGAATCGTAATCACAAAAGAGAGTGCGCATACAGTTTATCGCTCACTACGAGTACAAAGCTAGGAGCCAGAATAACCTTATCAGTCTCTTACTCCACCCTTCCACGATACTACTTTTATTATATCAGACTAAAATATTTATTGCGTGAATAATCACTAAATGCTGGAGACCTGTAGTTGACCGACAAAGGACAATTACGCTCTTACTCCAACAGGGCTATTAAAGTAATAGGCTAAGTACTTTGCCTATGCTCGTGAGGGTTTCTGCCATGAGTTAAAACTGGAGAGGTTAGTTCATACCTTTTTCTGACTCCTTTGAATTGACAGTGACCTTCTGCCGCACCCTTTCAAAATACTCTTTAAGAAGTTCTCTCTTAGCACAAAGAGCCAATGCCTCGCAGGATAAAGCTAGGAATACTTCGGGAAAGATACACTTCGCCTCCTCTCCTTGACTCGCCCGCTGCGCTCGCTCTGTCTGACAGCACCAACTGCCTCTAGGAAACCCCTTTAGATTCCGGCAGCAAGAAGATTCTGGACCCGTGACGTCACGGACCCACAATATTCTCACAGCGACGACACAATCCTTCCAGAAACCTCCGGCAAAGCAGAGTACCCGGCCGGTGTCGGTTGTCAAGACAACAATCCGAGCGTGGGGGTGGGGTCGGGAGACCGAGATACTTCCCAAGATGGCGGCGTAGGGTGCTTCTCGCAAGGTTCGGGAAGCTTCGCGGCCATGTATGAAAGGTACCAATGCTCCGCTTCCGATAAACGTTACCGGTGGCTTAAATTAATAAATAAACAAAAAAAACGTTTTATTGATTTTTTAAATATGGCATACATCTTGGCGCAATCGATATAACCTTGATAATCTTCAACATTGCTCGTGTTGATATACATGTTCGTGCCCAAATAAAGATATACTGTGCGTACAACGTGTTCACGTTCAAGATTTAAACAAGTCGCTAACTTTGACTAGAAGATGATTACAGCACTGCTTACCACTGCTTACCTGTGGCCAAACGGTCAGAGCTGCCGACTTTGGAGCGGGAAATCAGCTTTGTGTCTGTCGATTCGACAGCCTGTGAATTTGGGCAAATTTAAACTCCCTGTGCTCACCAAAACAAGCATTTACAATGCAACGGTCTCGGCATTGGTAAAGTTAGAGCTATTGGCATTGCTCATGACAATGCCGTTTCTTTAAATGTTTTAAAAACAAAAACATAAACAAACATAATGTCATGAGCAATGCCAATAGCTCTAACTTTACCAATGCCGAGACCATTGCATTGTAAATGCTTGTTTTTACTTATGTTAACACTTTCTGGGAAAAGGTTTGACCGCATTAGTACCATTTTGACACCCAGATACAGAAATAAGCAACAGAAAGGTGACCAGTCAACCTTTGCAAATGGCCTTCCACTGCATGGCAACGCGTGTTGCTACGTTTTTAGTAATTTTTGATCCATCGGAGCTAGAAACTTCTTTTTTGCTGAAATCTACAGATTATACAGCAGATGTTGGATCATGTGGCAAATGAGGCACAGCCACCATTTTGCAGAAAATGCTGTGGCTGCGTAATCACTTAATTCCAGTGGCCCTGCATATATGGTACTCAATTCCCTGACCTGAAGGGTGGAAGGCTGAGTCAGCTTTTGCGTAGGATGCACTAGGCATGGCTGAGGTCTTTGCTTTCTAGCAAGTACTATGCTTCTAGTACTCAAATGTACAATTCCTGCACCCATGTGCTAAAACCAGTACCCGTGCACGCAGTACAAATTGGGTACTCAACATGGCCAATGTTCCTTTCAAATAGATAGACCATTAATAAAGATATGCAACTTTCCCTTCTTAGACTTGTCAAAATTGGAGCTATGCTGCCAGTGTCAGAAACATCAGATCTTCCAAAACCCACTGTTAATCCCCCCCCACCAATTCTTGGCCCACCCGTGTTCCTTCAAGGGCCTCACAGCTGGTCCTTTCTGGGGCGGGGTGCCTTAGGGCCTCTCCTGAGAGAAAACTTCAGAGGCAAAGGCTAAATATAATTTTGACGTTTGAGTGCTCCCTTTCACTGTGTCAAAAGGACAGCTTTTGGAGCCGTTTGTTGCAATCTGGGACCATCTTGTGGCCACGTGAGGCAGAGTCAAAGCTAGTAACAGCTGCGCACGCGCAGCACAAAGCTTCCTCGTGCCTGTGCGCCATTTTCACATCATTCCCCCTGTATTTCCCAGCGGAAGGCTCCGCCTCCCGTCATCAACAGAAGCTCCCCACAGGCAGCTCCGCGCTAATGAAAGAAAGGATAATTCCTTAATCTGACAGGTAATTAAAAGCGAGAAAAAGAAATGAAAGGAAAAGACTACCCAGCTTTATTAAGACCGTATGACGGCTTCTGCGTCTACTGATGCACAACACATTTATTTTCAACATTAATTTAATTTATAAAATGAAACTAATTTAACAAAGTTTTAATGAAAGGTGGTTGTGCATTCCATTTTCTGCTCGTGAAACGATCTCTTTGACGGCTGAATCGAGGGTGAGATTATTCGGCTCCATGTTTGCATTTTATCATCTGGTCCTGGTGGGGGAGGGATGGGGAGGATACAGCAGCTCATGGGGTTCAGGAGAGCTTTGCCCTAGCACAGGCCAAGTACAGCTTGTCCCCAGTGTTAGAAGAGGTATTAAAAAACACTGTGGGGCAGATGTACAAGAACTGGCGCATCTCTGCATATTAGCAGAGCTGCGTCAGTGAATTTGCGTCACGTAAAAAAAAGCTTGCGCCACCATGGATGCATCGCATTTACAGTGCGGCACACCGTGGCGCAAGGATAGACAGATGCACCACTACGCAGAATTTTGGAAAAAATGTGTTGAAAACGAGCGCACGTCCTGAGGGTCCGTGTGCCCGGGACAGGGGTCCCTCGTGCCCGGGCAGGCTCCCCGATCTTCCCAGCCTGGCTGGGTTGAGAAGCAGGGACCGGCCCCGGGGCCTGGGTTTCAGTCAGGGCCTGGGGTTTGGGAGCCCCCGTCCTGCGGCCTGCCAGGTGTCCATCTGCCCGGGACAAGGGTCCCTGGTGCAGAGCCCCGGAGACCTGCAAGGGCAGGCGGGAGCCCTACCGCTATGGCTCGGCTCGGGGCGTGCAGATGGGAGTCCTTTCGGTCCCGGCCATCTGGTTGCACCAATCCCCTCGGCCATCTGGTCGCACACAATGCTTTCCAATGGGGCGACCAGATGGCCGGGCTGCCCCCGAAGTCCCAATGGGGGCTCATTCTCCTCCCCGATTCCAGCCAGGTCTCCAGGAGGTCAGGCACATCCGGGCCTAGGGTCCCCTGAGTCTCTCGGTGCGCACGGGTTCCCAGAAAGAGGCGTAGCCTTCCTCCGGATTACTAGGGGCAGGGTATGCCGGGACACCCCTCCCGGGCTGGCAGTTCTCAGCCGGGGACCAGATGGGCTGGGCCCGGACGACACCTCCCCTCCATCTGGGGGCTCCCTCCTCCGGCCCACGGCGTGGCAAAGTGCCCGGTATGGGCTCCAGGGGTCCCGGGCAGTCCTCCCCCGGGCGTCTGGGCCCCAGGAGCGCCTGCGGGCCTCCGCATGCCTGAGGCCGAGCGTGGGGTCTCCGAGCCCCTCGAGCGCTGCAGTCCTGGAGCCCTGCAGCCCCCGAGCCCTGCAGCCCCTAAGCCCTGCAGTCCCCGAGCCCTGCAGTCCCCCGAGCCCTGCAGTCCCCCGAGCCCTGCAGCCCCCGAGCACTGCAAGGGCAGGTGGGAGCCCTCCCGCAAAAGCTTGGGGCAGGCAGATTGGAGTTATTTCAGTCCCGGCCTTCTGGTCGCACCAATCCCCTCGGCCATCTGGTCGCACGCAATGCTATCCAATGGGGCAACCAGATGGCCGGGTCAGCCTGGAAGTCCCGATGAGGGCTCATTTGCCTCCCCGATCCCAGCCAGGGCTCCAGGAGGTTGGGGACCTCCACGCCTAGGGTCCCCTGAGTCTGGCGGTGCGCAGAGGTTCCCAGAAAGAAGGGTAGCCTTCCTCCGGATTACTAGGGGCAGTGTATGCTGGAACACCCCTCCCGGGCTGGCGGTTCTTTGCCGGGGATCAGATGGGCTATGCCCGGACAACACCTCCCCTCCGTCCGGGGGCTCCCTCCTCCGGCCCACGGCGTGGCATCTGGTTGTACCTTTCCCCTCGGCCATCTGGTCCCACGCAATGCTTTCCAATGAGTCGACCAGATGGCTGGGCCGCCCTGGAAGTCCCGATGAGGGCTCATTTGCCTCCAGTATCGCAGCCAGGGCTCCAGAAGGTTGGGCACATCCAGGCCTAGGGTCCCCTGAGTCTCTCTGTGTGCACGGGTTCCCAGAAAGAGGGGTAGCCTTCCTCCGGATTACTAGGGGCAGGATATGCCGGGACACCCCTCCCGGGCTGGCGGTTCTCAGCCGGGGACCAGGTGGACTGGGCCCGTATGACACCTCCCCTCCCTCTGGGGGCTCCCTCCTCCAGCCCATGGCGGGCGTCTGGGCCCCAGGAGTGCCTGCGGGCCTCCCCATGCCTGAGGCCTAGCATGGGGTCTCCGAGCCCCCCCCGAGCCCTGCAGTCCTGGAGCCCTGCAGCCCCTGAGCCCTGCAGCCCCTGAGCCTTGCAGCCCCCGAGCCCTGCAGTCCCCCGAGCCCTGCAGTCCCTCGAGCCCTGCAACCGCCGAGCACTGCAAGGGCAGGCGGGAGCCCTCCCGCGAAGGCTCGGGGCAGGCAGATTGGCATTATTTAGGTCCCGGCCATATGGTCTCACCAATCCCCTCGGCCATCTGGTCGCACGCAATGCTTTCCAATGGCGTGACCAGATGGCCGGGCCGGCCTGGAAGTCCTGATGAGGGCTCATTCGCCTCCTCGATCCCAGCCAGGGCTCCAGGAGGTCGGGGGCCTCCACGCCTAGGGTCCCCTGAGTCTGGCGGTGTGCACAGGTTCCCAGAAAAAAGGGTAGCCTTCCTCGGGATTACTAGGGGCAGGGTGTGCCGGAACACCCCTCCCGGATTGGCGGTTCTTTGCCGGGGACCAGATGGGCTATGCCCGGACAACACCTCGCCTCCGTCCGGGGGCTCCCTCCTCCGGCCCACGGCGTGGCAAAGTGCCCGGGATGGGTTCCAATGGTCCCGGGTAGTCCTCCCCCGGGCGTCCGGGCCCGAGAGCTCCTCCCCGTGCCTGAGGCCCAGTCGTGGTCTCTGAGCTCCCGGGAAGCCGAGCCCCCGAGCCCTGCTAGGGCATGCGGGAGCCCTACCAGGAAGGCTCGGCTCAAGGCAGACAGATGGGAGTCCTTTCGGTCCCAGCCATCTGGTCGCACCTTTTCCCTCGGCCATCTGGTTGCACGCAATGCTTTCCAATAGGGCGACCAGATGGCCGGGCTGCCCTGGAAGTCCCGATGAGGGCTCATTTGCCTCCCGCATCCCAGCCAGGGCTCTAGGAGGTCGGGCGCATCCGGGCCTAGGGTCCCATGAG